>NC_133015.1:17165416-18515000 GCF_048564905.1 Vicugna pacos | reverse complement strand
GGATTTGCCAAGCGAATGAGCATCAGGTTGATTCAAACTGGGCCTTTTAAATCAGACATTGGGCACAGTAGCCAGAAGGAAGGAAACAGGAGGGAAAACCAGACGACAGTAACTTTAAGAGTAAAGCAATTCTCAGGATAAGAGTTTCTTTCTCCTGCCGGATGTCTGGCTTTTCTGATCCGTTGATGTGTGTTTACTAGAACCAGGGTTCTGTGGGCTGTGCGAGATTGCCAGGTGTCTGTTCCGCCTCAAGGCCAGGGCCAGTATTTGTGCTGGGGACCTGGGAGGGCAGGAGGAAGGAGGGGAGGCCAGTCTGCCAGCCCCGAGTTACAGACAGAACCACGTCCACAACTCGCGTGCCCACCGCGCTGCTCTGCTGGGGCTGCTGCCCGGGAGAGACTCGGGATCGCAGCCGAAGAGCATCCCTTCTCCTGGTGCTTCCTCTGGACTGGCGTTCTGGGCCTCTCCTGCGGGGCGCAAGGCTACCCGGCCTCCAAGTTCTTAGGGACAGAACGCGAACTTCAGGGACTCTGCCTCAAACTCTCTTTCGAGGGAGGCACCAGGATCAGGTTGTTCTCTGCAACCTCAGTGGCCTAGTGAGTTCACTCGCCGATGCCAGGCTTCTAAGAGGCACCCCCGCAGCCGCGCCAAACCTGAGAATTCTGCGAAAGCGCCCTAGTTTTAAACCTCCAGTTGCTCATCGCTTCCTAGCAAGGCAGAGAAACTTATCTCTCTTTCCCTGAGGCTTGATTTTGGTTAAATTCTACCACGTTTTCTAAATTATTCATCTTAATACGATCCAGGAGACTTCTGGACTGATGCAAAATTATCAGGTATCCCTGAGTGTGTGCGCGTGTGTGACTTTTCTTTCTTTCCTTTCCCTGTGTTCTCTAATTCGGACGATACAGACATACACATTAGAGAGCTCTGGAAGAGATATCACTGGGCTGGGAAGGTCAGATTGCCAAGGGGAAGATTTTGCAGTTATTGCCCACCCCCAGCCCCCAGTATATGATGGACAAGCCTATCTTACAAGTCACCAGGATGCTCTGATGGGGATTTGGCTTTAATTATGCACAATGTGATATCATTTTCTTTCCCAGCTCGGGAAAGAGTTAATTCTTTCCCAAAGACCATAGTTGCCCTTGTCTTCTCAACCTGATTCAGAGATGCAATAAAATATGAAGCAAATTTATGATCTGTTTCAAGCATTTTATTGCTGTATTTTTAAATTCATATATGCACATATAAGAACTATGATCTGTGAATAATTTGAAATGCTATACTAGAATGATACATTTTAGATAAAACATAACCATATCTTTATATAATTGTCTCAGATTAAAATAAAAAAGAAAAATAGATTTCTAATGTGGACCAAACTGAAAAACTAATGACAGCCATAAACTGCTAACCAACCATAAATTAACATCTTCATCAAATGCTAAAATGGTACCAGTGGTTATATAAAGCAATTATTATTTCTCTTTATAAGTTTTAGAATAAAGTTCAGGGATATTTAAAGGATCCATTATTTACAAATGCTTCCCAATCTTAAAAGATTTCATATTTTATTAGGAGGTTGGTTGCAACTCAAATCTGCTATGTTAATAGGGATGTTTAGAGATGAGAATTTAGTTTTAAACATAAAAATGCTTCATGGCCTAACCTAATTTTATGCATTTATTCTGTTCTGGCAATTATTGGAGAACTTGGTGTAAGGATTTCTTTGTTAAATAACCTTATCTCCCTTTTGAAAAGGGAAGACAAATAATTTCTTATTATGAGAGAGACTCAGATGACGTACCCAACTGGTTAAAACATTAAATCATGCACTGTCTATTCAAGTAAGTACAGCTACATGCCATGCACAGTCTCTTTCTGCAGAGCTATGGTCAAAATGTAGCTGTTCAGCTGAGCCTGTGCCCTCCATCTGAGACTTCTATGGAAAATATTTTTTTTCCTAACCAGGCCTACACAGAAACGTGAAAAGTCATGAAGGAGGAAAGGGACGCTAGCTATTAAATACCTCTGATAAATACATCAGGAAGCAGGGTCAGGGAATAACTTACTTTAATTTTGGAAAGCGTCAAGCATATGTATCTTTAGCATGCAGATTTCTCAAGAGAGTGAAATTAAATAAAATCTGGAATTACTCAACAAAGTCAGCTCTTTTCAAAATATAGAAAATTATGTTTTAATGAAAACACAACACCTATTTGGACCATAGAGGATCTGGGCAGCAGATACACACAAATGATCTCTGCCACGCAGGTGTTACTTCCCGAATGTTGCCTTCTCGGGTGGTAATTGTGGATGAACAACTCCAAAGGTCAAGGATTAACTGAGATCTTCAACTGGCTAAGTCCTATGCCCACCCTTTAGTTTAACTTTTGGCAAAAGTTTCTTTTTAGTTTAGTCTGAGGACTTTGTTTAGTCTGAGGACTTTCTTCTTGAAAAGTGAATACTATTTTTATAGCTTTTCCACAAGTCTAAAATTAGTTAAAAGTAAAGTTAAGAAACATCCAATTTAAATACATGGAGAAAGTACTACTTTCTGTATACTTTCAGGTTTATTAAAAAAAATTCAAAAGTGATTTCAAATACTTTAAAAAAACATTCCATTTAAAGTATAAAGTGAAGGCATTTAGAAAACTAAATATATGGGCCAGTTTTTAGAGGTTATGGAATGCAAGTACATTTAATTTAAACGTAATTGAAACACAAAAGACAAAATCATTTACTTCAAAATGGGGGTTGTCAGGTAATAATACATTTTAAGTTAACTGTAATGGGTAGTTTTGAGAAATAAAAGTTATATAGAATAAAGGTTCTCTCACAAACAAAAATTTCCGGCTAATGTGTGCTTTGTAAGTGTTTAAATTTGACTCAGTGACAAACCATTAGGTGTTAGTACCTTTGTCTGTTATTTCTACTGCCTTAGATTCTCCTATAGGCATAAAACTTGTAAATTGTAAGGAAAAGAAAATGCTTCATGAGTCAATTCCTAAATATTTACTTTCTATGTAGTCCAATACAGCATGTCTCTCTTTACAAACATAAATCCATTTAGGAATTAAGAACATAAACTATACCTCAAACACACATTAATGTTATCCAGCATAGCTGCAGGGTATTTTTTTCTATTCAGCTATACCCTGAATAGAAAATGCACATTATTACTCATATGACCATGGATAATGCCAGACAGTTCTGCACAATTATTATTTACTCAATAAGTGTTTTTTAGAGTAAAATTGAAAGCAAAGATAATCATTTCATAGACTGTCCATTTAACGACATAATTTACCCTAAGCGTTAAACATACTGAGCAGATTAGTTCAAATGAACAGGAACACTTTCAGAGTCTAAGGCGATCCTGGAAAGCATTAATGGCTCATAGGAGTGTTCCTTAGAAATGCCAAGTGTCCCAGTGAGATGCTGGATGTACAGTTACTGAAGGAGCCACACTTCATCACAGCATTCTGCATTACAGGCTTTATTTACAGCTTGCATTCAGCTCTGTGAATACATAGAATACTGTCCAAATTATGACTTTGCTTCATTCATTATCTGTAGTAAAGTAAACTGCAGAAGACAAAGACCACATCTCTTTGATGTGGAAATGGAATCTCTCTCCCATTTCTCGTTGTTCTTAAACATCTCTCTGCAGAATAGTAACTATTATTAAGAACTGTAGCCTAGCAAGGTCAGCCTGGTTAAACTAAACTTGTTAAGAAAATGATTAGTCACTGATATTTCTTGGATCTGTTTTTATTTCCCATATAAATAACTACAAGAAAACATATTGAAAAATATTCTGAATATAACAATTAATGAACTTTTTATCACAAGTATGAGAAAATAAGAATGTATGTATGTGTGGGGGGGGGGAACGGGGAGGTGGGGATATTCAGACAGCAAAATTATTTCCCCAATAATCTACTATTTGTAATCAAATCTTATGTCACCCAACATGCTCCTAGTAGGGAAATAAGGAGACATAGTCACTCATCTGTGCTTTAAAAGTTGATTTATTGGCTTGTGGTAAATTAAAAAAAAATTAAACTGGCTTACAAAGCACTTGTATGTCACCTAAGATCTTTTCAAGATAATTTGCTTCCTCATAAATCCACATATATACCATTTTAAAATCAAAAGATAATATTAAACAAATATTCAGGACAACAGATTTTTTATAAATACACAGCACTCATCTGCCTAAAAAACATTTCACAATGTAAGTATTGCCAAATTAGTTCCTTTCTAAAATTGTGCAGTAGAGATTTTCACAAATTAATCTTATTCAGGAAAATATAAAAAAGTAAACATTTAAGCAAAAAAGTTCAAATATCAATGATCGCTGATTTAGATTAACACTATGAAGTAGAGTAAGTAATAATTGCTTTTGAGAAATGCTAAAGAGTTTTATGTGATCGCTCATCGTAATTTAAAATAATGCTACAGGGAATGTAGTCTTGGCTTGCTAACTTTTTCTTAATTGAGTATGTGCATATGAATACCTAATAATGCAGTTCAAGCAAATAATGGTTGGCAATATTGGCCAATTTAATAGGTTAAAAACAGTGTACATTCTAAGGGCATATAATTCTCATTTGATAATTATTGAAAATATTTTATACTAAGATCAAAACCTAGATAATTTTTGTGCTTTGAGTTTTGAGATTGGATTTTAAGATTCAGTGGTTAAATTAGAAGAATTAGCTTATAGGAAATGCTACCCAAATTATTTTTTATGGGAAAATAGAAGTAATCATGCAAATTTTGAGTACAGAATCTCCTTTGTTTTAGACTTGTGACCCAAAATTTAATGATAAAATGGAGAAAATATAGTGAAGTGTACCAGGAAAGCCAAAATAAGGCAGATTAAAGTTCTCAAAGAGGTTGCTTATCGGCACATCTTGTTTAGTGATAAATAGCTTTTTTCTTAATACCTTCAGAGCATTCAGTTTTTGCTAATTGAATGCTTCTTTACTGTTGGTCATTGATATAAAATAATATTTTTAATTATTCATTTTCTTTAATTTGACATTTAGAGGAGGCTGTAAAAATGAAAAGATGGGTTTTTACTAAATGTAAAATATTATTTAAAAAGTACTGAAGCCTCAATGACTGTATTTGGTCTTGGTTATTTTTACCATATAACTATGTTGTATGTTTTATTATATGTAATTATGCTGATAGTAATTTTTCATCACAGAACACTAATTCGGAAGGAGTAAAGGAAGGTTAGTTAGAACTAGTGATAAATCAGAATTTTAGAATAGTTTTAAGGAGATGAACTTACTATAACTACGTTTATAATATATTAGTTGGCTATGAATTGTTTTCTCTAATAGACTGTGTGTTCTTGAAGAAGCATAATCTAATGCATAGCATCATATCTAGGATAGAGGAAATGCTCAATAAATGTTTGATTGAATAAATGCACAATGAATTAACTAATGACAAAAAATCATTCCTTTTAACGAATACATAAGAACAGATTTAAAAAAGCACAACATTGTCAAAGTATCTCTTTTACAATTCTGCGTTTGTATATTGCATCACACTTTCCAAGATTAGTTCACACATCTTACTGTGTTCAGTCCACATAATGAAGCCTGATGTTAAAAAGGCCTTGTTATTTTTATTTTGCAAATACAGAAACTGAAGCACGGAGAGGCAAAGTGACTTGATGATAACAGACCAGTTATGTCATAACTAAAGTCTATGTCTGTTAACTTAGTTCTCTGTGACATTTATCCTATTCATAAACTCTTTAATTTCCAGATGTAAGCCTGTCACAAGACTCTCTTGTTTTGGTTCTACTATCCATTTCTTTTATATAATATTTTACATAATATTTCCATTCTCAATTCCTTTCACTTCTAATTATAAATTAAGCAGGTACTAGAATGGAATGATTCTCTATGCTCCTTCTGCTGAGCATCACAAAGGTTACTACTGAGACGAGTTTAAGAATCTGGAGGTTTACACTTCAGGCAATAAGGTGGACTAGATGTCCTAGTACAAAAGGAATGGGCTACACTTTGTGGAAGGCATGAGATAAAGCTTAGGGCCCAAGCTGTGTGTGTGTGTGTGTGTGTGTGTGTGTGTGTGTGTGTGTGTGTGTGTGTGTGTAATCCAAGGCCTCTGCACAAAGCCAAGACTTGTTGAGGCAACATCTGCAGTAAGTGACCTAGAAAGAAACCTTGCTCCACAGACAGGGACTGTGGGTGTACTTGCCTGTCTCAGCCTTGGCTTTGGGTAAAGGGGAGAAAACCCCAGAAAGTCTCTCCTGCCTATTCCTCATCATAGGGTTGCAGTCTGGCTAAACCACACCACGCGTGTCGTTTCCAATCACCTCTCAAAATACTCAAGTTGAAAATCCGAAGTGACCTGAGTTTGATCAGGAACATCAGCAGTCGGACAAAAGCAAACACAAATTCTTTCTGAAGGTGTAAGCTTTAAACTCAGGTCTTAAAAAATTTTCCAAAGATAAAATTCCAAGGAACATGGGCCCAGTAAACAAGCCATCCTGAGGAAGAGTTAAAACAAAAAAACAAAAAACCCCAAAAAGCTACAGAATCAGACCCACAAAATGCTGATGACTTGGAAATACCAGATACAGAAAATAAAATACGTTTCTTAATATATTTAAAGAAATGAAAAAGATATTGAATGTATGATGAAGGAACAAGATGTTATCAAAAATGACCAGACAGATAGGAAGAACCAAAGAGAATTCTCAAACTGAAAATGTAATCAAATTTAGCAGACTCAGTGGCATTGAACATCTAAAAGCTGACAAGTTGACAGGTGGTGCCCCAACTCAAATCAACACTGGAGACCATATAGAAGGGAGAGGGTGGTAAGGATCTGAGGATGGAACACAAAAATCTAGAACATCTCAGAGAATGAAGGCTATCATGAACTAAGAGTGAGTGAGTGTGTGTGTGTGTGTGTGTGTGTGTGTGTGTGTATGGTGGGGACGTTGAGGACAGGGTTTGCATCAATCCAGGGTGGAGGATGGATGCATACAGCGGTGGGAGGATGGGTAGGGGTTAGAGTTTTTAGGTTCTGCTTTGGCATCTCCCCGAAATTAACCATCTCGCCAACACAGTTTCCATCACTGGGTGAACAGAGCATTAAAACATGGCAAGTACACATTATGGAATCCTATATAGCAGTAAGAAGCAATAGATTTCATATATATAAAAAGCAATATGGATATATCTTTAAAAATATAGAGCTTAGCAAAAACGTTAAGAAGAACATGATGTATAGAAAATACATTAACATAAATTAACAACATATGCACCCAAGGTAATATTATATGTTTTATAAAAACACATACAAACAAAAAGATACACACCAAGCACATTAGAATATCTGCCTATGATGGGGAAGGGTATAATGGTAGCGATTTGGGCTAAAACAGAACGCGTGAATAAAGCCAGAAAGGCCTTGTCTGGATCAATTATAATTGTGTACCATGAGCTAAGGGGGTATAAGAAATGTGATCACTCAGTCATATAAACCTGAGGTTAAAATAGAAAGAAGGAAGAAACAAACTCAGTAGATGAGGTAAAGAACAGAATAAACTTGGAGGGAGATCTAAAGATCCAAAGAAATCACCCAGAATGTAAATTAGAGATAGAAAATATGAGGAGAAAAGGTCAAACAACATGGGGTACAGGGGGAGAGGATCTAACGCAGAGCCTGAGAGAGGACATATTCAAAGAGAAGATGGCTGTGAATATCCCACACCTGATGAAAGACACGTTCTCAGTCAGACTCAAGAAGCACCAGGAAATGCAAGCATGATAAACAGAAACCAAGCGCATCAGAGACAAAGGGAGCACGTTAAAGCAGCGGAAAGAGGCAGACAATCTACTGAATAATTAAACCGAATGAAGGCTACCCTCTTGGTAAGAACAAGGGCAGCCTTAAGACCATGAGATGTCTTCAAAGTGCCGCGAGGAAATAACTGTCAGTCTAGACGTGTGTACCTAGCCAGAGCACCTTTCAGGAACCCGGGCGAAAATGAAAACATCTCCATTCCAGCGAAAACAAAGTTTAGACCAGTAGGGCTTCCCGAAGGCACACTTAAAGCATGTACTTCAGGAAGGAGAAAATAAATGCTAGGAAACCTATTTAGTTCTTAAGTATGGGTAAGTATTTTATAATGCTATTTTAAAAATCAATTTCCTTTTTGAAAACAATAGTGCATTTCTGAAATACTAGAAGTTCCTATAAATGCAGTGTGAATTAACTGGGTGCAATCACCTGCTCTGCCTGTTTATACACAGCATCAGCATTTAGCCCAGATGCCAGACAATCTGATATTAGAAATCTTTGAACCATCCCCACAATGCTTCATTATGGCATATGGAATTATACCGTAGTACGTAACATTGCCATTCAAATAATGCGAATAAACTCCAAGTCCAAGAGGTGAGGTGTCAAGAACAAATACAGGTACCTAGTTTCTCAGTTGATATAAATGGAAGCATTTAGGAAAGTTAATTGCAATACTGGCATAAAGCTTAGAGTTTACACTAGAGTCCAATGCTATAATCAATCCTATAATGATTTCAGCATTCACTCCTACAATAAACCTAACACTAATGCCGAGGGCAATTGCTGAATATATAATAGGTTTTTGTGTGTTCTTATACTGATAAATCTCACCAGTATCTAACTTGAACATGAGTGGCCTTATATAACAAGAAATTTTGTTCCATTGAGCCACAGTATACAAAGTAATAAAGAACATTTATGGATGATTAAATATTGAAGTGAAGTTGAAGCATTTAATCTACTGCAAAACTCATTTAACGCAAACGTACCCTGGCAATATAGATATTATTGATATTACACTTGAAGGGAACATTTTCATCCAGTGTGTCTCATGGAAATTTAATTTCCTTCTCTGAGAACTTGGAATTTGTTAGACTCGTGTTCATTTCCAGAACAAATTTCTATTAGTACATAAAGTGTATTTTTACATATTAGAGGAGAATTTGTGACTTAAAAAAATCCCAGTGTCAAACCTACTGCTGTGGAGGCATATTTACTATGACAGCCCCCAGATCTCAATACGTAGAAACTTAAAAAATTTATTTAGAATTTATCATTATGTTGATTTTCATGTCCATTCTCATGCCACCATCCTGGTTTTTTTATGATGCGTTTTGTGACCAAGTACAAACTGGATTGATCTCAGATCAAATAGAAATTGGTGCTTTTTAAACAAACAAACAAACAAAAGCAATTACATTTGAAGAAATTTAAAGCAAATAAATGAGCTAAACACAGTTAGGTTAGTTTTGATAGATTTCTTTTCCTTTTAGCTTCTTTAAGATTTTACTTTGTACCTAAATGAAACATCACAATCTGGATACGGAACACCAAGCAAAATGCGGCTGAAGTTCAGTGCTGCAGGCTTATCACTAATTATTTCTAAATCAAAATAAGTTAAAAGTATAACCAACAACTGCTTTATTTCAACTAACGCCAAAAATCGGCCTGGGCATTTGCTGATTCCGAATCCAAATGGGATGACGTAATGCTTCAGCTTTTTCCCTCTTTTATAAAAGGTGGTTTTCTTCTTACCATCTTCTATAAAACGATCAAACCTAAACTCCTACAAAAAGGAAGAAAGAAAAAAGAGTGTTAAAACAAAAAATCTGCATGAAATAGTTTGAGTTCAGGTTCACAAAGTTGCCGGGTTTCCCCTGCCCCATCGTAACAGGCTCCTTTTAACCCAGCAAACGCCAAGAAGTAAAACTTGACTAAATGCAAATCATGCATGAACTTTCAAAACACTCAAGTACTATTAGAAAATTACGTCTCCAGTATTAAACTGAAATCCAGACTTTCCTACATGACTTCCTTCCCACTTCTCTCCTACACTGAGTTTCCTAAGTCTAGAGGCAGTATCTCCGTTTTTGTTCTTTAAGATGGGTCCTGATTTACAGGCACTTGAAATACCAGTGTTGGGTTGGAGGGAAGGGCTCCCGCACTGCCACCATTGTCACTGTGGACGGTGACTCTGACTGGCCACAGGAGCTGCCTAACTGAGGATTCCTAGTGTTCACTTCTCTATCCCTTCTCAGTCATCTACTGATGGATGAGTTTAGGATTCAGTGCTTATGTTGGGATGAAATAGATATAAAATAGTAAGATTCACGTTGCGCACAACAGAGAAACTAAAGCACAGTATCGGTCTTGCTTGTTTTTTGACGTCGTTCTGACTCTCCAACAACGGTTCTATTAGAATGAGTGCTCTTTGGGCTAACTCTGTTTCTGATACATTTCCATAAATAAGTTATAATACTCATTACAGAAAATTATGGGACTGGTATATCGAGGGTGTTTGGTCCGCCATCTTAATTTACTCTCACTTGAGTTTCTGAGAGGAGACTGAGTGACCTTATTTCAGCCCATGGTGAATTAAACCATTGATTAGATTAATGCACGTGGCAGGCATAACAATGACCAAGTCTTTCCTGTACGTGGTGCTCATTAGCATTAGATCTGCTCAGCACACAACTTTGATACGCACTATGAAGGCGAAAACACTTAGGTTATAGCAAAAGCCCTGCGATATATGAACAGATTCTGACTCCATCACAGATGACCTACTTTTCTCACTCAATGCCAGTATTCATGTGAGTGAAGTCACTCCCTTTAAAAGTACTGGTTTTATCTTCATGTACCTAGGATACTGATTTTGATAAATATTCAAGTTTAGAAAACACAACTTACTTAGCTTCTATTCACCCCATCTTCAAACTTGCAAGTTGATGAAATCATAATGGCAAAATCAATCTGCATCAGGACACAAGAGTACCTCCCAGAGGCAGTTCTGGGATGTGTCTGAAAAGGCTCTCACCAGTGCTAACCTCCTTGTAGCACAAACAAGCACACACTCCGCGGACACCCATTTTGTCACTGGAGATAGAATTACTATACAGTACTCTCTCCCAGTCAGTCTTTTTCCATTATTGGGGTCCAGGCCTGCTTGCCTAAGTTCAGGACTGCTGTTTCCTCTTTCTCAGTGACCGATCAGAGGAGACCAGAGGTCTTCCCAAGAGCTCCTTGCCTGAGCCAAAGTTTATGTCAATTTTGCCATGAAGTTATGAGTTATTTGGAAAAGCTCTCACTGCAGTCAGCCCCATTGTTTAAGCCAGAACGTGCAAAAGGAAAGCTTAGCTTGGGTTGTGACTTCATAGAATGCTGTTATCATAAATAAGCCAAAACACTGTCATGGTTCTTCTGCTCTTCTTTGTGAAAGTGCATACACATCTAGAAAGCCATTGTGATCAACAAATAATGCCTAAGTGCTCCCCAACCCCTGCTACCTGCAGGCAGTGTTACACTCAACGCCCTCAAACTTCTAGCCAATCAGTAACGTCCATCCTCTTGTTTTCCATCACCTTCCATTCAATGACCTCATAACAGAATCATAGAAATGCCTATTTAGTTGTTTACATTATGAAATAAGAAAGAGGAAGGCCAACCTCTTTTGCTCTGTGACTACCATCAAGCTCAAAGGGATTATGGGCATAAATATCTTTTTGAGTTAAAATTTATTTTGTTTGTTTTCCATTGTAGGGACATGGAGAACCCAAGCAGAAGCCAATATTAGGAAGGGCTTGTGGCAGCTGCTAGGAATATAGTCTGATTTTAGCCCAAAAGAGAAAGGGTATAATGGTCTTACCCTGGAGATTTGGGGGTCACAGTGACACAGAACGTAAAGTTAGGGTGCTCAAGAGACACAGGTTGACTTGGAACAACTTAAATACAGGATGTGTCATGCTGACTTCAACTCTTTGCAGGAACCATAACAGCCTGGCGCTTCACAATTTAAAGGGGTACATTAAATGCAATATTATTCGATGGATGAGAGTAGAGAAATGATAAGAGAAAAGTGTAAGACACTGACATCCCCCGTTGCTCCTCTAATGATAGTTGTGGTTGACTCCTCAGCAGCCTTTCTTCTGTATGAGATTTGTCGAGGACATCATGGTAAACACCTTGCCCAGGCCTCTGACTAATTTAGGATTGGACATGTGAAGCAATCTCATCTGCGTTACAGGCGAAAAGTCTGTGGCAACATCTGGGAAAAGCGTCCTTCTTACAAACAAAGAAAAACAAAATGCGGTGGTTCATCACCGTTCCGCTGGCGCCGGTTACAGGTGACTACGATGCCGACAAGGCGGCAGCTATCCTGTCACCAAGCCGAAGACAGAGCTCATCCACAGGAAATGGCAGAGCTGAGAAATCCCAGGAGACGGGAGTTGTCACACTGTCTTATTTATCTCTGTATTTTCAAAGCCCTCACCCGAGTGCTGTGCACATAGTAGAGGGTCCCTATGTGTTTGTTGAATAAATACATGACAATAAAGTATATTTTAAAAGCAATCTTCAAGCTTTTGAAGAAAACAGAGATATTGAAGGGGTAAATAAAGATGTAGGGAATGAAAAGTAGATGAATATTCAGACAGAAAATGTTTACAAATAGAAAATGGTATGATATTTAGCACTAGAAATAAAGATTGGGTAGATGGTACAATTTCCTGGATAGAAAAGAATTCTGGGTACGAGTGACTGAGGAACACTGCATAACACCCTAATCTCTGCTCTCCAAATTTTATGTTTAGTTCAGTTCAACAGATGTTCCCCAGCCCTTCTGTATGTGAAGCATTGAACTTAAAAAGGCATAAAACGTGGTCTTGCTGGGGTAGGTGACACAGAATATGATCAGACCTTGGACTCACTCAATTCATCATTTTTGGTATGGGAATCTAAGTAAGACAAAAGTTAGGATTTCCTAGAAATAAAAACTGTCACTGTTTCAAATGGGTGACTAGGGGCTGCACTGTTGCCCCCAGTTTACAGTCAGTCTTTCTGGGAGCAAGATGACTAAGTACAGAAGCTCCTTTTCCATCTCCGTGGCATAGGTTCCAATCAGCAGTGTGCTGTAGCCACTTGGGACCACCTAGAGAGAATATATACATCTCTTTCCAACACCGTGTTCAGGGTCTTCACACTGGTAACATGAAATCAGCCAGGGTGAAAGTATTCACACCATGACAAATGACAAAGTTGGGGCTTTTCAGAGTGTTGGTTTATCAGCACACTGAGGTTCCAACATGGTAGGTATGAAGTGCCAATTTACTGGTGTGGCAGGAACCCTCTGAACATGGAGCATCTGGCTATGAAAAAACAGCCGTGTGATCAGAACAAGCCCCTAAATTGTGAGCTCTTGAGGACAGGCGTCTTTTTTAATATCCATGTTACCTGTTATACCCATGGAAGTGCTTCCAGGATAGTAGATGCTCCTTATTCATTTGTTTCCTTGATGTGTGCTCATGGCGCAATGTTCCAACTTGAGGGGCAGACAAAAAATTATTGAGAGTATCTCCACATTCATCATAACTAGTGTGATCTAAGAACAGTGACGATCCTCAAAAGAATATTGATACAACAATTTTTTTAGTGATTAAAATTTTTTCAAGGGCTTTCAAACTCATTTATCACTTTATAATCCCTACGCCTCTGAGAAGCAGACAGAACAGGCTTGTATGAGGTCAAATCAGGCTTTCAACTTCAGAGCTTTTGCAGGGGGTGGGGTGTACCCCAATGGCTTTGCAATTACTTTGTTGTTTCCCTGAGTCCTCACTTGAGGAGGCTACAAGGTTATGGTAACACATTACCATCTTAAATGGTGGCTCTTTCTTCCCTACCCCTCAGCCTCCCTCTATAGCTTAGCACCTCCAACCAAGAGATTTGGGCTTCTCCATAGTTCTGGTTTTAGATGTTGCATTTTGGCAGAAAAGTAGTCATCACCCCTTACTGATGACCTGCGAGCCAGTGGCTAGAATTCTGGCTGACAATTGATACAAATTTGAGGAAGCTTCAGGAAATTTAAAAAAGCTATCCATTCCCAGTTAATTAAGAGATTATCTAGACTTTCTCAAGTAGCATTCTGACAGATAAAGAGAGAGAAAGGAAGAACTGGGAAGGGATGTTTCCTTTGCTCTGTCCCATTGTTTCAAATTTCACTTGCCAGTGTGTTTTCCCACATCCCCAAGTACCACCCAAGTAAGGAACCGATATTCAGGAAAAGAGTAATTCTTAACACAGGTTACACTTTGGTAGGTTATAGGTCCAATAAGAGCCCCCAATTTTTTTTTTTGTCTAGCTCACATTGTGTTTTAAATTTAATTTTTCAAACATTTAAAAAGTCTATGTTTCACCCAGAAATCTGTTTTTGACGTTTAAAAAAGGTAATAAAAATGACTGTGCCACATCAGGTTGATGCGCTCGTAAGAACTCAGGGTTGGTTTGGAAGTAGTCAAATGGTCTCACTTAGATGCCTCCTGGGCTGTCCCTTCACCATGGTTCGTACCACTCCCAACAATATTGTATTTAGACACAAGCCACTTCATCTACTGGGTCTAATTCGGCCCAGTACATATCTGTGGTGATTTAACTAAAGTGTATTTTCATTTTCAGTACATCCACCCATCACAACAACCCCCCTCTATTCAGCCTCCAGGATACCCTCTTGTGTGCCAGGCACTGAGAATTCAGAGAAAGTGATAACAGGGTCTCTCTCCTTCTGGAACTTACAGCGTTTGGGAGCACAGGCAAACAAGTAATTGCAAAATGCTGCGTGGGATGCCCTAGAACAAAGGTACACACAGGCCACAGAGTGAGGAGTGGCCAGCGCTCTGAGGAACGAGGTGGGAATTAGAGACATTGTCAAAAAGAGATAGTTAAGGGAGACTCCTGTAGATTAATCTGGAGACTCTTGGTGGACAAGTAAGGAGGGACATTCCACAACAGAGAGCTCTGTGAAGGACGATCACGGCCTGTGTTTGGAATGTAATATCCTAGAGTGTCTTCGGCTTGAACATCCTGAAACCATGCCTCACCGGGTCGGGTAACCCATGTTCTGCTAAGATTCCTCAGTCTCCACGTCCTCCTAGAGCAACTACACTTGTGTGTGGAGTTAGTCTTCCCATGATTTTGGCCTAGTAGCTAGGCCTGTTTTCTGCCTCTACGGCTGGATCTTCTCGTTCAAGATGTGTAGGGTACGAAAGACAGGCAGTGAGGAATATGAGCCTCCAATGAGGCTTCTGGGACAGTGCTGTCAGTGACAGATGGCCAAGGGCAGAATTTTCCCGAGTCGTCTTCTCTTCTTAATTGTTAGTGTATGATCGTTTTCAGATGGGCACCTGCTCCATGAGCAGCTACAGTACCTACTTCTCGCCATCCTACATTGTTGAGAAAAGGAATTAACCTACAAGCCTGAGAGTGGTGAATGCTCAGTAAATGTTTACAGAATGAATTACATAAGACTTTGCCAAATCATATGGAAATGGATCTGAACTATACCATTTTTTTTTTCTGTGCCAATAACTATCAGCATAACACAACCAATTTCAAGAAAACAGTACCACGGCAAAAAATTAGCTAGTTGATTTTAACACTAGTCAGGCATAATTGGCTAATGTCAAGTCTAGTAAATAATAGAGACTGCTCGTCAACTTTTTAGAGCTACCCTAATGATGCTAAATCAGTATTCACAATATTGCAATTTTGTTCTTCCTACGGATTTAGTATGAGGCAAATCCTTTTGACTACTATTAAGATTGGCTGATTTATTATGCAATGTTTGGGCACTGCTATTTAGTATTTCACAGAAAAAAAGCTATAGATCTGCACATTTTCAATGTTTAACTTTGCTATTTAAATTCCTAGAAGTCTAACTGATGGTCTTTTCCATCATGGGGTCAGGTTCAGGGGCTGAAAATAGGAGGAGCCCAAAGACCACAACAACAGTGGTGACTTGCTAAACATTCATTATTTGTTGACAACTTTAATGTCCGTTTTACTATTGTGACATGAATAGTAAACATAATGACTAGTGGAATAATCATATGATGAAAATACTAAGCAGAAACGAAATTAAAAATTGTAGCTAGAAATAAAACTATTTTTTAAATTTTAAAATATTTTTCAAATATTAGCTATTTATTTATTTATTGAGTACCTTATTTATGTGTCGAATTTTTTTTTATATTTACAAATGTGGAGGTAAAGCTTGTTGCCTGCAAAATGTTCATTCACAACTATCACCCTACTTATGATTTGCTATCATTATTCACATAATGCCTCTCCTGAAACACATAGAAACTATACATACATTCTCCCGTCACTTAAAAAATTTTGCCTTTGCTGATGAAATAATGCAAATTATCTCATTGTTTTTGAAGTCTGTTCTTTTCTTATTAATTTCCAAAATTCAACAATATTTTCATCTAGCCTGACTGCAAAAACATCTTAGAAACTGGGTTTAAAAGTGGTTCAGCTATGAACCGCTCAAAAAAGAGCACAGAAGTTTCCCTTTGAAAAATGGCATCTTATGTACAAAAACCACTGCAGCAAGAACATGACTTCGTGAGAAGCACGGGCAGAATATGACTGCATTCAATTTGCATGCAGGTGGTGAGCCTCGGAAGTGGTATTAAGGGATGAGCCAGGGTGGATTAATTTCCAGTCTTTGATATTCATTAACTCCAGCTTCAGAAAAAAAATACAAGGAGATGACACAATTACCCTCAGAGCTTCACCCGTGAGCGGCGGCTTTACAATCTCAAGTTCATAATGCCATCCTAATTGATCAAGAAGGGGCACGTACCCTTAGTAAGAGGTGAAAAAGTAGAGGGCTTAACCATGGCAATGATGGTGTCGGACTCTGGGAGAGTTAACTCCTCTCTGGAAACACTTAGCAAAATAGTCATCATTATTTATTCTCTGAGCCACCTGTCAAGAGCTAGCCCTCCATGGCTTTTAATAATTCTCTGCCAAGTGAAACCCAATTTTGGCCAAAAGTGAATAGTCTCCACAGGTGTATCAATGTTCATTTCATTTGAAGAAACTGGTTCAGTCTTACCACTGTATTTCTATTTATAGATCATGAAGCCCTTGAAAGAGAGACCCTTAAGGAAATACTTCAGCAAATTGGAACATTTCCCCATTGGAAGGCAAAACAGGAGTCCTCAGGTTCTCTCAAATCCTTTCTGGAACAAGGTGGCGAAAGGAAGAGAGAGAGATCACGGGAAAAGGAGTGAGCGTGCCATCCTGAGGAGGGAGCAGTACCGGCTGGATGGTTCTTTACCTCTGGGGCTTCAAAGACTTCAGGGTCGTAGTGTAGGGCGGGAGGAAAGATGCCCACGAAGTCTCCCTTTCGCAGACGGTAGTCCTGGGTCTCTAGATGTAGTGTCAAGTCCTCTTGAACAGAACGGAAGATGCCTGAAATCGTGCATAGCCGTAGGGCCTCGAGAATGGTGCTTTCTGGAGGAAACAGGAAAGTAACGTTATATTAAAACATGACTGCTCCTGAAAAGTGCTCTCAATTTGTCAGTAAAGCTCATGACCAACAGCTTTTATTGACAGCTTTTTATCTGATCTTCCCAATCAGATCCACTGAGCACCAAGAGGGGACCAATGGGGGCTCTGGATGGGAGACAGAGAAGGGGAGAGGATGAGACAGAAGGCGGGTAAGGCACACCCAGTCCCCCAAGCTTCGGGCATTTCACAGTCATTTCAACAGCGCTGTACTTGGCCAGAAAGTCATTCATCAGGAATTTTGTAGGAAAGAATGATCTGCGAGAGAGGAAGGCTGTGCTGGAAAGAAAAACTGTATCCCACTTAAAGTACACCACTGGTACACCAACCTTCAGAACAGTGATGACTTCAAAGACAGGCACAGGAATTTGACAACCACTTAGGCAGTTAATAGTAAAGTAATTGTAGTAGTGCTTTCTGAGACAGCTTAACACTTAATTTCTTTTATGTTAGCTGTAAATAAAATGTGAGTCAGCATTTCCTGGAAAAATTTCAAAGGGAAAATTATTTCATAGGATTTGGAAGAAAACCATATTTCCCTCCAGCATCCAGGGAAAGTAACAGCCACCATCATAACCTGGAAGATTCCAGAAGCCGAATGTCCTTGCTTTCCCAGTGGCCTTCACCTTTTGCTCCTAGCACGACAGATTTTATGGCTAATTTCCGGCAATTTATCCTGGCAGTTTGAGGAGGAATTCCTTTGGGAATAATATGCATAATTTGCATAAATCACTCTGATAGCATGCATAGCAGCATGTAGCTCCTGTCTAGGTCTGCATCTCTGCCTTCATAATCAAAACTGACTATGTTTTCACCAGCGTGAATGGGTCCTAGTATCAAAAGCTTGATTCTTTCTAATCAGTAATGTGAAAAAGAGCCCCAAATTGAGTATTTTTTCCCCTTCACATGGTAATAAATGGTTGTGTTTATGGCTTGCAGTTTAGAATCACACACACACACACACACACACAGAGTGCCCAGGTTCTTAGCTGAATGCAAAGCTCTCAAACGTAAAATACCCAATTATTAGATTATAGAAGCAGGCTGGTTAGTGAGGGCTTGCATCCATCCAAAAATACAAATAAATGCTATTTCCTGAACACTGAGATCTACGCACACCTCGCACGGGGGTATCAAGTAGCTTTGGGGACCTTCTCCCGGGAGCTTTTTCCCTAAGCATGCATTTGTCTAAAGAAATGAGGCTGCGGTCAGCTCTGTGTGGCCAGTGTGGTGATTCAATGTGACGTACAGTGAGGCTGTGCATATTCTTTTGGACTGCCTTCGTTATTATAATCAGGCAGAGTCAAATCGGTTTGTTGGTGATGAGGCCAGAAAAGAACTTTGGTTTTGGAACATGGACTCTACTGCAGATAGCCACAAGGCGCCTGACACGGCGGATTTCAGCTGGCAGGACACCAGCGACCAACATTTCCACGGTGAAAAGCGAGGGTCAGCCTCCCACGTACTGCTGCTGGCTCTGTTGGATCAACAACAGAGAGCATCGCTTTAGCTTGTGGTGCGAAATGGTAGCCGACATATGCAGCGGGGCTGCTCCCCCACCAAGTCCAGGAGGGGTATGGGAAGAAGAAAGACAAAAGCAGAATAATTGTGGGGTGGCTGCTGTGACCGGGAGGGCATTTAACAGCCCGCAGAGCGCGGTCACATCCGATTGGCGGACGTGCTCGCGGGCAGCAAGGCGGCCTGCGCCCACTGCACGATCACAAATGACAATCGGGCAAGCATCTCTTAGGCAGAAGTTAATCACAATAATGGAGCACAAAGTGTGGCTTAGCGGTCAGATCGTAAATGACAAATCGGTTTTACCTTCCAGGACCAGTTACGTGCGCAAGACGAGGCTGGCTCTCGCTCTGAGCCATTGTGCCGATCAGCGTCAGACGCCGAAAGTCATGAGTGGCATTATTAGCAGCAATGGAGAGGGCGCTTCCGTGGCTCTGTGTTTCAAAGTACAGACACAAAAGCCAGCAGCCTCTCCCCAGTAAGAACGCGGGCAGAGCTATAAGTTGAGAAGAATGACAACTGCACAGTAAAAAAAAACAAACAAACAAAAAAACCCCCCAAAAAACAAAAAAACTGCAGCCTCTACTTGTAGTTGTCATAGTCGAGCAGACACCAGCCAGTGCCACTGACAGACCAGCTGGGCCCTGGGAGGACTTCCATGCTGCACCAGGAGGTACAGTAAATTATCCTGCGCGGCCGAGCAACATCTGTTTCTGTGCTAGTGCCGAACAAACAAGGCAATTTAAAACATACCAAGGGATAACCAAGCAACAGATGAACATGACCCTCATTTCCCCCCCTTCTCACACTCGAGGTGCTAACTTCATCGTGCAAGCACTCCACGGAAGAGCGGCCAGGTTGGTTTGATAAGGTGTTGTCAGAGAGATTTTACATACTTCCAAAATGGAAAGAAAAACCTTATAGTATTGTTATTCTTAGAATCTTCCTTCCCCCTCTAGCTTCATGTCTTTTATACCAAAGCTAGCACTCAGTTCTCAATTCGCTCTAGAATTAAAAAAAAAAAAAACTTTCCATACACTTATAAATATTCAGTCTTTAAACCTAATTTGCTATACTTAGTTCACATGCCTTCAAGCATTTGTCTTCCAATTTCCACTGAATAAATGCGTACTAATGAGAACTGGAGCAAGCTGCTGAGGCAAAGCTGGGTGACTTGGGTCTGGCCTGCCACCAGCTTGTGATAGGCGGGCAAATTGAGTTAAAATGAAAAGTCTTGTCAGCTGAAATTCAACATGGTAGCCAAACAGCAAGCTGTCAATCATTCCAGCCAAAACAAGGGGCTGCAGGTAATAAAAGGTCGCTGTGATCATTAGTGCACTTGGCTTTCATATGCACGTTAATTTTAATTAAACATGATCTCTCTCTGTAAATGTTTTATAAAACTTATTGTGCATAATGGATTGTTAATTTATACTAATATTTAGCAGGTAATGGGACCCTCTACTTACTAAATGCATCGTAGGAAAACG
The DNA here is from genome assembly GCF_048564905.1 of Vicugna pacos. Taxonomy (NCBI): domain Eukaryota; kingdom Metazoa; phylum Chordata; class Mammalia; order Artiodactyla; family Camelidae; genus Vicugna; species Vicugna pacos. The sequence goes on along the minus strand of NC_133015.1, from coordinate 18,494,559 downwards.
GCTAACAAGAATGCAAATATTTGGGGGATAATTTACACCAGGCATTGCAAGGTGCCAACAATTGCAATTGTGATTAAGAAAAGGCAGTCCGTGTTTCATCAAGGAGGAAACTTTACTGACCAGTAGACACCAGGAAATTGGATTACAGAATTCCCACAATGACCTTACAATTCAGAGCCGGCACTAACCTGCTTTATCTGTCTTGGAAAGGTTTGTTTCTCTTTACAGGATATAAAAATATTCTGATTAAGTATCCCTTCTAAGCAAAAAGCTGGGGGATACTTTGAGCTAAGATGCTTTACAATATGACTGAGAAAAAAAAAGGCAGATGAAAGGAAATGTTGGGAGAAAAAGGAATATATCCACTTTCTCTTCTGCCCTCAGCTCTCAATTCTGGCTGTAATAATTGACAGATGATTCTCATTTGCAGATTTAAAGCGCAGAAGCAGCTTATGACAATCAATAATGCATGTTACAGTGCAAACACAGATAAGCACATCCAAGTTGCTGCCTCACACTCAGGCCGTGTCTGGGTATGTGGAATGAATGTGCTGTGACATGGCCAGGCTGTTAATTTGGGTCATCTTAATGACTGGTGCAGACTGTCACACCATCTGATTAGCCATGGTGATCAGCGGATAGCGGTGATGGCTGGAGTGGAATGAACAGCCAGGCCGCGCTGCGGGCGGCTGGGGCTGGTCACTCGGTGGGGGGTTTGGGGGGTCTTAAAAAAGAAGGGGGACAGAAAGGGGAAGGGGGACCTGGAGGTAGTGTGCTTGAGAAGGTGTGAGGAAATGCAGGGAGCCTCCCTCCAGGTGTGCGCACGAGGTTTTACATAACTGCCTTCAAGGCAGGTGAGAGGGTAAATAGGAAATTGGCGTAATTAGACAATATGAAGCTGAGTAACTACTTTTTGGCTCCACAATTGTATATTTTAAGTTAAAAATAAATCTGAGTTGGTACGAATGCCTACTTTCTGCACTGCAGGCTTTTGGTTTACTGCTAAAAGATGGAAATATAAATTCAACCTTCATATAGTCGATAGACGTTTTCTAAGGTCCTTCTCTGCTCGGTGTACTGGGCCACTGATGTTGGTAGAAAAGGGAACACGGCAGATGGATTTGGCCTTCAGGGACACCACAATCTAGGTAATTCAGGGCTGCAAGGTACAAATAACACAGGAAGACTCCCCAGGGTCCTATTGAAGATATTGTTCAGTTTCTGATTGGGTAACTCCAGTGAGGGCATGCAGGAAGCCCATTGCAGTAGCAAGTTAGTTCTTATACTGGGCTGAAATTGTCGTCCCTTTAATTTCTACCCTTTAGCAAATACAAAGGCAAAAAACATTTTTTTGAATCCCCCTTCCACGCAACAGCCCTTGAAAAATATTTAAAGAGAAATATCATATCTTTTTTTTATCATGTCATTTTTAATTATACCTCAGTGATGATATGGCCTTTAGTCTTTACTTCAGTTCGTCAACGTGCCCTTAAAATGTGGCGGAGCTGGACATGCTATTTCAGTTGGAAATGCAGAGACGAATACCTTTCTCTGCCCTCGAAACCACACTTCAATTAATATTTTGTTGGAAGCAGATGAGCAACAGATTTTTGAAGTAATATCACCAAGGACTTGTTTTAAGCTGATATTCCGGAGGTTATCAAGGATGTCCTCTCATCACAACCCCCTGAAGTGGTTTACAGAAATAAGTGCTCCATCCCAGACCAAGGGACTCAGAACCACTGCATTCACTGAAACCTTCAAATGAATGATCTTGAACCTTGGGTGCACATTAGAATCGACTAGGGAGATTTTAAAGCCATCAGCCTGCATCCCAGACCAATGAAATCAGAATCTCTGGAGGTGGGACCAGGTTTGAGTACTTTTTAAAGCTTCCTAGATGATTCCAGTGAGCAACGAGGTTGAGAACCATGGTTTTAAACCCTCTTCTGCTAGACCACACAGTGCCTCATCCTATTCTTATGCAGTTGATTTTTAGACCTAAGTACCATAATTTTCATTCTCATTAAATTTCCCTTTCAATCCTTTCAACTCCTGTTTCCAGCATTTCATTACATTATCTAGCCCTCTTTGCTGTGTGCTGAGCAGAAAGTTTGACAAACATCCAAATCAGTATTTTTCACTTTTTAGCCAGCATTTCCTTATGTTACATATACAAATCTCATGACCTGATTTCTGGTGTACAACTTTGTGGAAGATACCTCTCTCCTCTCCTCCAGTTAGAAGTCTCCAACATGAAGTAGAATTTACACCTTCTGTGTATCCCCAGCGGAAGAGGTTTTGCTAAACTTCACTAATGCTGGCTAAATTATGTACACTTTTAATTTTTCAAGTACACAATTATCTTATAATATTGAATGAGCTTTTTCAAAATTACACCCAGTAATTATGACAAATATACCACACTAAGATGTTAATAGTAAGGGAAACTGTGTGTGTGGCGGTGGTGGTGGTGGGGGAGAGGTATATGGGAACTCTCTTTGTAACTTTTCTGTGAATCTAAAAGTATTCTAAAATGAAAAGCTTATTTTTATTTTTTTAAAAAGGCACAAAATTCTGATGTGAACCTCTAGCCCCAATCTCACCCTTAAATCCAACTGCATTTGAGAATTTGTGATACATATCCTTGTAAACAATAGGGGTCAAGATCTCTGGTACATTTCTGGGGCACTTTTCCCTGAGGTGACAGTATTTATGGGTTAGCGTTGAGCTTAGGTAGACCTGGCATCCATTTCTGGCTCTGCCACTATCTAATTACATGATTCGGGTTGGTTAACTAACCTTTCTGCACTGTGTTACCCAACAGTTAAAAGAAGACAGTAATATCTGAGGGTTAGATAACCTATATTTGAGCTTATTTATCTCTCTATATATAGATATAAATTTACATCTATCTATATAAATATCTACATAGACATAAATAAGCTAATACTTGATGATGATTAAATGAGCTAATAAGCCTGCCACACAGTAAAATTATAACTATTAATATTGTCATTTCTAACGTCTCATCTGAAATTAAGAATACAGTTAACTCTATCACCATCTAGCCCCTATTTTCTGATCTCGCCCACGTGCAAATCAGAGCTGGCTTTGATGAATCAAGATGCAAAGAACTCTCCCCTTTCAGTTCGGACAATGGAAAAGGACTCAAAGGATTCTGGGATCAGACGGGTCTGATGGGAGAAGCACGGGCGTGGCCAGAAAACCCCAGTTAAGATCCTGCTTCTCTCCTTGACCTCCAGGACCCTTCCAGGCAAATTATTTGGCTCCCTGAGGATTTTCTCATCCGTAAAAATACTGACAAAATAATAGCTGCCCCCAGCCCCCCAGTATCTTGGTGAAGATCATAGGAAACAATATAAATCCATAAGACTGCCTTGAAATATTGAAGTCATTAATAGATTGAACGTCATAATCATTATTTGTTATTAAAGAATATTTTTTCCAATGATCATTCGTTTGTTTCTTTCCCCCTTGAGTTACTCCCAAACAGTGTGCTTAGAAATCTCTTATGGGATTTTGCTGGAGAATCACTGCAAGCTTCTAGTTCTAGAGTTATTATAATATACGCTCTCCTCCTTTAAAAAAGGTATTACAAGTTTTGCCGAGCTCTAGTTTTATAACACCTCCTTTTATTCCAAAATCTCTCACTTGGACCACCTTTGCACCTTTTCTCATTTTCAGGATGTGTAACTGAACAAAATTAGGGGCCTGCAGTTCACCTGAGCAGTTCAGGAGTTATAATCCACTCTGCCTTATGTTCTTATTTAGAGCATGTCTGTTCTTTTCATGTGTGATACACAGAAAGAGCACTCCTGTGGGGTAAGGCAGACTTGAACTTGATACCAGCTTGGTTCACAAATAGTTGAAAAATGAAGAAAGCAATAGAAACATCAGAGGGAGGGCACGGAGGTTAAATTATCATTTTGGTCATAACAATAGATGGCATTTACTGAACCTATACTTCTCAAGTGATTTATATGCATTATTCAGGTGAATCTTGAAGAAGTAGTACCCAATGAGATTATTTGCTATCCATTTATCAGAACTTCAATTTTGTTTCCTTGCATCATCTTTTATTTTTTTGTCTTCTCCCTGAATCATCTTTTCTCCTTTCCTTTTTCCCATATTGGAAACCTGTCGTTCTAAATCTTACCTCTACCCCAGGCTCTTCTTTCTGGGAAAACTGAAAACTGCTTACTTTCTTCTATCAGCAACCTCTCTTCTATCAGCAACTGTTCCTAAGAAGAATTAGGTCCCAAGTAACGGTTATCTGAACCTCATGGTGTATACTCATTGATTCTAAATGTATATTCAAAAACACTGATGGAAAATTTTAGTGAGGACCTGAGAAGCAGAATCCTTATAATAAGTTACATAAATATAAAACAAGAGAGTTGTTTTTCTTTATCTATAAGAAAAGGGCAGAATGGTTATAAAGAAAGATTATCAAAAGCACTGGGAAAAAAAGCATAAATCCATTAATACTATACGCATGGTGATGTGTTTCACAATCAGCCTGTGCCCCACGGGGCTCTGTCTTCAAGGGTCACTCTCAACAAAAGAAATCATTTTTGTTCAGGAATAAGATACTCATTTTTATAGCATGCTAACTTTCCTCTCCAACCTTGCTTGGTCATCAATGTATGCTGACATGTAAAATCTCTGTTAAAAAAATACTCCTTTCCCTTTGCTCTACTAATTATGGAAATTCTCCTTCCCAGTTTAAAAACAAAAATGTAGTGTTCCTTTCATCCTTGTGATCTTTTTTCTTATAAAAATAAAAATTCAAGATATCTTTCTTTACAGAAATTGTACTTAGAATAGATCTCTTTCTTTAAGAAGACACACACACATACTCATGCCATGTGGTGCCCTGTAAATATTTAATTCTGTCCATCTTCCCTTTTCACATAGAGGTCATACTCTTTGATAGACATACGATTGACCTGACTAGATGAAGGGGTTATTTGCTGTAGAATTGATTCATATAAAAATTTGCTTCAATCTGCATAAAACTGTCTATCTGGAGAAAGACAAAAAGTGCACCCTATTTTCTAGAAGATTAAATTCCCATAATGAGCAACACTGGCCTCTGCTGGTACCTGAGGTTGTGATGAGTGGGGTCCACCTTCTAGATTGCTGAAGGCACTGCCTTTATTCAGGTAGATCTACATGCTCCTGGGATTGGGGATGGAGTTCATTTGTTGATGACAAGTGAGTGGTAAATTTACGAGGGTTCCAGGAGGAACATCTCTAGCTCAAACTATGGACTTAAGTGGACCCAAATTATAGCTCTGGAACTTGCCACTTCCTCTGCTTGAATACATTTAAACGTGTCTGCTTTAATACCACAATTTTGAAATGATCTTTTCTTTCAATAGTGAGAAGTTGAGGATAAAAAGAGAGTTGATGAATTTCATCTGATTTTTTAAAGAGGAACAACGGTGTCACTCTTAAAAAACAAATGCATATTCTTTAAAGTTTATTTGCTTTACTTCCTGGTATACACCATCAGATTCATAAAATGCAACGGAAATTACTTGAATATATGGGAAATGCAACCTTGATCTTCAGAGGAACCGTAAGTCTTCTACCCAGAAAATACTGTATGCCCATGTGAAAGCAACTACTCAGAACTTTATGCAAACTTTGTGCCTTTGTTCCCTAGTAATTCTGAAAGTAAAGACAAAATAAAATTTGTATTTTAATAATGCTGGGATTATTTTCTTTCTCCAAGCAAATATACGATTACTTTGATAATGTATGCTAAAACCAGCATGACTCAATAAGCTGGCCAGCTGTCTCTATAAGGCAAGTTTTCTGCTATTGCCTCTGCTCGGTCTTATCCCAGCCGGTGAGGACAATCTCTAGAACACTTGGGCCATTCTTCTTACTGCCGACTGGTGGTCACCACTGGTCAAGACCTGGAGGGCCTCTGCTCCCAGAAATTCCCATCAAAGAACCTGGAGCATAATTAAAAGGTAAAAAGTTGAGGCCAATGTGGGCTAAAAGATTTGCCCACATTGTCAAAAGAGGAAAGCAATTTACTCCTACATATGAAGACTTACTCCTACATTTGTCCAAAAGGACTTGGAATACTGTGTCGTCAAGGACACCACAGTGTGAACTGTCAACACAGAACGAACAGAGAACAATTCGCTGAGATGGAATTTAGACTTCAGGAATTAAAATTCATTCCCCTAAGGAGAGTGGTCTTATCAAAATCCAAAAAGGAGAATCACTGTCATCAAAAGCTCATTGTTATTGACACACAGGCCTCCATGGAAATAGAAAAACACACATTTTTGAAATAATGACCATGTATATCTCATGAGTCAGTGATTATTTTATAAAATACTGACATTTCACCTGGAGTAATTTGTAGTTGTGGCTTTTTCCTTTTCCCTCTCTCAGTCCTTCCCTTTCTTCCTTCCCTTTTTTTTTTTCTTCCCCAAGTGTGTTTAAATCATGAATTCCCAGGGGAAATCACTCTTACTACATTTTTGAGAGTCATACACTCCAAGCTGTACAGAACACTCTAATCTCTGCCTGAAAACATAGGAAGAACATTTTAGGGAAGAACAAATACATTTTGCGCACAAGTTGCTTCTCTGAAATACTCTTTTTTTCAGTCCCAAATACCTTTCTTGTCAGGACTGTGCAACAGTATTCGGAAAACATCAGCCCACCAGCAGATGCTCAGCATCAGATGACTTAGCAGGCATGAACTTTTTTTTTTTTTCAAATAATTGCAAAGCTTTGGTTTTTTGCATACCTTCCATAGTTAATTACCTAGGCCTTAATGTTTACGTGCAGTGAGAGTACCTACAGCTCTAAACTACATAATTTATAATTGATGTAAATGGGTGTTTTTATGTCAATTAGGCAGCTGTGTCCTCCACCTCTTGGTAAACAGCTTTGAGTGATAAACTGAGTTTGCAGAGAGCTACCTTCTTTTCTTCATAACAGATAAAAATAAATTACCTAGGTAGATCAGGCTGTCCAATTGTTCTCTGGTGAGGCGGATGGAAAGTCCAGGCCCTTTCTTTTGACCTGTTGACTGCAGCAAACGGTCAATTTCGTCACGCAGCACTGCCATAGCTTCTGGGTGCCGTAGAAGGTAATACATCGTCCAGAACATAGCTGAAGTGGTGTTTGTCACAGAGGCCCAGAGAAAGGATAAATGATGTGCTGGGAGAAAATAAGTGAAAAGGAAGATTAATAGCGTTTATTACACTGATTAGATTTGCAGTGTGCTAATTAAAAGATGTTAGGACACAGACCCAGCCAAGGATCAGTGCATGCTAATGAGGACCAATAGGCTTCTGAAGTCTAATTTTCTGCTTAATGAGAATAGTTTAAAATGTAATGTGTGTGTGAGGGGGTGGGGAGGAGGGGGATGAGATAAGAGGAGTAAATGCAGCTTAGTTATACTCTTTCTCATTATCACTGTTAAATATCTTGCATTACCACCTCGGCAAAAAAAAAAAAAATCAATTATCACAAAGGGTTGTTTCAGAGTAAAACATTTTATCATTAGCCAATTAGAAAGAGCATAAAAATTTTCAAGGTCGCCATTTTGTCTTTTTATTTCAAAGGTCTATTGTAAATTATTTTATTTTAGACAACTCATCATTCACAAGTTTCTTACCTCCTATTTCAATGTCCTCGGGTGTATAGTATTTCTCCAGGGTATCCTGCCTCCTTTGAATAATTTCTGACCATCCTTGTATTTTAGCTAAGTTTTCTGTTGTCAAGTGTTTTTTAAGTTTCATTCGAATGGATTTGATATCTCTGAGAAGCTCAATGGGCATGCCTGATACCAGTTGTGGGAATTTGTCATCAAATTTTGAAAGATCATCTCTTAATTCAGTAATAAATGTCTTCCTATCACCCGCCAAATAATTCCCATGTAGACTTGTAAATGTCATCTCAAATATTACTGAGCTGCAGAATTTGAACAGGTCTGCTGTGTCCCAGCTTGTGGTTTTTAGGAGTTGGGGTTCAAAAACTTGTCTCAGACTCTGCATTGTGTTTTCCATGAGTGAGTCCAAGTGCTTCCCTTGTAAAAACTGGTAGGAGGTGTGAAGCTCGTCATTCATCTCATCATCCATTATCAACTTTTTGACGTCAAATACTCTCGTTACTATTTTATTACTGAATATTCGAAAGCTTAATTTTTGATTTTTTATCACTGGCTGGTACTGGAAAGGGTCCAGGATAAATGTGATGTATTTTCCTAAAAGAAACAAATAAGAATATGAGCTTATGTGGCAGCAAAACAAAACAAACAAGAAATCTGAAATTTGAAAATATCTTAATCAAAATTAGAAAGACCTTAAGAATTAACATCTGGAAAGGCTGAAAAATTTAATAAAAATCCATTTGATTCAAAATTCCGCTACGTCTCTTTTTAAAATGGGAGAAGGTGGGAAAACTCTAGAAGCTTGAAGTTAAATATTGTGAAATTCTTAATGACTTTCAAAAAGATAATTTATTCTTCAAATTTTTATTTTAACCAAGTACCAAGATATTTAAATTATCTTTTAAATAGCCTCAAAGTTCCTTACTTAAACACTTCATTTTCTCCCCAATAATACAAACAGGAAACAAACAAACACCTCAAATTGGCAAGATGCTCCCCTATTCCTGATTATTTACACTTCATAAAAGGCTTTTTCATATTTAGTACTATCTTAGCTTTGATTAGATACAATAATTTTAATTCAAATAAATGAAGATGTGGTATGAAGCAGGTACTCACAAATGAATGTCTAATTCAACACTAACAACCAATCACAAATACCAAAATTTTCATGTTTATAGATGAGAAAATAGTAGCTCAGGGAGATTTAATAACACATCCAAGGTCTTATACTGATTTGTGACTAAAAGAGGATTCCAAACTAGAACCCATCCATTCGTGCTTTCACCCCTCCATTCATGAATTCATACAACAGTTATTGACATTCAGATAATCGGTTGGATCCTTTTCCTCCTAAGATATAAAGATGTCAAAGAATCACTGTATTGTTAGGGACAGTAACAGAGCAGAGGGGGACACAGTGTAAGGGAAGCAGGAAATGGCAACTGCTTCAGCCTGCCTGGAGTTATCAACGAGGGTCCTCTGAGGTGGTGGCATCTGGTCTCATATGTCAGTCCAGATTTAGAGTGCTGGGTAAAAATACAGATTCCTGCCTGATTCCAATCCATAAGGTTTGGAGGTGGGACCTACAAGTCTCTCTTTCTGACAAGGGCATCAAGTGATTCCATAAGGAGGCACAAGGAGGAACAGAGTCATACTATGGCCTGACTCTCAAAGCTGGCAGAGATCTTGGAGATTCCTAGTTGCACCACACACAGAAATTAAATTCAGTTTGGTATAAGATTTAGGATAAAGTTTTGAATAATTTTCAACCTAATCCTAGGAATAGGTTACATGTTTTCGGTTTTGCAGTTTTAAAACATAATTTAAGTTTTTAATGTAAATGAACATACATGTGCTATAATTTTTTTCTACAAATCATATGACTTGAATTTTATTCACTCTATTTCCCCTTAATGTATTTAATAAGGTGGTTCAATGTAGGAATGAGGGGAAGGCTAAGTGACTGCTCATTCTGGTCAGATCCCAAGCTGTATTCATAAACTACACTGGAATTTTTACCCCCCCAGGGAGAGACTCAACTGGATTTGGGCATATTTTATGACACCTGCTTTACCATTGCAGCTTAATTAAATAAAACTGCCAGCATCTGCCTGGCAAATAATTGAAAAACAGAGTAAATTCTCTTATTTTGCAAAAGATACAATTTTAGGCAAGGCTGTGTATTTTCACAGGCGGTGATTCATATTTTTCTACTTTCACTAAATGATTTTGCTAAATATCTTTACAGAATTATTACTATTATTATTTAGAATTCTTTAAAATTAGTCACTAACATTCAGAGAATGTATATAAGGTTCAGTGTGTAAATACATTTTAGACAATATTTTGAAATTTTCTTACTGATTTTCCACATTCATCAAAACCTAAGTGGAAAGACAAAACTACATTCAGCCATGGCAGCATTAAGATACTGGCCACTGGCCTACTGAAGGAGCGGTTTCATTTCTTTATGTAGAATTCATCACAAATACACATGTATTCCCTCTCTCGCCCTTTCTTTCTCTCTCCTCGGGGGTGAGGATATGGAACAAAACTATGAGGTTAATTTCAAATAAAAAGTAAAAGCTAATGTGGAAAGCTGTGTCTGGTTTTATTAATCACCAGTATTATTAATATTTTTATAAGCCAATTATTAATACTTTAAAATAAGCAGTTGTTGCATATAGGTTCTTTAAAGAAATCATTACTGATTGGTTTAAAGCAAACTGTAAATAAAATTCTCACTCTTTTCAAGGCTCTTCACACTTCAGGATCTGTATTTTCTTTTTTCTCATTCTTAATTTTCTTCAACATCAGGGCATTATGTTTTACCTACTACCTTTCTGAATAAGATGTGGATTGCTGAGTAAGACATTTTGATTTTCTAGGTTTTACTTTTCAAGTGGGTTTGGAAGTACTAATCACACAGGAGATGCTATCTGGCTTTCCAACTTTCAATCTTCAGTATAAACAATTTAAGCTAAGTTTTCCAAAATTAATATTAATTTAAACCATCTGTCCACCATCTGCTAATGTGAGATGCAAAACCAGAGTTTCTTTGTAATCCTTAATCAGGCAGTTAAGAAAACACATATACATTCATAAAATGAATTTAAATTTCTTAACAAAGGACATCTGAAAAGTTATTCTAAAGGCCGTGCATTCTTGGAGCAAAATTAACTTTTGCTCCAGTGTGGTTTCATGTAAATGAATGCCAAGTGTCAACAGGCAAGTTGCCTAGTTCACAAAGCTCACAAGATAGAAACAATATCTTTTGCTGTGTTTTCAAAAGAGAAAAGAATGCTCTTGGCAGTTGATAGGAAATATTGATTTAAAGAATTTCAGGGTTTGCATTTGTCTAAAATATAAATGTCAAAATGAGACTCACTTGTGCAAAAAAAAATCATCCTTTTGAGCAGTAAATTTGAAATGGGGTACAAATTTTTAATGTATTTTTTGCCAATAATTTCATTCTCTCTCCTTTTTAGGAGCTGACTGGGCCTAAAGATATTAACTCCAGCATTCCTGAATAACGCGCATATGATCCTTTACTAACCTAACAGCCTTTACACTTCCTTCAAAATTACTTCTTTTAGGAAGGTGCAGCTACCTGATGCCAAGTATTTCAGATAGTTGATGCTGTACAACTGAGGGAATTCAGAACAACTATTTGACTATTTGGAATAGAAATGCCCAGTCAACAAATATGAGATAAATTTGAATTTTAAAGAAATTTTCCGTAACTATAAGCTTTTAGTGTCCATGTTTAGCTGCTTCTTCAGTAGACATTTTTTTAAATCTGAAGCTGAAAATATCGGTCGGAAGAGTGGACTATGAACCAACTTTTTACTGTACGAGGATGGCCACATTCCACGCTCCCCAAGCTCTTATTAGTGAGATTTCACTAGCTGTTGACAATGACGTGCTCTGGTGCTTCGCGGGGGTGACATCCAGGGAAAATGACTCCGCCGCACCACCACACAAAACCAATTAGAGAACTATTTTCTGCGACAGGTCATGAATTTACGTGGTTTCCCATGAAAAGATGTACCTTTTAATTTCTTGATTAAGATGACATCCATGTCCCTTGAGACTTTGGGGGATGACAATCATTTGCTCATCATGCAAAAACATACACTCACTGAAATCATATTATAGGACAAGGGTGGAAGACTCTGTTCCTCACTTCACATTTGCCAAATGAGCTACTTTGCAAACTGATCATTTGAACCACATACATTAAAAGGATTTCTTGACAGGAATTTATTCAAACTCTAGAAAGAAGCCAAAGGAAAGTAGCAGGGAATATTCAACTACGGTTGTCTACCGGTTGAGTTTAAAAGCATAACCATGGTCAAATTATTTAGACATTAGGAATTCAGTAAGTATTTCAGTATCTAAGATTAAGACATCAAGTGTCAGCAGAAATGGGTTGTTTTTTGAAAAGTGAATAAAATTCACTGCTTAATCATCTTAGGTTCTTTTTGTATAATGTATTAAAAAGGAAAACCGAAATTTTCAATTATTTGTTGTATCTACTCATTGGAACATAAGGTTTAATTTTTTCAGGTAAGGCTGACTTTTTTTTAAGTGAAGAATATAGTTTTATATTACGAAGCCAAAAGCTTGTTTAGAACAGAAGCACCAGCGATGGCCTTTATTTGTATTATAGTATCTCATCAGCTGTAAAGTACTGGGGATTTCCTCATCACATAGTTATTGTGAATCAATCAGTGCTGAGCTCTGAACTAAATGTTGGCAATAGAGGAGCTAGAAAGTAGCGAAGGGAAATAGACATGTGAATTAGCAATAAATTCACAATTTATTAAATGCTACGATGGAAGTGATACTGGGAGTAACTGGAGCCTAGAAAGGAAGCATCACATATAACACGGGGAGGGAAAGGGTCAGTGAAGGCTTTTGGGAAGAAGTGGTATGCGATGATGGCCTCAAGCGATGAGTCCATGCCAGTCACCATTCAAGGATGACTCAAAAAGAGTAGAACAGCACTCTGGCAGGAAGAACCACAAGAGAAAACAGAGGCACAAGAGGGCACAGTGTGAGGAAGAAATTTCAAGCAACTTAGCGTATTGATGGGGCATTAAGCACATGGCCAGGAGTAGTAAGAGATGGGGCTGGAGAGCGAGGTGGAGCCTGGGCCTTCGGGACCTTTATGAGGATCATGCTGTATGCTACTATTTCTCCATTTCTATGATGCAGGATTTTTTTCCCATTTAATTCTTCTGAAATCAGAGTGCATACAATTGCTGTTGGAAGCGACTTGCCAGCTGCCAAGCAAAGGAGTAAGTTGTGATGAAACAAATACTGTGTGTTTCATAGGAGAGCTAAACTGTACTAACCATTTCTTCCAATGGATCATTCTTTTGTCCCAATGATAAGGCAATGGTAGTTCCAAAATGAAGTTTTCTAGGTACAAAAGATTGCTTTGGATGCTCGGCAAAGCAATTACAGTAAGAAGAAATCACCTAAATTCCTTAGGAATAGAACATAAAATTCTAAGGCTGATTACAGAAGGATAAAAGGGGTTGAGCAAAGAAAGACACATATGTAAATATGACCCAGATGAGGAACATTCAGAGTTGGCAAAAGACCTAGAAGGTGTGGTGTCAAAAGGATGAAGGAAGAGAGTGTTTTGAGAAGGAATGAGAGATTCTGGTTGTCAACCAGCTAGAGAGGTCCAGTCAGGCGAGGGCCCACTGCTGACCTCTGCAGGCAGAAGGTCTCTTAGAGCTAAGCAACCAGGGTCAGTGAACGTAGGCAATGCTCCTGAAAAATCTGAATGCAAAAGAGAGAGAGAGAGAAAAGAAAAAAAAAAAAAAAGAAGTGAAAAGTAACTAGAAGGAGAAGATAGGAAAGCTTAAGCATGGTTATAAGCTAAGGGTAAGGACCCAAGAGAGAAATAATGAAGATACACATGTGAGGAAGAAATAATGCAACATCAGCCCAGAGGAGGCAGGAAGTGAGGACCATGGGGACAGGTAAATGGATGGTCTTGAACATTCTTTGAAATTGGAGCAAAGGGGGAAGGACAGAGGTGAAACACAGGTACACTTGGTAGATACACAGGGATCTAGGTGAGACAGAGATGCCTTCAATGTTCTCAGGAAGGACAGGGAACTGTTACGAGAGCCCAGTGAGAGATGGAGAGCTGGAACACAGCCTTCCTGCCCTCCCACCTGCACACCCAACTAGAAGTTAGAGGCAAAGGGGTGTAGATAATCTATGGTGTAATTAATGATCAGCCTTCCGGGATGTAGACTGCAGATGAAAGTGAAGGAAAGGAATGGCTAGCCCAGGAGATAAGCTGATAGGGAAGACCGTGTGCAAACGTGGCTACAATAAATTCCTTCTGACTTTCTACATGTGCCCCTTTGCAGTGTGACACTGCCACTCTGCCCAGGATGGAGTGGACATCTGTTTTCCCCACCCTTGGGTCTGGGTTGGCCTCTGACTTGCTCGTACCAATAGAAAGTGGTGGAAGTGAGGTTTTGCAACATCAGAGGCTAGACTTCAAGAGGCTTTGCACATTTTCCTCTCTCCCTTCTGTCATCTAAGGACATCTTCCTGAGGATGAAACATCATGCAGACAAGGAGGCCCCAACAGGCATGTGATGAGGCCACCTTGGGCCATTTAGCCTCAACCAAGCACCCAGATGACTCAAGCCACACCAGAGACCCAGGTGAGACCAACTGTTGTCTGAAGGCATCAAGCTTGAGGAAGACTTGTTATGCAGCCGAGGAATAGCTGATGCAGCTGGGTAGCACAGAGCTCGTAAAGGAGGATGAGCTGAGAACGTCCTAGCTTCTTCTCTCAGCCCAATGATGCTGGGATATGTAGTTATCCTGCAGTGGGCTTTTTTTCCACCCTTGTTTCATAAACATTTTACTGAAGTTAGAATCATAACAAATATTTTTAAATTAAAAATACATTCTAGATCAGTGGTTGCTAGGGACTCAGAAGGGAGGGGAAGAGGAATGAATACGTGGAACACAGGAGATTTTTTAGGGCACTGAAACTGTTCTGTGGGATACTGTAATGGCAGATACATGACGTCATACATTTGTCAAAACCCAAGGAACTGGACAACACAAAGAGTGGGCCCTAATGTAAACCACAGACTTCTAATGATGGATCAACATTAGCTCATCAGTTGCAACAGATACCATGTTGACATAAGATGTTAATAATAGGGGAAACAATGATCAGGGAAAGAGGGGCTATATGGGAGCTGTCTGCACTGTCTGATCCACTTTCTGTAAACCTAAAACTGCTCTGCAAAATTAAGTCCATTAACACATTCTAGCTTTTTGTAAAACAATTCTGAAAGGCAAGCCACACCAAAGCAAATGACAGGTGATGCTAACAGGAGGTGGGTGGGGTCTCTAGGTGCCTTCAAGAGAATTCTATTATTTGGTTGTTTTTTAACATGAGGATTACTATACTCAGAAATATAGCTTTCTTGTGCATTAGTCTACAAATGAAACAATAAGGAACAAATATTCCATATTTTGTCTAGAGAAAAAGATAAAGACATTAAAGAACAGGTGAGAATTATGATACAGGTGAGGAGGGGCGAGAAGTGCTGCTTACCCCCAAGGAGAAGAGTGAAAGTATCACCATACTGCTTTTGGAGAGTAGCCATGAAACCTATGGGGTCTTTCGCTAATTTCAGGGCTTCTCCAAAGTAAGGGAGCCAGCCTGTTACCAGTGGAGGCTCACCAGGTCTCCTACAAGAAAAAAAAAAAAAGAGAGAGAAAAGAAAAGAAAAAATTAAATCATTCTTATTTTAATACATGTGGGTCACTCATCCAGTCTAGAAGTGAACTGGATGAATCACACAGCTTTTTTCAATTCTTTTATTCATTGATTCTAATATAATCATAGACATGGATTTATTGAATCCCTCCAGTATGGCTCTGGGGTAGACAGTTTCAATTCATAGCTTTTGGTGAGCAACTTTTTGAGAAATTGTGTGTTGTGAGGCCCAAATGGTTAGCTGAAATGACAGACCTGTTCGGTAAACATTTTGTGTTTAGGAGCACGTGCTGGGCTCTGGGTGTTAGATGTCAGGCAGCTTAGCTGCCGAAGGAAAGCTCTTGTTAACAGATGTTAATCATACTGGAACTACATAATGAGAAGAGGCAATTATTAGTGTTGAAAAATCTTTTGTACTGTTCAGAACAATAAAACCTTAACATTATTTCCATGAAGTGTGTTTTGTCATACTCTTTTATGAAGACTTTTATTCAAACTCCAAATAAATAGGAATATTTGTTAAATTTTACAAGATAACTTTTTTTGAACATACGAAGTATGTACAATGAAACACTGAAATACTGAAATAAAAAGCAAGTTTCTTCTTTTTTTGTCCTATAATCCTAGCAAAACCAGACTGCAAAATTTCTTCCTAGTCATTTATTTGGTGAACTCAATCTGATTTAAAGTTTAAAAAAATCCAAAGCCATTTTATCCTAGCAGGGATTAAAACAAATATTCAAGAGAACTCTGATGATTCTCTACCCCATCTGTGAAGATGACTTATACTACACGCAGTACAACGCATTTTGATTAATCACAAGATATTACTAGCTCAGATCTAATCAAAGATCAAGATTATGCTCATACTCACGACGGACTTCTATGTGACTTTATTAACCTATCAGATTTTATTTTCCTACAACCCAATATGGTAGAATTAGACTTAAACAAAAAAGTAAGAAATATTGGATCTTCTAGAGGAAAAAATAAACTAAAACAAAATAAATCCAAAGTGTGATAGAAATAAAGGAAATCTGTATCAAAACTTTGCTTTCTGTCTTTAGAGGACAATTTATCTTCATAGTAATTTACAAAATATATGCTGTTGTTTAAATACATATACTTATGAATAGGAAGACATGAAACGTTACATAGAAATGTGTGTCTTATTCTTTGTCCCATTCCCCATTATTTTCTTGAAAGCAACCTTAGACATGGAGATTTGCTTTTTTGAGAAATATAAAAGTGTACCAAGAAACCACTGTAACAGTTAATTTTATATCCAAAGATTAATAAAAAAAGAAGAGATTGCACATATGATTGTAGAGGAGAATTTTGAAGTTAGAAATCCTCAAGTCAGAAAGGCTATTCATCAAGGACTCTTCCAAAATTCACAAGTGATCTAGTTCACAAAATTTCCTTCAAAATATTAACTCTCTTCCTCGGTCTACTTGTACTCTGTTTTGCTTCTTGTTGCTCGAATGTTGCATCGTGACAAAGATTTTGAAAGGCTTTTTGTCATATCATAATTTAATGCAACTAATTTCATCCTCTATGTTCTGTCACTCAGTCAAAAGCTGTAGTCTTCAAAGGATTTCTGGGAGGATGGAGCTGAGAAACCTAAGAGAAATAGGGACTTAATGTTCAAAGTAGGGAAACACCTGAGAAAGCCATGCCATTGTTACAAAGATGAGGGGGGTCATCATTTCTTACAGCTGGGCTCATTTTGGCAGAAATAAGATTCAAAGTATTAAACACCATGTCACCACTCTGCATATTTTTCAGGAAAAAAATACAGTGCTAGTTCAACTTATGACCCATCGAAGACAGATAACAGAAAACTGTCTTCATCAGTGTATTTGTAAAAATTATTTAGGGAGGAAAGACAGCACCATAATGATCCAGAAAGACCTGCTGACATCTGGCGCAGCGCAAATACTGCTATTTGTCTCTCTCATGCTCTGCGACTTTGAAAATGAAATACTGACTGCTCACTGCTGAGTGAGGGGAGAGGATGCTTAGTGCTCACTGGGATGATCACGTTCCAAAGCTTAAGAGAAATAGGTCCGGAAGCAGTGGTGAGTAACTAAAAAACCCCTCAAAATCTATGGTCCGTATCCCTATTTTTCCCACCCAAACAATACAGACTTCCTCAAATATCCTCTTTACTATTTAAAAGGATGTAAGGACATATCTTGTACATTACACAAATTTAAGCTTACAAAGGTTCTCAGTGATTAAACCCAAGTTCTGTGCATAGACCGCTGCATCATCGCTCTCAGGTTCTTCTGTACCAGTTGCAGGCTACATCTTAAAGCTTATGCAAAGTGTCAAGTATGGTCCACATTTATCTGGAAGTAAAGAGCGGAGAAGAATCTAAATACATTAAGTAGCTGTAAAATTTAAAAGATATTTAAAACACTTTCCTTTGGTTAAAAGGAGGCACATAAAATTAAAAAGAGTGCACCAACACAGAATCCTTGGTTTCTAATGATATATGAACACCTTTAGTTAGATAAATGGGTAAAAGACCTGACCTTTCACACATTGTTCCCCTAGATGTTTAAAGCCCAGCGTTTTCCAAAGCAATCTATACTTATCAGAGTGGTTTCTTCTTTTCCATTTTTCCTGTGATCATTCTAGGCTAGGAGTCCCGGTTACTGCAAGCATCTCCCGAGTAAGTGGTTAAGTAATCTTGATACACGCACAGAATTCAGAAAAAATAAAATAATGTGTTGATTAGAAGTTCTTGAAGACTTAATATATTGGTATCAGGTCACCTAGTATCTACAACAGTGCCTTAACATTTCTTTTCCCTAACTAGTAAGATTTTCTTTGTGTGTGCGTGTGTGTTTAAAATTTCAGAAAGCACAGCTGAAGTGCACTGCAGTATCTGATGATAACACAGACCTTTGGAACAAACTGCGGTTAAGCAAGGCACTTTTGCAGCTGCTGTTTGATGCTTCCTTGACCTACTCTGGAAACTACTTAACTGGAAAATGTAACTTGCTGCACAGTGTCACTCAGAACTGTATTCTTGGGACATTCTCTATTTCTCCACTCTTTTCTGGCTCCAACGCAGGCACCAGGACACCTGAAAATGTTCCTGCAATTCTAGATAGTTAAGAATCAACATGCTCTTCAGGATATTGGGGAGAGGGGGCATCACTGCAGGGCTGTGGATAGAAGGTCCCTAAAGAGGCATGTGTGTGAGATGTGGCTGAGTCTTGGTGCACCAGCAGCCTCAGCGGGAGCCCAGGTCGGGCCAAGGAGGCACGTGTATCGGTTTCTCTGGAAATTAGGTGAGTTACAACCAACTGAGGCACTTTAGTAAGGAAGACAAAGGTGAAGGACCACCCCCAAACCCTAGGCAGAAGGCACCCCGGGAAGCCAAAGATGACCGACATGAACATCTGTGCAGCAGGACTCACCAGATCAACAAAAAGGAAGGTGGAGGGAGAACCTCAAGTCTCATTTAATCTGTACACAAATGGGACCAATTCTTAAACAAGAAGTGACCAAACCACATTTGTCTGGAAATATTCAGTGTTTTCTGCCACTAGCAGAAAGAGGGGCTCAGAAATTTGGGTGCAGTTGTAAAGAACTGAAGTTACATTTCTGTACATCTGACTCACCCTAGGAAATTTTTAAATTGTATGGAGACATTTAGTTTCTTCACCTAAAAATGATAATAATAATACTAAACTTAGAGATACACCGATCGAGCTGAGAAAGTATTTGAAAGTGGCTGGTACACAGAGCAGGATTTGTTTTCCCTGCTATTTGTGTGTGATAGGCAGTGCACTGAAGTGGTTTTGCTCAGTCTGAGTGTGCTTCTTACAGAAAGAACAGCCTTCATTCACAAGAACAGCTTCACTGGGTGCTGTGTTTATGATGAAGTTCTCTGGGCATGGCCTGGTCTAAGAGTTAATGAAATGTCTCTGCGTAAGATGCAAAGAGGAATTCCGCGGGGAGGGGGGGCTGCAGTTGGGCACTAAGGAGCAAGAGAAATAAACGAAGTGGAAGGACAGAGGACTAAATAGTGAGGCTATATCATGGTGAGCTGGGACCCGGAGAAGGACCCTAACAGGACAAATGACACAGTGGGGGTAGGTTGCTTATAGGAACACGCATGACGAATCTTCAGCTCTAGGAAGTTGTTTGTTGGCCTGGGAACCACATGGCTCCTTCCTTCCTTCTTTCTTTCCTCCTTTCCTCCTTTCCTTCCTTCCTTCCCTCCCTCCCTCCTTCCCTCTCTCCCTCCTTTCTTCCTTCCTTTCTTTCTTTCTCTTCCTTCCTTCCTCCCTCCCTCCTCCTTCCTTCCTTCTCTCTCCCCCTCTCTTTCTTCCTTCTCTCTTTCTTCCTTCTCTCTCTCTCTTTCCCTCTCTTCCTTCCTCCCTCCCTCCCTCTCTCTTTCTCTCTTTCTCTTTCTTTCTTCCTTCCTTCCTTTCTTTCTTTCTTTCTTTCTTTCCTTCTTTCTTTCCTTCCTTCTTTCATTCTTTCTTTCTTCCTTTCTTTTCTTTCCAGACTATTCAGATAATATTATAACAAAGAGTTATACATTTGTATTAGCAATACATTAAAAATGCAGTATAAAATATCTGATGGTTCTCTGGTGTGTGACAGTGTAATTAGAAATTATTAGGTCTTCTGAAGTTTGCATATCAAGTTCTAATGATATTTCTTATGTTTAAAAAAATTATACAGTCGTCCCTTGGTAAATTCTAGACAGCAGTTCACTGTGGAGTAAATTTATTAATCAAGAGCAAAAGTCTGCTACAGAAATTCAGGAGTCTCAGTATACTCCATATATGTGACTCTTTACTTTAAGCCCAGGGCTTAGAATGCCCAGTAAAGTAATTAGCAACACTTACTGAGTGTTTAATATGCGCAGGGAACAGCATTAGGTGCGTTAGCAAACTATAAAGTGTCAGAGTGATTCCAAATTACACCCACATGGCCTTTTTCACCTGAAAACATTCAGTATGAGTCTGTCATACACACCACGTACGCTCATATCAACGGTAGTAGAGAAACTGGAGGAATCAGGGCAGCGTCCAGCCGAGGGACTCCACTGGGTGCAGGGAGCGGGTCAAGGACGGCGGATGCGGGAGGCAAAACACAGCGGGAAGACTGGGAGCCAGAGGACACTGGCTCCTCATCCAGCTCTGTGGAGAATCCCGTGGGTATTAAAACGGGACCTTGGACTTCCCGCCCCATGTGGGATAGAAATTTCACACACGTTTAAAGTGTATGTGTAAATAGAAGTACTTGGATGTCAAATGATTTATTGATCTCAGCACCTGGAGAACCTGGCTCAGCTGAAGAGCTATGATCTGAGAAAGGTAAGCGATAGAAAGGAATTCCAACTGAAGTCTGTTTCTTTTATCACTGAGTTCAGTAGCCCCACTTTGACACCTTGCAAATCACAAGTTTTCAACAACTGTTTACTGTTTGAGGAAGAATACAAACCTAGTGAGTTTACAGACAAGAGTCTGATTTCACCATTCGAATCCATCATTAATTAATTAACCAATTATTAATTAATTAATCAAATCAATTAATTATTATTTTGTTCTGCAAAATACACTGTTAAGAGAATGAAAACCCAAGCTGCAGACTGGAAGAAGAATCTTTGCAAAACACATGTCTGATAAAGGACTAGTATCCAACATGTACAAAGAACTCTTAAAAGTCAACAATAAGAAAAGAAATTAAAAATGGGCGAGAGATTTTAACAGACATCTTATCAAGGAAGATATACAGATGGCAAATAAGCATGTGAAATGTTCCACATCAGATGTTATCAGGGAACTGCAGATTAAAAAAACAATGAGATACCACTACACATCTATTAGAATGGTTAAACTCAAAACACGGACGGACAGCCTCAAATC
The DNA here is from genome assembly GCF_048564905.1 of Vicugna pacos. Classification (NCBI taxonomy): domain Eukaryota; kingdom Metazoa; phylum Chordata; class Mammalia; order Artiodactyla; family Camelidae; genus Vicugna; species Vicugna pacos. The sequence goes on along the minus strand of NC_133015.1, from coordinate 18,473,207 downwards.
CTGGCAAGGATATGGGGCAATAGAAACCCTCATTACAGGTGGGAAAGCAAAATGGAACAGCCACTTGGAAGATAGTTGCCTGTTTTCTTGTAAAACCAAACATACTCTTCTTACTAGAGAAACCAGCAATTATGATCCTGGGTATCTACCTAAATGAGTTGAAAATGTGTGTCTACACAAAAACCTGCACACAAATGTTTACAGCAGTTTTAGTCATAATGGCCAAAACTTGGGAGCAATAAAGATGTACTTAAACTGATGAATGGGTAACAAATTTATATAATAAGTCCACATGGTGGAATATCATTTAGCTATAAAATGAAATAGCTATCATGCTGTAAGAAGACTTGGAGGAACCTTAACTACACGTTGCTAAGTGAAAGGCGCCAATCTGAAAAGGCTACACACTGTATGATTCCAACTACATGACCTGGAAAAGACAAAACTCTGGAGATGGTTAAAAGATCAGCAGATGCCAGTTGTTGGGGGGTAAGGAGCAGAATGAAAAGGTGGAGCACAGGGGATTTTTTACAGCAGGGAAACTATCCTTACGTCACTGTAATGGTGGATACATGTCATTATACATTTGTCAAAACCCACACAACGTACAGCACAAAAAATGAACCTTGATGTACACTTCAGGACTTTAGTTAACGATAATGTATCAGTGTTGCTTCAGTTGTACCAAATGTACCACACTTCTACAAGATGATAATAAAAGGGACAACTGGGAGGACAGGAGGGTCTGGAGGGGGTTTTGGGAACTTTGCCATTTCCTCTCAATTTTTCTGTAAACCTCAAACTGTCCTATAAGATAAAGCATATATATATATTATGAATTTAAAGCAGGAAATATGTATCAGTTTCCATTTTTAAAAAAAGTTAAAGAGATTTTTTAAAAAGACAGGCAATTCTTGGATTTTAGGATTGCTCAGTATGTAAACTGGTACAATCTGCAAGTTTTTTTTTTTTGAAGTAAAGAGTTCTAGAACTCAAAAAGGGAATATCTGCCATCAATTATCCTCAGCCAACCTAGGTCCATTTCTGGCTATGACCTCGTAAGGAGTCACTATTATGAAAATCCGAGCACTGAGGTTTTCGTATCTCTTAGGTCAAGAAGCTGGTTTTCAGTGACCTGAGGGACTTTGGCCCAAGTTAGCTTCTTCCTTGGCATTGTGGGGTTTTGACTATTTTGTTTGCTATTATTTTTCATATTTTCTTTAATCTTTTGAATTTTTTTCTGATTTTCTTCTTTATTTTATTTCCTTCTCATTTTTTTGTTTACACTTTTCTTCATTATTTTTCTCATTAAAAATTTATTTTCTTTATTTTTTTAAATTGAAGCACAGTTACAATGTGTCAATTTCTGGTGTACAGCACAATGCATACACATACATATACTCGTATTTTCTCACTTTAAAAACAATTTAGTGTGTTAATATTTGTTGTCTGTTTATCTTCATTTCTGTTTGGCCCTGTGCTTTGATTCCATTACAGGAGATCAGTTTTACAGGTGGGGTATGGAACTGATTTTCCCTTGAAGTGATTTGGATCAAGGTTTTCACCACCTTTTCTCAGTGTTAAGCTGAGCGTGGGGCACCTTGCCCCTGCAGTGCTGCTGCGGGGTCTGCCGAGGAGCAGGAGACGTCGACAAGGATACCCTCACGGAGGCGAGGCTGCCCCAGTGCATCCCGACTGGGAAAGAGGTTGCCGTGAACACCATTAACAAGAGCCAGCAGAGATCCTCCGGGCTCCAGAGACTATCCCACAAAGTCGAAGTAAGGAAGCCTTCGATCAGCCCAACATCATGAAATTATCTGAAGTGATGGAGACGGAGGAAACACTGGACCTTGCCATGAAGTGTGCTGGTGGAGGAGAGATGGTTGATCACCTAGTGGATCGTGGAGGTGTGAAAGAGAGAGGCCCCAGGCAAATCGTGCCAGAGGAGATCCCCTGTACGCACTGCAGCCAGAAATCCCGCCCTGGATGCTGCAAGGCTACACAGACCTTCGCTTCAGCAAGGAGTTCACCCTTGGCAATAAACGGGATCCCTTGTGTGGCAGCTCCCTCGGGCCGCCAGGGCCTCGCGGTGGGTGTGTGGAGCCCGAGAGTCACCCTACAAACATGCTGGTCAGTGGAGCCCAGGCTTTTGATGGACAGAACATACAGGAGCACGGGGAACAGGGAGCTTCCTTCTACTTGTCCACAGAGCGTGAAAAGCTGCTCCAGAGAAACTTCTCATCCTCAGTTCCAGCAAGAGAGGCACTTTAGAGCAAATCATGAAAGTTTCCCGGATGCCTGCAGAGCATGGAGATGAGGAACTAAATTGCAGGGAGCCACTCCCTGACTACAGAGTCTCCTGTGGACTGAGCTGGTGGTGTCTGGGGCTTCACAGTGTGAAGAGGAGCAGCCGTGACACGATGTGACAATCTCTGCCCTTAGTCCTTATCCATGGACAGAGGTGCTGTTTGACACTCGCCTCAGAGTCTATCAATTATTTATTTTTCAGAGAAATGTGTTTGCAATATACCTTTAAGTGAATAAGGCAGTTAAGTAACCACAGACACAACCAAATCATATTATTTTCCTAAAAAAAAATGGGAATATAAATGCAAAGAAAAAGGTCTGGTGTACTTTCAGATGCTAAAGGTCATTATTTCTGGCTGGTGAAATTACGGGGTTTGGTCATCTGGCCTTCTCATTTGCATGACAAAACATACTGCTTTCGAAGAACATTTGTCACTGATTTTGTAGAATGTCTCTCAGTTTGGGTTGTCTGATGTTTCTGCCTGATGAGGCTGAGGTGGTAACATTTTTGGGAAGAATCCCACAGAAGTGTGCCGCTCTCAGTGCATTGTTATGGAAATTTAAAGAAAATTCTATTTTAGTGGCAACATGAAAGCCACGTACAGAAGATACTGGCTTCTAAACAGCAGTGGCTGGCAAAAATGACACTCTACAAATGAACCAAAGGCTGATTCTAAAAGTGAGCGCAATGGTCCTAAGGCAGGAGGCGGCGGCAGCAGCCTGAGGGTCACCCCAAGGACAAGCAGAACCCACCCCACTCACACTCCGACAAGGAAGAGCAAGCCCTGGGGGGTCAGACCAGGTAACCCTGCAGAGTAGGAGCCCGTTTAGTCCACCAGGGTCCAGGCGACATGCAAATGCGGTGGGCAAAGTTAGTTCTTTGACAGCCACGGGGGTGGGGGGTGCTTGTCACAACTCAGGGTGCAGCTGCTGGACTGTGACAACCTGCCAGTCTCTTTATGGCTCCACTCGGAGGAAGAAGCCTTGACTACAGAGTCCCCAGTGCACCGAGCTGGCGGTGTCCGGGGCTTCACAGTGTGAAGGGGAGCAGCCGTGACATGATGTGACAATCTCTGCCCTTAGTCTTTATCCACAGACAGAGACACTTTGAGGACACTGCCTCCACCGCCGCACAAAACCCCAGTGCATCTCACGTGCATAGTTAGGGGACAGGCTAATTTCTTCCCCTTGTAAATGATAAATCATACATTTTTTAGGACTCTTGATTCGTATGTTGTACATGTATGATCTGCTTAATATTTGTTGACTACAAGAAGCAGACCTACTGTAATCTCTTTTCAGGATGAACATTAATCCAACTCTGTCTAGAAAAATTATACAATTCATTGCCAAACATAATCTCTATTGTACCCTGTGCTTAACCTTCATCTTTGTCCCCAGTCCGATAATCTTGCAAATCCGCTGGTGGTGTGTGATTGGCATCTGGTGTTCACACAAGCACTGCCTCACGAAAAATAAATGAAAAACTCCCAGGCTGAAAATGCCACCTTTCAGACTATCAATGGTTCTGTTCTCTGCTCTTTGGTAACTTCGGTACCACTCTAGGAAGGTCTGTTAAACTCGGGGCTCACACACAAGACCTCTACTCTGGAAATGTTTTGGCAACTGACTTAAAATTTGACTTAACTTCCCAGTAGCAAAGATATTCACTGTTCAAGCACTTTTGATCAATGCATTAAATGTAACAGCAAAGTAAAAGCAAGCAATGCTTACTGGTCACAAATGTCTCCATTATTGGCATGAAATCAGAGCAAAACTAGTATGAACATGACTAAGCGTATCTTCACACCCGAGAGCATAACTCTTCAAGCCATGTTCCAGCTGAATCTTAAAGCTGTCAGTTCATCTATGCAATTGTGTGATCCGAACAAAGCTTCGCCTGCACAGTGTGCCTTCTAAACTTGATTCCATTAGCAGATTTAAACTAATGCCTTGATCAAGTGACTGATTTGTAAATGCTTCTTTGGCTAAGAAGCCAAACCACAACCATGTAGGATTTCCCTCTGAGAAATCTATGACTGGGCTGTTTCTTTTTTTTTAAGCTGAGAGGAATGCCCAGGTTGGCACCATGGAAATAACGTCAAGGCATATTTTACAAAGCTGTCATTTAAAACATAATTGAGTCTAAGCAGGCTTCACAGACTGACCACAATACTGGAATATCACTTCTTTATGAACTGGACCCTAGCCTGAGGAGGGCATGGGTCAAGCCCTCATCTGTTCTTATGTGCACTACTACAGTAGCTCCTCATGAATGTCGCTACACTGTGGGGCTCAGGTTCAGGTCTCTGCCACCGCCACCCGCTTGGTGACTTGGGCCAATGTACTTAACGTGTCTGTGCCTCAGATGCCTTATCTGTAAAATGGACACAGTACTATATTTTCCTCATGTAAGAATTAAATAAGTTGGTGCTCAGAAAGGACTGGAGACTGTCAACTACTACCATCATCATCTTCATCGTCATCATCATCTTCACATTGCCACTGGGGTTTTCTCAAATACAAATCCAATCACGGCTCTCTCCTGATTTCTCTTCCCTAAAAGTTTACAATAGAGTACCAGTTTTTAAGATTTTTTTTTCATTTGCATTCATTTTCATTTCACTTCTTTTTATTTGCCTAATTTAGATTTCAGTTTAGGGCTGCCACGTATGATTTGCTGGTAAGGGGACTGGGCACCACAACGCCTTTCCTATATTTTCAGGCTTTCGATTAGCAAAAAATGGCTCAGAAGAGCACAGGATCTTAGGAGGAAGCCAGTCAAGAATGTTTAAATGGCCTGGACCATTCTAAAAGAGGGAAATCGGTTCATAATGGAAAGTTATTTCAACTCCTTAATTAAAATAGAAAACCGTGCAACTGAATTTGTAATTTCTGAGATGATCAGTTGCTAATTTATTTTACAGATGGGATTTGATTGGACTCCATGGACAAGCTATCAATTCCATTAACTCATCATTTTGTACATTTGATTAAATCATTTGATTTTTGAAACATTTAATCAAAAATCAGAACCCTCAGTTCTGTGGAAACTAAATTGTAACAGAGGACTAGCCCAGAGAGCCTTGGTAATGAAAATACAGAGATCAATGTCAACAACATATAAATGCATAGTCAAGTTATCAAATGATATTTCATCAATCCAAGCCAGTGAAGAAACCAAGGTCCAAATTTTGACAGCCAATCAGAACCATAGGAAAGGCAGTTCAAGGGCACTCTGGTTTGCAGAGAAGGGGAGCTTATGAAAAGCCTGAGGACCATATGTTACATCTGCTTCATAATGCAATCATTTAGAACCAAAATACTGGGTAAACTATTAACATGGCCGAATCTAACAGTATCTCTACATTTGTAACACAGCACAAGGCCCTGAGAAAGGCAATGATTTGATCTTGTCAGGAATTAGAGCACTCTTAAAGAGGGAAAATAGCATTCTTTTCCAAATACTGGTTCCTAACCTTGGCTAGAGATTTTGTCACTGCATAAAAGGAATGTACGACTATTTCAGGAAGCCCACCACCACTATGAGAGCACGGGACATAGAAGACATGGTGCCATAATTATATATAGACAATTCTAAAGTTACCTTGCAGACTCTAAAGTTCTGTTAAAGATAACCTTCTACATATTCTAAATATAATTATTGCCATGTCCTTTGCTCATCTTGCTCCCTCTTATGAGCACGCTCTCACTTGTTTTGTGAAATCCATTTTCAGTGTTTTTACCATGATCATTACTTAGGTAATGTTCAACTGCTTTGTTTCTGTGTTTGCCTTGTTTTCTGTGCACTCATCACTAATTCTTATCAATCTCTTTCAGTACTCTCTAAAATTGCTCTCAATATGGTCAGACATATGGTCCTGTAATTTTCATATAGCTCGTCTCCTATTTTCCATCAATTTTTCCTTTGCTCCAGTCAAAAAAAGGCTGTTTTGACTTATCCCTTTCAAAGATTATTTTATTTCTACTCTTAGATTTCTAATTTCCAAGAGGTCTTTTGTGCTGTCTGCTTATACTTTATACAAACTACATTCCATTCTTGTTTTATAAATGCAGTTTCTTCTCTTATCTTTCTAAGAGTATTAAACACAGTTTTGGGGGGGATTTTTTTCTGTTCCCAAATCGTGTTTCCTCTGTCTCTTTTTTTGTTTCTTTGTCATGGTTTCTCCCTATCATGATGGAAGCGTTCCTCGATGTTTCATAATTTTAGCTTCCTTTAACATTTGAAAACAAGACTGTGTGTGTGTTGGTGAGGCTGATGGATTTCACTATATTGTAATCTGAAGGGTGTCTCATCATTTTAATAAGCTATGTCTCTTTGCTAGTTAAATAAATAAGGCTATATCTTTTGTGAATTCTAATTTTGCTTTAGGGACTTTGGGAATAGAACATGGTATACAAATATATATAAATATATTTCCTACAAAAAGTTAACCAATTTTGAATTTGTCTTAATTATCATTTTTTGGAGATTACTGCCAAAGTCATTTGGAGTAAAGTTTGCAGATAAAAAAAAAATTAAAGTTCATTTCTATTTATGGAGGTGAGAACAAATAGAAGATATTATCACAAAGTGGAAGGTTGACATTAGAAATAAGAAAAGAGGAAAAGATGATGGATTCTATAGTTGTGCGAATTTTCAGCAAAAATTCCAGGGTGGAGTAAGGGATTTTATTATTTCAGTGTGTTGTTTCCAAAAGAACTCCAACACTTCTGTTAAGTGATATTACCTTGTTTCTAGGGCTGAGAGGATTAGGGAGACCTGGCAGAGAGAGCTGAGGTACCAATAGGTTCTTCTTTTTCATCTGGTGAAGCGTGTGTGTGTGTGTGTGCATGTACATATCTAACTATTTTGAACTAGGACTTGAACAAAGTGATGCCAATGTCAGTAAAACATGAATTCTTTCCACAGACCACTCTTCAGGAGGCAGATACCTTAACTCTCAGTAGAATAAAAGCTTAAAAAAGCAAAAAAGGACTCAGTGGGAAGGCATAGCTCATGGGTTCAATCCCTAGTGACTCTGTCAGGAAGAAATAAATACCCAATCGCTCCCCCTGCCACCAAAACAAGCAGACAAACGAAAAAGCAAATACTCCGATGTCTCTCTCTCTTCTCGCTCCTCAGATACTTCCTGTCCCTCCTCAGGAAGACCTGGATTTTGACAGAACCCTTATGCATCTACAGAAGGCGTTTTTTCCTCCTCTATAAGTAGGGCACAAACTGAAAAAACAGATGCCACTATTAGATTTATAAATGACCATTCTACCACTTTGAGAGCTTACAGGCAACCCCTCAAAATATTAACTTAGTGGTTGTCAATGACCTTTTAAAATTCATTCTGCCTCTTTCCTAAAATGAAAAATTTCATCCTGTTATTTTTAAAGGATTTTACTTCAAAGCATGAATATGAAATAAATAAGCATTTACATACATCTATAAATAGACACATATATATATGCCTGCTTAATGGCAGAGCAAGTCCCTTCAAAATTAGAGACAAATATATTAAACATGTTGTAACTCTACAAGAAGAAGACAACCCAATAAAAAATGGGCAAAAGATTCAAATAGACATTTCACCAAAAGAAGATAAACAGATATAAAATAAACATATAAAAGATTGTCAACATCACTCATCTTTAGGCAAATTAAAAACTAAAATGAGATACTATTACTTGCTCACTAAAATGGCGAAAATCAAGAATGCCTGTACCAAGTGTTGGCAAGAATGAAGAGGAACAGGAACTCTCGTACACAGCTGGTGGGAAAATATAAAACAGTGTAATCACTTTGGAAAAGTACTGAGCAGTTTCTTACAATGGTAAACATATACTAGCAATACAGTTTAGCAATTGCTCTCCTAAATATTTCTACCTCCAAGAAATGAAAATACATATCCACATAAAGACGTGTGCATGTAAATTTTTCATAGGTATATTAATCACAACTGCCCCAAATCAGAAACAATTCAATGCCAATCAACCAGTGAGCAGACAAACCAAAGGCAGTATATCTAGATAGTGGAAAATTATTCAGCAATAAAGAAAGAATAAACCACTGATGTACGCAACCATACTGATAAATCTCCAAAGCTTTATGGTAGGAGAAAGAAGCCAGATACACGATTCTATTTACAGGAAGTTTCTAGAAAAGACAAAAAATAGAGGCAGAAGGTAGATCAGTTCTCCCTTGGGATTGATGGTAGGAACAGGGATTAAATGCAAACAGGCAAAAGGAAACTTTTCAGATGATGGAAGTCTTCAAAACTGGGTTGTGGTGATGGTTCTGCAACTGTATCAATTTACTAAAAGTCATCAAATTGTACACTTAAAATGAATGAATTTCATGATATGTAAAGCATACCTTGACGAACCTGCTGAAAAACAAGGAGGCATCTTGTATGAATAATTTTCCCAAAGTCACACCAGAAACAAAGCAGCAAAAAGACCAGGAGCCAGGTCTCCTGACTCCCAATCCGATGATTTGTTTTTTCTGACTACACTATCCAAGGCAAGACAGGCACGTCTCAGGGTTGAGGGAGTCCTGACTTTCTGAAAGCAGATTTTTCTCTTTTTCTGGTATGTTTTTCACTTGCAATGAGCCCAGAGGTGATAAAGCTACAAAGTAAATAAACATAAGATGTTATCTCCCATAGGGCAACTTCTGTTTGTGGCTAAATGAGCCAAGATGAAGAAACACTTCAAATAAAAAACTCAGCTGGAGCAGCATAGCAAAGAGGCTGCTGAGCTTGAAAGGGAGTCTGGCACGTAGCCACCGTGATTCATAAACTATAATGTAATAAACGCGTATGAACAAAAATCTAATTTCCATATTCAACACTGGTTACCTGAATGAGCCATAGGAGAGCTCGTTTTTGGAAACAACATTAATTCTCTGGAAACAAAATGAGCCACTTGATACCAGCCAGAGTGTGGTAGCTAATGGGGTTCAAATTCTATATCCCACCCATACCTTTCCTCCATCTCCAGATTCCAAGCAGTATCTCTTGAAACTTCTCCAATAAAACTTAGTCTACTTGGAAACTAACTTAGAAACACAGAAAACTACTTAGAAACTTTGTCTAGTTTAATGTCCGGTTTTTTTTTTTAATCACCTCTGGTTGACAGAAGTATAATACGGGGCCAAAAATTAGGCATCTGAAGCAAAAGACAAGATGAGACTATCTGAGTCTCAGAAAGGTTTAGCCCTCAGTACCACCAACTCAGAGAGCTGCACTATTTGTAGCAAAGTGACAGAGACTCAAGGCTTTGTGGCACCTAAGTTTTCAGAGACTAGAACTAGCAGTATTTACCCCAAAGGGCTCAGGCAAACTAATTCTTAACAAAATCTCAGAAAAAGCCCTGGAAAAAAGGAACATGAGAACTAGAAATTCTTTAAACACAAACTTTTAAGGAAATAGCTTAAGAGCTGTGATAAACTGCAGTCATATTAAAAATATCCACTGTTCCTTCCTTAGAAGCATTAATCCTTGATGCCCCCAGTGATGCCAGGCTTAACCACGTGACTTTCTTTGGCCAAAGGTCTGTGAGCAGTGTGGCTAGGAGTGGAATTGCTGGATTGTATTGTTAGTGTATGTTTACCATTATAAGAAACTGCTCAGCACCTTCCCACCAAGATAACTAAGATACAATGCAATGACTGTCATGATAGGGTTGTTATGGGTTATGCGCTCTGCCTCGTAACTCGCTGCGTACTCTGATTCAGTTTCTCTAAATGAGTTCCCCAATTCATTTTTCCCTTGTCTTTCCTCTCTGTTGAATTTAACACCCTAGTCCACGCATCTGCTCCTCTTCCTTGTCTATCTGGTCTCCATATACCCTCGCCAAAGAATACTGTTACTCTACAGAAAGACAATGTATTTAATGGCTGTATCCATCTTGGCCGTGTAAAATTATGCTCAAATCCCCACATGAACATGCAACTCCCAGAGTGGTTTATTCACAGTCCTGCAGGACGCACTCATATTCTTAACACATGTCATTAACACCTTATGTAACTTCAGTGCTTGTGAAGTGGTGTTTGGAGGGCCCCTCTCTCATTGATACCTCTGTATCTCTGTGAAGGGGAACTTCGAAAATTTGATTCATCCTGTTTTGTTTTCGCCTCTGCTAGTCATTGGTGGCTTTGTAATAATTATTTTTCTTGTGATACAATAATATTCATCCCACAAGGAGGTTATGTTAAAGGTAGTTTAGTGAGTAGGATGGGAGTATTTTTCCTACCATTTGATCTAGAAGATGCTATGCACCTTTTCTCAAAATTTAATTTCCCAAAATGCATCTTGTAATTTCTGCTGAATGAGACATGGGAGCGACAGGGGATTAGTAAATCCTATACTTTGGAACCATCAACTGTCAGCCTCCCAAAGTGATCTAAGGTTTAAAAATACAGTATGATGGCACCCTCCTGCCAATAAGCATTAACATCAGGCTTCCTTGCCCACATGCTCTAGGATCTGTGCATATGTTTAAAATAAAATCACTTTACAGTTTGTTTAATTTCAGAATAAACAAGGACATAAGTTAACAGAGGCTTCTCTCTAATAATACTATTCCCTGAAGAAAGATAAATGTTGGATACTCAAGATGGGTCAAGTTTATTGTAACTGTGTACCTGTCCCTAATAATAAAATGAAACAAAAAGGTAAAACTAGATGTATTACTATAAACTGCCTTACCGTCCTAAAAATAACTAGAAACAAAGTCACAGATCACTCCTAGGCAGAGAGATGTTGTTTTGTATGCCACAGGTAAAACTGTTTTCTAACATAGCCTGGCACAGAGCTTTTCTAAGTTTAAATCATAATAGTTTGGAAATTTGGGGGGGTTTTTTTGGGTTTTTTTGGAAATTTGTGTTTTTAATTTGAACCTTCTGAAATACGTATCATTCAAAATGTAAACTAAGAGCAGCAGAAAATTTCCTGTATTTGGTCTCCACAGGGCCTTTCATCCAAGTGAAAATGCCTCACTCTCAAGTGTGCCTGGGAACTTCCCTGCAAAGCACTGTGGTGGGCCAAGAAGCAGCCGATGGCCTGGAGGACCTTGTACGGTTTTCACTGGGTGTACAAAACGCAATTACAAATGCCGATTTCTTAGATTACAAAAATACAGAAAGGTGTACTGGAGGTGGGGGGAGATAGGGGAAGTGAGGATGAGAGGCTGAGACCACCCACCATGTACTCGGATCGTCTCAGCTTTGGGGAAATACTCCGTGGAGAGTGTTCTCAGTGGGTCTCTAACGCTCCAGAGCTCCTGGCTCTCCAGATGCGGTTTCTCTGCCCTCTGACAGCACCCGGAAGATGTGGTTCATTCTCCCACTGTGCAGCCAGCTGGGCAGCCGGCAGGTGCAGAGATCACGCCCCTCCACCTTCCAGGCCACTCTGCTGCACCGCTTTACCCACAAGGTCCAGATTAAGGCTGAAGCTATTTCTACAAAATAAAATGGCGTGGTTGGAAGGTAATCTGGGGGAAGTAGATGAACATATGGAGACTCTGGAATTTAAAACAAATGTTGCAGTGCTTCCTGAGAACCTAGGTCGTTGATCTGGGTGGCTAAGTGCACAGGGTCTGGAGCAAACTATCTGGGTTTGACTCCTCGTTTCTATCTACTCAGCGTATTCTCTTGGGGTGAAATCTCTCTGCATCTTGGCTCCAATTTCTTTTCAAAGTAGGGCTAATCATATCTCCTGCCTTATCGGTGGTTGTGAAGATTCAATGATATATGGAAAATACTTAGAAACATTCAAGTGCAAAAGAAAGGCTCTATCAATGATGGGGACTGTTGTGAATCACCACAGATATCCTGAGGACTTAAAAAAAAAAACCAATAGATACAGGCAATCCTTGCTTTTCACAGGAATGGGGGACCATAAAACTGTACACGACGGAACTGTGCAAAGTGGTCTTAATCGTCAGTGGGGAGAATGATGGTTATTCTGTGATCTTTTAAAGTTTTTGTCAAAGCATTAAAATCCTTCTTTCTGTTGGGTATAAATGTATAGTGAAATTATAAAAAAAAGTGAAGTTAATATTTACTTAGTAAACTGGATTTTAAAACATTAGAAACACTGAAAAACAACTTTTTTTAACGAAAAACTTGAATAGTTTGAGCAGGGATTGCCTGCTTCTTCTTGCCGTGTGACACACAGTGAGCATCTTTGCTATGCCTTGGCCAACTGTCACACTCCTTTCTAAGCCGGGGTCAGCTTCCAAAACTTTATCTTTTGTGCTTTCAGTGTTGGGAAATATCTCCAAGAGTTCTTTTAATGTGCAGTAAGTTATTTGTTGTGGTCACTTCCCCTGGAAGATTATCCTTTGCATCACAACCACGTTCCTCATTTATGTCACGTTCCCTTCACTGAAGTCCCTCTGCTGCTCATCTGGAGCCTCCAGAATGGCCATGGTGTCAACATCCCCAGGCTCAGCTACTTCTTCTTCAACCCCCACTCTCGTTAGATTCCAATCACGCTCCCAGCAGTATCACTTTCTGTTTCTTTGCTGCACTTTCATCTTTCTTGGTCAACTTCCTCTTTCAAGTACCCAAGTTTTGAGACAGGTTTATCACTGGGAGACAAGGCAGCAAGACAACTACACACTGGCGTGAACTGAATAACATACATGCAGTGACCAATCACGGACCGACACTGAAAGGACTGACGTGATTGGTCACTGGTCACGATGTGCATCTGTTATCTACATGGTGATTTGTGGACTGAAGAGTTAGCAGGGACGTTTGTACTTTTATTTTTCACGGTAATATGCTGTAGCAACTGACATTTGAACAATATTGTTGGGAAACTGGTGTTACTTAACTAAGTCATGTAACTCAAAATTTGTGCACATTGAAACTGTAAAAGTGACTAATAAAAAACTATCATATATCTTCACATCTATGCTAAGATGTGTTTTAATATTGTGCTATTCTATGTACCTTTGGTAATTTTCTTTTCTGATTTTATATAATTTCATCTTTCTATATCAGTAAATCTATACCTATAGCATCCTTTAAAATGGGCTGTGTGACTTCCACCGACTGGATATAAACAGGGTTGTTGTAATGATATAAATGGCACAATATACATAATGCTCTTAGAATTGGGCCTGCCACATAGCAAGGACTAAAAAGAGTTAATTATTAATATTTATGAGCACAATTTAGTTGATTTCCTATTGATGGATGTCTAGATAGTTCCTAATTTTAACATATTATGATGAATATCCCTGCGCATAGATCACTGTACGCTTGCAATGATTGTTTTGAAAGATTAGCACAATCTTGGCTATCCGTACTTGGAACAAGGTTCTTAGATCCTGACTCCTCCCAAGAAGGAGAAAATAGCCACAGTTACTGCGGGGCTGGGAGGGAAAGTGGGAGCCAGACTGCATTTCTGAGTTGAGACAGCTGGGGTTGGGACCGCTTGGCAGAGTTATTCAATAGGCAACAGCAAACACACATCTTGGATTTGTAAACGATGTAGAGGCTTGGTTGTCAGTACATAGAACACAGGAAGGAAGTCAAGTCCTCCCACCCAGGAAGAGCCAATGGCAAGACACGAAAGGACAGAACCTAGTCAAAAATCAATATTTAGAAATGCTAAGCGCTAAAGATAATACCAACAACAAAACAACATTCACTGAGTTCTTACTATGAGCCAGGTGGCCCGACAAGCACTTTATGTCCATTATCTCAATCAGTGCTTAAATAACCACCTTTACGAGGAAGGCACTACTATGATTATCACAGTCTCTTTATAGATTAGAAAAGTGAGGCTCTCAAAGGTTGCATAACTAGCCCATGGCCACTCACTAACATGGTGCAGGCAGGATTTCCAGACACACGTTATGACACACAGAATCTACAGTCTTAGCCTTTTGTGTTCATTATTATTGCTGTGTAACAATCTACCCCCAAATGGAGAAGCTTAAAATGACATTTACTATTTCACCATTTCTGTGGGTCTAGAATCTAGGCAGGGCTTAGGGTGCCTCTGGCTCAAGGTCTCTGGTGAAGTTGTGCTCAAGTGTTGGCTGGGGCTGTGGTCTCATTTGAAGGCTCGGTGGGGCAGGCCTGTAAGCAGCCTTGGTCCCTGGCCACAGGGTCTCCGCACAGAGCTGCCTCACGACGGAGGAGCTGGCTCCCCCCAGGGCAGTGACCCAAGAGAGCAAGGGCGTGAGCGTCTAAGCTGGAAGCCAGTCTTTTTGTAACCTACTCTTGGAAGCAGCAGCCCATTATTCCTTCTACTTGTTAGCAGCAAGCTATTAAGTGCAGTCCACACTCAAGGGGAGGGGAACACACATAACCATCCGGAGTCAAGGATCACCAGGAGGCCCCTTAGGGGCTGCGTGTCCCCCACTCTGTGAGAATAATATCTGACTAACCAGAAGGACGCAGGCACCAAGGAGTGGGGACGTACACTTCCCTGAGCAATACCTTAGAATCTAGGCTATAGTTTTCATTCTTTGTGCTGCTGTGAGTTTGTTTAATCTGGAAAATGTAATGAGAAAACACACAAAGCTAATAACTGAGAGGCTGGAAAAGCACAATGAAATTTTCAGAAAATGGAGGAGAAACGTAAGAGAGGCCTGCAGATGTGAAAGAGGATGTGTGATGATGACTTGCAGATCTTTACTAACTGAGTGAGGGTGCAACACGGTGCACTTTAGTGGCAACATGCAGGACTTCAATAAGCATAAAGGGTAAAGGCTTCGTCGGAAGGGCTACGTAGTCCAAGAACAGGAGATCCCACGGGTCTGCGTAGTGTGAGGGCGGTCCTTCCTGAACGTGAGGGATCACGTCAGATGGTGCAGGTTTCTTCCAGATTAAAGTTCTGACAAGGATGAAACAGGGTTTTGTAAGCATCTGGGAAGAAGGCAGCCAAGTCCTTCCACGTAAGGCCACTTCAGTGTTCTTCAAAGTTAGTTTCTGCCAGCTCAACCACTCTCATATGATTTATTGCCATTTGTTTGCAAGGAAGCCAGTTTTTATTTTGAATCCTTTTCATTTTGAGAACCAGAGATGATTGAAACTATTTTCCTACGATTCTGGAGCCAGAGCAGTTGATTCTAGCTACATCCAGATGGTTTGCATTGCTTAGGCTGATTTCTGCTAAACTGTTTAATGTTGTTAATAATCCTTTTAATATATTTAGATTTATGTGCAGGGTAAAGGGGGGGGCAGATCTGGTACAGATTGGAAGTCACAGCTCCTGCTGGACTTCTGCTGAATTTGTTAAATCCAACTGTGGTCTCTCATACTTGTTCCAATTTTGTTGAACTCAGAGTAACCTCTTCCTTTAAGCTGTGACACTCAAAAGCAATGGTTCATTAATAGGGACATTCAGGGAGTGTGGACCTGATTGTTTGGGAAATACATGACTTTAATATGAAATGCATTCTTTAGAAAAATTAATTTAACTATAGGTTTTATTCAGTAGAGTTTGAAAAAGCATGTTGTGAAGCAAAAAATACCAACAGCAAGATTATCTTCCACATTCAATGAATCGTAGGCCTGCTGATTTTAATTTTTAAATACCTAACATCCAACTCTGCAGCCCATCTCACGAGGCATGGCCCTACCCTGCTTCCCAACTAGACCCTAACAAAGGCCTCCTGGCTGGCTGGTCTTTCTGCTTTCAGCCTCGCCCCTACAGAGAGGATAACAGTGACAACTGATGTGTATTGACAGCTTACTATTGGGTTAGGCACAGTGCTCAAGGCTGGGCAGGATCTCATTTAATCTTCATTATAAGGTGAGAAGGTAATTCTACCGCTGTCTCCATTTTCTTCATGAGCAAACTAAGACTTAGAGGTCAAGCAACTTGCCCAAATCCTAAGTCAGTTCTGTTCTTCCCAAGAAACCAGAATGTGAATGCACACCAGGCCGCTTCGCTGATTAGAAGCCTCACTGGCTCCTTGGAACAGATGAAACAAAGCACAAATCCCTTAGCAGCTGCTTCAGTGGTAACGGCCACAGTCAAATTCTGAGTCCTTTCCAGATGTCCAGAATTCCACTCATGTGGCCACAAATCCTCACCACAACCCTACGAGATACGCGTGCTCTCCATCATGGTAGAAGAACAAATGATATCTTGGGGTGATTTCTAAGATCACAAGGCTATTAATTGTCAGAGATGGGATTCAAACTCAGTCTGTTCCACCCCAATCCTGCATTCCCCTCTGACCCTCTGCCTTTCTCCTCCAAACCAGGACCCCATTTCCCCCTCGTCCTTTTCCTCCCCTTCATTCTATTCATCTACTCAAGTAATCCTGGAACACAGGCAACTTCTGAAACATGCTCTTCCTGGTATCCAGAATTTATTTATTTTTCTTGTTCTCCTGGCAGGCATCTCGGGATCACTTAAGACTCAGCTGAAACAAACCGCTTCTTCTGAACCGTTTTCTCATCTTCCTCCCTCCGCCCTCTCCTTGCTGGAAGATGAGAAGTATTTTCTTTTCAATGATACTTTGCAAATAGTTGTGAGGAAGCTGCCACCTCCTTTTATTACAAATGTTTATTTATAATAGGCGGCGACGGGGAATCATCTATTGATTCATTTCACACAACTAATTATTCCTGAATGCCTACTGGTGTGTCTGATATTTATCTCTGCTTCCCCAGCTCTTAGCCCAGTGCCTGACACTTAAATAGTCCAAACAAATGACTGGGAATGAACGGCTAAATAAACGGAGACTCCACTCAGGAACGTGCAGGAGCTGGATCTACCGCAGTCATTTCTGAATCAGACGCTGAAGCTCCTGAAATACGGTCTGCCATGACCCGCTCGCCTTCTCCATCCGTGGATGGGGCCTGTTTCATCGGAACACCGTGTTCTAAAAGATGCATGAAGTAGCCAAGGAACCCCTCCAGTTTCTGACAGTTGCAAACACAAAGGAAATGTCTGCCAGGCAACTGCAACAGGGTGACCCTTCGCCTCCCAGGCTCTTTGCTCTCTCACCTCCACCAGCAGCCACACTGCAGACAGCACGTGGCATGTACTGCTGACTGTCCTCTTCGTCCTTTCTCTGCCAAGTTCCCCGAGCTTTCTTTTCAGCAATTGTCTCACCACAAAGAGACAAGGTTGCGTTCAGTTTCATCCCTAGATCCCGAGGACCAAGAACTGCGTTTCTGTCCACTGAATCTGGCAGCACCATGCTTCTCTCTAGCCTGTCCCCCGAAACCCCATCTTTGCCTTTAAGTTGCCCAATACTCCCTTTTTCTCAGCCCCGCCAGCCCCGCCAGCCCCGCCACTGTTCTCTCTGGCCAGACCCACGGCCGCCTCTCGGGGAGAGGGCTGGAGAGACTGCAGCTGGGCGCTTTCAGAATCCAGGCTGGGGAAGGGGAAAGGCTGCCTGTACTGGTTCTCATTGCTGGGTCTCAGAGCACACCCTGTCCAGGCCTGAGGTCAGCCGGGGGATGCGAGTACACATGTGTGGCTGGGGGTGGGGCTTGAGATCTGACTGCTTCACAATTTGAATAACCCGGCCAACAGGAGTGCACTATTTTTCAGGCCACACAATATATACTTACACACACACACACTGCTATTGGTTTCAGCTCAATTTTAATAATAATAGAAACTACTTATGTCAGACACTGTGCTAAATGCTTTGTATAGATTACCTCTTTTAATCTTTACAGTCAACCCCTGAAGCAAATTTTAACTTTATTCTTTTTTTACAGGGAGAGAAACCAAGACTTGCAGAGGAAAGAAGTGTGTCTCACCCTGACAGCAAGGAAGTTGGGATTTGATAAGTTTTGATACATGTTTGCACCTTTGAAACCAAGTTTCCTGATTCCCTTTCTCTCTCTCTCTCTCTCCTGTCACCCATTCCCAGGCATCCTGCTTTCTGTCACAATAGATTTGAATTTCCTAGAATTTTATGTGTGTGTGTGTGTATGTGTGTAAATGGGATAATCTCAATGTCCTAGTATGTATCTGGCTTTTAAAAATCTGCATAATTTTTTTGCGATTTATCAATGTTCTGTGTATCAGTAGTTCATTCTTTTTCATCCATACTTTTGCTTAAAGTATTCCACTTCAGACAAATAGTTCCAAAGCAAGTGACGCGGGGAGAACTCACAACCTGGAAGTGATGCACCATCACTCGACTTACTCTGTGGGTAACACAGCCTAGCCCTGGCGCCAGGCGGACAGGGGCTCCACAGCATGAGAACACAAAGAGGGAGGGGTTTACGGGAGGGTTGCTTGGACCCTGTGACCCCAGTCACAGCTAGGGCCCCTCAGTCCTGAGTCAGAAGCTCGGTTTTGGCCGCTGCCCTCTGAACGCGATGGGAAAGCCACGCCCCAGTACTGCTATTCCATTAAGCTGACGCCCTTTCACCCAATTTCATTGACCTTCCCTGCTAAGTGCGGACTAAGTGGGTGGGCGTGCCAAAGGTGGAGAGACCTGGGATGTGAGCCTTAATCTCCATGGGGAAGCCACCTTGGTTGCACCTGTCCTTTATCTATAAATTCTTGTCTGTCTTAAAGGCACTGAAGCACGGGAAACACTGAGACAGAATACAGAGCTGAAATACCAGCAGAACAATGGCATAATTAGTTTGTCCAAAGGAACCCAAGCCAGCTGCAATTTGGCTTGATTACGCATGGAATTAAAATTTGTCTCTGCCAATCACATTGGCATCATATAAAGAAGAAGCCTAGACCATGGCTGGCCAGTGAATTGGACCCTGGCAACTTATACAATGATTTTCTATGTGTCACATATGAAAATGATACCAGTTCATAACTGTCCGTGGGGCACACATTAATGCCTATTAATTCAGCAGACAATGCCTACTGTGTTAGACATACCGGGTCAGGCTCTGTGTGCAATTCCTAGATGAAAAGCTATGATTTTTGCCCTCCCATAAGAGGTCATTATAAGAAGCGGGGAATAAAATCAGATTGTTACCTGAAAACTGGGTTTGACTCTTAGTGGGTATTCAGCCAAAAGACACATGCAAGCCAAGGAGTGGGAGAAGGATGGATTTATTACTTGCAGCAGGTAGAAGACTGGTGATCTTCCCGGGAGCAATGTCTCCCTCAACAACAGAATTGAAAACACTTTCCAAAAAAAAGTTTTAACCTAAGGAGACATGCATGTTCATGAAGAAATCTGAGTGGTCTATGCATATGCATGAAGGGGCTTGAGCAGATTCAGCATTGAATTGGGTCAAAGGGTGACAGAGTCCAGGCACTAGGTGACTGAAGAAGTTATGAGGGTCAGAAAGGTTAGTATCATCATTCCTTAGGTGCCAGTTAATCTGCTGGTCAAGGGGGTGAATTCTGCAGAACAGCTCAACAACATGCTTCAGGCTAGTTTTTGCCTTTGAAACAGACCTGGGAGTCTTTGCAACTAACACACTGACTCCCAATCCTCTGACATGGTTATCTCCCTGTCTCCCTGGCCTGGCTGTTTGTTATTTTTTTTTTCTTTGCTTTCTTAAAATCATTAACTACTGAGAGCTATTCTTCTTTAAGGACTAGTACGGTGGCCAAGCTTAGCTCACAAAACGGCTTAGGTGTAATGGCTTCTCTTAAGGTGAAAGTTTAGGTCTGATTCTCTTCCTCCGGGGATCTCCCACCCTGTCTGTTTGCAAGACGATGAAGGTGGGGAGATTAAGGCTATGTGGAGTATCAAGTACTCTGGGGTTTTGGAAATCAAGTTCTTTTCAGATAGGCTGGAAAGGCTTCAAGGAGGAGGGGCACATTTTACACTAAAAGGCAGAAATGCCGGAGGAAGGCATTCTAAGAAAAGAGAAGGTCGGTCAATATTTAACAAGCAATATAAACGACTAGGCAAACTGAGTTTGGGCAAATTGTTTTACCTTAGACAAGGTGCTTCACTTCAAGCACTCAAAATAAATTTATACAGTTTCTCCAATTTTTTAAATGACTGTCCAGCCCTGAAGTATTAGCTGTCACTGACACACAGAAGTTATACTTTGAAGTATTTGAAAAGTCAGTGTACTTTCTGCAAATAAATGTTAATGCTCTTTTAAAATGGTTTACCTTATATATGCATGCACTGACAGAGCAAAGACGTGAAGGATATACACACACTACGAGGTTAAATTAACTGTGACTGTTTCTGAGTACTGGGACTACGGCTAACTTTCATTTTCTTCTTTGCACCTTTCCAAGTTTTACAAATTTCCAATAATAAAGCTACACTTCTTTAGTAAACAGTCCAAAGCACAAGTTACTTTAAATGGACCTTTAAATGTGTTATGTGAGAGGAAGTGTCAGAGCTAGTAACTCACGAGCTCAGACATTTAACAACAAAAAGCACATTCAACGAATCAAAACCCACTCAATGTGCCAGGCACTGTCCTTGTCATTACGGGTGCGGAGGTGAGTCAGAGTTCCCTCAGAAAGTTTGCAGGCTACTGAGGGAGCAGAAGTCAAATGACTTAGATAAATTAAAAATACATAATTTTGCCTTGAAGGTAAGAAAAGATCAGGGTCTTGTGAAAGAGGGTCATGGGAACAAACACAATTAAATTGATGGTGGCTGGGGGGGCGGTGCTGAGGAGACAGGTTCTGACACTCCGCACTGGATGAAGGTTGATCAGCGACAGGCTGGGGAGGGGTGTTCGAGTGAGAGGAGCATGTTGCCTGAGGCCTGGGAGGAAGACAGCCAGCACGGGGCTGGACTATGATGCTGCGGCTGGACCACCTGCAGGGAGGCTGCACGGGTAGGAGGAATCTGGAGAGACAGGGAGGGTCCAGATCCCATAGGAGCTTGTAGGCTCTCTGCTACCACCAACTGTAACTGTTCTCAAAAGTAAGCAGTGCAGCAGGTAGGACGGAGGTAACTCAAGGCCATGAGAAATGGGGGCAAAGAGCTCAGATGCTTGAGTCAGCTGGACTTGGCAGAAATCCCAGATTCACCTTGGAGAAATCCCTACCCGGCCCCCCTAAACCCCACCTTAGTCATCTGTAAAATGGACCAAACCCTCATGGGTTTGGTGGTTAGGATAAAATGAGGTAATGTGTTTAAAAAACAGTGTCTATTATAACCAATTTAAAAACTAATTACGATTATTACCAAGCAAACTCTTGGGAATCAAAAATCTTTCCATCACTTCTTTTTAAGCGATGAAACCAAAAGTAATATGTATTAATTTGAAAAAAAAAACCCATTATTCATTATATAACTAAGAGATGTATATCATTAAAGAGACTTTTTTTAGGGTATCAGTTCTGGATGAAAAAGAAACAAGCTTATATAAATATAATCATACACACCCTCCAACACACAAGCACATACATGCCATTTTTCTTTTTTAGAATGTTGTTTTAGTCTTGCATCATTGAATTTAACTGGGGCTCAGACTAAGCAAATATATTTTACACTGTTGGGAGAGACTACTTTTTCATGTTATCAGAAATGCACTTTAGAAAGGGTATCAACCAAAAGGCTTATCTTCCAGAGAAAATACAAATAGAAGGAGAAAAATGTGAAGTGACTGCCTAGGAGAGGGCCTGTGTTCCTTCTGCAGAAGGGTGAGTTGGATGACACTGACTTACACCTGATTTAGTGAATGAGAATGAGCAGAACTCACCAGAATACCGAAGTGAAGAGAAAAATAGTCTACTATGCAATTACTCGGATTTTTCCCTTCAACCATACCGGTTACACCTGTTATTTGACGTGATAGTTCGTTGGTTTGCTATAGCTATTGTCTGCCCTAAAAAAATTACACATACCAACAAATAACAAACACTGTTGGCTATTAAAAAAACAGCTGTGCTAAGGCAACACTTTTATTTAAATTGGGAAATTCAAGTGAAAACATACGTACCCTAGAATGTTCACCTGTTTTACTCTGGATGCCTTTGCAAGCCTACAGGATGGGGTTTCCACTCTAACTCCCTTATTGCCACCCAGTTTCTCACCCAAACAGTCTCAAAGTTACTGGATATTACAGAAAATAGCCAGGGTGCTCACTGGTTCAAGGGTTATTCACCAAAGTAAAATTTCTGCTTAATTTGGAAGATGTTTTCCTTAATTATATATGGCTATTCATTCTCAAAGAGGTGGTGGAGGGACACTGAACGACTGGGGAAAACAAAAGGAAAAAACCCAGATGCTATTACTATGTGCTAAGTTGTGCTAGCGGAGTTACAGACGTGGGGAAAAAGGGGGGTTTTGAGGGGAGGGTCTCATAATGATTAAGTGCAGATGACCCTTGAACAACGCGAATTTGAACTGCACAGTCCACTTATATGTGGCTATTTTTCAACAGAAAACATCACAGTACTACGTGGTCCTGGCTTGGCTGAATCCTTGGATGCAGAGGAACTGCAGATGTGGCGGGCTGACCAGAAGTTACACGAGGATTAACCCGCGTCACTGTGTTCAACTGTAATTTGAAATCGGGCAGAATTACACATTGGTTCAGGGACCACCATGTTCACCCCCTTGCAGAAGAGAAGAGGGTGGCTTCTCGGAGCATGCTGGCACCGGAGAGCCAGGCCGGGGGCTAGAGAGCACGAGTTCTCTCCTATTGTGAATACAGACCCAGAGAACCCTAAAAAGCCACCGCTTCCCTAACGCTCCCAGGAAACAACCTCAGTGTTTCAGGACTTGGTGACAATAGTGACCTTTAAAAATCTTGAGGTCTTGAAGCAGACAAAGGAGATAATTATCATCTGATCCTTTTGTTCTAAAGCCCACTGCAGTGATCTGTCAGTCAGCTCACCAAGTCACAAGGATGAGACTCACCTCTAATGAGGTGTCAGCTGGGCACCGTGCCGTCAGAGAACAACTTAGGTCAAGATGTGCCTTATTCATATTTGTAAAATATCTGGGATAGGGGAAACAACTGCTTTGGTTCCTTGGAGAAGGATGAGTAAAAATGATTATCTAGTCCTTTTTTTCTTTTTTCTTTTAACAACCTAAAGAAGTGTTTTATTTGGATCTTCATCAGCAGCTATAAATACTACATATAGCATAACACAGTGTAGGTGTTTTCGATTGTTTTTGTAAACCCACTTAACTCTGCTAAATGGGAAAGAATACAATGACATTGTCCTCTGTACAAACATTCATCTCAAATTCTCCGCACAACTCTGAACTCAAACTCTACAGACAACTGTTCAATCTTCCAAAGAATTCTTACAGTTTAAGAATAATTTCCAAGGGTAATTACTTTTTTTTCCCCCAAGTAAGATCAGCCTTCCTGTCACCAGCAGTGTTTGAGATGTTTGGAGCTTTACCTTTGATGAATACACGACATGTCAAGTTCTATGGGTCTACAGATTCATCACTCTCCAAATTTATAGGGATGGATGCGGGGTGATTTGATAAATTGTTTTGTTTTGCTTTTCATCACTCAGACGATATTGAGAGGACGCTCCCTGTATATCTTAGGCGTCATCTATCAAAAATAAGGCTTTGGGGAGAACAAATAAAATGCAGTAAAAACTTGTTGAACTGATAACTATATAATATGAATGTGTCATCTCTGACTATGAAGGACCACTATACGAGGGTCATATTTTACTTTTTTAAGCAAGTTTACATGTCTGGTTCCCAGTGGTTTAAACTGCACTTTGGTTCAAATGTTTGCAAAGCTTCCCAAGTGTCTTTGGGAGAGAGAGTGCTATAAATTAAAGTGATTATTAATCTTACTAAATCTATTCCTTTTTACTGGCATTTACTTAGGAGATCTGTGCCTCCTTTTGATGGATGGGCCTGGCAACTTACCTGACGGACTGGTTGGTACATGAAATAAGAAGTGAAACCCTGATACTCTGTCTTGCTTTGTCTTGTTTTTAAAGGAAAAGAAAATCTCTATTAAACTGACAAGAACATATATTGACCAAAAAAAAAAAAAAAGCTAAAAAGAGAATACTGGGACTATATAATTGCTGGACCTGGCAATTTAAATCAAGGTGGGACTGATAATTACTGTATTTATTAATTAAAATTCTATTTACATTTCATCATGAGAACAAGTTTTCTCTAATTAATAAAATGTTCTTTATCCAAGGCCATTAATGACTACGAATCCATGAAAATATGTTTGAATCCCAGAAGAAAATTGCTTTAAAGGTTACCAAGCCTACATTTCTTATCAGAGACAAAAAGTATGAACAGTCAATAGCTCTGTTAAACAGATTCCATGGTTAAAATGTTCACCCCTTTTTAGTCCTTAGACAATCTTCAACATAGCAGGTAATGGAAAACCTACCTTGCCAATATACAGAGCTCAAGTGAATGAAAAATCAGAGAAAATAAATTAAAATAACAGGAAGATTTCAAATTTGCCATTCTGATAGGAAATATTTTCATAGACAGTTGAACTTTTGATAGGAAGGTATGTCCCCATAGTTCTTATGCAACTATTATTTTAAAGAAAACACATCTTTATAAAAACTTGTATATGAATTATCCCATTCACAAATTTTCATAGAATTCTGTATCAGGCAAAGACGTCATTCCATTTCTTTGAATTTATAGTTTACAAACTGTACTCTGAAGCCTTAGGGATTTTCTAGAGCCTGCTTGCGGGGAGGGGAGAAAGGAAGTAACTAGTGGGCTTCGCGCGCACACGCACACACACACGCACACGCACCCCCTTCCATATCGACTCCAGCCTCCAGCTTTTCCTTTCTCTGTTTCACGAATTAGAATTAAATGTAAGGTTTTGTGTGAGCAGTGTTTCAGGACTTAAAAATGTTTCAGGGCCATTCCAACTCTATTTTGAATGTGTCCCCACAATGACAGCCACACGACTCGTCCAAAGCCACACGCCAGCGGCAGACCCCAGGGACACTGGGTATCTCACCTCCCCCGGTGCCCTGCACCCCGGGGCCTCTCCATACCCCTGGGCACCCCCCCATCTCAAACTCATATCACATATTCCCGTCCAAGGAGACCAAAGCAGCCAGCGGTAGGGGCAAAGCGATGAACAAACCTCACCCTCCACCAGCTTTCCTGCTCACTTCCACTTAATGTTTATATTTAATAGCGTATATAGGCGTAATCTTAAGTCTTCTAGCTTCCCGAGGAAAGATAACTTTTGTAGGAATAAGCACACAAAATAAGAAAAAAGTCGGTTTCCATCATTTGTCTCAAGATAAAAAGACTGCCAATCTCATTAGTCAAATGACATTTATGACCGCCCGTAAAATATAACACTAAAGTCCCTAAGTACAAAATAGGTTCCGTGAGTACCCTCCTCCACCCAGTTAAGAGGTGACCCACAGGATCCAAGAGGACGACAGTTTGGGAGGCAGAAGGGCCACTCGTGCTGCAGGAACCAAACCTCAGCAGCTCATCCTCCCAAGAAAACGGTTCACTGCCATCCTCATCTGCAGAGATGCACTGAAGACAGACAGCCACAGACCCAGAGAAGGCAAAGGGAAACCCACACCCCTGGGTTGTCAGTTATTGTCACACAATGAAAAACGGTAATGAAATAACAGCCTGACGTAGACAACCAGACCCCCGAGTAGATCTTCTCTCATTCCTCTTGCTAATGAGGATCTTCCCTTCTTTGAACGCCCTGTCTTTTTTTTTTTAATTGGTATTAGTATCACTTATTTTAGTTCCGAATCACATATTGCCCATTGCTGTGGCTTATTTATTTCCTTGTGTGGAATGTGTCTTCCCATCCAGATCATAAGCACTGGACGGCAGGGTTGTACCTTACAGGGTCTCTTGTAAAGCCTATACTGTGAGTTAATTACTAGGTCGCCAACAGTGTTACTGACTCCCCACCATGTGCCAGGCAGTGCTCTAAATGCTAGAGACAGAGAGGCATGATGGTTAGCTTCCTGTGTCAGCTTGGCTAGGTGACAGCACCATGCTACTGGTCAAACTCATCTAGGTGTTGCTGTGAAGGCATTTTTGTGGATGTGCTGAACAACTACAGTCAGTTATCTTTAAGCAAAGGAGGTTACCGTCAGTAATGGGGATGGGCCTTGTCCAATCAGTTGAAAGGCCTGAAAAGCAAAGTAGAGTTTTCCCTGAGAAAGTAGAAATTCTGCCTCAAGACAGTATCTAGCTCAGTTCCTGCCTGAAAGTATTCAGCCTGCCACCTGCCCTATGGACTTTAGATGTGACAACTCCTAAAATTCCATGAGTCAGTTTCTTAAAATAAATCATATATATTATATATATATATATACACACACATACACACATTATATAATACATATATTATATGCATACCATATATATACATTTCATATATCATATGCACATTTTATATATATGTATGTATCTTCTCCTATTGGCTCTATTTCTCTGGAAAATCCAGACTAATACGAGAGTTGGGTAAGATTTAAGGTTCTGTTATAGAACTTAGATCTCCTAGGTATAAACTAATAATCACTTAAACACATCCTTAATCAAAAGAAATACAGTGAGTGACAAGGCTGTGTAGAAAATAAAGCAAGACAAAAATGATTGCCGGTGGAGAGCTATGGTTAGACTGAGCGGTCTGGGAAGCGTCTCTGAAGTGAGACATTTAAGCTGAAACAGGAGTCTACACTGACTTTTGGTGTTCTTTCCACACAGCTCATATAAAGTGATTTACATAGTATGCACTCAACGAATTATTTTGAATAAATAATGAGCAGATTAATAATACGGTCTTCCAGAAGATTGGCCATTCTAATTTTAGGTAACCAAAAAACAAGCTGAGTTTAAGACCTTAATGAGAAGAAGTCTTTCCTCTGCGCTGAAATTACATCAACTCGGAGCTGGAGGCTCTTGTTTCTGGCTTGATTAATGAGTGAAGGTGACTGATGAAGTCGTTCTGGGTGTGCAATTCCCTTTACCTGCACTAATCTGAAAACAGTATCAATGAACACGGTAGACAAAGTACAAAGCAGAACACATAGCCCTTCCTGACCCCATTCCTCCTCTTCTTACCTTCATCTCCTCCTCCTTTTCTTCAAAGCACATAAACACTCGCCCACCCTAAACCCACAAGACTTGACGGGTTATTCATCACAAAGAAAAGATCCTATATTTCAATTTTCTTGTCCATAATTCCTACTATCTGGCCAATCACATTTACTATCTTTACTATTGAATGATTTGTGTGTGTGTGTGTGTGTGTGTGTGTGTGTGTGTGTGTGTGTGTGGCTGGGTGGGTGTGGGTGTGAGGGAAGGGGGCAGATGACAGGGAGAAAGTTGAGATTCCTCCAAACCTTAACCAAGAGACGTTCTTCTTATCCAAGAGCTGTAACTCACATCAATTAGAAGAGGTCTGGGCTAGACACCCATTTTAGACAGGGCAGCAAGACCCAGGTGTACATCTCCAAGAAATGCAGATTTGAAGTTGGTTTTCCTTAGCACACACAAGTGGACTTCTGAGTATGAGTACATGAGGCGTACATCATAACCAAAGACCAGATGTAGGCAAAAGCCAACGGCAACCATCAGCTAGAGCGTCCCCTCCCGTCTTCTCTTCATTGTGTTTCTTGGATTGCAGGTTTTCAAATGATATGTGAGAAGTGATGTCAACCTTGCTTAAAAATAGATTCATTCTGTTCTGTTGGGTCTCATGAGGGTCAAACATAAGCAGAGTAGTCGTGTTCAAGGCTAAGGGAGAGAATGAAAAGGTAAAGGAGGTACAGTGGCAAAATTACAACATCTATCTCGTAAGTTACACATAAGAAAGTCAGACTCAGCGTCTCTCTAGTTACATCTCAAGAGACATTGTACCTGCTGCCCACCAGCTCAAGATCTAGGGGTCTGGACAAAATAAGTCCAAGTGAAGCCATTCCAGAACAGGATACTCGGAATGATGGAGAATGGGGTCAGGTAAGATGCTGGCTTCTTTATAGGTGCTAAAAGTTTCGAGTAGAGAAATCATGCCTTAAAACAATGATTCCTACCTATGAGGAGGGATTAACTGAGTGAGTTAGGATGGTTCCTTCACAGGTTGTCACTCTGAGGCCTCTTTCCTTCCTGCCTTGAGCTGTGATGCAAAAAATGTGAGCAGAGGCTGAATATCTGAATAGAGAAGGCACTTTGGAGCATTTTCAAGCAGACTCTTGTAGGCAGTAGAGGTTGACCAGAATAAGGAGTGTGTGAAGAGATAAGACGTGGTGCTGAAGACTTAATTCACACCTGTGCTCTGAGAGAAAGACAGAATACTTTGCCCAACCCACCTGAACAGGGTTTCCATAGCAGAGGTCACAGGAGATGGGTTTTTTTTTTTTTTCAGCAAAGCCGAGGTGGGAGGGAAAGACTAGGATAAATTAAACAGAGACAATAACACTCATTTAGAGTTAAGAATCAATAGTTTTTTAAAGAATTAAAATGGACCACAAAAAACACTCAGTATCTCGTCTTCATGCACTTGAAGCTCCAAGAGAAACACCTTCTATCTGAAGAACTCCTTTCTTCTGCCCTGAGTAGGTAGTATTTTGCAGATGGAGGCTACCCATGCCTATCAACAGGTTCTTGCCAGGAAAGCATCTCCACCGAGCTCGCCCTAGGCCCTAATTCTCAATGGTATTATAGCAAGAGACCATGTATAAATGAAACCCTCAGCTTGCTTTGGTCCCACCTATTCACACTGATATTACTTACTGATGCTGATGATGATGACAACAAGGATAGGGATGTGTTGGCAGGAGCTCAAGGGAAGATAACAGATTTTCCCCTGTGAACTCAACACTTCTGATGATTCACTGTGCGTAGAACACTCCATGTACCGCTACGCACTCCCTCTCTGCCTGTCCCGCTGGATACGCACATGGGCACACGACTCGAAGGTTCAAGGTACCTACCCAGCAACCTATCTGCTCCCACCTCTGGGACTTTCTCCGGCTTTTGTGAACCCTGGTGTCCCACGTAAGTGTTACAGGGCTGTGCCCTGTTCTGATTTTCCCTGATCTTGTGTTTAAATGAATCTGCTTAGAAAATACTGTTCTGCACAATGTTCACTCTGTTCTATACTCCTCACCCTCGATCCAATTCCCCCCCGGCCTTC
Source organism: Vicugna pacos (assembly GCF_048564905.1). Classification (NCBI taxonomy): domain Eukaryota; kingdom Metazoa; phylum Chordata; class Mammalia; order Artiodactyla; family Camelidae; genus Vicugna; species Vicugna pacos. The sequence goes on along the minus strand of NC_133015.1, from coordinate 18,443,890 downwards.
ACTTCCACTGAGGAAGTGGAACGCCTTCACCACACCGCTGTGTCACTGGATTTCAGACGGCTTCCTGCCTCCTCCACACTCTCTGGGCTTCTTCCTATAAACGATTTTCCATCGTGAATCAGGTAACGCGACTAGGACTGTCGCTTGTGCTCCTTGCTCTGATCTTGGTCGCCTTTGTGCCTGTGTGGCTGACACATCAGCATTACAGCCACTTCCTGGGGACCAGCGTCAACAGTACATGCTCGAGTGTCTGCAATTCCTGCCATTGTGAGTCGGGTGTGGGAGCCAAAGCAGACAGCGTAACTCAAACAAACCAGTATTTTGAACAGAATTATGACCTGCCAGTAATTCATGAGTCTATTAATTGTTTGTTCTTTCCTGCACTGGGTGAGGTATTAGCCACCATTGAGTCTTTAACCATAATAAACGGGCAGACAAGGTGACAGTGGAAACGGGTCCTTGATTAAAAATCCATGCCCTGCAAACCTGCAAATTAGATAATCAGAGGAGATGGGGCAAGTTTCTCAGCAAACGTACCACGGCCACAGACCTCTTGGAAAATAAACAGTCGCAAGTCTAAAGGGTTGAGATGTTTGGAAAAATACAAAAATATGCTTTAACACGAAAATGGTACCTGATATTCATCTAAAGCCTTACAAACGGCATGAAATATCGATTTTGAAAAATGCCAAACAGTGAACGTGAGGGCTCCCATTTGCCCCTTCCGTCCTCTGCCCCTCCAGAACCGAGCAAGGTTTTAGCACCCTGTTGGCAGAGCCAAGAAGTGAATGATCGACACTAATGGGATTTTTAATCTTCAACCTAATTAACTTTGTTAAAATTAAGGCTTACCAGGAAGAATCAGCACAAAGAAATTAATTAAAGCAATGGAATTTTTGCTGGATTTAACAGCTGAGTACTGACTCTAGCTACAATACACACAGAGATGGATCTTTTAAATTCATTTCCACTTTTCTCTTGTGTGCTTTGGTGTTTCCATTTTCAAAAACGCCCATGTTCCCAGAGCTGGGAGTGCGCACCTCTGTCACTGGCCCGGGCCAAGCTGTACCACAGAGGAGAGCTCCTCGTCGGTCAACACCGTGTACTCCCCACCTTGTTGGACTTGGTTTGCCTGGAGCCTGGCAAGGGTCTGGCATATGGCAAGTGTTTGATACATGTTTGTTGAAAAGATGGATGTGTGAATGCATAAGTAATTATAACTTTACAAAGCTGACAGCACTGATGCTGCAGCTTCCCTTCCTCACCTTGTAGTTATTATGTGAAAAGAAGCATAGACAGAGCGAACTGGGCACTTTCTTCCCGGCGGAAACCGAGGCAAGCTGCTGTTCACAACATTACGTAGGATGCGGAAGGCTCACTCCTAGCGACTGAGTGACCTGAAGGGCTGTTCATGAAAAACACAGTTATACCTTTGTTTTGGATCATAGAGAAATGGAATATTTCTGATGAGTCAGCTTTGTGTAGCTGTAGCTATAACAAAATGCTCAGGATAGCAATATTTGTACATTTTATTACAAATTTACCTGACTCAACATTGTCATACTTAACCATAATTAAAAAAAAATTATGGCAGGAGGACTCAATCATGAATAGAAACTATGAGATGATGTTCTGTACAACAGTGATAGTGTCAGCCCACTGAAGTTCCATGGGGCTGCTTGGCTACATTCTTTTCGATTCCTTTAATTTTGGCAGTTTGGGTATTCCCTCCAGGTATCCCTGGGGTAATCCATGTCTCTCGGTCAGTCAATAAGAACGTAATTCATGGAGTCGCCATAGTGTTACTTTTGTTTGTCACTAACTTTCATTCTTTAACAATTTTTCTTTAGATTAAAGTACCTTATCACCAACAACAGTGCCAGACACTGGATGTACGTACAATGAACAACACACAGTCCCTCTTCTCGGAGATCTGGAGCTGACATGGGAAAATTACAAAAAATCAAACTACTGTACAATATAGTTGCTCCACAGACGTGTCCATAGGTGGCCAGAGAAGACAGCAGGGAATAGATTTCAAATAAAATGAAAGTCTTCCAGCGTGACCGTTCACATACTTCTTAAAATGTATCCGATTAGTAGATCACTTGTCTTCAGTTCTGTATGTATGCTTTTCTCAAGACCCTTCACTAATAAATATTTACTGGTGCCTACTCCACGGTGGCACTATTTTAAGCCCTTGGAACGTAATCATTGACAAGCAGAGTGTTTGGTCTTGTGAGTTAAGTGCTTTCTGATCGCAGAATAACATGCCATAACCTCTTGTGCATGACACACCCACATATACCTGCCAACCAGTCAGGGAATGTGGACTAAATGGAATTCTCCCTTCAATCTCACCGAGTGATCCAGCTTTTACAGTCTGAGACCATCCAATGCAAAACCTTCGAAGAACCTCTTCAGAGATTCATGGCTGGACCGCAGTTTTGTCCTCCTAATTATCAGGGGCAGTCACACTGGGTTTGGACATGGGGCTTGAACTCTCTCATTAAATTAACCACCTGGCATGTAGTAGACCCTCAATAAATATTTATTAAATGAATTAATCATACAATATCCACAATGGCTCATTTGTGATATATTAATAATATATAAATCTCTCAGTCATATATTCTCTATTGCAACTTAATTTCTCCTGCACTCTTACTTCAGTCTTAAACGGCTGTTCACTCCTGTTTTCTTTTACTAGTTCAGTGCATTAAAACCCTGCTTTCCCCCCCAAGCTTGTGATTTAAATATGCTCTCAGAAATTCCTATTAATTCCTTTCCAAGTATTTGCACAGAACTGATCCACCATCACCGTCTGCTAATGATGCATCTGTCATTTTATTGACACCCCTAAACAGCTTTATTCTCTTTTCTAATTAAGAGACAAAACTGGTATTGTCAGCTGATGAACCGACATTTGGGGGCTTTTGTTCTAATGTAAAAGGCAGCACATTATGATGCGAAAACAAAAACTCAGAAATGTTAACAGAAAAGCCCACTAGACCAAATATATTTACATGTACAATTTGAATTAAGATGGTTAGAAGCCTAATCCTCATACAATGTTTTGAGTTACAGGGGGGAAGAATGCACCCGTATGGCAAAATACATTCAAAACAAAAAGTAGGGCTTCCTGCCCCAACTGGCCATTAATATTTGGAACAAAGCTGTCTCGTGCTCACTGGACAATCAAAAACCCTAAGGAAAAACAAAACCTTTTAAAATTGACCAAAATAATACACTGCAATATAAGTTATCATAGAGATAATAGTAACATTTAAATAACATCTAAATAAGAGCTGAAAGTTCTTACAGAAAACTCTCTGTAATGAGGCAAATAGCACATTTGTAAGAGCTAAAAAAAACAGCAAAAAAAAAAAAGCAAACCTGATGATTCTATTAGTCAATTGCCAGAGAAATGACAATTACATACAAGTACAAAACTAACTGCTCACCAGAACATTCTCAAGCAACTGACGAAGACAGGCCATCAAAGCTCTATCACCATCACATTAAAAGCCTCATCTAAAATCACTGCATGTCAGAAAATTAAGGATTCATCAAAATATTCCCAAAGGTTCTGTGCTGGAAGGAATGCATAAGAAGGTGCCACAGCCCTGGATTTCTTTCCGTAGAAATGTATCATAGGCTCTCCATTTGAAAATAAACTCAATATAAAACCTGGTCTTGCAAAGGAGATCATTGTTATCAAGCCGTCAGCATCCGTGTTGGCACGTGGTGAGGGTCTGATAATAGTAGCTGCCCTTATGATTGTTATTATTACGGTGTCAGAATCAGCTCACTCATTGACCTGTGTGGTTCCCTCCCAAGGTTCAAAGGAATCCTAGAAGGATGTCTTGCGGCTGAGCCATAATTCTGTTTCTACCCTCCTTTCTGGATATTTTTGCTCGGCTTTGGCAGGCTAGTTCCAAGCCCTTGTCTTCTCCCTAAATCCCCCTCTCTGCCTAAATGCTTAGGACTGAGACTCTGATCTGTACGTCTTGCCTTTATTGCTCATTTCACCTTGACTTTGTCCTTGCATCACTCTCCGTGTCTGGCATTACGGACAAAACCTCCCGCACACGTAGCCGAGGGCTAGGCTCCCATTCCTGCTCGTTGAGAAGCAGCATTTGGGTATGTTCAGAGTGAATTTCATTTCACTAGGCCTGCTGTCTGCGTGCATCAAGGCTGAAAGTCCACCAACTGCCCTGCCACAGCCCTTAAAAGAGCTAGACCTTATAGGGTTCTTGTGGTCCCCAGCCGGTAGGATTTATTCTTTACCCCTAGAGAAGTCATTAGAACAAAAGAAGGTATCTGTCCTGTTCCAGAAAACTCCTCCTGTGACAACAAAGCCAATTTATTAGTTGCAAATAAAAAGCTGGCTCCTCTGCTACGATGCAGTGGACACCTATGGGATCCAGTAACCACTCTTTCCACCATCCTCACGGGAAGCGCCATGTGCTATGATAAAGACCCAGTCTTCATTTCAGTAGATTGGTCCACGGTGGGCATCTCACCTACACTGAGCCAAGATGAGCTTTTCCCTGGAATACTCTGGACAAATCAAGGGGTGGGGTACATGCGGTGATATTCAGAGCAGAGTAAGACAATGTCTACCATCCGTACGTGGTCCCGGGACTGCTGCAAAGGATGATTACTCCATCCACAGAAAAATAAAGAAGAAAATACTGCTTTGAGATAGAGAATATACAGCGATAGCCACGGCTGTGTGAAAAGGCAGCTGACGTTTCAGAAGGGATCCCATCCATATGAGGTCCGTGTAGGCTTTGCATAGCCCAAGAAAGTAGAAAGTGAAACTCTTCTAGAACTTAAGGAAACTGCTTTTGTTAAACAGCAACGCCCTATATATGTAAGACAATCTTGTGTGTGTGTGTGTGTGTGTGTGTGTGTGTGTGTATCTATAGCTAACTATCACTTTATCTGTCTATCTGTCTGTCTGTCTGTCTATCTAGGAGTCAGAGAGAGACAGAGATGCAAGGAGACTGCAGTGCCAGTTTCTGAAAAGCAAGACAGCATGACAGCAATTGGGCAAGAGACTCTGAAGGATGAATTTGGTTGCATAACTATGACAATCCTAGTGTTTTTGAGTTTCAAGGGGGCAGAAAAGGTAGAATTGATGATTCACAGACTGGTATAACTTCCCTAACTTTCCTGTTGCAATTCAACTTCATTGAGATACTCAAACTAGAATGCCTGCTTTCCCACAGTCGTTCATTCATCCAACAGTCAGCTTGAAGAAGGAAGGGTTGACCAGGGACAGTCTCTTCTGTGACAGAGCACACCGGCTTCTCATGGAAGTTGCCAGGGATATCTGTCATCAGTACCTCACTGGCCAGTGACTAGGGCGGACGACCAGGAAGCAGTGAGGAAGCCCTTTGTGGAAGGAAGTGTCAGCCTTCTCGCTCACCCCAGAGCAAACCTCAGTTAGCCTTGACCTCAGGTGGTGGCTCCCTGAGACCCACAGACTGCCAAGCAAGAGTCCTCTTCCAGGATCTGTGCTCTGTTGATAGATGAAAGCAACCTTTAAACCTGTTTTCTTGCTTTTGAAAATATTTTTGTTGCTATCAGTTAAAGATGATTCTTAAAACAACAAAAAAAACAAACACATTTCCGGCAAAAGGCTCAACTCAGTGACTGCTAGCAGAGATGCCTCATTCTCCTTAATAGAAACTGTCAAGTGTTTTCCATTTTTTTCCTAATTTATAATTCTATTTAATTTTTTTTAATTTTAAAGGGAACAGAAAACCTTTTCTCCTTGACCTTTTTTCCCCAGGTATAGTAGACTTTATCCTCCACTAGAAAACCAACTCTTCTTTTCCTAGCCATTCTGTGGGAAACTTCATGTTTTTGGTTTCACCACAAATTCATTTTTCTCTGCATGTTGTACATGCTTATTTTAGTTTGTCTAACCAGTTGACTATTTCCTTCAAATACATTCTTTTTTCCCTGACATGTTCCTTTTGGCTGTTCCCACTGATAAGCTAGGCTAGTCCCTTGTCTTCTCATCAGAGGGACAGGTGACAATTCCTGCCACGGGTGTGGGACCGGAGGCGGGAAGTCTCCACCTTTCTACTTTATTTAAATTAAAAATATGAAATCCAACCTCACGTGTCTTGCAGCACAGGGGTATTGTCTCATTTAAACAATAAGTTTCTCCGATTTATAAGAATTCACAATAAACCAATGCAGGGGCCCTTTAAAAATTAAAAATAGAAAATAAAGAAAGATGGTGACAGTTGCCAGTGGCACAAGCTGCCAATACTTTGGCCAGAAATATGGCTTCAATGAAGCACAATGTGTGGCAGGAAAAAGACCCAGATGACCCTGACTATTCTACACTTTCACTTTTCCCTAGCATTGAAAATTGAAATTAAATTTTGAAGCAACATTTAACAATGCTATGTTATTTATATCTGTGAGAAGGTAAGGTTTCCACCTGAACTCCAGACTCCTAATCCTACTGCTCACTCAACATCACCAGCCAGAGGTCTAATGACATCTTCCACTCACCCAGTCCTAAATGCACGCAATTTTTCTACCAAGGATGCTCCCCTTCAGTGTTCCATAATTTGACCAATGGCGGCCCATGTACCCAAAGCTCAGACCAAGGAAATTGGATTTAACCTTGACTCTCATCTTTTTTCTCACAACCCAACTATAACATTGGCAAATCACTTCATTCTACCTCCAAAATATTTTCCAAAGCCAAGTAGTGTTACATTCCTGTCCAGATCACCATTATCCCTTCCCCCCACAAATTCAACAGCCTGTCTTGGGGCTAGTGCTTGCTCGGCAGCTGGCTATTCTCCAGATACCAATTCCAACAAGACTTCAGAAATACCATCCTTTCTGTTCCTGGAGCTTGCCAATCAAGCTCTGACCTCAGGGCCTTTGCACCTGCAGTTTCTTCAGTCTGGAATGCTACTCGTCCAGACACCCACCCCTGTGGCTTACCTCATTCCCACTGCTATTCAAATGTCACCTACTCAGAAAAGCTTCCCCTAACTCCTTACTGAAACACTCCCACCACCACCCATCACTCTCTCTCCCCTTATGTCGTGTTACCTTTCTTTGTATCACCTCATGGATAATAGGTCACTCTGGTACAGGATATGGGCCACTAAAAGGGAAATCCCACGAGGACAGGGGGTCTGCTCAATTTCTTCACTGGAGCTTCCCCAGAGTCTAGAACAGTGGCTGGCACAGGGTAAGCATTCAACAAGTATTTGCTAAATAAATGCACGATTGAGCTTATATACTCCTCATTCCAAATACTGGGTGTTAGTGAGTCAACAAAGCATGAGAGAGACAGAAGAACATGGTAGTTTAAAACACGTGGTCCAGGACCATATTGCCTTACTTGCTGCATGAGGCTGAGCAAGTTACTTGAACTCTTGTTGCTTCAGCTTCCTCATCTGTAGGTAAAATCTACAACTGATTGCAATAAGGATTAAATGCATTGCTATTTTTCAAGTGCTTACAAAAATGCCTGGTACATAATAAACATGATGTAAGGCCTTAAATAATTTAATAATTGAATAAAGTCACTGAGCAGTAGAAATAATGCTAAAATGTAATGTATTATAGAAATCAGACAACATAGATGTATTTTTCAAAAACATGTAAGGTCATAATCAAAAATTTCTTCCAAGTTCAGAGATAATCTTACTCAAAAGCATCTCTGAATGCCATCTTCCCAAGCAATTACCAGCAGGTACTAAGAAAATGCTCAATCAATGTTTGGTGATGGATTGAATTAAAGTTTGCCTTAATTTTTGTCTCCTCAACAATTCATAAATGCGTAATAATACCAAACAACACTACCTCCCAGACACTTCTCCAGAAAAGATACTCAAATGGCCAACAAGCACATGCAAAGATGCCCGACATCACTGGTCAATAGAGAAATGCACATCAAACCCCCAGTAAGACAACACTTCACACTTACTAAGACAGCTGCAAAATGGTACAGCCACTGGGGAAAATAGTCTGGAAGATCCTCAGAAAAGTTAAACACAGAATTATCATATGACCCAGCAGTTCCACTCCTAGGTATATACCCAGGAGAAATGAAAACATATGCCCACACAAAAACTTGCACACAAATGTTCGTATCAGCATTATTCATAACAGCCAAAAAGCAGAAGCAATCCAAATGCCCCTCAACTGATGAATGGGTGAACAAATGTGGTAAATCCACACAGTGGAATATTATTCAGCCATAAAAAGGAATGAAGCACAGGTAGGTGCAAAGACATGGATGGACCTTGAAAACAGTATGCCAAGTAAAAGAAGCCAGACACAAAAGGACACACAGTGTATGATTCAATGTATACAAAATTTCCAGAACAGGCAAATCCATAGAGACAGAAAGTAGACTGGTGATTATTTAGGGATGGAGGGGGAAATTAATGGGGAGTCATAGCTAACTATTTTTTGAGGGTAATAAAAATGTTCCAGAATTAGATGGTGGTGATGGTTGCAGAGCCTTGTGAATATACTAAAAACTGATAAATTGTACCCTTTTAAAAGGTGAATTTTATAGTCTGTAAATTACATCTCAATTACAAAAATAAATGACCTCACCTCAAAATCCCATAGCATCTAAAAGTACATGGCACACAACAGATGCTCAAGAAATGTAAATTTTTCTTTAAAAAATTACCCTTGGATAATTCAAAGTTTCTTCCAGTATCTTTCAAGTGTGTGTTACTCTGAATAGCTGGGAAAATAGCTCCACCTGCTTTCAACATTGTGGAAGGAGTCATAAATAATAAAAGCCTCACTGGTTCATTGTAGATCTTTTCCGGAGATCAAAGCTCTCTCGCATGCCAGGGGATTTACCTTAAGGTTGTCTGCAAGAGTCTCTTCAGTAGAGGCATTTGGCTAACTACAGATTAGCAACAGGGCACACTGGTTCACTGGGTGTTCTAACATGCTGCAGGTCACGCTGCCCTTGGCAGACCTCTCCAGGGCTTGCAGAGTTCTAGCATCCTATCTCACAAAACAGACAAACATATTTAGCACTAACTAATTACACTCAACCGTTGTTCCTATGCCCTCAGCTTTTGTCGTCGGCATAAAACTCATTTCCTGACTCAGTGACAGCCGTGGTGATGATACAGATGTCTGCACATAAAACCCCAAATTCAAGCCGGATCACTGGACCTGTGACAGTTCTGTGGCAACTCTGGCAACTCTGTGCCCTTCCGTCTCCATCACCTCCCCCAGCAAAGCTTAAGAGACAGGGGCAGTTGTGGCTAAGATGAGTAAGTAAAAAACATTTAAACCTAGATTTTTGTGAAGCTTTTCCATTTCCTAGAACCCATCTTCCTTTTTTCTTTCCTCTTTCCCTTCCTTTTTTTAAAATTTTAAATTCACCTATTTATTTAGCAATTAATATTTATTACAAATGGACTATGTGCCAGACATAACACGACACTGAGGACACAGTGAACGGAAAAAAGACACACCTACAAGGAGTTTACACTTCCTCTTAAAATGTACCCCTCCCAGGAAGCTTCCACAACCTACTTTTGCTGAAGTTCAAGTTTCTAGGGTTCTGGTTTTTCAGGCTCTGGGTGCTAAAAAATTGTTGATTTAAAAATAGGTTCTGAGATGTTTGTCCCTAAGTCTAAATAGCCTTTCATTTCTTTCCTAGTATTAACTTGGCTTTGTAAAATAGCTGTGTAAATGTTTTACCTTTAAAAATATTCTTGTTTCCAAATATATTACACACTCTTTGAGATATTCTTTAAAATATGTATGAACATCAAACTTTAAAATATGTTATATTTATAATGTCCTACTGGTATTCGTTATTTAAAGAAATTATGAAGTAGATACTTACATAGATTCAAAATATTCACAGCTGAATGGTGGAGTCAATTTCATGCCTAGGCTTTTCCCAAACAGGAGAAGGGAACATATTAATAACTGAATTCCCTCACAGTGCACCCCCCACTCGTAGCCCCTATTTCTTGACTGGAACCACGAGGACTTACTTGCCTTATACACTGACACTTGCAGACACATATCCAGAGATATTATTATCCCTCAAATCATGAAAAGCATAATAATTTCCCCCTTCTGCACTATTATTTATTAATTAAATCAGTCCATTTTGGAATGTCCATGGTCTCTATTAATAATACACAACCCCTAACTGGCTAGTGGTCCAGTAAAGGAATGATTTGACTCTGGGTTTCAAGCATCATCTCCACTCTGGAAAATGCCTCAAATAAATTGCAGCTGTGCACTCATTGCATTATAATATATACCCGCCTTATAAATAAGGAGAAATACATCATGTGTAATACCTTTTCTCCTTTTGACTCTAAAAGAATGTCCCAACACTACAGACTCTTGAAAACAAAACCAACTATTTGATGCCATCAGGTTTGCCATGTCTATGATAAAATCCTCTATTTAAAAGGCAATGGACTGACCCAGATGCTGTTTACTGGGGGAGACAGAGAGCTACTCTTATTTGCAACCTACTTTGAAGTTAAGAAATTCGAAGGCCCTTGTAATTTGTAATCCTGCTTTTCTGCTTAGAAAATGCTGGTTAAAGGCACCCCCCCAAAGATTATTCTTTCCCAAATCTGAAGGAATAACATGCATTTCAATACCATATATATGCTGAGCTGTGGCTGAAGAAATACTTGAGACGTGTTCTATTCGAAAGGAGAATGTATAACATAAATTTTGGAAGTTGAAGAAATTTTCCCAGGCAGGCTTCTGCTTCTCCTTAATCTGGAACTACTTTTCCCGTCCATTCCACGGCGGGTGGTGGATACAAATATCCCCAGGCATTCGCTTTCTGCCAGGACATTTTTGTGGTTTAAACATGCACATAAGCAATTAGTTTTATGCCTTCCAGTAAGAAGTGGAACTGAATACTCAGGGTGTGAAGGGACTGCACATGCGTAACTTTGCCTGGAACCCACCACCCCATCCCCTTCCTGGCTTTAGGAACAATTCAGTGCTTGGGGAGGGAGCCAGCTCCCGGGGTAAACGCTGTTCAGGGGTTGGGGTGGAGGCAGCTCACCCACAACAGTAAGAAGAGTCGTACTATAGCCTAAGTATTATTTCAGCATTCTACAGCAACACCCACAGCCTCTAAAAGTCTCAAAAAGCCAAAATGGACAGAACACTTCTCAAAGTTGTATCCTTCACCAAAAAGTATAAATTTCCTCGTTTAGCAACACAAATGCAACCATTAATAGAGGTTAGGGAAGTTAAGTTGGCTTGGTGAACAGGGCACAAAATGACTTAATCAGCTCTCCCTACAGCTCTGAAATAAATGACAGGAGAGGAGAAGCCAAATGAATATTCACCTCCTCCTGTTTTGACCCCTGTCCACTGTCAAAGGATACAGACTACCAGGAAAGCAGGAATCTCACTGGCCCACGCCTCCACCACCACACAGGTGAAATACAACACAAACAGCTGGTTGTGATGACAGCTGGGGTGGGGGGACGGTAGTGGTTCCAGGTGGGATGGGGTGGCCTCCAACGTCCTTTTCAAGTCAACACGCTCATCTCCCACGTGCCTGAGACAACGCAGGTGTATAAACGAGAACACAGTGCAACAGTAAGAGCATAAAAGGTATCTTCCACTTCAGTGCAGCCTGAGGACCAGCAAGCCTGCGTGTAGCAGCGCAGCCTCGGGATGGGCAGAGCATTAATGCTGAACAACAGGTCCCGACTGCTCCCCAGTCTAGTCTCTCTCTCCCGCCTGCAGGGGAGGGAAGCCACAGCCGCACTAAGGGGCGGGGCCCCTGTGTCAGGGCGTCCACCTGCTCACCACTCACGCCGCCTCAATAGCGACCAGGCTTCGCAGAGTTCTGGGAGCACCCACAGGGCTGTACTTTCTGACACACCTCAAGGGAGTTTATACTGGAAGGTACAGAGTGCCAAGAGCTAGATTCTATCTCAAAGGACTGAAATCAAACAGCATTAACCAAGTGTCCTCTGTGGGCAGAACACTACTAGAAAAGACACCCACAGATGCAGCAAGGAGAAAGCATCAAGGAAATGAACATACAATACAGTACCAATAGGTGCCTGCCCCAGGTCGCCCCAAGACTATCCACACTCCATTGCTTCCCATTCCCTTTTCATGAAGAGGCCTCTGGAAGACCCAGGTGACCTCAAGTTACCTCTGATGTCCTAATTAGGATATGCAATTATTTACGTCTCTGAAAGGGTCCATCCCCAGCAGAGAGCCAGGCCCCAGGGCAGAGGGATGGAGCCAGGATCTTGCTCTGCCAACTGTCTCTCTTGACCTTGCTGGCTCAGCCCTCTGTAACAGCAACAGAAACTGGCCAGAGACGTTTCGAAAAATATCTTAGATGAGCACAGAGAACAGCAGCCGCATCACAGTGGACTGAGTGGATCACAGCTTGTGTAAAGGTAAAAATAAACTCAGGCTGGTTTTCTCCAGCATTCTCTGACTTTATCACACTGCATCCACCTTCAAAGACAGCAGAGAGGGGAAAAAGTCTCCTGAAGCCGTTTCCACACCCTGCGCTGTAACTACCTGTATTTCTCACGAGCAGGGACCCGGATTATTTTTTCACTGCCTCTATGTAGGCAGCACCAAGTCACTGGCCCTGGATCACCAGAGGGGCTCAATCAGTATCTGAATGGATGGATAGATGAAGGAGGTTCCATAATTCTTCTAACCTGCTCTCAAGACACAGGTGACTCTTTCAGGGGCTAATGCAGACCCTTGCAGTTTACTAGGGTGAAAAGTGCTTTTCCACTTTCCATTTCCAGAACTCCATACTGAGATTCAAGTTGTCCAGACCTGTCTTTCCTGGGATTGAACAGGCTGATCAGGACTCGGTTCTGCCAAGTGTCACAACCTTGAGACCACCTGCTTCTCTGCTCTCAGGGCAATGACCTTCTCTTCTCATTTGCAGTCACTGTTCTCCAAAGGAAGCCCCATTACGACCACGTGTGGAGCGTAACCAGGACGATAAAGGGTCTGGGCATGTGGGTGCGTGCGTGTGTGCGTGCTTGCGTCTCAGTTGGCACTGAGCTTTCAGAAGCAGGGCTCCCTTTCATGCAGACCTGCCAGTTCAGTGCCACAGCAGTGCTTAGGTAACATCACTGAACAAGTAAGGCTGCACCTCAGAGATGGTATGTACATGATTCTTTCCTCTACCTTCTAAAACAAGAATAAAAATCACCATGGACTTGAAGTTATGGGTGAGCTGGGGATGTGGTGAGAAAGGACCATAAATATACACAGAATGGGTAAACAATGAGCTTAGAATGTGTATTTCAAGAGAGTTCAAGAACATAAATGCCTGTTTAAGAGAAATGAATAATGCCACACACACATACACAAACACACACACACACATATACATATACGTGTGTGTGTAACATGCCTGATGGTCTCCAAAGCACGCTGGCTAATTAACCTGGCCCTCTCAGTAATCCTACGAGGAGGACAGACAGGCAATAGTCTTCCCATCTCAGGAAGAGAAGACTGAGGGCTAAAGTGATTTACTTAAGGCCAGATGGCTGGTAAACAGTGACAAGATGATAACTGGGTGCCTTGTTTCCCAGGCCAGCGTGTTTGTTTAGGTAATCTATCCACAATACGCGCTGCGGCTTCGGAGACGAAATTACCGTCAGCCCCATTTCAAAAGGGCAACTAGAAAGAAGGAGAGAAATAAGGCAACGTGTTCAGTCTATTATTTCACTAAGCTCTTCAGATTCTTCACCTACTGAATATTTCATGAGCACGAAGACCTCCTTTAATTGCTTCATTCCTGCCCCAAATTCAAAGACAAAAATAATTTAATTTTGCGCCTTTTGTAGTGCGAGGTGATTAGAAAACACCATCGGCAACAAACTTTTAATTACATGCTCAGGGTCAAACATTCGGAACCTTGTTTTCATTAAACCGGCACTGCCACCAACTCTGCTTTTTAATTTTTAACACAGCTCCTTTCCTGTTTATCTCAACCCGATATTCAGCTCAGAAGCAAAACCTTCCAGCCCCTCCTTTAATCTGGGAAAGGGCGAAGAGCGAGTTCTGCTCGAGTTGCTGTTCTCCATCAGTCTGAACGGCAAAGGCCGCCTGTTCTCTGATTGGGCCATCAGGAAGGGATAGAGCTGCGGTGAAAGAGACGAGGATGCTACTGGCCTGGGCAACTCCAGCGCACCTCACTGACCCGGACCACCTCCACGCTGGTCCACGGTGAGATACGGAAAATGGGAGGCAAGATATAGAAACTCTGACAGCAATTTCCCTCAGTAGTTTTATGTCTGATGGATATAATAATACAAAATTAGATAGTATTTCAAATGCTTTTTATTTCACTTTCCTAGTCATTTATTTTTACTGTATTTTACAGAAGTATTGACCTACAGCCAACGGGAAAAGGAAAAAATGAATGGGTCCATCACCACAGATAGTTTGAGAAGCACTCTGCTGGGAAACTTCACCAGGACTTCTGAGTCAGGGTGTATTTGGGAGGAATACAATGATTTCCTAAAATATCAAGGATACCTCTATCTCAATATGAGACCATTAAGTTAAATATAAATAAATATCTGTAATAACCACCTCTATTTTCAATTATCCCCTGCACTGTGGTCCTCTGGATAACTTCCGCATACACAGATAGTGAAAAAGCAAATAATCCAGAAATAAATCAAATCAAATGTCAGTGATGTGTAAGGTGGCTATTTACACAAAAGCCGAGGGGCCTTCTCAGAAACCTGAAATTTTAAAGACTTGAACTCTGCTGACGGAAACCAGCCACACCGAGAAGGGAGTGCCGCCCCTGCCCTCCCTCGGCTCTCCGGGAGCTGAGGTGCAGTGAGCAGGTGGTTTCAGCTCAGCTCCTCATTTATAAACACACACACAGCCACTTGTTTGGCGGTCTCAGAAGAGGGGCTTAAGACTGACCGGACATGAGACACAATTACCCTCTCACCCTGGAAGGAAGTCCCCGCAGGTTAGGGGTGATGGATTTCAGCAGGTCAGCGTGAAAAAGAAGCCCGCACAGCTGCTGCTTACGTGGGGAGGGCCGGAGGGAGGAGAGGAGGCTCCCATTTCCAGACGACTCCTCTCACCAGCACTAAAACTGACTTAGGAAACCAGTGATCAGGTTATCACTAACGTATGTTCTTTCATCACTCCTGGTCCTTCAGATTCCAAATCTCTGTCATTCTGAGCAAGCATTATCAGAATGATCACCTTTCGAAAGTTGTACTTTAAAAAAAAAAAAGCAAAATAAAATACGAAAAACTCCTTTAGAGGCGAATAATGGACCAGATGAACTGAGTTTGATTATTTTGTATTTGTATTATTTTGTATGACATTTTGCCTGCATACATTTTGTGGGCAGACAATGGATGTATTATCAACACTAACACAGCCTGTGTTCTGTTCTCAGGGTTTCTTCGGTATTCGTGGCAGTGCGGACGCCCTCTAGTGGCCAAAGTAATATATGTAAATTCACAGGTTTGTTGACCAAAAAAAGGTTTATCTTTTGTAAACCTGCCCGTTTTCAAAAGAAAATAATTTTTTTGTACAATTCCTTTTTGGAGTACTTCAAATGAAGTCATTATATATACATCAAAGGAAATGTAAAGTGTAGATTTTATTCTTAAATTATCTAAGTGTACGTGGTAAATGTTATATTTAGCTTATAATTCTTAATGATTAGACACTAATTCATTCTTCTGAATTTATAATGTTAAACGTGCAGAATAAAGAAGCTACATTAACAAATCTATTAATAAAGCCATGATTAGTCTTTCCCAATACCAGCGCTTAGCAGTTAGGTGACTGAAAATCCACAGACAAATTATTCCAAAGCAGGTATCAGGTCATTAAACAGAATCATTATAATCTGATGCCCGTGATGAAGGCTTTATTTTACATAACAAATGTGTAGCCTTTAAAGTGAAATTGCAGATTTCTAAAATATTAGAACTGAAAGGTCTGGTTAAAGGAGATAATATATGTGGAAATTCTATAAACTGCAAAGCAAAAAAAATCAGATATAAATGATTATTTTTGCTGTCTAATCCTGAGATTTTGTATTTCAGATGAAATATAAAAACCTGGGAACCAGAGAGCTCAAATGATTTGCTCTCGGTCATGGAACCCGTTAAGCAGAAGAGGGAGCTGGAATCTGGATACCCTGACTTTCTCTTTCTCTCTCTGTCACATGTGACTAAGGAGAAACAATCTTAATTTTACCAGCAGTTCTTCCCTTAAGTTTGCATCTTTGCGTGCCCCTGTGACTACAATGCATCTAGACTGATTCCCACATGAAAGAGCCTCATTCCTTCAGACATACCGCTTGCATCTTTTCACATTTTATAGATTATTTAAGCCCTTTCAGAAGCATTTGTTAGCTGACAAAACAAGCTCCTGGGGAATTCCTTTGGTGGAATGAGAATTTAAAAAATGAATCATAAATACATACTAACAATAATATATGCAGATTCCTGGTCCAAGTGAACTCCTCATTACTATGGACTTAAGAGTTAAACTCTGAGTTTCTTAAAAATTTCTGGGATTTCGTGAAGAAAAATGATGCCAAATTAGTTTATAAAAGTACTTTGAAAATTGTGGTTAAATGCTGTGAAAACAAATTCTTGTTTTAGTCAAAGTTAAATCACACAGGAAAAAAAAGGAGTTTGTCTATGGCTAAGGTTTCCTGGAAGATGAAGGAAAACAGAAGGAAATCAACAACCCTTATAGAAAATGAGTAAAAACAGAAGAAAATCCCAAAATCTCTCCACAAATGTGTATTGAGTGGCTGCGCTAGGTGCCAGCAAATGCACCAGAACTTCCTCCTGCAAGTTCTGGCATTTGATCTGGACTAGAATTAAAGATCTTGTAATCATAGCTGTGAACTGTCACAATGATATTCACATACAAACAGAGTGATGAGATGCCAATTCTTGTGGAAGGTCAAACGCATTTTTAATCCTCGAGTTTACTCCTGACATGGAAAATTCCAACCCCCTTATGCATCCAGACTGCAAACTCAGAACAGGGAAGTGTGTCTGTCTCGTCCAGGTCATAGGATGCACCCAGGCACGGGGAGGCCCTCTGTACGTGTTTGCGGGATTTGAACTCCAGACTGGAGCTCAGCATCCTCCTGAGGGGCAAAGGGTTGAAACACCTAAAGAGGATGGGGATGTTCCTCAGCCTTTGTAAACAGCCTGTGATCCAACCACAAGCTGCTGGGGGAGGACATTCAGTTTTGGGCTTCACTCTTCAGATGGGCGACCATCAGCCACATTCGCCGATACTTGTCCAGGGATTATGCAGTATCCCCAGACCACCCGCTACATTCCAAGCGGGTGGATGAAAAACGCATGAGCGCTTAGCCACTGATAGAAACATCAGAAGCGCAGACGAGAGAGATCAACATTGATTCTTCAGAGCTGGTACACAACAAACACACCCAAAAACAGTTTGCACGATTCACTTCCTATTCTTTAAAGGCTGACCAAGAGGGACAAGACAGGGCTCGCTAAGACCGGATGTCCTCACCTATTAGACTTGTTGATTGTGACAATATTTTTGGAAATCTAGAGGAGAATCGGCTCACCCCGTGTCTCTGGGTCAAACAGAACGCCCAGGTCAAAAAATAAACAGAGCTGAGAACACAAAAAATCCCACCAATTTTCCAACACTCCATGCTTTTGAATGTGTTGTTTTTTTATTCAGTCCTAACACATGATGGGTGATAGAAGCTTCTTTTTACTGTCAGGGAGATCAAAGAGAGGTTGAGAAAGACTCCACAAGCAGATGCTGCCCAGCGACAAACCTGAAAGAAGCAGACAGTGGGGCCAGATGTTGGGGTGACCTTCGGTCTGTGGAGCACATCGGCATGGTGTTGATTTAGATGGCTGTTGGCAGAAGCTTTGGATCCAGCAGCGGGGGGAGAAGCTAAACTATGGAATCCCTTCCGACTCTCTCCCATCCCCAGAAAACCTGAAACCACTGGTCAGTAGCACTGACGGCTGTCAAAGAAGTTGAATTCACCGCACAACCCTGCCAGTAGGTATCACATCAAAAAGGAGTTGGCTGCATGAACAAGAACATCTTCAGGCTGTGCCATTCTGCATCCCACTCAACTTTCAACAGCTGTTTCTTGAGTGAATACAGACGCAAAATAATTACATGAAAAGAACAACATATTCAACACGAGGGGCAAGGTTTGCATTTATTCCATCGTCATTAATGGAGGATTTAACTAAGACAGACACTGACGTCTGAGAAGTCAGTGCCCTGTCCAACAGGTCTAATAGTGCCCAGTGGATGTTCTCTTACATTGAACTCTGAACCATTAACTCCAAAGAAGGAGGAGAGAGTATTTTTTAATCAAGCAGCACTCCCCTACTCAGCACTGCAGACACAGCAAGGAATACCCGTGGCAGGTTACAGTTTTAAAGACTCCTATGATAGTAAGCATTAATTCCCGTCATTCGCTCAACAGGAATTTAAGGGATGTTTCTAGTTACTCCCAATGTTCTCATTACTGTAAACGCTCACAAATAAAGCAAAAGATCTGCAATCTTAGATTCAGACAGAATTTTAAATCTTAGCCACCGTCCAATGCTAAAACGCAGGACATAAAGAGAGGCTGGCTTTATAATATTAGACATGATTGAAGACCACACAGTTCTTCTGACGCTTTGAGACATTTTGTCACTTTACCTGGAGAAATATACACTGCTTATTCTGCACTGCCGCTCATGTCCAGCACTTGTCAAAACCTCTATCTGTCAAGGCCTTCACAAAGAGTTGCAAAATGACAGCTCAGGATGTCTGAGTTGATGGAGCCCCAGGAAAAATGGAACAGATAGAAAATTCATGACTCTAAACTACATCAAAGTGACTTCTGTCAACATCATGTCAAAAGGACTGTTCATTTTCAGAGGGTTTTTTTTTAATTATATAAACACTTTTTTGAGTATGAGCTAAGTGTAATGAAAAAATTTTCCTGGTGTACAGTATGATCATCCAAATGTTCCAAAAATATACTTTAGATCATCCAGGAATAAGGGAAATTCTAATAGTAGACACTGTCTGCCAGTTAAAACCAATGACATTCAAGAGCGATGTACGAAGATACTATCAGCTTAAAATAGGACAAACCATCTGGCTATAAAGGAACAAAAGTATATTTTTTGCATAATTTTTGGACCCATCAAATTCTACAACTGGATTAAATTTTATTCTTCTACAATGAGTTTTGATCCATTTTTTGCTTAGTGTGACTATTTTAAAAACTCGAATTCAGTGTTTTTTTCCTAAACAGGTTTCCTAAAATATCTGGCATTATATTATTTTTTTTTTAAAAAATCACTGTAAAAACCTCATAATGCATAATTCCCTTAAATTATTGCTTTCAGAAGGAAGTAAAAAAAATAAATGGCTTATAATATGCAGTACTGCATACGCAGAACCAGTCCATAATCACATTCAAAGAGTCATTCACCGGATGAAATATGAGTTGCATAAATCTGGAAATGACCACTCTCTCGTTTTAATTCCCAGCATCTTTCAGGGAGGATGGCTGGCACCTGGTGCTAGAACCCAGGCAACTTGATTCCCACTGCTCATATGTCACTGAAATAAACAGGAGACATGACCTTGTGAAGTAAGGGCCATGGACTAAGCAGTGTGTGTATATACCGAGCAGACAGGAGGCAAAATACATTTGATTCACCGCACACACACATGCACACACACACGTGCAGGGACACAGGCGTGCACACACCCA
Source organism: Vicugna pacos (assembly GCF_048564905.1). Classification (NCBI taxonomy): domain Eukaryota; kingdom Metazoa; phylum Chordata; class Mammalia; order Artiodactyla; family Camelidae; genus Vicugna; species Vicugna pacos. The sequence continues at coordinate 18,424,077 of NC_133015.1, read as the reverse complement.
CGCAGGTGCACACACACCTGAAAGAGGGAATCAGACATGCAAACTGTCCGCGATAGCGTCCAGCACACCCACTGCTCCATCCACCTTCCCCTTTGGCAAGGATTTCACAGGTTTCACACCAGTCCTTCCTCACAGCTACTCTTACAGAGACCATCTACAGTCCTAATAAAAGAGGCTACTGATCTGGTACACTCGTCCAGTGGCAAGAAAAAATAGTCTGATATCCGTGACCAGAAAGGCTTGCTTACCTTCAGGACGACAAAAGATCTCAAAAATAATGACCACTTCCAGCTTTGAGAGAAGATGCCTGCTTCAAAACGGTCCCGTTGCACTACATCTAAACACGTATGGGAAGTATCATCCATTACTATAAACGGAGGGCAAGATCGCCATTTCTTATTATAGGCAGAACTCAATATATCTTGTGTCCTACTTACGAAAAGATGTTTATTACCTGTAAGTGTGCAGAGGTGTGTGCTTCTCAGCAGCCGTGATTGGTAATAAGCCTCTTTTTCTCATTTACATTGATAGCAAGCATTAGTGAAGATATATGCATTTCATTTCATGGTTCAGAAAGAACAAAGTATATGTATATGTGATAGCAGTGGGTGGTTAATGAAATGGTCTGACAAACATAAGCTAATACATAATCATACCAGAATGTGAACTGGAACACCTGTTCCTGCTTCACAGACTTGCAGTTCTTAAGGAAAAGTTATACCACCCTCAAGGACTGAAGCCACCACTATTTAGACATCAATATGCTCCGAGGAAATTTCAGTCACTCTTTTGGTGGTGGCTGCAACCACTAAAGGGTGGCTATTTTAATGATATCAAATCTCTTTTGCTTGTGTCCTAAGAGTAATGAAAACTTCACACATGCATGAAGCTCCAGTAATTATTTTAAACTGCCTTCTGTTGTCCCCCTGAGGAACACGGTGGTATTTGTTTGATGCAGTTTAATTAGTGTCAGGGTAATTAATGCTATGCTATCTACATGAGATCAAAACCCTTTCTTTGTAACACTCTGGTAACTAAGAACTAAGAAAAGGAAGCGTTCTGAACACGTAGGAGCACGGTGTTAACCCGGGTTCACGAGTGAACCGAATTTCTCATCTCTCCCTCCCCGCCTCGCCCGAACGAATGGCCATTTCAGTCCCTCCCAGGACAAGATCAGCCCCGAAATGCGTTGGAACCACACTGTCAGGCAAAAGACTCAGTGGCTGCTATGGAATTAAATTCTTTTTTTTATGGGCATAATCAAATTAACTAAAACATTCACGGTCACCAGGCACCTTTTACCAGAGTTTAATCCTTTAATGATGAAATAGTAAACTTTTGCTCCGACAGACAGCTAAAGTCCCCTGTAAACAGGGTGTGATCTTACCATGTGCGGGTATATTTTTTTCAACTAAAGGAATCATTTGGTTTAATGAATGAATGTGATGCTGCTTAAATGCCTGAATAAAATTTGCATGTAATAGTGGGTATAGATAACCTCCCTATTTGACAATAACATTAAGAGAGGAAAAACAGAGACAGGCAAGGAGAGAAGTTAAATACACAAAAATTCCAGACACACACATAATGTGCACTACGATAAATCCTTTTTAACTGTTTCTTTGGTAATAAGCAATGGCAGCATAAATCTCCCACCACACAAACTCAAGCTGATCACAGGCTTAAGGAAATAGCTCCAGTTATCTTGACTGGATAAATTATTATATCCTAGAGGTTATTCCAGTTTCTAATAAAGCGCCATGGCCAACAAACAAAAATAAAAAGATCAACCGCTTTCTTTATTTTCCAACAGATGAAATTATAGGCTGCACAGAACAGACCCAACAGCACTGAATTTATTTTTACTCTCAGAAAGGCACCATGCAATGTTCATTTTGGAACAAGATCGGTGCTTTAACACAACGATGATAACCAGCATTAGACTGATAACATTTTTTATGGGAAGGGGAGGCTTAATGGCACATATCTAAAAAATAAACACGACTGGTTTAAAGCCAAACCAAATGGATATAGCCCATTATATAAGTATAGTAAGCGTGAAAATCACCTCTGCCCTGCACAAGAAACGAACAAAGAACAATCCTGCTAGGGGGTACCAACGTTAAGTCCATAGTAGTCATGAAATGGTGTCAGTATCCATCAGCGGCTGAAATTAAGGTTAACGTCAGAAAATGAAATTTCCCCAGCTCAGGCTGGCGGAGGGAGTTCGTGCTGAAGGCATCTGCCTGAGGTCGGTCATTTATTACTGAACACCTCGTGGGATCAGCTGACGAGCAAAATATGTTCTTTCGCATCTTCAGTTCTGCTTCCTGCAACTTAGTTGTTTATCAATTAAAGTGATAAATACAAGCGACTTTGATCACCCAGGAAACGCATGATGCAGCGAAGCCGCCCCTAGGAGCCCTGCAGTAAGAACTGCCCGCAAAGTTCAACAACTGTGAAGGAACTATTACAGAGGACGCACGAACAAGTGACCTTGACTGACAAATGCACTTCACTCCAGCAATAAACAGGGCGGTGCTGATAACTGTTCATTGGCGCAGGGAGTAATTACCTATCTGTCAGCGTTGCTGGTGTGTGCGAAATGGTATAAATGAAACATACATAATGTACAGCAATAATACCGGGCATGCAGAACCTAATGTGTTATCACCGTCCTCAGGACCGAGGTTTATACGGCTGCCACCACTGAGTAAATGCCTCCAAGCCATGATAATCTCATTCTAATCTCTGTTCCATATTATAATTTTCATGGCTAAAGGATGCTGAGGAGCAATACGTTTCAATCAAGGGCTAAATAGAACACAACCTGTAACTGGGTATTTTATACACCTGTATGTATTTTTTTTTCTTTCAAAAAATTTAGTCAATTTATGAAGAGACTGGAATAAGCTGTAAATTTACGGGTGACAAACCCTGTCTGTGCCAATGTCACCATGCCGGAGGTGGGCTGAAAGGGGCTTATGAAAGGCTCGGGAGCTTTTGTCCTTCATTTCTTTCAACAATTCTCTTATTCAACAAGATTCTGTCTTATACGGTGTTTTCTATTCTGTTCCAAGATACAAGGTAAAAATGCATTTTTCTGAGCAAAATAAAAGACAGCCCCTATTCGACAGGAGAACAAGAATCATCTCGTTTCTGAGATAAAGTATCTTGATTTGCATGATCTGCTTAACTACATAACAGAAGCATGGAAAAACTTCCCCCCACCATGATGCTCTACTAGTCATGTAAAACTGCCTGGCTCTTGCACGCTTGTTGTGCGCTCCCTTTCATGCACATGAAATTTGATGACACCTCTAAATCACATTTAAAAACCACACAAAAGAAACCAGGAAAGTCTCCAGTAATGGTTACACCATCAGGATAAACCCCTTGTCTCAAGGAGGAAGCATCAGAAAACCTCATAGTTAGCAGAGTGAATAAGAGAAAGCAGAACATCCCAAACTGAGAAACAGCAGTTGGTCAACCAGCTCTGTCACTCAGGAGGGGAAGAGGACGTATGACTATTGAGAAAATGTACTGGCACATTTGACTGTTTTAATCTAGTCCTCTTATCGTTACAGCAAGAGTGCATATTTCGGAAATTTTAGAGATGATTGAACTAGTAATTAAAGCAGGAGTCTGTCTTTTTAAAGAAGCATTTTAATTGATTGTTCAATGTCACATTTTAAAACACACGCATGACTTTAACTTTGGAAGGACTTCGTCTTCACTTATTAACTTCTAGTTTGCTGCTTTCTCAAAGCAGTTTTCTAAAATTGATATTGCAGTTGATCAACGAAGTCCTGATAGGAGGTCAGGCAACGCGGAGAAACAGCTCACGTTTCTCTTCAGGGTATCCTTTTGTGCTCTGCGTTTTTCTTTTTGTAGTCCCAGCCAGGAGAGAAAGCAATTAAAAAAATGAACTCATACTAAGTGGTTAGGAATAGGATAGATGAACTTTCAGGGAAGCACGTCTATTTTAAAGAGGAGGCAAGGCGGATATAATCCTTAAAATGGAGAAATACAAAGACATTGAGTAGCTTGTCCATTGTATCTATGCGTCATCCTACTGGATTGTATGGTGGCCCAATGCAGAAAAGATTTTACCCAATTTTAAGGCGTGCAATCACACTAGGTATTTCAGGATAGCCTATCAAAAGGCGTATCTGGTAGACAAACAATACCTATAAGTTCCACAGACAGATCTTAATCATTGCAGCAGGTTCCCCGTTTGATTCATATGAAACACTCCTACTCAAGTCTTTCTTGATGTGCAGCATTATATGTGTTGTCCAAGTAGGTTTAAGAATATAGTATTTATCAGAACATAGAACATTGTCAGGAAAAGGTATTATCCTGTTTCATCGATTCGAAGAACAACAGCACATTTTTTTTACATCCTACCTCTTTGAAACAGCTTCTCATAGTCTCTGCCACCTTTCATAAGAGCAAGAGTCCTCCAGCATAAAAGTGTCTTAGATTTGATTCTTGACTCTGCATTCAATGAAATACAGTGTTTCCTGCTAGTCTGGCTTTGAGGAACATCTGTTACATGTTTATCTTAAAACAGCCCTGCTTATGGTCACATCTTAACAAAATATCCAAATGAGTAATGTATTTCCTCTGTGTTGATATAGAGATGATGTCTGTGTGACACACACACAAAAAAAAAATCGGCTAGTTAATTGATTGAATCAAACAACTATTTGATTTAATGGGGAAAAAATCAACTGAAGTTAAGTCGTTCTGCTGACTGTATTAGGACCATATGGACCTTGCACTGGATGTATTGAGGCATTTACCTCTGTGGCCTGCTCCATAATTAAGCATGATCACATTTACTGGTGATTCTCCACCTAGGAATAGGGCAGAGAGCCAAGGGACTCACTCATCTCCGGCTCCAGCAAGGGGACAAGTGACTTTCTCTCTCCAGCTGAGAAGCACTGCCCTAGGGGCCAAGTGTGTCCGGTGGGGTGTGTCTTGTCACTCTGGTGTGTTAGGGTGGTAAAAATATTGAAAACCAGTGGAGAGTATAATCTGCATAATTCAAAACAAGTTGGGGCAGAGGGAGACCACCTTTTCATAATTTTCCCAAATAGCCCCAAGGATATTTATCTGCAAATATGATTAGAATCCAAGTAGTTTACTGCCTCCTTATACACCAGAAAATTGCTATTGCATTTCACAGCCATTATTCTCAATGCCTAAAATCTCACTTTTTTCAATGAATATGTGTAGAGCAAATGAAAGCATCAATGAGTGAATGAATGCTGTTCTCCACATCAGGTTAGTTCTTTTAGAAGAACATACATCCTAATTATGATGTTGCAAAACTCATGCCTAATAGAAAATCTCAAAATGTCGAGCACAAAGTACTTTCTCTATTATGTTCTTTGGTGGTATTAAAATTGGGGGGGGGGGTAATGGAATTATTTAGGATTGATGGTTTTGCAGTTAAAGTACACTTTTAAATCAGAAATTAACTTTTAATATATGGCTTGGTGATAATACTGAGGTATGTAAAGTGTAGTTGCCTTCTTATAGGCAATATACTTGATTAATTTTGAACCATTTAACAGTGAAAGATTAATTAAGAATTTCACCCAGTACAGGCCATCTTTCTTTTCCAATTACATTCCTTTAGAGCCACTATAACTGTTTTAATAATTGTACTGAAAATGCTAGAAAGTATCAAGATAATACAATGATTCAGCAAGAACAATAAAATTTAGGAACGTGGCACTTGGATACTTGAAGCATTTAATACTGTGGTGTATATATAAGCTTTCTGAACTCCGACAGTTATTATAACCCAAGAGGTCTAGAATCAGTCTGAAATTTTTATTTATAGAAGAATTACTTTTTATTAAATACCTACTTGAAAATATCTTGCTAGAAAAAGAAAACAGTATCGAGAACTCCTCTAACTGATGCTAGCAGATTTCAAACCTACGATAACATTTTCTCTGAAGATATATTCAGTAGGACTGTCGTGGAAACTAAAGTATATCTTATACAGCTATAAACTTGACCCTGACTCGAGGAAATCTTAGAGTGCAAAGGTGACGCTGAAGTTAGAGTTCATGGTAAGACTGACCGTGAGACTGAGTACAGTGTGCTAATATCGAGTACACTCATTTTAATTGAGGTGCTGTTTTATACTCTTAAGCTAGGCAGATAGTTGTCCTCTGAATAATCATTCTTCTTATATACTCACTCCCTATATACTATCACTACATTATTAGTCATTTAAATATGTGACTTCTGATCTGTCCAACTTTGGTAATCAGGATCCTAATTCTAATGGAACAGAAATAGTTGTCGAAAGTTTATCAGTTATGAAACTTTCCTTCACTTATTTGGTTTCTGATGAACACATTGCAGCAAGAAATCCTGGTTGCTTTAGGACAATGGAAGTAAGTTCTTGTTCTAAATAATAAAACTCTAATGTTCTTATCGACTGGATTTAATCAGGTCCATTTCAATCCTGTATTACAAATATTAAAATAACCCCCAAAAACCATGATGTTGCTTAACAGAGAGGCTGTCCAACATCACCACCAAGAACACGCTTTCAAGGAAGATCCGGCCCTAGCTAATCATATTACACGTGTCTCACCTCTTTGAATTGCATCTCTACAGTAGTGCAGTAACAGTAATGTCTCGGTGGCACCCAGTAAGCCCTCTAGAAATGAGAGCAAAGATTATTAACAGAAAAACATTTTCTTAAAAGAAGGTATTTAGATCACTATCAAAAGCAGAACTGAGCAATTTATCTACTTAATGCCATCAAGCAGCTCACAGAATCAGAATTTATATGAGACACTGAATGATTCAGCTTTAAACAATAAAGCATTAGTATGCATTTAGAGTCTACACCTGAGTAACTCAAAATGCATATGCTGTGCAACATATGTGTGTACCAAACAGCCTTCAAGACAGAAAATGAAAACCTCAGAGTTCCGCTAAGATAATGCTTTCATCCTTAATGGAGTTCATTTTCATTTAGTTTCGAAGGTCCTTAGAGGCCACCAAAATGAATATCCGAGCCAACATTATTTCCCAAATTCCAGAGTCTGTTATCTATTTCAACATATTTGATTCAAGTCCACGTTCCCCCGATAACAGGCTGATATGCTTCCTGAAGTCATCTCCGGGTGAAAGTTCTTTTCTAGGCAAAAGTGCAAACCAAGTGGGTTTATTGGGACTGAAGAGTCATCTCTTCCCCTTCTGAGTGAACAGAGACCTCACAAACCAGATCAGACCAGCAAAGCTGTTTTAAAACCTTAATACATTCTACTGCGAACATGGCTTGTCATCAACAGCTAATCACTGGGAATGGAATTCAGCTGTCATCTGAAATGAGCCGTCTCCCCAGGCAAGTCCTCTACTGAAGGGTCAGTTATTGCCCAGTTATACTAGTAAACAGTTTCACCAGAACATTAACATTTTCCTCTTAACTTAGTATTTTTTTAATTTTTCTTAGACTCCACCTTGTTTTTCTAAAGGCTTAAAATCCAAAATCAAATGTAAAATTCTCTCTACTCTGACTGATGATGAACTCTGGACTTCTGAAGAAGGTTTCATTGGTAAATATACATAGGAAATTGGATGGGGCTATTTTTTATAATTCACTCTCACAGTAAAACTGGGAAGAGGGAGCTGTATCTAGGGCGGATGATGGGCAGTGCTGGGAGGAAGGGACGTAGAGGGGAGATGCACTGGGAATCAGAAACGCTAATGACAATTCTAATCCTGCCAGGTTTGCTGTTGCAACATCCAAATAAGTGCAGTGGCCTCTGGGAACACTGACTATGAGCGGAAAGAGGCAACGGAACTGCTCTTTCCTTCCTTGTCTGATTGTATGTCAGTCTGTCTCCATACCAAGGACTGAGTATACAGATGCTAGACAACAGAGCACGAATCTTACCTAAACATTGCCTTTTTTTTTTTTAACTGAAGTTCAGTCAGTTTCGATGTGTCAATTTCTGGTGTACAACACAATGTCCCAGATATGCATATGCATACATATATTCCTTTTCATCAAAGGTTATTACAAGACCTTGAATATAGTTCCTTGTGCTATACAGAAGAAATTTGTTTTTTATCTATTTTTATAAATAGTGGTTAACATTTGCAAATCTCAGACTCCCAAATTTATCCCTTCGCACCTCTTTTCCCTGGTAACCATAAAATTAAACACTGAGTCTTGAGTATAAACTCGAGCTAACCTGTTTACCTCATTTAGGATCACAAAATATTTAAATGAAAGCGTGGCTTTCCTCTCTGAAGTTTACCGAGCTGGGAGGTTCTATGATGACATCTTCTGCTCTCTCCTTTGCCCCCATTGCTGCCACCAGTTCACCCTACTCGACAAGTCATCCTTCTTTCATTTTCATGACCAGCTGATACCCCACCAACTTTTCTTTGGTACTTTTTAAAAACTTATTTATCACTATTTTGTTGTACATGACATCTTTAAGGAAAGAAGTCTCCCATGAAAAACCCAAAGGCATGAATAAAACACATTTAAAGGGTATAATAGCAACGCAGGAGTCCTAGGCAGACTAGACCTTTCAGCTTTGGTTTACATTCTGTGCGAGAGCCTCCAATTTAACCATTTGAGGACCAACGCTGAAGAGTTTCTAGAAGGTGACTGGAACAAGGCAAAATAATAAAATCACTATTTTATTTTATATAATAGAGGTAACTCTTTTTTTTAATTAAAGAAGAACTGAGAACAAAAATGTATACACAAAGTTTAGAAGATATTTTGTGGTTACTGAAACATGAGACCTCCACGTCGATCCTCAGGGGCTCAGCTACAGCTCTGAAACAAAGTTTAACTTACAATTATTTTTCTGAATTAATGTTTTACTCAGAATTCATTATTTTTTGAAATATTTAAAAACAGTCTGCATTCTTGAAAGTAGACATGTATATAATACATGCGTTCTGATCTAGTAACTATTCCACACTAAAAGTATTAGTCATTAAAATCACAGCCCATGTAAGCAAAGTCACAGTCAAAAATATTTACATAAACTTTTCCTTCAAATAAAGCTTGAAGATATTTGTGAATGTGTGTGTGTGTGAGAGAGACTGCAGAACTGAATATGAATTTACATTCAAGTAATGCTCGCACTACTACTCAGAATGTGTGTAGATGTACCAGTGGAATGGTGAAATTATTAAGAAACTAGAGTTCTGGAACTTGCAAGGCTGTTCCTAAACACCTGGACTGCTTTCTGTGTTCCTTATTTTCACTGAGTATTTTACAAAGAATGAAGCCGTTCTCAAGGGTATTAAAAGGGAGATACCTTGGGGCTAGTCTGGACGAAACCGTAATTTGTGTCACGAGCACAAAAAAGGAGACACGGTCTAAACAATGAGTGGCATCCTCAAAGAAGAAAAAAGAAATTATTTGCTTAGCAAGTACTCCCCCCAGAGCACTTAAGACTGTTGAAAGTTAAGCACAATAAACAGCAAAGGATTCAGTTCTCAGTTAGTTTCACCATGATGATTTTTATTTTTCATGAGATATCTCACCTCACACTTCACCACTGGGGAGTAATTTATTTTAGTCTGATTTCAGGACTGATTAGGTCATGCCAGAGTTATTTGGCCGACATTTTTCTACAGACCGTACCAAACTGCGTCCTATCAGATAACGGGGTTCAGGTCATTTTTCTGAGGGTATTGTTCAAGCAGTAGGCAATCACAGCAGAGTCAGTCACTGACTGCATGCAGGGCACTGCTCCTCTCTGAAACTTGTGGTGGCTTCTTCCCCTGAACGCCAAAGTTCTTTCACGTGGAGTCTGAGGCAACTACTCTCTGGCCCCAACCTTCTTTTAAAACACAATCACGAATCCCCAAAGACCAGTCAGACAACTTTTGCTCACATGCTTGCCTTTGCTCAGGCACTGTTTCAAGTCCAACCTACCCGTTTTTCAAGGTCAAATGCCGCTTCTCTTTCGGGTGTTCATTCATCACTGATTCATGGAGTAAATTCTGTCTAGGCAGTTCCTATGTGCCAGGCACCGTGTTCGGCACTTTCTTTCTTCAACCGTTCTTACGTTCCCCATTCCTCTGATCTTAGCTGGACGCAATCTTGCTTTTCCCTGAATGCTACCAGCACTCTGAGCTCAGTTGGGAGACTTACCATATTTAGAATCAGAAACTTGCTTCATCCATCATCGTACCTGGCACATCTATCACCTGCTTCATCTATCCCCGTACCTGGCCCACAGTACCTGGCACATAGTAGGAGCTCAATACATTTATGAATGGATCAATCAATGGTTTAGTTACAGATCAATATATAAATACAAAGCAGCTAGTAAAATATAGATAGATACTATATATAGATATTTATTTGTAAGATATTTATATGGTTCTATATAATATATATGTAAGCATAAAGCACCTTTTAAAAATAGATAACAGCACATTAACACATATCTTTTCTTAAAAATACCTTCTCCGCCATCGTAACAAACTGCACATATAGAAACAAGCACATTACAGATTGCCCATTTCCCTTTTATAGTTTTAGAAGGGGGAGGGGAGACATGAGGCTGCAGGGAGGGGTGGACCAAAAGTTCCACCTTTCAAATCTTTGAAAGTTTAATCCACCAGAAGACAAAGCTAGAGGTGCTAGGAAACTTCAGCTCGAGGGAAGTTTCTGAACTCTCCACAAAGAGACAGAGAGAGGTCTGCTACAACTCCTCGAACAGCAGAATCACTGCAAACCAGCTCTCTGTTTTTACACACTACACAGCTGAGTGGAAGTGATTTTGCAGCTGCACCGAAGCCTGCTGGCATCTCTGTGGACCTGCAGCCCCACCAATCAATGCAGATCAGCCCGTCCCCTCTGCTCTCTGGGAAGGGGCACACGGAGGCACTACAAAGAGGTGAGGTGTCAGAGAAGGCTGTCTGGATCTTGTCATCTGTCATTCTCTTAAAGGAGCCCCTGCCTTAGAGAAGGAAGCCAAAGTCTGCAAAAAGGACCCCCACACGCATCTCCACTGACCATTCTAATCTTGTCTCCGTTCCACTTTTAGTTAGATCTTTGGAAAGCTAGCTAAGAGGGGCCTTTGCTGTTCAGTAAGGCTGAAATACTAGAAGGCACTCTTGTAAAGGTTATTTTAAATTCCCAGTATTCTTATACTATGCCTTTTTTAAAAAAATAACATAGAATTTGATTTGAATCTTCCAAATAAGCCTTGCTCAGCAAGCCAGCTATCTGCTCAGCCATCAGACCAGCAACGCTCACTGCAATTTACAATATGCAACCTAGCATGTGCTAATAGTCTTACAGCACTGTCAACAATGCAGACTGAAAATTACTTTTGTCTTGGTGACTATGTCTCATTTCCATAAATACTTTTAAACAATGATTTTATGGCCATCCTTACTTTTCTGTACTATTATTATTCTACACCTCCTAGAATTCTTTTGAGGACAAAAAGAGATTAAGAACTTCTCAGAACACCTAACAGAGCCCCAGCAGATGCTGATAATTCAGGAAATCACAGCTCACAGCAGCAGCAACATACGTAGCAGCAGCTCTTAGCTGGCTTTTCTTTTGCAATTAAAAATCTTCTTGCAATTCATACCCTGGAACTCTAAAAAAAGAGGAATCCAATTTCTATCTATAATAATAGCACTCTCACAAACAAAAATACAGATACATCAGCAACCCTTTCTAAAAACACTTCTCTGGAACTAGCCATTTTCAGCAGCACTGATACTCTGGAGCTCCGAACACAGAACAAGCTGGTCAGCCCAAGGGCAACTTTTCTCCCATTAACTCAATACTAGAACCATTATGTCACTTTAAAAGCGGGAAGATAAATATAGAGTCATAATTTTGTAATATGGTATATATTATCACCACTTGATTGTGCATTTTGATTTTTCATTTTGAAAGGACTTTGTTTCGCTCATGTCTTAGCTCCAGCTGTGGACTGGTACATTATAGCCAATTGGGATACATTTGTTGAATAAATGCTTGAATTGTTATAAAAATAGATAACATTTTCCTCCTAATGATTGATATATATATTTTAATAATACTGACATTTTCTTAAACATTGTGAGGCCAAGAGAGAATAATCACAGAGAAAAGAAAATTCAGTATAAGGGAGTACACTTTGGTTAAACATCCATACAAACACATGGGAAAGATCCCAGCAGATTCTACGGAACTTTGCATATAATCCTATCAGTGCATATCACTGCCTGATAACATTTTATGTCTACATTGATCTTCTGAACTGTAAGTTCCTTGAGGATTCTTACTCATCTTAACCATGTCAGAAGAATTCAATAAAATATTAGCTGGATGAATGGATAAAATAGAGACTGGATTAATAAATTAAATTAATAATTAATCACCATCAAATAAAAATTATCAGTGTGTTGAATGAGATTTGTCAAATGATCTTTCCAGGAACCAAACTTACAAAGCTTAAAAGCAAGCTTCAGATCAATCGCAACGACCAAGAAGCTTCACTAATAGTGTCAGGACAAAGTCCAACACTATTAAAAAGAAATACAACACTCCAAAATAAAGTCTTCAATGTCCAGCATGGGAAAGAGCTATTGGGCAAGCAAAGAAGTAGGAAAATACAGAAAAAGTCAATCAATAAAAGCTGCCACAAAAATACCAGAGAGAGAATAAAATTAGCAGGCAAGGATGTTAAGTATGCTCTACCTGTTCAAGAACATCGAAGAAAACATGAACTTGAATTGAGAAAGAAATGGGAGACTGAAAAAAATGGAAATTTTAGAGAAGAAGAATAAGATACCTGAAATGAAACTATATCTGAAATGAGATCAACAGCAGATTACATTAGATACTGCAGAAGAAAAGATCAGTCAACATGAAGAAACAGCAATCTAAAAAGAAAAAAAAAAAAGGTATAAAAGACTTAAAAGAAATAATAGTAGTAATGACCTGTGGGACAATATAAAGCAGCCGAAGCAATGTAACTGATTGGAATTCCAAAAGGAGGGGGGAAAGAGAGGCAGACAAAAGCATTTTCAAGGAATAATGGCCCAAATTTTTCCAGATTTGATCAAAATAATAAACTCATGAATTCTCTGTCTTTACATTAGGCTAACTCATAGAAATTGCATATTGGAGATATAAAAACTTGGCTAGATAATTTTAAAATAATTGCACTTATATGGCACCAACCATATGGCAGACCCTGTTCTAAGCCTTCACAGGGAGTAACCACATAATCCTCACAACCTGAGGAGGCAGGAGCTCTCGTTTCTCCATTTTACAGATAAGGACACCGACTCCCAGGAATATTAGTTAGTATGCTCAACATAGCCCGACTCTTACGTGGGTCCACGACTCAAACCTATAAGGTCTGGCTTCAGCATCTAAGCTCCTAGTCACTATACTATGTGGCCTCTGTTCCATCTGTGCAAGGGACAGACATTAATGCTTTAAGATTCAAACTTGAGCCAGAAGTGCCCATTTTTATACTAAACATGATTTTAAAAAACAATTCAATTGTGGTTTTAATAAATAGTGTCAATTTACCCCTTGTCACTCAAGATCCAGAATTATGTCAACAAATGTGTGCAAATTCATAACCAAACTGGCAAAAAGACCGTGAACACGTTACCAATGAAATCACTGTGACCCGGCATTTGGCCACTGACTAAATCAGCAGGAAGACTGCGTGTCCGGAAGAATGAGCACCTGTGATTTTCTGAAGTCATATTTAAAAAGAAAACCAAGAGACTCCAAATACCAGAGTTGTCAGCAACTTGATTCCTTCTAGTAGGAATCGGAGGGTCCTTGCTGACACATGTGGCCTCTGTTTGTCCTTTGTCACATATGTGCTTCCCCTGCAAACTGTCAGTGACTTGTCAGAATTGATCAGGAAGTCTAAGGTCATTCCTCAGTGACAGACAGATCTGGACACGACAGCGTCCCAGTTCTGGTTCTGTGTCACATACCGTATGAAAACTGATGTCCCCATCACTCCACTCTCAGGACGAATAGCTGCATACGATGATGATGAGATTTTTAAAGGTTATAAAAGAAAGAGGATAAACTCAACATTTCTGCATATTTTAAACAAATATTTAACCTAATAATGCAGAGAGCAAAGATCTCTTGTAAAAAGATGTAGAATCCTTACATATGAATAAAGCTGGGGCGCTCCTTGTTTGGGGATGCGTACATTAAACAACCAAATGCAGGAATAAGGAAGGAGGAGACTTTGGTAAAAGACCTGAGACTCTAACGCCTCTCAGGGCCTCCAACTCACTAATTACAGGCTAGAATTCTGGAAGCATCTTTGTACCTTTCCAACATATCTACTTTGAAATTTGGTAGAAATGAGGATTTGTGTTACTCTTCAAAGGCCATTATTTAAAGAAAACAAAAAAAACAAATAACAGTGGGCATCTTAATACTTAGATTGTCCTTTCTGGAAGAGAAAAATGCTGGAAAATTTTTGATGGTAAGTAAAAAAAAATTTGACACCATGGAAATATATTGAGACAACAGCTGGAATCTTACTGAGGAAGAGACAGCTGTGCACATGGTTATAAACTATGTACTGTATTCTTCAAAGGAAAAAAGGGAGATAAAAGGACACTCTTCGGATCATTTACACCAATCAGCCACCACCACCTAAGTTACCATCTCCGTAGACTTTCTAACCCTCCTTCTGTCATTCCCTCACTGCCCCTCGTCCTTGCTGGTCACTTTATTCACTCTTTCATATCTTACCACAAGATGCAGAGAGAAGGAGGGGGGATTCCATTCTGCCGCAGTCCAGGATCCTGCCTCCATTTTCCCGTACTGCAGCCGTCGGGTTCACTGGAGGTCTGAAGTTAGCCAATGGTTGTGGGGTTGGGGGAAGTGTGCTGGAGCTTTTGGGGGCAGAGCGGTCTATTCCAGGCATGCAAGGTCCCTTGTAGAACTGCAGGTTCAGAGTGTGAGCTAATAGCTGCCACTTGTATCTGTCTCAAATATATCACAGGTGGATTTTCCTTGGGGTAATGGGAAAGGTGAGCACGCGACAGATTCCCTCACGTGCCTACCTAACATTCCAGTGGCGAAGCACAGATGAGCAGAGTTACTCCTTCAAGGTCACCAGGGGTCCCATCTTTTGTATTACTACAATCACAATTTAAACAGTCACAGGATGCAGTGGCTTCCGAAGGGTTAAGTTAGTGTTGTATAATTTTGAGGTCACTGGGGCAGATTTTTAAGGAACTTCAACTCATGACAAATGGTGTTGGTAGGTTTGAGGACAATGATGGGTACACAACAGATCATGTCCAACACTCAAAAAATTAGATGAAATAAGATTCCGAAGAATAAAAATTTGGAGAGAGCATATGAATATCATAGGGGTGAGCAAGCAACATTTATGACACTTGAGACGGTTCCGTGACTGTAAAATACCCTCCTCCCCTCACACACTCAAATATCCACCACTTAAAACATACTAAATTGTTAATCCTAAGATTTTCATTAAGACCCCACAAAGCAAAGCACAAACTACCTCCTCCTTAAACCACGTATGCGATAAATCAACAGCGCAGCGGACTCACATATTGTTAAGTTAATTGTCTGTCAAGATATCAACAGTGTTGATTTCTAAAGAGAAGTCTACGATTTTAAAAGCCAAACTGAGCTGATCAGCTAGGACAGATTGCTGCTTGTCTAAGTGACTTAGTTTGTGTGACAGAGCTACAAGCTGCCTTTGGGTTCACAAGTTCTTCAAAACCAAAGAGCCATGCTAATGGAAACCTTTTAAGCATAAAGCACCCAACAATCAGAGTTAAAGTTTTATTTATTGGCTTTGACCATCTACTTCTGTTATCAGCCATAAGGGCCCATACACTTCATCAACCCCTAACAATAGCCGCAAGCTTGGACAATCTGTCTTGCGTCTTCATTGGGTGAGACTTCAATGGACCAGCGCGGATTAAAGAGCAGCCCACGCATAAAATGGAAACTCATTAAAATAAACTTTCTCAAAGGGGGAAACTTCGGTTCCAATTGAACTCAACTGTTTTTATTTCCAAGATGAAAGGCCCATTACCCACTCATACATTCATGTGATTTTGGCCTAAGTGCTTTCTATTTGACGACTTTAACTTTGGGTCCCTTCCCATGTCTTTTTGAAGGCTTTGGAAACATAATAGGAATTCAGCCCTTATTGAGCCTGATTGGAACATAGTATCTGTGAACCTCTTAATAATACTTCAGGCCTTTATGGTTTAATTTGCAATGGTGTCCCTTTTGTCTGCCTTACTGGCCTTTAATCTAAAGTGCAATATACCCACTTTACATTTATTTGCAGAAAAGCACTGAATGCCTAAGGATTTTTTAATGTGCCCATTAGAAATAGTGATTTTTTAAAACCACACAGGTATGGTTATTTACACAACAGAACACAAAGCTGAATGAATAGAAGGCCGATGTCAAAGATGGTTGTGGCCAATTGTTGACACAAAAACTGACTTACCGCTTTGAGCTTGAAAACTTCACCTTGAACTTATTATGAGCTTATTTTCAGTAAAAGAAACAACACAATGAAAAAGTCAAGAGACTGGCAAAAATCTCTGTTATGTGAAAGTATCAGCCATCCTATAAAAGAGTAATATACCTGGCATTAGCCGAAGCAAATAATAAGATTCTCAAAGCTTTAATTTTATATGCATGACCATTAAGTGAAATGAACCACAATCATGGTTACTTAGATACACAGAATATTTACAGAAAATGTTAATGCTCAAAGCAATACAAAAACATCCACACGACGGCTGTACACACGTGCTGTCAAAAGGAAATTAAGCTCTTTAACATTGGTTGTATGTCATTACATAATTTTAACTCACCTCTTTGTCTGAGGCCAGAATGTATGTCACATGCATATTTTAAAAGACATATTAGTTAAATAAATAATCTCTTGTGACAAAAACATTTCTTTAAATTATGTAATTATAAAACTACATGTGAATGAATTTTAAGTCTTACCATGATTTAATAAGCAGCATAATGGTCTCTGTGTAATGGGAATGTTATATATTTTTTCAGCAAAATTTTTCGGCAGAGTTTGGTAAAAGGCTCTGAATTACATTTTGAATTTAATCTACTTGTAAACTACTTCCAAATAGGTATTTTCCTTTATGCAAAAATTTACTGGCAATTGAATGTATAAAGATTTTTTTGTTTAAACAAAAATTATTAAAAACGGAAAATTAAAACCTAAACTATTACAAAGTCACACACACACACACACATCATCACAAATGACAAACTATAGATAAATACTTGATTCTTAGTTCTTTTTCTGTAATGTCAATCTCAACTTCCTCGCACATTTGCTTTGTGGTTGTGTTTGTTTTTAATGGGGAATGGATTCAAACTTCAGCATTAATTTTAACTGGCAAACAATGAAACAAAACCTACTGTCATTGAAATTGGAGACAACTCTGTCATTCACCAAGTTACACAACAGACTCAAGTGTAAGATAAACATCTGCTCTGGCTGCTGGAAAGCTCCAAGCGATTCCGTGGCGGCTTTGCTCCGCCAGTAGCACATAGATGTAGTGTTTCTCCACTCCTTTGTAAAGATGCCTTAGTTTCTATAGGTTTTTATTTTATATGGTTGTGGTCTTACCACATCTATCCTATCATCAATATGAAAGAAACATATTAAAATAAGCAACAAGCTCTCAGGGAGAAACGGGTCTGTCTCACTTTAAGCAAAACCAGCAAATAAATGTAGATTCAGGATGATGAGAAGATTCACATTTGTAACACACAACACTAACAACAGCAATTTTTCAGTAGTGAGCTCTCTGGTTGAAATTTGCCATTTTAAAAATACGTATGTTCACGACTGTCCTTGAGTATACCTAATACATAAAATAATACTTAATGTTCGTATTGTACTGTCTCCTGTAAATGTTTTCATTTATTTTATTGTTCAAAGAAGTCCACAGCATCTGGACTGCTCTGCTAAGAATGTTAATTCATAAAAATATCATTGCTAATTAGAAGGCGTTCATACGTACAAAGTTAATTTATGAAACTTGCATTAAATAGAAATCATTTAGAATTTTTTAAAAAATAACATAATGGGGGTATACAATGCTTTCTTGTTATCAGAAGGGTGAGTCATGAAAGTTCAGAAACGATGATTAGTTTCTTGTTGAACGAGGTTGGTCAAAGCTACCATGCAGCTTTAGAAGATGACTCTAAGTTCTGTTTTCTGGATGTGAAGTTCTTTTTGCATCTCAAGCAGCATAGCTGATGTATAAATACAATGGAAAACTGCATGTCGGAAGCTATGGCCTCTCCAGGCTACCCTTGCAAACAAGAGCAGCCAAAACCTGTCCAGAATGTGCAAACCTTAGGTGGTTCATCTGAGAAGTTCCCCTAAAACACATCCAGTGCTGAAAAAACATTAACCACAAAAATCACTGCAAATGCAAAAGAATTGTGTTTTCATTCAAAAAAATCACGTAAACACAGAATAATTTTTAACAAGCTATTAGATAATAACTAGCCTTTAAAACTGGATGTAAGCACATTATCTACTAGAGAAATCTAATGTAATTAAAATGCTTTTACTTTTGCACTGAAAATCTCAAATGTTAATTAAACATGAGTTGAGACAGTTGCCTTCCCCTTACATGCACACATGCTAATATTTGTCTGGGATGTTTGCAGTTCTCGTTTTTATGATGTCATCTTCTAATGCTCTCCTAGGAAAACAGGGATACCGTAGTAGCAAGTTTAAGAACAGCAAAAAGATGATTTGAAGGATGTATAGAGCGTTTCTTGGGGGGAGGAGGACTTTAAAAAATTTTTTGTCTTCTTTTTCTTTTTTTGCCTTAATCCTCTCATTTGGTTTAGAAACATAAGGCCCTGTTCACTTCATTTAAGCCTCACAATGCCTGGAAGGCTGATCAATCTGTCTTGTGTCGTCTTAGGGTGGAACTGCAATTGAGCGGAAGCAACAGATGAACAAAGGCCACATTCAAATCTGTAGCTCATTAAAATAACGTTAAAATAGAGTAAAACCCCAATTGTAAGTGAATTGTAGCTGAGTTTTTTTTCCTGCTAAATACATTTGATTAATAAACTATACAATCATTAGCCCCGAATCAGTGGTCTTTAAAGCAAATTTAAATAAATGTCTTGTTCTTTTTAAAAATGTGAACATTTCGAAAAATACATTGGAAACAGGCTTTCAGCAAGGCACTAAATGAGATAAGATTGCAGCATGTTCCAAAGGCACATCCCATCAAGACATGATTCTTATGGATTCTACACATATGCGGAGGAACACTGACACAAAGGTTACAGCTTTCAAATCCTATGATACACCATACATCATAGGAGAAGTTTCTACAAATAAATGCCCAAATTTGTCTTCTATGCTACGATTTGCTATCCAAATGCCCAGTAAGTAATTTTGTAGACTTTTTGTGAGTTTACGTAACCTGGAAATTTGGTGGGGGTATACACAAGTAAACCACTGTCTCTGGAAATTTGTTTTCCGTTTCATCCTATGGATCCTGGCCTCTGCCTAATCCAGGGCTGAGATGTTTATAACACAACAGACAAGGGATCATCAGGGTTTGCAAAAGCCAAATTTTAGTTGGAAACACATGTAGCCATTCTTATGTATGTCTGACTTTTTTTTTTTTTAATAAAAGCTATAATCCTCTTATAAACTGTCCTAGAAAGTGCTCAGGCAATCGGGAGATATCTATTAAAATAAGAAAATAATGCATATACTATTCAACCCCCCCAAAACCTCACCTCTTGGAAATCTATCCCACAGAAATAAAAGCACCAATATGAAATCATATGTAATCAAAGGCATTCAGTGCACAACTGTCTCTTCAGAGAAAAAAAGAAAAAAGTTCTGAAACACAGTAGAAAAACTACAAACCATCCATCACATGGTATATTACGTACCTTTAAGAGAATGTGTTAGAGTTATACCAGTTGACCAGGAAATTTTTCCATGATACATTCTTGAATGAAAAGTAAGGGGCAGAGAACACATTTTAAAAATAATTGACAACAGCAAACTGCCTATTTATGCATGCAAGGTTTGAAAGGCTATGTCATAGGCTGTTCCTATGAGTACGGAAGGAAGGGGGAGGCAAGTAGGAGATAGTAGGTTGGCTGATAACCAAAAGAATTATTTTTTTTAAATCCCCAGTGAAAACAGTGTATTATTCCAATAATATCAGATTTTTAAAGTAAGCGTGTAATAACTATACAATCAGATTAAAGCCATTCTCATAAATAAAGAAGAAGAGATGTCTGAGACGCAAGAATAGCTGGAAGCTTTTCATGTCATGGAGAGCTTTGCTAGTCAATTCCGAGCTTCTCCATATGCTTGCGCTATAATTTGGGGGAAATCACTGAATTTCCCTAAGCCACCATTTTCTCCTTCTATGCAAAGTGAGGTAATAATTAACTGGGCATTAAATGAAATCATGTATTTAAAGCACCTCGAAGGGGGAATGACCTCAGCGGGCCCTCCAGACACTGTGGTTCTGCAATCCCTCACCACACTCTGGGCCAAGGTTTAGGGAGGCAGCCTCCTTGCTGAGAGGGCTGTCTGGGCTCAGGCCAAAGTAGCTACCAAAACTGCAGGGTTCGAGCCCACCAGATCAGCGAAAGGAAAGCAGGGAGGGAGGGAGAGATGTCCGGAAGTAGATCGGGGATGTAAGAGTGACTAACTTCTAGGTATCCTTGGTGATGACAATAAAAAACGCGACTATGAATCCCTTAGCTCCGGACAGTGACAGAGAAGAAAGTCTCTCTGTGGTGAAATTTGCTGATAACCTGGCACCCCCTCCTTCAAGTGTCTCGACGTCACTCACCGGCCCACCAAAGGCAGGATCTGGTCCAGCAGTGGAAACTCCCAAGCTCCACCCACCACCACGTGCTGCCCTGGTGGGAGCTGGTCAGAGATTTCCGAGTAATCGCAAAGGAAACAGACGGCCAGTTTCATGGATATCTGGTCACCCTGTGAGGATCTGACTGACATTTTTTAATTAAACTGGCCCACTGGAGTTTAATTAAGGTGTTGTCTTCTTGAGATGAAATTGAAGGAAAAACAGATTCCTTTTACGGAACAAACGTAGGATAAGAAACCTTCCTTCAGCCCCTCTGATCTTTAAAGGAAAACAACAACAACAACAAAAAAACCCCACTGTTTTTCTCATTCCCTAATCGTTTCGTATTTTAATTAGCAAACTTGTTTCAGAAGTAATTTAAATTGAACCACAGGCCATCCCCACAAAGCTTCATGTACCTGAAAAACTATGGAGACTGAATACGTAACTTAGGGAATCAGAAAATCCTTCGTTTTAATGCAATTTCATAAAAACCAGCTTAGAAACTATGTATTCACTGACCCTGTAATGACACAAGTTCCATAAAACACTTTGAATCCCGTGGGGAAACTCAAAATATTAAAAAAAAAAAAGTACACAATCAAAACAACTTGATTTTGGAAAGAGCACTGGCCTTGGAGCCAGGAGAGCTGACTTTGGCTTGAGCACTAGTGATTCCTGGCTCTGTGACCTCAAGTAAGTTACCTAACCTCTCTGAACATCAGCTGCCTGATTTGTAAGGAGGGTGGTGGTGAAGAAGAAATGGGCTGAGAATGTGAAAGTCTATGTGAACTGTGGTGCTGTACAAATGCAGGGAGTTATCATTGTTGTTTGGGAAATAGAGATAAAAGGTATTTAAAAACAATTTGGGGGGGAAAGGCACTACAGATCTTCCTTGATTTATAATAGGATTACATCCTGATAAACCCATCATAAACTAAAAATATAGTAAGTCAAAAATGCATTTATATATACAGCTAACCTACCAGACATCATAACTTAGCCTCACCCCACCTTGAACGGGCACAGAACACTAACATTAGCCTACAGTTGGGCAAAATCTTCTAACGTCAAACTGATTTTATAACATAGTGTTGAATATCTCATGCAATTTCTTGAACACTGTACTAAAGGTGAACAGCAGAATGCTTCTAAGTGTATCTGTTGTCGACCCTTGTGACTGCAGCAGACTGGGAGCTGCGGCTCCCTGCCGTTGTCCAGCAGCAGGAGAGAGGCTGTTACCACATCTCGCTAGCCCGGGAAAAGATCAAAATTCAAAACTCAAGTACACTTTCCACTGACTGTGTATCACTTTTGCACCATTGTAAAGTCAAATAATCATAAGTGGAACCATTAGAAATCAGGGCTGTCTGTATACAGGAACAGATGAAAACACCTGGGGCTTCAGACAGACATAGGGAGCTGTATTTTCATAAGATAAATGGAAAACAAGTATATGGCCCACTGATGTTTGATTCAATGTGGGGTATCCCATTCATTTGCTCATTCAAAAATCATTTCTGGCACACCACTGCCTCTAGCAGAGTTCCTGCTCTCTCTGAAATGGGGGAAATAATACCCTCGTTCACTGCCCTGAGGGTCAGAGGGTTAATAAACTTACGGTGACCAGTACGGCTCCTCATCTACAGTAGGAGCTCAGTAAATAGTAGATTTCATTTGGTTTTTGTTATATGATTAAGAACAAAGCAACAAACAAGGATTTTTGGTATGCCTGATTTGATTTTTTTCTTTAACTTGAGAAATTATACAGGCTTGAAATATCTTCACTGAATTTTTATGCATGTTAAAAATACCACTCTGAAGTACCTTGGGGTCATCTGTTTAACAGACACTGTTGAACACACCCCCCCCCCCGCCTCTGCCCCCATCCTATTCCTTTTTACCATTTCTGCATCCACTCTACCTCTTGAATTTATAATCTGGTGTTTTCCATGGCCAGGCCTGCCACTTTTCAGAGGACAACTCTCAGGCTGCCAGGATCGCTTTGCCCCAGGTGTAGGGTGGGAAGGACCTGCTGGTCTACAGCCTTCTTACATGCCCAGTGACTGTCTAGCTGCGATTATGGGGGGAGGGAGTACAAACCTTCAACATGTATAATTCATATTCTGGGGACCTTCCACAGGACTAGGCTGCAGCCCACCCTCTGGGAGATTCTGCCTGAGAGCTTCCCGTTCCTCAGTTTCCTCCCCTCCCTGTCTTGTTTTCTCTGTTCTCTTAAGGTTTCCCCTGGGGGTTCCTGCACAGGAATTCTGCTTCTTAAGGACCCTGATCTAGGACAAAATGTGTTACTAAGCCTCTTGTACTTAATTTCACTTAATTTTGGAGCCTAAATTCTCAAACCTCTTCTTTTATACAATAGGTCGTAAGTCACCATTTCTTTTTGCTCACTAGTCTTCCTAATGACATAATTCTGAGCATTCACTGCTTTCCTTAAATGATTTGTTCTTCTGAAATTATTTTGTGTTCACACGAGACCTTTTAATGAACACATAACCAATGACCAATTTTCATGCTAATTCTCATGAATCAGGTCTTCACATAATATATATACGGATCATAAGAGTAAATGACACAAAGGACCTGAATTCTTGAAAAGAGGAATTATCATGAAGATTCTAACATCAAAGTGACCGCTTCTGCCCCACTACTTCATTCTTCTAAACTGAAAAGGACTATAGAGAACAGTTGACCAAGTAAAAATCTTTAGGCAAAGATTATGCTAATATACTTGCCAACAGAGTCAGGGAAAGTCAGTCCAGAAAGACCAATGAGAACAATCTAAAGTGTTTTTAGACTGAAAGGTGTAAAAGCAATAATCAAGGTTTACAGCCAGGGCAAAGTGCTCTGCCAACTATAAGACAGAATTCCAAAAGTATCTTCCATTTCAAAACACAGAAAATTAAGCAAAAAAGTAATACTTTTATCACACTTGGATTGCAATCTTTGAAGAAGCATGGTTAATTTGAAATGTATCTGAATATTTAACCAAACTACTAGCAAGAACATTTAAATTATCTTCTTTCATTATCATCATTATCTCTTCATCCTCTCATTCAGCACCACAATGGAGAAGTTATGCTTGCCACTCATGTGGACAATAGGGTCATAAGTCTTGGGTTTAGCATGCAGTACCTGCTGTGGTACATATTCTTCTGTTAATGAGCATGCATAACTCTTCATCCCCAAGGAACTGTCTCTGCACATAAAAGGATACATAATTTTTATAATGCCAGAAAGAAGTAAATACAGCTCATTGAGTTTTCTATGGGAGGATTTGGAGAGTGTAATTATCATTCATTGCCAGTATCTCCAGGCAGGAGATTGATTCCTTTTCTAAACTAGGGCCTTGTTTAAGTTTTTATATCATAAACCAAGTTACCAAGTATGGTGGTACTAAGAATAACATAAACGCACATTTTAGATCCTCTTGGTGCTTTTGGTGGCCAGCACCCGCAGCTCTTCCCTGGAGGTCAAGTCTTAGGCAAGTGGAACCCCTTGTTCCATGCAGTGAGCAGGAAATGCCTAGATCTGAGAAAGAGCCTTCCAAACCCTTGTCTCATCTGGGAAAAAGTCTAAGATATAATTCACATCAGCAATACTGATGTGTAAAATATTTTTCTTCTGAACGTATTCAAATTCTAAGTTATTTGTTGAGTGGGAGAAATGTATTGTATTTTCTCATAATAGATGTGACATGCCCTGCAAAGAAACTGACACATACCAAATGTTCAGTAAATGTCAGATGCTATTATTATAATTATTACTGCCATTAAGAAAAACTCCAGGGAATTATCACATGCTTCTAACAAAATTTAGCGAAACAACTGAAATTCAATTTTGAGATGTTTAGGGAATTTCTGCTGTTTCCTAACTGCTTCAAAATGCAATGACAGAAAAGGTCTGTTGAAAGAAAAAAGTTCACAACAGGAATTCTAGCTCAACAATCAGACAGAGGAAAGAAAGCTCCACAATGAAATCAAAGAGAAGCTGAATGATAACAGCCAATTTAAAGACATGGGCTCAGGTGGCTTTACGTTTGGTACATCAAAGCAAAGGGAAAACATTAACCCAGGACTTACTATGCTACGTACTTCATTACTTGACCAAAATACTTACACACACACACACACACACACACACACACACACACAGAGGCGGTCCTCACTTTGCACAACAGTTCAGAACCATAAAGATAACTATCTAAGCCAAAATTGTACAAAATGACCTGAACAATCAATAGAAAAAACATTCTGAACAGACAAAGCAAGCATCAGAACCAGACCCCAATATGACACTGACTGTGGAATTAACTACAATACAGGGAATTCAAAATGACTGTGATGACTATATCAATGGCTCTAATGGAAAAAAAAAACATACAACACTTAAGAATAGAAGCATAATATAGACAGAGAGATGAAAACTCTAGGGAAAAATCCAAAGGAAATACTAGAAATTAAAAAAAAGAAAGTGTAACAAAAACAAAGAATGCTTTTGATGGGTTCATCCCTAGACTGGGCACAGCCAAGGAAAGAATCAGTCAGCTTAAAGATAGTCCAACAGAACTTACCAAACCAAAATGTAAAAAGAAAAGAATGAAAAAAAAAAACCAGAATAGAGCATCCAAGAAATGTGGGACAATTTCAAAATATGTAACAAAAGCATAAGTGGAATAACAGAGGAAAAGAGAACGAAACAGAAAAATATTTGACATAAAAATAAGAATTTTCTAAATTAATGACAGACACAAAACCACATATGCAGGGAGCTCAAAAAGCATCAAGCAATTATCCTGAAAAATCCACACCTAGGCATATCATATTCAAACTACAGAACACCAAAGGCAAATTCTTGGAAGAAATCAGAGGAGAAACAATGCTTATCCAAAGAGGGACAAGGATGAGAATCACAGCAGACTTCTCCTCATGTGAGAAAGGAGAGACTGCACTGAAATATTCAGTGCTGGAAAAAAACCTTAGAATTCTATATGACTCAAATTATCCCTCAAAAGTAAAGTAGATACAATGATTTTATCATATAAACAAAAACTGAGGGAATTTGTCACCAGCCAACCTGCCCTGCAAAGTGTTACAAGAATTTCCTTAGGGAGGAACAAGATATAAGTGAAAAACTTGGACCTACATGAAGAAAGGAAGAGAGCTCAATGGTGAAGGACTGGAAACGTTCCCCTTAAGACAGAGATCGAGGGAAAGACGTGCCCCTCACCACTTCCATACAACATCATGGTGGAAATCCTGGCTACTGTGATAAGACCATGAAAGAAAACAAAAAGTATACATGTTGGGACAGTCAGAGAGGAAGGAAGAAATAAAATCCTTTATCTTCAGATGGTAAGATTTTCTATGCACAAATCTCAGAGAATCAAACAAAAGAACCTCGGAATAAATAATCACTTACAGCAAGGTTACATGATACAAGATTAATACACAAAAGTCAATTGCTTTCCTATGTACCAGCAATGAAAACTGGAGTTTAAAATGAAAGCACAATACTATTTACAACAGCACCAAAATTTTGAAATATTTAGATATAAATCTAACCAAATAGGTACAGGATCTCTGCAGAAAACTACAAAACTTTGACAAAAGAAATTAATATTTAAATACAGTCTATGTTAAAGGAGTGGAAGACTGAGTAGTTACATCAGTTCTTTTCAACTTGACCTATAGATTCAACAGTCCCAATTAAAATTTCAGCAATCTATTTTGTAGATATTAACGAAAGGACAAATTAATATAAACTTTCTAAATATCTAATACTGATTTACTAAGTCCTATGTAAGGTCTATGATGATGAAAACTAGAAAATTATGTGTTCAGCTAAACTGAATTGTAATCCTGACAAATATCTTATAACAACAGAAATTATGTTCTCTACTCTGTCAACTTAAATTTAACTTCCAAAATTTTTAGTTCACATTAAGACCCTGGACAACTATTATGCTGAGTTAATTAACAGATAATCTTTGAATATTCAGACATTTCTAAGTACAACAGAATACTGAGCCATTAGTTTCAAGCATGGTGTTAAACCATGTACTTTTCTTTTTGCTTCCTATTTTTATATTTGTGGAGTGGTTTTACCTCTGGGTTATATTAATGAATGTGTTCACATTTGCCATTTTAAGAAGGTGTAAAACAGATAAACAAAACCAAAAGACAACCTACAGACTGGGAGAAAATATTTTGCAAATAATGCAACTGACAAGAGCTTAATTTCCAAAATATACAAACAGCTCATACAACTCAATAACAAAAAAACAAACAACTCAATCAAAAAATAGGTAGAAGGTCTAAATAGACATTTCTGCAAAAAAGACATACAGATGGCCAACATGAAAAGATGCTCAACATTGCTAATTAGTAGAGAAACACATATCAAAACCGTAGCGAGGTATCAACTCACAGGGTCAGAATGGCCATCATTAAAAAGTCCACTAACAACAAATGCTGGAGAAGGTGTGGAGAAAAGGGAACCCTCCTACGCTCTTGGTGGGAATGTAAATTGGTGCAGCCACTATGAAAAACAGTATGGAGATTCCTTTAAAAACTAAAAATAGAGTTGCCATATGATCCAGCAATCCCACTCCTGGGCATATATGTATAACTGAATCACTTTGCTGTACAACAGAAACTAACACAACCTTGTAAATGAGCTATACTTTAATCTAAAAACTTTTTTAAAAAGCAGGTCTGTAAATTTACTGAATCTTTTTCTTTACAACAAGTACTAAGATATCAGTGATGACAGGGTGGAAGAGGACAAAAAGAAAATGTATTATGTCCACAGTTTGTTTTTTAAATAAATCATTGCCCCCCACCACCAAGAATTTATGAGCAAATACCAAGTAGATCACTGTATGGTTTTCTCAGCTTCAACTTCTAACCAACCCCTGAATTACACAGCTCAGCCCAATAAAAAAGAAAAACAGAGTAAATGATATGGTCTTCGAATATGAATACATTTCTTTTTTTTTATTTTATTATCTTGGAGCAGTACATTGTTCCTTTTCATTATAAAGAAGTGGAATTTCCCTGTGAATACACTTAGTGTATTAAAAATGTTATTAATTTCCTAACTTATTTATTTTGCAATATTCTATCTCTAACACATTCTTCTTATAAACTTAAACTTTTCCTGTTAGCATCTCCCAGAGAAATTTAATTTATCTCGTTTTACATACTAGAGAATCAATACAGCTGGAGTTTTCTCCAGTAAATTCACTCAAGGAAATAAAATTAGCAAAAGATGAGTTATGTAATAGGTAATATTAATCTCTATTAACAAAACTCTTCAGTAATAGACTGTTTTTGTTAACTAGTTTTTCTATTAAGGATGGTTAAAAATTTAGAGTATAGCTCTACATTTATTTCTGAAATTCTTTCTAAATGACGTTATACAGTTCTCTACTTGCTTGAGACAGAGGGCAGTGTGGTGGTTAAAAAAAAAGCTTTGAAGACATAGAAACATAGGTTCAAAACAATGTTTCCCAGTTGTTACTTGTGGGATCCTTGGCAAATCTGAACCTCTTTAAGCCTCTGGTTCCTTACCTGTACTAAAATACAAAAACCTCTCTCGAAAGTGTGGTGGGTTTGGTTTCTTCTGAGGCCTCTCTCCTTGGCTTGCAGATGTGCCCCCCACCACCACCACGGTGTCCTCACCTGGTCTTTGCTCTGTGCATCCACATGCCTGGTGTCTCTTTGTATGTCCAAACTTCTTTTCTTATGAGGACACCACTCGGAATGGATTAAGGCCCACCCATAAGACCTCATCTAACTTTACCTCTTTAAAGGCTCTGTCTCCACATGCAATCACATTCCCAGATACTGGGTGTTAGGCCTTTAAAATATGAATTTTGGGGGGACACAATTCAGCCTGCAACACATTCTAATATACTTCTCATTTTTATCACTTTGGAGCAGTAAATTGTCTCCTTCCATATAAAGAAATTGAATTTCCCCCTGGACACATGGTAAAAATCCAATAATAATTAGCTGTTGTTAAGTACAGTATTATGAACATTATGTAATTGTCCTTTGGTGGCCAGTATGTCATTGTGGCACATGAAGTCATCATTCTGAATATCACTCACCACAGCTATAGTTATTTCTACAGATATTCATAGGAAATACGGCCAAATGCTTAGTCATACTAGGAATGTAAGATGGAAATTGCTTTTTGGAATAAACCCCTTATACTGGCTTAAAAAATTGTAATTGGTCTCATTCTGCAAAAAGTAGATGGAAAATATAATCAGCTGAGTGTTAGAATAATGAAATACTGTCTGCATCTAATAACAGTATACATAAAACATTTAAGAAGTTTAAACCAATGAAGTTCATGTTACAGAGATCTCATAGCCATTCCATCCACACATATAACTCAATTCAAGTAAAAATCAGAGATTTAATTGAAAGATAGCTTTCAGTATTTTTCTTTCACATACGTAGGCCTGCCAACCTAGTGGTGGACTGAATTTGCCATGATGGAATATTCCACAGGCTCCAGCCCATGCCATACTCACCGTGACACCAGGACAACAGAATACACTCGGGAGAAGCAGAGTAGGCTGCCAATGAAAGTGTTTTCATTAAATTATGGATAACTCAGATGTTTCTTTTATTTTATTAAAGAAAGACTCAAAGTTTCATTATGGCCCCTATATTTGACAGTAAAGGTTTGTTGGTATACGTGGTCTTGAGCCTTCTTTTAAACATATTCCACAAACCCGTGAATTGTCTTAACTTCACCCTTTTATTTCTGGTTTTCCCTGCAGCAGGATGCAAAATTTCATCCACAACCAAATAGCTCTGCTTGAGGGACTCGCCGTTGCTCTAAAGCGAACCCCAGAAGAACTGTGACAGCCGATAAACTACAGATACGTATATCCTTTAACAAATAACCGGCTTTGGCTGCATTTTCATTAGGACTCTACACTACAATGACAATAAGTTTAGGTGTAGTGATATCATGACTAAAACAAAATGTATGCATGTGTTATAACTGACTGATCATACAAATAACTATTAACTATAAACACATATGCTTTTGTAGATTTGTTGGAGAGACTCGTTAATTGCTTAATGAAAGATGTCTTTCAGATACTAATTCCTTCATTTAGTTCAACAGATTAAATTTTATATGAGAAGATATTAGCATGCATGCAATGAAGTGATAAGGACAACCGAAAAGCTTAAATGTTAATGGATAAAAGACAACGTTCAGGTTATTTTTAAAAACTAGCCAGTATAATTTTCCTTTTGTGTGCTTCCATTTGCTCTCTGCATAGACAAAAATGTCCTTTTTAATGCTCATGCAATTATTGCAATATCAAGATCATCTCTATATTTTTTATGAACTGTAAGTCAATTATAAAACTTCAAGCAATGTTCTAATTTGCAAAACTAGTCAGGACTTAACATTTGCAACCAAAGCAAAATCACTTTTTGTGCTATCATTTTAGGTCATTATCTAATTTTATGGAGATTTCAGATTTCTAGTTTGCAGAAAGCTTTAATATAAAGTAGCTTTACCACCATGGAGTTAATGTCGACAATGTTTTTGTGAGAGAAAATTGCCACTAGTACCAACAGACCTGTGTCTTCATTCCCCTCAGTCTCCTTAAACTGCAGTTCAATCTGGTATAATCTTTTTTCCTCCCCCAGTAGGGTGCAGAGAGCCCTCTAGCCTCCAAGCCTGTTTCCTACTGAGGTACATATTGACCAGCAAACAGCTGCTCAGAACAACTATTTGCATCGACAATGGGGTCATCCCACCACGTTCTTTTCAGATCAATATGATTGGTACAAACAATAGTTTGATTTTGATTGCTCTATAGTACGCTTGGGTAGAGCCTCTGAATGCAAGTGAATTGCTTAGAAACAATGGGCTGGTTCATCATCCAAAGCGTCCCTTTTCAAACAGCTGCCTCTGCCACACTCACCCTGACAACGTCCAGAAAAACAGATGGTTTCAGCATTCATGGGCAGTTCAGTGAAAGCCCCTGAGTCAACCATTCAATGCATGTTTTTTAATCTATCTGATATTAAGGAGTCTTTCTCTCCACTAAAATTTTCAAATATTGCTAAATTCTCTTGCTGAATCTAAGTTGAATTGAAAGGAGAGAAGTAGGTATTCAAGAGGTAAGAACGAAATCCCTTTCTTGAGACAATATAGCTAAGATCTCTTGTTAAAATTGCAGTGTAGACCTTCGTGTATGCGATGCACAGTAATTCTGCAACACAAAAAGGTAGATTCATAATGCAGAGAAGATCTCCCAGCGTTGATCTCCCCAGCTTCTGTTGTCTATTTAAAGCATACTTTGAACGTTACTTCAAAAACAAGACATTCCACCCCACCCACCCCGGTTTTGTTTCACCACAAGAAAAATCAGTTTCGAGAATTGCATAGGGAGTAACACAAGAGACACTGTCATTCTTGTGTGTTATCATCACTCAATTACATAATGTATTAAAATACATTTTGTAGTCAGTTGATTGCAATGGCTGTGAAGGCTCAAGTATCAATCCTAAAGGCATTCGCATTTTGGTGCTTTAAAAGAAACAATAACCTATATTTTATATGTGTGCTATCATCCCCAAATTATTCTACTTCTGCATTTTTCTAGTAAGCATTAAGAGCAAGAAAATCTTTACCCCTTAGCCAGGAGACAAATTTCATTTCAAAAATAAATTATTGGAAACAGGATAGCAAACAATTCAAAAAATTTTTTTTCATTACTTAAGACATAAAATTTTGGAAGAGGTACTGTACTCAACGCTGTATACTTTTCCTAAATATCATTTGTTTATATCATAACTCTCTAAGGTTACAGAAGAGGGCTTAAAAGGATCTGACATACCCTTGTAATCAACTTCATTTACAAATCTACATTAAAATATACCTCCCTTTATAAAAGATTTGGTTCCTAAAATTGGAGTACAAAATAAGTTTATAAAAATAATTCAGTTTTGTCACCAACCCTATTGTAAATTAACAGAAAACAAAATTCATTTATTCAACTACTTTTACTGATCCATAAAATAGGGATAATAATTTTAGCTCTATCATTGAGTTATTAGCTGGATTAAATTAGATAGTACTTATAGAAGCACCTAACACAGTACCTGGTTGTTATTATTATTATTATTATTATTATTATTATTATTATTATTATTATTATCATTATCATTATTATCATTATTATCACCACCATCATCATTTTATTTCTAGAGAAATGTAAAGAAAATATACAGCAGAAGAAAATATTAAGTCACCCAATGGCAAAGCAGGAAACTTGAAAATGGAAAAATTTAGGTCATGGGCTGGCCTGTGACCTTCTGTGCTTTGCTCTGGAAGAAGCAGCGCCTCCAGAACTTCAGGATCTGTGCTTGCCCCTTGTCACCAGCTGCCCTTTTGTCTGTCCTCCCAAGCATGGCCAGAGTTGGGGCAGCCACTGCCCCACATGTCTCCTTCCTTTGCCTTCCAAGAGTGGTGCCTACTCACCATCTCTCCTTCCTCACCTCCACAGCCACCTGGGCTGCTGCACCAAACACTCCACTAAAACTGAAACACCCAGGTGATTCCCAAGGATCCCCTAACCGCCAAATCCGGCAAGCACTTCCAAGCCCCTGTGGTACTCAACTCTGCTGCAGAATCTGAATCTGCTGACCGTCATTCATTCAACCCATTCTTTCCCTGCCCCTGTGCTGGCCCTGAAAATACAAAGAAGCGTTTATTGAGACTTTTTCTCAGCATCCCTCCCACATTCTCTCCTAGGATTCCCCCCTGTCTTTTCCATAGCTCTCACAGTTTACCCTTCTCCACTGTGCAGTGAAATGTAAGTGTTCTTCTGGGTCCTGCTGTCTACGCCTGCTCTTAGTCTACCAGTCTTCATTATTTATGTATTCATTCAACAAAACCCTTACTGAGCACTTCCTATATCCAAATTTTATTTACACTGATGACTGCAACTAAATATGACCTCCAAACTGACATCTCACATTCCTCTAACACTGATCAGCACTCACTCTGTGCTGGGCATAGTCCTTGGCGCATTCATTCGCTGATGAACAGACTAGTCTCCACCTTCAGAGAGTTCTGGGTGGTCCAGGAGAACAGTAATTACGCACAATTACAACGCTGAACGGACCAACAGAGATGAGAAAGCACAGCGGAGGGTCACCTAACTTGCACTAAGGGTGTAGACTTCAAATGTATAAAAGCAGGAGAGAGCCATCAGATTTGTGTGTTAGAAAGATCCCTCTGCCTATAATGTGAAAAATGGATTCAAAGGGGGAAGGACCGTGAGTTAGGAGGTGCTACAGTAATCCAGGTGAACGATGGAAAACTGCACTGAGGGAGAGGCAGTAAGAGACAGAAAGAAATAGATGGAATTTAGGACAATTTATTCAACAATTTGTAATACTTTTTTATTTTTTATTTAAAGTATAGTCGATTTATGATGTGTTAATTTCTGGTATACAGCATAGTGATTCAGTTAAATATATTCATACATTCCTTTTCGTATTCTTTTTCATTATAGGTTATTATAAGGTACTGAATATAGTTCCCTGTGCTATACAGTAGGACCTTGCTGTTTGTTTTATTTTATTTATAGATATATTTTATCTATTTTATATATATATATATCTCAAGAAGTTTGGGATTTGCGGATACTTACTATTACAATACTTCTTAATTGAGCCCTGAAGCTGGTTAAGAAAGAAACTCCTGGAAACAGAATAGGAGACATGCGGTCAGTGTGTTCACGTGGCTGTGTTTCTATGGCCCAAGGAGCATCACCCTGTCACAGGTTGCACAGTGGCCATTTGTAAGTGCCTGTATGTAAGTCTATCTTCTGCATCAGACCAGTAGTTTTCAATATTTTTCTACCTCCGTACTATCCATAAATGCAATCAACTTCCATCATAACACGCCTTATTGAAAGCAGTGTGGGTGGAAGGGGGAGGAGAAGAGGGAAAAGTTCAAAATCTCTAGGGGAACAGACAGAGGAAAACTGAAAAGCCTCCACTACACAGAAAGTTGCTTGACAACAGAAGAGGCATCTTTTGAATTTTTGTTCACCAAAGACCCAGCACACTACAGAAGGGACAATACCAGGTGATCAGCGTTTCTTGAATAACGGAGTAGATGAAGAAACAAATGTTGAAATGCTCTTAGGTTTTTAGTCATACAGTCAGTCTTTAAGGACACTCCAGAAAAAGGGAAGAGCCAGCTCTCCCCACAAACATCTGACCTTCTGTGATCCACATTTCCCTCTTGTGGCTCTTTGATTTGGGAGCCAGGGTGGGTAGATATGCCGGGAGATGAGAGTATGGAAAGGACAGCAAAGTTTCAGGGCACAAGAGTCCTGGGGTTCCAGGGTTGACAAGATCCTCCCCTTTGTCCCCCTTTGCAGGATGAGGGACCTGAGATCTAAAGAGTTGAAGTGGCTCTCCCAGCCACACATGGCAGCACACCAGGATCTAGAGCTACTGACCCAGATCCAAGGGGCTTTTTCTTTTCAAAACTTTACAAACAAAACCTTCTGCAAGTTTTAAGACATCTAAATGTTGCAAATGACCCCAACTTAAGGGCACGTTTGAAGTCCAGGGAATGAATTTCATCAACTTTGCTTCCTAGGGAAAGATTAAGTGGGAAAATAAAAAAGATATTGGTTCCATCTGTTGGTTTTGTTTTATTTGCATGTTTTCCAACTCATTCCAAGTACATTAATAGCCTTAAGCAGCGTTTCATGCACTAGATATTATGCTTCTTCCATCTGCGGACAAACGATTCTCTAAGTCTTTAGCGTGGGGGCGGAAGAGGGAACAAAACTTGTCTGGAGCGTGATCAAGGGGAAACGTGAAGAGTCCTGGGACAGTTGTTCAGTAATTTAATACTGAGTTAGACTTGCCTCTCCTTCTGCCCTGGCTTTACTTCCGCTTCCCAGAGCCAAGCCTAATTCCCATCTTTTGCTCTCTTTCTGGCCCCCCAACACCTACAGGATGAAAGTGATTTCTATCTTGGAGCTACTCTCCGGGCGCCATGCTGCCATTTAAACATCGCAGATGCCCACGGTGCATCTGCACACCTCTTGCCCCTCCCTTTACAACAGGCCAGAAAACCACCCCTGTGTCACTGCAGACATTCTTGCTATTTAATGTCACTTCCCATCAAGTGCCTGCTGCAGGGACAAGTCCCTCTCCAGGTCCCAGCTGGCTCTCTCCATATTCTTGGGCCCCTGGTTGCTCCCTGTTACCACATTCTTAATTCTCTTCTTAAAATGTAAGCTGTTCTAAAATTTTAAAGTGATGTGTTTATCTATTCTGTATAGAGTAGTTTGTATCTGCTAATCCCGAAGTCCTAATTTATCCCTCCCCTCTCTTCCCCTTTGGTAATCACAAATTTGTTTTCTATGTCTGTGAGTCTCTTTCTGTTTTGTAAATAAGTTCATTTGTGGCACTGTATCTCACAGGGAACTATATCCAATAGCTTGTAATAACCTATAATGAAAAAGAATATATATGTATACCTGAATCATCATGCTGGACACCAGAGACTAACCTAACATTGTAAATCAACTATACTTCAATTACTAAAAAAAAAAAAAGAGTGATGTGTTTTCATTGAAGAAAATTTGTAAAATAGAGATGAGGAAAAGAAAATAAATGTGATCTGTCATCTTATCTCTCAGAGATAACCACTGACCACTGTTGGTATTTGGCTAAATTTTCCTCATAAGCCCATATATAGAGCTGTCCTTGAAAATGGCACCATACAGCACCATAAGCCAGCTTTCTTACTTAATAATATGGTATAAACACTTGTTCATGTCAATAATATTCCTATTCAAGATATTTTTAATGGATGAATATAATTCCTTTATAGGGATACACTATAATCTATGTTAACAACACTTTGTTGCTGGTTGTCATTTAGACAATTTATGCTCATGATTATAGTAAATGCTATAACATACAGCATGTGTGTGTGTGTGTGTGTATGTGTGTGTGTATATACATATATATATGCAATAACTATATATATTAATAAATCTTTAAGCACCTCTATGATTATTTTCTGAGGATAAATGACCAGAATTGGAATTGCTCAGTCAAATATGGCACGCACATTTTTAAGGCTCTCGATGCATAGTGGAAAATTGCCCTTCAGAAAAAATGGAAGTAGTATATACTACAACTGGCAGTATATGAGAGTGTTCACTGCTGTCCAAATCCTTCTTGTCTGAAAAGCCTTTTCTGTTTTCCCTCAAAAAACTAGGTCATCCTAACTATTTCCCACAGGATTCGATTTCACTGGAATCCAGCCCATGATTTGAGGCACGTTTCTCAACCTCTCTGATCTCTAACCGCTCTGATAGCATTGGAGAAGAACACAGCCCCCATACAGGCACAGTAAATTCACAGAACAAGTTCGTTTTCTTCCTCCCATATGCCACATACCAGCCACTATGTAAATCACCATCGCCACTCTGTTTTGTTACGTATCCTTTCATGTATATGTTTGTTCTTAAAAAACACCACCACGGTCTGCTTTCCAGGGATGTCCTGTGATGAAAAGCCAGGACGCCTATAGAATCAGAAAGCAATATCACTCATTGCCAGCAGATGCCACTACCTGATCCACCATGTAGACCAGAAGAAGAATCTTTAAGTTCCAGTCCTGTAAGCAAACCAGCGTTCCATCTACATCACGTGAGCATGGTACACAGCTAAGATTATATAAAAACCATATAAAGGAAGTTTACTTACAAGCAAGGCTACATACTTTGGAATAGATTTTCATAATTAAATGTCAAGTCCAACTTTCTGTTAAAACAAACTGTGTGTGTATGTATATGTATACGTATATATCAAGATAAACTCTAAAGTTCCCTCAAGAGGTTTATATTAATTATGAGCTGTTCTCCAATGTCGCTCTGCCACCCACAGAGTTCTAATGACTTTAAAATATGCTGGTAATGAGGAAAGACATATGGGATATTATGTAGAGCTGAGGTAGGTGGTAAGAGATACAGAATGAGACTCAAGGAGAGAATATTTTTTTATAATGTTCTCTGTGTGAAATTATACAGTACAGTATTTGAAGGGAAACTGCAAAACCTTATGTCTTTTTCTATATTTGTAAGTCTATAAATAAGTTTGAAACTTTGACCCTATATATATGTATATCTCTCTCCATTTTGTTATAATTTTTCTTGCAATGTATGAAGAAAGTAAAATCTGGGACATTACAATACTTTAAAGGTACCCGTCAATGTCTTCTGACTGAATACCCTGATTTAGGCTTTCTAGGCATGGAGATTATGAAAGCTTTGGAAAATTCACTATGCGTATGCTGCTTGTATCCATGGTAAGAGGATGCAGAGAGATCAGAGAGAACCTACAGACAGCACACACTCGGGGAAAGTTAACAGAGTGAA
Source organism: Vicugna pacos (assembly GCF_048564905.1). Lineage (NCBI taxonomy): Eukaryota > Metazoa > Chordata > Mammalia > Artiodactyla > Camelidae > Vicugna > Vicugna pacos. Next base: position 18,386,663 of record NC_133015.1, on the reverse strand, counting down.
CAAAACATAAAGGTCAAATACAAATCACTGAAGTCTTCCAGCTCCTGAAATGCTATTTTCCACTGAAAATTTAAAGAGAAGACTTCTGTTTAGAATGCATCAGGATTTGAGGGTTCTCTTTAAATGATTAATAGACTTAAAAATGAAGATGATGAGCTCAGATTTGGAAAGATTGACAGGAATTAGCCGTAAAAACATTATAGCAATTTTTTCAAAACCACAAAAAATCAATGCCAAATACGCACTATTTTGGGCTGCCTTTGATCTTAATTGACTGATAGCCTACAAAATATTTATTTTGCTTTGCTGAAATCTGAAGCACTATGCCAGTAGTTCTTTAGCATCATTGCATCAGCTCCCACAAACTGCAAACAAACCTGGCTTCCTCTCTATAGTAAGCCAATATATGGAGAATTTCCTTGAAAACCAAAAATGTAACGTATCACTCCCAAGGTTAACATTTACTTTAAAGGAAAGCCACCCATTCCCTGCAGAGAATGAATGAGACCTTTCAGACTGACTTTGCCATCCATCCTAAGGGAGTAAGTGTGGGGCAGGACAACTGAAGGGGCTTAGTAAAGACCAAACAGACAAGATTCCTGCTGTCACGAAGCCTAGATTCTAGTCACTGTAAACAGATAGGAGTAAGCACACAATCCATGAGCCAGAAGGAGTCACACTGTGATGAGTCCCTAAAGGAAACACAGTGGGTTCATTTGATGGGGTGACAGGATCACTTTAGATGGGGTGGCAAGGAAAGGCCTTTCCAAGGAGATGGCATTTGACATTTGAGCTGTGCTTTGGGTGACAGGGCTGAACTTGTCATAAGAATGTAAGGGCCGAGCTCCAGCACAAAGAGCAAGGGTGCAAGAGAAACCAGCTTGGCACAGTGGAGGAACAAAGAGGCCAGTGTGTCTGGTGTCCGTGCACAATGGGGCTGGTGGGGGGTGGGGGGAGAGGATGGGAGGAGGCTTCTATGAGGGCCCTACTGCCCCAGCTAGGATGTGCGCTGTCTTCCGAGAAAAACAGGAAGCCATGAAGAATCTGCAGCAGGGAAGTGACATGCAAGGCCTGAGTGATAAAAAGCCTGTCCAGGAAGTGCGCAGGAGCTCTCTGGTGGTGCTGAGAGAGTCTCAGTGTTGGAATATTTGCTCAGACTTGACATGTGACACTGATCGATTGAATGTTTAAGATCTGCACGAGGTCTCAGTGTTGGCCTTAGCCCTGGAGGTGTGACTGCCCTGACAGACATCGGGAGTGCTCAAAAAACAGTCTGGCCTGTTCACTTTAAAGCAATGTTAAAATGCTTAGCATCACCTATTTAACAGGCAGGGGTCAAGGCAGACGGGCCCTGAAGAACCAGAAGTGCAGCGAAGGTGAGAAGAGAGAGCAGACTGAGGACATGGGCAGACGAAGCGGCCGGCCGGAGCGAGGCCCGGAGTCAGAGGAGGAGGTTTCCGCCAAAGCAGGGGAAGAAGCCTGCATCCGGCCGGGCTGGAGGGACGCAGGTGCAGGGGCTAACGCCTGGATGCGCGGATGGTCGTCTGACCTGTGTCAAGGTGATGAAAGGAGTGACACGATCAGATTCCAGAAGGAGTAAGATCCTTGGGGCAAGTGTCAGGAGAGTGGGCTGAGGGCTGAGCACCGAATCTCGCACAAGGCCCATGTTTACGCAGAGGATTTCAGAGCAGGAGTGCGGGAAGCATCCCGGAGACCAGAGATGAGACTTTAAGGGGACTGAGAAGTAGGAAAACCCACTAGTCTCAGTGATTACAAGTTCCACTGGCAACTTTAGGGAAGGGTGATGAGGCGAGAGGAGGAAATAATTCAGCAAATCACATGGTGAGTTCAGGGCAGAGCTGGGATTTGGGCTCACGATCACATTTCCCTGGTAGCAGGCCAACTGCAGGCGTGTCCGTGTGTCTGTGTGTGCGTGTGTGCGTGCACCCGCACACCCTGTATGTGTTTTAACACAGAAGAGAATTTTCACTGGGAAAGGGGAAACTGACCAGTCCTTAAAGATTCCATGTAAGTGCTTCACGTGATTAGAGAAAGAACATTCTACTTCTCGCACGTCATGTGTGCCACCACTTCACGTTGCTCTCTTTTCCTTTTATCCTCTCCCATATCCCCACTAATCTTCCCATTGTATGATTCCTTTTTTTGTTGTTGTTAATGAGAGACTGGCAAACATTTTCTTTAAAGAGACAGACAGTAAATATTTTAACCTTTGTGGGCCAAGAGGCAAAATCAGTTTATCATGTAGGTATTTACATACTAAGAGTCAGACAAAATTTCCAAATATTTCTCACTGATAAAGTCTGAAGTATAATAATAATAATGATTTAGTACAATTTTTGTTCCTTTGCTGTTGTTATAATATAAGCCAACTAGCAAAAGGAATGGATTCTTTTCTGTGGGATTAAAATTTCACTTAATTGGAGTTTAAAGCTAGTGTTCTCAGTCACCAAATCCGTCGCAAATATTCACCTGTAAACACCCCTCCGAGCTCGCACCCTGCACAAAAAGAGGCCTGGGGGTGGGCTGGACTTGGGCCACAGGCCAGCTCCTGCTCTAAGCAGTCCCGCCACGTGCCCCTGCTACGTGCCCTGAACCTGGTGGGTTTGCAGCTGCAACCAGAGAAAGGGTGTCTGGCTGCTGGCACTGCCCGTGATCCTCTTATATCGGACTCTTCACTCCTCCTCCTCATTTTTTACCCTCTTGTCCTTAATGAAAAGCACTCTTTCCTGGTATAGGATGTGAACCAAATGGGCAATTTGGATTTTATGTCCCAGGGATGATTTTGGCGCCTTAGAAGAGTCCTGTCCTTCAAAAATGAAATTGGCTGAAGGATGAAATTTCTTTAATTTCGAAATTAGGTATAAATCTCAACATGCAAATGTACTCAGGGAAGAAGACACTGACTTGAGGTCCCTCACCCGAAGGCACAATTAAACGTCCAACCAGTTTTTAAGCACAAGGTTTGTTTCAGAAGCAGAACTGACAGCTGCTGGGATGAACCATCAAGGCAGAAAGGTGTCTTGTCCGTTCTACACTCTCTGTCATCTGGGGCTCAGGGTTTACTCTGTGCTGAATCCTAGGGAAACACCACTTCTGCAGCCCCGCCCCTGCCCTCCAGCTTCTCGGCCTCTCCTTCGGTGTAGCCTCAGCCTCATCGACTCTCTCGGAAGCGACCTTAGAGACCATGAAATCCACATCCTTATTTCACAAATGGGAAAACGGAGATGCAGAGAGGTGGATCCTGCTTTTCTTTGTGACTGTTGGCATGCTGTTAATTTTATGTTTTTGAGTACTAGAGAAAAAGTGTCCTTCCAGCACTTCTGGGAAAAAAAAAAAAAGTAAAAAGTGCAGCTTCTAGGAACTTTCAACTTGGGTTTGTGCTTACCCAGACGGTTTAAAGATTCATGGGCTCAGAAAGGCATCTGTGAGTCAGAGCCACAGTGGGGATTTCCGGTATTTATGGTGGAGACCGGCCAGGTCCCCAGTTGACTCACTTGGAAGATGCTAACAGACCTGAGTCCCAGAAGTGAGTTCATTTGGTAGAGTCCCAGAGTGAGAGCCCGGGCACTGGTCAAACAAGAGCCAAAACCTTCCTGCGTTTGGCCATCAGACAACCCTCAGAGCAAAATGAACACGGGCTCAGGAATCAGCTGGAGGCAGGTCTGAATTTCAGCTCTGCAGAAGTGGCCTTACTTCGGCAATTCAGCTCGGCTCCGAGCCTGTTTCCTCCTGTGCAACTCGAGGGATTAATACCTACTTCACGATACTCTGGTTCAGATTGAGGGAGATCACGGGCTTACGGACTCTAGCACAGAGGCTGGCACCTGACAGAGACCCAACAAAATAAGATTACTAACGCCCAACACACTTGTTGTCTTACAAATAGACGGATATTTATAAGCCTAACTTTCTATCAGTCAGAAAAGGATGGGGAGAGGGAAAGTTCAGGAAGTACTTAAGACTACGTGCTATTAGTACTTTTCTGGCGTAAATGTAGTCTTTCGCAAGAGTCCTGGAGGCTCCCCAGGCCTACTGGAGTCACGGAAATCAACAATGGTCAGTATCCTTTTGGACACCATCTCAAGATCCTCTCAGCCCGCCCCTCACGCCGGCCACTACACGAGCCGACCAAGGTCAGCACAGCCTCACCAGCTTCACCCTGGGGCATCTCAGCAGTATATCAACAAGAGACGCTGCCCGTCCCTGCTGCCCACCCCTGAGCTTCTTCGATGACAGCAGAGGACACCCCCGAACCCCCCAGGATGGAGGCGTTAACACCTGCAGAGCTGCCCTGGTCCAATAAGGCGTAGGGGTCTGGGCAAAAACGCTTCCTGCCCCTGTGACCCTTGCACACGGACAGGCCTCAGGCACATTTCATGACACTTCTCAGGAGGTCCCGTGAAACAGTACAAGTGGTGGCCACCTCCACAAGGGACCCTCGTATCGGCTCCCTTCGCTTCCCCATCCTTTGCTCCTGCTCCTGGGGTCACATTCTCCACAAACTACCTGCACGTAAGCCTCTGTGTCAGGCTCTGCTTTCATGCTGACACTACCCAGTCCCTTGGTTTCCTAGAGTAATAGGTTTATGCAGTAGAAGGGACCGTGGAAGAGAGTTTCCTTCCAGGATGAGAAGGAGATGGCCGGGTGTTGTTCTCGCCCCCCACTCCTGGGACAAAGGTCACTAACTAAGCGTGACACTCCTTCCCAAGGAGCCGAGACACAGCCTCAGAATCCGTCTCTGCGCTGCTTCAGGTCGCCTCCATCAACTAACCGAAGCTAATGCTTGATTTAAAATTCATTTGCTACCTTGGGTCCAACAGACCCGGCCAGTTCAGATCTCAGCTCTGCCTCTTACTGGCTGTGCAGCCTCGAAACGACTTTCCTAACTTTGGTGAATTTCATTTTTCTCATCTGTAAGATGAGCATAATCATTTCTTTTCACAGTGTTACTAAGAATACTTACTGTTATTAAACATTTTTATGTATTTGACATTTAATAATAGAATACGCTGAAGTGCCTAAGAATGTACTTGACACATACGAGATGCTCAATACATGTAATTCTGTTCTCCCTTTTATTTTAAAATGCAATGAGCAGGGGATGTGCAGATGCAGTGACTCGTGTAAGCTTGGCCAGTAAACCCCACCTCTGCACTTTACATCTGTGAAACGGATGTAATCATCTATACGTCATTCCTCACTGTGGTGAGAATCAAATGAAGTAAGGAGTACCACAGCACTGTTCTCAGCGCTATTACGGTTATTACAAACGTTATGTTAGTAATAATATAATTACTTATTTCAAATGAAAACTTCTCAGGCGAGTGAGTGTATGAAGCATGTCTCTTTATTCTAGATTTATGATGTTTTGACAGCTGGGACCCTGCCGGCGCTGGAGGTACTGTCCCTTCCAGGGCTCACCAGTCCGAGGTGAGAGACAACAAATGGCTCACCTGCAGGCATGCTTTCACACACAGACCAATCAACCCAGAGCCCACGCCCCAGCCACGTCTTTCATCTCGGATTCTCAGTCTGGGTGACCTTCCCATGCCCTAATCACCCCAGGGCCAGGCACCAGGCAACGAGCAACAGCCCCTCTGCCCTAGAGCCTGCTCAAACCACTCCAACCAGCCAGACCTCAGCCTGCTGACCCTGCCCGGCCCGTTTCTTCCAGTGGAAACCCCAACAAACCTTTTCCCCGTGTTTTTCCTTGCTCCCTCTGCCTCCTGACCAACCCTGGTGCTTTCCTCAGTGGCCCCCTATGGTGTGGTATTCCTCACCATACCTGAAAAGTGAGAAAACCCACATTTTAAAACAGTGAGACTGAGAGATCGATGCCATCTAACTGATTACAGGCAGAACCCTCAGTCCCTGCTCTTCCTATCACACTACCCTGCCTCCCAGCTGGGGCATTAGGCAATCCTGACTGCCATCTACAGGAGGACAGCCCAGCACAGGGCCAGATGACGAATAAATGCTGACCAAGGAGTTCGCCAAGCACCGTGGGGGCCCTGATGCTCGGTGGGAAGAAGAAGGTGGAGGAAGCGAAATAAGTCTTAGGGTGGCCTTCCCAGCCTGGTCAGCTCTGAACTCAGTGATGGAGGGAGGAACTGGAGCCCTGACTACAGAAATCTGGACCTGCCATGGCTCACCAGAATCAAAGGTGTATTCTTAAGTGTCACACCCAGCAATTACATCCGAGTAGAAACACTAGTGCTGATGACACAGCCAGAAGGGGGGGTACGTGAAGAAATGTGAGGGGTCATCAATCTGCTGATTTCTGAGTTCATAGGTCCTCCCTCTAAACCCAAATCAAGGCCCTGAACAGTTCTGCCATCACTTTTCTTCCTTTTTATGGATGGGCTTGATGCTGTTTGTCATCACTTAGATCTCTAAATATCTATACTTCTCAGATCATTTTTACAAAAATAAACTCCAATGGGGTCCCTTTTATCTATTAACTGCACAAGAAATGCCCCAGAAACAAAGGAACAGCCAGCAACAAAGAATAACCATGCGTCCAATTATAAGACCCAGCAAACAATGAAGCTGACAGGGAAATGGTTTAGAAGAAAAAATATGGAAAATGATCAGACTATAATAAGAGCAGGGGATATCAGACTTTGACGAAAGTGGAAATTCAGACCTGGAATAAGTCTGAGAGATCATGAAATACAGGAATCTTTATTTTATGAACAAGGACACTGACGCTCAGAGTGGTTAAGTCATTTGCTTTAAGATGAAGCAGCTAATGAATGAGAAGGATACTCAAAGTCTAGAAATTTGAACCCACCTTATCACAGCTGCATATCACAGGAAATGTGGATTATTTGGGGAAAAAATATAAAAGTTTCAATAGCCTAACAACTTTATTTTCAGCTGTTTAAGCCCAAGACAGGAGCAATATTTCAGAGACTATTTTATAAGATAATTTCAAAAATTAAAATGTAGAAATGAGATTTCTAAAGTCATAATTCATAATCAAAATCATCTTAAAATGAACACTCATGTCCTCGAAGGGACTGACAATATTTTTAAAAATTTGTATATATATATAAGTACAGATTTGTCACTAGGGTAGAAAAGACTTGAAATGATCAAACCAGAAAAGATTATAATGAGTCCCTGGACTGGTGGACACATTTTCAGGTAGAAAATATGGCTGCCCTTTGTGAACCTCCTAAAACCCTACTTAGCGACATGTGGTTTCTCCCCGAATGCACATAAACCAGAATATATTTAGGAGTTGGTCTATTTCTAGTCACACAAGTTATGTTTCCTAAATAAGCCTTCGGATTACCATTTTGGTTTGTTCCCCAAAATTTCCGCACTCCATATGGTGGAAGATGCAGTCCCACCTTCTTAACAAGACCTTGTGTGAACTATACAGTGCTGCCTTCAGCCCATCCGTTCCTATGCACATTCCAGGGCGAAGAGACATGCAGGGCTGATGAGGGAGGCAGGAAATGAGAAAGACAGGCATGTTCCAAAGTTGAGATTCTGAACTGCTTTCCAAATTTCCAAATGTGAAAATTTCTTTAGTTTGCAAAAGCTGTTGTAAATGATAGCGCAGAGCATATACATTCAGCTTATGGGGAGAGTCACACCGTACGGTGTTATACTAATTACAGCTCAAAAACCTACTACAGTAGATTTTTTAGCACATCAATAAGAATATTATAGTTGCAGTTTTCTCTCATTGAAATAATGATTTGTAAAGCTACATAAGTCTGGAAAGGGTCACTTGGGGATATATTAAAATTATTTTTGGAATGCTATGAGAATAAACTTACCTGTTCATAAGTGATTATATTGGTTTTCTGTTCTGACTCCTCTTCAGTTACAGGTTTAATGGTTAATTTTACTTATATTAACCAAACAATTAGCCCCCCAAATTTCTAGAATTTCTGTAACACTGATAATAATTTACAAGCAAGGAAATTAAGACAATGAGTTATCCATACCCACGTGGCATTAGTTTGAGAAGATAACATAAATAGGTAAGAAAACAGATTACTTCATTAAGTTTTCATAGTGCATTTGAAACCTTGGCTAAATGACACAATGATAAGGGCTACCAGTTGTTTACTACAGCACAATTTGCACAGTGTGAAAGGAATATACTTTAATGAGGCATATCCTTTTTGAGGGGAAACTAGCTTTGGCAACCAGTACTCATGTAACCGTTCAAATCCTTCCAAACAGCTTTCAGATAACTGTTGTAGGTATCAGTCTTATGAACCGAAATTAACCTAGACTCCACAACATTCTTTCCTCCAAAACATCTTCCCTCTCCATTTTGTTATTCATTATTATAATTATTAGTGAATAATAAATGCTTTTCAGGTATTTCTTACATTAATAAACCAAAAGGTAGATAGCCAAGCAGGTAGATAGATAGAAATGAACAATAATCTAAAATAGAGGAGGGGACTTAAAGGTTATTATTTATAGTTAAGGGAGCAATTAAGTTATAATTTAGTCTTCTCATGTATTTCCAATATTTTGTTTATTTTTTAAAAAACTAATTTATTCGCCTTTTCCTGTGATCATTTTCCAAGTGAGGTTACTTTTTTTAATCAGTTGTGCAGATTTAATTCTTTTTTTCATATACATATATTTTTTCTTTTCAGATTATTTTCCATTATATGTTATTATAAGAAATTGAATAAAGTTCCCTGTGGTATACAGTAGATTCTTGCTGTTTATCTATTTTATATATAGTAATGTGTGTCTGTTAATCCCCAACCCTAATTTATCCCTCCTCACCCTTTCCCTTTTTAGTTTGTTTTCTATGTCCATCAGTCTGTTTTGGGTTTGTAAATAGAATTTGTATGATTATTTTTAGATTACACATATAAGTGATATTATATGATATTTGTCTTTCTCTGTCTGACTTACTTCACTCAATATGATAATCTCTAGGTCCATCCATGTTGCTGCAAATGGCATTTTTTCATTGTTTTTTTATGGCCGAGTAATACTGTATTGTATGTATATGCCAGACCTTCTTTATCCAGTCATCTGTGGATGGACATTTAGGTGGTTTCCATGCCTTGGCTGTGGTAAACAGTCCTGCTATGAATCTTGGGGTGCAGGAGTCTTTTCGAATTATAGTTCTCTCCAGATAAATGCACAGGAGTGGGATTGATGGGTCATAGGTCTATTTTTAGTTTTTTAAGGAACCTCCACAGTGAAGTTACTTTTTAAAACAATATTTAAATTAATGACTGATCTACAATCAGCTTGAGTTACCGATGTATAATGAGAGGTCGAGAGAGAGGCCATTGACTGAGAGAGTCTTCTGTGCACCTTAAAGTGTACTAAGCATTCAACATCACTACCTTACTTACTCCTCAGGTCAACACTATGATACGTCTTATTATCCCTAATTGACTTAGGAGAAAACTGACACCCAGAGAAGTTAAGTAACTTACCTAAGACTATATAAACGGTAGATGGCAATGCTTGAATTCAAAGATTTGTTTGATTTTAGGCAAAACCACATGTCTGACTTGACCATTTGAAAAATCAAACCAAATCAAACCAAATTCCTCAACAGATGAATCACCTACCTTTGAGTGGTTCTAATTTCTGGTGTATTTTCCAAAACAAACTGCAAACTACGTGAGATTAGTTGCACAGGATTATTAATGACTCACCAGTTTTTCTTGTGCATCACCCCCCTATGCAAAAAACATGTTATGTGTATTAACATTTAAAATATTGTTTTTAACGCTCATGACCATCATACTCCATTAAACATGTTCTTTCGGGTTAAACTATCATTAAATTATTAAAATCATTAGTAGCACTCAACTGAGCAAAACAAATTAAATGCACTACATGTTTTGATACATTATTAAACTTAAACGGTAAAATTGGAGTCAAATTCCTTAACAAAATGCATGGGCAGGGGTGGCAGAGCACCTTGACTAAAGCAGTCTGACAAACACAAACATTTTGCATCTTCACTTTTTTCCCTCCACCAAGAGGTTTTCATACCTTGAGACAATGGTAAGATTCAGGAAGAGTTGGAAGATTGTGAAAGAGGAGGTACGACAGACTCCTTGGAACCCAGGCACATCTAGGACATCTCTCTCTTAGATTAAAAGTTTCTAAAGTATATGAAAATAGAGTGAAGAATCAAACTATCTTCACTCTACCCTCGGCTTGCCCTCCAAGGGATGGGCAAACGCCACTTTTTATTCCAATTTTCTATAGGTTATTTTAACCCCTGCTAAGTCTCCATTCCCCGTTACATTTTAATTGTTCAACGTTTTATAAAAAGATTTAAATATTAATACTTGAACGTGCTCCAGTCCACTACATTTCACTGTGGTGTCAACTGCAGGTATGCAGTTTGTACTTTCTGTATTTCCAGTCCTTCCTTCTGCTCCTCCAAGGCAAACAGATCTGCTCCCTCCACCCCCCAAATACAATTCTCGCTTCCCCACCTCCACATCTTGGCCCCGGGCCTCCACTTTCATTCCACCACCCCAGCCAGGGGCACACGGAAAAGTCCTCCTCTCCCTGAAGACTGAGATCCAGCTCATCCTGCAAACACTGGGTCCGTCACCAGCTCTTTCCTGAAGTCTTCCCAGAACAACAGGGAATCAGTGCTCCCTCCTTCCTTTCTGAAGTCCACCAAGAACCAGTGTTCCTCCCATTCCTCTCTACCTCACCCTTATTGTTTAGCAATCCCAATGACATTGTGAACGGCGCCCTCACTTTTCACCACAACGCATCCCTCAAAGCCATGTTGGAAAGCCGACTGTCACCAAGCCCATTCCTGTTTCCCCCCAGGCACCATGCAACACTCCAGTAAGGAGTGGTGACAAACGAGAGCTGAGACCAACAGGGGCATAAAACTAATAATAGTAATAGTAGTAGTGGTAGTAATAATAATAATAAAGCACCTGTGTATCTCAAAAAATAATTTGGGAAAAAAATAAAATTATGACTTGAGTCATAGAAGGCTGAAATGGATCATAGAGCCCCAGTACCAGCCCCCTCATTTCTCAGATGGGGACCCAAAGCCACAAAGAAGGTGAGAAACTTGCCCTGAATTTCAGAGCTGAGAAGGGATGGGAACAGAACTCAGGCACAGCCCTGCTGACATGCAGACCACAGCCCTTCCGAAAATAGTCTACTGCCCTGCTAGAAATGCCTATTAAAAGGGCAAACTTTACACACCAATTATTTAGGGAGCCTTAATTTGCAATAAAGCGTTCAACTACCATAAAGAATAAAACCACTGAACCATAAATCAAAAACCAATATACTCCTCCCAGTAAACATTAAGCGAACAGTAACCCAAATAAAACCCCCACAGTGGGCTCCTGGGAGGGGCAGCCACACCTCTGTTCGCACGCTGCCCGGCTCTCTGGGGTCACACACATCCCGTGGATGAACCCACAGCCCACGGCCGGCCTCCTGGAGGTTCCTATGTAGCTGGACGCTAGAGCTGTGAAACGTACCCAGGGGAAATCTGCACACCTTTTCCTCGCCCCATCCATCTCCCGGCAGCACGCAGACACAATCCAAAAATTAACTGATCATTTAATTCAAAGATTAATTTGCAGCATCTAAATAATTCGAGGCTGTCACTAAAGACCTTAGCTGAGAGGATTTAGAACTATCATTCCCAGCACAGGTTGGACATTGGATTGTACGAGGAGTTTGGAAACAGTGTCCTCAGTTCTCACCAAATGAAGCAAAATCTCAGGGGTGGGGTCTAAGCATTATTTTTTAAAAACTGATACACTTTAATTCTGATCATTCTGTACACTGTGAGAGCTAAGAACCAAGTGTTTGGTGGATAGAAGTTTTGTCAGGTAGGTCCTTTCCTTCTTTTCCTGACGTTTCCTGCCCAACTGGCAGGACTTTTTCAGCTTCAGGCGACAGAATCCCAACCTACTTTGGCTCAAAGGCGAACGTGCTCACACATCTAAAGTCAGGAGTGAACCTGGCCCCAGGTGTGGCCCTCAGAACGTGCACCTTCGACTCCTCTACTTTCTGAGTCCCTCTCCCACATGACGTCCTCTCTTGCCTGTTTCCCAGCTCAGATTCCATGGCCAAGCATCGCAGTCACTCCTGGCTTACTCCTTCAACTGCCTTCTCCCTCTCACCGGGTTGGGGGGGTCCTGGGGCAAAACCGTCACCCTGCTGGTGTCCAGCTCTGCCTTCTCCACACTCAGCCGTGCAGTGAACCTGGCCAGAGCGAAACACACCATCCTGCTGATAGGTCTCACCTTCAGTTAATGCCTCCAAAGTCTGGGGGGCCCTGAATTCTGTCAGCAGTCAGGCCACACTTCCCTACTCCATTCACTCCCCCACGCTCCTGCACAATTAATTCCCACCTTCCCTTCCCTCTGTTCCTCAAACTCCTAACACCTAGGCCCCCACGTTCACTCTCATCAGAGGACCCTGCTTCCTACTTTCCCAGAGAACTGCAGGAATCTGAAGGGAACCGTCACAGACTCAGCACCACCAACGCCCGCCATCAGCTTCGCACGCCTGCGTGCTGCTTCCTCCCTCATCTGTGAAGAAGCCATCCGTGTCCCTGGCTAACCCAACCCTCCTCCTGCACCTGCCTGGAATGGTTCATTTTAGGTGTCAGCTCGGCTGAGCTGTGGCGCCCAGATGTGTGCTCAAACACTATTCTGGATGTTTCTACGAGGGTGTGTTTGGACGAGATTAACATTGAAATGGGTGGATTTACATCGAAATGCTTTACTCTCAGTAAAGCAGACTGCCCTCCATCATGTTGGCCAGCCTTATCCAATCAGTGAAAGGCCTGAACAGAACAAGAATGAGCAGCAGAAGGCTTGTGAACTTGACCTTCAGCACTGGCTCTTTCCTGGGTCTTCAGCCTGATGGCTCACCCTACAAACTGTGAACTTTGTAGCCTCCATAATCATGTATGCAAACTCTTTATAATATATAGGAATATATTATAGTGTATAATATAATACATAGTGTGTATTCTACGGAATATAAATCATATATCACATACATGCACACATCTTTTTGGTTCTGCTTCTCTCTAGAGCTATCCCTCTCATTAACACGAGGAATTCGCTCCAGGAATTCTCACCTTTCTGGTCTATGTCATCATTTTCTCTTTCTATAGGATCATTTCCATTTGCATTCAAACATGCTGTCATTTCTCTTCTGTATATCTAAGTTTTAAAAAAACCATACTTGCCCTTAATTGAATGTCCCCCACCAGCTACTGTCCCATCTCTCTGACTCCCTCGCCAACAAAACTTTGTGAAGTTTTATCTGTAGTCACTGCCTTCAATTTCACTCCTCTCATTTTCCACTAAGCCTCCTCCGAACACCTTTTCAATTATACCACTGCACGGAAACTTCTCCTGTTGAGAGCAACAGCAATTTCTATTTCGATACATTCAAGAGTCACCTCTTGGTCCTCGTCTTACTTGACCTGTCGGCAGCGTTTTCAACAACACCCTGCATCCCTCACTTCCCTCCCACAGTGCTGACCTGCGTGCTATTCCGCAGAAACGCAGGCACGTGCCTCCTTCCCATCCTGCACTGGTTGTTCCCTCTGACTGGAAAGTTCCTTCCGTTCCTTCCACTGATATCAAGTTTCCTCCTTCCTTTAATTCTTTGCTCAACTATGACTTCCTCAGCAATAGCTGACCTTATGATCCTACGTAAAATTAGAATCACTCCCACTTCCAGCTCCTTCTCATTCTGCTCTATTTTTTCCACAGCACTTGCTCCTAACATACTGTACAATATACTTATTAACTGTGTTCTGTTATTTAATGTCTGAGCTCCGTAAGTGCAGATTTTTTGTGTGTCTGTTTTGTTCACAAGTACTTTTCAAGTATCAGCAATAATGCTTAGCACATACTTGACACTCGAGAATATTTGTAGAATAAATGAATGAGGATGCTCTTCAGCTATCCTCTCTGTTTCCTATTACTCAGTTAAATTTCCTCCTAATGTAGACCTGCTTCCCTCACGATGGGGCAGACAGCTGCTGGCCATTTCCAGGTTCACAGCGTTACAACTCCAGGACCGTACGTGAACGGAGACTTCCCTCTCAACTGCAGCTTGAAAAATTCAAGTGAAAGACTTAGGTCACATACCAGACAACTCCTTTGGCCTAGAAGACACATCTTGTGAAAGGACAGCAAATAACGTTTATGTGTCACATGAGATGTTGGTGACGATGTGACATCTGGGAGAACTGTCCCGAGTGGGCAGCTATCCCAAATTTATTTCTACTAACTCCCCATCACTCCGTCCCTTCTACCAGCAAACATTATGAAAGCAGAATTGAAAAAATAATAATGTCCATGCATACAATTGTCAAAGATAACACTACAGCGAGGCGTCCCACAGACACTGCACACTCAGTATGTCCAACAAGGTGGGCCCAGCCCTCAGCCCCACACCTGCTCCTCCTCAACAGTCTCCATCTTATCAGGTGGCCCAGTTACAGTCACTCAGGCCAGAAACCTAAGACTCACCCTGACACCTTCCTCCGCTCCCTCCTTCCAGTCACATGTAATCCAATACCAAGTCCAGCAGCTTCTGCTTCTGAGAACTTCTCTAATCTAGCCCCCACCATCAACACTTGTTCTTCAGCGGCTTATTTCTCTCCTGATTATCTATTGTACAGTGTAACAGAATTGCTGGGTTATTTATATATTTCTATAGATTTGGGGTTCCTGGAGGACAGAAACTGACTTTCAACTCTGTGGATAGTAACAATTCTCCCATATTGCCGCCTGAAGTACCTTGACCAAAGGAAATGGTCAAATGCCTCACTCCCTTTAATTTTGTACCAAGAGTGTCCTCCGATGTGTTTCCTGAAATGGCCTTCTTGTCTCTGATCTGCGTTCAGGGGACATGCTTCGATTTCCACATGTCCTTATCCAATCCCATTCAAACAACTCTTTGCTCTAATTCTTAGAAACAGTGTTGCCCTTAGTCTTCAGGAATGAAATGTTTTTCACAGTCCTGAACCTACTCTGGGATTCAGGGTCTTGAGATCCTGGAACTACTCCTATAGTTTAAAAGTGGTCTAAGGAGAATTCCCAGCTCTGACTCAGGTGGAACCACGCGTCATGCTCTTTATAGTCAGCTATGTATGTCAGGTTTCTCAGCATTCTGTGAATCAATCACGACTACAAAGAAAATTATCAGAAGTCTTTTTTCCCACATTATGAGTACTGATTCTAAGGAGACTTCTATTTTTAAATTAAGAACGTATTACTTATTGACTATCCACAGTGCATCAGATATTCTTTTCCAGGAGCTGAGGACACAGAGATGAATGAAAAGGAGACTCTGATTCTCATATTAGTTGCTGACACACTGACTGGGGAGCGATGCACATTGATGGATAATTGTACCATACAGTGATGTGAATTCTGAGGTGCTAGGAGAGGCTGAGGGAAGAGACAGTGAACTCTGCCTGGGAAAGAGCTGGAAAGTCTCCAGCGATGGAGCTTTCACACTGAGACTAAATGGGCAGGAGGAAGGGTATGGTGAAGGAGTCGGAAAGAGACATGCCATGTTTGAAAACCAGTACATTCTGTATCCTGAAATACACGTAGCTTGGGGGGTTCACTGGAAAATGGCAATGTCCTGGTAGAATTATATCATTTCCTTAGTGATTATCTAGTCTGACTTCCTTGTTTATAGATGAGAAAACTGAGGCTCAGAGAGAGTTAGTGAAAAATGTTATCATATCATCTCCCATTCTGTGGGAGTTCCTTCACTGCTGATTTCATACATGTCATGATCACAGTGTTCTCTTTTAATAAGAATGCACAAGCTAAGTTATTTTCTTGACCTGGCTGCAGCTGGAAAAGGAAAGACCTCACTGCTCTGGATTCTTCTTAACTTGACCTGTCAAGGCTTCAGCGACCCAGCGGAAAGGATGCTCTGGCTGTAGCCAAAATTCGCATTGTCTAAAGTCATCTTGCGACAGACAGAAGCAAGGCCCCTTCCTGTTTCTTCCTTGTTTTTCCATTTATTGGTAATGATCAGTTCTAAGGAGGGGGGTAGATTTGAAAATAAATCTATGCATATCACACACACAGTTTTAAAATGATCATTGTTCAAGGTTGTTGACAAGTAAAGAATGATCAATGTTAACTGATTCAGTAAACCTAGGATTATTCTAAATTTGTTACACAGGTCATGAGATGTCCTTCAAATCTGAGTCATCCTAAAACACAGTTTCTACTTCATGGAAACACAGTGCCTGGGACTCTTTGGTTATGAGTCCTTTTTTATAGGACAGTAGCAATTTGGACTTTTTAAAGTCCAAAAGCAGACATGATTTCAGCTTCTGGTTCTATTTGGCCAGCATTCCTTCTCAAATACGGCTGTCTTAAAAGAGTGCAAAAGCAAGAGTTTCAAAGAGGGACTGAGATATCTTAGTCCCACTAAAGCAGACTGAGAAAACTGACATGAATCAGTCATTTTGGCTTCTAAAAAAGGAAAGACTAGCCTTTTAAAATATTACAGCTGCCTATAAAGTGGAAGGCTATTTTCACATATCTTCCAATGCAATGTAACTAAGAACATTTTTACCTACTGACTCCATTTCATTAACTCATACTTGAGACTAAAGAAACTGTTCTGTAGGTGAACTCCACTGAACACAGGAAAACGCACAGGCACAAAGGAAATAAACAAATATGTCAGGAACAAGCCTTTTGCTGCAACATTTTTGAGCTCTACCTTTGTCTCAAGGTAAGGCAACCACTGCCTAAGAAGTCAACTGCAATATCGCAGGGTGCAAGCATAAATGATAAAACGAGGAAGGGCCACGCTGCAGTCTAGCAAGACTATTCTATTATAAATCCACCCTGTAAAAACCAAGCCTGGGTGGGACCATTTTGTTAAAAAAAAAAAAAAAGACAATGAGAAGAGCTCATTCAATACAAAAGAAGAAGAATCATAATCAGGAAAGAGATGGAAAGTGAAGGCTGGGTCTTTGTCAAGTAACATGAGAGCTATTTACAGAACTGTTACCCGGTAATTTCACGGCAATGGCACTTCCTCTATTTTAAGTGGTAGTTTATCTCTCTGGTAAAAAAATATATCTGTATACTCAATCTTTGGCTGGGAAATTCACTGCTGAAGTTTCTTCCCCCCATTTTTGCTTAATTAAGTAGTTGACAACAATATCCAAGGTGGCACAAAGGAACCTACGTCTACTTGAGACCTAAAATGAGTAAAATCTAAATAGCACAATAAGGCAGATTGCAGGCCACCTGCAGGCCTTCACTGTGACTGCTGGGCAGTAAACAGCCTTGAGTCACACTGTTGTTAGGAGTTTATTCCAGGGTCCCTAGGGATACTGGAGGATTTGATTTTTCTGGACCTTTGGCTGAAACATCCCACCCACAGAACAAGTCAGGAAAAACCTGTGTAGTGGCCGTGTTGTCTACAACCAAGAGACTTCACCCTCCAGTGGTGTGGATTCCGTCCCCAGTGCCTCCCTGCGTGGTAACTCGAGAGAGTGAAGTAAGAGGGGAAAGTTCCGTAAATACATATGGAGAATTTCAACATAGAAAGAAAACACTTATTTGAATCAATTCCTTTAGAAAAATAAAAATTTTAAAGACTTCAGTTTTGGATTCCTTCCCTTAACACGGAAGAGCCATTTTAACTTCGAAATCTGTCCTGTTTTTAGAATTGGGGTATTAAGCCATGTACTACTGCCCACAAAAGCATCAGAATCACAAACGCTGTGGTCAAAAGTCTTTACCCTTCTTCAGTTGACTGGTGATTTCATATGTTCTAGGAATATTTTTATCTTTTGGCATGATGCTCTGTACCATATGGTATAACACACTGACAAGCAAAAAGGGTAGAACTAGTTTGAAATATATACACATATATACACACATATATTTATACATTTATATATTCACACACACATACACTGCATGCATAGTGAAAGAAGTTGCATGTATGCCCGCAAAGAAAGAAGGGCAAAGTTACACATTCTGCAAACTACTGAGATTCTTTGTCCGTGTGAAAAAGGTCTTCCAAAATCCAAAGCAGGAGTAAACGTTCCCTACAAACCTGAAAGCATTCAAGAGATGTATCAGGAGCCCCTACACTTCGCTACATCGAGTAATAGTTGAACTGTCTGTAACACTTTTCCACACAATATTTAATGCTGCGTCTCTAAGTGCAACAGTAACTGCAGCAGTGACACGGTAACAGCTTGCAAAATTCACTGAGGAAGGATTGTTAAAATGGGAACCTCACTAAACTGTCTTTAATTGATTCCAGAGGGTGAAAATATCCTTCTCCTTTGATTGCAGGTTGCTTCAACATGGTTTTTCTTTTGGAAACAGTGATCTTGAATTGGATTTTACAAGTCTTCAGAAGGATGAAGAGTGACACTTAGCCTGCTCATTATTCTTTGTGTCAAGAGGTAGTGGCCCCTCAAAGACAACAGGAGAAGCTTCCTGACAACGATTTCTTGGATATGACACCAAAAGCACAGACAAAAGTAAAAATAGACAAGTGGGACTACAAACTAAAAATCTCCTGCCCAACAATTGATAAAATGAAAAAGCACCCTACAGAATGGGAGAAAATATTTGCAAATCATCTATCGATAAAGCATTAACATTCATAATGTATAGGGAACTCCAACAATTCAATAGTAAACAAACAAACAAATAAACAAACAAAAACCAACAAATGACCTGGTTAAAAAATGGGCAAAGGAAATGAACAGACATTCTTCCAAAGAAGACATACAAATGTCCAACAGGTATATGAAAAAGTGCTCAGCATCCCTAAGCATCAGAGAAACGCAAATCAAAACCACAATGAGATATCATCTTATACCTGTTAGGAACACTACTGTCAAAAAAAAGCCAAGTGTTGGCAAGAATGTGGAGAAAAGAGAAAAAGGGAACCCTTGTACACTGCTGGTAAAGATGTAAATTGGTGCAGCCACTATAAAAAACAGTACGGAAGTCCCTCAAAAAATTAAAAATAGAGCTACCATATGATCCAATAAGTCCACTCCTGGGTATGTATCTCCCCAAATCGAAATAAGAATCTGAAAGAGGTATCTGCATTCCATGTTATTGATAATAGTCCAAGACATGGAAGCAACCTAAATGTCCATCAATGAACAAATGGATAAAGAAAATGTGTTTTATACATGCAATAGAATATTATTCAGCCTTGAGAAGGAAAGTCTGCCATTTGTGACAACACGAATGAACCTAGAAGAAATTATAGTAGGTAAAATAAGCCAGACACAGGAAGACAAATGCTACATCGTATCACTTATATGAGTAACCTCCAAGAGTCACACTCGCAGAAGAATAGAGGATAATGGTGGTCCGCAGGGGCCGAGGGGAGGGGAAAACAGACAGTGTCAGTCAAAGGGGGCAGAGTTTCAGCTAGAGCAGATGAATAAGTCCCAGAGATCTATCACCCACCGTGGTGCCTGTAGTTTTTACTCTATTATACACTTAAAACTTTGCTAAAAGGGTAGACATTATGTTAAGTGTTCTTAATAATAAAAATAATCATAATCACAGGGTGGGAGAGAACTTTTGCAGGTGATTGATGTGTTTATGGAACAGGTTGTGGCAATGATGGTTTCGCTGATGTACACTTATCTCCAAATTCATCGAAGTGTTTTCATCAGGCATATGTAGCTTTGTGTATGTCAGAGAGACAGACACACAGACAGACACACGGAGTCCTGCATTACCTGTCTGTTCTCCACTGTATCTAGACAAAGGGCAGTCTGGGCACACAGTGAACCTCAAAACCTCTGCTGAGCAAATATGTGGTGCAAAAGCCAGTAAATGGAATCAGGAAAAAGAGGTGTTTTCTCACACTGTCCAACAAATGTGACTTCCCCACAACCTGGTGTCAGAAGGAGATTGCAGACTATTACTGCCTGCTCTTTTGAGACTTAACATCTTCTTTTAAAATCCAGATGTACATATTCATATCTTAGTTAAATATCTCCTAGAAATGCTTAAAAGTTGTATCAGACCTTTGTAATTTCATTTTTAGTCAAGGGTAGGTGCGTATGTTAGAACACTATTGCAAGAAAACTCACAAAGAATAAGAAAAAAAAAAGAACAGTGTTAAATGGTTGGACCTCAAGTCAAGCACTGTGCATCTGAACCTTAACTGCACTATAATTCTAGCTGTCTGACTTTGGGAGCATTATTAAAATGAGACTCAACTTTTTACCTCTATAAAGTGAGGGAAGTTATTGTGAGGGAGGATTCAATCAATTCAGTCTAATAACAGCTATAGTCTTGCCTCGGTGTCTCATAGGTACACAGAAAGTGCTCAGAAGTGTCCCCTGCCATCATTACAACAAGTCAAAACGTGTTCTGTAATGCTGTTGTCAGAGAGCAGTTTATTGTCTCATCGAAGAATTCAGAAATGAGATACGGAGGTCAAGAAAGCAAAGCGAGGATTTACTAAGTGATGGACAGTACGCCCTCAGGGGGAGAGCGGGCAGACCCAGGTGGGTAGCTGCCCCGAGTTTCCTTGGCAAGCTGGTTCTATGGGTGTAAAAATGAGTGGGTAGAATATTCATCGGTGGGGAGGGGCTTGGGGTCGACTTTCCTGATCTTTATCCCTGCTCCATCTTCCCCAGGGGAGGAGGGATTTTTGTCCTTATTTAGTCTTCATTGGGAAGTTGGATATAATGAGCAAAAGGTTACACTCAGATGGTGGAGATTCCTGTCTTGTCCCATCTTTCTTTGTCGGTCTCCAGGACACTTGTCAACAGAAAATGCACAGTTATTCATCAGTCTGGAGGTTCCTGTTTTTCTTGATCTGCCTAAGGACCCCTGTTGTTCACAAGATGTGTGGCTTCCTGCCATTGGGCCCCTGTCCCCCTTTCTCTGCTCATCTCTAGCTACCTGCCTGCTCTAACAGTGCTACATACTCAACACACAAAAACAGATTAAAAAGTCAACAATATCGGAGTAGCTGAACTTATCCATCAGGTGACTGCCTACCATCCAAAGTGGCTAATCCCTTCACATCCCGTCCCAAAGGTACAACACTGCCAAAATACAGGGACATGACCAAAAACAACAAGCCACCTGTCTTTTGGGATAAAGCGGTTTGGGGGTCACAGTTCTCAGGTACAGCTAATACACAGCAATGCTTTCACCAGGGCAGTGGTGATTTTCAAACAGAAAACCTGGCAATATTTATGAGCCATCATCCCACCATCCTTTGTGCTAAAGGCACTAAGGATCAAAATGTTTGTGAGTCTATGTCATTAACCACAACCAGACTCAGCCTTTTCACAAAGGAGCTCTGATTCGTTAAATAAAGTACACGGTCCACCTACGCCCAGGAGGGGAATCAAAAGCACAGTTATATAAATCCAGAACCTAGACCTGAAAGTTAACAATACGTATTTTTAAACTTTGAATTTTCAGAAGCAGGAATTTTAGGAATTGACTGCATTCCAACTGCTATGTTTTCAGTCAGGTTTACAGTGGAGAATAATCATTCCGCCAATATGTGCTCCACTTATAAATATTCATGATAGGTAAGCACTTGCTTATGAAATCTTCACTTTGCAATTAAAGTGGCAGAAAAATTGATCTGCATGACATTTGATTTATCATTTGTATATGCAGTTTGTACAGTCTCATATCAATATCTACTCCTCTAAAGTATTCATATTGTGAACAGATAACAATTACTGCACCAAACTGTTCACTTGTTCATTCATCCTTCATCCTTGCAGCAAATATTCACTGAGGACCTACCCACTGCCAGGCACTGTGCCAGGTGCTAAGACTAAAGTAAAGCTTCTGAAGTTTCTTCTTCATTATTACCAGCTATTTAGGATAAAGTTACGAGGAGACATGACAATGGATTTAAATCCTGTGATGGTTGCACTTTTATTAAAATTTCTATTAATTTTTGTATTAAGCAATTACAGACTTAATTAATCCTTTCCACCTTCCTAGAGACAAAAAGTGATCCCATCCCGAATACTTCTGTGTTGAAAAAAAAAGCCAAAGCCATAAAAACGAGCACTTCAGCTATAAAAATGCATGATATAATAGATGTCACCTTCTCTTATTCAGCAAAGTAGCTTTCTGTAATTTTGTCCTTTGCCTTTCACAGAACAGTAACCTGAAGTAGTTTCAATAGGATTTTACTTTGGATAAAGTACAAAAATATCCTTCTACAAGAAGACGTTAATCTTTCCTTTGCAGCTGATGGTTCTCTCTGTGCTCCTCAATTTTTGGGGACATCACTCAAGTACAGCGTCCCCTCCCCTCAGATCTCTTCACCTCCTCACAGTCACCCTCAGCCATCTCCTCCAGGCCGTGCACAGCAGTAAGGAGGTAGGTACCAAGTTTGGGAAATTAAAAATCCGACCCAGTCATATCCAGATCTCAATGCCTGTGGCCTCCGTCATATTTTCAAAAAGATTTCAAAGATTCATGGAGTTACAAAGTTACATAACAAGCATTCAAATCTGACTTGTAAATTGATGCATAAGGAAGAGAGGCATCAATGAATAGCCCCCAGGAATCTGTGGGGGTGGAGACCAAAAATCCTCAAATGCTTATCATTAGCATAGTGATGAAGGTTTTGAGAATTTAAAAATGTTTACTTTCAACCCAGGTCCTCAGGGGCAACCAGCAAAGTCACCCAGGTCCCAGGCTCTCTGAACCTTCTTCCAAGAGGCAGTACAGTTCAATGAAAAGAGCATGAGGGATACGCCTGCCAGGTTAGCTTTCTATGGCCACCGTAACAAAGCACCATGGATCTGTGGCTTTAAACAATACTAATTTACTATTGTTCGGTTCTGTAAGCCAGTAGCCCAAAATGGGTCTCCCTAGGCTAAAATCAATCATTTCCATCTTCCCTTCCCCTCAAAAGTCAACATCACAGTGGGCTGGAACTGGATTTTGGACCCAGGTCCATTCTGTCTTCCCAGCCACGCTCTTTGTCTCAGACAAGACCTTCTATGACAAAGTTCCATTATTGGAAAAACTGATCCGTGGATGCTTTTACATACATAAGTGGCTGCACATAACTCAGGCAAGCATACCAGTATTTATCAGCACAGCGTGATTACAGCATTAACCAATCCTCAGTGTTGGCCCAGCTGGCAGTTCTGAACGTCCCAAGACCCAGCAAATACCTACTTTAGATGTCACACAAAGACAGCAAAGCATGTGCTTTTCAGAACTTACATGTTCCTCTCATTACACGGTAGGAATACTCTCCATCTCTAGGAACTTTTTTTTTTTTAAGTTACAAAATAAAATAGTGATGCAGCCCCAAATGTCTCAAATGGCAACAAGACCAAACCAAACTCTACAGCTTAGTAAGGGTCAGGGCAGCACCATGCAGTCCCTGATTAGTCACTGAACCAAGAGCCACAAATGTGCCCAGAGAGCCAGCACCTCCTGGGTAAGAACAGAGAGACCCACCTGTTAAAGTCAGCATACTCTTGAGGAGAAAATGACTTTGCTTTCAGCTGCCCACATCCTTTCCCCACATTTTGTTATGAGAAAAGGGGAGGAAACAAGAAAAACATCCTCTAATGATGGCAACCTAGTTCTTCTCGTTGACGCAGGAGTGTAACAATGTGAGGGGTCGAGAGCTCCGGGGGTCTTGTTCATGAGTAAATAATTAGAAGGAGGAAATAAAATTGACTTGTGTGACAGAGTGATGTCAACAAACCAACATTTCAAAACAACTCGTTATCTACATAACCTTGACATCTTGCAACTCAAGAAAAAAGCACTAATTGAATTTTTACTTGACTAAGATTTATCTCAAAAACATTTAAATCTTATTTCTCACCAATTACAGCCTCTTGGGGGTGTGGGGATATGTGTGAGGGATGAAAGAGGTAAAGAAACCCATCCCACTTTTTTTTTTCCTCCCTAAACAGCGACTAGGAGAAAGGGGTCTCTGGAAAGTACCAAAGAGACCTGACTATGCAAGCCACAGCTGTCTTCAAAGTGACCTCACACTTTACAAACACGCCTTCACCTTTCTCATATCTACCTTGTATGGTAGCTGTTACTTCCGTTTTCCGCTAAGGAAGATGCCTCAGATTACCCCGACTGGTCAGTGGTCACAGAACTGCAGACCCTTTGACTCTCCTGCTGAGGAAGGGATCCTCTCTGATGTCACCCAGAAAATGCCATGTGGTGACGTGTCTCTCCTGGGCGCAATCTTTGAGTTCTTTCTCTAGTGGAAGGCTTTTCTCAGCCAGTGCAAGGTCAGTTGTGTTCCCACAATGTAGGTTCTCTCCTAAAGCCTCCAGAAGGGCCTCAGCCCTGCTGACACCCTGTTTTAGCTCAGTAACACTCTGATCTCCAGACCTCAAAGAGTCAGTCTGTGCTGTTCCACACCACTAAATCTGTGGGTAATTTATTATAGCAGCAATAGGAAACTCACACAGATTTTGGTACCCAGAAGTGACATGCTGCTGTAACAAATACCTAAAAATGAGAAGTCGCTTTGGAATTGGGCAATGGGCAGAGACTGGGAGAATTTTGACAAGGATGACAGAAATAATGGTAATTTTCCAAAACAGTTGTGAATATAAGACTTTACCCTATGATTCATCAACCCTCTCATAGGTTTCAAGATTGTAACTCAAGGAAAAAGCTAAGTATATGTCCACAAAAGTTCTGTAAAAGAATGTTTACATAAGCTTTATTAGCAATAGTCCCAAACTGGAAATAACTAAATGTCCATCAACAGAACAATAGATGACCAAATTGTGGTATACACATATACATACACACACATAATAAAAGTACTATATATATTTTATATATATATACACCACAGATTATATACAGAGACAATGCAAACTACTCTGCAGTGAAATAGAATAAATGAATTACTGATATATTCAACAACATGGGTGAATCTCAAAATCTTTCTGTTGACAGAAAGAAGCCATGCACAAAAGTAGATATTGCATAATCCCATTTACATGAAGTTCAAGAACAGACAAAACTAAATCAGAGCCTAGGGGTAGGGCCTTACGAGAACAGTGTGTGGGAAAACTTCCCGGGGTGATGAAAGTGTTCTATATCTTGATTGGAGTGACAGTTACACAGGTGTGTACATTTATGAGAACTAATTCAACGGTACACTTAAAATCTGCACATTTCATTGTATATAAATTTAGCCTCCCAAAATGTCTGAGACGTATCCTTGCAGCCTTTTCCATTTTTAAGAAAGACAAAAGCAATGCTGACACTGAGCTGCTTGCTTGGCACTCAAAGTGTGGACAAGAAATGATGTTTGCCGTTTCAGTAAACAAGGAATGTTGCCAGCCGTCAGCCACTGCAGCCACCCCCGATGGTGTGGTGTGTCCTGAGAGGAATTCAGGATGGGGAAAAACAGGATACTGGCACTAGACAGTGAAGACGCATTATCAAAGAAATAATTTCAATGAGCACAGACTCTTGCATCTACCCATTTATGGAAAAGCCTGAAATCATTAACTTGAGATGTCTGGTTTTTGTGATCAGCAGCAATCTTTTGATGTTAACTACATTTTTGTTTTCCAGCAAAAACTCCCATATAGCCTGGTTCCTCCCTTACGTCTTTGGAACAGTGTCTCAGAGACATCTGAGCGGCTGTCTCCCGGGCTATGTAGTCCTCAGTAAGGTCCCCAAATGAATGAAACATAGCTCACAACTTGTAGGTTGTGCATTTTTTTCAATCAACAATAGCTACCACACTTTGCTCTTCTGCTGAACATAAACAGTTGCACAAACATTAGGCCATGCATGCCACTCCATGACTATTCTGGATAAAGTCAGAAACAAGATCCATCTATAATCACGTCTAAATACTGACAAAATCATGAACACTGTCTAAATGAATAAAAGGACCAAACACCCTCCAACCCTTACTAACACTCGTATTTGTTGCTCATTTACGAATTACTGATTTAGCCTTAATCCATTCCTCTTTACTCACAGAGGAGGTTTATTTAGGTGTCCAGTCATAGATTAGCTCCAGCTTTCTGAGAGTATCTTACCCACAGAGCAAAACCTTGCTTCCTTGAACCCTTCCCAAAGTCACATAACACAAACCCAAATCCTTTAAATGGGTCCTTCGTAACACCCATCCCTAGAATGAATGGTGTGTCTTCCTTCTCGCTGCCATAAGCGAGAACTCAGCTTGTTCCACTGCAGGTGTGTGCCTGGTGGTCTTCGGCTGGAGGTCACTGACACCATGTATATGAACATATTCTGTGTGTAATTTTTCTTTTTACTTAATATATCTTGAGGTGGGGAGGGCATAGCATAAGTGGTAGAGTGCATGCTTAGTATGCAGGAGGTCCTGGGTTCAATCCCTGCTACCTCCTCTAAGAATAAATAAGTAAATCTAATTATTTCCCCTCCCCCCCCAAAAAAACAGAAAAAGAAAAAGAGAAGAAAATACCGCTATTTGAAAAAAACATATATATATCTTGAATATGGCTTTCTATGACTTCATACATTCTACATTATATTTTTTATGGCTACATATGTTTCTATTATTTGGATATGCTAGAGTTTCTTTAACTAAATCAATTATTTTTTGGAAATAAAAGTTTTTTTCCCCTAATGTTTCACTATATAAGTTGCCCTAATTGCGACTGCTGTGGTTAAATCTTTAAGGGCCTTTATAATTATTTCACCAGAAGAAATTCTTTTCAATAAAATTACTGGGATTATGAGCTCAAGAGGTATGAAACATGTTACTAAATCACACTCATGTCTCAACATAAAATCTTAGAAGCTGTTGGAGGACAGACAGCATTCCAATCCATTTCAAACAGGCTGTCATTTCCATTAACTCTCAGTGATCAACTTTAACTCTTATTAAGTCTGCATCTTGTCAACTCTGATGGTCCTTTGATCTCAAAAGACTATAGTCTTCGCAGCAGCATCTGACACAGATTAACTTCCCCTGCTTGTTTAAACCTGTCCCTATCTAGCTTCCATGACACCATATTCACTTGGTTTTCTTCCCATGCCATTGGCTCCTCCTTCTCAGTGCCCTTTGGTGGTTCTTCCTCTGCCAGACTCTCTAATAAGGCGAGTGGCAGGGCCCCCTGCTTCTCCATCAAACTCTCTCACCAGGTGATCTGATCTATACTCATGACTTTACAGTCCATGTTCATATTTGTGACTTGCATAATTATATATCAAGACTGGATCTGTCCACAGAGCACCAGAAACACACACTTGACTACCTGTCTGTCTGACATGTCCAAACAAAATTATCAATCTCTTCAATTCCCGCAAACCTGCCCTTTCTCAGGAAATGACACCACACTCCACCCAGGTGATCAGACAAAAAACAAAAACAAACGGGGGGTTTAAAAAAAAAGCTATTAGGAAACTGGTATGAAAAAGTGACCCAGTAAGAAAAGGAAAATGGATGATTTCAAAGTGAGTGTTTTTATATTGAACTTCTCTTGTTTCTACTTCGACATTTCAAATCAGATAATGAAGCGACACACTTCTGGGTTTTGTTGTTGTTTTGTTCTAATAAAAATAATAGAGCAAGTGCATAAAACACACACTACAGACGCATTCAGTACTCGTGAAAATCCCATGAGGTCCTATCATTTCATTTTTCCAGATTTGGGCCAGTGGTAAACTGAGGCACCAAGAGGCACTCAGAGATACTGTTCATTCCATACATTGGCATTTTCCTAAAACACTTCACTTTTAACTGAATGAAATGTGAAACGTCCCCTCCTGAAATAGTCTATGAATGCTGGGCCATAAAGCATGAGCTCACTGTAACAAGGCACCAAAATGCGTGATGCCTAACGGGTAGTGCAAACCTGGGGCTTGGCTTCCTGCAGCCTGGGAGGCACGCAAACCGAGTCCAACAGCTCGCCTGCGTACGCGGATGCAGGGGAGAGGCAGAGAGAGCCTTTGTCTTCTCACACGACCCCGGAGACGCAGGCGCCCGCTGAAGTTGTGACTATCTGCGCTCGCTGTCACGGAGGGGACAGCGGGGCCCTCCGCGTCGCGCGCGGTGGCGGGGCCCAGGACGCATGCGTGGCCGGGGCGCGGGGCCGCGCGGCGGGGCGGCGGGGCGGCGGGGCGGCGGGGCGCTTCTTACCTGGTGCGCCGGGCGCGCAGGCACAGGAGCAGCAGCAGCAGGGCCGCGGCGAGGCCCAGGCCCGGGCCGCTGAGCAGCTGCCGCAGCCACAGCTCCGGCGAGAAGCAGCCCATGCCCGCCGGCACGTCTTCCGCCGTGCGGATCGTGCGCGGCCGCGGGGACAGCCGGAGTCTCTGTTTGAGCGGCGCGCCGGGCGACTGTGCAGCCCGCGGAGGCTCCGGGCCCGAGAGGCTAGCCTGGCCGCGGCGCCGCCTGCCGTGTCAGCGAGGGGCCTCGAGGCCGAGTCTTAAAAAGTTCCCGGACTCCCCTCCCCCGGCCCACCCCCTCCTCCGGCCCCGTGCGCCGCCCCGCTCCGCCGCCCCCTCCGGCCCGGCCGCCTCTGGAAAACGGCGCGCGCCGGCTGCCCGGGGCAGGAAGAAGGGCCAGAAATGAGGGCGAAGGGGCTGGGTTTCCTGAGAGCCTCTGAAGGCCTAGGGAAGGGGATTTCTGTTCTGAGTTGGAAGTGAGTCGCTCGGGTCCCTCATCCTTAGCCCGCGCCCCTCAGGAGGAGGGAGCGCGCAGAACCCCCTGAAGAGGCCTGGGGCTGTGCCCGCCGCGGGGGTCTCCCTTAGGCACCGCCCGGAGAGCTGGCGGATACCTGCGGGCCGCGCTGCCCGCCAGCCCCCCGCGCCCGCCCCTGGCACGCCGCACGCTGGCCCCCGCGCCTGCTGTGCGCGCAGGCCAGGCCCAGAGGCCCGGGATACAGAGACCAGGGCTGGGACCCTCCAGAAGTCCTGATGGGCCACAGCCTCCAGGAAGACAGAAGACAGATGAATCAAGCTATTGCAGAAGGACCCTAAGGTACTACAACAGGAGTGACACACGTCCTGCAGGTTGTCCTTAGAACGAATAAGGGAGAAACTTTGAAAATAGCTTTTCCTGAGTAATGACCCTTCACCAGGGACTTCGCGCATGTGTATTTACTCTCCACATCATACTTGGGATGTAGTTATCAGTATATCAGAAAACATATAATATGAGCCTCAGGTTGAGTAACTTAATGTGGTCACTCAGTTGATAAGTAACTAATAACCATTCCAACCAGGGCTGTTCCGGGACCACGACATTCTTTTGTTCGTGTAAGATTTTATTTGCAGTTGTTTAGACAATTACAGCAGCTTTAGGACTGGTCTCCATACCTCTGACCTTTGAGTCTTCCAGCCCATCCTCCCCATTGCCACGTCCCTGCATCGCAGACCTATCCTGCTTCGACCCTGCTCGGAACTCTTAATGGTTGCCTTTGTGATAAAGTCATAAATCTTCGACCTGCAGTGAGAAGCCCTCCACAGTTTGTCACCATCCCATGGCTCGAAAGCTCCATAGACACGAAAGCTCGAGCCACCGTGTCCCTCACAATCAGCCTTTTCACATCTTTATTTATGGTGTGCCCTCTGCCTGAGAAAAATTTCCTCTCTCTCTTAAATACTATAATTCTACCTACCTCTCAAGACTCAGTTTAAATCCCACTTCCTTCTAGAAAGTATTCCTAACCCTTGTAATTAATCGTTCCCACCTCCATACTTTTAACACTGTCTCTACTTTTCACTCCTTCATGTTTTCCCTCTGTATCTGAGTTATTTCTGTTTATGCCTGTCTTTCTTGCTGTGGAAGGTGACAACCATCTCCTAGACAAGCCTGTCCGCACCTGCTCTCTAGCCACTATCACCCTGGTCCCCCACCCTGGAGTTGAGATAATATGCCTGGAAGTACTCAGCATGTGCTTGGCTCTTAGTCCATGCCCCAAAACTAAATTAAAGCTGCATTGCTCTCCTTGGCCTTAACGCTGTGGCTGAGCGAGCATGGGAACTGTAGTGTTTATGAATGTCTTCATCTTTGACTTTTATTCCAGGGTTTTTCTACTACCTCTCTTTTCTCCTATCATAGATTCAGTTTCTCAGGAAAGTCAACAGGGCACAATGAGCCAACAGCTATTCTGCCTCCTCTCAGAAAAAGCAGATTGGTTTCTATCACTGCCTGGCCCACAGAGCCAGTTTGCAGGATGGTATCTATACTGTGCATTGCTATACCCACTGCAGAAAGCCTCTCCCACTGATTTTCACAAGAAGCCTCAACTTCTATACTTTAGTTTTCCATTTGATCTCCTGGATGACTATTCTGTTTGAAAATGTAGGTTAAAAGGTTAAGCATTCATCACTTTATTGAACATTTACTATGTGCCAGGCAACATGCTAAACATTTTATTTTATAACATTAATAATAGCAAATGCCTGTAGGTAATCCACTGTCTTAGGTAAGTGGAGGGAAGAAGGCTACACTGTCACCTGCTAGAATTGGTTAGCAACTGTGTCATGACCTTGGGGTCTTTATAGTGCCTTACTCAGAGCACTACGGTATACACTTAATACACTTTGCATGTATGTTTCTGTTGTGTTTTCTATTTCTGTTTAAAGGGACCTCCCTACTGTAAATTGATCTGGTTGAAATAAAATCTAAAGACATCTTTTATTCCTCTTTCACTTTTGCAACCCAGTAACAGCATCATTATACTCAATCCAGTTCAATTTATTTTACCTCCAAAACATGCCTTTCCTCCCATCATTTCTCTGACAGAGATGACTGGTTGACCCTCCATATTTTCTCCCCCCACCTCCTCCTCAGTCACAGTCCTTGACTTTTAACTGAGCATGTGGCTGTCCCTTATAAAGACTGCTTTCCCACCCTTCCTTGTAGTTAGATGTGACCATATGACTGAATTCTCACCAGCTGACTAGGTATACAGTGTTAACTTGAGGAAACAGGAATGGTCAGGCCCTTTGCCTCCTTCCCCTCTTCTGCAGGTTAGGATGTAGACACTATGCCTGGAACTCAAGCAGCCATCTGAGCACATATAAGTATGCCCCGCGTGTTGCATTCAGTATTATCTGTTGTTTATATGAAATTCAAATTTAACTGGGGATGCTATACTTGTTTTTGCTAAATCTGGCAATTCTAGCCTAATTTCAACCCAGGGGTTCACTAGGCGTACAGGTAAGGCAACTGTAAAATTCTAGCTGCCTAACAGTCCCCTTCAAAAATCAGCCACAATTTTTTCCTTCAACGTTGGCTACCAACGTTAGTGTCTTCTGTGACTTGGCTGCACTAATTAGACCAGGGTCAGTGGTTAGATCTAAAAGAGTCATGGGGTGGCCCTTAGACTCTGAGGTATCCAGATGTGGAAATGTGTTCAGTATGGATAGCAGCTGACCTTTGTTCAGAAAATACTGATTGTGAGATGCATGGAGAGAGAAAAACACAGGCAAAAACAGAAGTGGAATCAGAGGGAGTAAAGGGAGAGGGTGATCTGCTGGAATCTCTAAAGAAAGACTCGTGAAAGTCCAGATGGCAGGTCATACTCCAAAGCAGCCCCCTTTCATCTCAGGTGACCCTCATCACCAGGTGACCTGAGCTGTCAGCCTCTTTCTCTGCCCTCTTTCTAATCTGTGATTAAGGCTTCAGTTCTGACCCTGCTTCCCTTGAGGTCTTCTCTTTTGGGTCTAAAGTGCATGTTTGAAAGTCACCAAAACTTCAAAAAAATGACTGTTTCTCTCCATTTCAACATCTACGTCCTAATTCTCCTGCTCTGACCTGGAAAACACTAATGTACTGGTCTGGGCCCTCCAAGTCCACTATTTAGTCAACAACTCTTGTGAAGTGCAGGTTGTCCCATGGCCCTATCCCTGGCCGCCTGGAGCTGTAAAAGGGTATGAGATGGCTCTTCCTTCAGAGACCTGGACCTGAGAGGACTAGAAAGGTTGACATTGGAAAGAAGGAAGAAAGAGGCTAGTGGACATGAGATTGTGGGGTGAAAACTGAGAGATTTAAGAACATGCCCCCCATATGGCTGCAATCTTGTGAGCTCCTGGGAGGCAAATAATGTTCTGGGGAAAGAGCAGATTGTAGGCTTCAGGCGTTGGGAAACATTTGAAAGTACCACGGAGGAAATTGTCAAAGAGGAATTCCACACATTTGTCTTTCTGGGACTGGGAATTTCCTAAACACAGATCTGAGTACTCAAGCCTGAAAGGTCCCATTCATCTTTGACATAAAATGCAGACTAGGTTTGAATCATACCTAGAACTTAAAAGCAGTTAGTCTCCTCTTTCTCATGAGCATTGTCCTGGCTAACTTTGACTTCCTATCTCCTTCTGTTAGAATTAAGACCACTTTCTGGGCAAAACTGTGAAGCAGAGGAAGGGGAGAAAATGGAAGAAGAAAGGAGCATGGGTTGAGAGGATCTGCTGTGTGCCAGGTACTGCTTCGTGTTTTACACACACGTTTTCCCCTAATCTTCAAACTCAACCTCTGGTGTAGAAATTACTCTTAAAGGAAACCCAGACTTAAAGAGTGTCAGGGCATCTGTGATTATTCAGCTCATGCATTGTGCTGTGACGTCGTCCCTCCTTTCACGGTACCAGCTTGCCTTCCTTAGAGCTTTCTTTGACTAACTCCCCACCGTATCTGCTCAACCATTCTGGCTTCTGTTTTTAGGGATCCTGTTTTTGCCTTGGTCTGCCCACAACCGCAGTACCCGACGGGGACAGTTGGGCCTCTGTACCTTGGCCTACCTCAGAGCAACCTCGCTAGCTCGGGGGCTGGTCTCAGTTTCGCCATCTGCAAAATGATATAAAGCTACTTTCCCTGTAGGTTTATGAGGATTGCACAGTGAGCAGTAACTATATGACAGTTGAAATGCCTGGAGTGTGTCCCTTTTTTCACATTCGAGGACCTTCTGCTCCACTGGCATAGGGTGCAAGTAGAAATGAGTTTATCAGATAAACTCAGCCCAGCTAAGGTGTTAGCTTGTAGGTATATTACTTCTGCCCAGTTAAAATGTAAAATGCGCCACGTCTTGTTTTCTTAAGGTGGCTGTTCTGGTTGCAGCAGAGATGGCAGTAATGGTATGTGGATTCTGAGACCCGAGACTGCTACCACCTACTGTTTAATCAGCACATAGTCAACAGTGAGACACCTTAGATGCTGGCTCTGACTGAACCTGACTGCAAATATCTTAAATCACAAATGCTTCCTCTTATACTGTCTTTCTTTAAAATTTGAACAATTTATCTCCTAAAGAGCCAGTTTATAGTGTCAACCCATACACATACAGACACAACAGGAAAGAATGCTTATTAAATAAAATGCTATTGAATGAGCAGAGTGACCCAGCAATAGAGAGTGTTGTTACATTTGAATCTTTTTTTTTAATAAAGTACAGTTTTAGGGAAGACCTGAATATAATTATTTTGAAGCAGTTTTAAAAATGGTGGAACAGATGGCTCTGATTATCTCCAAGAGGAAGGAATAGATTCAAGAGTTTTGTCGTTTCTTGTTTAATAGTCTTGGCATTACTTATACACACTTGAGATCTGAAAACACTGGCTTCTAAATTCACGAACCCATGCTAAACCTTAGTTTGTTCTCACGATCTGACCCTACTTGCCACGCCAAGACTTGAAACTCTCTGTCTCTGTTTCTGGTTCACTAGTTTTCCCAACATTTCTTTTCCTAATTAGCCTTTGAATCCAGATTTCTGAGGACAGAAAGCACAGGACCCCCCCCCAACCTCACCCCCCAGCTATCTCTGTTCACTAAGAGAAAGTTTTAGAGACTCAAAAACTTTTTTGGGAGGGGGGAGGAGCTGGGGAGAGGAGGGTGGACTATTGGGCCGAGCTGGTTCTTGGAGAAGCCACACCAGCCCTGGTCTGAAACAAAATCTACCCACACCACCTGTCCCACCAGGTTCTGCTGTTTCAATGTGCTGTAGGAGAGGCCCTTGGAAACAGACTCAGAGAGAGGCAGACCAGCACAGGACTTCATTAGAACAGCGTCTCAGGACCAGCACCAGGGGTTGAAAAGTAAACGAAACTGAAAGACAAAGGGAGAAGTGGGGTTGAGGTGAAGTCTCAACCAAAGACTCAGCCCATGAGGATATCCAGAACCCAGGCAGCCCTTCGGTGTTACCCCAGGATGGGGTGAAGGTCCAGGCCTTCAGGGCTCACTAACAACATTCATTGATTGTGGAGTGCCCTCAGGAAAGCGAAAGGCAGAAGGGTAGCCTTGCAAAGGAGTTCTCTTTAGCTGAAGGCAATTCCTGAAGCAGCTGGTGACACTTCCAGAAGGCCTCCCATCCTGACAGAATCTGAGCAACACAACACAGTGTCCACCAAATGCACGGTGTCCACTGCAGTGCCACAGAAGTGTATCGGTCAGATAGCACAGAGATGTTGATTCTTACAGTCATTTATTTTGGAATTGTTCGCTCTCTCGCTAGCAGAGCCACGGTGACACTAGCCTCTCAGCTTTAGAGATGATACAGCAATCATGTTTCTTAAATAACTTTAATCTTAAAGAAAAAACTTCATATTACAGTAGTCTCCCCTTATCTACGGGGGATACATTCCAAGCCCCCCCAGGAGATGCCTGAAACAGCAAATAGTACCAAACCCTATGTATACTGTTTTTCCTATACATACATACCTATGGTAAAGTTTAATGTACGAAGTAGGCACAGTAGGCGATAGTAACAACAACTAATAATAAAATAAAACCATTATAGCAATATACTCATAAAAGTTAGGGGAATGTGGCCTCTCTGTCTCAAAAAATCTTACTGTACAAATGTAATGCCTTTTCCATCTTAACTAAGCACTTAAGCACCGTGGCCTTAACTTTAACAATTTGAAGTGCGACAGCAAAATGAGCACAAGTTTCTTTATCTTTCTTCACAATTTCATGAGTAGAAGGTTTGATTTTTTTACTGTAGATCTTAGCAACCTCAGCATTCGATGTTTTTTCTTTCCTTATTAAATCAGGAACTTTCACCTTTTCACTTAAAAGAAGCCCCTGAGGGTTTTCCCTGGCCTCTGAACTGCCAGAATCACTACTCTTGCACTTTGGAGCCATTAGGAAGTAAAACAGGGGCTACTTGGACACAAATACTTTGATAGCACAACAGCTGGTCTGATACCGGAGAGGGCTACTAAGGGCTAACGGGCGTGATATGCTGGACACAGGGATGGGCCACGTCCCAGGAAGGACAGAGTGGACGGTGTGAGATTTCATCACCCTACTCTGAATAATGTGAACTTAAAAACTTATGAATTGTTTATTTCTGGAAATTCCCACTTAATATTTTTGGACCCCAGTTGACCGAGACTAACTGAAACCGCATAAAGTGAATCCAGGGATGGCAGCGGGCGGTGGCGGGGAACTGCTGTGTTTATGAGTGAACCTTATTACAATATTGCAACAAAGAAAGCCTCTGGGAGGCCAATTCAAACATTGACTCTGATTAGGAACATCATAGAAAGAGAATGTTAGCTAACCACCATTAGAGGAGCTACAAAAGGAAAAGAAGGCTTAAAATCATTCAACCTCTGGCTGATAGGTGATGGTCAATGAGGGAGTTTTCCCAAACAAGTCTGAATCCTATGAAATCTTATCAGAAAACCACTTAAGCATTTTCAGGAATTCTACACTCTTCATTAGGCAAAAAAGTTCCTGCTACAGACAATGTTTGGGACAATTTTTCTTTTACACTAACTAGCTACTTTCTATTTATTTGGTCTGTCACGGCGCCCCCTCCTTCACAGAGCCCCAGCCCTCTTACCTGGCTGGTTGCAACTTGGATTCATGGTAAGCCCTTCCACACCCATACCTTTCTTCACAGACTAGAAAAGACCTGATTTACTCTTCATCCTGCCCTTCCTGTCTGACTCCTCATTGTGTGAACTCTGCTCCCAGCTTCTTCCCACCTTCCACTTGTCCAAGGAAACTGATCAAATTTATTCCATTAAGGTTTTCTGAATCTTTTTTCTCATTTCCTCTTCCAGTTTTCTGATCACTAACTCACATTTCCTTGGTTGATCTGTTCCTTTCCCCTTTCTTCTCTGAAGTCTGGCACTTTTTTTCCACCAACAAAAATTGCTACATTTTGACATTTATAAAAGCAATTAATACTAGCAACTATACATATACTGGAAGTTTTGAATATTCTGATTTATGAGCAAACATTGCACTAATGCAAGAGAAATTAATTGATTTGTAATGACTCTGAAAAAAAAGTCTAATTTTCTGCTTGCTAGGGTGGAAATATAACAAAAATGGAATATCTACACACATAAGCCAGCATCAGTCTGGGACTTCCTAGAATCACATGTGCCAGATCTGTCTTGATCTTAGGGCAACTGATAAACAGAAGGCAGCTCTGTACTTCAACTTATTTCTGCAATAAACCCAAACACAGCAGGCATTGAAATCTTTGGTGAAAATTTATAAAAAGTCACATTATACAGCACATAAGATTCCACACACACACACACAAAATCCTCAACCTGTTCTGTTCCCCCAGTCCTCCTGGACCACATTGCAGTTGGAAGTGTATTTCTCTTTCCCTTCATGGAGTCCAGCCTCTCTGGTTCTACTTTCCCTCCAGAATTTTCCTATTCAAATATCAAGTACTTCCTGCTTTTGTAAAGCAAAGCCATGCAACTCACACCTTTTAGTTGAGCAAACCACGGGGGCCTCTCGTGTCAAGAAGCTATAGAAAAATTTCTTCTGAACGATGAGCATATAATACTTTCAAAATATAATCATTATCATCAACACCACTAATTTAAAAATTTTAAAAAGCAAAATTAGCCATTCTCTTTTTCAAGAATGTAATTGGGTACTCAGGAAATTGGACAAGAGTGGTGTCCCCTCTCTCCCCTCCTTAAAGGTGCTCTAGTGACAGTAATTGGTCAATCCGAGTGTGTATGGACAGACAAGTGTGTATGTGCGTATGTGTATATGTGCCCCTTCTGCATTCATAGGTGTCTCAGAGAGTCCCATTTATAGACATATTATGTCTTTTCTCTGCCTGTTACTCCCTACCATGATAAGCTAGATTCTTGCTCTAGAAAAGTTCAAGGGCTAATTCAGCTTTTCAGTGTTTCTGCCTCCTGCTTTTGAGTATTCCAGAACCTCAAAATCCCTTTCTCTTTCCCCATGTCTCCTTGTTTTGACTTCTCCTGTAGCAGTTCTGAACAACCTGTAAATCTGTTCCTTGTCTAAATTCTCACTGCCATGTCTCAGTAACACTTAGTCCTCTAGAATTTACACAACCCACGTGCCAAGAAAAACATAATGTGATGCTTTACGGAACTTTGAATGCTTATTCAGAGATGAATGGATTAGAATTCTCCCTGCCTACTTTTCTCTAAATTTCTGCATCAGGAATCAGAACATAATTATTTTGTACTTAGAAGGCTGAAAATGAAACAGCATAGTTCTTTTGAGCCAATAAAGGCATTATCTCATGTGACCACTTGACAACTTGACCATTTACCTTTCCTACCATAATAGCCCTCAGTCTTCAGTTCAAGGAACCAATGTGGGGATTCTGTCAGTTGCTGAATATGTTTATTCTAATTATGTATTCTGTAAATGAGGAAATGTCCATTAGATGCATTCTTTCAGGGAACCCACTTATGAAATTGATCTAAGCTAAAGTTTCATTAATCTTTAATTTTTATAATTGTCTGGTTATTACTTTTTCATAGGTTTTGAAGGTGTAAGTGTAGAGGACTGGTTTTAGATCTT
This sequence comes from Vicugna pacos, assembly GCF_048564905.1. Lineage (NCBI taxonomy): Eukaryota > Metazoa > Chordata > Mammalia > Artiodactyla > Camelidae > Vicugna > Vicugna pacos. The sequence continues at coordinate 18,348,869 of NC_133015.1, read as the reverse complement.
TCTTCTTTTTTAATATATGTGTTCAGTGCTATAAATTTCCCTCTGAACATTGGTTTTGCTGCATCCCCAAATTTTGATAGTTGTGTTTTTCATTTTCACTTACTTCAAAATTTTTAATTTTTTCTTGAGATCTCTTCTTTGACCCCATGTGTTATGTAGAAATGTGTTGTTTAATCTCTAAATATTTGGGGATTTTCCAGCTATCTTTCTGTTATTAATTTCTAGTTCAATTCCATCATGATCTGAGAGCTGAAATTGTAAGATTTCTATTTTTTATTAAATTTGTTAAGGTGTATTTTATAGTCCAGAATGTGGTCTATCTTGGTGAATATTCCATGTGAGCTTGGGAAGAATGTATATTCTGCTGTTGTTGGATGAAGTAGTCTGTGGATGTCCATGATATCCAGTTGACTGACAGTATTTTTGAGTTCAACTATGTTCTTTCTGTCTGCTGTACTGTCTATTTCTGAGAGAAAGGTATGGAAGTCTCCAACTATAATAATGGATTCATCTATTTTTTACTTTCAGTTCCATCAGATTTTGCCTTGTGTATTTTGATGCTCTGTTGTTAGGTACATACATGTTAAGGATTGTTACATCTTCTTGTAGAATTAGCCCCTCAATCGATATGTAATACCCTTCTTTATTCCTGATAACCTTCCTAATTCTGAAGTACACTCTGTCAGAAATTGTTACAGCGACTCCCATTTTATTTTCTTTAGTATTAGCATGGTGACTGTTTTCTGCTTGTTGCCCTTCTTCTTTGTTACTATTTTGTTCTCTACTCTTTTTCTGCCTTTTGAAGTTTTCACTGAGCATTTTATAATGATTTTCCATTTCCCCTCTCTTAGCGTATCAGTTATACTTCTTTCTTTTACTTTGTTTAGTGGTTTCCCTAGAACTTTGCAATACTCATTTATAACTAATTCAAGTACACTTTCAAATAGCACTGTACTGCTTCACAGGTAGTGCAATTACCTTATACAATAAGAAAATAATCTTAATCCTATTCCTTGGGAGCACATCCTCATGGGGCATACTCTGTAGCTGGACCCCTGGAGCCATCCTGGATTTGAATCTCTTTATAAAGTTAGAAGCAGTGAGAAGTGATGGGAGTAGACCTTAAGGAGGATCCGCAGTGCCCTGAAAACTAAGAGATCTTTTACGGTTACTTGAGACGAAAGATGACTAACCCAGCAAATGGTAGAAATCATGCTCTGATTATCAAAGAAAACTGCAGAATTTGCGTGTTCAGAATCCTCAGTTTATTGGCATCTGTGTGTGTGTCCTCTTCCCAGATTTTGAAATCTCATTCTTTTGTAATTAATTCCCTCAGAGACCCTGAGAAGTTATGAATTAAATTTTCTTTGTAATTCAGCCATCTGCAACACTAAATTTTGGATTTGGTGTTTAGAAATTTCAGTTCTGCAGTACAGAAGATGAAAGTCACCTTCAAGGCCATTATATTATAGAAGCTTTTTGGTTTCTTACCAAGACCTTGAGTTAGGAATTTAAAGCCCTAGTCTCGTTTTTTCCCTTCCATGTTGTCCAGCACATTTAGAAACAACCAAATCCATCTATGGTAATTTTACTTTTATTTCTACTAAATTGTTCTATGGCAGCCACCATTGGACAGGCAAGGTCTTTCCAAGTGGCTGTAGATGATACTTTAAGTAATGTTTTCCTACTACCATAGACTACCGTTGCCCCATTTACCACTGGCAACAGGGTCATAATTGTCTTTAAATCTAGCCAGACCAGAGAACCAATTCCAGATTTGTAGTATTATGGCTCTGTTACTCTGGAATTACTTTAGGTAACAATAACTGTGTTTGTCAAGAAGCAGAGCCATCATGCATATTATGGGAATAAGAGATTTAGTACATGAATTAAACTTGACACAATTGTGGGAGGAGCTAGGAAAGTAAAGGCACAGAAGGGAAATTTGGAGGACCAGAGGAAAAAGCCCTCCTCAGTCCTCTGGAAGCACTGTGGCAGGTAGACACGTTGGAGCTTGCAGGGAAATCGTGAAGCCAAACACATCTGCCAAAATGGACTGAGGGGGAGTACGAGGAGGTGTGTGGAGGCTGGGTTCCTGTGCAGCTCTTGCCTTTGAGTCTGCAGCCAAGCTGCTGTGCTGACCCTGGGGCCTCTGAGGGTCAGCCGGGCCAACAGCTGGAGACATGAAGTGGGCAAGAAGTGAAGAAGAGAAGTGAGGACGGTCAGGGAGGGTGATGAGGGAGTGGGAAACCTGGAAGATCAGAGTCAAACGGACTCTCCTGGTTTCATCACTTACTGTTGTGAGCTTGGGAACATTCATTCATGCTTGTGGATTTCTATTTTTCTAGTTGTAAACATAGATGAAATACTTACATGTTGACTTGCATGCCCCTAACATTTTTTTTAAAGCTATCTTTTTGTAAGTTTTCAAACTGACAGTGAAATTTTTTCATCATAAGTTAAAATAGTTCCAAAAGATGTGACTTTGGGCATATTTTGATTATTGACATTTGATATAAAAATCACATTATCCTTCTTTTCAGTGTATCTATTCAATATCATTTAAATGCTGTAGTGACTTTATGTCCACCATTATCAATTTAAAAAATTCATGAATAAGCTCTTCTTTAACAACCAGAAATTTTACATTGTCCCATTTTCTTCTTGAACTCATATTTCCATCCCATTTCTCCTACAGGATTTTATCCTTACATAATATATTTTTATGCTTGAAGGTCTTTTATTGATCACATTTTATATCTTTCTGCTATAAAAATACGTATATAAATTGAAATTAATTTTTTTAATATTCTGTGTGACCAGAAGACCGAAGTGTTATTTTTCCTTCATCTGGATTAAGTTATCATTACAATTATTATTGGTTCATTATTGATCAAAGAAACTTGAATATATTACAGAAATTGATAGAAAAACCTAAGAAGTTTAATCAGAAATGTGCATTTTAATATGTAAAATACGTATCAATGTATATGCATATGTAACTCTTCTCTGACAGTGAGGAATGTGGATACCAGCATCCTTAAAATATTTACTTGCTTGATGAATGTCAGCTGTATGTAAACAGCCTCCCTCACCACCACCATCATCGCTGCATTTGCACAGCCTCCTTGTGCAGCCCACGCATGGCCGCTGTGCAGATGCCTCCTCCACCTGCTCAGACACTCAGCTCTGCGCTTGCACGCCCTCGTGGTCATTTACTCTGCCCTAACTGCTGGCTTTTGGACTAAATCATCCTGAAAGAAAACCAGATAAGGAGGGGGATGGGAGCATGTTTACAAATCTGAACTCTTTTAGTTTGGAGGTAGATATTAAACACAGATTGGACACAGCCTCTCTGTGAGTTTCTATGAGGAACAACAGTGTTTACTACCAATACACATGTGCTGCTTTCTTCCCAGGGTCTTCCTCAACATCAACGGCTTCTTTGACAAGAATTACAGAGGCTGGGGAAGATAGGTTTTTAAAAGATAATTGTCGCTTCTCCTTTAATCCAACTCTACAAATGTATCTGATCTCAGAACGTTCCATCATGGGCAAAATACCCCATTTCTTTTATTCGTTTATTCATTCATTCATTCATTTTCATCCCTCCCTCACCTGGTGAGTCCCTGATGACATCTGAGTGCCAGGCACTGCTCTAGGCACAGGGACTCCACAGAGAGCCGGACAGACAGAACCCCACCCCACAGAGTCTGAGTCCCCCAAGAGCCCATCATGAAGGGGGCCACTGACGAGAAACAAAGAAATAAAACAGACAGCATATTCACAGAAGTGGCAACAACCCACAGAATTTACCCAAATCTATACTGTGTCGGATGGGAAGGCATGTACGGCCGGCCAGGGCGGAGACAGGGGCAGCTGTACTGTGTGCATGCAGAGGGGTGGCTGGCTGAGGGCCGACGTGGGCAGAGGCCTGAAGATGAGGGAGCAGCCACCAGCGTGTGGGTCTCTGGAGAAAGAAAGTTCCCAAAACACCCCATTTCTAACACTCAGTTTGTCTAGAACAGAAAAATGTGTTAGGAAAAGACAAAAACCTTTTCAAAACTTCATGTTGACTTGGTTAAGGAAGGCTTCAGACACAGTAGAAGTTGAGAATGTGAAAATGAATTTTCTTAAATCTTTCCCTGCCTACAAAGTTCTTGGAAAACTTTCATGGACCCAATTTGGTAATTATTGGCCCCTGTGCTTGTCTTAGTTTGGGTTATAACAAAGTACCCTCGGACGGGTGGCTTATAAGCAACAGAATTTATTTGTTGCGGTTCTTAAGGCTGGAAGTCTGAGAGCAGGGTTCCAGCATGGTCAAATTCTGCTGAGAGCCCTCTTCTGGGTTGTGGGCTGCCAAATTCTTGTATCTTCATGTGCTACAAAGAGGCTTTCATGTGATAAGGGCACTGTTCCCACTCATGAGGGCTGTACCCTCATGACCTAATTACTTCCCAAAGGGCCCACCTCCAAATACCATTGTACTGGGGATTAGATTTCAACATACGAGTTTTGTGGGGTGAGGGGCACATACATTCAGCACATTTCAGTGGTCAAAAAAATTAGAAGTAGCAACAAATTTGTAGTGAATCGATGGCTGTGAAAAAACAAGATAATTCATGCAGATAATTCAATTATATACATAGATAAGAATGAAAAGAAGTATGTTACATGTTATTTATCAATGAGAATAAGTAAGAATTACACTTTACTTCTATTGGGTAGAACATGTAATGGGAAAGATGAAAGTCATTTTCTAAAATTTCTGTCAAAAGTTTTTGCCTTTTTAAATCCAATTTTCGTATTAGGACTTGACTCATCTCTGTCACATTATTTTAGGTGTTTAATGAAAATTACCTCAACTATTTAGATTTAAGATGTTGAATCTTAAAGGCAGCAAGTATTTTTAGGAGTTGGGGTGAAGTTATTCACCCGTGTTGTTTCATCATTCAGCAAATAGTTGAATGCCTCCTGAGAGCCCAGCGCAGAGCCACGCACAGGGGACATGACAGTGAGTGAAATTCCTTATGGTCCCTGCATCTGTGGAGATACAGTCTAGAACCCTTTGACTGAAGGCTAAAGGAACCATAATTTAAGCGAGAAAATGTGATCCATTTGAACAACGTAGATTAGCTCGTGAAAATGAGAGGCAGGATCTGAAGTGTCTCTGTGGCTTTTAGCTTCAAGAAGCTGCGAACCCTCTTTCTGAGATGACTCCATTGACTCACCCAGCCACACCTTCTGCACATCGGCATCTTTGCTCTTATTTAAGTCCCTCAGGGGGTGAGTATGGTTGATGCAGGTTGAGTTGTGTCTCTACCTCTGGAAATAGTTGTGTGACTGTAATTGGTAGTCTCACCATAATCCCAAAGAATGAAGTACCTTAAATAAAAAAATAGAAAAAAAATAGTGAGAAGGCAGGGTTTCTACTGAAAGAAAAACAGAAAATATATTGGGGGTAGGAATGTCCACTTTAGTTTTCAGCCACTAACCAAAATCTGTCTGGTTCATCTTCTTCCATAAAAGTCAGTTCATTAGTTCCTACTGGTTTACATTTCGAAACTCTGAATCAGCACCTACCCTGCTGTTCCTCTGCTCGCCTCCTCCCCTCCTCCTCCTCCTTCCTTTTGCTGTTCTCTCCCGTTTCTCTCTCTGTCTCCCTCTGTATCTAGACGTTGCCCAGCTTGCCTTGAGAGGACCCTTAATTATCTTTATATAAAAGGTGTTTAAAAGTCAATGCTGTAATATTTTTCTATAAATAATTAAAACAGAGCTATAATAATGTATAACTTTGTAACAAATCTTTTTCATATCTGCATGCATTTGCTATGCCTGATGTATCATGTGTGTGTATATGATTCGCCTATGAATGCTGTCCCCATTGTGAAGCACGTTACATAGGGAAGCTGCTCAGTCACCAGCCAGTGACCGCAGTTTGCAGCATGTACACGCGTGGCCTGTTAATGTCTCGGGGGAAGTGCAGCTGCACAGGGACTGCAGAGGTTTGGGAAGGGCAGAGTGGTCCAAGGGGAGCAGTGAGATCCAGCAGGGAAAACCCTGGCTTCCTTTTGCTGCTCTGTATGTTCACACGATGTTATTGACCTCAGTATCTTTTTAAAAATTTTATTTTTTTCTCTATTAATAACCATTTCGGTACTTCTGGAGGTTCATTCATTGACCTCCATGTGGAACCTTTGCACTGATCTTTTATTTTCAGTCTTTATCAGTAATGACGCATTTCAGACATTGAACTGGTATTCCTTGGTTCGAGGCTGGTATTTAAAACCATTGTTTGTTTTCTCGGTCCATGGAATCTTAATATGCATGGCATGTCTCTCCTGAGTGGCGGCCAAATTTCCCTCAGGCTGGACTTTTAACTACCCGTGGCAAGCCCGTCCGGATTTGCAGTCACATGGGCATCTGGTCATGCCTGGGTTTCAGCTGCTCAGGAAGATGCCTGTCCCCGGGTGGTCCGCTGTTCCTCACACTGCGCGTCCGTCTCAGGTGTCCTTACAGAACGTGCCTCTCCCGAGTGTCCTCAAGAAGTTATCCTTTCCAGACAAGCTTTGGACCCACTTAGAATTCTCATTTTTGTTTTCGGGCTTTTGATGATGTGAATCTAATACTACTCAATCATAAAAAAGAAGGAAATTTTGCCATTTGCAGCAACATGGATGGACTTGGAGGGCAAAATGCTAAGTGAAGTGTCAGACAGAGAAAGGCAAATATTGTATGCTATCACTTATATGTGGAGTCTAAAAAATACAACAAAACTAGTGAATAAAATAAAAAAAGAAGCAGACTCACAGATGCAGAGAACAAACTAGTGGTTACCAGTGGGGCTAGGAAAGGGGGAGGTGGAATAGAGGGGTAAGGTCAAAAAAAAAGGGAGGGTTATTATGGGATTATATGAAATCATGTGCGTGAAACTTTTGAAAATTGTAGAGCACTGTAGAATTTAAAGAATCGTTCATTCAATAAAAGAAGAAAGAAAGCAGTATGAAAACTTGGAAACTTTATCAATATTGCGTTCCTCGTCAAAGTTTTTAATTTATCATTTGTTCATTTATTTATATCAGTGCAGATGTGTGATTTCTATTTTATTAAAAGGGATATACCCCGTTATTGTCATTCTTTATTTTAATACTCAAACTATCCAACATTTGGCTGATGGAAGCTACTTCAGGATGGATTCTGTGTTCTTTAGATACAACCTTACCTTTTTTTTTTTTTTTTTAGCATTTCTTTGCTTTCTGGCAAACAAGATGTGCCAGGCTATTTTGTGCGCTCTCTGCCTCAGCCTTCCAAGAAACTATGGGTTCTTTTCAGGGAGGGTAGTATTTGGCAGCCAAGTCCCAACTGCGTAGTGTCCATTGCTGTTGGGAGCTGCTGCCTTCAGATGGTCTCAGTGGACAGCACTGGGTGTGTATACTGAACACCCTGAGTTCACACCAGCACCTCCAATTCCAATCCAGTACTGCAAGATTTGTTCTCGTTTTTGCCTTCCCGTAGTTGTAGTCCATTTTACAGCTCTGAGCAACATAGCTCCTATTATCCTTAATACATTTACCTCTTTGATCAGTCATCCTACGTGCCGCCAGTCTCCTGTCGCTGCTGCCACTCCGTCTTTCACACGGATGTCTTCTTTCCCGCCACCTGAGCTCCTGGGGTCAGGCTACTGTCATTGCCTCCACAGGGACACCGTCCTCCCTGTGTTGATGCCCTAGACACCGCCTGCAGGACCACACTGCGGAGCGGAAGCCCTCCTCAGTTCATGCTGGCCCCAGTGCCCCATTCCACTGGCACTCTGTGCTTCCCGCAGGCTGTGGCGTTCTGTGTCGAGCTGCCCCTCTGGGTGACACTGAGCTTATGTCTTCCTCCTGACGCCTTATACAGTGTTGTTAGTACTCCGGTTGGATGTGTCACTTGTTTTGTTTAACCCCATATATTAGACACTATTGTCTTTTGTTAGCAATATTTCTTTGGATTTATGTGCATGCTTATTCTTCTGTTTTCACCGTTATTTCTTATGTTTCAGACCGCCCTTCTCACACGGTTCTTCGTGAAGTAGATTCTTTCACGGTTTCTGTAAAGCGAGTTTCTTGGTGGCGTTTTGTACATTCCTAATTTATTAAAAAATGTGCCGTTATGATCATTGTCTTATTTTGAACAGTAATTTTGCTAGGAATACAATAGGTTGACAGTAGTTTTCTTTCAACAGTTTGTAGGTAGATTTTACTGTCTTCTAGTTTCCATTACTTTGTTTAAAAGTCTGAGGTGATTTAACTCTTGCAGTTTTTCAAATAATCTGTCTTTGCTTCCGGGCTGCTTTGAAAGATCTTCTTTTCGTCTGTGATGTCCTAGGGTTTCAGTGGGATGCACATGGGAGGGAGGTTCCTCACTCAGGCTTTGTTCACATGGATCAGGCACAGCCATCATTTTTTTCCACGTTGTTTACTTACAGTAGAGTAATTATTGTGTAAACACGTTCTGTCTTGCTGGCCTGCCCCTTTCCTGGTCCTTCGGCTAGAGTGAGTAGCCTTGGTTGGTGTTTTTTCGGTCTGTGCCTGTTGACACTTATAGGCTGTTGTCAAGAAGAGTTAGGAAACTCACCACCATGTCTTTCTTTGGCTTCCAAAGCCCCTAGCCAGCTTAATTTACCCTCCTTGTCCAGTAGAAGGAGGGAAAAGAATGTCTACTGCATCCTCCTGCAAATGAAATTCTTTATATAGGTTTTTTCTTATTGTTTTCTTTTTAAAACAAATTTACTTTTCCTTGTATTTATCTTGTTTAAAAAAAAGTCCTTAAAAAACATACCATTACTATAGACTTCCAAAAAAATAACAATGCATCAAACTTGTTTCAACACGTATATAATTATAGTTATTAAATGTGTGCAAGTCTTCTTTAATGAGTAAAGCATACATACAGAATCCTGTAGAGTAACTATGAAGATACGATTTTTTTTTCTTTCCTAGGGGATTCCTGTACTTGAGAGGGAAATATTTACTCTGTTTTAATCAGTTTTGCTATGGTAACACTACTTAAAAGTTCCATCCCCAAACTCAGTGATTTAAATTCTTACTTCCATTTTATGGATCTTCAGGTTGCTGGGCTGAGCTGGAGCCCAGATTCCAGGCCCAAGGCTGCTCTTTGGATTTCTGTCAGGGACAAAGGTCTCTCACCCTCCTTGAACCAGCAGCATCTCGGGCATGTGAGCTGCTTCATATGTCTCTTTCCGAAGTTCAGGCCGAGAGGGCAGAAACTTGCTTAGGCACATTCTTTCTGGGCAGGAGCATCAGTTCGTCAGTCCCCTCAAGACAGTCAAGGCCTCCGCTTGCGTCTTGCTTACTAACATTCCATTGGCCAAAGGAAGGCCGGGTCCAGTAGCAGCCAGGCAGGGAAGTGGACCCGGCACACCACGGGAAGCAAGAGGAGGCACTGTTTGCCTAACGTTAATACAAACTGTCACAACCCCCTTTAATAATCCTGTTCCGATGATGAAGGGGAGGCAAGCTAACTCATGTGCCATCTGGTGCTCTCCAAAGGCACCAGGGCCTTTTCCTTTTTCACCAGTCATTTAGAATGCCGGAGCCGACTTCCTCACGTCAGCTCCTAATTTAACCACTTCTTAGCCAACCCCAGACCTTTCTCTTCATGTATGATCTTAAAAATGGCTTTCTTCAGTCACTGTAGTTCCTGCAGTGAAAGAGCTATTTTCTCTACCTTTCTTTGCATCTAAATGCAAAAAATAAGATTGATATCCTGTTATTCCATAAAGCATATAAACGTGTGTGTGTGTGTGTTGTTAAGGGTTATGTCTATGGTGGCGCCTCCTTTCCAAACCTCACCTTTCTGCTTTAACTACTATGGAAATTCAGGTATTCGGATGTCACAGTTGTTCTTTGAAGACCCTTGACGTAGTCACATATCAAACTAAGTATGTAAACCTCTGTCTTAATATTCTGTCTCACATCCCATGTCTCTCCATGTTTGGACTAGAAGACCTGAAACATAGGGAAATAGACATGTTTTAGTGTGTATGTACATGTGCAGTTTTGGGATTTTTGATATGGTAACAAAAAATTTCCTCTAAAGTTATTACCCACACATGTAATTATTTCTTTTTCTTGCTTTACTGCACATTTCCATATCCTTTCATTCTAAATCTCCAAAAGTGTTTCCCTAATTTGAGATGCTGTGAAAACTTGCATGATTAACCGATTGCGGGAGAGCAGAAAACTCCTGATACTTAACCGTGTCTCTGATTGTTCCCAGAGGTTTCATCTTGAGCAAGTCAGGAGCCTTTCAGAGGCATTTCTGCCTTTGTACAGTGGCGCCAATGATACTTCCCTTACTGGTTTATTGTGAAGGTTGCATGAGATGGTGCATTTTAAATTCTTCTGTGAAAGTACAGTGCTGTTCAATTATACATCATTGAAACATACAAATTGAATTGAAAGGGAATTGTGTATTGTCTCTATTTATGCTAAGTTCTAAATCAAAACATTTGGAAACTAATGAGGGAGCAGCTCCTTTATTTAGACAGCTGGAGTGACTTCCTTTTTCGTAATTCCATGGCTTGGAGGAAGCTGATGGAGCTGAAGTCCCCTCAGACGTAACTGCATCAAGGTTTTATTAAGGGGAGTTCACACAACAGTAGAATTCCCATGATGCCTTTGTCTGGCCATCAGCCCTGGTTTCATCTCTTGTGTATGCTGGAGAACCTTGCTAGGCTCTAGGCATTCTTCCTTTTGGGGTCCCTACTTTGCATCATACTAAATATATTAAAATATACTCATAGTCCACTATAAAATCCATTTTTGGCTGTAAAGATGGAAAGGGTTTTGTAGTATTGTTTTAGAAATGATTAGCTTAAAATTTTATTTAAATTTTTATTAGAAATAATTTACCAGCCATCATCCTGCCCTCTTAGGAATTCTTGAGAGGTGACAAAAATCAAACATAAATTATTTAAAATGTTACTATATTACTATGAATTCTAAATTTAACAAATAATGAGGTTGATGTGATTTTATGTTTTTTAACATTCAACCAAAATTATCTTAATTTTGATTGTAGATTTTCTTTTCATATTTTGGAGCCTGTATATATATTTTTGGGTCTCAAACAATTTCCTGGGCTTTTTACAAGACTAATCCCAAGGCACGTGGTCTGGGTCAAAAGAACCCAAGACCTGGCTCTTTCATTAAGTTTTTGTCCTTGGAAAATTGATCCAACATTTCTGGACCTGCCAGCGCTTACTGTAGTGTTGAAGTGAATTAATGTCTCAGGTTTTTCCAATATCAACATTCATGTGTTTCTAGACTACCTTCCAACTCCCTGTATGTGATGGGCAAAAAACTGGCAACCCAAAGATGTCCATCTTCTAATCTCTGGAACCTTTGAATGTGTTACCTTACCTGACAAAAGGGACTTCGCAAATGTAATCAAGTTAAAGATCTTGAGACAGGGAGACTATCCTGGCTTATTCAGACAGACCCAGTGTAGCCACAAGGGTCCTGGTAAGGGACAGTGGGACGCAGGAGAGTCAGAGGGGACGGGCAGCAGAAGCATAGGTCAAGGTCATGTCATCATTGACTTTGAGGTTGGAATGAGGGCTGCCTCTTGAAGCTGCAAAAGGTGAAAGCTGAGTCTTCAGAAGGAACCCAGTGAAACTGGCATCCTGATTGTAGCTCAGTGAGGTAATGGCAACATAATACGTTTATATTGTTTTTAAGCCGCTGAACGTGTGTTTTTTTCCTAAGAAGTAGGAAACTGATTAAGGTTTGTGTTATTTGCACAATCACTTTTCTCCTCCCATCTTGATCCGAGGTTCTGTCTACCTTAGATTCACATTGCTCAGACCCAGAGCCGTCTGTGACAGCCTCCCACGCTGGCCTAGGGGGTCGCCAGGGCCTGATGCAGGCGTTCCTGTCCCTCTTCTCCTTCCTGCACATCACACGCCTTCACCTCCCCCTAACGTGGTGCTTGGTAACCCTTCCTACCAAACTCCTCTACCTAACGCAGAGAAGAGGGTTTAAGCTGCATGTGATCTGCTTCTGGCCTTGTACCTGCGGGCTGAAATGATGATAGCTCTTTCCATGCTTTAACTTCAAAATCGAGAAAATATTAATACCCACTAATGCAAAAATAATGTTTTAAATATCTTAGCTCAAATAATTTTCTGCCTCCACCTGACCTCGTGAGTAAAACCAATGCTCTGTGAAAGTATGTCTTGTTCATCCTGGACATTTTTCCCTCCTGGTACAATACCTGAATTTCTTTGGGGGGTACTCATACTTGAAAAGCCATGCCTGAACCCCAACCTGGACTTCCTTTGGGGCATTACACTGGTTAATCAGGACAAGTGCGTTTTAGTCTGTTCTGTCATCGCCTCCACGCCTGAACCTTGGCAGGTGCTGAAATGGCCACCAGGTCTAGGGGAAGGGATTTGAGCCAGACTCAAGGATGTTGGGAGATTAGAACCCTTGTGAAGGCTCAAAAGAAACAAGGGTCTGGGGAGGTGGTGGGCAGAGAAGTAGTGAACAGAGAGGGCATTTCAGAAGTTTGAGCTCTCAGAGGTTAAGTAGTCTGAGTGATGTGTTCAGGTCACAGATGCGGCCAATGTAGAGGGCACGTTATGTGCAGAAGCAATGACGTTTACCAGAGTTCTGCAGTTTGAGGCTGACAGAAGTGGGACCAGCAGGCAACTATTAGCTGTCACACTGAAGGACAATTAATGTGATTTTAGCCACTTTGTGGTGGCCTCCAGCACCTCTCGATCAGTTGTATAAAGTCATCTCACTGACTCTTAAGCACGTATAGTGTATTGTAATTTTTGTCCCAAAGTGTTTTCTTTTTCATTTCTCAACATGGCTTCTTTTCATATAATAAGGAAGTTATAAGAACGAGACAAGAAATCCAACCCTTTGAAAGTGGATCAATACCAAGAAAACTCATCTCCATCTGGCACACAGACATTCTGAAACCACAGTTTGGAAACAGATATACCCAGCCTATTGAAAAGTGGTAACTCAATGAGGTGCAAACAGTAATGGTTTAATTTTTCTCCAATCACTGCTTTTAACAGTGCTGTTGAGAAACTCTTCCAGGTGTTTTAATGGCATCTGCCACAAACTTAATTGTTCATGTGTCACTTTAAGGCATAACAATTCCAAACCAGTTTAACCCTATTGAAACCTTTGGTCTTTCATACAATTTTATGTTTCCCCTCCTCCCCTCTCCCCAGGGTCCGCCAGGCTTCGTTGAGGGATATGGCAGAGGAGGGCGGGGCAAGGCCTGCTCTGGGCATCTCTCCTTTCCTCCTCCCCGACCCGTCTCCTGCCTCAAGGCCTTTACTTCTCCCTGGTGTTGAGGCACGGAAAGGTCAGGGCTGGAGAAAGCACACATGTATCAGGTGACTCTGGAATTGCACTCTTAAACATTCAATCAGGGATGGCAACCAGCAGCCATCAGTGCCTTCTGTGTAGAAAACATCCAAGCGCTGACGCTCTTAAAGGGCTCTGTGTGTGTGTCCCTCCAGGGGGCTGGATAAGGCCTCCCTGCTGCCCAGCTCCTGGGGGAAAGGATGTATTCTTGGAGGACTTCTGACCTCTGAGCCCCCTTCCCTGATGGTCTACCCCATAGATTTTGCTCCTATATGTCTTTCTCCAGGTGCCTGCGCCTCTTAGATGGGATGGGGGACGCATAAGATGAGTCAAACCTGGTACCTGAATGGTGTTCATTTGATTAATAAGAAACCCATACACCCTTGCCGCCCCAAAGTGTGTTGATGCGGGCCATTTCATTTTGCCTATTTTCCAGTTCTCTCTCTTCCCATGGCTCTGCCTCTTAAAGAAGCACAGAGGCAGATCAGCTGGAGAATGAGCTTTCCTTTGTCGGTCCCCTGAATCTCCGTGACTGATTTTCTTGGTGCCCTCTTTTGGGAAGGGGTACACTCCCCTCCTCTCTTCCACAATGGAAGGGGTGGAAGTGGAGCAGCAGACCTGCCAGATTCTTCCTCCCTGGCCTTCAGCTTACAAGGCCAGGTGGATGAGGGTCCTGGAGTGACAGCTAATGTAACAAGGTCAATTGGTCACTGCAAGCAGGACGTTGGCATCTTTGTCCTCAGCTTTTGTTCCTAATCTTCAATTTAAGGGTCACAGGAAAAGTGTCTTCAGTGTCCTGCTAGGTGAAGACAGAAAGAGCTAAAGTACTTGTCGTAGTTTGGACTCTCTACAGCGGACACTGAGATACAGTTTGGGGTGCAAGGTGTTTATTAAGGATCAATACCTATGAAAGGTAACCACTGATTTGTTCTCTGTATCTTAGAGTTAGAATAACTTTGGTGTCTTCTCTTGCTATTTGTAGGAAAGTAAACTTAAAAAGTAATCATGGTAAAAAGTTGAAAGAAAGAAAAGAAAGAAGAAAAGGAAGGAAGGAAGGAAGGAAGGGGAGAAGAGACAGACCACACGCACTGTGACTGGGGAGGAGGTTGTCCCAAAACCTACAGTGCAAAGTAAAATAGTCACAGTAAGTTCTCTGTAAGATGGGCAAAGCTACCTGAATTTAAATAAACATCACACAGCACATCTCTTCTGAATTCTGGAGAGAATCGTCTAGGGCACGACTAGCAGTTGTGAAAGCAGTGAAAGTCATTTCCACACGAGCCTTCCAGTGGTGGTCGCCGGGGAATAAAACAAGCCTGTTACTCTGCTGGGCTTTCCGTGGAAGCTGTGGACAGGTGCTCCAGCTGCAGCATCACGTGAGCTTCCACCCTCGAGCCAGCATCAACTGCCAGTCCTGTGAGTGAGTCACCCTGAATGCCCAGCCCGTGTTAGATGGCTGTAGCCCCATGGTCCATCTGACCACAAGTGCAGGAGGGACACCCATCCAGAGCTGTCCAGCTGAAAGCAGTCAAACCACCGAACTGTGAGAAATAATAATAAACTGTCTTTTTAAGCCACTGAAGTTTTGGGATGGTATGTCATGCAGCAACAGATTCTAGAAACACTCATCTGCCGTCCCTCAATCCATCTTTGCTTCGACTAGGTCAGGATATCGCATAAGCTTTTTATTCCTTTATATCCAGTTGTTCGTTAGTGACTTTCACAAGCTCCTCATTCACTCGTTCACGTAACATTTATTGTAGTGCTGTTATATATTGGGCACTGTTCCAGGGGCTGGAGGTACAGAAGTAGAAACTTCCTTTCCTTCTCAGATCTTATATCTTAGTGAGGGAGACAAACAAGAAACAAAATAAGATATAAGGGCTAAGAAGTAAAGGGAAAAAACAACAACAAAAAAAGCAAGCAAGGAGACCATGAAGTGCTGAGGGATGAGCAGAGCTGTGGAGAGTTTACAAAGGCGGGCAGAGAAGGCTTTCCTGAGAAAGTAAGTGAATACCTGCAGGAAGCGAGGGAGCGGGCCTCGTGAGCAGCTGAGGCTCGGTGGCGTGCGGCAGGTGGGATGGGGCGAGCCCCGTAGGGGACGGCGTCCGGAGGGACAGTGCTGGGACTTGTGGCTCTCTGTGGAGACCTGGGCTTTCGTGCTGAGTAAGATAAGAATCCACTGAAGAGTTTTACATGAGGAGTGAGGTCACCAGACTTCAGTTTAACACAGTCCTTCTGAGTATTGTGTGAGAACAAATGGTGAAGGGGCAGAAGCAGGGAGGCCAAGAAGGAAAGCATGGTGGTCACCCAGGTGAGAGGTGATGCTGTCTAGGACTGGGGTGGTATGTGATGAGTGTCACAGGTCTGTGAGTTGATTTTACCCTACTTACAAGGTAATATATTAAACTGTAACTGTTTCACAGATTCTGGCAGAAGACATGAGACTCTTGGGTCAGAGACAGAGGACTTTATTACTCATGGCATAACAGCAGCATGAGCTCCATGTTTGTGTTGGTTCCCCTTGTCCTGCCAAGTCCCTTGGAGGAACGCGGATGGGCCCAGATGAGTGCCCCGTGATTGGTGGGCATGTGTCGCAGCTGAGGGACACCGAGCTCAGGAAATCCATCTCTTTCACAGCAGCAGGCAGTAAGCAGACCTGCTCTTTATCCCGGAGGGTGACATTGCTCCATCCCTTCAGGGGAAGAACGTACAGGGCCTCCCAGGCGGGCTGCCTGGCAGGGTGAACGGAAGAGTAGCCAAGTCCTCAACATATTTTTAAAATAAAGTTATAACAAGATTTCTCTGGGGGCTTTGTTTGTAAGACCTTTTTCTAAATGATCAACCTCTTATTAGTTTACCTCGCTTGAGAACAATTTCTCCTGCAAGCTTCGGGGGTACCTTGTATTTGCTTCCAGTATGTTGACTACACCTCACCCCACCCAGCTCTAAACTTAAAAATAGTACATCTGGTCACAACATCCTTGAAGATCCTCAGAGGAAAGAACAGGTTAACATCTGAATATTCTACTTTGTCTCCAAGTTGTCAACTAGGAAGGTAATGCACTAGATGACATCGTTTATAAAAAGTAGAGAAATTATAACTCAGTTTTTTCGAACTCCGGAAAACATTATTTCCTTGTTGCAGATTCTGCTACGTGTATCATCAGCTCCCAAAGGAGATCTGCTTTCAAACTGTGTTTTGCATTTGTGCAGATTTCCAATTATAACCTTCTGGAACTTTACCGGAGATTCAGATATCCAAATTTGTAAGATAACACTTGCATTATCTTTACTTTATCAAAGAACCCGAGGTGTAATCTTGTTATATCATGCACCTTACATTTTTTTAATAACGAGGATGATTAGAATATTCAAGTTGTAGCAAGCAACATTTCAGCAAGCCAAGGTGTGCTTTGGACTTCTTAAATTAGTTTCTCAGCCTGAGTAAGTGTTTTAGTTCTCCAGATTACACTTATACATAACCAGTGAAGAATAATTAAAGCTCAAAGTGCCGGAATGATCAGTAGAAAGCCTAATTATGTATTCCACTGAAACATGCGGTACCGACAGAGCGTTCCTTCGTGGTACTGTTTCCATACTGACCACAGGTTGGACTCACTCAGTGCCTGGAATACAGCGTAAAGAATATGAACACCTGGGCCCCAGTCTTGGAAATTCTGATTTAATTGGCTGTGAACGGGCCCAGGCATTAGTATTTTTTAAAAAGAGCTATAGGTGAATATATGTTCAACCAGGACTGAAAACCACTGCGCTACTGAATTCCCAAATCCCTCTCCCCCAAATTCAGCCGTTGCTCCCAGTGTAATGTGTCATTAGACAGACTAGAAATAAAATAGTTCTCGGAGGGAGGCAGTTCTTAAATATCCTGAGTCTTTTCTTCTTCATCTTTTTTTTTTTCTTCACAGAACTTCAGTAATTCGTGTGCCCTTCTTGCTCGTTCTCTCTGTGTGCCCCCAAACTTCCAAATCTAAAAACACCTGTCCACACAAACTGTAGTATCTTCCAGATATTAATGATGGGACCCAGACCCTATCTAGCTGCAGGCCCCTTTACCACTTCTGTTAACTGAATCCAACCTGGGTTCACTCGCTTGTGTGCTCAGTAAAGCCAATCCGCTGGCCCCGGGCTGCGGTGAAGGGAAGTGCAGTGTTTATAGCAGGGCGCCCAGCAAGGGGTCCAGGCCAGCTAGTGCTCAAAACACCCCAGCTCCCAGATGGGTTTCAGCAAAGCGTTTTAGTAATTCACTCTCTTCCCCTCTGAAGAATGTCTTTGTTTGGAAAGACATTTCTTTCCTAAAAGAAATTCCAGTGACAGTCGTTGTGATAATATAAACCACATAAAAAGAAATTTGAACAAGATCGATACACACATACACACACATATATATAATCCTCTTATAAATACCAAGCAATTATTTTTCCTTAAAATATTTTGCTAAGATAACATCTTATTGGTCTGTCTAAAAATATTTTTCAGAATTTTAAAATAGAATATTAAATGGCAAAAACCCATGGAATTTGACTGTCTTGGGTCATATATAAACAACCTGGAATTGTTTGGAGTTTTATATTTTTTATTTCAACTTAAGTAAAGGCAGATGCAGCTAGTGTGGAGATTTATGCGAGAGGAACTCCTGTGGCCTGGCACCAGCTACAAACGTCTCTGGTCTCTGCATTTGCTGTTTCCATGAGTGCCTAGATCCTTTGAAAATTGAAATTCAGTGACAGAGGAAGCTCCTAGCCATAGAGTGACAGTAGAATTGAAAGGTCTGGTAAATAAGAGAAACTGTGTCACCTGAAAAGCTCATTTATGCCAAGAAGAATAAACCATGGTTAGAGAGTTGGAGCGTGCAGTGATGTATGCCTGTGATGACACGGTATACTTTGTATCTGTGTGCTCTGTTAGCAAGAAGACAGAGGCTTTCTACCTCTCCCCATCAGATACAGTCATGGCTTTGTGTCCTAAACAACAAGGGAGAGAGGAGAAAGAGTGAGCAGGGGATGGGCTGCTGGCAGTGATGGTGTTAACACGTATTTTAAGATTGCGGCTTCAGAAACCAGACCCCCTGAGTTCAAATCTCAGTTCTGCCTCTTAACATCTGAATGATCTTGGGCAACTTGCTTAACCCATTTATGTCTATGTTTTATCTGTGAAATGAAGATAATGATAATTCTCGCTTCTCAGAGGTCTTGTAAAGATTAAATTAATACATGTAATACACTTAGCTCTCAGTACTGTTACTGAAGACCTAAATAATACAGGTAAGTATAGTTAGTGTATTCTATGTCATTACTTAGCTATTATCACAAAAAAATTTCACTGACCCCAGGGTTGATACCAACGGAAATTTCAGTTCATGTGGGCAGAATCTGATACATCATATTCCCTCACCTCTGCAGCTAATAATACCAATTAACAGAAGTGACATCTCTTATTATCCAAGAGGCGAAATGTTATCTTCAATTTTCATGTCACAGAAAATTCCCTCACACTTCCTACAGGGGATTCACGTACTTTAAACGAGAGTGAAAATCCTGAAGAAGACATCTGTTTTGTCTTATGTGTTTTGTGTGTCTTTATATTCCCAGTGATAGCATGCACTTTTTGTGTTTTCTAGCTACAAGTACCGATAATATTGCAGTCACATTTTCCTCTGCATTAAACATCTGGTATCAACAGAAGAAACAAGAAAAAGACATGATTGTACTGTCAGAGTTAATAATTCAGGACTATTAATCCGCTCTCATAATCATCTATAGTATATCGTGCATAAATGACCCTTGTGAATTTTTCTCCCTCGTGTCACTTAGTGAATTTTATAACTAGCATTTAAAAACACACACAAACATTTAGTCAGGTGCATGGTTCTCACTCATCTCTGATGCTGCTTTGTAGAAACTGGTTTTGAGTACTTAAGAGAAAAAGCTTATCATCACCCTCACTGAACCAGTGCTGAACATCAGCTCAATGGCAAATGACCCATGACCCCGAAATAATGTCCTTGCAGGTGGGAAAGTTCCATTGACACCGGGAAGGGGCAATCTCTAACCAGCTGTCGTGGCAGGAGGCCACTGCAGCCCTCTTGCCTCCAGTGCATGCAGAAATCAGGCATAACCATGTTTGGAGTTTAGTATGGTTTCAGACTTACAGCCACCCTTCTGTTTAAAACCAATTCTAGATTTTGGCTTCTGCCTGCTGTATTTCATGTTCCGCACAGTAATTTTCTTTATTTTGCTGAATAGCATTGACTTCTGCTGCACTGTCACATTTTACTATGCATTAAGCATCTGGTATCAACAGACTAAACAATGCAGAGAGCAGGATTATGCTGTCAGACTTAATAATTCAGAAATATTAACCAGCTCTCATAATTATCAGTAGTTCTTCATGTATAATTGGCCCTCAATGTACATTTTGTACTTCTGTGTAACTCTCTGCCTACCAGTATAAGGTAATAGTGTGTAATCTTTCATGTAACTAACAGAGTTAATTTGGTTAAATGAAATCAATTTATCAGAGATAATAGCTCCTTACCACACACACAAAAAAAAGGTTAACCACACACACACTCAAACATCTATGTACACACCTTACCAAACAGCAATTTTAAAACCACACAACACACACTGAAGTTGCATACAGTAACAGATGAGGAATACTTGGCCTTCAGCAAACTTGAGAAAGGAGGACAGTAAGCCACGTTCAAGAAGACCTTGCCTGTGATGTTAATGTCTGTGGTTCAGTTCACTGCAAGCTTCAGTTTGAGACTGTTCGCTTCCCGATTTAATTAAACGTATTTGTCATCTGCTGTGACTCCTCACCTGTAATGCTGCAGGACTGTTCAAGATGTGCTTCCTACTTGGTCTTAAACAGCTTTACTGAAATTTCAGCCTGTCATTTCCAGTGGAGGACAGACCGGTGTGTAGCATCTTAAGCTGAGGAACTGGACAAAAGTTATTGTTCCTTTAACATCCTCATTTGAGAATTTCTAGTTGAACGTCGGTCTAGGGTGTTGATCCTCGACAAACTTCTCCTTAAATATCTCACTAATTGATGTTAACGTTTTCCACGCTGCCGCGGTTTCCCGGTGTGTCCTTTTGCTCTCGGCTGCCGTTTCTTGTGATTGTCAGTCTATCTTGAGAGGGGGGACGGCTTTTCCCTCCGTGATTTTTCTGCCATTTCTGTGAAGTGAACTTTGAAACAATACAAAGACACTTGCTGAAAGCAAGAGCTGCAGAGGAGTGAATGTGCACTGAGGGTGAAGAGAGGTTTACGGGTCAGCAAAGTGAATGAATTTCCATGAGCTTTCTACTCTTTATGTCCCTGGACAGGGTCAGCGTATTTTTTGGTTCCTTTCTGTTTCTTAACTGTGTTCAGATGGATAAAGTTTGCTGATATCTGAGCTCTGCACAGGGGAGATGGAGTGTTTTTTTTTCGTAAAGGAAGACCTTTCATGTGGTGAAGGATGGATCCAGTGAGAGTGTTATCTGAAAGTGGCTGTTCGGTGACTGCCCC
Source organism: Vicugna pacos (assembly GCF_048564905.1). Taxonomy (NCBI): domain Eukaryota; kingdom Metazoa; phylum Chordata; class Mammalia; order Artiodactyla; family Camelidae; genus Vicugna; species Vicugna pacos. The sequence goes on along the minus strand of NC_133015.1, from coordinate 18,327,936 downwards.
TAATCAGAGCGGGTCCGCCTGTGGCTCCCTAAGGCATTCTTAGAAGGAATGGAGGAAACCCGTATAACAAATACCATTTCCTATCTGATTTCTTAAATATTGGTTGCATAAACTAGCTCTTTTCATCTGTATAATAAGGTTCCTTGTGGAAAGAAAAAGAGGGAAGTTCTGAGGGTGTAGGGTGTGTGGCTTTAGGGGTCAGAATGTGGAAGTAGAAGATGTTGAGGAAGAACAAGCTCATTTATTTTAGCAAATCTAACTCCTGAAAAAAGTGAAATAATACTTCATGAAGAGAGGTACTTAACCTGTTTGAGACTCAGTTTCCTCATATGTAAAATTAGAATAATGGCACTCAAGTAGTTGAGGTTTTCTGAGGATTACGTTTGCTACGTAAAGCACTAAGCATGGTACATGATAAAGGCTCTGTACAGTTGAAGTTTATAGACTCCCATTTTCCTAGGATACATTGAACATTAGTGGCAAGTTAGATGTAACCCTTTTTCTATTAGCATATTGTGACTAAATTAAATGATTAAATATCACTGTCTAATATGAGATGAATAGTGAATTCAAAAGATTCATTTTCCTTTAAACAAGGGCTTTAAAAAGTTTTGTTTTATGAAAAGCAATTTGATTGCAACCTGGAACTAATGTAATATTTCCCCAAAGAATTTAATCAACAGGGAAACATTTAAGACCTGATTTAGAGGGGAAAACTTCAGGGATACATGTTGTAAAATAGCAAAATCTTAAGGCTTCAAATGTGATTCCTGATGCACAAGTGGCAACAGAACTCCTAAAAAGAGACAATAAATCTGGATAGTTTATTTATAAAACCACTTTGTTTCTGTTTCTTCCTATATGCCAAGCAGTGTACTAGGGACAGAGAATACAAATACAAAGTAAGACATAACCACCGCCGTCCAGGTGACAGACGTAATGGTGCCTATTTATAAAAGCCACTTAAATGCGGTGATAGAAATAGGCACGAGTCTTTCTGGACCACGGACAAAGTGAGCCTGACTTGACCAAGGATGAGAGGAGCTTCCTGAAAGAGGTGCCGCCTCTGCTGAGTCTCACAGAAGTAGACGAAGATGCAGAAGGCGTTCCAGATGGAAAAGAGACTTGAGCAAAGGCATCGGTGGGACGTGGACTATGGAACTGAGAGCAAGAGCAAGACATGGGGTCAGATCATGCAGAACTCTTCATGCCAGGTCAGGGAACTTACGTCAGCCTGATAGGCAGATGAGTGTTTAAAGGTTTCATCAGAGTATCCAATCAGTCAGATTTGCATTTAAAGTAAAACACACTCTGGCATTTGTGTGGGGGACAAATTTAACAAAGATTTTGAGGACAATATAGTGGAAGGATTACCATGCGTTAACTTTAGGTGATGAAAAATGAAGACCTGAACTAGGAGAGTGGTATGTAGTACTGAACCAATATATTGTTACTCATTCATGATACACATGGAAAGACATACATACACTGTTAGCTACTGGAGCACTATTTGTAAAGTTGGACACAACCCTAGTGTTTTTGTTTAATGCCCAGCTTTGGATATGTGGAATCTTGTTAATTCCCATGACAATGACTGGGAGTAAGTGGAAGAATCAGTAAATCTGACTTCTTCAGGTTCTTTTCAACCATTTCATGTTGAGTTCCCTCTTGCTTAACAACGGTGATGTTGCTGCTTTGTAGAGCAACTTCAGTCAGGACGCAGGCCGAGGGAAGAGACGATACTCCTTGGCAGGTTAGCCCCATATCATTATCTTAGCCTGTGCTCACTGCTCGCAGAGAGTCCCCAGGGCCAGTTGCTGCACATTAAGAATAAGGCGAATATGTTGACCATCAGTGCTAGCCTTAAATTTTGCTCTGAAAATTCTATCCACTCTAATAAGACAAAAATATATAATGAGTATAGATACTGGAAATTAGCTGATAATTATCTTTATTATTTTTCTTTTTGTTAAACATAAAGGAATCAACTGTAATAACTAGTAGAATGAATATGGTTCAGTAATGCGGCAGGTTATAAAGTACAATGGATTCTTAAAAAATGCAGGGGTTAGGGACACTGACCCTCAGTTCATTGAAAATCCACATGTAACTTTATAGTAGGCCCTCTGTCCTCCTATCTGTGGTTCCACATTCACGGATTCAACCAGTGGTGGATTGTGTGGTGCTGTAGTATGTCATTTATTGAAAAAGAATCTGTGAATAAGTGGTCATTCACGGTTCATATCCATGTGGTTCAAGGGTCAACTGTAATTATAAAAATCTTGAACTTACTGTATATTAGCAATAATCACCCCAAAATAATGAGGAACCACAATGGGATCGTTCCTAGCAACAATCAAAATGTAAAATATTTAGGATTAATTTATCAAAAATGGGTAGAAATTATGTAAAGAAAACTGAAATTTCTTACTATGCATGATAAAAAGAGTTGAAAAAATTAAATGAAATACAAAGTTTCTGAATTAGGTGATTTACTATTTTTAATATGTGAATTCCTGCCCAAATTATTCATAAAGTCATGTGAACATGATGAGGATTCTAATGGGTGAGATTTTAGAATGTAACACAATTATTCTCAATTTTTTTTGGTCAGTAAAACCATGATTCTAAATTGCCGAGGCAATTTTGAAAACAGAAACCAATAAGGTGTAATTCCTCTAAAAGATAGTAACATTTATTTTGAAACAATGGTGATCCCACTTTTTTTTTTTTTCTTACTGGTATTGCAGTGAGACAAATCAGACCAGAACAGTATGCACAGGTGTGTATTGAGGATCATTAGTATATAAGTTGTGTAAATTAATCAGGACTGTTCAAGACTTTTCATTTACTGCTATACATTGTGAATCTCTAAGGAGTTGTTATACAATATGGTTCTCAGGCTTATTTGACCTCAGAATTCTTTTTAAAATACATCTTGCAAGATAAATCTTCTTACAAATTTGAAGAAAGCTGGAAGGAAAGCAGACGCACGTTTGTATGTATAACACTTCGAAGTTTCACGAAGGGGATACCTCAGTTCATTTGGGAAAGGATCGATTCAATAAATGGATAAAGTTAGGTAAAATTTGGAAGTGAATTTCTGCTTATTAACGTTCATATTTAAAAACTAAAACCATAAACGTTGTGGAAGACATTAGCATGAATACATACTGCTAAAAGCAGCTGAATAAAGGTCCAACTTCAATACCATCCTCAATTATCAAAGAAGCTAAATTGATACATATTTTTTGACTTGAGATTGGCTAAGATTAAAAATATATACCCTGTATTCATATACTCATAAAATCGGATCACAAACTGAAGTCACATTTCCTTTTTTATCTTCAAATTATTGTCACAAGACCCCTCATCTTCCTTGATTACAGACAATGTAGTCTTTTATCAGTGTTGTCACCCCATGTATCTTTGGGAATCACCAGGGAATGTGTACATGCTCCAAAGATAGATTCTGGAGGTCACCTGCCCCCAGCTGAGTGTCTCGCTCTGAACCGCTGCTCCACAGCCCTGCGGGCCTTCTCTTGCTTAAGCCACTTTATCGTAAGTGATTACAGTGAATTCACCTCAGGCTAGATGAGAACAAACTATACTACCTACTAGATCTGCTGAAGACTGAGGAATAGCAAAGGGGAATCACAAGGCAGAAAAGATGCAAACAGAATCTTGTAGATAGGACTCCAGGAAATTTAGGGGCCTGGTCTCTCTATCAGGGGTAGCCTGCAGACAGTGTTTCTCTTTAATCTCGGGTGTCACCATGTCTCTTAGCTCTGAGGTCACTTGCAAGAGGAACATCCCTGAGCATAGCTCTACTACCCAAGGCCCATTCTCTACAGACAAAGAGAATAGATTTTTTTTCTAACTTTATATTTGCATAATCAAAAGGCCAATTAATTTTTTTCCTTAGAATGAAAAAAAACCAGTCTGTTCTCCCAGGCATTTGATGCCATGTTTTAATTAACTTGTCTGTGTTCATTTCTATATTACTTACGGGAGGCAGTTAGTGTGATGGCTGAGCTATGAGCTTAAATTTTGATTTGGCCTCTTCTTACGTAAGTGGCCTTGGGCAGGTGACAATTTCTATGAGCTTTTGTCTTTTTTTCTATAGTATGGGATTAGGAACATCTATCTTTTAGTTGTTGTAAGGATTAAGTGAAATAGTTTACATAGAGAGAATGTCATAGTGATGTTTCAATAATATAATAATAACAGTGCTCTTCAAACTGAACATACGTTCTTAAGCAGCACATTCAGTCTGAATGTAAATCGAGTTTGAACATTAACTCTGATTCTAGAGGTAGGAAGATAACAAATAACAATAGATATTAGTTTATTCAACAAATGTGCACCTTATTTTGTACCATTCCTCTAAATATGAAATACTTGCTGAATGGAGAAAAATCAGAAAATGTTCAAAATACAAACACAAGGCCTTCTTACAAAGATCACCGATATGTTTGTTCCCCAAAAGCACTGGAGCCATTTTGGTGACCCTTTTTCTCTTTCTCTCTCTCTCTGTCTTCCTGTAAGTTGTATTTTAGTGGTGGGGACAACTTCCAACAGCAGCCTCGCCGGAGGAAATATAGGACTTCATACACTGAGCAAAGCTGCCACGCTCTGCGAGGTAACGGGGAGGAACGGGGTCGCAGCACCGCCACGGCCATGGCCTTAGCCTCCACTAGCATTTGTTGCCCTCCCTGTGCTCCCATGTGGCTCTGGACTCTGTTCCATGGGGGTCATTCTTCCTGCCCATTGCTCCTTCATTCCAGCCAGCAGTCACCAGGCTACAGTGCCGGGTGGGGGCCTTCCTGTTGTGCAGCTCCCTTCGCTTGGCAGAGAGCAGAGTGGAGAGACCTGGCTACCCTGGTCTCTTCTGGCCCAGGTTAAGAGCAGACATATTTTTTTTTTCCAGCAGATACTGTTTGGAATCAGAGACCCAGGATAAAATAATGCCTGAGAAAGCAATGTTGCTTGAAGCTAGATGTGCCGAGGGGTCTGGGGGTGCATTATGGACTGGTAGACCAAGGGCTTACAAGCCTGCTGGACACGTTGGAGGAAGAGCGTGTAGAAGAGGTGAGCGGCGTCACTGTCTTAGCAAGTATGAGAGACACTGGGGCAGGGCTTATTGTCAGGCTGCTTGTGTACGGGGTGGGCCGAATTCAACCTAGCAAGCCCCAGAGAGAGGCAGGGAGGCCTGGCACCAGACTACGCATCCAAGTGTCGTCTCTCCCATGAGCCGCCTACTGATAACATCTTTGTCACCCTGGTCAGATTTGCTTTCGCTTCTTGCTTCCCTTTCTAACTTCATCACATCAATACTTGCTTTTGCTCACCCATTCGATCCTTCTGACTTCCCTCAAAATTGCTACTCCTTTCAGCCTCACAGTCTGGGTATCTGGTCTACCTTCTGCCCGGAGTGTTCTCCCTTCTAGATCTTTGCCTAATTGGCTCCTTGACTTGGTTGATGAAAATTCAATTAATAATCACGCTAAAAAGGAAAAAAGAAAGGAATTTTATTCAAGCCAAACTGAGGAGTATAACCCGGGAAGCTGATTCTCAGAAAGCTCTGAGAACTGTTCCACCTCTTAGAAGTCGAAGGCACAGTCGTATCAAAACGACATACAGGTATTTTACATAAAGTTCACCGAGGGTACGTGGTCCACGTACGCACGTACAAAGCAAGTAGCAAGTCACCGTGACCCCCTACAGAGCTGGGAAAGAACTCTGTTCTTTGAGAAATTACATTGCTAGCATCAGTAGAAAGGGGAAATTTTGGTCTTTACAGTGGAGCAGGCCCTGCGTCCTTGACGAGCTCTGGTTGGTGTGTACTGCAGGCGCACACTGCACATTAGGGAGGAGGGAGGAGGCCCAGACACACACAGAGGAAGAATTTTATGTTTAATTTTTCTGGTCTTGCCTTCAGTTATAAATTTTACTTCATCACCCTGTAGTCCACCTCAAATCCTGTTTCTCAGACAAGTCTTTTCCTATGTCCCAATTCAGGTTAATTCCCCCTAGACATCCTACCCCATGCCTCGTGCCATTTTCCAAGTAGACCCTGTCACCTACTGAAACTGCCTGCTTATCTGGTGACCTGCTTACCAAGCATCTCCCCTTCTGTGTCTCGGTCCCAAGGGCTCACCTGTTCCGCTCTTGTTCTGTCTCATGTGCGGAGCGTGCTAGTGCCTGGATCATGCTTGGTGTCCATGTCCAGGTAGATGAATATGTGGTGGGTTTGCCACAGAGGCCCCTGCTCTGGGAGCTGGTTATTTTATTTCCACTCTTAGCAATGTATAGGTCTTGTAAGGAAAGATTTCTTGAAGTAGGCAATCATGTCTTTTAATGATGTAAACACAACACGGAATTTCTTTTGAATGACTCAGTTCATCCCCATGAGAAAGCTAATAAATAGAAGATTATACTTTCTTCTTTAGGATGTGGATTTATTATCCATCCATATATAAAATAATGATGCTAAACTCAGGAGCCAGGATGACTTACACATTATTTGCCTTGAAACTGCATTTTGAGGAGCCCAATATGGGTATAATTTCAAACATCAATTTTCTAATTTATGAGGAAAATTTCCATTTTAAATATTTAGCGATTTCTGGCATCTTTTTTTCCCCTGTCCTTCCTATTCCATAGCAGGTAGATCAAGACAAGAGACCAAAAGAAAAATGATTTTAAAACACCCTAGGCTGATTTAATTTTTTCTTAGTCCAAAAATAATGTGAAAACAGAAGTCACTCAGAACCCATGTCATAATCTCAGTCACTTGCTCATATATTTAACTCAGATATTCATACTTACAGCTAGATAAATATTGGACAGCATTTCCCTAATTACCGAATATAAAGCATGAGAGACTTTTAATAAAAATATAACTCCTAGAGCAATTTTACAGCAACGTGAGATGAAATGGACTTTTCTCTCCTGTCACTTTGTCTTATTGGAGCTAAAGTTTGGTTGTTTAGAGACCAATGCTTAGTTGCATGCTTTCCTTAACTCTTGTTAACTACTTGAATCTCAGCAAAATATAACACAATATATAAATATGGGATGAATACTTTAAGGCTGGCGCATTAATATGTAAGGACAGATGCTTTCGGTGCTTTTATAAGTGGAGTTGGAGTGTTCTGCTCTAGCACACACATGCTCAGTCTCACCATGGTCTCAGTACCGTTCTCTAATGCCCTTGCACATCTGGGCGGTGGTGGGTGAAGAGTGATGACATCTCTCGGACTCCTTTCTGTTTTTCCCCTTTATAAACCTTTTCCTTTTTTTTTTTTAAGAACTATGCAGATGTAACTGTAAAATCTTTATTCTAACGAGAGAGCCGAGAGCTTGGGAGAACCCACCTGGAAAATCCTCTTATTTTTAATATCTTTCCTGCTTTCTTTATAGATAGCTCATCAAGTTTATAGGTTAGGGAGAACTAAAATGGAAGTAATAGAGAACTGGAAATGGGGAAAATAGGGCAACAATAAATCATAATAAAAATACCAACTGAGAAGGAAGATGGAGTTAAAAATCAAATAACAGTGTGCGTTTTTCTGTTAGGAAATGTCAGTTAGTCCGTTTGGAAGAATCTGTGATCCACCTTTAAAAATAACTCCATGGTGAGATTTGTTTATCTTAGGTGTTTGGAACTTTTGCCTTGGTAATCCCAGGACAGACTTTTTGTTCTGAATAATAAGGAATGAATGGAAAACCCTATAGGGAAGTTGCTGGTGGTCATAATCTATAGAACAGGGAAAGCTGGGATTTTGTGGCATCCTTTCTTTCTCTCTCTCTATCTTTTGTTTGTTTGTTTTTTCTTGGCTGTAGAATGGCATAAGATCTTTCCTTTATAGGAAATTTGAGTTGCTATCTCCTACATAAATTTAGGTAAGTATGTAAGAAGAACTTAAAGAAAGATACAACTTAAACCTTGGTCTGCTAGGTTTAGGATGCCATTCATTTCTTATGCAGTTTCTGTGACCGATCTTCTCATCTGTAAAAGGGAGATAATGAAATCTCCATCAAAGGTTGCTGTGAAGATTAAATTAGTTATATTCTGCTCAGAAAAAAACTTGCAACTAGTCATCATTTAATAAATACTAGATGATAAATATCCATTTTATTATTACTACTTAATAGTTGTTAAAAAAATTTGTAGGCCCCCTGCCAGAGAATGGGAATAAAACAAGAATATGATGATGTCCCCATTTCTTCCCTACCTTCTGAAAGTCCAGTGGGGAGCAGGGGTCCTTAAATAGGATTCCACGGATGTGTGTCAGGGAGTCCATAAATTCTTCCAATTCTGTGCAAAAAGTTAAGTGAGAATTTCTTTTCCTGAGGGGAGGATTCCCAGCTTCATCAGATTATCATGGGGCTAGTGATCCCAAACGAAGGAAGGACCACTGATCCATCAAGATAATTTTATTACAGATTAGAGGGGCTTGGGAACCTCCTCACAGACCAGGACAGAGGCAGACCCGATGGGCCCCAGGGCATCCTGGAAAGCTCGGGATTCTCCAGAGCTGAGGGACTGTTTGTCACAAAATTCTTCCATCCCTTCACTTTCTTTAGAAAATCCCCACCATGCTTTTTATCAGATGTGCACACACACACCCCCTTCTGTGCCAGTGAAAGAGGAATTGACACTAAAATTTCAGCAGAAGTCTCTTCACTTTCATAAGAAAGGGTTTTCTGAGTCTTCTACAGAACATCATCTAACACTGTCCCTACCCTGTGCGTGATCTAATGCCGCGTTGTTGGAATCCTGACCCCAGCAGGCTGTGCGTTCCGAAGGGCAAGAATGGAGTAGTCATGTCCTCGGAGCATCAGCATCTAGCACAGGATCCCCCATAGTACATGATCAAAAAAACTTGGTTCTGAACTGAACTCTAACTGAACTGAAGTATCCAGGTACAGATGTGCACTTGTTGTGAAAGAAGCAGCATTCAGTCTATGAAATATTTTGCTGTCTGTGTTGCCAGAACCTTACCCACTGGGACAAATTTAGTTTCAAGATTCATTAGTAGCATTGTATTTTTTTTAATCTTAGCCAATCTCTTAATCAAAAAGTATGTATCAATTTAGTTTCTTTGATAATTGAGGATGGTAATGAAGCTGGACCTTTATTTAGATGCTCATTAGTAGCTAATGATTTTTTTTTATTCTCCAGTTGCCATTTGACTATATATAGTGAGGGAGTGACAGGCTGATGGAAGAGGACTGGGCCAGTATGTGAAAGGGAGAGGAAGGGTCTCAATGCCCTGTGAGAAAAGAGGAGTAGTGTAGGGGGGTTAGATAAAGGAGGAGCTGCCATCTACAGAGCTGAGTCACCGTCCTCAGGTGTCTGTGACTCACTGAAGAGTTTGCAACTCACAGGACTCTTGTGGTTTCAGTCTGTGTGTGACACTGGCCTTCTAGATGAGCATTCGTTCATGGAACTGACTAATATTGCATTTTATGTGTGTACGTCCAAAGCACAGTCATAATCATAGCCTATGTCCTGGATGAAGTCACCATGGTCACCACCTGCCCTCCAGCTTCAACTTCCCTGGGGGAGATTTTTAGATAATCCAGGGCAGTACTTTTGTTTTAAACAGCATTTACTTTTCTTTTAAAATTCAATTCAAAAGGTGGAGGTAGGAAATAAACAACTGAAACCTTCCTGCAATCCTTACTGGGAACTTGGGACAATGGGGCCTTCCGTGAGGTGCTCCGGGGTGGAGGGGACAGCCAGCTTCCCCCACTGGATGTGAGGGTCAGGTATCATCCGTCAGTGCTTTGGCTGCAGGGCACTTGCCATGCAGCCAATCGTGGATTAGGTTTCCCAGGCAGAAATAGATGGTCTGAAAGCGCTAGACAGTTGGGAACCAACATTCTCTCTGATCCTACCTAACTTAGGGTGTTTGAGGTTTCCTCAAGTCTAATTGTCTGGCATCTTTGTTTACACTTCCTTAATTCACGTCACCGAATTTCTTGCCTGGTGTAAGCCTGGAGCTCCACACTGGCCTCCCTCTCCAGCCCCAAGTGGTCTGCGATCTCTTTCCATTCTCCTGCCGCGCTGGCCAACTTCCCAGCTCCACCAGACCGCCTTCCGTTCCCTTGATCTCTCTGTCCTCGGGGCCTGTATGCATAGTGTTCTCTCTGCCTGGAAACCTCTGCATCCCCCTCCGTCCTTCTCCGTCTTACAGCCCATCTCTGTAGACCTCCCTTCGTTGACTGTGAACTCATCATTAAGTTCTTGCTTCTGCAGAAAGCCGCCCCCCAAACTCATCCACGTCTAGACTTGGTGCCCCTCCTAGGGATTGCCGTGGCACCACAAGCCTTCCTACAGTCCTGAACCAGGGACTGGGGACAGTGGGAGGCCCTCCACGAGATGCCCAGGGATGGAGGGGGAGAGCCAGCTTCTGCCCGTTGGATATGTTAGGTATCCGCCGCCCTTATATTTTCTAATTGTCTGCTCACGTGCAACCAACTCACAACAGAGTCAGTGAAGTGTGTGGTCTTGCTTATGAGCATATCCCAAGTCCAGTGAGGTCTCAGTAACTGTCCCGTGAATGAATAAGTGAATGGAGGGGCATGTGACTGTGTCAAGGTTCAAGAATGTGTTTGTTATCATTATCTTTAGCAACCTTTGTGTTCATGGATCAAAACTCACACAGCTCCTAAAGACATTTTCTTATACATAATTTTCAAATGGGGACTGAGGATAAACACCTTTAATTCAATCAAAATGCTGTCAGAGGAGTTTATAAACCATTTTCTACAGTTACAATAGGTGCAAGATAAGCTCGAAGTACCCTGTAAATAGGGTAATACTATATCCCAGTTACACCAGTTGTTCGAGAAAATTACTGCATAGCAACCCTTTTGTTTTCAAAGATTTCCTGATTTTTGCAATAAATTGTATGGTCATTCCGTCTCCAGGTACTTTGAGAATAAAGAAGAGTGGAAGAAGAATTACACACATGCAAAGAACATTTAAAGGTTTTCCTGTATTTCTGAAAGCCGAATATGCAAAGAAAGTCAGTGACACAGCCCAGTCCTAGTTTGTTAACAATGAAATTTAAATTTGCTCAAAGCTTTGCACAATCATGGTTGATGATAAAAAGGAAGGAAGCGATTTTGTTGGAGCATCTTAAGAAGTTACTCCCAGTCTTTATCAGTTACTTAGAGATAAACATTTATTGAACTATTTTTATTAGGGAAATAAGATTATTTTCAATTAACAGCCAGACTGATGTTTCCCAGAATTCTGCTCAAAAGCCTGGAAAGTGAGTCTTGTTACTTTAGGTTGCCTTTTGTTTCTCATCCTTTCTTTTGACTGCAGCTGATCATTAATTTAGAAAATAAATCAGTACAAAAGGATGAATGCATAATAACTAAGTGGTTTCTGAGAACGTCTTTGCTGGTTCACGTATTAAAACACAATTCTGAGAACACCACATTCTCTCCCCAAAACTGGTTGAATTCAGTAAATAGTAAACATGCAGGAGGATTTGTTTAAATCAAGTACCAAGAGCACTGACTTTTTGGAAACATGAAAGGTTTCATTTTTACAAGAGGTCTTAAGCTTTTGCCGTGTGTTCATTTCTAGTATTTTTAATTGAAATGTATTCCATTTGAAGGGCTCATCTACCTTTGTAACATGGCTAAAATGTACTGTGAACATCATCAGTACTAGAGACTGAAGCAGTGAGGAGTCAAGGCTTGCACAGTCATTTCTGGCCGTGCATGCTCATGTGTTTTTGGCATATCAAGTGCATGGTTGCAGAAAAAAGTCAAGACTTCATGGCCTCAGAGGAATGGAGAGAATGACTTTGAATTCTGTATTCAGTTCCTGCCTTGCGTTCGTTGTCAGATCTACCTGCTCTTCCTGCCTTGGCTTCATTGGATATGACTCTATCGGGATTTCTATTCGCTGTAATCAAAGTTGATAACCAAAGTTGTCAACTTGGGCAGCTAACAGTCACGCTAGCTACCTTGGTACTTCTTGGTGAACAAGGTGATTCATGATTTATTGCCCTTCTCAGTCTCATCTTCACCATTCCTCCTTCCCAAGGTTACCTGTAAAAATAAAACTATTTCTGGAAAAGGGTCTGAGGGACTTGAGTTTTATTAGCAAATGTTGCAGAAAAGTTTTGTTGATAAATAGTTGAACATGAAGTTCGTTGGGGATAAGTCAAAAGACAGATAACTTCTAAAAGATAAGTTTCAAGAAAAGGAGAGGGGAGGTCAGCTATGGAGGGGGCCAAAATGAACTTGAATAAATTCATATATTTACCCACGACTGGCCTTGACTTAGCGTTTGAAACAGACAATTCTTTAGAGTAGAAGATAACCAAAGGTAAACACTGGAATAACCTGCACATGCTAATAACCCATCTTTATCTCCTTTTTAGTCATGTGATTTATTCCAGGGATGGATTTATAATCTTATATGCATAAGTTCACAGATGGAAAATTCAAATAATGTAATAATTAGTTGTGGTCATTGCTGAATGGTTTTTAACTCATTTGTGCTGGGTGTTCCCCAGTTGAGGTCCAGATAAGGCCCTCCTGATGCTCTGGACTGATAACGAAGACTTTGACTCAGGAAAATCTCTTCTCTTAGCATTTATTATAGCATCAAAGACTCAGACTCAAAAATTCAGACCTCTGCCTATTGAGGGGAACCATAGACTTCTTTGAATAATCATTATGTACTATTGTAGAACCACAGCACTTGGAATGGGCCTTAGAATCAAACAGGACAAAATATCAGTTTAAACACTAAATTTGTAGAGATTTAAGGACTGTGCTAATGGGTATAAATTTGAAAACCAATATGCATTTGAAAATATGTTTCTTTAAAGTTTACGTTTCTGATAAAATAAACTGAAAACACATGTTTTGTTTTCTGTTTTCTTTTAAAAAGTGTCATAGGCTAAGATAAGGGAACCGAGACAAAGGTCAAGCAATGAAGGCTATTCCGCAATGTAAGAAAATATTTGGCACTCTGGAGTTTTCCATGACGGCACCCGTCGCCTGGGGGCTGTGAGCCTGGTCTGCTTTTGTCCATGGCTAATATTAGTCGACATTTTAACAGAATGCTCTCTTTGCGGAATCACCTTATGGCACCCCTTTCAACATCAGCGTCTATCACAAAATACGTCTCAACTGTTTTGCAAACAAACTTTCTTCCAATTAATAATTAAACAGAGGAACAGCTTGCGGTATAGGCTTGGAACTAACTTTACTATATATAGTTGGAAATGACAAGCACACATGAAGATGTGACTGAAGCCGGGTAACATTTAAATATTCAGCTTTTCCTCTGTTACCTTGACTGGAGTAAAGTTAGTTCCCAAGGTAAAAACTAAGTGGTCTGCCGGCATATGGTACAACCTCCATTTGAGTGCTAAAAGCTGGATACTGTTTTTGTGAAACAGATGTTGTTGAGTGCAGCAATGCACAACTGACTCTAGCTAACAGCTGGGAATCCTTCGTGACCCATATAGCGAGAAATAAACATAGTCCTATGCTTGGCAAAAGTGTAAGAAAGCAAATTTCCATTTGTTAAGAGCTTATCAAAATGAAGAATAAATGTTTTTAGCCATAAACTGATTTTATTCACCAGAGTAATCTTTCCAGCAGCTTATGTGATGGCCTCATAATATTACAGGCACCCTTTGCCAGATGAAGGCTGCAGTTGCACTGACATATAGTACAGATGGAAAGTAAACATCTGCCTCAATCAGGAGAGAAGACCAAGGACAAGGTTGACGAATATTATCTGGCACGACTGTCTTTGCAGGGAAGCATATAAATGCTACAGGACCGAAACCACTGGCATCGTCTGGTGGTGTCCTTATGTAGTTACTGACCATGAAGAGAGATGATTAGTATGCACTCTCCAAGGAGGGGAGCTGCAGATGCTCGCGATGATATGATTCCAACTCTGGGATCTGCCTCGCTGTAGCCACGCCATGTGAGTCGCAGAGCGATTCCATTTTATTTCATTTTTTTTTCAGGGTTCGGCTGCATTTATTGTCTGCAGAGTTCCCCTTCTAGTTGTTGAATGCCACAAAAGAGGGGAGGAGGGAAAGAAAGAGAAGGCGAGCTCATTTGGAAAAGATAAAAACAGTTTTTTTTTTTCAGGCGTAGGAAAATGTCAACAAAGCCGCCTCATCCAAGTTCACATCAAATGCTTTTCTTCAGAACCCCAACGTTCCGATTGTGTATCACTGTATTTTATCGCATGATCCAGCTTCACCTTTGGTAACATCCAAGTGGGATAACATGTGTTCTGTGGGAAAGGCTCACAGACCCACGTGCACGTGCACACACGGATACACACACGTCCTGCAGTCCTAGCGCTGAGTCCCTTTTGTCCTCATTGCAACCAAATGATTCATGTGGCACAAATAATATGACAGATGTAGCTTTAAAAATTCAGTTTTACTGCGAGTGTCTTTTTGACTGAACCTTCTTTCATTTTCTGGTATCTCTTGTGACCATATGGAGTTTAGATGGCAGTGAATTCCCTTCTACTAACTCAAATCCTTTTCTGCACCTGGGCACAATTTTGGGGAAGGAGGTGAAGAAAAGGGAAAAAGTGTCAGGCTTAATATACAGGATTATATTACAAGTAAAGAGTACTTTCACCTTTTTTAGTGAAAAGACAATTTTAGTACTATGGTTTTGTTAGAGTACACATGGATTTTTTTTTTCTTTCCCTTGAGTAATAAAAAGAACTTGCTTAGATTCTGGTAGTCTAGCTGGAACAGTCATGATCATAACTCTTTACTTCAGATTCTAGGATGAGCTGAAATCTCAGATTTTACTACTCATAACAGCAAACGTTTACTGAGTGTTCATGTATCAGGTAGTGGACTTAGCTCTCATGTAAACTAATACACATATAACATGTAATCTTCACAAAATCCTGTGAGTTAAACACTGTTGTTATTATTCCCACTTTATAGAGGAGGAAAGTGAGTCAGAGAGGTTAAATAATATGTCTGAAGTCACACAGCTCCTAGTAGTAGAACCAGCATTTGAACTGAAGGGTATGGCTCAAGAGTCCATGCTCTTGACCATGGGGCTACCAGTTGTCCGATTAGTTAAAGCTCACTGCATTAAACATCACAGTGTCTTGATTTTGTTAATATCAACTCTCTTTGGTGTGATAGTCAGAAATATGTTTTTTTAAACTATTTTTACTATGTTAGATCTGTTCATTCACAAAAGCAATTTATGATCATTATAAAGCCAAATAATATACAAACTTACACAAAAATTAAGAATCCTTTCTTCTTGCAAATCAACCCTCTCTCTCTCATGCCTTCTGTGTTTATACTTTAGACATTTCTCATTATTTGCAAAATAGTACATAACATGTTCTTCACTTTGGGGGATTTGAAGAAACAGAGATGAGGTCCTTGCCTTCTGAGGGCTGAGAATTTGATAACAATGTAGGTTTTCAGGGGTTGAACTCTGTCCGTGTTATCTAGGTTATGATGGCCCTCAATTTTCCCCGTAAATAGAACAAAGGAATTGAACTAGATAATTTTACTGCCCCTTCCAGCTTTAACATTCTAGCACTGTTTTGTTCTATTCTGATTTTTTCCAAAACTTCTGGTTTCATTAGTTTAGTGCTTTAAGCCTTTTCTGAAATATTTTGTGGAATGTGGACGTGTTCAGCGTAAATGAGTGTTGTGTTGAGTTGAAACCTAGTCAAACCCATTGTGCAATGATAAGGGGGTGAACTTGCCCTGCCCCATTCCTTCACCTAACTGCACACCCTGATCACCATCTCCTGTGTATACGGCCTAGTTTGGTCACATTTCCTGCTCTATAACATACACCAACTCTTTAAAAATTATGTTAAAAATTAAGAAATTATCATTTGGTGATTTAATTTGAGCATTGGAATTTGAATATGTGTGTTTACTATAAAATCTATAAATACTCATGTCTTTCCAACATAGCTTCATATTTTCTGCATAATACTCTGCCATCTACATGGGGATGCTGAGTGAGGACTGCCAAGAAGGTTTTCAAATCAGTATCTGAGCCTCCACCTTGAGAAATCAGGAAAAGGGCACATTAACTCAAAACAACCAGAATAAAAGCAGAAATAAATAAAACTTGGTCTTAGTTGTATTTGTGGTGAATGAACCAGCAAAACAGAGTGTCTGAAAAAAGTTCAGTAGTCTAGCGCTGTGGACAAGGCTAGAATCCACGAACCAAGCTGCAAAGATCTCGAGCGAAGTAAGGCAGAAGGATTTGGAGAAGTGAAACATTCTTCCATAGAGGAGGGTGGGGCCTTTCTTTGTTCTCTGTTTTTCTCTTATCAGACTTGGATAGGTTTTCTTCAGTCTGGAGTGGTCTTTCCTGGGTAGGACTCAGTGATGCCAACACTTCTAATGTTCCTTCCAGGTAGACCAGCAATTAAATAGTGAAGATAAAAGGCCTTCTTAAGTGTGCAGCATAAACTTTGCATGTAAACAAAGTGGAGTAATTACTTTTGAAAATTATTAGACTCGCTGTAGATGCCTCTTAGGCATCTCTTAGAATTCCAGAGGTGTTAAATATTTATTAGTAGTACATTCCCTGACTGAGCCAAGAGGAGAATTTTTTCCAACTTGTGCTCATCATAGTAATACGTCAGATGAAAATTATACATCATGTTCTTTAATGAGAAAACAATCATGCTGCTGTAAAAACCAAAAAAACTCACAGTTTTCTTCTTTTCCTAGGATCTCTGTGAAGCAATCTGTTTAATAAAACAAGTACACACACACGCACACACACATGTACACACGTACACAATCACCTTTCACTGCTATAGATCAAGTCTAGCCATGCTTGGAGACTGCGATCTACTAAGCTGTTCTGTCTTTTGTCTTCCTTACCCAAGAATTTGACTCAAGTGAGGTACTCTCATAATCCCCAAATCCCTAATGATCATAAAAGCCTTAGAAGCTTAAAAACCTTAAGAACTTTAAATCCTTAAAAATATTAAAAAGAGAAAATTGTCATTTTTCCAACTCTTTACCTTGCTGGTTTAAATCTGCACCGAGGTATGTAACATTTTACCAATAAAAGATAATTGCATTCATCTAAGAGAATAATGACCTGTAATACGTTGTGTGTGCTTTGGGGATAGGCAAAACATCCCACTTCACTGCTCATTAACATGGTTGTATGAATAGACTTCATCAGTTTTCCCTCCTGTGTTATTAATGCATTTGGAGAGTAAGCCTCTTCAGGACCAAGAAGTCACTGAAGCTTCTTTGATAAGAGGGACGGTGGAAAGGTAGGACATGACTGAGTTACACCTGGGAGGGCTAGGCCTGCGTAGAGCTACCGTAAAGGAGCTCGACTAGCCAGGGGCCGTTGCTGGCACTGGGCATCTCGGCGGGTGAGAAATCAGACGTTAAGTGGGGGTCATGAAGAAGGAGGGCAATGGTGACAAATTCTGCTTTTGTCACAGTTTTTCATAAAACTAATGCTGAAGATTAACGTCTGAATTGAGGTTTTTATTATATTAGAATGAAGATATATTATGCCAAATATTTAGAATATTTACTATTCTCAGGATGCCAAATGTTACTTTCTTTGAGATTATTTTTAGTGACAAAGTTTGCATCTTTTGAAATCACGATACATCACTCAAATGCCTGACAATTAACTTGGAGACCTCAATCCCATTAGAAGATTGGAAACGTTATTGAGACTTTTGCAAATGAAAAACTGCACTGTAATTTTTCAAGGGCAGAACAAAAAGATTCTTTCATCTTCTCTCTTTTGAAGACACCTTTTTCCTTAGACCTCAAGTTAGTTCATTGTCCTGTGACCTCAGCTCTCTAATATGTTAGAAGGAAAAGGTTAGAAGTTTAGGTTATTGGTCTTTTTCTTGTTGTAAGGACCAGAATGACACTCTTTTCAGACTTCTACATCCAAAGTGGAAGCCAAGTCTTGCTTTCATTTTTGAAAGACATTTTTGATGAGTATGCCGTTCTAGGTTACAGGGTTTCGATTCGTCATACTTTTACAATTTTGATTAACAGTCTTCAGGCCTGCATGGTTTCTAATGTAAATTCCGCTGTCATTCTGTCCTTTTGTTAATAATGTATCCTTTTTTTTTCTGGGTGCTTTTTAGATTTTCTCTTTATCACTGATTCTCGACAGTTTAAGGATGACATATTTTTGTGTAGTTTTCTTCATCTTTTATTTTATTTGTTTGGCCTTTGTTGAATTTCTTAGATTCTGAGTTTATAATTTTCATCAAATTTTGAAAATTATCTACCCTTATTTGTGTATTTTTTTCCATTTCCCTTTCTGCTCTTCTTTTGTGATTCTAATTACCTGTATACTAATCATTTGGCATTTTTCACAGGTCTCAAATGTTCTTGTTTCCCCTGTTGATTTTTTTCAGCCATATCTTTTAAAATCCCATTTTGTATAGCTTCCATTTCTGTCCTCTAGTTCACAAACCATCTCTTGTGCAGTGTCTAGTCTGCTCTTAATCTCAGTCAGTGAATTTTTGATTTCACATTATTTTTAACTCTGAAAGCCTCTTTTGTATATTCCATTTCTCTTCTTTTCATGCTCATGATTTCCTTTTTTTAACTATATGGGGTATATCCGAGATACTGGATTTAACACTATCTGAGAGTGTTAAATAGTCTGATAATTTTCTCAACCTGCTATTTCTGGGTCTGCTTATATTGATTGATTTATCTCCTGGGTTTGAATTCTATTTTTCTGCTCATTTGCATGAACAGGGTTTCTTTTATTAGATGCTCGGCATTGTAAATTGTATAATTTATATTTCTAAATATTATTGGCCTTTGTTCTAGGGCATAGTTAAGTTGTTTGGAATCAGTTTCAAGGCTTCGAATGTCTTTCTTGTCTTTCAAGGCTTGTTTTTAAGCTTTTCTGGGGCATATTCAGAGCCCACTTCTGAGGCAAAATCCTTCTAGATATTACTTGATTCTTCGTATATTTGGAAGCCTTTCTACTCTGAAGTTAACCCATGTTAACTCCAAACATTGTCACGCTTGTTTTCTTTCTTCTTCATACTTCTTTCCCCTGCGTCTGGTACCTTCGTGCCGTGGGTGTGCAGACCAGCACTTAGTCACACACTCAGCAGGAACCCTCTGCAGATCTCCGGAGCTGCCTGATGCAATTCATTTCCTTTGGTTCCCCCCCACCCCCCAAATTCTAGCCATCTGGGCCTTCCTGAACTTCCGACTCTGTCTCCTCTACTCAGCCAGGCCTCTGGGCTTTGGTTTCCCTTTGCACTGAGGCCTTGGATGTGTCTGTGGGACGTTAGCTTGGACAACTTTAGGTTTCATCTTATTTGTTTTCTCTCCTCAGGAATCACTGTTTGGGGCTGTTACCAATTATCTGAAAATTGTTGTTTCATGCATTTTGCCTCCTTAGGTAGTTGTTTAAGGTGTGAGGGCAAATCTAGTCCCTGTTAGTGCATCATGGCCAGAAGTTTGTCTCCCAGAGCCTGTTGTATGTTATACTGCAATTCAGAAACTTAGTTTAATCCAAACATCTGCCTTCTTTACTTCTATTTCTGAGGTGCTGGGGGGCTGCTTGGGAAAAAAAGCACATAAATGTGAGCAATGATTACATTATATTTTTATGGTTCTCAGTTTCAGCTGCCTTCTCAGCACCGTCTCCCATTGCAGCTATTTCAGATGCTTGCCAACCTCTTCAAGTCCCCAATTCCAACATCTAGAATCTTTCTCTAAGCAAATTAACCTCTTTTATATGTTACAGAGGAGATTACGGCTTTCTTAATGGAAATTCCTCAAATCTCCCATCAATGCCTAAAAGCACATCTATTTCTACTTCTATTTTTCTTCTAATCTTTTAGGGGGATGTGCTCTTTGCCTGTTCAAACCAGATCCTTCCTCTGTGCTCATTGTGTATTTCCTTTTACTCTTTTCTGTGATTTTGATCCTAGATTGCTTCTTTTTTTACTACATTTTGCCTGTTATTGTAACTTTATTATTTTATTTGACGATACGATCATTGCAAAAGATGAAAACTCAGCGGAAGAGTAAAAGCCATTCTCCACACACTGAAAATTAATAATTGATTCTAAAAGTCAACTATTGTGGTGAGGTCTCAAGTTGTTTCCCTGGTCAGTTACAGACTCTGCTGGAACAATCCTCCTTCATAAATCCTGGGATCCTTGTTTCCTGCCCCAGTCATGAGCCTAGTTTTACCCTCTCCTTGAGGTAATTTTATTTCAGGAGCTTTCCTGATACAGACCATGGTGAGGCAACTCTGATCCAGTTCAACAAGTCTAGGTACCGTCAGATCTCAGGAAGCAGATGTGAATTATGTGCAATTAATGATTTAAGATACAACCATCTTGGTCTACCAGGAAATGATAACTTAATTGAATTTCATAAAGCTCCATATTTGCTTCAGAGACACTTATGTCATCCCCCAAATAAAAGTAGATTCCATTACAATTAAAAAATACATCATCTGCTATACTTATGTTAACTTTCAATTTACATAAGTGGGATTATAATTTATTTACTATTTCTCACGCAACCTACTTTCCTCTATTAGTATCATCTCATGTCATAGTTGAGAATAGTTGATTTAATCTCTTTAATGTTTGCAGAACTCTCTCATTGATTTAAATGTAAGACTGTCTTAACATCACTGAAGGAAACATCCTTGTACATACACCTTTGAACTGTTATTTCCTGAAGAAATTACTAGACATGAAATCTCTTGACCAAAATATGTGAACATTTAAAATTTAGTTTTATTGCCAAATTATCTCCAGAAAACTGTGCCAACTTATACTCACACCAGTAATGCAGATTACTTCATAATTTCCCATATTTTCATCATGACTAGGCACTATTGTCTTTCAATCTTTTTAGATCTGATAGGGAAGACAAGGTATCTCATTGTTTTTATTCTGCACATCTTTGATTAATAGTAAGGTTGAGTGTTTATCACCCACTTACGTTTCTTCTTGTATGAATTTCTTGTTCATGATTCTTTCTCATTTTTCTGATAAGATGATTCACTTTTTTAGTACATGGTTAAATTTTATAGCAATTCATGTATATAGAATCAAGCCTATTATTTAAATCATCTGTATGTATATCTATTTGTTGATTTTATGATCTACCAAATTCTACAATAGTTTTTAAAAGTTTTAAAATAAAACCCCCGTGGTTTTATTTAATTCTCCTTATATTTTTAACACCTTTTGCTTTAGGTCTTAAAATGCAAATGTTATTGGATATACCAAAGTTAATGACTTTTTTATGCTTCTGATGGATTTTAATTCCTTGCCTTAGTAGTTACTACTTAGCTGTTAAAGATTTGTTCCAAAAAGAGTTACATTTTGCAGTTTGTCTTCAGAGGTTAGGGCTTTTAAAAAATTTAGCTTATGTAAAGTCTTTTTTCTTTATTTTTCTTCTTTTCTTTAATTTTCTTTGCTGTCATAAAGGGAAGTTCTGTAAAGTGTGTACTCTTTCTTGGGTTTCTCTGTTTTCCATTTCAACCTCCCATTCTTAAAAAGTTCCTTCTAATAATCCTGCTAAAATAAATTTTAACTAAGCAACAATAGCAAACAAACTCATGTGAACCAACAAATAATTCCCCTCCTCAATTCCTTGTTTAATTGAACACTCTTCTAGTTCTTACTTTACACATTTCTTTGTCTCTTCATAGTTAAGTTACACAGAAGATAGTCCTTAAGTCCACCAGTTCCTCACACTCATCTTTCTTCTGTACTTCTCTTTAAAATCTAGAGTCCTGCCTCACTTCGCTATAAAATTTCTTCAGATAAAAGTCACCAGTTGTATCTAAATTGCCACACCCAGTCCATGCTTGTTAGGTATCATATTTGAACTCTCCTGCTCTTAAAACCACTTAACTGTCATGTGGAAATACTTCGCCTTGATTTTTACAACATATTCACTTCTTGAGCTCCTTTATGATTTTTGCTTCCTCTGTATCTTCTTTATACATACAAGTTATCTGCATTCAGATCTTCGGTATCTACCCATATGTGGATCATCTTGCAGCCTCAAACTCCAGAAACGTAGAATGCAGAATAGCGTATGTGGGTATTCCAAAAGAATCTACGAGAACACATGCAAAACTGAATTCATTGTCTTCCTTCAACTGTTTTGGAGTCAGATTTCTAAATAGCACCTGAAAGCCTTGTTAAGATTCTTGGATTCTAAATTGGTTTCCTTCTACTAGAGCAGTGATTTTCAAATGAGGGACTGGAGGATCTGGAAGTCTATATATAGTCTGTCAGACTCTTAAGAAAATCATACCTTCAGGTTAGATCTCTCTTCTGGAATGTCTTGTTCATTTGTGGGAACAGGTAAAAATGAGGGGAACTGATGTCTTGAATAGTGAATCCTTGAAGGCAGGGACTGAGTGTTACTCACCTTTTGAAACTAGCATACTTCCTGGAGCATGTTAAGTAGCCAGTATATGATTATTAAATTAACTTGAACTCACTTTTAATTGAGCCTCACTTACATTTTGAGATTTGGTTGAATGGTAGAAGGAATAGACTGACATTATCATGGATAATCCTAACTCTAAACTGTAGAAAAGCAAATGTTTTCTGTAAAATTGAAATTTGTATGCTAAATTGGATGACTTTAGGACAAAAATGTTGAAATCTAAAAAAGTCAGAGTTTCCATTACTTTATATAATTGTACTTTGTCAAAGAATCAAATTTATTGGCACATTTAACTTGTAGATATGTTAACTTTATTATTTGGCATGCAAAAATATGTCATGTTTTTGACCCTAGTGTTTCTGCTTCCTCTTTAAACACTGTTGATTCTTTTATTGAATGCCCTAAAAGGTTCTGCCAGTTTTAAACCCAGGAGGCTGGTACCCCATCTGTTTAACTGGAAACCATCTAATCCAAACAGACACTTCTCTTCTTAGGAGGTATTTCCAATGCTCTGTGAAACCAAAACTTTCCATTCTGTGATGCATATATATCTCTCGATCTGACAACGTGTTGAACACATTGAGGTAAATGCCCAGATGTCCTTGCCACCATGGAGTTTGGCTAAATTCTGGACAAGCCCCAACAATAGAATTCTAGAAAAGAGCAAGTTACAAAGAAAGAGGCTATCTGGGAATTTAATTTGATCTAAATCCACAGCCTCATTCCCATGTTGCTGTGAAGCTAAAGGGACTCTTATGAGTTTAGATCAGACATAGCCCAGCCTATAATTTAAGAATAACCTAGGCTTGTCCTAGAGCCGTGGGCTCTTAAATCTAGTATTCATAACCAAGAGTGAACCTGCAGAATGCTGTGGAACCGGACTGATTTTTCAGAGTTGCGGTTCCATTGGTTAGTCTCCTGGTCATGTAAAACTTTCTAGGGAATTTCCACTTTCAGATTCAGGGTGCTTACCCACTAATATTTACATAGATTGCCAAACATTATCTGCTTTTTGTAGAGGTCATGATTATTACATTTAATACTTCTATTTTTTTCTTCTTTTAATAGATTACCTCTGGTACCTAACATTGATTCATAAATTCTAGACTGAATATTATGTGCCAAATTATGTGATGGCTGAATGCTACTCATCTGGTTCCTTTAAAAGTCCACTGCTACTTAATTCAGTTCCTTAATTTGTGATTTGCTACTGGAGAAGAGAACAGTGTCATTGCTAGTTTCACAAAAATATGACTTTTAAAATTTTTTATTTTATTTATTCATTTTTTAATCAGTACTTTTTTTTGGTGGGGGAAGGTAATTAGGTTTTTATTTAATTTATTTTATTTTAATAGAGGTACTGGGGATTGAACCTAGGACCTCATGCATGCTAGGGACGTGCTCCATCACTGAGCTGTACCATCCCCCAAATATGACTTTTTATTGTTGTTGTTGAAGCATGCTTGTTTCCTATCCATTTTTATTGCTTCCTAGTATTATGTTTTCTTTGCCAGAGAATCACTTGTTTGTATAAATGGAAAGAGTCCAAAAATAATTGCTAATGCTTTTCTCCTTTGCTTTTCTTAATATACTTTATATCCTTTCCATTCTTCTACAGTCTTCAATTTATGCAATTCTACCGTCTTTGGTCTTAATGCTTGTTTCAGCCAGTACTTCACTTAGTTCTTTTCCTAAATATTGTCCCCTTAAAAATTATTTTTCAAATGCCTTGATTTTCACTTTTCTTCTCCAGGTCTCCTTTTCTGTGACACATTTATTGTTTCTATATGGTCTTCAATTTTTTGATTATTGAATGGTACACAATAGATTCCTTGGAGTCCAACTTAGTTTTTTTATTTTTAAAAACACTTATTTTAATAAGTAAGATCTATAACTTTCCAGCTTTTACTGGTTTTTTTTTCTTCCTTGGATTCAAGTATAACCTGAATGTCACATTAGTTTAGGTAATTTGCTTTACCATCTGGAATTCCCAAACTTGTGGACAAGGTGAGGAGTCTGTGTGAATAACCAAGGTGAAGAGAAATGCCAGATTCACCAAGACACAAGCACTAGAGTATTTCTGAATAGAAGTGGGCAGTTTGTGTAGACCCACATCTCCCCACCCCACCACTGAAATCCCAGAATTTGCTATTCTGATCAGATAGGCTCTCAAACATTTGACTGTCCACCATGGATTATGCCTAAAAACCCAAGCTGCTCTTCTGTCTTTTTTTGTGTGTGGGGGGGGGTCCAGTTCTCATGACACCATCACTTTCAAAATAGACTTCCTAACCAACTTTGGTAGATTTTATCAGTGATGAAATTCAACTTTATTAGATGGCAAATAACCTACAGGATAAAGGAATTGGGAAGAATGAAGCATGAGCGGTAGGATGCTAACAAGGCTATCTCCCTCCCCCACCCCCAGCTCTCCCTAGCACACAGACATGCATGCAGCCAAAAACAATCAAGCTGACTTACTTATTCACCTTTTTCAATAATGGGACACCTTTATTTGCCCAACGCTATTGATGCACTGGGCACACATTGATAAATATAACCTATGGTTATTATTTAGATGTCTGTATCCAGATTTTCCTTTAAACTTGTAAAAACGTTCACCAACATGATTTGTAATATTGCATCTTATCCATCATGACATTAAATAAATAAATAAATAAATAAATAAATAAATAAATAAAATGAATAGTGAAAAAATAGGAATCTTGTCTGGAAAGCAAATCCAATTTTTTTAGTTTAATAAAACTACTAAAATATAATTTAATATTGAAAATGAGTAAAAGAATCCAGCATTGTCCTTGGTATACAAAAAGCAGTCAATAAATATCTTTTTTCCTATTACTGTGTTTAACATGAAACCTGAACTTTTTTAAAGTCAATAAGTTGGAAACTGTATTTCGTTATTCATTAAAGGATTAATCTTCTCTTTTTTACTAAGATATTTAAAAATCCTAATTATAGGAAAGGAATTAAGACTTACTGAGTTTAATGCCTACTTGTTTTACTAAAATAGTCCTACGTGGGTGTACAAGTTTTGAAAGTTTGGAACTGCACAGCATAGTTTGAAGCAGCTGACATCTTGAATAACTGTATGTCAGAGGTTTGGATGAGATTGTAATTCACAAGGAAAGATACATAGACAAATATTCTTATTTTGTGAACCCCTAAACCTCACATCATCTTTAAATTATCTATTCTGCATTTAAAATATTTTATCATATAAGAAAATGGCCTTATATGACCCCCTCCAATTTTCTGAATGCTTGTCTGTGCTTCCACACACCTGAGTATTGTTTTTAAGGCACTTACCACATTCTTTTAATTGTATATTGGTATCATTATTAGATTAATATCTGATTTCCCCATCAGACAACAAACTCAGGGCAAGAACCAAATTGTCTTTTAATCATTGTCGATCTCAGAGTCTATCACAATACATGACATCTACTAGGTTTTATATCAATACTTAATGAATGACTGAACTTTATAGGTCTTATTTTCTATAGCATGCATCAGACATAAAATGCAGATGGCTAATAATTCTACAAACCAAGGATTTCTTTAGGTGCCTCTCACTGGGGGAGTTATGGGCAGAACTAAGATCTTCTGTTACCAAATTCCACACACTTCAATCCCTAATCATTTAATCATTCATTCAGCAACTTTTTTTTTTTTTTTTGAGTGCTGGTCACATGCCACGCACTGTCTTTGAAGCTGGGGTAGTCAGGGAACAAAAGATAGCTGCCTGACTTTGAGGCACTTACATTCTGTGGACATCAAGATTTTATGGACCAATGCCTCTAAACACCAAGACATAGCAAGACTTCATTATAAGGTCTAAGTATCTCTTAGGTGCCTTAGTTTTGAGAAGGCTTGTTGCCCAGAATCAGTATTTACACTACCACTGGCCCCTAACGCTCCCCCCGAGCTTCGCCAACCCCTCCTCATCCCCCAGTTAGACCAGACCAGAGGAAGGAGCCCCACACTTTACATACCATCTCAGGACTTGTGGTTTGGGAAACAATCCTTCAGTATAAGGATTTTTCTGCAGACTTATTCAGTGCTCTTTCAGACTTGGTTTCTGTTTTTTGTTCACTCAGAGGTAACTTCACTGCACCTCAGGCTACTGGCAGGAATAAGCATCACTTAAAAAGTAATTTAGGAAATGTGTGCTTCCTGTAGGGTGCAAATAAAAGGAAAAGTTGTGGTAAATAGCTAATGTAAGCAAAAGATGCCTTGGGGGACCCCTACAAGTCACTTCTTTCAAACCAGCAATAACTTCTGGTGCTATTGGTCCTGAGGCAGCAGCCGTCAACATTGTTTAAAAAAGCTCCCTTATGGTGTTCTCATTAATTAACTGCACTGTTTGTTGATTCTAGATTGATTCAGTTTGTTCTCTGGAGAGTGTGTTTGGAAACTCAGTAATGCCTTGATGCGGAATTTCATCTTCAGGCCCTGAATTCCCAGGATGGCGTTTTACTGGGACATATAGAAGATGAAGTGAAAAAGAGAACTTGTTAGATAAAAATGATAATCAAAATATTTTAAATTCAGATGTAATTTTTGAAGATTCTCCCCACAGAGCAAAAAAATTACCTGAAGCAAAGTTTGACTGACAGGCGGGTTTAACAAACACAGCAAGACAAATGGCATGCAAAACAGATAGGGAAGTATTTGTTGCTAATTACTTGAGAAAGCATTTTAATTAAGTTGTTTGCCAATTAATGCCTCACTTTTAACATTCCATAAATATTTAAGCATGTTTCATAAACTTTCCTTCTTATGGAAACATTTGCAAATGTTATTATGAAGTTTCTTTGGGAACCTTATAAGAAAAAAAAACCGATACAGTTTAGAAGATTCTCCTTGCCATTTTCATAATAAATAGATTGTTGTCTTTTTATCCTGGTAGCTTTTATACTTTAATATGCTCTGTCTGCATAAACTTTTCTTCCATGTTCTACCATGGAGAGTAAATAAATGCAAGTTATATATTACTTTGATCTTCCATAAAAATTAAAAATAACATGAGGCATAGAGGATGGTATGTTTAATTTCAATCTTTTAGTCAAATGCAAGAAAGTGATTTGGGATGATATAAAGAAATTCAACACATAGCAATTGTTAATGTTTCAATCATCTTTAACCTAAAACCTCCAAAAACACAACTTACCCAATTAAACTAAAAACAGAAGACAATATATACAAACAAAGCAGAAAGGTTTCTCTGTTACCAAGTTGGGGCTTAATGTGTAACATAAGCTATAGTGAACTTAACCAAAAAATACGTCAAGCATTTAGCTTCTTCCTTTTCTTGTTTACTTTTTCATTGGAACAGTTACGCTTACTTACGCTTGTTTGCCTACTTTAAATGGTTTGCGTGAAACTAGGGGATAACAATAGATTGTTTAAAATTTAGCCAGAAGGCTAAGGACACTCATACCTTCACCAGCACGTGGCACTTTCTGGATGTTCCTAACCAAAGCGTTAGTCATACAGCAAATCACCAGCAAGGAAGGTCTGGTCTACCTGGAACATAGCCATCAGCATGTTAGCTGATGGGCCTGCTGTGTGAGGTGTCAGGCAGAAGTGAAGGAAGGATCCCGCTCCACTGGTGTCTTTTATTCTATGGATATCAGAGGGGTTTTCCTAGTTGTGAGGCACTTGCTCCTTCAGGGCCATGGAAGGAAGTAGGATGGATCAAGGGAAGTGAGTGGGCTGAGTTGTGGAGCACCTACTAGGAAATTTCCGCTTGTGTGAGCACTCGGACAGGAGTATAGTGCTGAGGGGCCCACGGCAAGGACGTGCAGTCCACCTGTCCACCATCAATAGATCACTGTTCCAGCCCGAGGAAAGCCAAATTATGCCTGTCCCAAATGGGAGAGTGGAACCGTGATAACAGAATATGGCACTGCAGGAACCCCACTATGCAGATTAGAGCAACTTACCCTAGTTCAGTTAGTGCTGGACCGTGTAAGTCTTCTGGCTCTATCTAGGTGAAAACTAAAAGTGAAGGTGATTGTGAGCACCATCTCACGGAGATGATCACTTACAGGTGAAGGTTATCGTGCGTACCTCTTGTGACTTGGGAAGGAATCACACAATAGGAGTGAGTAAAGGAGTTATGGGACCGCTTTACTACTGCCACGTCCTACCAGAATTTCCGTTTGCTTTCTTGGTGGTGATGGAAGTAGGTCTTCGGAGTGATGTGGGTATTAACACTCTGCACTCATCTTAAAGGAGTTAAATAGCATTATCCTCTACTTTCTCTTTGCCTAGTGTCTAGACTTTAAGTATTTCTGTCATTCTGGACTTAACGATTTTTGACTAGCACTTAATTAGAAGTCAGATTTCATCCAGAGGCAGGACCATGATAGTGGAGTAGAAAGAGGCTTAGCTCACCTCCCCTCATGAACTATCAGAACGGCAACTACATAAAGAACAACTCTCACTGAAATTAACCTGAAGAGCAGCAGGATGGCTCTTCTACAACCAGGGTGGTAAGAAAGAGCCACACAAAGTGTCATAGGAAGGAAAGAAAAGCCATCTAGTTGGGACATGCACCCCTAGCAGGGGACCCAGAAAAGGAGATCCCAGCCACTGTTAGGTTCCCCAGTCCTGGGGTCTGACACTGGGAAGACAGCCCCTAAAGGGGCTAAAGCTGGTTTGAAAACCAGTGGGCCTACCCAGAGGGCCATAGGAAACCAAGACTCTGCTCTTGAAGAGCGTGCGCACAGACTTGCTGACCCCCAATCACAGCGTAGAGGCGGCAGATTAAAAACTGCCGGGGGCTCGGACTGGCTTGCCAGGACCACCAAGTGCGCCCCACGGCACACACTGGGCTCCCGCTACGGTTCCTTGTGCTCCTGCGTTGCTTCCCGCTAAAGCAGAGGCTGCCATTGCCAGTGTGTGCATCTCGACGTATGCAGAACCAACTCATGGTGTGGCGCCAACCCCTCTGGCCTTGCCTCAGCATTGAAACAAGGCATGCGCACCAGGGAAAAAGTGACCCCAGCCGGAAGTGCGGCCCTAAGCCCTCAGGCCCTGTGCCTGCCCCCATTAGGGCAGTGAATGCCACTGAGCACTGGAGAAGCCCCGGCTTGCACCTGGCTCTGGCTCCAGCCCTGCCTCCCACCAAGGCGGCGGCTGCCAGTGCACCCCAGAGGAAGATGTGGCCTGTGCTCACTTCAGATCCAGCTCTCACCAAGGCTATTGGGCACACACAGACTGCAGGAGGAAACTCTCACACAAGGACACCCCTTTGAGACTGAGATAGGTAAATGTTTCACCTGATTTCATAGAGACAAAGAAAATTTAAAAAATGAGAAGACAGAGGAATACATTTTAAATGAAAGAACAACAACAACAAAATCCTGGAAAATCCCTAATGAAGCAGATAAATAATTCTCCTGATAAAAAATTCGAAACAATTGTAATAAGAATGCTCACTGAACTTGGGAAAGAATAGATGAACAAAGTGAGAACGTTTTAAAAGTATTAGAAAATATAAAAAAGAACCAGTCAGAGCTAAAGAACATAATAACTTAAATGAAAAATATAAGGAATTAACAGCAGGTTACAGGAGAATGCGTAAGTAATCTGTAAATAGAACAATGGATATCATCCCAGTCAGAACAGCAAAAAGAAAAGCAAATTTTTAAAAATGAGGATGGTTTAAGGAACCTCTAAGACAACATCCAATGTACAAACATTCACATTATAGGGGTCCCAAGAGGAGAGAATAGAAAGAAAGGGATAGAAGATGTATTTGACTAAATTACAGCTGAAAACTTCCCAAACCTGAAGAAGGAAACATATCCATGTATAGGAAGAACAGAGAATCCCAAATGAGACAAACCCACAGAGACCCACACAAAGACATATCATAATTAAAATGGCAAAAGCTAAAGCTAAAGACAGAATCATATCAGGATCATTAAAAAAAGAGAAAGTGCCGAAATAAACAAAACAGGAAATGAAAGAGGAAATTTATAACTGATATAACAGAATACAAACAACCATAAGAGGATACCATGAACAGTTATGCCGACAAATTGGACAACCTAGAAGAAATGGATAAATTCCTAGAACCATAGAATTTTCCAAAACTGAATCAGGAAGAGATAGATGATCTGAATGCATGATTACTAGTATTGAAATTTAATCAGTAATTATAAAACTCCCCCAAAACAGAAGTCTGGGACCAGACACTTCACAGCTAAATTCTACCAAACATGTAAAGAAGAGTTAATACATATCATTCTCAAACTACTTCAAAACACTGAAGAGGAGGGAACGCCCCCAAACTCATTCTATGAGGCCAACTACTACTGATACAAGAACCAGACAAAAACACTACAAGCAAAGAAAAGTACAGGACAATACCTCTGACGAATATAAATGCAAATTTCTCAATCAAATACTAGAAACCTAATTTAACAATATATAAAAAGGATCCTCCACCACGATCACATGGGATTTATTCCAGGGATGCATGGATGGTTCAATATCTGCAAATCAATTCATGTGATACACCACGTTAACAAAATGAAGGACAAAAATCACATGATCATCTCAATAGATGCAGAAAAAAGCGTTTGGCAAATTCATCACCCTTTCATGATGAAAACTCTCATCATAGTGGGCTATAGGATCAGACCCTATAAAAAATGGCTGTGCTCTTACTCTCTGTATAGCCCCTGCCTGACCCAGTCTTGCCTTACCCTTACCTTATGCACATGATTGCCTCCCCCTCCTTGGCTGAAAGTTTGCTCAGTAACTACCTGCATCATTGACCCAACCCCCAGCTAACAATTGTTCTTGGACCAGAACAGCTCCAGTATGTTCAGTCATCATCAGGAAAGAGTGGCCTTCACTCCAGTTCCCCTGGCAGCCAAGAAGCCCTGCTGACATCATGCCCCCATGACTGATAACCTTCTTCTCCTTAGTGGAGCAAAGCTGTGTCCCACTTGCCATTGGTCATGCACAGTGGGGTGTCACTCCAGGACCTTTGCCTCTGACTTATAAGATTCCTTTTCCAATAAATCACAGATGTCTCTGTTCCTGACTCTGGGTTCTTTCTTCAGTCCAGTGGCTGGGCAATTACAAAGACTGCAGGACTGCAGGGCACAACACAACACTGGTACAGAGGGGCCATATCTCAACATAGTCAAGGATATTTATGACAGACTCACAACCAACATAATACTCAATGATGAAAAGCTGAAAGCTTTTCTTTTAAAATCAGGAACAAGACAAGGATGGCCACTCTTGCCACTTCTATTTAACATAGTATTGGAAGTTTGAGAGCCACAGCAATCAGATAAGAAAAAGCAATGAAAGGCAACCAAATTAGAAGGGAAGTAAAACTGTCACCATTTGCAAACATCATAGAACTGCCATATGATCCAGCAATCCTATTCCTGGGCATATATCCAAAGAAAACAAAAATACCAATTTGGAAAGATACATGTACCCCGATGTTCATAGCAGCATTATTTGCCATAGTCAGGATATGGAAATGAGCTAGGTGTTCATCAACAGATGACTGGCTAAAGAAGATGTGATATATCTAGATGTACATACAGTGAAGTATTACTCGGCCATAAAAAGAATGAAATTTTGCCATTTGCAACAGCATGGATAGACCTAGACACTATCATGCTTAGTGAAGTAAGACAGACAAAGAAAATTACACCATGTTTTCACTTATATGTGAAATCTAAAAAATAAAACAAACTAATGAAAATAACAAAACAGAAACAGACTTGCAGATATGGAAAACAACCAGAGGCTACCGGTGGAGAGAAGAGTGGGAGAGGGGCAGGATGGAGAAAGAAGAGTAAGAGGTACGAACTACTACATATAAAATAAATAACATATAAGGATGAAATGTACAGTATAGAGAACATAGTCCAAATTTTATCATAACTTTAAATGGAGTGTAATCTATAAAAATATCAAATCACTGTTGTATACCTAAAGCTAATACAGTATTGTAAATCAACTATACTTCAATAAAAAAAATCACTTTCAAATTGTCTTGAAACTATGGAGGGAAATAAACAAGAAAGAAATGTCTCACATTAGGGACTTTTTTTCAAATAGTGAATGGGAAAAAATGCTAAAATTAATTAGGGTCAGAGAGCTGCTTCCAGATAAGAGAGAGTAACTGGGACTGGACTTGCCTTCCTGCTGTAAATAACTAAAAACTAGACAAAAATATATGAGACTGTTTTCAGACATAAATAACAGCCCTGCAGGACTGTGATCCCAGGGAAGAGCTGCCCTGGCTTCCTGCCTGGAGGCATTTTGCTGACCAGCGTGCAGGGCAGGGATCCCACAGGCCACTGGCTGAGTCAGGGCAGCAGCGCTAGGGGAAGCTCAGGCAGCTGGGATCTGTGGAGCAGGGCACCAGAGGGGCAGGGCTCGGGCCACAGAGAAAGAGTCCAGAGATTCATGGGGTCCTGGATTTGGTCTTTGCACACTGATCTGGGCACACACAGGGTGGACCTCAGCTGAGCAGGGAACAATCTTCAGAGCACCCACGGGACTCTGAGGAGCTGAAGGACAGGACAAGGACTTGCAGGACTTGCAAAGAGGCACTGAGACGCGGAATAAACTAAAACTCAGGAAAGCAGTGGGCTCTTAAAACACCAACGAACAACGAAATAATTTCATCTTCTTTTGTGACTAATTAATGAAATCTGAGTATTTTGAAATTTCCAGTTTGATTTTTTTTCTCCTTAACTCTGAAATAGTTAGACTTACTTTGGTTTCCAAATATATAGGATTAGGAGTATATATTTCCCTTACCAATTTCCAGTTTTTTAGAATTTTGTGACACAGTTGTAGGGCCTCGTATATGGTCAATTTTTGTGATTATAATCAACTCTGTTTGAAAAGAACATGGTTTTTCTTTGCTTCCTTTTTTTCTATTTTTTATTAGATTTAATGGAATTTTCCATATTCTATTATTTTCCTCTCCCAGAAAGCTTCCTTCTCTTTAGAAGTTATACATCACTCTTTCATTCTCTCCGTGGTTGCTTTTAAATTTTAATATACATACCAAGGGCAGCCTAAAGTTAATGAACATTTTTACTCTCCTTTTAAATAATTGTCCCACACTCATCTTCTGATAAATGTTTCAGAGTATTTTTAAATATATTTTTATTGAAGTATAATCAGGTCACAATGTGTCAATTTCTGGTGTACAGCACGATACTTCAGTCATATAGGAATATACTTATATTCGTTTTCATATTCTTTTTAACCATAAGTTACTACAAGATATTGAATATAGTTCCCTGTGCTATACAGTATGAACTTGTTGTTTATCTATTTCATATATAGTAGTTGGTTCAGAGTATTTTTGGTCTACTTTATTTTGAATGTGTCCCCACCCTGCACCCCAAATTAACCAGCTTCCTTATCATTTCCCAAGTTTCTAGAGGCATTTCCTGTCCCTGATTCCCAGACCAGAGGGTCTATTGTGGCTTCTGACTCGGCAGGAAGCCCAGCTCCACCTCCCTGATTGACACAGGCTTATGACTCACCTCTTCTTTTGTGGAAAGAGCCACAGCTCTCAACCCTGAGGCCAGGATCCATTTTATTTATCAATGTATTCATATCCAAATAAGAATATAGATTGTAATTTTTTGTTATTCTAAGTATCTTTTAGTTTTTACTGTTGTTCACTCCCCAACTGTTTTTGTAATTTATAAAAGAATCCAGGTGGCTTTTCCATACTTTCTCACAGTCTGCAGTTCCCTAATGGCATTCCTGTCATGTTCACCGTATTTCTGGGTCCCCAATCTTCCTGTAAACTGGTAGTTAGATCTGGGGCTTGATCACACATTCCATGAGGACCACGTGAGAGTCATTCAGTGTAAGTTCCTGTTTCTTCGGCTTTGAAATTCTCATGCCTTCCTGCCACTGGGGCATGTCCTTTCTTTCTTTCTTCCTCTTTTTTAAAAATTATAATACATTTTGAATAAAGACTTACAAGAAATTGCACAAACAGTATAGAGTTTCCACGCACCGTACCTTCTGGCTTCCTTCAATGATAATACTGTATGTTACAAAGCCATAGTATATTGGCAAATCCAGGAAATTAATATTGTCATACTATTTACTCAGGTACAGACGTTTTTCAGACTATGCCAGTATGTTTTTTATTTTTTATTGTGGTAAGACTACTTAACATGAGATTTACCCTCTTAACAGTTTTTTAAGTGTCCAACAATATTGTTATCTGTAGGCATAACGTTGTACAACAGGTCTCTAGATCCTATTCACCTTGCATAACTGAAATTTTTTTACCAATTTATTAGCACTTTCCCCCTTACTCCCTCTCCCCATTTCCTGGTAACCACCATTATATTCTTTGCTACTATGAGTTTGACGATGTATTTAGATACCTCATGTAAGTGAAATCATGCAGTATTTGTCCTTCTGTGACTGGCTTATATCACTTAGCGTAATATCGTTTGGTTCACCCATGTGAATATATTGCAGGATAGCCTTCCTCTTTAAAGCTGAATAATATTCAGTTGTATGTTTATAGCACCTTTTTAATCCATTCATCCACTGCTGGATATTTAGATTGTTTCCATTTGTTGGCTATTGTGAATAGTGCTGCAAATGAATGTGGGGATATTATTATCTCATAGGAGTGCCAATAACGCTTCAAGATCCTGATTTTAATTCTTTTGGATAAATCCCCAGAAGTGGGGTAGCTGGATCATAGTCTGTTAGTGTAGAGACATACAACTGATTTTTGTATCTTAATTTTGTATTCTGCAACTTTATTTTATTCTAAGTTTTCTGGTGGCATCTTTAGGATTTTCTATATATATGTTCATGTCATATGCAAACAGGGAAAACTTTGTTTCTTCCTTTGTAATTTGAATACCTTCTATTTCTTTACCTTGCCAAATTTGTAGGTAAGGATTTCTATTACTATGTGAAATGGAAGTAGTGAGAATCCTTGCCTTGTTCCTAACCTTAGTGAAAAAATTTTAGTTATTCACTAGTGAGTATAATATTAACCGTGGGCTTTTCACATGGGTTGTTTATTATGTTGAGATAATTTCTCTCAATTCCTAGTCTGTTGAGAGTTTTTAATCTTAAAAGGATGTTGAATTTTGTAAAATGATTCTTCTGCGTCTATTGAGATAGTCTTGTGGTTTTTATCCTTCATTTTGTTGATGTGGTTTATACCATTAATTGATTTTCATATGTTAAATCATCTTTGCATACTATGGAAGAAATTTCACTTGGTCATGGTGTATGATCCTTTTAATGTACTTCTGAATTCGGTTTGCTAGTATTTTGTTGAGGATTTTTGGATCTATGCTCATCAGGGCTATTGGCCTATAGTGTTTTTTTTTTATTTGCCTTTGTTTGGCCTTCGTGTCAGGGTAATGCATCTGGAAAAGTTTTCTCCTCTATAAAATGTTGGAAAAGTTTGAGAAGTATGGGCATTAATTTTTCTTTAAAGCTACCTGGTTCTGGATTTTTCTTTGTGAGAAGGTTTATTTTTATTACTGATTCAATATGCTTACTAGTTATAGGCCTGTTCTGACTTTCTGTTTCTCATAATTCAGTCTGGGTAGGTTGTATGTTTCTAGGAATTCATCCATTTCTTCCAAGTCATCCAGCTTGTTGCTATATAATTGTTCATACTAGTCCCTTATGATCCTTTTTATTTCTGTGGCATGAGTTGTAATGTCTTCTCTTCCATTTTTTATTTCGTTTATTTGAATCTTCTCTTTTTTTGTTAATGAGTCCAGCTAAAGGTTTGTTGTCAATTTTATCTTTTCCAAAGGACCAACTCTTAGCTTTGTTGACTTTTTTCTGTTGTTTTCGTACTGCCTGTTTCATTTGTTTCTCTAAATTTTATGATTTCCTTCTTCTAATTTTGAATTTAGTTTGTTCTTATTTCTCTAGTTCCTTGAATTGTCAAGTTAGTTTTTTTGAGTTCTTTTTTTTTTCTTTTTTAATATAATTGTTTCTCACAATAAACTCCTCTCTTAGCATTGTGTTTACTGCATCCAATAAATGATGGTGTATTGTGTATTTCTTCTCATTTGGAGATATTTTCTAATGTTCCTTTGAATTTCTTTGCTCACCAATTTGTTATTCAAAAGTGTATTATGTAATTTCCAGGTATTTGTAAATTTTCCAATTGTCTTTCTTCTATTAACTTTTTCCATTGTGTTTCATTCCATTGTATTTGGAAAAGATATGTTATATGATTTCAACATTTTAAAATTTGTTAAGAATTGTTTTGTGACCTAATATGTTACCCTAGAAACAGAAAAAGCAGCATTGACGGTAACAGAAGAAAGAGGGCAGTTTTCAGTCTGACTCCCTGAGTGGCACCTAGTCAGTAGATTTACAGCCACTCACTCTCCTGACAGGATCACACTTTGCATTTCCAAGTCTAGGGGACAAACGCAGGAAGAGCTGGAGCACTTTCTGCTTAATTTCAGGTAGCCATGAGGTGGGCTGCTCACTGCATTTCTTTCAATCCATATTTTTCTAGCCTTATAGGATAAGGTTGGAGTCACTTCAGTAGGGTGTGAAGCATGAGGCTGTTTCCCCAAAAATACAGATACAGAGGTGTGGGAAAGTGATCTGTGCTTCTGAGGGAAAGATTTTTGGTTAGAAAACCTTTGGGGAAATCTCTGATAGAGAAACAGTTGCATTTTGGAAAGTTGTGTCTCCTTTGGGAGAGTGTGAAGCCCTTGGGAGAGGGTTCCACATTTGCTATTCAAGAGAGCTATTAAAGTTGGAGAGACAGAGAAGGATAGCATGTTTTCAAATTTCTAAACATTTTACAAACCACTCTAGCCAAACAAAGATCTTATATTCACCTGAACATGGCATGTGCTGTCTTCTTCAAGGCTCTGTGTGTGCTCTGCTTTTGCCCAGAATACCCCGGTTCCTCTCTCTCCTTACCTGGTTAATTTCTACTTATTATTTGTTTCTCATATTAGGTATTCTCTTTCCAGGAATACATTCCTGACTCCTTTATCCTAATGGCTAGAATGGATGCCCTTCCACTTTGCTCCTGAAACATCTTGGCATACTTCATCATAGTTCTATTTTCCTCAGTTGTTACTGCTTGTCTGTGCCATCTTGGAGGACAACCTGGTTTTATTAATCATAGTATTCCTAGGTTCATGAAGGTGGCACATAGTATATGTTCAAAAATTATCAAATAAATTAATGCATGGGCAAATTACAAATGAATGCATTTGGGTGAAATTAAGGAGACAAGACAAGGACTTTTGTTTTACTGTTTTTCACTTCCCTGTGATCCTCCTGTGTTAAGGAGAGAGATTTGTATTACCTAGTCATTTTTTATCATATATCTGAAGCAGTCTCCCATGTAATTTATTAGAAGGACTGTAATTCCCTGCATTCTGGGATCTACACCTATGTGATGAGATTTGACAAGTACTTGGAAGGTGCTCACTTAGAAACACCTCTGCACCTGCCATTCTACTTGAGATTCCAAATTTTTAGACTTATTACCAGTGTTAAATATTGGCAAATAAAATTTCTCCTCTTGTTTTTTTAATGGACCAAATACTCCTAATTTGGGTCCCTGATTCAGCTGTCCTGTTTCTCTGGGTAATAAGAGAGAAAAAGAAGGAACAGACAAATGTTAATTGTTCCACAGACCTGGTGCTATTATATATAATCCTTTTTAACCGTTAATAATGGTGCCACATTATCACCTTTTTGAAGACAGAGGCACTAGGATTTCAAGAAGCATAGAGTAATCCAGCCAAGGTTTCCTGGGTAGAAAAGAATGCACTGAGATTCGAATCCAGGTCTCACTACTGTACTGTTGGGATTATGACATTGTAACTCCTTACCTCCAGTCTACTAAAAAGCTCAACCTAATCTAGTGGCCCATAAAAAAATTTGTTTTTAAGATATTTATTGATCTGGACTGAAATGAAGGATTAAAGTGTTTAGGTGCTTCCTAGACCAAGAGCAGATAGGAATTTTAAGAAACGGAAGTGAAAGACTTGGTCTCTGTTGAACCCAGTTTCCGAGTGCAAAGAAAGCAAAGACTCAAGCTATGAGAGGCTGGTATGGGAAGGAGCAGGACTAGAATACAGTGTCGTCAAGTGGGAGCAGGTCCTTTCTGCTGCCTACCTTTGTGGCAGCCCAGTTCTCCTTATATGGGTACAAAACTGAGAGTTAAAAAGAACGTGATGTGTTTTACACTCCCTTTACAACCCCGGGGGTATGACTCTGCCTAACGCAGTGTGGAGTTAGGCAAGTCATGAATGATTGCACGCATGAGTCTCCTTGTAAGTCGGAGTGACAGCCTTTGCTGCCATGACCACCCCTAGAGTCTGGAACAGGAGCAAAGGCAATGAACTCAGAGACCATTCCTATGGAGTAAATGTGGAAGCAAAACAATGGCTCCTCAAAGATGTTCACGTCCTAATCCCAGAACCTGGGGCTCTGTTACTTCACATGGCAAAGCGCTCTTTGTAGATGGGATTAAGTTATGGGTTTGGGGATGGGAGATCAAAGAAGTACTAATAAGGGAAAGAGGGAGGTAGGAGCTTCAGTGAGAGAGAAGTGTTGGATTGCTGGCTTTGAGGATGGAGGAAGGGGCCATAAGCCAAAGTATGCAGGCAGCTTCTAGAAACTGGAAAAGTCAGGGAACAGATTCAGCCTAGGGCCTCCAGAGGGAACACAGTTCTGCTGACCTCTTGAATGGAGGCCAGTGAGACCCATTTGCACGCTGACCCACAGAACTGTCAGCTATAACTTTGTATGTTTTAAGCCACTGTTTGTGGTAAGTTGTTACAGGAGCAAGAAGAGCAGCAATTAGGAATAGGCCTGAGTTAACAGAAAGGCAAAAGTAAGTCATTCAATAGAAACTTCGGTGCTTGCAGCCTCTTTGTATTTTGGGAGGGGCTCCAGGAACATGCTAATTTGCAGAGCTGCCTCAAAGCCTGTGTCTGCCAGCAGCCAGACAGCTGCCGGTGATTTCCTTGGCCATTTATTGGCTGGAAGCTACCAAAATCCTCAGTTACGGCAGTTTCACTGAAAGTGAAAGTCACCCTCAGTGTCACCTCTGCTCTGGTACACACAGGCCTGTTAGAACTCACCTTGCAGAAATTTTCAGTTTTGAGCCAGCGTTAGCTGCCAAGCACCCAGGAGCCAATCACAACAAATGATTCCGTGAATTATAAATTCTCTAAATACGTGCCTATATTTATACTCATGGGAACATGTTTGGAATTGTTATTAGCAGGAATATGCTTCTGGATTAGGTTTGTTAAATCTTTCAGCATACGTCAGAGATTAATGATAATATCCACCTCTGTCTTTCTTCCTTCCTTTCTTTCTTCCTTCCTTTCTTTCTTCCTTCCTTCCTTCCTTCCTTCCTTCCTTCCTTCCTTCCTTCATTTCTTTCTTTCTTTCTTTGACAAAGTAGAGTGTGAAGAAAAAACAAAAAGCAACTTGTTTTTACTGGTAGTTTTGGATTCCAAGGGCAGTTTGGTCAGCCTATGGAGGCTGAAATCTAGATTCCCAAGCTTCCTCAGGACTTTAGACCACACTTTGATCTGAAGCAGAAGTAGAAATACTGGACATATGCAGCCCAAGATTCTAGGCGTGGAGGGGGTGACAGTTGCAGAATTGTATTCCGGGATGGTTCTAGGATTGACGACCAACTGCAGGGATCTTGGACACACGATCCTAAGAGCAGGTGCACTGGGTATTTGAGGCATCGTTGTACTAATGTCTTCTTCCTACCAGAGTCGTGAAGAATTAAACTGTTGTGGACCATTTCCTTATCAGCCACTTCCCTGAGGAACCCAAAGAATCAGATGTTAGTAAAAGAGAAGAGACACAGAGCAAGGAGAATGAAACCCTGTGTCCTCATTTCAAGAGAAATGTGTAATGACTCATAAAAAGCTTGAATTCTATGGAAATATCAGCTTTGGGAGGTGATCACTGACCCTGCAGCTTATCAGGTTGAAAATGATGAACTCCTTAGCCAAGGGAAGAAAGGCTACATCAGTTATTTATTTCTCTTTAGATTTGATGAAATATTGTTTCTAGAGTGGTGGATAGCATGGCTGAGGGCAACAGTTTTAGGGAAAGAGCAACTTAGTATTTAATCTCCTCTTATTCATCATAAGTCCTTCATTGCTTTCTGAAATTGCCACCAAAACTTGGTCAGACTTCTGTATGGAAGAGATTGGAATTCTAGATCTTGCTTAGACAAAGCCATCGGTACTTTACGCGTGAGGCATCATAATATTTCATCCAGTAGAAATTTTTAAAGGGAGGGAGAACTCAATGGACTGAATCAACTGAGAAGAATAAATACCGAAATTAACTCCTGGCACATCCTTTGTTCTGGGCCGTTATACGTTGTGTTACGGTTGCGCCTGTTGAATCGCTTCTGAAAGAATTTTGTGCAGAATGGCATTTTAGTCATCATTGTAATGTCAACAAACAAGGCAGATTAATGCCTCCAGTCCTGAGCTGTCTTGCACTCTGCTTATTAGAATTGTAGTCAGATCTTCATTAGAATGAATGACATCTGATTCCATAAGGCAGTCACAACAGAGGCACCTTCTTGCTGTGGTGTCACCCTGCAGATGACAATGTAGGCCATTATGAATGACACTCCACAATTCGTTACTTCCTGCCTCAAATTGTAGTTAATCTTTCATCCAAACTGTACACATGTGCAGCTTTAAGTGGCCTATCACAGCGAGGACCCCGTAATGCTGCAAGCACATGGAGACTGACAGAAGGTAAATTGCTTGTCAGGAGGTCTGTATTTCAATTCACAGCATATTCCAAACACGTCGTGGTGAAGGCACGCCACAACAGCTGCTTTCATTGCTAACTATTTTTGATGTAAATGTCAATAAAGCTCCAGGCCCTTTCATATTTTTGGCCAAGAATGTCCATCTTTTCCTATGCAGGCTGGCAGGTGGAGTTCCATTTATCTACTCTTAGGAACATGTCCTATAATAATCATGGCCTCTGGAGGCCGTTTAGAGTGATTGAGAGCAGTGATTGGGACAATAGGCTGCTGGATTTCATCGCCGGAGTGGGTTGACAGGTGACTGCTTTTATACCCTCTCATCTGGTGGGGAAGGAGATAAAACACACACTTCCATCCAGTCCACAGGCAATCACCTCCAGGTTGAAGATCTACACCTATAGTTTATTCTAGTCACTGAAAAGAAAAAATTGAGAGCCATGGTGATTAAACAATTACAAATTCCCCAGCAGAACTAGAGCTTTTAAAGAGACAGCAGCAGTATTTCTTTTCCGGAGGACTACAGATAGGAGAATTAAGTGAACAGTTTTGAATGGAGTATGTCTGCCTTTGAGGACCTTCCTCCTTTTCCTTGCAAATGTCCCTTTTGGGATGCCAGCTGTTCATGCTGTATAACAAACTCTCTTTTAACTAATGCTCTGAGGAAGATGACTGAAGCTTGACCTTTAGCAGCTGAAAGCTAGCAGATATATTAAAAATCAATTCAAGGACACTGCTTTTGAGCACATTTGCATTCAAATCTGTCCGTATGTTACAGCAGTGAATGTGGAGTGTAACATCATAGACTGAAACCTCATACTCTTTATTTTATCTCACTTATTGAGCATCTGCTATAGGCAAAATACTATATTTTACACTGGGGTTAACGATACGAACTAGGATTGGACTAACACCCACCTAGAGGTAGTAAGAATAATAATCTGAAGGGAAAGTGCACTAAACTTGTATTTATTTTTTATAGTCTTCCTTTGATTTATAATTTTGTGTGTTATACATACTACATTTTTAGAGAATTGCAGATACAACTTATAATAAGTGTTTGGATTACATGCTCTTTTTTTTTCTATTATATGAGTATGTAACTTAAAAGTTTTGATACAGTTGCTCTCAGACTGATCTGTTTTCAATCCAGCCCCCACCACTTATTAGCCTACTAGCCTTGGGAAGCTTAAATAACCTTTACTTAATCTGTATTATCCTCAGTTTTTTTCATACATTAACTAACAATCGCTAACACGTGTTGAGTGTTTACTATGCATCAAACACTTTATTTGCATTATTTGATTCAGTCCTTACAAAAGCCGTTGAAGTTGGGTGCTGTAATTATCCCATCTTACTGAGGGTAACATAGCATGGCTAGTAATGGAGCCAGGACTGGAACATGTGAAGAGTGTTCATAGAGTCTATAATTTAAATTACTGTTCTAAATTATCTTTAGTGTGGTAATAATAATACTTCATAACATTACTGTATGCCTGACATTTAGAAATGCTGGATAAAAATTTCTTCTCTTCTCCCCAGAATTGAATCAGTAACCTGAGAAGTGTCCAAAAAGCTACTGAAAATGAGAGAGGGTAGCAATTGATTACCCTCTATGACATCGAGGTGCTTTTCATAGTTGGGCTTGAAAATGAGTAAGAGTTAGGTACAGTAGGAAAGTTGCAAGCCAAGAAGACAGAAATAGAGAGAGAAAAAAAAAACCATGACTGGGCTGCTCCGGGTCTGGTGAGCCATCTCAGGTCAAGGCAAAGGGGGCATCTTGCTGCCTGGTGGAACCTGGGACTGAGATCTGAAAACAGAAAACAGGTTTAATTCTCTCTGCAACTTACTAGCCATGTGATTTATTTGATACCCACTTTTCTTGAGAAATCAAAATTATCTCATAGAGTATGAGGAGGATTCAGTGGGATGATATATGGGAAAAAATTTAACCTAGGGCTATGCAGATGCACCTTATCTGTCTGATCAGCTATAGGCTTCT
This sequence comes from Vicugna pacos, assembly GCF_048564905.1. NCBI lineage: Eukaryota > Metazoa > Chordata > Mammalia > Artiodactyla > Camelidae > Vicugna > Vicugna pacos. The sequence continues at coordinate 18,284,606 of NC_133015.1, read as the reverse complement.
GAAGGTCTCATTCAAGTAGGTCTTAGTGTTACATCACCTTAGTGGCCAGTACAGTGTTGTACATCCAGAAAGTACTGACTTAATACGTTATTTGGATATTTTGGAAACCAGGCCTTTATTAGATATGTTTTTTGCAAATATTTTCTTCGAGTCTGTGGCCTGTCTTCTTAATCTCTTGACAGTGCATTTCACAAAGCAGAAAGCTTTTTAATTTTAATGAAGTCCAACTTACTGATTATTTCTTTCATGGATCATGCCTTTAGTGTTTTATCTAAAATGCCATCATCACACCCAGGGTCCTTTAGACTTTTTCCTATGCTATCTCCTAGGAGTTTTATACTTTTTATTTTCCATTTAGGTATATAATTCATTTTGAGCTAATTTTTGTGAAAGGAGTAAAGTCTGTCTAGATTTATGTTTTTGCTTGTAGATATCCAATTGTTACAACACCATTTGTTGAAAAGATCATCTTTTCTCCATTACATTGCCTTTGGTCCTTTGTTAAAGGCCAGATGACTATATTTGTGTAGATCTATTTCTGAATTCTCTTTTCTGTTCCACTGATCTATTCATCTGTTTTTTTTTTTTTCACTAATGCCACACTGTATTGACTACTATAGCTTTACAGGAAATCTTAAAGTTGGATAATGTCAGTCCTCCAACTTCTGCTTCTCCTTCAATATTGTGTTGTCTTTTGCTTCACTATATAGACTTTAGCATCAGTTTGTCCACATCCACAATATAACTTATTGAAATTGTGTTGAACTGAAGATCAAATTGGGAATAACTAATATTTTGACAGTATTGAGTCTTCCTATCCATAAACATGGAATATTTCTTCATTTATTTAGTTCTTTGATTTCTTTCATCAGTTTTTTACCCAGTAAAGAGTAGAGATTACATCATTTTGTGCTGCAAGAGTATGGGAAGAGATGATGGCTCAAGCACCACAAACTCTCAATGATCTTTTTTTTTTTTACTTTTTTTATTGAGTAATAGTTAATTTACAATGTTCTGTCAAATTCTAGTGTAGAGCACATTTTTTCAGTCATACATGAACATGTATATATTCATTGTCACATTTTTTTTTTTGCTGTGAGCTACCGCAAGATCTTATATATTTTTCCCTGTGTTATACAGTATAATCTTGTTTATCTATTCTGCATTTTAAAATCCCAGTCTGTCCCTTTCCACCCCCTGCCCTCTTGGCAACCACAAGTTTGTATTCTATGTCTATGAGTCTGTTTCTTATATTTATGTTTTGTTTGTGGTTTTTTTGTTTGTTTGTTTGTTTGTTTTTTAGATTCCTCATATAAGCAATCTCATATGGTGTTCTTCTTTCTCTTTCTGGCTTACTTCACTTTGAATGACATTCTCCAGGAACATCCATGTTGCTGCAAATGGCGTTATGTTGTTGGTTTTTGTGGCTGAATAGTATTCCATCATATAAATATACCACATCTTCTTTATCCAGTCATAAACTCTCACTGATCTTATTGAGACTTAGTACTTTTTGAAATGAGCAGAGAAGAACTACAAAAATAACCAGTAAACAATGAACAAAATGGCAATAAGTACATACCTAGTGATAATTACTTTAAATGTAAAGGGACTAAATTCTGCAGACAAAGTACATAGAGTGGCTGAATGGATAAAAGAAAAAAAAAAAAACAAGACCCATCTAAATGCTTCCTAAAAGGGACTCACTTTAGATACAAAGACACAGATAGTCTGAAAGTGAAGGAGTAGAAAAAGATATTCTATGCAAATGGGAATCAAAAGGAAGCTGGAGTAGTTATGCTTAGACAAAATAAACTAAACACAGATTATAATAAGAGACAAAGATGGGTGTTATGTAATGATAAAGGGGTCAATCCAACAAGAAAATATACCATTTATAAATATTATGTGCACAACATTGGAGCACCTAAATATATAAGGAAAATAGTAATAGACCTAAAGGAAAAAGTAGATAGCAGTACAATATTAACAGTAGGGGATTTTAATACCTCACTGACATCAATGAACAGGCCATCTAGACAGAAAATCAATAAGTAAACATAAACTTTAAACAAGTTGGAGCAGATGGACTCAACAGAGATATATATATACTGAACAGTGCATCAAAAAGCAAGAGAATATGCCAATGAGTCAAAGAAATCAAAACACACCTTGAGATAAATGAGAATAGAAACAACATACCAAAATTGGTGGAAGGTAGCAACAGCAGTTCTGAGATGGGTGTTCATAGTGATAAATGCCTACCTCAGAAGAAAAGAAAGTCTTAAATAAACAATCTAACTTTGCACCTCAAGAAACTACAAAAAGAACAACAACACAACAAAAAGTCCAAAAATAGCAGAAGGATGGAAATCACAAAGATTAGAGAAGAGGTAAATAAAATGGAAACTAAAGAGACAACAGAGAAGATCAGTGGACCTAAGAGCTGGTTCTTTGAATAGATAAACAAAATTGACAAGCCTTTAGCTAGACTCACAAAGGAAAAAATGGAGAGAATTCAAATAATCAGAAATGAAAGAATAGATGTTACAATTCATATCACAGAAATACAAAGGATCATAAGAGACTTCTACAAACAATTGTAGGCCAACAAATTGGACAACCTAGAACATGGATAAATTCCTAAAAACATACAGTCTACCAAGACTGAATCATAAAGAAACAGAAAATCTAAACAGACTGCTTACTAATAAGAAGATAGAAACAATAATCAAAAACCTCCCAGCTAACAAAAGCCCCGGACCAGATGGCTTCACTGGCAAATTCTACAAAACATTCAAAAAAGATTTAACACCAATCTTTCTCAAACTATTCCAAACATCAGAGGAGGAAACACTTCCAAACTCATTTATGAGGTTAGCATAACCCGATACCAAAACCAGGCAAAGTTGCCACTAGAAAAGAAAATTACAAGGCAATATCCCTGATGAATATGGATGCAAAAGTCCTCAACAAAATATTAGCAAACCAAATTCAACAATGCATTGAAAAAATCATACACCAGGATCAAGTGGAATTTATTCCAGAGATGCAAGGATGGTTCAACATTCACAAATCAATCAATGTGACACAGCATGTTAACAAAATGAAGACTGGAAATTATCTCAATAGATGCAGAAAAAGCATTTAATGAAATTCAATGGCCCTTCATGATTAAAAACTCTCAGCAAAGTGGGTATAAAGAAAATGTACCTCAGCATAATAAAGGCATGTATGACAAGCCCACAGTGAACATCACACTCAGTACTGAAAACCAGAAAGCTTTTCCGCTGAGATCAGGAATAAGACAAGGATGCCCACTCATGCCACTTTTATTCAACACAGTATTGGAAGTCCTAGCCAAACCAATTGGGAAAGAAAAGGAAACAGAAGGCCTTCAAATTGGAAAGGAAGAAGTAAAACAGTCAATATTTGGCAAATGACATAATATTGTATATAGAAACCCTAAAAATTCCATCAAAAATGTTAGAATTAATAAAAGGAATTCAGTAAATTTGCAAGATACAAAATCATATACAAAAATCTGTTGCATTTCTATACATTGATAACAGACTATTAAAAAAAGAAATTAAGAAAACAATCCCATTTATAATTGAACCAAAAATAATAAAATACCTAGGAATCAATTTAATCAAACAGGTGAAATAAATGAAAGAAATTGAAAAAGACAGAATAACTGGAGAGATATACGGTGCTCATGGATTGGAAGAATTAATATTGTTAAAATGCCCATACTACCCAAGGCAGTCTACAAATTCAGTGCAATCTCTATCAAAATTCCAGTGGCATTTTTCACAGAAACAGAACAAACAATCCTAAAGTTTGTCCAGAACCACAAAAGACCCTGAATAGCTAATGCAATCTTGAGAAAGAAAAATAAAAAGCTGGAGGCATTGTGCGCCCTGATTTCAAAGTATTTTACAAAGTTATAGTAATTAAAGCAATACGGTATTGGCATAAAAACCAACACGTAAGTCAATGGAACAGAATAGAAAGCCAAGAATAAAACCACGCATATATATTCAATTAATTTTTGACAAAGGATTCAAAAATATACAATGGGGAAAGGGCAGTCTTTGCAATAAATGGTGTTGGGAAAATTGAACAGCCACATCAAAAGGATGAAACTAGACCACTATTTTACACCATTCACAAAAATTAAGTCAAAATGGAGTAAAGACTTAAATGTAAGACCTGAAACCATAAGACTCCTAGAAGAAAATATGGGTGTTTGGCTTCTTGACATACGTCTTGGTGATGATTTTTTGAATCTGGTACCAAAAGCAAATACAAATGAATGGAGCTACATCAAACTAAATACCTCTGCACAACAAGTGAAACCATAAACAAAAAGAAAAGGTAACCTACTGAATAGATAAAATACTTGCAAGCCATATACCTGATAAGGGGCTAATATCCAAAATATGTAAAGAACTCATGCAACTCAATAACAAAACACCAAACAATCCTATTAAAATATGGGCAGAAGATCCTCGGAGACATTTTTCTAAAGACATACAGATGGCCAACATGAAAAGATGCTCAACATCATTAATTATCAGGGATATGAGATTGCACCTCACATCTGTTAGAATGGCTATTATTAAAAAGATAGGAGATAACAAGTATTGATGAGGATGTGGAGAAAAGGGAACCCTTGTGCAATGTTGGTGGGAATGTGACTTGGTGCAGCCATTATAGAAAACAGTGTGGATTTTCCTCAAAAAATTAAAATAGAACTACTATATGATACAACAATTTCACCTTTGGGTATTTACCTGAAGAAAATGAAAACACTAACACAAAAAGATATTTGCACCCCTAGGTTAACTGCAGCATTATTTACAATAGCCAAAATATAGAAGCAGCTTAAGCGTTCATCGATGGATGAATGGATGAAGACCATGTGATATATAGACACAATGGAATACTACTCAGCCATAAAGAAGAAGGAAATCTTGGCATTTGTGACAACATGGATAGACCTCAAGGACATTTTGCTAAGTGGAATAAGTCAGACAGAGAAAGACAAATGCCATATGATCTCTCTTATATATGGAATCTGAAAACAAACAAATAGTAAGACAAAGAACTAAGCTTACAGATACAGAGAACAGATTGGTGGTTGCCAGAGACAGAGGGTGGGGGATAGAGGGTGGAGGGTGGGAGAAATGAGTGAAGGGTGTCAAAAGGTAAAAAGAAAATAATGCAGTTGATGTAAAACAGATAGAGAAATTTTGAATCATATTCAAAACATTGACTCTATTTTTCTTTTAAATATGGAAGGTGACATAATAATTTTTTTTTCTTTTTGACATTTTTTTCTTTTGGCTCAGTCAGGCTCTTCATCTTCTTTCTAAAAACTTAAAGTAAAATCTTTCTGTACTATGCTTTCTTTACCTTGCTCCCAGCCAAGGAAAGCTATTTGTTGTTTTATTTCTTCTCTGCCAATTATTCTGGCCTCTCAAAAGTACAAATCAAAAGAGAGGGGTAAGAAATTAGTCACTTAACATCTTTGGGTCTCAGTTTAACTATGAGACAACAAATGTTTATTAAGTGAGCACTGCGGGCAGAGCACCGTGGATCTGCTAGGGAAAACATCATTAACCCTTCTGGAGCTTACATTCTAGAGAAAGGGACGTTCAGTAAACAAATAAATCGAAAGATAATATGATTAAGATAGAGAATAAAAGGAGTAGTTTTTGTTGCCAGGAAAGGCTTCAATAAGATGACAGCTGAACAGGAAAGCACATAAGAAAAAAAAAATTCCAAACTTCTTTTTAAAACTTCTTTTATTTCAGCCAGATAATGTTGATTCCTTGTATTCTATTCAATAAATTGAGCATTCGTTTCCATTTGAGAGGTAGGAGCTGCAGTAACAAATTATAAAGCATTTGATGGCCAGATTCAAGTTAACACAGGTGACTCAAGTAGCCCAATTAAACATATCCCTAAGAGGTAATTGGTTTCTAGCTTTTCCTGTTTACTGGAAACCAGGAGTGCATATTATTAATTATTCAGTTGTCCTATCCATTCAGATATGACAGTGTCTTCACAAAGATAGGATGTGGGAGATGCTTTCACAACGACTGGGGATTTAGTAACTTATAAATTAACTAAAATAGCATCACTTCTAGATTATCCCACTGCTTAAACTGAATTGAATATTGGACTAACTGAATTGTTGGGAGATTAGTGGAGATAGTATCCGTTTTCCTCATGGCTCTTTTTGGTGCCTGGATGAGACTTTCTCTTGGACCAACAGACTCTAACACCTCTTCTGGAATTGATTCCAACCGATGATGAGCTACATCTGGCCTGTGAAATGAAAATAGCAAAACCTTTGATTGAGTCCAAGTTAAGTGGATCTACATCATCTGCTCAGTCAACTTTTGCCAAGATGAATGATGCTGTGTCAGTGTTCCGTAATTTCAGAGGTGGATTTCCCCTTTTTAAAAACAAAGTGTTTTCTTCTATATAGGCAACGAAAGCAAAAAAAAAAAAAAAAAAAACTGCTGTGTGTGAAAATGCAGTTTGGCTCCTCTAGATATTTGGAAACAAAACCTCTAAAATAATCCTATTTGAGCCTTTTTCTTTCTCTTGGATCTCCGCCATCCTGGCCCTTATCAAGCTGCACAAGGGGGCACTGTAGCCGTGAAAGTTCTGGAGAAGTGATTCATTTCCTTGCTTCCTGGTATCAGAAAAGTCTATACAGGAGAAAGAATGTGAAGGGAAAGGAGAAAGCCAATAGTAACTTTCAGAGGCTATAAGTGTTTCCCAGTTGTTTTAACTCCTAGCTCAGACTCAAAAATATTTATTCCAGAAGGAACACAAATGGTGGCAATAAGCAGAGGAAGAAAGGCAAGAAACTTGAAGTTTATTCCACGAAACTATCCAGTTTCCCACATAAAAGAGCAATAAACATAGAAAGGGCAATGAGCTGAAAATGGATTATTTTCCAACCTTGGGAAATTACCCAGTTTTGGGACTAGTGGCTGTGGTGGAAGCTGCAGTTCAAATCACAAAGTCTAAAGCCCATTCTGGACCTAGATGATCTCCCTGGGGAGAGACGGAGGCTGGGAATTTGGATGCTGTGATTGTGAAAGCATCCTAGTAAGAGTGTTTGAGATGATGCAATAGGATGTGTTGTAATGTTGGGATTACCATTTCAACCCCTATTGCCCATAGGTCCTGCCAACCTAGGATACAAATGATGTTCTGTTTACATGAATTCCCAAGTCCTGTCTGCATGGTGACCCAATCAGACTAACTTTAGACTTCCATCTCGGTAGATATTTTCTAGATTACTTAAGGGATTTAGGGCATAGTCACATTAACTTCTATTACCAAGGCATCATCTAGGTTTTTACTTACTGGTTTTGTATTCTTGCATAGTTCTTTAAGAGTCTTTAATGCCATTTTTCTCTTCTCTTCCTCCTCAATTAACTTCACCAATAGCCAGAATACAAGAGATTCTTCAGTTGTCTTGTAAAGACTGAACGATCACAGTAACCTTTAACTCTAAATGTCTTCTTCTGACACTTGCATTAATTTAACTGAGTTCACTGTATCCATTTTTTAAGCCCCTCTCTGTACTGCAATAAATTATCTAACAACAAATAAGTAAAAACAAAGCTGAGAAGTCAATGGACTTTGCAGAAAGGAAACAAGTTAAAGAGCTGTGGCTGAGATTAATCAGGGATCAGAAAATTTAAAAATTAATTTAAAATATATAAGCTGTATGGATAGAAGCTATAACATATTGCTAAATTCACATACAAATTGTGCAGATTTATTTTTTAAGTAATGATTAAGTTGAAGAAATGCAGAATCATCACTAGGATCAATAAAATGCAGAAGTGCCAAGGTAGAAAGTAGACTGAGTAATAATAGGGAGGGGAACCTTGAAATACTTTCTCCGAACTCAGAGAAAAAAAAATTAAAAAAAATAAAATGACAGGATAATTTTTTAGGATACAGCCTGGACATTCAATACACAAATAATGTTTCTGAAAAGGAAAAGATTAAATATCAGTAACTGTGGCCTCGTACTGGAAGTTTCCTGAGCTAAAGGAAGACAAAAGTATGCACGTGGGAAGTCTGCATCAGGAAAACAGGTACATTTAATGAGAAGCGGCGTATACCAAAATATTTCCTACTGAAATTTTTGGACTTTAAGGAGAGTTGAAAATATTCTCTAAAGACTCGTGCAGTAAAAACAGCTTGTCTATAAAACCACTAAATCAAGTTAGCCTCAAACTTTACCCACAATGTATGAATAGGAAGAAAATCAACAGATACTTATAGTGTTGGTCGGGAAAAGCTAACTCTGTAAATTAAATGAACACAAATAACAGCAAAGACTTTATCAGGTATACATAAATTCAGAAAATAAACATCCATATATGCTTCTTAAAAGTGTTTTGTGAAGGTAAGCTCTAACTTACCCAAATATAAGTAAAAATTAAACAATAAAAATGGGGGAGTTGTGGCCAACAAAAAAACCTCAGAACTGAATATAAAAAGTTAAACAGATTGTATAAATAGTTGTTGTAAATATAAGTTAAAGCTTCAAAAGATAAATATATATTTAAAAGATACAATATATGACATTTAAAAAAAATAATTCCTAGTTTTAAGAAGTCTCAGATGTTATCTACAAGAGGCTAGAAGTGTATAAAGGAATGGCAGGGTGAGCTGAAAGGGAGGCTGTTGTCTTTACACTGACTTTTTTTTTTTAAGTGTAAATGCACTTTTAAATATCAAAAGGTAATCTCAATTAATTCAAGACAAAATTTATTTCTTATACATCAGAAGAACAAAGTAAATAAAATAAACAAAATAAAAAATGTAAATAGGCTAAACTCTCTTATTAAAATGCGAAGTTTATAAACTGAGTGAAAATAAACTAGTGTTTAAAATACAAACTGCAAATTTAGACAATTCTTTTTGTGCTTCAAGTTCTCATATGTAGAAATGCTAATTAAGAAGTAAGTAAATCATAGGCTTAGTTTCTGGAGCATGGCCCATGCTCAATAAAGATTAGTTAGTATTTTTATAAATGATTATATTTATTATATTTTTTTTACAAGAGAAGCACACAAAATGAGAGTAAAGCTATTTAAATTGTGTATTTTATGTATCAGGCAAATAAACATACAAGCAAGTAGGGGTGGCTGGGAAATGCAAATTAAAATAACAATGAGATACCACTAAACACCTTTTTGAATGGCCAAAAATCCAGAACATTGACAACACCAAATGCTGGCGAGGATGTGGAGCAACAGGAATTCTCATACACTGCAGGTGGGAATGCAAAATGGTGCAGCAACTTTGAAACACAATTTGGTGGTTTCTTACAAAACTAAACAACACTTACCGTGTGATCCTTCAATGGTGCTCCTTGGTATTTACCCCAAAAGGTTGAAAACTTTATGTCCAAACCAAAAACCTGCACGAGGACGCTTGTCATAGCTTAATTCGTAATTGTCAAAATCTGGAAAGAAACAAGATATTCTTCAGTGGATGCATGGATACATAAACTGCAGTGCATCCAGGCACTGGAATAGTATTCAGCACTAAAAAGAAGTGAGCTGTGAAGCTATGAAAAGAAAAACGTGGAGGAACCTTAAATGCATGTTGCTAAGTGAAAGAAGCCAAACCAAAAAGGCTACATACTGCATGGTTCCAGCTGTATGACATTATGGAAAAGGCAAAACTATGGAGACAGTGAAAAGATCAGTGGTTGCTAGAGGTAGGGAGATGAAAAAGCAGAGAATTTTTAGGGCATAGATACTCTGTACATTATAATGATGGGTATATGTCTTTATACAACTGTCCAAACCTGTAGAATATACGACACTGAGAGTGAACCCCTATGTAAACCGTGAACTTGGGGCAATTATGAGTGTAGGTTTATTCTTGGTAAAAAGTGGACCATTCAGGAGAGTGATGTTGATAATGTGGAAGGCTATGTGTGTGCAGGGCAGGGGGTATGTGGGAAATTTCTGTACCTCCCCTCAATTTTGTTATAAACCTAAAATTTCTCTAAAAATTAAATCATAAACATAATTCGAGTTGTGTTAGAAATGTTTTAATTAGAGAAGCAGAATGGCCTGATGTAGTGGTTTTCAACTCTGCTCTTTGGAGCCTTCGGGGTTTTGCAGACCCACTCTGAGACAGTTGTGAATGTGAAAGACAAAGGATGTAGAAGGTAAAAGCATGGAGCCCAAGACCTTGTAGGTAAGCAGTCCATGCAAACAGCAGCAATCCCAAAACAAAACAAAATGGAAAGCACCTCATTAACATAATTTCTGCAAAATCGTAGAAGTCAGTTAATTGAACTTTTGGAGAATCAGTTTTCTCATCTACAAAGTGGGCATATATAACCCTGGGTTATTTTGTAGATTTCCTTACATACTGAGTGTAAAATGCATGCTATAGTTAGCTGTCCATTAACTACTGGCTTCTATTCTTTCTCCACTGCATCAAAAATTAAATGGCTTATTTCTAACAGTGACCAGATTATGTGCTTTAAATCGTCCTTCTTCAACCTGTTATTCATATGCATCTTTTCTGTGTGCTCAAGAAATAATACATTTTCATTTTTGCCTAAACTAAAAGAAAAATGTCTGGCAAAACTAAATTACAAAAGCATATCAATGCCAAGCACAAATGGCTGTTAGATCATCCACAGTTTGTGATAGTCTGTATCATCCATCGGCACAGAGGACTGGGAATTGACTCTTTGCATATTGCTGCCTAATGCATACAAATTCTCTTTAGTTTTAATGTTCTGTGCCAGTTAAGTGTCTGGATACTCTTTTCTTTTCCAGAACAACATTCAAATACACTAAAAAAAATTCTCATTGCATCTGGTTTAATTGGTGGGAAAAAGTTCATGCAAATGCATATGCTGATCCTTAACATCCCTATACCAAAAAAAAAAAAAAGTGTGCATGACACAAAGCACTGAGAAGTGATGGAGAGACTACTTGCCCTCTGCTGCCAGTGACACCCATTGACCTACACCTGACATTCTATGTATCATGCATGTAGCAGGCTGTGATGGTTGAAAGGATGAGGAAGGGAGAGAGATGGACATAAAGGAAGGGTAAAAGAAGAATTTTACTATTTTTCCAAGAACTTCCCTTTTTACCCCAAAAGGGGAACTTCGCTGCTTCAAAGATAGAGATGCCAGCCCTGAGATTTATGCATATGTATATTCAGCTTGAAACATCAATATGGACCAGCCATTCTTCATACATTCATGTGTATATGTAAATACTGTCTTTTTATTTTGGCAGTCCTCATCAGTAAATTGTAGAGTTATTTTGCTATTTTGCTTTGCTAAAAAGAAAACCCCATTTTCACAAAAGCCTTGTATGCAAGCCTCTACATCATAAATGGGTGGTTATTAAATCTGCACTTGAAGTTTATTTGATTAACAAATGTATATTAGAATGTTAAAATTTACATAAGAGTAAAATAGGCATTTTGAGTGTTCAAGAAAGACTCATCCATGCAGAAAAAGCACAACCATGAGCTAAAAATGATGCTAGCAGGAGTTTTGATTTGGGAATTTCTTCATGGTATTTATCTATAAGACAAGGATTAAAATCCTTCATCCCTTCCTCAGTGGATTGCCGCTTTGCTTTTCACTTTGCTAATATGATCCTCTTTAGAGTGATTATTTATCGACATGACACCAAACATACAGACGAAAAGCAAAACATTCAATCATTCAGCTATTTGTTAATATACATTTGGCATCACTTAGAAAAGAGTAATTAGAAATCATTAACTAGATTTTTCTATTTTTATTTATATATGTGGCAATTTTAGGTGTAGCCATAGTTACAAGAAAATCTTGGTTTGATTAGTCATTGCTTTTCTTTTATTCAATATTTTGTATTTTGTTAACAACAGCTTTTTGTTTGATGTATTTATTTTTTCCTGATCGCTAAATTACGAGCTTCATTTGTCTCTGTTGAGCTCAGACCTGAATTTACTTCCATCAGTGTTTTATCTCTTCTTGCTCTTGTTTCAGCTTTCCTAGATGAGGAACATGAATATATTCTCTGTATATTGTTGGACTTTATTTTATATGTTTTTCATTCATTCTTACATAAATAAATTGAATTGATACAATTTAATTTCCTAAAATATATATAAAATAAGACAATTCAAAATGTTTCATTTCAATCAATATTAAAAGGCATTAGAGAAAGGGGAGAGAGAAATGGACCAGGAATTTGGGGTAAGTGAGTTACTCTAATTGGACACCAAGTTCCCTGTGAGTGGAAGATAAAAGCAAAGACTGAGTTGAGGGTGAGTTGGAAGATACTATCTGAAAGAAAGTCACACAGGTCCATTTAGGGCAGTGGTAGTCAGACTGTTTTTCTGCTCCTTAGCACAACAAAGGGTTTCAACATAATCTCAGTCTCACCAGTTACTGTGCTTTGTTTATTACAGAAGGATGGATGTCCTTCCAGCCCACCTCGAAATGCACCACAGGAAAGGTTCATGGTTCAGCAAAAAAAGTCATGTGGGCACTTGCTGCCCTACGGAAATTGATGCATACATGAGTGCTATGCAAGTGTTTCTTCTGCGCTTTCTGGTGAGTTCATGCTATACCGGGGCACAGCTTAAAGGAACTAACACTCGTCGCCTACGGAACACTTCCTCTGTGCCAGACCACCCGGGTGCATTCCATGCGTTGTCTCGTCTAAGGTCCACAGGGTGTTTGTGGACAAGTAGCCTCATTGTATAGGTGAGGAAATAGGCTTTGAGGAGATGGGGCAACAGGCCCCAGGTCACCAGCTAGACGCTGGTAAATGGCAGAGCCAGGTTCAAACCCTGAGCGGCTGAATGTGCAGAAGACTCTGCTGTGTGTATGGCCCTCCTGAGCTCCAACTCTAGGGAATCTGACTCTGTAGGTTTAAGGTGGTGCCTCGGAGGCTGCGTTTTTCCGCATCTCTGGTGATTTTGGAGTGTGGGGGAAGGAGGGCTTATATTCCAGCGGATTGATTTCTAAGCCCTTGCTGTTTCCCACTCCGGAAAGATCACTTTTCCCCCAGAGCGCCCCACGGTTTCTGTGTGAAAGTTTCCTAAGGCAGGTATGAACATCTCCATGTAGACATCATGCCTGTTAATGAACTCACTGGGTTTTTTAAAAACATTTTGACAATGATAACAGTAGCTGCTGCCTATAGAGCTCTCTTAGGGGCAATCACACTCCGTATCCACTGTACCCTCAGACAGCCTCTCAGGTCCAGGCAACCCTCCGTATCCGCGGATGAGCATCCGCGGACACCAAGCCCTGACTATGTGATTTTGAGCATCCGCGGATTTTGGTATCCCCGGCGTGTCCTGAAACAAACCCCCATGCACACCCGCGGATGACTGTGCTGTTTTTATCTCTACTTACTTCTCAGTTAGGAAACAGGGAATAACAAGCATTTGAAGAAGTGTTTGCTCTCCAAGGCTTTTTTTTTTTTTTTTTAATATATATCTGCACTTGATACTGTTTCTGGGAGTCGCTTGGCTGAAAAACAAGTAGACTGTCAGGACTTTCTGGAACTGATAAGCTTTCCTTTGGAGTTTGCCTAGTGATGCAGTGACAGCTACCAGACTGGGTCACCAGACGTTGGACAGGCAGCTGTTCAGAGGGTGTTTCAAGGAGGAGGTCAAGAGGAACACTATAAATATCAAAACTTCTCCTTAACTTGTTTATAAATTTTGTGAGTAGCGTGGGGTCAGGGACAACTCTGCAGTCTCAGCCATGAAAATTATTCTTTGCAGGGTGGAGTAAAACACTTAGGACTTTTACTAAGTTTGGAAAAGCTGTCAAAGGAGAATTTTCCTCAAGCTAAATTAGTATGGTCAACCTTATGAAGGCTTTCATTTTCATTGAAACTTCGATAAACAATAAAACACACTACACCGTTAAGTAGGGTGCCACTCTGTATCTTATGTCAACTTGGCTAAAATTTTGCTCCAGAGTTTCCCTCTTCGTTTAGATATATCCGTTTCTTCATCCTGCCAACATACAACCACTGAATCTGTTAAAAAAAAAAAAAAACACCTGATTTATCTTTGCATCCCCAGAAATAAGAAGGTGTTGGTACAAAACAGGCACTCCATCAGTGTTTACTGAGTTGTATTAAGTGCCTTCAGTACAATCTACCCCATGATAAAAAAAAATATATGCAGGATACTAAAATGTATGTTCACTGCTCACAAACTGCTTATAATTCACCTTGATCCCTGACATTTTCATCAGGCAATGTTGCAGGATGATAAAGCCTCAATTTTCAAATGAAGATTGGTTAAGAGATTAAGTGTTTGGATAAAGTACAAAATTACTGACTCTAAAATAGAATTTGGTGACCCTCTAGTTCAGAAGTTTGCAAACTCTTTTTTAGTGGCCAAGCCTTTTTTCAAACAAAATTTTATATGGAATTCCAAAATGTTACTCAGCTAAATGTGGCCAAAGAGCGCATGGGAGCACTTCTCTCCCTGGGTCTCTGAGGCGCTTCCCTGTTCAAGCCAAATCTCCTCATTGTGTAGTTGAGAAGAGTTAAGGCCAAGCGAGATTAAGAAATTGACTTCCCAAGGTTACGTGGCTGGTTAGGCCGAGAGTTGAAAACAGAATCCACATATATTACCTCCCAATACTTTCTGACAGAACTCAGGCCAGATGGGAGAACAGTGAAGTCCAAAACAGGCTTTGACTAAGAAATGCAAGTATGGGCATATCACCTGGGTCAAGCATGGGAAGGTAAAAGTCACACTGCGAGTAACACAGGCCATTAGCATAAAGAGGCCAAACTGATGAAGGGACAGTTCTCGGGACAAGAGGCTCAAGTGTGATCTGAGAAGAGAGCTGGCCAGGCTTGGTGACTTCTCTTGCAACCTGAGAACATGTGTAGGAGACTCATGGGTGGTGATCATTGAAAATTACCTTTTAAGAATGATCTAGCCCTGGTGGGCAGCCTGCTGGTCATAGAATTGCATGAAGTCCAACATCCAATACTTTCCAGATTATGTACTTCGGGGGTACCAGCCCTAAAGTGTGTACGTTTCTAAATTATAAATTGTAAAACTTAGCCCCGCACAGATACCTTTTTTTTGATCTGTCTGTGAGCATCTAATTTTGCAGTCTCTCCCGAGGAACGCTGGCCTCAGCTGCCTTCGTTTGGGTATCTTTTAACCCGTGTGCTCCTTTTAGTCTTTAACCTGATATGCTTCTTCTCACTTGCCTTCAATTTCTACTTTTTTCCCAGTGTCTTTCTGATTCTCATATGTCAAAAGAGGGTTATTGTTCAACCTTGCAGAATACTTCAAATTTATCAGTGCCTTACTGGATAATTTTTCGGAATAAAATTGATCTAAAATAAGTATGGGCAAGTTGAGAACTCTGGCTTTTGTTTTCATAATTAAAGATTGAGCACTTTTAGCTTTTGCAGTTGCAGTCTGTTACGGGCCTGTGATGGAGATCTGCTGGAGAAACAGCTCCCGATGAATAGTTTGTTTCATGTTAGTAATATTCAGGAGAAATCTAGGACTGCTCCAGAATCCCTGAAGGCTTTCCTTTCTGTAGTTGATTGAGTTGTCCTTGCAAACCAGGATTAAAGCCACTGGAACGGTGATTTCAGAAAAAGAGTATCTCCTTGCAGTGTACCTGGCTGGTGGATGGATTCTGGAATTTAATTTTTACTGCTGCCAATCTCCTGACCTTCAAAACACAAACACTGATCCTGGAAAAAAAAGGGTTTCATGGTTCAGTTTCATGGCTTTCTTCCGCCAGTTGGGCCACTGATTAGGGAATCTTATTTCCATTATAGACATTGAAGATTTTTAAACATCCAGAGGGACAGAGACCCCCTTAATGAAATTCCAGAAGGATCTAAGTCTTTTTATATGTAAAACATAGTTCCCATCTCTGTCTAACATGGCTTCTCTTTTTTCCTTTTTCGTTGCTGGCTAACGTGACAAAGTCTTATTCTCTCCTAACAAGTACTACCCGCCTTCCTGTATATATACAAGCATTTCCACTCCTTTCCCTCTGCAAGCCATTGGCTGATTCTTTTGTCAACTACTCAGACTGGGAGAGTGTGGGACCAAGTACACCTATCCAAATTAGCCACTGCAAAGACAAACGGAGAGATTCTAAATTTTGCATTTGATCATTTTTTCTGTAATCTGCTGTTCATACGGATACTTTGCATATGTTGATTAAATATGCACTTTCCACTGCCCGGGGAGCCAGAGCCCCTCACAGTAGACCAGTGTTATCTGGTCCCAGGGGACTGCGGCACTCCAGAGGGACACTGTCACACGGACTACCTGCTTCAGCTCGTCTCAGCGACAATGATCGCCATATGTGAAACGGCAGGAAAACAGATGCTGTTTCTCCATTTGTGAAATCAAGTTGTTGGAAAGTAGTCAGATTTCCAATGTACGAAATCTCATCTAATCAACCTACGGAGACAGAGTGAGCTTTCTCAGAAATATTTGACAACACTCCCTAGTATTGGTGACTAGATGTGTATGAAATCATAGTGCCACAGTGATAATCCTTTTCTCATACTTGTATTGATAATATCTGTTTTGACGGCTAAAAATGGGGTCCCTAACTTTCTTAAACAAAGGAAATACGTAACCCAGTTTTTACTGGCAAAAAGGGCTTCCAGGCACAGTCTCTCGGGGCAGGGGAGAATTACTGTAGCATCTCCCCTGATGACAAGGAATAGGAATCTAGAGATTCACAATCCTCTTTTTATCAATTCAAAAGTAAGATGTCCACAGAAGCCCAGTAAGTGTTCTGTGATTCACTCCCACCTCACTCTTGCCTGTATCTTGAGGACTTACATGACCTGCCATTTGTGTAACAAAATACTTTATTCTGGCCGCTTGGAAAGCTCCTTTTCATTCATGAACAGTGACCTGCTTCTCAGAGTCTGTGGCTTGAGCAAAAAGTCAGTTAAAATCTGATTAGGTACAGCGTTGACCATACCATGTCTGGAAGGAAAGAAATGTTGGCGAAATATAGTCACTTACAAACCAGACAACTGTGGATACTAATTTATCTACAGTTATTTTTTAATTTATAGGGAGAAATGTAAATGAAACCTGGATATAAGCAATATAAAGTTCACATCCAGGGAGCCCGGCTTCTGACCCTGTTTTCCCTTCAGTACCTGATTTGCTTACAGCCTGACTTAAACTTTCTGCCTATAAAATGTAAGCAATAATACGTCAAAAGTTGTCACAATAAAAACTACAATAAGCTTTAAGAGCTGAAAATCTACAGAATGCCGAGGCATTCATAAACTCTGCTCTTCCTCACTCAAGGGTTTGTCCTGAACACGCAGTATCTGACACAGGAGATGCAGCTTCCTGGAAGGCTAACATCCCCGAGACGACAAAGAAATCAAATGAGTCTGATGACTTCATAATAGCAAAAATATTATAGACGCAAACATTGCTATTTGTTCTGAAGGCAAAGACGTTGTGCCTACTTACCGTAATGTAAAAGTTAGCACTTGAGCTGGGCTTCATAATGTGGAGATGCAATCGGTTGGGGTGTTTCCACAGGAAAGAAACAGCTCACAAGCTTCAGGAGATGACAGGGGAGCACAGGGCGTTTGCACGGTGAGAGGTTTTAAGTTAATTTGACCAGAGAAAGTTGAAGTTTGGTGAAGGAGAGCAAGGGAAAAAACACAGTAAGTTAAGCCCAGATCATGAAGGGTCTTGAGTGATGGTCTGAGGAATTCAGATGTGATACTGAGCGATGGAAAATTTAGATGACTTTTTGCAGCTTAGAGTCAAAGTCAGAGCTCCCTTTGCACAGATCAACTTAGGACTTCGGCGTCTGGCACCGTCTGAGCCTACTGTGGACTAGCATTCTCCTTGCTTATTAAAAGAGGAATGGACTACAGGAAAGAGTCTTGCAATCCAGGAGGAAAGACCAGAAAGACGAAACAGTTATAAATAAGTGCCAGGACAGAATTAGGCACTAAATTGTGTGGTAACAACAACTGTCATTGAACTTTGTAGTCTATGAACCACTTTCAGAGCATTAATCTCTGCTCCTCAATGAATACTTCCTGAATGAATGAACAATCAACTCTGAGGTAAATAGGAAATGTAAGGAGTCTGATTTCATGTGGGCAGTAAGCGCTGATCTGGGACTCAAAGGATTTCAACCTAATCTTCTGCTTTCCGTAGACTGATATGCAGGAGTTAAAGGGAAAAGACGTATCGCTGAATTCCTCTGCCTTTAAATTCACTAAGCACTGCTGAGGGATGAAAGAGAAGAGACAGATTATGCTGGACTATTGGCCCATGAGTTAAATATTTCTCTAGACAAAGCTTTCCTTAAGTGGATGTTTAGTGACCAGGTAGTGTGACTGCTGTTGGATATGATAAAAATCTCTTTCATTAAAAATCGTGGGCCCATAAATGGGACCATTTCTCAGCCCTCTTGGCAATTCTGAGAGCCACCCAAGAGCCTTCCAATAAACTGGCTTTCTTCTTAAATCAGCAAAACTGATTTGGGCTACTAAGAACCCTGACTGATGTAGTAATTTTTCTAAATAGATGTTGCAAAGCCCTGCTGAGTTTCTGTGCCTAACCAAGTGTGAGACCCACATCAGAGTCCAGGCTCGCTGCATATTATGTATCCTTGGACATGTCACTTAATCTGGATGAGAGTATTTTATATCTATAAAGTTCAGAAACAATTTCTATCCCATCTACCCTTAATGAACAAGTAAATGTGTGTAAAATTACTCTGTCAAATATAAATCAGTGTATGTCATAGAAAGAAAAGTTATTGTATGCTCAGAGTATGATAATTATTTTGATTTTATATCTCACCAATTGGTAAGAAATTAATAAACAGATTATTTTGGTTGTTATTCTAAGAAGGAAAGTTAATTTATTCCTGATCTTATGTTCTACTGTCCTCTTCTATATTCTCAAGACACAATGGCTCAATATTGTTCAAGGAAAGGGAGAAAATTCTCCCAGTTTCTCTGAACTAGGATAAGAAGTCTGCAGAAAACTGCTCAGCCATTCCCAAGTATGATGGAGAAGCTAGAATACTCCTGGGAGCTTGAAACTCGATATAGAAGAACATACCCCCTCTGTGGGAAACAAGTAGCAGAAGGCCTACAACTCAACAATTTGTTTCCAAAGAGCTAGGAGATAGGCCGATGTGTGGCAGCTAAGTTCATGACCACCCCACTCACATCTTGAAGGGAAGATACTCACCTCCCTCTAGTAAATCGTCTCAGTCCATCTTCGCTCAACCTCCCGCTCTTCACTTTTGACAGATGACCAAGACTATTACAGCGGAAGCCGTGTGCTGAGACATCTGTAGTAGGGAGAGTTCAAGTCATTCTGTGGGCAAGTGACACTTGTGTTGGCTTTTGGCCACGCTGAGAAACGTGGAAACCAGGCATCCAAGTTGATTGGCCACAGTTCCAAATTGTGCAAGCGCCCAGGCTATGATGTGGCAGAAGGATGTTTTATTGAAAGGAACAAAAAGACCACAAACGTTTTGTAACTGTAACTGGTAAATGGCAGTTACTTCAAGTCTCACCCAAACCCAAAATGTTGCTTGTGGAGGCTGGATCTCTGAATGTGGTTTTACGCACTATCCCTGAAAAGCCCTTGTATTCTCCACTTCTCTTCATTTTGACAAATATTAAATGGCCATCTAGCATGAAGTAGGCCCTGAAGATGTGAGGAATACATGGTCTCGTTCTCCTGGGATTTGCAACGTAGGATTTTCCTCTGTTGGTGTGAAAATTCCACTGAGTTGGTCTGACCTCTTATTTCTGCCTGAGTAGCAGGGAAGGGTACTTCCACCATCGTTGTCTCTGCTTTCAGTTTGGAGTCCTACACACATTACCGCGAGGAGTGTGTGCAGACACAGGAACTCCTGTAGGGGTTTCCAAACGCTTCATTGTCCTTTAGGACAGTAACACTGTTAACAAAGGCCGGGGATTTCTATCACTTTTTCATCACTGTAACAGTGCGGCAAGTCCTGTGTGGTACCCAGCCATCCTGCTGAGAGGACTTTCCCGTTTGCTGCATTTCTGAAACCATTTGGCGTTCTTATTGGTTTATTTCATAGTAGAGTGACCTTAGGTAAATATATTCTGTATTTGTTTAGTTTGTCCAAGAGGAATGGGATCCAATCCATTAGCAAATCCCATCAGTTCTGCCTTCAAAATATATCCTGAAATGACCATTTTTCTCTCCTCTCTCCTTATTTCCACAGTCTAAGCCATTGTACTGTCTTACCTAAAAAAATAGCAATCACCTCTGACGTCTGTCTTTTCTGCTCTTACAAGTCTGCACTCCACACAGCAGCCAAAACAGTATTTGTAACATGCAAGCAGATCCTGTCTCTTCCCTGCCACCAGTCCCTCCGTGGTATCCCCTGGCTAAGTCAGACTGAATCCTCAGGGGGCTGGTGGTGGGAAAGGAGGTGAGAAAGTCAACCTGGTGAGCCCCCTTCCCTCCCACTCAAGCCTCCCGTCTGCTGGCCGGGCCAAGGCACCTCCCAGCAGGAATTCTGAGCTTGTCTCCCCATAATTCTCAGGCTTTGCTTTCTCCCTTCATTGCATTCTGCTCAAATGCCACTTTCCCGCCCTGTCTGGGTACCGCCTTCCCACTGCCTCCAGCCTTTAGCTTCCTATTCTTCCATGTTGCTTCATGAAATTTAAAACTCCCTGACCGTGTAGAACCCATTTATCTCTTCCTGTTTCCTCCACTAAAATGGAAGCTCCAAGAAGGCAGGGATATTACTTTGTTCACTATTGTCTAGAAGAGGGACTGGCACAAAATAAGGGTGTCCCATAAATACTCATGGAATGAATGAATCATATTTCATCCTTACCAAAAACTATGAGATAATCTCAGCAGCAGAGGAAGCCGAGGTTCATCAAGGTTAACTCATTTGCAGTTCAATACAAAACAGATCCAAAGTACAAATTCAGTATCTCCTGAGGTCAGAGGCCTTGCTCATTCCTCCAGAATTCTTTGGATAATCAGTTTGGACATTTATCCGACAAATATTTAGTAAAGAATAGACTGAAAATGTATTTGGGAGAACTATCTCAATAGTATTTGAATTTTATAGTTTAAAATCTATAGAAAAGAAATAACTTTTCCAAATGATCAGCAGCTCTCCTGGAATTTCTTCAGCATCGTGGGTACCAGGAGCCAGGCATCAGCAGCCAGCCTCTCCACTTAGCTGCATAGCCCTCCATCTGCGCAGTCTTACTGTCCACTGCCCCATGCTCCTGCCCTAAACCATAGTCTTGCATCATAATTGGAAGTGGGTATTTTAAGATAAAAGCTGTACCTGGCAAATAAAGAAACATATTTGTTCTAAGTTTAATTAAATAAGTCTGGGCAGCCTTTTTGCAATATGGAGTTTAACTGTCAAATTTATGTTAATATGATCTCAGAGAATGAAGCTGCTATAAAAGTTTCTCCCCTCACCCCTCGCTTAAGCTCCTCTGTTGCCTTACTGAAGTTTCTTTAAATTGGCAGTGTCTTATTAAAATATCGCCAGGTCAGTTCTGCAAGAACAAGGCAGTTAAAAATAATCTAACAAATTCCAAATGTTAACTTAAAGACATCAACACGAATAAACTGCAATCGTATGTATCATACAGAGAGAAAACTGTCACAACGGTTGAGTTTTCAGCATCTCTTTGGAATCACTCAACGCCAAGCTCTCCTTTATCTGATTAACACAGGATTATAAAGATCTTCTGAGCACTCTCAGTATAATACAAAGAGCCTTTCATTTCTCTGAGCAACCCTCTCCTTTTTTTTCTTTCTTTTTTTTTTTTTTGCGTGTGAAAAAGATGTGCCATCCAATTTTTTTTATTTTGCAATTTAACAACAAAAAAAAGAATGCTAACAGTTTGAATCATGAATCCTGTTGTGGGGACTGAGTTAATTAAAAACCTGATGTATACATACAGCTGATCCTACTCACCCTAATGAAGAACATTAATTCTAGGACATGTGTGGCTGTAGTCACATTGCTACAAATTACTGGACTCTTCCCTTTATCTGTTTCCAAGAAAGTCTCCCCCGGTTAGTTAGGAAAAAAAGAAAAATATGACGCCTTAGTTCTGGGCAGCATAAATTACACACATCAATCAGAAAAGCCTAAATTAAAATACACATTTGGCAAACAAATATGAATATGTTGATCTGATCTGTGAATCACAATGATTTAGTGCCAGTGCCGACCCCCGCACTGTTCAACATGAAGGTCACCGTGAGCAGCCCCTTTCTCACTGAGAAATGTTTTCGTGTCTTTGAAGGATGCAATTTCATATATGCTCTAATGTTCAGTCTAACTAGTGATTCCTATGTAGAGAGACTGACTTATCTTATAAAGAAAATGCAGGCTCGTTTTTATTTATGTAATCCAAAACAGATAGCTAAATTAAAATGTAGGGGGGAAATGCAGCTGTTTATGGGTCCTGGGCTGGGAATTCTCCAATGTGTTTATGATAGTTTCTAATCTAGCAGAATACCATTTGTGAAATGGAATGCTACACCTTTCCGATATTGAGTGACCGTAAATCAGTCTATTCTTATCACCTACTGCATGCATTCTTGGGGCAGGGGTAACTGCTGGAGAGATGCTTATTTCGTGGCAGACCTGAAGGGAGATGATCTTGGGTCTTCCGGGCTGCCATTTCTCCAAAATATCAGGAGGCAAAGCAGGCAGGTTGAGGAAGGCAGTGATCTCCCTGGACAGAAGCGTGTTTTATGTTATGACACTTATTTTGAATATTCATGATGTATTTTCTTGCTAAGATTTCATTCTCATAACTACAAACCAGTACAATGATCCCGTCTGTATTAAAGGAGGAGGCTGCAATGCATGCTTTTGATAGTTTGCAACTCAGTGCTGAGACCCCTTGCAGCGAGATGGAAGAAGCCAAACAACAAAACCAGGTTAAACCTGCACAACATGCGTGCTTTCATCTGCAGAGATGTCCTGAGGAACTTGTGAAACTTCAGATCCCTAGGCCTCACTTCCCCAAATTCCAGTTCAGGAGGTTTGGACTGAGGCCTGGAATCTGCATTTCTCACAAGTTCTCCAGGTTATTTCTTATTAAATGTTATTTAGGACAGACTTTGAGAAAGACTTCTAGAAAGATGAATGGGTGAAAAAAGATCAAGTGATCCATAATCACTTTGTTTTGAGCAGTTTGACCGAAGGTTATATTAAGAGATGAAATCCTGAATTGGGACGAGCAATTTGTGTGCAAATTATCATAGACTGAAGAAAGGAGGCTTTTGGAGGGATGTATTCTGACAGTTGTTTTACACTGAGGTGGGGGTTTTTTTGGAGGAGGGGTGGGCAGGGGAAGTAAGGGTCATCAGCAGGGAGCTGCCCCGATTAAGGCACCTTTGGGCTGCAGCAGCCAAACTTCCCAGATTTTTAAAACCAAATTCCGGTTTGAAGCATTCAGTGCTATTATCCCCACACCACGTGAACCAACTTTTGATTCAGGAAGTATGATCGCTATGTTTCTTGAGCAAATTCTCAGATTACATTTTACATTCTAGGGTCCTAACGCATAAGCTTGAAAACTTCTGGAAGAAAGAAGACCGCGAAGGTAGGGTGAGAGAATGATCAATTGTTACCTATTCTGTGGGGCTGGAGGGACAACAAGATTGTCTGTTCCTCCTGTGATGTAACTGAGAAACACCGACGTCCGGAAAAGTAACATGAGGTGACAAAAAAGATGTTTGAGAAATAGTGTATCTTAGGGAAAAAAGGAACCTGAGTCAATTTTGCATAGATCCATGTTGATTGTTAAGATGGCCAAGATGAATGGGTTGGTTGTGCTGCAGTCTGTTCATTTGGCTCAGACAGGCACTGTCAAGAGTAACTTGGGTACAATTTTGCTCTGTGCTAATTAGAGTTGGTCAAATGGTCCTCTGATGAATTTCCTCCCCTAGATAGAATTTGAGAGGATATACAACAACAAAGTAATTATCGGGGGTGCCAATTATCCAGAGGGGCGTCTACACTGGATCTGGGGATATAGAACCTGGTCTCAAATTCTTAGAAATTTTGCTCCCCAACTAAGGCAGCCCCATTAAAAGTCCTATTTTAGTGGGCACACAACCAATAGTGCGTATGCTGATAGCATTTTCACATACGAATCTGATAGTTAGGCACGCCATTACCCAATTTACACATGCAAATGCAGTAATTGTGTGCACTGGGTGCTCGGGGAAGCCTGGCACACACCCAAAAGGGAGGCCTTTTCAAAGCTTGGCCAACCCTCCAAATTCCTCTTCCACAGCAACTCACGATACTGTCTTACCTCTATTACACAAAATTCTATGGGATGCTGGGAGAAAGGATATGTGCTTTGTGTATTTCCCTCAGTGACTGAAACTTTTTATCTCGGTTTGATTTGGATATGTTTTAAGTTCTCTTTCTTTTTCTTCAATCAATTGACTGTAGACTTCCTCTCCTTTGTAGTAATTCACCATTTTATTTCCCTGCTTAAAAAAAAAATTCAACTCTAATTAGAAAGTACAGATTCTCTCATTATGACTTATTCTCATCTAGACTCAAAATGAGAATGACTATGAATTGCTATAATAAATGATTTGCACTTTTGAAAGAATGGAGATTACTGTTTACAGCTATGTGCACGTGAGTTTACTCCAAGATGCATTTGATTATTCTAATTTACCGAGCTGCTGCAGAAAGCCGTTAACTGTTTCCTGTTTCTTTGTTTACGTGTTCCAGATATCCTGGGGTCTCTTGACTACTCAGGCAGGTCAAGGCAGGCAAGTAATTTAAAAAATATAAATAGGATTGCGTATACTTGCTTCGCCAGTGTTTTTCAGAAGGGAAGTCTAAAAGCCTGACGTTGACCATGGCAAGATTTTTAGATTAGCCAATGGTAGCAGAAAAATCACACTAAAGAACATTTTGCCAGAAGTGGAGAAGCGGTGGTATTGTGAGAGATAAAATTGTGATGGGAATTTACAACTTTTATGTATTCATTCAGAAGAAAACCATGCTGTGTGTTTACCACACTCCATGTACTGTTTGAGGCATCCTTTTATCTCCTAGCTCTCATCTCATCTCTCTTAACATTCTATTTCATCTCTGTCTGCCCCTTAACGGATGGGATTCTCCAGAATTCCAGATTTCAGTCCTCATTTTAACCATCTATTCATGAGAAGCTGTACCTTCATCTCTGACCTCCATAGTCATAGTCTCTTTCTCCAGACTAGACTTCTCTTCAAAATTCCAAATCTGTGTTTCCAGAAGCCTTTTCACCTTCCCATCTAAATATTCCAATATACAGAAATTGTAGCAGATTCAAATCAGGATTTATATCTTCCTCAGACTTCATGTTAGAGTCAACTTTTGGTCCTCTCTGTACCCTCAGTTCGCACATCCTGTGGGCCCCTGAGTTCAGTAATGCTGCAACTCAAGAATGTTTCCTTTGAAGTCTGTCCTCTCAGTGCCCTTCCCACTGCCTGCCTGAGTTTAGGACACTTGCAATAGTTTTATAACTGTTATCGGTCTCTCCCCGAGGTTACTCTGTTTTCTCACTCCCAGGCTGTCTTCCCAAAGTGCACTCTGATTAGATATTGCTTTGCTTAGTGCTTTTAATTTCTCCTGCCATAGCCTTGCTTGTGTCCAAATGCCATAGTTTCCTGTACCAGGTCCAGTTGCTTTGCACCTGACAGTTCGCTGTCACTGAAAACCCATCAACTTTCACACCGCAATGCCACTGCTCATGCCGGTAGGTTCCTCCCTCTTTGTGAGCGTTAGCTTTCATTCTGTTGCTTTCTCTCTCATCATCCTGCGGAGTCCACTTCAAATGCCTTCTCCTTTATGAGACCGTTAGAGCACCTACCCCAGCAGCAGAACACACTATGCTTTCTTCTCTGTAATAAAACTGCTTTTAAACCTATCATGGGATGTAATGTTATATAATAAATGTTGATAAATAGTTGCTTGTTTCCACACTGAATTGTACATGTCTTAAATCAGAAACTGCCTTTTATTGATCACCTGTCAATGTTCTCTCACCAGAGACAACCAAGAACACACCTGTGGATGAGGTTGGGTTTGTTGCTATTTCAAGGAGGAAGAATATTCACCCTGGGGCATGTTGCAGTTTTAGGACAAATTATGTATAACATTTGGGTTTGTGGTTGTTGCTTTTGGGGAGTAATTAGGAAAGCTAGTCTTTGTTTTGGGTTTGATGCTGACTTGAAGTAGAAGTAATTCTGATCGGCAATCTTAGAAGATCTCAACTAGAAGGAGGAAGATACAGACTGAAGTTAAAGGTGTAATTGCTAAAGAATCAGTAGTTACACATATTAGCCATGTTAGGGGATGCTTGATAATTTTGTGGTTTAAAAAACGTTCATGTTTTGTTTGTGCTCAGACGTGATTATGGTGTGCTCTTGCTTTTGCCTTGATCCTTCACGGTCACAGAAGCGGTCTTCCCGGATATTGGTGTTCTATGGAATTGCTTATGTTTAACTGGGGAACGCCAGTGCCTGGCTGCGAGTGCCAGGCCGGCTCCTGGCAACCCCAGACACTGATAGTGCCAGGCCAGGTTTCAGCCATCAGGTCCTACTTTTCTTTTTCAGTCCTCCTTTTTAACCAAGGGAAGACAAAGACAGAAGTTAGGATATTAATCCATGATATTCGGATGTTCTCCATTGCCAGGGTTTTACTGATCATGAGCAGGAGGGTGTCCAGAGAACGTAGTCAATCTTTGTACAAGGGTTAATCCATCCTTTTCTTTCTGTTGAGTTGTTGAGTCACCCTGTGTGACAAAGGCTGTGCATTTAAGGCTCTGAATAAGATTTTTCGACAAGTGTACCACAGTTAGCAGAAAATAGTGATTGTTAGTCCTTGTATCGAGTCTTGGAGCCAGGAGTTTAGATTATAAAACCTATGCAATGAGAACATGTACCAGAATCCAACTGTGCGTGTTGTTTTTCTTGGCTGTTGGTTGGTTTACTTGCCTGGTAACCTGTATAGGTCAGGCGAGGAAGCATTTACTCCAGGACACCACCTTCTTAGCTAGCTGAGAGAAAACCAGTGGCTATTGAGTTGTCCATGACAATGCTGAGTAATAAATTTACAATTGTTTGCTGGGTTTCCAGGGAAGAATTTGTGTTATTTATAATGTTTGACAGAATCAGAGACAAGTTTCAGACCACCTTTTACAGATATATTATCCCTTCTGTAGGATAACTGTAGTTCACATGGCAGTTAATACTTCGAATGAATCCGTAGGAGTCAGGGTGTAGCAAATGCATGTAAGTTTGACGTTCTTATAAGAAGTAGAGTCCCAGTGGGGCACAGACTACATTGAAAGTAAGAATAACATTTCAGATAATAGATATGAACCATTTTCTTTGTTCAAGGGTGTAAGATTTCTTGAGTGGAGTTAAATAGTCTACTTCTAAGCAGGCTGGAGTATCTCTGAAGTGGGCAAGCCAGCTATTACAGTAATGATAACCCCCAAATCAATTTTTATTTCTGATAGGCTAGGTTTTGCTGATAAGATCATAATTACTTCAGTAGGAGCCTTTAATTGACATGAGGTCAAGATCTAATTTTTATAGGACTGAACGGTTAGGATTAAATGATGTGAGGTGTACTTAAGTATCAAAAGAGGACTGTGAAACAGAATCCATCTTCTGCAGTGTTTAATAGTTAATTAGTAATTAATAAAATTTGTTGGCACTAAGTCAAATTCAGAATGGCAGTTATTCATTTTTTTCAAATGTTAGAGTTTTGGTTTTGCTTTAAGTGGCAATAGACCATAGGAAGTTTAAAGTAATAGGACAAAGATAAGGAAGATAAGTTTGAGGAATTTTTTAGTTAATAAAGGATGTCAACAAATAATAATAGGCAATATTAGTAGGATAACAAAGGATAAGAAAAACATGTTGAAGAATCAGAACGTTAATTTTATCCCATTGTCTTGTGTAAAAGCCATTTACTTTTGCAATCACCAGCTTGTTCTAAAGTTTTAAACAAGAATCGTCTACTTACGTAGTTGTCACTTACAGAGAATTCCTAAGAATGCTCTAAGACCCCTTTGTGGAATAAATGTCCAATAGTAAGGAGGAGGGAATGTATGTCTCTGAGTTGAAAACATCACCCCCATGATTAACATCTTGGAGTTCTACTGCTGTGTTAGTTGTTAATAGTACCTGCTAGCTTCTTTTTCATCAAGGCTCAAGGGCAATTTTTCTCTTGTGTCTTTTTCAAAAGAACAAATCTGTAGATTTCAGATTTTATAAAGGCTGCTTAGACGAATGTTTTAGAAAGGCAGCTCTTACCTACTGGTGACAAGACCTTTGGTATCACACAAGTCTATTGCATTAAGTAGTCATATCAGCTGGAAAAGGGGTAGAATCTATGATTGAAAGTAATTTCTAAAAGCCTGAGTAATTCTCTTGAGAGACAACTTGTGTGCCCTAGAAAGGATTTGTCTTAATTCCATGAAAGCTAATGACAGAACTTTGGGCCTTGGACATTTAGTATATTATTTAGCATTACGTGCAGTATAATGTAATATAACATCAGTGTATCATATAATGTTTTAAAATTTTAAAAAATCCATTGACTTGTATACATATTTGTATATTTCTATAGCTATTCTACCTATTTTAAGGAATCATTTATATAGATTATCTTTAATCAAAGTGATTATTTATTTAAAAAAAAAAAGCATATCTTTTTCTTTCCAGACACAAGAGAAAACCAGAGAACAAAAAATGATGAAATTATTTAGCTACTCTTTTACATGGACACTTATTTAAGAAGGCAAAAACAAACATATATTATGTCATTTAAAATCATTTGCATATTTTGTTATCTATTGTCATTTTAAGAAATGAGTAAATTAAAATTAGGTTCCACTAACCAATGTTTGTGCCTGTTGCTTGTTTAGAAATTTTATAGGCTTCCAAAGATTACTTATTAGTTAAGTCAATCATTTACCTAAGGTCTTAAATTTGGTTAAGTATCTGGAAATTACTAATTTTAGTTAACACTTTAAATCATATGATTTGTAGGATTGTAAAAATTTCACACAATTAAACCTTTAAAAAAAAGTCCTCCATTATTATCATTCCATTTAGTTGAGTACAATTTAATACATATAATAAAAAATTTTAAACAAGCTATGAAAACAGTGACATTCTACTTAATTCACCAAACTAATGTAGGATATTTAGAAAGGTTAAATCATGAGAAGTTTATTGTAGTGACATTATTCTCATACAGTAAACTAATTTTTTAAAGTATTTGAATCATGCTAAAGCTCATTTTTTAATCTTAGAACTAAAGCTTTTTCTTATCTTGTAACTATAGTAATACAGGCTACTATATAAATATTCATAAATAGAAAATCAAAATACAGAAACAGAAACACAAAACAAAACACATAGAAAAACACAGCTAAATAATTAATTTTTACTTTCTTTGGGACATTTTAGACTATTTATTTGAACCAAATATTTGAGTGGGCACTTAACAGATTTTTTAAATCAGTTAATCTTTAATGCTTCCTGAAAGAATAGAAAAAGGAGGAAGAGGAATAGAAAAGTAATGAGAGGGAGTCAGCTTTATAAAAATATGAAATTATTGCTATAAAAAGTAATTATGTGACATGGTTATCTACCTAGGCAAAAACAGAGATTCAACAACAACAACAACAACAACAAAGACTCCTGGAACTAACAGGCGATTTTATAATTTATAATAAGCAAGGTTGCAAGATAGAAGATTAATATACAAAAACAATTGTGTCTCCTCTGTAAGAAAATAAAGTTTCAATGTAGAAAAACAGCCTGACATACATACACACAAAAGAGAGTGATGTAT
Source organism: Vicugna pacos (assembly GCF_048564905.1). Classification (NCBI taxonomy): domain Eukaryota; kingdom Metazoa; phylum Chordata; class Mammalia; order Artiodactyla; family Camelidae; genus Vicugna; species Vicugna pacos. The sequence goes on along the minus strand of NC_133015.1, from coordinate 18,254,629 downwards.
AGCTGATTTAGACATAGCTTGAGCTCTTGACAATTTTATCTCAGTTTAATTATGACTAAAAAGCCAGCACTTAAAAATCTCTAAAATTAAAAAAAAAACAAACAATAACCACAAAAATCCGCAGTGAGGGCTATGTCTCCTCTGATAAACAAAGTAATCTTTTAGGCAAACAAGTCAACTTCTAAAGTGTCTGCTTTTTATTCTAAGCTAATCTCAATTTAACAATAATTTCTTTCCTGTCCAAAACTCCCCGAGGTGGCCACTGAAATTCCAAATTATCCCTGGTGCTATTGTGACTGTTAGGGAAAGAAGCATCGTAGTGAGGAAACATGGAGGAAGCGGGTGTTCGAGCTGGAAGAGGCAGAGTTTTAGATTGAGAGCATCCCATCAGAACTGCACATAGTGGGTGCCTTGTGCATAGTGGGTATCTTGTACATTGCAGGTGGTCGTCAAACAGCTGTGGGTTTAACTTGAGGAGGCAAATAATGAACTGATAACTAAACTTGTGAAATACTGAAGTTATGTTCTTTTTCTTCTTACTGTTTAAATGTATTTGCCAGTAATTATTCACATCTTATAAGAAAACTTTAGAATTTTCATCTCTATGTACCCCTGAGAAATACTAACTGAAAATTAATTAAATGAAAAGAATATTGCCAGCCACACCAGCTCTGTGAAGACATAGAGAAGGATTGTTTTGTTCGTTGCGCTCCAGCCCAGAGGGGTAGCAACTCCCTCACACCTTATCAGCAGCAGTAAATTGGCTGCCTCAACCCACTATAATTCTCTTGGGTGAGTGTCGTTACACATCCGTTATTTGGATGCAGGTTGCAAGTACAGAGAACTAAGCGGCTATATCGGGCTCAAAATGGAGAGACTGTCTTCAGAGATTTTAACTGGTTCATTTTCATTTGTGACAAATGCATCAGAGAGAATTGAGGCTAACAGAAAAAGAGAAAAGGAATCGTATTAAAATAACTATAATGGGACTGTTTACTGGTGGTAGAGATGCCCGGGGCTGATGGAGAATGACAGCAATGTTTTCCCACTTTGAGACTGGGACGCGATGAACACTGAGACATCCTTGGGCAGAGAGATGGTGAATGAGGCTCACTAGACTTGAACAGGTTGGTAGATGACTATGGGGTTTCTACTAAGTGGCCAAAGAAAGTGTCCAAGGGTTAAGGCAGGCTTAATAGTGGCTCTGCCAACAAGTAGCATTGAAGCTTGTTCATGTGGCAGCAAGGTCACTGCAACAAGAAAGTGTGGCCCCTGGAGAAGAATCAGGAGGAGGCAGGCACCATCTGGATTCACCCATCAGAGCAGCGGGCTTCAGTTACTCAGCAAGTGCTCGAGGACAGGCCCGAGTTCTTCAAACAAAAGTGAGACCAAAGCTGCAAGCTCCACCGTTGGGACCTGTCAGTGGGGAGAGTGGGGGCTGCACAGGCAGTGAGAAGACCACTAAGATACCTTGCTTTGGTGGCTACTCTCGACCCTACTGTGGAGAACTGAGGTGATATGAGTGTGGTTCTCGGCACATTGTGATTGCCTCTGAAACTGAGCAGAGCAACACATTCTTGGGAGACGAGGTAGGGACTTATACAATGTAGGTCATATGGGTAGAATGCTATCCATCTATTAAGAAAGACCTAATCTCCTATGCATCCGCTGTGCCCTGACCCCAACACACACACATACACAGCCCCTCCTGTCTCCTTATGTGAATGAAACGAGACAAAAGAATGATGTCATTATTGTTATTAATATCTTCTGAGTTCAAGGACATAATCCTATGGAACATATCTCCATTAAGACATGTATCCCGAAGGGTGGAGGTTGGTTTCCATATTTCCAAAGCATTCATTACATGTCTTTTGTTCTTAAAATATGAAACACTAAATACCTGATAGATTGTACTTTAGAACCAGTCGTCTTGAGAATCAGGAACTTCAAGCTTGAAAGGGAGCCCCTCTTCTCATTGTGTGATGTTACACAATATCCAAGTGGACTGTGAACAGGCACTAAGATCAACAGAGATGAGAGGAAAATGAAACATAATATTTAAGCATTTCATGTAGTTATAAGATGCTGGGTACATTTTGACCTATCCATAAGTTACAAAGCTTTTCTGATTAATTTACCAGAACTGTGAAAGCCATATAAGCTAGGTACCTTATAGATAGAGTATTTCTTAATGTCTTAATTTATCGTTGGCAATGAACTACAGTGTCAATCTTGAGAAATGCCTTCTTCTTCCCTATCCATCCACTGTTGGCCCCTGATGAGGAGTTGATGCCAAATGGAAAGAACCCTGGTTCTGGTGTCAGACGGATCCAGATTTGAAATTGTGTCCTGCCTCTTCCTAACTGTGCAAATCTGAACAAGCAACTGGGTCTCTCTAAACCTGTTCCCGTTAAAGAGAGATTAAAATGGCTATCTCAGAGGGTGGCCTCAAAGGTGATAAATGGTAGGTATACAAAATGCCCAGCACACATAGTAGAAACTTAGTAAACATAACTATTTTTATCAGGGAGAGAAAGCAGCCTAGGATAGTAGAAGAAAATGGGATTTAGCTCTAGGTTAAATCCCAACTTAGCACTCAGTAGTTTAGAGAATTTAAGTTCCCCGAACCTCTGTGTACTCATCTTAAAAATGAAGATAATAATAGGTACCTTATGGGCTTTTTTTAAATTTAAACAATGCACTTGGCATAGTATATACCACATAGTAATCATTAAATAAATGATCATTCACATTAGCATTATTAATATTATATTACGTGTCCCAGTGGGAGCCCAGGTGGAACATACTTACAGTAACTTCCTGGTTAAAAGATGAGTTTACCCTATTTCACTGGCCTCTTTTGACTTTATTTCTCTTTATTTTGGTTTCCTCATTTTATCCTTATTCTTACAGATTAAGTGCAGATCAAATGAAGAGCTGAAAAAAAATTTTTAAATAATGCTGAATCCAAACTGCAGACATTTAGTTAAATTTATTTAGTAAATTGAGCTAAGTAGATAAGATTCTGGTTTCTTCTTATTTGTCTAAAAAAAAAAAGAAAGAAAGAGAAAGTAGGTTGTGTTCTGGCTTCAGGCAGCAAGATCCTGCAGTTGAAATAGGAATTGAAATAGCCTTTAAAAACTAAATGAAATGAATAGTCTTACAAAGGAAAAAAAAGGATTTTTCACAAGTCCTTGGAAACCAGCAAAAAAGCATCAGAACCATTGTTTTCAGTAATAATTGTGATTACTTGGTTAAAATACCCTGTACGAGAAGCTTTCTATGTTTTTTGTGCCTCTACAAGGAAAATTAAAACAACATGCAGCATTGGGGCCAATTTGTTTCCAAGGAAGTCAATTATTAATATAGTATTTAGTATTTAATGAACTCAGCCTATGTATGCAGAATGCGGCAAAGAGATCTCCATACCAGCAGAGAACAGGTGTTGATAGAAGCTTTGCCCGTATGTTTACCAGCTGATTAGTACCCATTAAAATGGTAATAATCTAATAAAAATTACTTTATATCTAGTGAAAGTGGAAAGTCCCTTGTGTGTTGGAAAACAATTTTATTCCCATCTCCACGGCAGTGACAAGAATCCACACCCAAAGCCACCTGAATATTCTGAGTTTCTGTACCTTTTCTCTTTAAGCATCGCTTTCTCCAGAAGGCTGTCCCAGGCGGTCAGGACAGTTCACTTTTTGATGGCTTCAAGGGAAGGGCAAACAGGTATCCAGCACCAACCTCCTCTTTGGTGATAGAAGAAATAGGCTCCTTAGTAAACGATGCTGCTTTGTCTGTGTTAGGACATGAGATGGAACTATGGATGTTGGGAAGGACCATCCTGAGCTTCGGTGGTCACAGAGAGCCCTGAGTGGCTGCTGAGAGAACTCTCTTAGCCTCCCCTGAACTGGCAGTTGCCTGGGAAATTCTTGTTTTCAGGCTAGTCCTAGTCAAAATTGGGCTGAATGTGAAGTCCCGTCATTCCCAGCCTCACAATTCCTACTACTTGTCTTCAAGGCACAGTCTTTTCATTTTGTCTCAACTGAGCCTGACACACTGTAATTTTGTTCTACTAAAAGCTGAGCTCAGGACGTTTTCAGGAGTTTAGTTACACTGCAGGGTAGAGATTGAAAACTAAGGGCTACTTGCATTGTGACCAGAATCAAATCCCTCCAAACTAACCGATTAAAGGTCCTTTGGAGGAAATTTAGGCATGTAGCCAAGGACAGGTGACATAGACTCATTGCTTTCACCTGCTTCATTTACATGTAAAGTTTCCAAGGACTGAATGATACAATGAAGTGTGTGTCATCATTCTTACCAACTCCTTCCCCAAAGTATTGACAGAAGCATAGCAAATGAATTTTGGAGGTAAAAAATATATACTTTTTAATTGATTTATCTTAATAATGATGGAGTCCCTACTGAAATTTGGGGTATAGGAAGGAGGCATTGGGAGAAAAAACATGATTTCTGGACATGTCCTGTGCAATACTGAGACTGTGAAGTATTTTAAATTGCTTTCTACTTTTGACTGACATGAAGCCAGAATGACTTAAGGATTCTTTTGGTAAATAAAAAGCGCCACATTCAAAATAAAACGTTTACCTCTAATTGATTGGTGCAGAATAGGGTTCTTTTCAACGGAGGATTCGGGTAGGCCCCAGATAAAGGCAAAGAGCAGGATGGTTACGGAAGGGGAAGTTCAACGGAATTGCTCTGTTGATCTATCCTTTGCCTTTCTGGGCTGCTACAGGAAGTAGGAAGGAAGAGGTCACGAGGTCACCGGGCGCTGTTGGGCCAGAAGCAATCATGCAAAAACCTCAAGGGTGCAGATTCTTTCTTGTGAAGGACAGTCTGAGCTGGTTCCCATGTCTACGTGGATTTGTTCTGCACCACCGCCACCATGCTGGCAGAAAGGCATTGCTGATATTTCTATGAAGGAAGCTTTGAAACTGCGTGGTTTTTATTTGCCTCAACTGGTGATGTTGAACGTCCAGTGAAAACCTTGTTTCAGCCAGTGGACTTGAAAATCAGAGACTTGGTTTGGGAACCAAAAAGATAGAAATCTCAGGACTGTAAATGGGCCCCTTTTGGAGAAGCACACTTCAGGATGTGTGACGAATCACACTTCTGTATTCATGTTTCTCTACCTTTAGCCCAGAAGATACGGAGTTGATGCTGAATTAACAGCTCTTTGAATGAACTTCTGCCTGATCTCAGGGTAGCTGCCTGAGCAGGAGGAGGAGGAAGTCCGGTCTGAATGGTCACAATAGCAGGAACTGTAACACACAATTTGATCCTATCTTTTCAGCACGCAGTGAATTCAACTCCGAACTTTTACCTCTAATTTGTGATTTATTTGGCAAAAATCACACAAATAAGTTCCCAAGTTATCTGTCTGTTCTTATTTGTTATCTGTCCAGTACATCTGGATGCAAATACAATTACAAGACATGCCAACAGTGAGCAAGAAGTCCCATAATCTCATTAAAGATAGAATGTGCTTTCCTTACGAAAATTTGGAAAAAGTATTAGGATGTAGTACATATAGATCGAGTTTAGGGTACCTGAGACAGATTGGGGAACTAATTTGAACAAGTGCTTTATGGAAAGGACTAAAGCGCTGCTTTTATCAAGTCCCCTGGGTGTGCCGGAGTGATGACTTCACTACTCCGTAAGAGGTCAAGAAAGAGTAAGGAACGGAGAGAGTCCCTCCAGACTGTGGGCGCTCTCCTCGAGCCCAGCAGAGCCAGGGGGTCTGTGCGCTCCCTCAGTGCACAGGAAGAGACCTGGCCAGATGGCTACAAGCAAACAACTGTTAAAGTAGAGTTGACTATGAGATGTTGGTCCTTTATTCAAGGCCAAGCCACCCACAGGCTAGACCATGGTTGGCTCACAAAGGAATATGCAGCTGTGAATCCTAGGACATGAACCCTCTGGGGGCCCATATTGCTAACTCCGTGACCTGACTTACTTCTGACTGCTGGATCTCTTGGCCTTCATGATGTGTGGACACCAGTTCTGATTTCTCAGATCTTAACACTCCTGCCCAACTTTTGATCTTGCCCATTTCTCTCGTACTGGCATACTTTGTAGTTTTAGGTCATTTAGGAAAGCTCGCTCTACTCCAGCCTCAGAATTCTTCAGAAGAATTAGGGCTAAGCAGATATGACATACGTCTGTCCTCCCAGCTTAACAACAAGGCTTTGGGCAAGTTCTGGAGACCAGTTGGGTAACACAATGGGTGTCATTGGTGCTGAGTACTGTTTTCTGTAATTTGGCTTCTAGAGGTGATAGAAGAGGGACCTTGGGATTTCCAGGAACCAAGAGTAATTCTAAAAGGCAAGACTTTAAGGAACAACCTCTTCTTCGGCCCTGGAAGCCAACATGAGCTGTCACTAGGGTTAGAGGACTTTGTAGCTCTGTGCAGTCTCCATGAAGAATCCACCAGCCCACAAATCAATAGTGAGCAATGTGGAATTTTCTAGAGATTTTATCAGGGAAATAGAAGAGGAGACTTAACCTGAGACCTCAACAGTGTATCATTTTAAAAAGCTCATCGGACGTGTTTGTTTTCTAAACACCCACCTTCCTGACCAGGACCCACAGTGGTTTTCCTCTTTGTTCTTCCATCCCACGGTGCCCCGGCACCTTCTGCTGGGTTCCTGTCTTCCCCTATCAATTATGCAGTTACCGACACCAGTCCCTCCTAGAAGGCAGTGGTGAGTTACACAACAAAGCAACGAAATATTTCTATTACACCAGAATAAAATCCCTAAGGAGAGGTGACCACGTTTGTGTCCATGGCTCCATGCAGCCCTGGGAATTTCTCTCCATAGCTGATAGGTGAGAGGACTGAAGTCTAGGAAGATTTATAGTGAGTTTGCAAAAAGACGTGGCGTAAAACCCAAATCATATGACTCTAGTCAGGGCTATTTTTGCACCACGCAGGGACCCAGGCACTCTCGGGACTCTTACCATGTAGGGGGCGGGAAGAGATTGTGGCCCTTCATTATAATCCTAAATCACAAGAGGAAAATAAATTTTGGCAAGCGTGAGTTTCGAGGCCTTGATTTAATTGAGCTATCAGCTTTCTGGGAAGGGTGTGTGCTAAGAGAGGAAGTGGTCAAGCCGAAGGGAATCAGGGACTCTTAGTTCAGAAAGAGTCACACGCGAGATTTCTCCACAACTTCGCTATTTTGTCAGCAGGGGTTCTCTCTGACTGTGAAACAGAAGAAGAAAATCTTTTCTTAACAATAACATACACGTGCCATGCGAGAGATGAAGTGGAAGATTAAGCAAGAAGCCCAGCTATTTTATTGCCCTAAGGCATTACTCATTTTCCCGACACATTATGTTTTTAATTAAAATTGCATGTGAGTTAATTAAAATTTTCACTCAGGCACTTTTTTTTCCCCTCTTTTCTTGCATGGGGTCCTTGCAACTCTTTAAGCCTTTTGGTAAAACTCAGTTTTATTTTAACTTTGCTGCCTTTATCGGCTGCAGCTTTAACAGAGAGTCTGTGTACAAAGCTAACTTAAAAAAAAAATCTAATTTAAAAAATTCATCCTTAAGTGGCCAGGGGTGGAATCGTTATGGTTTCTGCATTCTTTCCTGCTTACTTAATCCAAAACATGAAATAGGCATTGATAGAAAGCATATTAAAAGGGGGGGGGTCCCATGATTTTTCTTGCAATAGACATATTTATCCATCTACAGTCCTTTGTTCTGGAAAGGATCACCATTTACGGTGCTGATGATTATGTAACCTTGACTTTCCCTGTTTGCAGCTGATAAATTAGCCTTCGGCAGACATTTATCTAGTGCAACCTATCAATTGACAGGCCAGTAACTCTGAGAGACAGAATCCCTCTTGAAAATGTCAATACAGAGACACCAAGATCTTGGTCACTGGTGGTCACTGGTGGTCACTGGTGGGGTCTCTGTTGGACCTATGAGGACAGGAGGCCAGGTGGTTCATTTATAAACAGAGGAAATTTGTTGAAGGGAAGACTAGACAGAAAGAATGAGAGAGCGTTGCAGCCATGTGGCTTCTGAGCTGGACAAGAGAGAACCTTTAGTTTCCAGGTCTTCCTGTCTGAGTTTCCACGGGGCCTGGCTGAGTCCTTGCTGTGTCCCTTGCTGTGTCCTTGAGATGGCTGTTCTGGGGAGAGGGGGCTGTTTTTGTTTTACAGTAAGTCTCTTTTTCAGAGTTAGCTAAAATGGATTTTGGATCCTCGTGAACAGTAAACTCTGACTAAAACAGCCATGCTTCAAAACTCCATCTATCCCTCAGCAGCCCTGATGGAGATCGTGTTAAAGAGCAAAATCATAAAATGACAAGTAAGAAGCCACCTATTGCAATTCAAAAATATACAGGCTGAAGCTCTATGGGGAAAATGAAGTCCGGGGCAAGAAGGGTATTTTTAACAACCATATTAAAATCCCTTTGTGAAGAGTTTGAGGGAAAATGTTTTTCTTTTTTCTCTCTCTCTCTTTAAAAAAATTGTTTTCCACTTCCAGTGATGTTTTAGCACCTTCGTAACGTGTTAGTGCGTCTGAGAAACTAGTGCCCTGGGCCGCTGCCTGGTGACCTATTTGTTCATTTTCCTCTGCTACCTAGATGAGGGCTGCCATGTCTTTCTCCTCGGATCAGATTTCTAAAGCATCAGCGCTAGCCCAGCTGGGGGTAGTGCTCACACACGTTGTCTTTGTGCCATGGCTGGACAGCTTCCTGCCTGGGACCTGCGCTCTGTTAATCCTCCCAACTCTTGAACCTCCTTCCCAGCTTAAATTTGATGGTCTGGCATTATAATTGCATCCTCATGCTTGATGGCAAAATCATGGCTGAAGGTTAAATCCATATCAGTAAGCTAGTTCTTGCCTGCGTTTGGACAGTGTGCGGTTGGAGAAAAACTTAAAATTAACTGGCTTCTCTTTGAATGAATGATCGTGAACCTCAGGTGCACCCATGATGTTGCCGGGCAGTCATGCCATTTTCCTGAGTCCCTCCATCCTCTCACTCTCCTAGGCACCCTCTCACCCTCCTCAGCCTCCACACCCCTCCTCAGTGCACTCTTTTTCTTGGAGGCTGTGGAGGTTGTCTTCTGATTGCTCCAGTTTTTCTCAGTGAAGTGGGAAGCAAAGGCATCCACTGAGAGTGAGGATGGCAAGGATAGGCACACATGTTGGCGCTTTGGGGCATGACACTGCCCTGCTACCTTCACTTTCATACCTGCACTGCACCCTGCATCTACTTGCATATGTTGTTTATATGGATGAGCCGTCAGTGCTCCTCCCCATCGTCAACCTCTCCACTTACGCAGAAAGCAGGTCTCATCCTCGCCACGTGGGGACAGTGCTCCACATCTCCTATGTTGTCAGTTTGCCCTTCTCCTGGAGCTTCCTCATCAACAAAGCATCTTCCTGTTATTTCTTTCATCTTAAAGTCCTTTCTTGATTCTTCTTGCCCCTTCTGCTACTATCCCTTCATTCTCCCTCCCTATCTGATAAACTTCTTAACGGCATTTACCAAACGAGTGCTTCCTGTTCCTCCTCTCTCACTTCCCCTTGAATCAGCTCTGAGCAGGCTTGGGCCCCCACCCACCCCCCCATCAAAACTCCTCCTGCTTAAGTCTCCAATAACATTTGCATTTCTAAATCCCGTGGTCCATTCTCAGTCCTTCTACACTTGACTATTCAGCGGTGTTTAGCGGAGTTGAGTACTGCTTCTTCTGTGATACACTTTCATCATTTCGCCTCTAGGACATCGTACTCCCTTGGCTTTACCATTCTACGAGGTCCTCCTTCTTAGTCTTCTTTGCTGCTGCTGCTCCCTGACCTCTTAATGTCATGGTTTCCCAGGACTTAGTTCTTCTATCTCTTCTTATCTCCACCTGCAGTCTTACCCTCATGATAGCATTGAATCTCGTATTCTTAAATATAATTTCTATGCTCATAACTCCCAGGTTTATATCTCTTGCTCAGACATTTTTTTTCCCTGAAATCCAGACCCCTATGTTCTCCTGCTCCTTTGATATCTTCATTTGAATATCTATTGGGAATCTACTATTTCAACCTTAAAGTCAACTCATGACGTTCTTCCCACTAGTCTGCCTTATCCACAGCCCTCTCTGTCTCGTAGGAGGGCAGTTCTACTCCTGTTTCTCCGCCCAAAACCTTCCAGTTGTCTAAGATTCCTCTTTATCTCTCTTTCATGCTCACAATCATTGTTTTTATAAGATTCTATGTCCTTTACCTTGAAAATATTTATTCAGAATCTGACCACTTTTTGCTGTCTCCACTGCTACCAGCCTTGCCCATTGGTCTGCAAGAGCCTTTTAACTGGGTTTCTCCCTGTTTGTGCCTCTACTATTCATTTACAACAGAGCAGCAAGAATGGTGCTTTTAAAATGTAAATCAAATTATGTCATTCATCTGCTAAAAATCCTGCAGTGGCTCTCTGTTTTACTCAGACTAGAAGCCAAATTCCTTATAATGGCTAACTGGGGCCTCACATAGCTCACTTAGTTCCAGACACGGTGACTCTGCCAACCCTTCAGAACTCCGAGAACACGCCTCTGTTCCTTCAGCTTTCTTCTTAGAGATTCACGTGCTAAATCCTCCGCTCATTTTTAATGAGGTCTACCCTGACCACCTACTTAAAATTGCAACTTCCTGTATCCTGATGCCTTGTCACCTGCTCGATTTTGTTTTCTATAGAGCTGCTTGTCATCTTCTGACACATGATTTAAATTTTTTATTATTTGTTTATTTTGTTTGTATTCTATGGATTGTCTCCCACATATGCAAAGGTAATCTCCCTCTAAAATTAGGGGGTTTGTATGTTTTTGGCATTAATATTTGCATGCATCTAGAATGGTATACCTGGCATATAGTAGGTGGACAATCAATATTTTCTAAATAGATGAATGAAGGCTTCTAAGCTGAAGAGGTAGATCAAAGATTGAGGAGGCAAAGATGACTAGAATTTGCATGAGAGAGTATAAGATGAAGAGTTTGAAACACCTAAACGTGGATACTGTTGAGTCTTCTACTGTATACTAAACTGTGACATGTATAAGATGAGACTCCCTGAAGCTGTGGAAACAACAAATCTCAGGGGAAAAATAACTACTTGAGAGCTATGAGCTAGAAAAATACTCGAGACTGAACATGTTGTCCTGACCAACCAAAGTGGAGAGACCTCCTTGAACACCATGTGTACTCAATAAAGCCCCATGAAGGTCATGCCTTAGGAGTAGTGCCAGACTAGTCCATGAGGAAAGGCTACTTGCCAAAAGAAAGCTTGAAAACAAGCCTTAAAAGTTTCAAGCTAATCAATAAATAAATGCATGCCCTGTCAAAAATATCTCAATACTCTTTAAAGAAACACAACCGAATCCAGACCCAAAATCCAGACAACAAAAAGAAAACAAGAAAATCTAAACAGATATTGTAACACTTACAATATTTAGCATCTAATTTTAATAAGTACTATAATTGCAAAGAAGGAGGAAAATGTAACTCATAATTATGAGCAAAATCAGCTAGTTCAAGGCAAATGTGCAAAAGAGAAGAACTGTCTTTGGTACTTTCTTCTTGTGCATTCAGTGGAATCCCATTATCTCAAAGCCTTCCCAAGCTTTCAACATAAATTCCAACCTCAAAGTGCTCTGAGCTCCACACAGTAGTTCTCTTCTTTCTCTTCCTCTGTACCCAACTGCACTCGCTTGATTTATTTTCATATTATCCTTTTTAACCTAGGTTCCCTCTCCTGTATGTATCAAGATTTCAACTGGCCAATACATTAGTATTGTAATGAGGAAAAACTCCCCCTTTCTGTTACTATGTGGGGCTTCCCTTTACCATGTGATTGTATTGTCTTACTCTAAATTATAGAAACTTTGTTTAAATAAGGGAAGAGGTAATTGGGTAAAAAAGATCACTTTGAATGTTGGAAATTTGTAGGGTGCAGATGGACAACCTACTTTGAGTTTCATATCTTGGAGCCCAACCAGTCATAATTACTATTACTGAAGCACAAGATCAGAAAGGGACAGGCCATGGTGATGAGATGCAAAATCACCGAGCATTGGCCAGATTTTCTTAATTTTCCTTTGCCTTAGATTGGGATTATAGTGCTAGCGACTGACATGGGTGTACCTAGCAAGAAGATACCAAATGGCCCCAGATGGGGAGTGAAGTGGGTAAGAGATTCAAGGAGTTGGAGCCTGACAGAAAAATGCCAGTACTGATGAATAAACAAAGAGTAGAAAACTCTTCAATGAACAATAGTTACTCTGAGTTTATTTTAAGACCTTCTGAATATTTATACAGAGAGATTCAGACTCTGCAGCTCAACTTTTGACTTACCCTTCAAATGATCATTTTATTTGGAAATATTGATTGTCGTAGCTAAACATTTACCAAAATGTTTAGTTTAACCTAAAATATGTTAATGTATTTCTTTCACGGAATCAGATAACTAACTACCTAATTTTGCAGAAAAATTACCAGCGTTTCTTTATTTTTTTAATGATTTAAACTCAGCAGGCATCTCACCTCAGAAATAGCAGGGCATTATTTAATTCCAGAAGTTCTTTAGTGTGACATTTTAGGCATTTTGAAAAGTGCATAAAAGATAAGGCTACCTGACAGTAGGGCTGTTTCACAACATTATTACACTGATAACTACCAGAGCCATTTCATTTGCATGAAACTATTTGATTATGGCATTAGGAATCAAATGATATTGTGTTTGGAACCATTTGTGTATGCTATTTATTTTAGCATAATACATATTTATTGGTGTTTTATTCACAGTATGAGTCACATGTTAATAACAGTTTAAGAGACTTTAGAGCATTGCCTTTTCACATGTTTAATAACAAGTTCATGAGTAATTCCACAAGGTACACATATCCATGAAGGGCTTCTAATCATATATATAAAGCAGAATTTCTTCCACCATTGAGCAAATTATTTGTGTGATATAATCCCCTTTCTAGGATTGCCGGATTTAGCAAATTAAAATATAGGACACTAAGTTAAATTTGAATTCCAAATAGACAATGAATAAACATTGCTTCATGCAATATTGGGGACATGCTTATACTAACAATTACTTATTGTTTACCTAAATTTTAAATTGAATTGGGCACTCTGTATTTTACCTGACAGTCCTACCCCTTTGTACTAGAAAGATGAACTCAACTACTTTTAAAAATGTTCAACCACAGATAGTTTAAGCTAGTACAAGCCATATAGAAGCCTCACTTCCGGAACAAGACATTTGGAGTTGCCTTAAACTGTCAACTCCCTACCCCTAACAAATCTCCTGCCATTTGGATCTTGGATGTTGCTAGAGAGAGCTGGGTGGTATGCCTTTCCCATAAATTAGATCTACTGAATTACACTGCGTGGAGGAGCCTAGTGGGTGTAAAAAAAATGTTTAGATCTTGATTTAGAACTTCATTAGCCCTAAGGGAAGTTTAATTATTAAAAAAAAATGATTGGCTGGGGTGCTCCAGCCCATCAGATTGAGTTGTAGAAAGACACAACTGAGCCGCAGCAGGAAACCCACCATCAATATTGATGGAATTTGGCCTAAAGATCTAACCCCACTAGTAAAGCCATGTTGCAAGAGGGGAATGGAAGCTGATTTATCTTGACACAGTCCCCCCTGGATTGTGTGAATTCTCAGGATCTTCACAAGTGACAGCAAGGGAAGAATTCAGTATAGCTCTTTCCTGGGGCTTCAGCTTGGTGCTCAGCAACACCAGCAGGCTGCCACCAACAGCCCGTTAATGGTGCTGATGGCAATTCAAGACCTGTAGGTGACCTGATGGGAGGCTGGTCCAGAATCGTTACCCTTTCTTCCCATGCCCAGCTTTTGTGCCCCAGTGCTCATCCCCACTTCTTATTTTCATTGAGAGGATTTGGAAAGGAGTTAAGGAGGAAGAATACAACCAAACCACATCTGCGTCACATCTGCATCGTGTGGCTAAACTAGTGATGTAGAGCCGGATGCTGACTCAGAGCCACTGCCAATGAATGAACAGCCCTGTGTGTCCAGGAGCCGTCAACACCATCTACCTCTGTGTGTGATCTGTGGATGATTTGTGTGCCTCTTGCCAATAGAGTTCATAAACTAAAGATTAATGAGAGGAAGAGGCAACCCATTGGGGGAAAACATTAGTAAAGCAGGAAGGTCTTTTGCTTTTTGGAGCTGGAATAACAGGGAGGCTTCATCATTGTTTCAGCTGACTTTGGTGTCTAGCCAAGCCAGAGGCACTGGCTGTAAGCATATTTGGCTCCGTCGCCCCGTCTGTCAACCCCAGTGTCCCTGCAATCCTACTGCCACTGCACAAGTTGCTGACAGACTGGAAAACAATAGTACTTCTCCTTCTTTGCTATTTTTAGAGAAATTTGAATAACAACCTATTCCCCTCATTTATTATTCTTGATGAATAATAAATTATTCTAATAGCATTGACTGTTCTATTCATTTATTATTTGAGGATGATTAGAAGTGAATTGCTATTATAAAGCCTCACCAGTTCCAAAAATTAGACTTTAGAATTTTGTGTTTCCTTTTGGCTCTGAGTAATTATCTCTATTGCTTCCTCTAATTCTCTCTCTCTCTTTCTCTTTGTGACACACACACACACACACACACACACACCCCTCTTTCTTCTTTCCTAGTCATGTTCTATTTTGATTCCAGAATCAGGATCCCAACACTTAAAAATTTATCCAGAGGGGTGATGAGTGAGCCTCTGAAATGTGATCTCCTCCAGACATACAGAGTTTTAAGATTGTGTTTAGGTTCAATAAGGTTTTATAACTTACTCACAACTGTGTTATTTAAGGGTATAGAATACTGAGTAAGACATGGCTTGCAGATCAGAACAGATACACATGCCAGGATAAATCACATTGCTATTTACAGAATAGACTGTGAGGTTCTAACCTGGGGGTAAAAGAAGATGTAGGGTGAAAAAAATATTATTTTTTATAGTGAAACTTGTTATATAACCCTCTAATCTGAGCATTTGAGGCCTTAACCTACCTCGTCAGCCTTATCCCCCTTACCACTCTCCAGACACTCTTCACCTAAGTTGAAGTGAACCCATTTCTTTTAACCAAATATGATATCAGCTTTCCCACAATCTAAATTTTCTGCTTCGTTGTTTTTTGGTTTGGAATATTTTTTCAGCTTTTCTACACCACCTCTCCATCTCTACCTGTGAAAATGTAATTGCTCCATGAAGGCTTACTTTAAATTCCTCTTGATTCCCCTAATCTCAGAACGTTCTCTCCCTTCTATAATACTGCCTCTAAAAGACTCCATTCACAATGGCTCACTGATATATATAAGGACACATTCAAGTTTTATGAGACTTTTTTGCTTACGTAATTTGAAAAAAGAAATTACAAATACGGTTATAAAAGAGAGTTTTGGAGTGATATCAATATAAATGGTGAAGAAAGGAACTCCAAAAGTCCACCTTTTATAACAGCAACAACAGCAAAACTGGCAAATTGGTAGAATCAACTATTTTTAAACTTCAGAAATTAATTGAAAGCTTGCAGCAATCCAGGGAGTGCTTATTCAAGAAAATGGCTAATTCTTGGTAAGACCAATGAGCTTTGTGGCATTTTAATTTACTCTAGTCTCATCCTAGCGCCCTCAGACTTGAAAATAATAGCCCACATTCCCAGCACTGGTGCTGGAGAGAGAAGAATGGACCTTATTTGCAAAGAATTGTTATTTTTTGTTTTGACTAGTCTGGCTCAAAAGACTCGTCTTTATCTCACCTATCATACCCAGTGCTAAAGCTGCAATGGGTGGTGGGTAGGAGTAAGGGGATGAAGTCGGTACATTGGTCGAAAACATTTATAGAGAAATGCTTTAGTTCCTCTTGTCTAAGGCAATAGACAACTGTTGGAGAAAAAAAAATAGACTTATCAGAAAGCTTGGAAGAAAAGGCTAGAGAATGAGGTGCTTTTAGAAGTAACAACTGTGAAAGGCTCTGAAATATTTCTGAGAACCTAGAAGGCTGCACACATGCCCAGGGCTGTGTGCAGATGGAAAGACCTAAGAAGACCCGAAGCTCTTACCTCTGGCTAACCTTGAGATTCTGCACAAGAAGACAGAGAAGTCTAAGGCAGAGTTGTACACTGCTTGGAGAAATGTTGAATGCATACCTCAAGAAACACAGAGACCTTCTGCAAAAAGAAATTTTTTTGATTCAAAATACTTAAGGAAATTCTTTTCCAATCTTTAGCTGACCACTAAGCAAATGGAACAGAGGTATCAGTGTCCACACATGACAAGGAACATTTACAAAATTAGTTGACAAAAATCACTAAACGAGCAAACAACAACAGAAAGCAACAGTAAATCTTGGGGAATAGGTAGAATCTGACTTTGCCTCTGTCTTTTTATCTGTAAAGTGGAGATAATAGCAGTTTCTACCTAATGAAGCGTTAGTAACGATTCAATGAGTTCGTATATGCAAAGCTCTGAGAAAAGTGCATAACTGAGAAAATGTTTAATAAATGTAACTAGTATTAGCCATCAGCAAAACATTCCAGGCTCTGTGCTAGAATCTGGGTTTTCAGAGCTCAGTAAAATGCTACCAAGGACAACTTTCTGGTGCGCCTTTTTGCCGCCGTCGTTCTCCCAGTTTTTCATTCTTCTCTTGGTGTTTTCCTCCTCCAGCCTCCACAGAGAACAGTCCACTGGCTGGTCTTACAATCCGGTTCTAGTGGATGCTCATGAGCCTTTTGACTCGTTTTTGAAATTCTTCACTGTCAACACCTGAGTAAACTTTAGATTTGGTAGGATAAGCTGGATAGGAATCCATCCAAGGAATTTAATGAAAGGACTTAACAAAAGCTAACAGACCACTTGAAGCTAATGCTCACCATATGTACATGTGTATTTTTCTCTAGCGGCTGAAAACAGAAACACGATTAAGAGAAAAACTTGAGTATCTGGGCAGGAGATGTTTCCAATGTGAGTTTAATATTAATAAGCATTTTGATATTCCACTATGATTTTAATGAACTAACAGTTTTTAAGAAAGAACAGAGCCTCACATTAGCTTACAAAGTGAGTATTTTCATATTCTGCAACACCCGGTTGTATTTCCAAGCAGAACAAATCTCTCTTGTTCCTTGGACTTTTTTCCCCTTGACTTGAGCTGGTCATAGACCTACATAATCTCTAAAGCTCATTCCACTTAATCTATTTTTGATTTTAGGATCTCTATTAACTGCTCGTTCTTTTCCATTTTTGTATTTGTTTCTATTAAATTTCAATAGAAGCAGCGAAACTCAAATCTGTATGCACCTCTCAATCTTGGAATTATTTCACTGATTGATTCATTTTAGTCATCTCTGTATATGTTTATTTAGAGACCGAAATTTCATTGTGTAGTCTCAGCCAACTCTATTGAAACATCAGTTGAAAAGGTGGTAGTCATCTGACAGGTACAGTGATTTCGGGTTGAGTGTTTCACTTCCTGACTATTTTGGCATCAGGATGACCCAAGTCATACACAGGTCTGGTGTTCCAATACAGTCATGCCTCCGAATTCATTTATTGACTTACCATGGGTAAATCTCTTCCATTTCTAAGCTCTGGCATCATTTATTAGGAAGATAAATGACAGTAATTAAGCTTCAAGGCCATAAGTGTTGAAACTTTTTGGAATTAGTGAGCTATTAAAATGACAGAGTGCCTGGCTCTGTCTAGGTGAGTTTCGGTCTTTGACCTCCGGCTCTACTTCTTGCAGTGACCTCGGCTGACTCTCCTAATAGTGCGCGTTGTTTCCGGGAAGCCAAATACAACCCCACAGGCAATGAACTGAATGGGTGGCCAGAGTGTTTTTAAAGACCACTTTCGCTAGATTGTGTAATGCTAAGCTAGGCAGATGATAAGCATTATCTTTCAGTTAATGTTTGTTAATCTATTAAATTGAATAGCTGCTGATCAACCATCTCTTCAAGAAGAACAATTACTTCTTTTTACAAAACAGACTCAGGTTGTGTCTTTTTTGCCTTTTTTCTTGAAAATAAAGGAAACTCGGGATTTAATCATTTAAAACAGCTAAAATGTAACTAATAAGGTTATGTTGGTTTAAATTTTTGTAAGTAATGTGAACCAAATTGCAACTTTTTAAGAGAGAAAAGATCTTGACCAGAACCAGTAAGTATAAACAGACGTGAGAGGAATACATTTGATTTGTATTTTCCTTTCTAAATATGGTTCTAAATTCCTGTGTAGTTTAGCAGACTCTGGGTGTGAAAATACCATAGAGTTACTGTGAATTTGTGAATATTATCCTCATTTGCTATTTTTCATTATCTGAGCTCCCACAATGCATCAGAGGACTTTGCTAAGCACGGTGTTTTACAGAATTTTCCTGTCCAGTCCATTCACATTCTAAACTGCACAGGCATTATTTCATATTTCAGGTCTTTTTCATTATGAAACTTTATTTTGGTATGCTCAAAACACTTCCCCTCCAATGAAGTGACTATTTTACAGTGCTACTTATTTTTTCAAAACTTGAGTGGTTTGAAAACATGAAGAAAATGTCAGGTGAGACATAACATCTTTTCACGGTGGGCTAAAAAGATGTAGAACTTCAGCAAAGCAGAAGACCATGCTAAAGAAGCATCGTTACTGCTTAGATAGGACATTCTAATTATAAGCTTGACTATTTTATTATTTTATGAAAAGACAATTTTAGTATCATCTGTGGTCAGAAATACTCTCTAAGAATTTTACACTTCTTGGATTTAACTGAAGATCCAGCACAAAATTTAAGAACTTAAATCATAAAGAAAATGTTGAATTGATGAACTTGAAAAAACATTAAGGACAGTATTCTGGTAAGCCGTTTTCATGCTAGTGACTTTTCTGTCTCTCAAAGGCATGCTCTGCGTCTTCTAATCTTCATCACTTTTCCAAAGTGTTTCCTTGTCAATTTTCTTCTATCCATAGGAACACCCAAGCATCTGTTTTAAAAGTCTTCCCATCTGATTGGCCATATAGTTAAGAAAGGAATTAAATATTTTGCATTATTTAAAATATTTAACATTTAAGCATTTGTTGAAGTATTGAAAAAGAAGTTATTTCAGAAAACCAACATATATCATTGGACATAGCAAGACAAACTTCTCCCCCACAAAAATAGCATTCAGACTAGAATGCAAATTTCACAAGGGCAGAAATTCTTTACCTGCTATAAATCTCAGGACCAAGACAGACATCAAGTGGATGTTCAATAAATCTTTTTGAATGAATGAATGAGTTCATGCAATGTTGTAATATTCTTTCTTATTTCTATTTTAGATGTACTTAGGTTTATATTTTGGATTTCAGATTTATATGTCCAAATTAAATATGGAAACTGGTCAGCCTAATCACATTTAATTATATTAGTCACATTTCCTCATATAGTTTACTTCCATTTGTCTCATTCCTAAAATTTTAAACTCAGGTTCAGGACTACCCTAAATAACCTTCAGTACTAGCTTTTAGAGTTTCACATTTTGTTGCTGAAGGAATCACACAGCAACTCATGACTCTGTACAGTGGAATTTCATTTATTGGAAAGGGGTATTTTAGTTTCCCATTAGTCCTATTGTCTGAACACGCTTTGTTACTTTGCCCTCATTGTATACATTGTGAAATTAGAAAGTTAAATATATTAGGAAAAATACTGGAATTTAGATTACAACATATTCTCCTTTCAAAAGAAATAATTCTTTCTAATTACATATTTTTAAGAGGAAGGAAGGAAGGAAAGAAAAAAGGGAGGGAGGAAGAAAAAAGTCAAGGGAAAATTAGAATGGAGAAAAATCAATATGAAAATATATCAGAATAAGAAACTAGAGGGCACAAATCGATTTTTAAAGGTAGTGCTATCCTGTCTTGTTTTCTTTCAATTTGGTCAGCAAGAGTCTATTTCCTATAACCCGAAAATTGATAACATTAAGCTTTTGGAGGGGCAAAGCTTAGAATCAGATCTTGATGGGCGGTGACTTATGCTAACTGGGGCAACTTCTATTGGCAACTTCCAGTGCGCAAGTATCTAATAACTCCCTGTCTGAAGGTCTTGTCTGCTGGTTTTGGGCACATCATGACTGTGGCATTAATTATATTATCTCATTTTTAAGGGACAATGGAAGAACACCCTTTCCAAAAATATTTACTCCATTGTTTTCCCAGATCTGACACAGACATTTCATTTTGTTGAAGTCAAGGTGGATAAAACTTGTAGGTGGATAAAACTTGTACGTGGGTTACTAGCACAATTCTTGGAGTAATCTGGGAACAGACTTTGTTCTGGTCCTGGATTACTAAATTCAGGAATGTATTTGGCCCAGCTTCTATTTGATCAAAGCCTGAGCGTGATGAATGACATAGTCTTCCTTCCTAAGAGTACATGCTGTGCCCTGCAGTTGTGTAATCTCTGATAACTGTGTAAACCCAAGATTGACAAAATGCATCAGAAACAGATAACGTAATCCCTGGCCTGTATCCAGGTAGTCTATGTGCATAACTACCCAGCCTTGATTTAGAGAGAGCATGTTATGCTGCAAAAAGATCTCTTAAACTTCGAGCTTTCTCCCTTTCATTCCTTGAGTGAGTGCAGAAGCCAATTCTCTTCCTGTAGATTCCGTCCTCCTAATGATGCTGAAGTTCATTAGCTCCTCCTTACTCCCAGACCAGTGCCTCACATGCAGCCTCCAAAAAGAGACAGTGACAGGAGAACATCATGAACTTTAGCATCAAAGGGAACTGGGCTCAAGGACCAGCTCCATCTCTTCCTGACTCCCTTCTGGGACTTAAGCAAAGCATATAAGCTTTGTGAGACTCAGTTTTCTCGTTTGAAAAGTGAGAATAATTATTTTTACCTCAAGGGATGTTACTTGGATAAAATAGACAAAAATAAGTACCGTGTATCTAGTGCTTTCGATGTGCTCTGATATTTAGTCTTTACAATGGTCCCAATATATGTCTCTTATTGTCATCATTTTATAGATAAGAAACTGTGGCACAGGTAAGTTGAGTAACTGTTATAAAGTCACCAAGCTAGTAAGGGAGGAGTCAGGATTTGAATCAAGGCAAACTGGCTCCAGAGCCGTTCAGCAACCCCATGATTACTGCATGTGCCAAGCACCTAGCGTGGTTTCTGGTACACAGGAGACACTGAGTCAGTGTCTCAGTAGGACAGCCGCAGTAGCCTCTGATGTGTTTCTTTGACTCAGATGCTACTTTCTGACAATATCTCCTGCAAGGTTTTCCTGGAACCAGCTCTCTGGAATACAAATCTGATTTTGTCTGCAATTAAAAATTATAGTAAAAATATTTATAATATTTTCCCATTGCCTAAGGAAAAAGAAAAGTCTGAACTTGTAAATGTGCCATTACAAAGCCCTCAACAATATGGTTGCCACTGACTTTTCTAGAACCATCTTTTGTCTTTGGGATAAGTGGCAGTAGAAACGGGGAGGTCCAGACAGAGGAGTGTTCCTCCACCCTTCCACTTCAAGGAGAGGAAAAGCCTTTGTATGTTTGTATATATCTTCAATGACTGGAGGCTTCCTGAAAGGAAAGCAAGCTCTCTGTCGGAGGAGATTACTGAACACGCCCTTTGTGTTTCGTGGATTGGCAAAGGAAAGCGGCCAGCTCCCTGGGTGGCTGCCTGGGATTAGCCAAGGGCAGTGTTTGCATGCTCCTCGAAGGCCAGATGCCTAAATTCACTCAGGCCAAGCATGTTTTAATTGTCAAGACTTCAGAAAAGAGTGAGAGTACCTACAGCTGAACGTTCCAGGCCCTGTGAGTGCTGGGGGCTGAGGGGTCCAGCGGAGTAGGGAGGACGGCTTCCTCAGGACCTTCCAGAGCAGGAGCTAGGCACGCTGGCCTTAGCAAACACCTGCTGCTGCAATAGGGAGCTCAGGTAGCCATGGCAACATCAAATTCCCCACTGGGATGTAGCTGACTCACGGACCTCACCAGTGCCTGTGTAAGACCTGGGGTCCTTCAGTGATCCAGGGAAACCCAACAGTGTGATAATAAACTTCTTGCTAGCAAGGCTTCTGGGGTTTTCACTAAGTTTTTATTTAATTTGAAAAAATTTTAAATGTGACACAGTTTATATCATAAAGTATGAAACTGTTTGGACTCATTCTGTACAGACGTACCTTGGAGACATTGCAGGTTTAGTTCCAGATCATGTATTGCAATAAAGTGAGTCACACGAATTTTTTGGTTTCCCAGTATACATATAAAAGTTATGGTGTACACTATACTGTAGTCTGTTAAGTCTGCAATAGCATTATGTCTTAAAAAACAGTGTACATTCCTCAATTTAAATATACTTTATTGTGGTGAGGAGGGTGGAGCACATGCTTAGCATGCTCGAGGTCCTGGGTTTAATCCTCAGTACCTCCATTAAAAATAAACAAAAACAAAAATACGTTATTGCTAAAGAAAAATGTTAAATCATTATCTGATAATGCAGGATTGCCACAAACCTCAATTTGTAAAACAGAAGATGTCTGCAAAGCACAATACAACGTGGTACACTTTGGTATCTGGGATGTCTACATTTCTGTGGGCTTAATCTCCTAAACAGCTCCTGAACACGTCCCTGCCACTTCATTTTCACTCACCAAGCTAATTTCAAATACTATCATCTGAGACTAGCATCATGCATATAATTGGTAATAAAGTAATAATAAACAAACATGAATAGTTGAGACCATAGACAGCCAAGAAATAACGTGAAAAATCCTGCAAAGCCCCTGTCTGTGAGATTGTTGTTTGGTGTGCCTTTCTCCTTAATCTAAATTAGCTGTGGGAAGAAACCACTGGCATCTCCAACACTCAAACCCAGCACCCAGAGTAACCCACGTAACACTGTTTCATGAAATCGTTAAACTATCATACTGTTCATAGTTGACACTTCGGTTGCATGTTTTTGCTGGATCCCATTCTAAGAGCTTTTCATGAATCAACTCACTTACTCCTTGCAACACCCCTATGAGGAAATGCACCGACCCAAACAGAATCACATTAAACACAAGCCTTACCCAACACAGAGCTTTACAAATGACCAGTGAAAGAAACAAGACAGAAGCAACCATCACTGACATAGAACCAGTATCCAGGAGACCCTGAACTCTGAGATGGAGCTTCCTTTTCCTGGACTGAGTTACACTCTGGCTTTGAATTAACAGAAAATCACTATGCATGAAGTACAAGTGAGCACAAGGAAGCTGCGTATTTTCAGGGTGTCCCTGTTTTTGTGTCTCCTTCATCACACAGCTCCATGTTAATGACCCAGTCCATGTTTGTTACCAAATTTCTGTTCTCCAGTGGAGCTGTGATTCATAAGCCTATAATTTACAGATCAATTTATGATACAAAATCTACATAGACCAAGTATATTCTCCTAAAAGCCGTATTAGATACGAATTTAGGGAAGAATTAATGCTAATAGCCCCTCATGTTGTCTTTCAACTATTAAAAAAGTTTGTATGTTGAAGGCAGTCTCTGAAGGAAGGAGGAACTGGGTTACAGACCTGCTGTTTCTCTCTTTCTTCCCCAGTGATTGTAGCTACTATCACCCCTATTTTGCAAATGAAGAAACTGAGGTTCAGCGGGGTTAAGTGACTTGCCCAAGGTCACACAGCTAGTGAATGGCCTAGAAATGAACATAGGCCTGTGGGCGTTAGAATGTACACTCTCAACTATTGCAGGAGACAGGTAGGTAGCAGATAACTATCTGCCGCGTGAGGTTGTGTTCTGGATTTAGCCCAGTTTTTGTGTTTTCCTTTCCCCAGTAAAACCAGGAAGAAAAATTTCTGCTCACTGTTAGAATATAGTGGTGATTACAACATTCAGATTAGAGAAAAAAGCAAGAGCTACAGTGTAGTGCAAACAGAGACCCTTAGGGGGAGTCAGTCCAATAGAGAGGCCATGTTGCGGAGTACGTTAAAGGGAAGTAAACCTCCTAAATTGCAGTCATGGCACAGATCTGCTATTACTGCAGCTCCTGAGGACTGTGAACTTACAGTCGGAAGTTTGAGCAGACACAAACAGAATTGGAGCATCTTCCCAGGCTAATAACAAAGACCTTGTGATGACTCCATCACAAATTGTACAGAACGCACGCGGCATGGAGATCAGGGAACATGGAAGCAAAAGGAGAGTCTCTTAGAAAAAAATTCTATAACAGAAAGAGTTCTCCTCACCATACCTGGGGGAGGGTTTTTATAATCACTTCGTGGGAAGATAGTTAATATCAGAATCATATCTGTACAAGTCTCCATTTGATATATTTAATGTGTATATGTCATGTTAAAGCCAATTCAGTAAAGTATGCTTGGTCTTTCATGAAGATAATTTCATTAAAAGAACAAAATCAATATTTTAAAAATAATCTTTTGTTTGTTTGAATGTAAATATAAACACATTCATTCAGGTAATGGTTTTGATAACTATCTGAACTCCAAAGAGCAAGTATGATAAATATTCTGTTACCCAAAATTGCTCAACGATGTAAACG
Organism: Vicugna pacos; assembly: GCF_048564905.1. NCBI lineage: Eukaryota > Metazoa > Chordata > Mammalia > Artiodactyla > Camelidae > Vicugna > Vicugna pacos. Next base: position 18,230,021 of record NC_133015.1, on the reverse strand, counting down.
GTGCTCTTGACGTATTCTTTTTAGCAAATCTTCTTGACTGGGTCCATTATATTCCCTGTGATGCCATTGCTTTAGGGGGCACTCAGTGGATTTTTCTTGAAGGAAAGTATTGCCTCACTGGTAGCTTTTTAGATTTATCCTCCCAAACGCCCTGCCCTAGAAAAACATATGATTTTAGAAAGGATGATCCTGACGGAAAATGAAATAGTCACAGATGTCTCAATTATATTTCTATTCTTTTCTCACACAGACACATACACACACACACAAACCCTGCAGAAACCAGAATTTTTATCCCTTCACTATGTAAGAAATGAAGGACTAAAAATTTACATTTGCCATCTCACCTCCGTGTCACCTTCCCGGGCTTTGATGTAATGCAACAGAATGACAGCTCCTATTTAATTAAACAGATATCTGGATTAGCTCCAGCTGCGGGCCATGCAATCAGTCCTGGTGAGAGCAAAAGGGGGTGTAATCCCCGGCCCATAGATCATTTCTGCATGGAAATCTGCTCTCACTCAAAGCCATCCACCGGCCGCTGAAAATGATTTTTCTCCTGTATGCAGCAGCCCCCTACTCCCCCACCGTCCTCACCTTATGAAAAGAGCCAGAAAGGCTAAGAGCTTGATTTGTCATCTTCTTTTAAGTACTTTTTAATCAAAAGAGGCCCTGCCTGTTGATACCCCCAGCACTTCTTTGTTTGCTGCAAGAAGCTCTATAGATGTGGTTTGCTGTTTAATGCAGTTTTTTTTTCACATGCGTCTCTCCAGATGGGTGTAATTTGATTCTTTGATACATATTGAACAGATTTTTTAGAAATAGCTTTTTTAGAGGCAGATTTCTGTTGCAATATGACTTCATCTTTCTTCCAAAAGGAGATATCTTGATCCTTCTGATTGGGTTTACTCACAAAACCCATTCTTTCACTTCAGAAGCCTGCAAGAGCCTGTCTCTTACAGATTTAGACCAACCATGGCCAGCGGAGAGAGGAGGGACATGTCTGTTTTGCTGGGCTTCCTAAGGATGGACAGAGACTCATCAGTCTGGGGTGGTTTGCCTACCAGGAGGCATAAAGAAACCCCTTGAAGTTATTCAGAGGAAGGAGGGGGTAAATATGCACAAAGGGGGCAGCTCAGTTACTATGTGTGGTTTAGAAGAGGATGAGCTGAACCCACCGATGTTCCTGTGGTTTCAGCTCTGGGTGAGTGCAAGGGCATCTTCTTGCCAGAGGTAGGCACAGGGGTGAGCAGGAAAAGTTCCAAAGATATCTTGGATTTATGTGCTTATTCTTGATGGCATCTTTTTTAAAAAATTAGCATAAGTTATCAGGCTTCTCCAGTGCGTTTCCGTTACAAATACTTCTGCAAGCCGAGTCAAAATTCTCATTCCATTACACACGGAAGTTTTCACAATTCTAAGTGGTTTGCAGCTTGAAGCCAAGAGGACAAATAGATTTGCTTTTCTAAAAATTAATGAAAAAGTCCACTTGACCTGGATTCTCCTCTGATTCTTGAAACTCACCTGCCAGAGTGAATTGAAGCTCAGAGGCCAGCACTGGGAGTGAAAGAGAGTTAGCTTTGGGTGGAACTCCCTGTCCCTTAGCACGGCAGTAAGAGGAAAAAGGTGGTGTACAGTCCTCCCGGAGCCTGAGTGAAGAGGTGGGGGAGCTCTGACAAGGCTGGGCCTCAGCCCCAGAGACTCTGATTCCGTGGGTTTGAATGGGGTCTGGACAGCAAAGGTTTCATAGGTCTCCATCTGAATCTAATGTGCAACCAGGTGAGACCCACTGTCATAAAGACCCTTTTAAAATATTTGACTCTGGATTTCTAGTCTAATTTCATTGTCAGAACAGACCCTTACTGCTCCAGCTACAGATTTTATGTCAACAGCAATCCTTCATTCAAATAGAGAAGGCTGCAGTCTAGCTCGTACTGAAAAGTGAGTCCTCTCTTCCTGATTGGGGCAAAGAGCAGCAGGAAGCTTAGCTCTGATGTTAGCACGTCCTGGGCCTGTGCCACCCATCATGAGACAGTGGTACAAAGAGCCGCCCTTGAACAGTTGCTGTATCAGCTCATCGCCGTGGACTACGATGCCTGGGGCCAAGTGGACCTTTTTGTCTTCTCAAGGACATCGGTTAGGTTAGTACTTTCTTAAGGGAAGAGACATCTAGTGACATCATTATTATGAGGTAAAGGGTACAAATTAGTTACTTGAGTCTTCAAATAGAACCTTGAAGGTTGTCATCTGCCTCAGCTAGTAGCCTGTGGGTCTCTTAATGGACTGGATCAATCAGAGAACACATTAGATCATAGTTGCAACTCAGAAATATACCAATACATCAAATCCTCTGTTCTCATCAACTAAGATTGCAATTTCAGGGGTTTTTGTGTTGACCCAGTGTTTTACAATGAAAAGGAAAATAGTTTGAAAATCATTAAGCCAGATTCTTGCCCTGGATCTGTTAAGCACCAGTTGTGTGCACCAGGGACATTAAGTAACAGTGACAAAAACAGATGTGGGGACAACAAATTGGTGAATATGGACTAAGAATGCATACTTGTTAAGACCTTTGTATGCTTTATCTTATTTAACTTTTACCAAAAAAAAAAAAACCCTGTAAAATAAGTGTTATTGTTATTATCTCATTTTTAAGATGAGGTTTGGAGATGTTAAGTGTATTGTGCAAGGTCACCCAGTGCTGAACTGGAAGAAACAGGATTGAAACTCATGTCTGCCTGGCTTCTAAGCCAGCGCCCTTAACTATTATGTGAAGCTTAACAGGTCCTTGCTGTATTCCAGCTCAGAAAACAGTGGGTTTTTTCTGAGTGATCTTCAGCTCACAGTACCATCTAATACTACTTTAAGTTGCACTGCACAAGCACTCATCCAGCCCTAAACGGAATTTGCTAAGTAGTTAGTGCTCCATAAATAATGGAAGTGTTTAGGTATTTCACACGTTCATTTCCACAAATACTTGCCCAAAGTCTAATCTAAGTGACGGATTAGGTGATAGAAATAAAAAATGGACAAGATGATCCCCTCACCTCAAGGTGCATCTAGTTGCAGGGTAATAAACGACAGGAAATTGTACATCGTATGTTTATATTGTCAAGAGTAACATCAAGGGGGCAATGTCTTGTCAAGCACAGACTTTTTATGCAGTGAGTAGAATCATGCCATGGCCAAGTTCAGAATGTTGTATTTTCCTGTATCAGGTGCTCTGGTCAATGATTTGAACGAGATTTTCTTGAATAAACACAACACACACAATGACACTTGAAGCATGCATTTCATTAGGCTCTCCGGTTTCCCATTTTACTCACACATTTGGGGATTTGTTTCTTGCAGAAGGGTGTTGGCAGGGCAAGTTCCCTGTGTCAGCAGCAGTGCTGTTAGCCTCTTTGACAAGACTTGGAGGGAACCCAAATTCCTACCAGTGGACTTACTGCTTTGGGTTAAGGCTTTGATAAAATATCACTGTGATGTATCAAATGTCATAAATCAAATAGCGTATCAATGCCATTTGGACACATGCTTAAGGGACCTATTATTCAGGAGAATTCAGGATCCCTAAGGGAATTAAATAATAACAATAAAAAAGACAGGGAAGTTTCTATAAGGTGTGAAAGAATTGGGCAAAGTCTAGAGGTGGAGGATGACTGAAGATAGCAGAATATGGAGCCAAAATTCACCATGGTCAAGGGATACAAGTCACATTTGGGGGCAGATACTCCCAAAGAGGATATAAAAGGGGACAGGACACATGAGACACACTTCCTGTCTTAGTTTGGCTTCTCCCCAAAACAGAGCCTGAGGTAAAGTCCCAGGTATAGTTTGTTTGCATTTGATCCCAGGAAGTGGTAGTGAGTTGGTGGGAACAATGAGACAGGGGAATGCAAAAAGCCAATAAAAGGTATGTTAATGAACCGGTTACTGCTCAAGACAGCCAGAGCTCAACACCTCTGGGAGCCCTCTGAGGAGCATGCAGAACGTGCCTCAAGGTTGTCCCACCTACGGACAGGAAGACTGGAGCGTTTAGCACCCCCGCCCTGCCCCATTGTTTTGACAGTTGCCCCCAACGTGTCCACTTCATGTCTACACTTCAGTGATGACTGGGCTATGGAGACTGCTCCAAGGATGCAAAGCAGAGAAACAGAGTGGTTGTGCGTGGTAGGGGACCCTGTGCATGGAGCTATCTGCCACCCCTGTGCTGAAAGGAGGCCGCTGAGGAGAGGTGGAGCCGTGCGAGGGAAAGCCTGGACCGCCCACTCCGGTCTGTCTGGGACTAGGCCTGAGTCTGGTCATCTCCATTTTTAATTCATACCAGTAACCAGAAATATTATGATTCAAGTAGACCCCAGGAAAAATAGATTAATGGCCTCTCTGTTCTGTCTTCCCTGGTTATGAAGATCAAGTAGAACATTCTATTTCAAAATTGTTACTTATTGAAAGGTAGGCCAGTTAAGACTGTACCAACAGAAGGCAATTAGCTTTTGAACAGGATGGATGATAGAAACTTACCCTGCAAACATCAAACACTGAGACCATCTTCCAAAGATAACCGGAGACTCAGTTCACCAAGAGTTTCTACCTGTGGGAGGTAGAGCTCACACCAAGACAGGCCTCCTTTCCCCAGTTTAGAAGGTTTGTGGTCCCCCTTTCTAGCCCTACCTTAGGAACCACGTTAAAGCGATTTGCTTTTAAAAACGAATCTCTGACTCAGAACGGAACATGGCGGTCAGCATCTGTGGACACATGAGGGGAAAAGCCAGTTTCACCGCGTGAAATGTTGCGGCTGTTTTGAGCAGTTCGTTTTCATTTTAAGTTCCATTGGAAAGCCTTGTATGTCTTGTTTCTGCTTGGAGATAACTTCAAAGGCGGGACTGGGATTAGAGGCACTGGGAAAAGATAAAATGTCCTTGCACGGAGAGTGCAGCCAACATTGTATCCATACTCCTGCGATAAACTGCTGAGCCCTGAGCTCAGTGTGGTCACGTTTTCCATGCCTGAGCTGAGGCCAGTCTGCCGGCAGTCACGCGGTTCTCACATGGCGACACTCCACAGATGCCAGCAGAATGTCAGGTGTTTCTGGCTCGTTTCCTTTGATTCTGAGTGCCATGTTGCCTGTACACAGGCATGCCACACGTGTGTGCACACACACGCACACACACGCGCACACACACACACACCCCTTTGTCATATTATAATGGCACTGCTATCATCCACCCCATCCCAGCAGGTCCATTAGAATGACCTTATTGCTGCCTCTGTGGAGACTTATAATAATTTATCAATTAACATTTAACATTGAGGTTTTTATTTTCAAAATTTCAAACTGAATAAGAGTTTTTTTTTGCAAGCCTACATGGATTGTTTTGAGCAAAAACATGTTTTGAACGTGTTAGATTAGGGCTCGTTTTCCACTCCTATCATTTTTTTTTTAAGTTTGGTTTCTCTGAAATGGATTTTGTAGCAAATATTTTATACTGAAAACTAATATTCTTATGTATGATTCAAAGCATACAACTGCAAAAAAGGTAAACAATTTTGTTTTTCCCATTTCAAAAGTGATATATGCCATCATGCTTAAAAAAAATCTATTGCTTTCTTATCGTGTAATATATTACATAATTTCACACGGTAAAAAATTAATTCTTTAAATGTTTAAAAAATTTATTAAATGTGTCTCCTCATTAGAGCTATTGAATCATTGAGTTTACACCATGCATTTTTCAACAGTTCACCCTTTTAAATCAACTCAAGTTATATAGATATTTGCTATTACTTTGCAACTGGTACTGAGCAAAGTAAATGGAAAATGAAATCAAAGTGACACATTCAAATAGTTATGACAAATGCAACTGTATCCACAAATGAACCACACGTCTAGCCAAACCTTATTCTCAACCCCCAGCTTTGAGCGAGAAAGGCATGTCTGTTTCAACTCTGTATTTCCTTTATTCAAAACTTAATGGCACACAAATATTTGTAATTCAGTGCACACAGTATTTACAAATATAAATACAATATGGTCTACCTTTATCTTCTAGACCCTTATATGGAGTGAGCTCTTTAGGCACACTGTATATAAAATGGATGGCAGATGGCAATTGGATAAAACTAATATACTGTCTGGCTCACAAATGAAGAAAAGTATCTAATGAGTACTATCTACCATCCCCTCCCTCAGGATGTTGCCATTACAGAAGATATGGTTTCAATAAATATAATGAATTATTTTCATGATAAACATGCCATTGCCAATTTTTTTTCACAAAGCAATGTTTACGTAAATATACCCCAAAAGCAAGGAGAAATACATTCAGCTTTAAATTAAATTCACTCTGAAGCCCAGAGGCACAATGATGTTTTAGAAGACTTTCCTTTAATGTTCAAATAAATAAGCATCTGTAAATTCGATCAAAACATCTACAATCTTCTGAGAGACCAGAATTAAAAACCAGACTCTCTTTTTTGGGTGTTTTGGTACAGGTCATAATTTTGACAGAACACCAAGCTCCAATTTCTGAGTAACCCAAATTAAAATATAGCAATAGCAAATCCATTATTACAGAGTATTAAATTATTACAAAATTTCTTATATCTTGGAAAGAAGAGTTGAGATGTGTTCCTATTTTCTTATTCCTAAACAAGAGAAAGAAGGAAACATGCCCGCCTACGCGTCACTCCTACACTCATTTTAAGCTTGCTCGCCACAGAATGGTCAGTCTATAAACAATATCTTTTGAGAAGAATTCTCTTCAGGCTGATTACAGTAAAGGACAGGTGGAGATAAGGACACTGAAAAAATTGACTTGAATTTTGCAAGCAGTTAAATTTAATTTAGCGAGAAAATACCGAGCAACCACTAGATGCCAAGCAATTTTTAGAGTCTGAAATACAAAGGTGAATAGGACACAGACATGTTCTCAGGGAACTCACACGTATCCTCTCTCTCTAGATTTTGTTAATGAACGATGCTTGGATAAAGAATAGATTGCAGGAAGGATGCAACGCAAAGGAGAACCTTGTGCTGTGTACAAGTTAGAACCAGCTCCTGATCTCTTCTAGTAGAAGAGACTGTCCTACACACAAGGCGCCCAGAACATCCATTCACTCACACACTCTCGTTTGTCGATTATTGTATCTTAGGTAACATTTCATAAATTCATTCTTAAACAATTTGGACTATTTGGAATTTTTTTATAAAGTCTAGCTGCAGTTAAACTTCTTTTAGCATACTCTTCATGGACGGAGTACTGCAAATTCTATAAACAAAATTGTATTGGGATTCTTAACAAGTTCTTAGAGGACAAACTGATTTTAAACACATGAGAAATATTGTACTTTTCAGACAATTGATAAATTCCGTTCCAAAATTCTAATCGTTTAGCAAAACAGATCTCTTAAGGAAATTTATTGTATGAGAAATCATTAGTCCAGACATTAATGATTAGATAACATTTTCTGAACAAAAATTCAGTAATATCCCCCCTATTTGTGGGGATTATTTGTTTCTGCTTTTGACTTTGGCATAATTAAATAAGTCTTTGTTGTAAATTGAAGATTAAAATTTTTCTCTTCTCCACACTAAATGGTCAATTAAATAGGACTATCTCTGCATTTCTAAAGGTAACTTCTCTGAGGGGAAGGGGTACTTGGGACCATGTAGGAAGCTAATCGTGGGTTCTGGACCCCAATTTCATCATTTATGATTGCTGTCACTGGGGCAAGTTACTTAGACTCTCGACCTTGACCTTCTTATCCATAAAATGCAGTGGTAACAGTTCTTATCAATGATACTTGTTTTGAGGAGTCAATGAGAGCACACGTGTTAGCTCCTACCACAGTGGCCGACAAGCAGTGGGCACAGAACTAACACTAACAATTGAGATTCATTTTTATTCTGTTTTAGGTCAATCAGTTATAAAATCTAACATTTCTTCTGGGAACAAAAATAATGTGTTATTGTAGAAGCGCTGGAAAAGTAAGTAGAGTACAGTAAAAAATGAACCATGCTTGGCCAGATTTTATATATCATATTAAAATTGTTGAACACATATTACTCTAATTTTCACATTATCAATGAAATAATATTAACTACTTTGTATGAAATGGAAACTAGCATCCCCTCTAATTCAAATAGTAATAGATAATCTTATTTAACAACTTTGTCAATACACTTTTAGATTATTTTCTTATGCAGATAGGATTTTTTTGTAAAATTATTTATTGGATAGAGCTTACTCTTTAAATAAATATTTCACTTAGAGTTTCTTATATTATTAAATAATATAAAAGCATGACTTCTAGTGGCTCTGTAGTAGTCTATTTTATAAATACCAACCTCTTTTTCCAAATTACTCTTAAAAGAAATTTAAATTGTTTGCAAATTTTCTCCTATAAAAATCATTTATATTTAGTTGTACTCATTGTGTTGCTTTAATTTTTTAACTGCTGAATGTTTGATTCATCTTAAAATAAAACATTTAGAGAGCATGCATTTGATTGTCTCTTTCACATGAATTTCTAGAAACAGAATTATTTAGTCAATAACAAAGGTAATGTTTAAGTTTTTGACATATGTTGCCCAACTACCCCTAACAAATTCTACCAATCTTCATGCCTAATTATATCACCATACCTTACCACAAAGTGTTATCACTTTTGTAATTGCCAATTTGGCAAAGTAAAGTTGTATAGAATTTATAAATTTGCACTTTATTGATTACTAAGTTCAACATATTTTTACTTCTTAATTGAGTTTTATTTTTCTGTGTACGTTTGTTAATGTTCTTTGTTCATTTTCCTGTTGAGACATTCATTTTTATATTAATAATTTACAAAAACTCTTTACATACTAATTACTTAATTTTACCATATGTAAACTGGAAGCATTTTGCTTGTTTTAGTCTGTCTGCTGTTGAGCATCACATTGTTAAAACAAGTGTATCTACAATATTATTTTAAAATTTCAACTGGCAAAGTAATCATTTTGCACATACAATAATAGGTAAATCTGCAGCTTTTTGTGATTACATTGAATTTATCAATGTTATGTAGATAATTAACAGATTTTCAATGTTGAATTTTGGAAATACACCTCAAACTGCCTTCCAGCTTGTGATCTCAGAGTAGTATTCCACATAGCATTCCCAGGGTGAGTAAGGCGATCTAAGAGAGGTTCACCACGGTCTGGCTGCGTGATACCAGTCCAAGAGACAGTGCTCATGGTACCCTCGCCATTCAAAACCAAACAACAATAGGCTGAACACATGCAACCACACACAGATGCCCATACACGCACACACATGCGCGTACATGCTGAGAAACTAGGTCTAGTAAAGTTTGGCAGTTTCTTAAAAAAAGAAAGTAACTATGTAACTACAATGTGACCCAGCATTTGTAATCCTGGTTATTGCTGAAACATAAAGACTATGTTCACACATAACCCTGTACATGAGTGTTGATAGCAACTTTATTCCTAATAGCTCAGAACTGCAAGTAATCCAGCTGTCCTTCAACAAGTGAATGGTTAAATGAACTATAGTTTATCTATACCACGGAAGACCACTGAGCAGCAAAAGGGAACAGACTGTTGATGCACACGTGTTGGAGGGCGGATGGTACAAAAGTGCTCCCTGAGCTGAGAAGCCATCTTGAGACTGAGAAATCAAGGCAGTCAGCTCCCTATAATCAATGGATCAGTTTATTGTAGGGTAACTGAATCACAGGGTGGGATCAGTGCACAATGATCTGGAAGTATTCAAAGCTGCACTCCACACTGCCAAGAGGCCACTGGGACAATTTTATACTTAACCTAGGGTATGGGGGTGTATGCTTGGAGGCAGGAAGTGCATTCCTAAGTCAAGACTTATGAATGGGTAACTAGTCTTGTTGGTGCCGGAAATATGTCGGCAAGGGTCTTAATCATTGTTTGGGAACTAACAGAGCATCAAGGCCACCTGGTCCTAGTGATTAAAAAGTATCTATCAAAACTACAAGGCCCTAGACGACAGAGAAGTGATTCAGCACAAGGGACAGTCCTGGGTAGGGTCAGCAGAAGGACAAGAGGAATTGTATGGACCCAAGATGGCGTCACTTACGCTAACAGCCATACAACACAAGAACACGGATGAGTCTCCAGAACATTATGCTAAATGAAAAAAGCCATCTCACTTACAAACTGTATGATTCCATTTATATAAATTCTTTAAATGACAAAACTATAAACATCAACAATAGATTGACAGGGACCCAGTTAAGGAGACCCGGTTAATCAGAGGGTGAAAGGCAAATGGATGTGGCTAAAGGGGGGCAGTGTTAGAGAGCCTGTGGTGATGGAAATGTGCTGTATCTTGCCTGCGTCGTGGTCAGTATCCTGGTTGTAATCTTGTACTATAGTTTTGCAAGTGTCTGCTTGGGGAAAACTGGTGAAAAGATATACAGGATCTCTCTGTATTATTTCCTACAACTGCATGTGAATGTAAACTTACCTCAAAATAAAAAGTTTATTTAAAAAACAAACTAAGCCCCTCCCCCCAAAAGGACACTATAATATGTTTTACAATCTCAAATGACCAAACAAAATCAGGAAAACTTAAAATCATAGTAATGAATATTAAAGAATTTTATGTGTGTATAATTTTAACAATCACTGCATCATTTCAAGGCAACTATCCTGCAGTATCTTTAAGGGTTTGCAGTTATGGGGTTCTAGAAAATGTGCATTTGTTTTAATTTGAGTCAATGACTTAGAGCTTTCCACTCTAACTTTTTTCAGAGCCTGTGTTCCAGCCATTAGGTTAGATGATTGGCTGAGTCAGGATATCAAATGAGCATAAGTAGCTCAGGTATAATCGTGTGTTAAATCTATACGGACCTCCTTAGGCAGGTGTCACTGTGTACGCAAGCGTATAAGAACCTATCTGCATTTTCATTTGATGTCTGAAACATCCATAATCATAATTCTCCATCCCTTTTAAAATAAAAGATATTTTGCAGCTCTAAAATTCTGTAACTGAATGTATCAATCAGTGTTGAGTATCGATGTGAAAAAAGAGGTAAAAACTGCAACTGATCCAGCAGGATCTTTCCAAAAGTACTACCTTTTTAATTTAGTGAGGAACAATAAGTAAGCGATATGAAGAAGGTCATTTTATTTCACATTTTAACTCTGCTGATTAGTCAGAAAGGGGAAGGCATGGGGACTTAATTCTGATAAACTAAGTGGAGAAACAAATAGACATTTTAAATTGTGTGAGAAGAGACAGAAGAATCATTACCACAGCAATTCTCAAAAGAAAAAATCAGGAGTTTAATAAAAGTATAAAGGAACTAGTTAAAGGCTTTAGTGCCATTGCCAGAAATGGCAGAGATGGAAAGAGAAGCTGTTTACAAGAAACATTTCGGGAACTCTAGGGTGACATTTATCAGTTCTGAAAATAAGGGGAAAAAAATCATCCTAAAATGAGAAGAAAGTGACAGTTAAATATATGTCTTCCTGAAGTCTTGTTTTATTTAACATTTTGAAATGTGAGTAAAATAAAAAGCTATAAATAGTAATATATTCTAGATACAAGTATTCCCCTGGAAAGTTGTATATGTGGGTTTATGCAATTATTTCCATTAAATGTTTCTTCTTTTAAGAAAACAAGCTTAATTGCATCATGTGCTTAGCATAAAACTTGCTTTTAGAGAAATTCTTGTCCATCGACAAACACTGTCATAAACAAGATGTTTCATAATCACCAGCTAATTAGGGATAGATAACCACTACCTAAATTAGGTACATAGTTTCAGTGGGAATTAATCAGTTTACAACCATGCACACTTTTCAAAGCAAAATATTTGATGAATTCTTAGCCTGTGTCACAAACGGGTCTGATACTGTCCCCTCTGGTTGCATATTTACGCTTTTCTTTTCCCCTTTTCTCATGCAGAAGGCAACAGATCTTATGTCTAGCATAGTCTTTCTTTTCTTTGTATTACTTTTTTCCTCCTAAATACGAACGTATATAGCTTTTCCTTCTACGTTGTGCACTACATTTATCATAATACTTTTCTATACTGTGGCAGAATCCTGCAAATAAAGGGTAATGATAGCATTTATAGGCATCCAAGTTACAATGGAATCATGCCTGAAACATTTCTGCTCAACTTCCCATTAAAATTGCCATGAAGATATCAAGAAAGACGAAAACTGGCAACTGCATCAGACAGTAGCTCTCAGAGAAGATGACATATGAAGTGCAGGTGGATGTGCACTAATTGCAATGTTCAGATGACTTCATCAACACATTTCTGGACTACAGACCATCATGTACTCTCACCTCCGAATCAAGCAGAACAGTTCACTTCGAAGGAGCTGGGGGGAACCATTGTGACTTGACTCCAGATTGTTCAAAGAACTGGAAACTGTGTCTAACTATCTAGGCGGATCAGAAAATCCTATAACTGAATCAGAAGATCGATCTTCAATCCAGGAGACTTGCATTAGAAGAATGACAACTAGCCAATGTAAATTCCACCAGCTTGAAACTTCAGGTTTATATATGAGAGGGGAATTAATCTAGCACAAGTCTGTAGTAAAGGAATTTAGACGGCTCTACCGCGTCTGTTGGAAACGCAAGAAATATAGGTCTTCCTTTCCAATATGTGTAAACAGCAAAGAATTACCCACTTTGCAGACAGGTAAGACAAAAGAATCATTGCTCTGAAGGTTAAGAGGATCATATTTCCAATTCTTATTTTCTTTAAAAAAAAGAGATGAAAATGTTAGAAGAAATCTGATTGATGCCCTCCAGATATCACAGGAGAATGTGGACCCTGTAGAAAAAAACAAGAAACCTAAATGGAAAAAAGAGTCATGAAAAAGAGATTTTAAGTGAGCTGGCTGAACTATGAATGCAGATTTTAAGCTAAAATAGGAGAAAAAGACTTAAGAGACATAAAAATACAATATTAGGCTTTGATTCATAAAATGTTTTAGAATCTAACGTGAATGATTTGATTATGTGTTAAGTGGATGACACTAAGAAATAATTGTTCCCATTGTTACATGTGCATTATGAACATATAATAAATTTTCCATATTTCTAGGAGACGCGCAACAAAGAACAAAGAGGTGAAATGGCAGGATGCCTGGGATTTGTTTTAAAAAACTCCAGCCAGGAAATGAAAATGAGGGAATGGATGCAGGGCGCGAATGCAGTGAAACCACATTGTTGCAGAGGAGTGGCAGGTGGTACAAATGCAGATGCGCAGGCAGAGCTGGAGGACAGATGTTTCTGGGGGGTAATTCTTGTGAAAGATAAAGGGGGAGGAGGCAGGATTAGTCAGGGAAAGCCTGAGGTCTGTGACACACACCTGACCCCTGTGGGAGAATGGGCCGGGGAGCCGGGTGCAGACCTGATGGCTTCCGTTGGAGAGTCCCCGCCCTGGGCAGAAGGGGCCAGGCCCTGGCACCCCGCTATGCTCGCTCACTGGCTGGAGGCTGCCCTGGCGCAGGAGGATCTTGGCACGGGTGCTGGGCAAGTCGCAGCCATGCTGCAGCTAGAGACTCCGCTGACCGCTCTCCTCCAGCGCAAGCAGTTTTCCTCCAGATGAGAGATGCGAAGGGCTCACCGCCCTAGCTATGTCACTGGTCCATGAGCCAGTATGCATGACCGTGTTGTATTTTTTTTAATATTTTGGAAATTTTAATTAAAAATGTTCAAAAACAATAGCAGAATTAAAATATACCTTGGAAGCAAGAAAGCACAGACGACACTGCAGAAAATCAAATCGGTGGTAGAAGACAAACGTGGGATACTCAGCCGGAACATGGAAGACAACAGTGAAACCAGAAGGAACCTTTGAGAGAAGAGAATTGCTTTTAAGGACAGAAAACCAAGAGAAAGGCTGCCTGCGAAGGCACAGAGATGATCATCGTAGGTAGTCAGCCTTCATGTTTCGTTTGAAGACTTCACAAGCTGAAGAGTGAGCTGAGCCCCAGGAAAAGTGAATGAAAAAAGCACACTCAGAATACAGTGAAACTTGTCTTTTGATGTCGTTTTTACAAAGAAAATAGAGCTCATTTATTTCTTTAAAATTATCTTTCCTTTCTCACAATTCACTGTGTAGTAAATTTAGTCCAATCTGGTGAAAACCCGAATCTGATTCACTAAGTCGAACAGTCTTTTTCAGTTTTAATTCAGTTAGTTTGGAACAAATTCTTTTCAGATTCTTCCCCAGCCCACCCCTCCACCTGCCACCTCACAGGGGCTTCCCTTCTTCCCACGACTGAGAAGGGCTTTGGGACCCACCTTGTTTCCTGTCAGTCCTTCAGGCTCTGGAGTGATAGCCTTTGCTTGGTTGTCATTACACTGCAGGTAAGGTGGCTGAAGTCAGGGGCCAAAAAAGGCGTGGTGAGGTTTCTCCTGGCTTCCTGGGACCCTTGGTTCTGTCTGGCTTCTTGGCCCTCATCTCAGCCAGAAGATCTCCCAGATTCCCCAGGGCCAGTCCCCTCTGCAGGTACCCTCAGCCTTTGCCACTGCTGGCCCCCAGGTCTCTCTCAAGTTAACTGAGTCCCCTGCCACAGTCCCCAGGAAAGCCCCGTCCTCCGCAGGCTCCTCCCTCCGCCCAGCACACCCCCCTCTTCCCTTTCCCTGAACAAAAAGGAATCCTGGGAGCAGCATCTGGCAACTTCCAAAGGAACCAAAATATGGCTCTTCTCAGTCTTCTTCTCAGCACAGACAGGAGCAGATTTTTGGTCAAAGAATTAGCTATCAAGTCAAGCTGTGCCACATGCAAAAACAGCAGGGACATGCCCAGATAAGGAAGGCCTTGAAGATGAACCCCCTCAGATGAAGTGAAGAAATATACCAGTGTTCCAAAAGATCTGTTCTAATAAACTTCTATGAAAACAAATATAGGTACATATATTTGTGACTGGGACATTGTGCTGTACAGTAGAAATTGACACATTGTAACTGATGGTACCTCAACTGAAAAAAAAAGAATGACGAAGTCAGATTACGTTAGACGTGATCCCTGGAACAGATGAAATACATACCATAAAATATAAATGGCTATTGTGAATAAATAACACAACAGAATGCAAGTGTCAACGTCTCTTTTTAAAGCAAAATGTATTAAATTGTATAATAATGTGATGGAACTATAATCCCAGATAAAATTTTAAAAGCTTGCAAAGGGGTTGGAGGTTGTGGGCAGAAAAGCCAGATTGTCTCATAACCTCTGAGGAAAGTTTTTATTTCTGTGAAGAGAAATTTAGGCAACTCTTACTTTCTCAAAAAAGAAATCAGATTTGGAAGCAAGTAGCTAAGGGTTACTGGATCAGTAAGTTGGAATGTCTTAAACATATATATTTAAATATATTTATAGGCTGGCTTGCCAAAGTCTATTCACTGATGTAAGTTGGTGTTGATTGAGTGAACAGCTTTAAAACTGGTTTGGGGGACTACTTGTTGCCATGGTTACAGAACAATCAGTTTTTTCTCCCTAGATTTGCAGGGACTGTTTTATTTTTCTTCCCTTTTGGTCTTCAGATAAAACTGCAAGAGAGATTATCAGTGATTGGCCGGATCTTCACCACACGTGAAGAATTCTTCTTGAAGATAAGCCTTTGTTTATAGACGTCAGGTTTTTAGTTTGAGAGATGATCAGTGTGATTTTATTCTGCTTTTGCTTGAATCATTTGTAGAATCGTCTGTCGGCACAATGACTCCCAAGAAGCTTTTAAGACCCTATGCAACAACACTGAACAATAATGAGGTGAATTAGAAGCTGTATATTTTAGAAAGAGGGGCAAAGAAAATTTTCAACGATGTCCTGGGTCTACGCGAAATAGCCAGATCGTCTTTTCCTGAGCTTAGCTATGGGCTGTTTTTTTCTCCTGTGTGTGTTAATTCAGGCAGCAGTAGCACAGATCCCTCCCTAGTTGACTGAAAGAAAATCCATGGATGTTTTATTATCCATAACTACTTCAGTTAAGGAATTTAAACTGGTCCGTTATATCTTTAAGCTGTCCTAATTACTATGCCAGCCAATATGAGGGAACAAATTTTTGATGACAACCTCAAATGACTCCTCCTTAGGATGGAGTCACTATCACCAAGAGTCTTTTCTCAAAAAAGGTTGGGGCGGGGGGAGTCCGATCCCTTTGGACTCGCTGTAGAGAGATTTTAGTCCAGTGAGGGTGTAGTCACATTTCTGCAATAACTTAACTCAAGGGTTGACAAACTGTGGCCTGCAGGCCAAATCCAAACCACAAGCTAAGAGTGGTCTTTACATTTTTTTACAGTGTGTTTCAAAAACAAAACAAAACAAAACAAAAAAGAATATATGACAGAGAGTGTGTGCGTCTCCCCTTTACAGGAAGTAGTTGCTTGCTCCTGGCCTAGCTAATGGCCATATCAATGCGAAGACATTTTACTTACAGCGTGAACGTAGGCAAGTTATCGTTTATCAGTAAGGGGAACGTTGTAGACTAAGTCAGAAGTGTCATAACTTTAAACTAGTAGAGGATGAGGGAAATGATAGTAAGTGAGCGTTTCCATAGAGAAGAATCTTGTTCCAATGGGTTTTGGGCAGACGCTCTCTGCTCCACGTGACCCTCAGTTTGTTCTTGCATCCGCCAGCCGCTTCTGAGGACCACCTCCTCCTGGAGACTCTGGAGAACTTCTGTTTAGGCTCTCACGGTTGTAACGTTCCATATATGTTAAATTCCTTTCATCTTCCCAGAGGATTGGAAGTGGTGGAGACAGATTTCTGAGTTGAGAGCAAAGCCTTGCAAAATGAAATTACATAGATGACTTTCAGTGTGCCCCATCTAACTGGACCGATCAGTTGCAATGTCTAAGCAGGAAACACAGAAGCCAGTAGCATTTTAGCCATTGTGAATCTCATGATTTTCAGCAGAAAAATGCTTGGATTCATTCAGGAAAAAAACAAGTTTACTGTTATTAGTACATATTTAGACTCCATCGAGGCAGGCAGCTAAAATCTACTCAGAAGTATCCAAACGGTGCTTTAGGCATAGAAGCAGTCCACGCTCTACCACTACGGTTTTCCAGATTAATTTACTACAGCTACAGCATGAGCTGCCTCTGTCCTCTGCTAGCCTACAGAAGGGTCCTGACCAGTGTTTAACCTCATAGCAAATTTGTCCTGATGTGATGTTTTGTTTCATGGAAGATTTTTTTCAAATGGACATGTGAAATTTTATTCAGTGCTTCCGGGTGGTTTCTCAGGTTTTGCCAGTGCTTAATCTATAAATCATACAACCTAGTCATTTCTAGAGTCTGTTTGCATAATTTGGTAGGACATTTTCTGTGTATTTATCATGGACTAATTAGTAAACTTCTCCAGGGACTTACTATTTCTGTCTTTGTCTTAAATGAAGCCCTTGTATAGGGACCTCACTTAAAACAGTTTGCTTAGCATGATAGTTGTTAAAGTACTTATATAGTATTTTTAAATTATTTTTATATTATTCCCAAAGTATCTAAATTGTATTTTTAAATATTTGATAAGATCTAGAGTATAGCACACTGCTTTCTATAGTTCCTTTTTTTTCTGTCTTTAATTTTTAAAAACAGCTTTATTAAGGTATAGTTCACATAAAATGTATCCATTTTAAGTATACAATTCAATGGCTTTAGATACACGTGTTGAGTTGTGCAACTACCATCATGATTTAGTTTTAGAACTCTTCTGAGAATCCACTTTTTGACAGCAATGATTTCAGGTAGTGTCTTGGCATCTATTCCTTATTCATTAATAAATTCATTGTTCATTATTAAAAAGTACCTATGGAAATTTTTTAAAACTATTTTTCTGCAGCATTTAAAGTAAGGAGATTATTTTAAAACTCTCCAGCTTCTAGTTTTATATTTACTGCTCTATTTTAGTTACATCATATTACATACAGAAGGCTGGACAGGTCAGACATTTAAACAGCTTGGCTCCTCGTAAGGCATTCAACTCTACAAGAGAAGCTGGACTATTTCTTAAAAATCAAGCTCCATATTATCCTTATTCTGTTATAAATATAAGACCCATCGACAAACATTGTTAGGTCAGCATTTGATATTGGAGTGTCCAAAAATTCTATGCTGGGCGTGGACACTTGAATTAAAGAAATATAATGAAGGATTGTTCTCTACTGAGTAAGGGTTATGGGGTTGCTAGATTGTTAGATCAGTGGATAGTAATATAGGGAAAGTTAATAATAATTCATAATTAGTTAATCAACTAGTATAAAATGTTGAATGGTTTCCAGTAGCAATAAGAATTCCCTACACGTGACTACATTAGATTTTCAAGCCTAGAATAGGTTCTGAAGGTGCTTTCCACTGATTTAGTTGATATCATAATTGTTCTGAGGCAAGAGGTCTGAGCACTGGCTGCTGAATTAAGAGATAGGCTTCATAATTGAGGATTCTTCGATGTGTGTCATGCTATTAAGTTATTGGCTGAACTTGTTCATGTTTGTACAGAAAGAAAGGAGGAATCAATAATCCAGGAGGAATCAATTTGGATCAGTAAAACCTCTACTCCGATTAATCTGCCTTTGTCTGTGGTCTTTTACCAGTAGGGATTCTGAGACCATAACTATTTCTTTGGTAATTTCTTGAGTCATATTTAATGAAAGTGTATTCATTTTCATAGTCTACAGTCTTACATGTATAAAAGCTTCAGAACATTTTGTCTAGAAGCAGATCCTTCCCTTTCAATATGTAGGTGTTTTATCCCAAAGAATAAATAAGTATTCCTTTGATAATGATTTCAAATATCCATCTCAGATGAGGTCATAGAATCGTTAGAGATTTTCACTACTTGAATGATTCTGACAAACTAAGGTAAATTAAAGTTTATTTTCCTGTCAGCCTTCTACAACGTATTAGACACCCTCAAATTTGTCTTTCATCGCCTTTTTTACTTTAAGATAACATTTTTCTCTTAAAAAATATTTTGCTTATTACAAATCAATTTGCTTTTCTGTTTTCAGACAACTTTAACATTTTACTTTGAAGTATCTGATGTTCTACAGTCACGGAATTAGTGGCATATATTGTGACACCCATTAAAAAAGAACGCTGTATTATTGTGTAAATAAATACAATACCCCTTAGGAGTTTAAGAGGAAGATGGGAATCCATCCATTTGTACTCCATGGAGTAGCATCAGTGGATACATTTTAGGTAGTTGTTCTTTTATAATCACCCTTCCACATTAACATCCACAGGTATCCTGCTCTATAGGTTCCAAAATCTTAGAAGACAGAATTTGGTTGTTTTATTCAGAGAGTTATTAGATGTATTGATTTATGCCTTGTTTATTTGTAAGATGGTCTAGAAATGGCTAGCCATTATTGGATATATTCTAAGTTGGGATGCTACTTTTTAATTTATTTGTTTCTTTTTAAAGTCCTTAGTTCAGATTTGAGGCCATTTACAAAAATAGGGGACAAAGCTCCTTTATTTCAGTACTTGAGGCTACCCCAGAATACAGTTTGAAAGTTTTCTAAAATCTATTTTTTATCTTTATTTACTTTAAAATTTTGAACCTTAATTTAAACTTTTAATAAAAGAAAGGCTTAAAAATTTTTCATTTTTATTTTAAAAATTTTACACAATGATATTCTTTAAATCGTCTCTTTCCTAGCCTGCTTCTCTTAAATATTTTGCCAACTGAGGGCTTAATAATTAATTGACTAGTTGGTTTATAGATCTTTAGTTTAGGATAGTAAGTGTCTAGCAAAGTCCTGAATTCTATAGGAAATCTTGTCTGTCCTTTGGAGGTTTAGGAAACCCTTTAATTCTGGCCATTAACTTCACTCTGCAGAGAGTTTTAATTCAGCTTCTGTAGATCTGGACTGTGTCGAGTAAGTTTGTAATGGGAGGGTTCTTTCCTTAGGAAACCCTGAAGAAAAGATGACTCAGATGGAAGATTACGTGAAGCTCAGTAAAAGAAGAGACGCAAGGAGGCTGAGTTCCAGAAGGTTTCAAGGTCATTGAGAAAGACTGTCTTGGAGTCAGAATTGTGTTGAGAACGTTTGGTGTCTATTTTAAAAGCTGACTATTGACTATTTGGTGTCAAGAGCTCCTCTGAAACATATTAATTTACCGATTTTGACATTTTAAATGTCAAGTGCTATTTTGAAATTGTTATTTTAGGTCAATTTTTTAAAATTAAAATATATTTTTGCTATTTCCCCAAGTGCGACAGTTAGGATTACAGGGCAACTTAATGTAGGCAGCAGAAGTTTTTCTAGGAGAAGTTTGAGAATCGGACACAAACAGATCCATGATGGACTAGAAAAAGCAGCCATGGCAGCTGGTCAACAACATGTGTTTACTGATGGTAACTCGGCTCGCAGACCAGGCAAAGGTAAGGAGGAGCTGTGTGACTGACGCAGGAAAGTTTCGTAGGGACCTACAAAGCCTGGCCACTCTCTTCTCCACACATTCAACAGAAACTCTGGGACAAAACAAAACCACACACACACAAAAAACCCTGTGTTTAGAAACAAAAGCCAAAGCAAAGCAAGCCGCGGGAGAATATGCAGGTTAATGGAAAATACGTTTATCAAATGCTATACCTCCAACACAGAAAGTCTCGTTACCCTGTACAAAGATATAGGCGTAATTACCAAATGATTCACTTCCAAATCGAAGACCTAATTCCTGAATTAAGAAGTAAATGACCCCTCATTACCTTATGCAAAGACCTGAGCCTAATAGCCTTATGCAAAGACTCGCTTGGCTACGAATCCCAGGAGAGCAGAATGATCTCAGCAACAAGAGCTCGGTGACACCAGTCGGAGCTCAGAGCACTGCTGGACTCACATCCCTGGCAGGAGACCTGAAGGAGGAGTGGGGTTTGGGCCCCAGGGCCCCAGTGCATATACCTACGGGCTGCCTGGGATCCTGCCATGCAGGGGTCTTCAAAATTATGTCAGTGGCACGTTCAGAACTGTCAAAGAATAATGAGACCACCACTGAACTGCTAAAATAAACAAATTTGAATTTATTGCTTGCCGTAGCAAGGGAGAGCAGTGTTGGCCGGGCACATTCTCTCGGAGCAGGGCAGAGTGCTGATCTTATTTGGGTTTTTGGAGAAGCGTGGAATTTGGGGACCGGTGGGCTTTCAGGAGTGGGTTGGCATTGTCAGAAGTGTGGTTACTCATGTGTGACTGCTGTTGACGGATGAGCCCTCAGTGGCGTGTTTTGTGGACTAAGTCTGTCTCTACTTAGCTAAATTACAGAAGCAAGAGATTGACACTGATTGGCTGACTTGCAAAAGCATGTTCGCTGAATTGAGTTGTCACTGATTAATTGAACAGGTTTAAAATACATTCTGGTCACTACTTATCCCCGTGGCTACAAAGCAATCACGGCTTCTTCTAAGTTTTTATAAACTTTAAAATTTTTATTTTAAAAGAAGACTGTACTGGGTTTGATCCTCGCCTCTGTCATTTAATTTGCTTAATAGCTCTGTATTTCGGGAGATTACTAGATCACACTAAACCCTAAGAAAAATGAAATAACTGTGTCTACTTTGCATGATTAGAAAGCAGTCTGTTAAAAGCACCTTGTATTTAGTTCACATTCAATAAATAATACATTTTATTTCATAATCTAAAAAAGACAGAAATAAAAACACTTAATACTCTGGAGAGCTTACTATGGGCCGGGTATTTTTTCCAAGCGCTTTTACGTATTTTGCTCATTTGTCCCTGTGAGCAGCCCTCTGGCGACGTACTATCATGTCAGTTCCCTCATTTTACAGATAAGAAAATGGAGACACAAAGCCATTAAGTAAAATGCTCGATGTCACCTAGGAAGTGTTAGAGCTGAGATTTGAATTTGGGCAATTGGCTGCAGAAATGTTTGTGCTTGACCACTCTACCAAACTGCCAGCCTAACGTACAACAAAGAAATAAGTGATTAATATCTATATATCATCTGTAAGTGTGTGTATATTTACATAGATAAAGAAATTACTAGAGACTAATAAAGAGGGATCAAATTTTCAACAAATAAAAATGGCATAGGTTAATTAAAGAAAATCAGTTAGAAAATTTCTTCTTCCTTTAATGAGAGACTAGGTAATTTGAAACAATCTTTCCATCAAGGACAATAAGAAACGCTGGAAAAAACTGTAAAAAGAAATGTGCTTGAAGTCATGGAGAACTTTAAAAAGTAATGAAGAACCACTGAGATAGTATTCAAGAGAAGATTAATTTTAGAAAAGTGATCTGAGCATTCAGGGCCATGATTCCCTGGGGCCATGTGCTGATAAGCGGAAGAAGTTACTGAGAAGCTTAACTGAGAAGCCTTTCATAGGACTGGGGACAGCTGAAAGAATGAGAGTGGAAGGATCAGGCAGCTAAAGATGGGGGCTTGGGACTCCCCAGCTGTTGAGTTGGGAACCCAAAGGGCCGCACCAACCAGTAATGGTGACTCAAAAGTAGCCAAACCTCTCGTGGACCTCATCTGAGCTGTGTAATTCCTAAAATCAGATTATGGTGTTCCCAGATCGCCAGGGCCCCTGCACCTGGAATAAGGAAATAAAAATCCTCTGGGGAGGAAGATAACATTATCTTAGTTATCAAATCAGTACATTTTGAAATTCAGTGTTTTAACATAAAAGTAACCAGGCTCACGAGAAGATAAGACAAAATGAACATGGCGTTCTTTATCTTGGATTAGGATGTCTGTGTACTATTCAAGAATAAACACTTCAGCAGAGACTTGGAAGCTTTGCAGAGAACTGGAAACTAAAAAGTGACTTTGCAGATAGAAAAAAAGTAGTAATTCTACAAAGAAAAGCTGAAATTAAGAAATCAATGAATGGAATATTAAATGCAGCTTAAGAGATATATAGGTCAGAAGAAATTATTCAGAATGAAATTCTAGGGGATAAGAAGATGAAAAATATAGAATAAAAAACATGAGACATGACGTATACAGCGAGGAGTCTTAACATCCAGGTGGTTGAAGTCCCAGAAAGATAGGAGAGAAACCACTACACAAACAGGTTTGAAGGGATAAGGGATAAGAATTTTCCAAAGCCAAGAAAGACCTCACCCCACAGATTAAAGGACCTCATCAATTACACAGCTAGATAAATAAAAAGAGAAGCACACTTGAACACATTACATTAAATCCAAAAGCAGCTACAAAGGGCAACAAGGGAGAAAAAAGACACATTACTTTCAAAAAAACTCAAAACAAACAAAAATTAGATAGACAATTGAGTCCTCAAAAGAATCAGTGAAGTCGGAGGACAGTTTCAAGGTGATGAAATAAAATAAATCCTACCTGGAATTACACAGCAACTAAAATATTCTCCATCAATGAAAGCTTGCAATGCGTGTAACTGACAAAGGACTTGTATCCAGAAAATAAAAAGAACTCCTAGAATTCAACAAAAATAAAACAAATTTATCAACAAAAATAAATTTTAAATGGGAAAGAGACTATGGAAGTATATATGTATATATAAACATATATATATTTTATATATAAATATATATATACACAGAGAGAGAAAACCCAACTAACCATAAAATCTTGTAAGTAATCAAGGAAATGCAAATTAAAACTAGTATAATGTTCACTATGTAGTCACAGAAGAGAAGAAATTGAAAATGACCAACAATACCAAATATTGGCTAGAATATAAAACAACTGGAACTCCTACTGCTGATAGGAGAGCAATTGGTATCACCAGTTTGACGAAGAATTTGACATTATCAGTTAAAGTTGAAGACACGACTACCCTATGACCCGACAGTTGCACACTCGTTGCATACCCAAGAGAAAGGTGTACACGTGCACTCTGAGATACGCTGGAGGACATGAACGGCAGGACTGTACTAGTCACAAGCTGAAAGTAACGTAAATTCAATATGACATCTTCATATAATACAATACATTTCAGCAAAGACAAAGAAAGCACTAAAACTGCATGCAACTACATAGATGAATGGAAAAGTTAGTGGAAGAAGCCCTGAACAAAATAATACAAACAATATTATTACACTTACATCAAGTTCAAAATCAGGCAAAACTAAATCACATTATTTGTGATGCACATAAAGGTGTTAAAGGTATTTAAGAAGACAGGAAGTCATTTTGATAAAATTTGGCACAGTGGATATATTTAAGGCAGGAATGAAAATAGACATAAATGCTAATAATAGAGAAATGCTGTGAGAAATTAAGATACATCCATAAAAAGAAATCCTCTGTGGGCATTATAGTTACATTTTCAAAATGTAATAAATAAATAATGCAAAATAAGAAGAATATACACAGTATAATTTCAGTTATGCAAAACATATACTTATATATTAACATACCATGTATGTAAATGGGTGTATGCAAGCATAGGAGACATGTAACACGCACATATGATTTAAAGAAAGAATTAAAAACTAAAAAAAAAAACAACAACCAAATTTCTTCTGTATAGCACAAGGAACTATATTCAATATCTTGTAATAACCTATAATGAAAAAGAAGATGAAAACAAATATTTGTACATATATGCATGACTGGGACATTGTCCTATATGCCAGAAATTGACACATTGTAACTGACTGTACTTCAATTTTTAAAAAAAAGAAAAGATTGAAGAAAAATATATCAAATGTTTCATTTCTGGTTATAAGGATTGACATAGATCTTATTGTTTTACTTTTTCTGCCCTGTATTTCCCATTTTTCTACCATTTGTCAATATTTTAAAATCTGTGAAATATGTTTTTTATGAGAGAGAAAAGTTATATAGTTAATTTCACCATCTTCAGATATCTCAAATAGATAAAAAATAATTTATGGTTATTCGATTCTATATAAGAGAGAATCCATAACTTTTCTTAGTAATTCATCTCAAAGGTTAACACTTTGATTTAAATTTTAAATTCCTGAAATCCTTGGACTGGGAATCTTTAGTATAGGCCCTATGTAGTAATTTACTACATCTATGTTTATAATATATAAGTATTTGAGCCCTCAGGAATTTTCCTCCGTTAAAGTGAGTACATTTTAATAATATGAGAAGGTGATGAAATTCCACTTATTGTAAGTACCATTTTGTTTACTTAAGCAGGAAAATATTATAATATGTCTCAGATGCACTGTCAGGGGAGCCTGGGAAGCAAATAGAGCAGAAGCAGGTAGTCTTTATTTGCTTAGCCCCCCCGGGAAGATAAAGCGGTACCCACTCCAGTCTCAGCAAAAGAGAGTTCTCCAGATGCATATATTTAGAGGTTAGAACACAATTTCTGATTTTAAAAACAAATTTAGTGAGAAAGTTCAAAGAAATTGTTTAAAATTAAGTGGCAACTTTTTAGTATATAACTGAGCATATATAGTTAGAAATAAAAATAAATAAACTCGGTCCAATTTTACAGTGAAAAGCTATTAATTGATAGCTTTCTGTTTGTATCAATTTAACTTTTTTTCTAGTATAAAGTACATTCAGTTTAATCTAAGAAATCACTTGATATCCTACTTATGGGCATGCGAAAAAGACATAAAAAGCTTCTACCTCAAAATTATAAACACAACCCAGCTATCTTTAAAAGTAAGAGATCAGATTAGCCAAGATCAGTGACAATCATGAACATAAGCAAAATTCTTAAATGGTTTGCTGTCCAGAAAATTGTTTCTATAGAAGAAAATTATATAAGTGAAAAAATAAAAAGAGGCATATAATTAAGAAAAGAGAAAAATAAGCAAGGTATCTGCCTTTTCTTCTTCCGTTGTTGGAATTGTAACAGGATAAAATATTCAACTGTGTCACTTTATTAAAGGAAGGTCAAATCATTCCACAATTTATTTTTTAACTAGTTAGGGATCAATAATATTACCCCCAAAGTTTTGCTGTGAAAAGTCCACTGACCTCTCTTGGCTCTTCTGCCCTTGACACAAGTGAAGTAAACAATGATGTAGGATTTGTAAAGATCTGTAAAGAGAGAGCAGGTGGAAGAGGACTCAGAGCAGAGGTATCACGTGAGACCTGCACACCCACCACGGGAGCATCTGGAGGATGTGCCTTTCATCACGACTGTGAGAAGTAAATTTGAGGGGGGAGCCTCAGCACTCTTGAAGGGGTTTATGGTCACTCTTCTCTGTAGGACAGAAATTACAGTGAGAACTTCTACTCAAAACGAAATCCCTAAGTGCAGTCGGGATAATGGGGTCCCAGGACGCCTAGGGCCACACAGCTGCACTTAATCCCCAGACACAAGGTGGGCAAAATAGTCTGCCTCACAGAGACCTGTGGTGTTGACTAGTTGATCAGAGTGTCCCCGGAAAATATACAGTTGGCAGCCTGCTAAATTCTAAGTTGATCTGTATAAACAAAAGCCTTCTAGGCTGAGTGAACAGAAGTCTAATGTGAATCACCAAAGCAGAGAGTCATGGCCCCTCCATCAATTCCCAAACTGAAGCCGGCTTACAGACCCAGTTATGGTGCCATTGACATAGAAAAACCTTGCAGGGCTGGGGCAAGGTCCTCCAGGAGGCTACATGTGCTCTAAATCAGTGTCCAATGTCTGGTGCTGTTTCTCCCGCAGCCAGGATTCATGGGGACAGGAGTTGATGAGTGGAAATGGGAGTTGCTCCCCCTACTTGTGATCCGACAGCAGAATTTCTGCTTTCCGTCACAACTTTAACTCTAGGCTCGGGCTACTAGAGGTCTTGGCTCCCAAGGAAAGAACACTTCCACCAGGAGGTACAACAACAGTTCTATTGAACTGCAAACTGAGGCTGCCATTCGGCCATGTAGGGGCTAATCATGCCTTTGAATGAATAGGCAAAAAAAAAAAAAAAGGAGATGACTGCACTCCCTGGGATGACTAATCCTGATTACCAAAGGCCAACTGAGTTATTAGTACACACAGGAGATAAGGAGGAGTGCCTCTCAGACACAGGAGATTCCCTCACTCAGGGCCTCTCCCAGTACGACTGTGTCTGATCATTAAAGTCAGTAGAAAACTACAACCCCAATGCAGGCAGGGCTAGTGATGACCCACAGCCTTCAGGAATGAAGGTCTGGGTCTCCTCACCAGGCAGAGAACCATGGCCAATAGAGGTGTGTGGTAAAGGCAAGTGGAATATGCAACAGGTGATGGATAAAGGTAGTTAGACATACCAGCCTCAGTGTCTGCCCAGCTGCAGAAGAAGAGCTGCAATAGGTATGAATACTTCTTCCTTAACTTGTTGTAAATATATTTGTGAGTGAGTGTGTATATATCAAATATTTTTGTTTTCTTTCCTCTCTTACCCTTTTATCATCTGACATAAAGTATATTAATAACAATTAACTTTATGTCGCAGTGTTTAATTTGTGAGCTATTGAAGACAAGTGAATAGCACCCAAATGCTGTGCATTCTCTTCTGCGTAAAGGGTGATCACATTTTTGGTTGTGCTGAGGATAGCCGTATCATGTTAGACAGAAATATGACTTTGTTATTGCCTCTACTTGGAGATTAAGTATGACTTAAAGAGATGTGTATGAATGCCAAGTTGGCCAATGGTGAAATGTTTTAAATGTCCACTTGGCTAGGTTACAGTCCCCAGTTAATCAAACATCAGTCTGGGTGTCACTGTGAAGATGTTTGGTGCGTGATTAAAGTCCATAATCAGTTGAGTGTAGAAAGGATAGTCTGTGTGGGCCTCAGTCAGTTGAGAGTTCTTAAGAACATAGATGAAGTTTCCTTGAAGAAGAAGAAATTTTGCCTGTGACAGCAGCTATGGCCTATGTCCAAGAGTTCCAGGCTGCCTTCCTGACAGCCTGTCCTCTGGATTTTGAACTTGCTTAGCCAGACACCACATCATGTGAGCCAACTCGTCACAATACATCTTTTAATGTGTGTCTCTTACTGGTCTGTTTCTCTGGTTGAACTCTGATGGATACACCTATCTCATTCTCAGTACCAACAAGCCACTAAGCCTAAGGCCCAACATATACTACAGGAGCCTCAAAAACTACTTTATTTAACTAGATTTATTTCATACTTCGGTAAAATAGTTCAACAAAAGTCCCGTTAATTATGGTATCGTTGTAACCCACTAACTAGGTCAGCGCTTGGTGAATTAATGAGCATTTAATAAACGTTTAGTGAAAACAAATAGATGAGGGAATTAATTAATAAATTAAGATTACAGCTGCAGAGATTTATAAACAGTATACCATGGAAGAGAATTTTCACAAATCACCACATTTTGTAGATTTGAAACAATTAAACAGATGCTAGCAGTTAGTTAACTGCAGTTTCACTTTGTTTCTCCCCAAATGATGCTCTTAAGAACAATAAGGAAATGACTTAGGGTAATTCACTCCCTAATAAACGTCTCTGTGAAACGGTAGGCTGTTACTTTTTTGAGTGTTACACAACCTCCCTGTGGCTCTTGACTCAACAGGGCCGGGAAAGCTCCTGACTCCACTTACTTCCCAGATGCTTCCTGGTTTCCCTCTAACGCATGGGCGAAATCACAGAGGAGCTCACCGCCGAACACTGGCCCATGTGTGAGGTGGCACGTATGAGACATGGAGTCATATGTGATATGGATCATTGTTTTCTTTCTTTTTTTTTTTACAATAAGGGGAGCAAGACAAGAAAAGGGAAGATGCAAGGAGGACAGAAAGGAGCAAAAGCTGAGGGGTGCAGATGCCAACTGCTGTCGATGAACATGTAAATAGACTAAGGAAACAAGAGAATGTAAATGGATTAAGGAAACAAGACATCTTTCACTGTCCTTTGATGAGATGATCTCACCCTCTATACTCTTTCAACGTAGTTCTTACTTCCTCATCCCGTAATCATTTTTATTTTTCTGGAGTGAAAAACTTCTCCCAGTTCATCTTCAGTTGTAGGTCCCCAAACTGAACACTACTGAGCAACAAAGTTTTGAGCTTCCACATTAAAGTTAAATTAGAGGGGAGAAAAAAAAAAAAAGAAAAACTCCCTGATAGTAAACAAAGAAACAAAACACAGTGACACGCCCAAAATACATCGTTCTGAAATCAGAAAACAATCACAAAACCCACAAGTCAAGTAAGAGGGAAAAGTTAGAACCAGTCTAGAAATTTTAAAGTGATAGCAAAATTATAAACCCAATTTTAAGATATCATTTCTCTTTGTAGAGATAATGCATGCTAACTGATTTAAAAAAAGAAAAAGAAAAAAGAAACCAATACTGAAAAGTAAAATGGAGAAAAATGTCCCTAACCTCCCAGAGATGGACAGGTAATATTTAGTGACTCTACAAGTTATTAGACCCATACAAGTGACAGTGCTTTTCAAATCAGCTACCGGAACCCTGTGCTTCCTGCCTCCCCCAACACACAGCTAGAAAACAGTGAGATTAAGAAAAAACACATTTCTCTCAGTTTTATTTGGCCCGAGAAAACAGTTGCAATCCCTGCAAATCTATCTGCTAATTTATTCCCTCATGGAAAGAAGACATAGCAATCATATTCTTAAAGCATTTATATTGATGCTGGCAATACCCGGGTCCCCTCTATTGCTGGGCTGTAGGAAAGTTTCTCACCTTTTTCTCTGCAAAATTTTTTTCAGTGCAGCCAAATTAGCAGAATGCTTTAATCAAGTTGTTTGCGGGTGTGACGGGAGGTTCTTTCCAGGGAAATCTGTGACTGACATTAGATCAGATGTGGAAGTACGTTATTAGAATTTCAATGGGACCCCCCTCCCTCCCCCAAAAAGAGATGGTGTTCCCAGACTGTATCTTCTCCGCCAGGTTTTCTTCAGGTTGGGAACACCGTCAGGTCAGTGCGGGGCTGCCTGCCTCAGTCCTCCAGGTGAGACGAGACAGTGTGTCTTTCTCTCCCTCGGGGACCAAAATCTCTCTCTGTATTTCAAACCTAATTTTTGGAGGGCCAGGGTTGGACCCTCCTAATGGGAAAAGTCTATCACAAAATGTCCATGCTCTTCGCTGGAGTGACATAAAAATGGACAGGCCTTCCTGCTCCACAGAGTTCTAGGCAGTGTGTGATGTTGGTTTGTTGCACGTTACCTGAATCTTGCCTACATACACCAGTATCAGGTTAGGCTCCAGAGGGTGTGCTCTGGTAGTAACTTGCTGCAGAGATAAAGGTCTTTCCTCCTCCCTGTGGGAGGAAGTGCCACATCAAAGAGAAGAGAAAAGCTTTGATGTGTACTGCAGATTAACTTCTAGTATTTGGTTTTAATCTCACCGGCATTATATGAGTAAAGATGTTTTTCAGTACCCTTGCCTGCACTGTATATTGTCATCATTTTTGGTGTTGTCTATCAGCTAAGTAAAAACTATTAGTGTTTATATATATGTATGTATATATATATTTATATTTCTTTACCAGTATGATTGGACATTAGTTCAAGTGTTTATGCCATTTATATTCCTCTTTTGTTTTCCTAATGGCTTATTTAAAAATTCATTTATATGAACTCTTTGCATATTGAAAATTGATATTTACCTGTCAAAGTTTATGCAGGTCATTTTTTCCCAGTTTATCATTTGTCTTACAGTCTTATTCTTGGTATTTCGTACCAGTCAGAACTCAGGGTCTTGTTTTAGTAATAATTTAATCAAGTCCATCAACATTTCCTTTTAAGATTCCTTGATTTAAATAATTTTTTACAGTATAAAGTAGGGGGAAAATAAGGCAATCTCTAAATTTATGGTATCTGTTGCTCAAAAAAGTTTATTTCAGAGATGTTTGTAATAGTGAAAAATTGGAATCCGTCTAAAGAACTATTGATGGGGAATTATTAACTAAATTATTTTTCACCCAAGATACTGCCATTAAATAATTACTATGATACAACATGGGAAAAGATGAGTGGACGGAATAACACAATGGTTAAGAGTGATCCCTGGAGCCAGACTTGGGGCAACTTACTTAACTTCTCTGAACCTTCATTTCTTAATCTGTGAAATGGGATTATAAAGCAATCTCACAGGGCTGCTATGGTGATAAGCAAGACAATGCACAGAAAGCATTTAGCACAGTGCCTGATACTTAATTTCCACTGAATAAAGTGTTTATACTTAAAAAGATTAAAATGGGAAAAAGCAAAAGTAACTATAGCCATTGTGTTAGAAGAGCAGATTAATTTTTTCTTTGTTTTCTTTATTTTATTAAAAATTTAAAATAAATATGCTTATGTGTTTTACCTCCAAGGAAACATGCACCCGAAGACATAGAGGTTACTTTACTTTCAGAAGAGCAGATGGATTAAATCAGAGCAGAGAGCATAATGATTGTGGTGATGGAGGAATGAATTATGAGAAATGATTAAAGATAAAGATTATGTCTGGTGTTGCTAAGTAATGGCTGAGGGGGGACCAATAATTGACTACAGAAATCTGACAGGAGAAATACTGAACAGGCAGGAGGAATTATTTAATCAAATTTAGGACAGGATAGCTGGAAGAGAATTTACCCTGAATGGGAGAGAAAACTTTCTGACAGTCAAAAATTATTATTTAAGAAAAGTCTTCCAAGAAAAGTGATAAAAGCCCATCCCTAAGGATATTTAAAACAAGGTTGGAGAGAAACCAAGAGAGTGAATGTGACAGAGAACCACAGTGCTTTGATTCAGTGCTAGCTTCCATCTCTGATTTTACAGCAGCCTCGGAAAGAAGTAGGTCACTCAATCACGGTGGAGGATTGACGTGTGGCTCAAGCAACCAAATGTCTGAAGAGTTATGAGGTGTCCAGCTTCCACGCCAGGCGCAAAACTAACCACGCCAAGTTGGTACCTGTAAGGTGACCTGCTCTATGTGACCAGGGACGCCACAAGTGCATGCTCACCGCACATGTGATGGGGGTGGGGTAGCAGCAAATTACTTTTTGCTGATAGAAAACATAGAGGCCGGTCAACCCGCTGTGAATTATCAAACACTAAGCTCAGAGGGAGTGGATCTGACCACTTCCTTTGAAGATAATGAAAAGCTCTAATTGGACGTGTGCCATGTACCAAACACTGTGTTAGGTGTTTTACCAATACCCTCTCATTGCATCCTCCAGACGACCTTGGAGGGTGACTGTTGACGCTCACACTTTGAAAATGAGGGAACAGAGGCTCAAAGAGACTAAGTCCTGTCCCAAGGTCACATGGCCGGTAAGAGCTGACATGAAGACTCCAGTCAGGTCTCTGTCTTTCTCAAGCCTGTTCCGCTCCACCCTACACACCGCTGTTTCAGTAAACAAAAGGGTGAGTGACTCGCACAAGATCAGACAGCCCGATCTCTGAATTAGAAAAGTAGTTCAGCCCTTTTAGAATAAAGTAGGACTAATTTTATATGCAACTCAGGTGTATATTTCACAGCCTAATAATCTAAAATAAGTTGAATAATTAAAATGGCAACAATAATGTGTCTGTAAGACACCTCACTTCTGCAGTTCCTTACTTATATTTATAATATTGCTTCATTATTGTTTCCGGACAATCTATAAGAACTGAAATTTGTAACATACCATACAAGCCTTGACTGTATTAATGCCATTATCTACTTAATTTTTCTCTTAACAGGTTACGTTCTTTCTGATGCATATTCCTCACTCTAATGAAGTAGTTAATAAAGAAGTATTTTGAAATGAATACATGAGCTAAGTCTGAACAATCAGCAGCAAGCAAAATAGGAATAAGAATGAAGACTGCGATCACTTTGACACAACATTGTAAAATGATTATAAATCAATAAAAAATGTTAAAAAAAAAAAGACTGTGATCATATTTGGGCTCTGCTCACCCCACTAGAAATATCTCATCACATATTATTCAAACTTTTCTTTTTTGTACCATCCTCCAGTGTATGAAGTTCATGACCTTTGGAAGAGGAAATCTATAAGCCTTATGAGCTTCAGGCATCCACTCCTCCAAATCCTAAGAAATGTATTGAATAAATAAAAATCTTACAAAACAAGATAGTTTCTAGTTATATTTAATGTGTTTAAAGGAGAAATGGAGTAGGTTGGAGAGAATGGATGTTGGAGAAAATATTGTCTTCTTTATGCTGCTCTACTGCTTGTTCACCCCTGGAGACAAACAGAAATGGCCATCTGGATGGTGGACACACAAAAGGACTGTCTGTTAGAGGAAACACCTTTCATTGGACGAAAAGGTACTTCTCTGCCACACTGTGGCTGAGGTCCACATGACTCAGTGGTGCCCACCTGCACTGTCCACCGGGAGAAACTGTAGAAACAGTTGTACCCTATTCAGAGGAGCTGAATATGATACAGACCTAAGTATTTAAAGTAGGAGCACATCTTCGTTGTTGTTTTTCCAACAGACAGCCTTTTACAAATTTTAGATGTGCACCCAGAGGTGGCCACACCGACCGACAACCCATGCATGAAAAGTGCTTGGAGGCCAGGATTCCTGTAGTCCCTTCCCTAAGGCGCTGAGTCTGTTGAGCAGGGAGCACCTAACAGAGGAATTGAGCGTGAGTAGTTGAATTCTAGACCTGATGGCTTCCTTTCCCATGTCTGTGTATATTCTCTCTTTTCTCATTATTTGCAAAACAGACAAGAAAGCTACCTTTCCTTCGACGAGACAGAAATAAAAAGCAAATAATTTCCTTAAGTAATCCACAAATTTCACTATTCTGTTACTCTACAGTCCACCATAAAAGCCGGTAATCAACTAAAATATAAAACCAAAAATATTATGTTTATATTCTCAAGCCCAACATTAAGAGTTTTATTTTTATACAAAATAACTTGTTTATAATTGACTCTCTCTATCCAAGGTTTCTATAAACACCCTCCCAAATCTTCTGCCTACATTATTTTCTGATAATGAAGTCTCCTAAGAATTATGGAAATTATATCCTTTTGACAAAATGTTTATTGGCTATAGTTTTGTTTTGACATAGCAATCAAAAATAAAATTATGTTGTATCTTGAAACTCTTCGGTCATCTGCAAAATAGAATTGGGATTAGCGATTTTTTTTGCAATTATTGCCAAACTTGAGATACAAATACCAGCAGACAAGATGAAACACAGGTCTCGCTTTGTTCATCTAATTCAGCCCTTAACTATTCCTTCACTTTTTTGAAGAGTTTCAAATTCTTTGTGTGTTTGACAGTTTCTGACCAGTTATCAGTTGCTTAAAACTTGAACTGTCAGAAAAAGATGTAGCATAATATCGTGTCCCACCACCCACGTGCAAATCCACGCATCCAGTAGTCTGGTGGAATCGTAGTGCTTTAGGTTAAATAACTTTCCCATCCTTTCAGGGGAAAAATGATGGAGAAGTGGCTAAAGAACAACTTTCATTTTTGGGGTGTTTGTTTGATTCCTAATCAGCTTATAAGGTGATAAAAGTTACAGTATTGCTAACACTTCTTGTATTACAGAACTGGAGATACTACTATTAACTGGGAAAAAAACCAAGGCCCACAAAGAAAATAATGGGCCAGAGACTTGGCTAGAAGAGGATCTGGAGGTGCATTTCTTCATTTTTTTGTCTGATGATGTTTTAAAAAGACGTACAGCTGCTTCTAGGATTCAAACAGATCACAGGATTAATACTTCATCTTAGGCATATTTTCAACTTTTCCTCATAATCCTTTTGATTAATTCAACCAGCCTGAGTTTTTCTGTTGTCCCCTTGTCACTGGCCACCTCTAGGGGAATTGCCAAATACCAGGCAAAGGGAGAGAGCAGAGGAGCCCGGGGAGACTGAGAGCAAAGGTCTCCAGGTTCTTGGCGCGCAGGAGTGAGTGCATTGCGCATACGCTAGTAAACACAGTGGTTACCCTTTAAATGTGCCAAAGAGCTGCTTCTGAGTTTCTGTAACCAAAAAAAAAAAGCGAAGCTATAACATAACCACATTGTGTTGATTCCAATTTCCATCTCAGTAAAAACAAGAACTTTCGGTCACATTCCTCGGTAAGCCTGTCTGACCACTTCCACAGTGGCCCAGGTCAGGTGTCTCTGGTACCTGTTGGCATCAGGTGAGGGTGAAGGGAGGGTCACTGAGATGAACCAGATGCCAATGAACCCTCCCTTGTAAATAGCTCTTTGTGAACATAAGTTGCGTCTCCCTAATTTTGTGAAACAGTGGACTCTCTCAGTGTTGTTTGCTGGGAAGTGTTGAACTGTGAAGACATCCGATCCTTCTGATACGGCTCAGTTGTCCTCTGCTGATACTCGAGTGCTTTGCAAACTGCCTGAACAATGTCCCGTAACCAGATCAACAGATTATGACCACTGGGAATAAGCTCTTCTAGGGAGAGGTTTATTTTTATTCCTGTGTTTGTTTTAACGCAATTTTAGACCAAATTCTCCCAATTCCTGTGTCAGGATGTTGACACAGACCACTCGACAATGAACCCTGTTAAATACTTGTCCTGTCTTGACTCACACACCAGTCATTTGCCTGTTGGAGCTTTTATCCAGACCTTTTACAGAAATTAATGATACATGATGTGCTAAACATTTCATGTGAAAATAACTACGCACATAGCAACCACAAATTTCAATCTAGTCTTCGTTTAGACTCTCCTCTGTGCCAGGCACTGCGCTCATGCCCTGTCCACGCATTATTTCTTTGAACCCTTTGTAACCCATACAGTTGATAGATGCCAGATTTATCCCCAATTTATATATCAAAGACACCGAGGCAGAAGCAGGGGAAGTTACATAGCTTGTGAGTGGCCAAGGCAAGAACAGGCAGCCGGGGAAGTCGGCGCCAGGCCACAGGGAGACAGAAGTCATGGAAAGGGCGTTTGGATGCTGTTCCTAGTGTGATGGGAAGACAGTGGAGGTTTCTGAGCAAAGAATGACATGATCTGATCCTTTTTTGAGTGTGTCTGGTAAAATATACATAAAATACATTATTTTAATCATTTTTAAGAGTATAATTCAATGGCATTAAGAACGTTCTCATTGTTGTGCAACCATCACCAGAATTTTTTCACCTTCCCAACCTGAAACTCTGTACCCCTTAAACATTAGCTCCTCACTCCTCCCTCCCCCAGCCTCTGGTAACCCCCATTCTACTTCCTGCCCCTGTGAATTTGACAGCTCTCAGAACCTCGTATATGTGGAATCATACACTGTTTGTCCTTTAGCAACTGGCTCATTTCATTCTGCATATTGTGTTCAAGGTTCATCCGTGTTGTAACGTGTTAGACTTTCTTTCCTTGCATGGCTAAATAACAGTCCACCATATAAATATACTATATTTTGTTTATCCAGTGGGTTAAATGAAATCTATTAAGCAAAATTAACTTCATTTATTTCTTTTTTACTTTTTAAAAATAGAGCTCTTATAAAAGGAAAAATTACGTACATGGTTCGCATTTGTAGTTTGCAGTGTGTCCCTTGGACAATGCTGTTTGAGAGTCCTCAGTACACTTAGGGAGAAGTGGGGGACACACCATCTTAAGGACTTTGTAAGTGTCATGGGGGAGAAAGGAAGATAGGCTCTTGCTGATTATAAGAACTCCAAGCAAAGAATTATGCCCTACATCAGCTCAAAATACCCAAACAATAGCATTTTTGTATGGAGGATAGACTATTTGATGGCCAAAGAAAGCATTTGTTATAGTGGATGGTTCACCAAAAAGAATTCATTGAAATCAAATCAACAGCTCTTTCATTACGGAGGGTGGAGGAATCTAATGTGAAACGGGAACCATTTGCTCACAGCTAGCCTGATGAAGATTAAAATGAGTGTCAAGTAATCACTAGAATGAAACA
Organism: Vicugna pacos; assembly: GCF_048564905.1. Classification (NCBI taxonomy): domain Eukaryota; kingdom Metazoa; phylum Chordata; class Mammalia; order Artiodactyla; family Camelidae; genus Vicugna; species Vicugna pacos. Next base: position 18,193,269 of record NC_133015.1, on the reverse strand, counting down.
GGAATCTGTTCTGTAAAATGTTTATTAACCTTTCTAAGCAAGACATCCTGCTATAACAAATACTTTGTTGGGAGGACTTTTTTTTAAGTCACAGATCTGGTAATGAAAAATCAGGAAAGCTGAACAGAAACACACAAGCAGCTTGGGAAGCATGGATGTACTGGGCTGCATCCTCATTCACCGCCATTCTTGTTCCGCTATGAAAGGACAGAAAAAAATGCAGGCACTGAGGGCTCGAGCTGGAATCTGACCCAAAAATGTGGTGGCCTCCAAATCCCCGATGCAGAGCTGGTGTGTGCTCGGATGGTGACATCCTACACAGCAAAACGCTATTCCATTTCTTTGTTCCAAAAGCGACAGAGCTATGTCGGAGCTGTTTTACCAGCAGTGACAGAAGTGTGTTGTGAGCCACTCTCTCTTTTGACATAAGACAGCAAGTCCTCTTGGAAAGAAGTCCAAACAGCCTGGTAGGTAGAGGGCCTGGGAGACAGAGTTCATTTATTATTGTTCATGGCAAGGTTATTTCAGGCCAGAGGCATGTTTCAGAGATCTGGCTTTTCACAAAGGTTTGCCTGTCTTCCTGGGTTCTTGTTTTAACATTTCTGTTTAACTTTTTCTTTCACCATTGTAGCCATCTTTCCAAAAATAAAAAGCATTCTTCACAATGAAAAATTCCTTAGTCCATCTTGGAGCTATGGTCCTTATTGTGAGCACAAGCCATTCTCCTGTGCCTGTATCTTCTGTGAATTCCAGGGGCTGGTGACCCTGCAGAGCGGCACGTGCTCTTAGCTGCCGCCCTCACAGGTAGAGGCAGCAAATGCCTACCTGCAGCATGATGGAGGAGGAGCTCTGCTGACAGACAGAACTTTCAGAATGACAGCCAGAGAATCTTCCTCTAAGCACTTGATTATTTAAGAGCGATGGCACATAGAGGAAAGTAACGCTGTGTGGTTACACAACTTGCGTACGATCAGGCAACACGTCATGGCAAAGACGGCCAGAACATGGTTGTCTGCATTCAGACCTACCTCTGATTTCCAAATTTCGTGCTAGATGTAGGTCTCAGAGCATTCACATTCCAGTGTGAGCTCCCTTAACATCTGGCCCCTGCTGAATTTCCCCAGGCAATCTTTACCCTTAAGGGAAGGGTTAGATTCATTTGCCTTTCTGAAGCATTACTTCTCGAAGCAAGTCGAGTCTGGGGCCAGAAACTGCTGCCGAAGGACAGAAATGACCTGCCCTGCCACCCCTCCTGGTGGCCACGTTGATGAACTTATCCATTATAGAGCCCGTCATTCCAGAGAGCTGCAGGCCAGGGCAGAGTGGACACACAGCATCTCCTGGCACAGGGCACATGCTCCCACCAGCCACACGTCCGGGCCCTGATGTCCCACAAGAGCTGTTACCCATAGTGCTGCCGAGCCTGCGCACCTAAGAGCCAGACCAGGGTAGAAGGGGCAGGCATAGGCAGTGTCCATAAATATGCCATTCAACTTAGTATGATAACCTACAAATTAACTTACTTATAAAACAGAAAGAGACTCACAGACATAGAAAACAAACTTATGGTTACTGGGGGGAAGGTGGAGGGGAAGGATAAATTGGGAGTTTGGGATTAGCAGATACAAACTACTACATACAGATTAGATAAACTACAAGATCCTACTGTCTAGCACAGGGAACTATGTTCAATGGTAATAACATATAATGAAAAAGAATATGAAAAGGAATATATATATAAATATGTACAATTGAACCACTATGCTCTACACCAGAAACTAATACAACATTATAAATCAAATATACTTCAATTTTTAAAATACCATTTAATGCCTACTATTCCTTCATCAAGATTTATTTCTCAGCTCTTGGTACAGCCTACACATAGTAGGTGTTTAGCACTCAGTGGGTATCTCCTCCTGAATAAATTTAGCCCTTTGTTCCTAGGAGACCACACTTCACTGTGATACATAACACGTCAGCTACGCTTACACACCCAGTGAAATGACAGTTCTTATACAAAGTTCTTGCTATTCCTGTCATTCAAAAAGTGAGCACACCTCCCCTATTTTTTTAATTGTTTCTCTTATTCGGTGTACACAGGTTAAGGCTGAAGCCCTTTAGTTATGTTTGTAAATCTCTACAGCAGGACTTGAGCATCCAGAAGCACCTATGAGAGGAATACACACTTTATGAGAATTCAGGACCCAATAATAAGATACTTCTCAGCTGTCAAACAAATCATTTACATTGTGCAGGATAGACACAGGGGCAGGAACAGGATCTGGATTTTTAAATAAAGCAAGGATGCAAAACCAGAAGATGGCCATTTCAAGCAGGAAAATCAATGGGAAGTTGAAATTTTGAGGTCTCCTTGCAGGCTTAGAATGTAAAACACCATATCCGATAAAAGATGTTGCATTCTTGGGGAACCACAAGGTTGGAAAAGTCGACTTCTGCTTGAAATCCGCATTTCCTGGAGCTTGGGAGGAAGAACAACAGTGGAATTCTGCCAAGGGGGGGGGGGAGAATCCTTTCATTAAGATCCATCATCTTTGACCCGAAATCAGTGCCCTTACCTCTCAAAAGACAGTAGTATATTCTTCTCCCACTGCAGGTAACTTTTATAAGCAGTTGGAGCTTTTGAACATTTTTCAATTGTGGAGGGGCAGGGAAGGAATGGAATTTTGTCTAAACTTGCTGACCCCTGAAAAGTCTTCTATGATTAGTTTAGGACAAAATATATGTCTGCATGTCATCGACCTTATGTCCAACGTTTCAAGTTTACAGAAACTCACGCACGATTAAGATGCATGGAAATGGAAACCGATAGCAGATCTGTCATCAAGGCTGCAGCCTGCTGTCGAAATACATAGTTCTAACAACCCCGAGACATCCTTTCTTTCCTTCCCTTCTTCCTTCCTCCCTCCTTCACTTTTCAACCATTTATTTATTCTGCACACATTTATTGGACACCTACCACCCTTCCTCTATCCACTGCCAGCTGAGCTTTGCGGGCCAGGCTCACATTTGCATTTTATTTCCGTGTCCAAAAATCTGCCTCAAGTTGAGCAAACTTGGGCTGAAGACACGGGGGTCCACTCCCTGCAAGCGCTTGGGTGTCCCAGCCCCTGCCAGCCGCACAGCCCCGCAATTGAGGACATCGTGTTTTCAATTTTCTTCAATAAAGCCATGAATCTGGCAATTTGCTGGCCTGCTTCAGCTAAACAGAAAGGACAATTTGAGAAAGATCATAGTTCAGGCCCAGTCAGACGGAAACGATTGAAAACAGAGCTGGCCGCTCTCTGTCCCCAACGCAGCTCGCTGTCGCAGTTTGACTGACAAACTGACTTTTTTGAGGTGCTCATGCCCATTTCAGTCAGAGTTTATTGAAGGTGATTTTGATCTTCTCCATGAGGCCACAGCAGTGGCCATGCCATCTGTCACCTTGATTGCATCGTGGATTCTCTGGAGAGAGCGCCATGGCTCCTGATCATTTACAGATTGCGCTGCTCGCCCCTCCATAAGGACCACATGCACAGAGCCAGATGGTGAACATGCACGCTTATTATAAGTCTTTATCTCCGCGCAGGAAGGAGAGGAACCATTAGGTCTCCCTCAGGAGCTCTGCTCCTCTCTCCCGTCATGCTGCTCCTCAGCAAATACAGTCTTCTTCAGCTGTCATCGGCCTACCTCGGAAAATTAAAAAAATAAACAATAATTCCATCAGCCGAGGCCGAGAAATCGAGACGGTACAATCAAGCAAGCCCCTTGTCCTGCCTTCCTTGCTTTTCTCAAATCCCTTCTCCCTGATTATGGGCACTGGGTGAAAACCAGCGTGTCTGTGGATGCATCATTCATGTGTTGATTTTTTAAAAGAGATCAGGAGGGGGAGGGGCCACTGCTTGGAAATAAAGTGACATGATCCTGTTTCCTGTGATTGGGATTATGGCTTCCATTGTACTGGGGTCATTCTTTTCCTTTTAAAGATTTTCTGTTCATTTTACACATTTTTAAATTCTACATTGTTTTCTCTGCAGTAATCCCAAGAGGGGGACCATTTGTGTCTCAGTAAGGGTCAAGGCACGAGGGTCCAGGGAGGGACTTGGGTGCTGTTGACTGTGAGCAAGATTGGAAGACCCCAAGGACGGTGGAACTCTAGAAAAATTCCTCTTAGTAAACTCTCCACTGGGGAAAAAACAATGGGAAGGGCTGGGGACAGGGCTGGAATTCTGAGCATCTGAGCAGATTGGGGGCTGGCTGGTAAAAATGTGTGTTTCTCCCAAACCACCATTATCACTTACTATTAGGAATTCTGAGAGGATCTAAAGGAATTCTGAGTGGAACCATAACACATGCAAAAATAAATACGATGAAGCAAATATACATTAGCTGTGAAGAAAGTGATTCTCAACTTTTTTTTACCTTATAGATATAACTTAGATATATATAAGGGTGTATATATCCTAAATGTACATTTTAAGTTTTGCATATAAATACTCCATCCAGGTCAAGATATAGGACATTTTCAAAACTCCAGCAGACTTGTGATACAGAAATAAGTAAATGCTCATAAACAGACTCACTAAGGAGCCTAAGGCTGCCCCCACTGCTTTTCCCATAAACAATACACCCTGATGGTTCTGGTTAAACTGGCATGGGATTTCTCTCCATATTGTTTTCCACCCTGGCTTCACCAATTTGCATTCCTACCCACAGTGTACAAGGGCTCCCCTTTCTCCACATCCTTGCCAGTATTTGTTATCTGTGTTCTTTTTGATGATGGCCATTCTGACAGGTGTGATATGGTGTCTCATTGTGATTTTGATTTGCATTTCCCTGATATTAGTGATGCTGAGCAATTTTTCATGTTCTTGTTGGCCATCTGCATTCCCTCTTTCGGAAAAATGTCTGTTCGGTTCTTCTGCCATATTTTAAATAGATTGGTTGGTTGTTTGTTTGCTTTTTAACTGAAGTGCAGTTGATTTAAAATGTTGTACCAGTTTCTAGTGTACAGCATGGATGGACTTGGAGGGCAACATGCTAAGTGAAATACGTCAGGCAGAGAAAGACAGATACCGTAAGATACCACTCACATGTGGAAGCTAAAAAAATACAACAAACTAGTGAATACAATAGGAAAAAAAAGACTCACAGATATAGAGAAGAAACTAGTGGTTACTGAGGGGAGAGGGAAGGGGAAGGGCAAGATGGCGGTGGAGGATTAAGAGGTATAAAATAAACTGTAAGGATGTATTGTACAACATGGGGAATAGAGGCAATACTTTATAAGCTATAAATGGAGCACAACCTTTAAAAATTTGTGAATCATTATGTTGTATACCTGTAACATATAATAGTGTACATCAACTATACTTCAATTTTAAAAATATGATATTGTAAAATAAATACATCAATTTAAAAAAAAATGGCATGGGATTTCTCTGTCCATGAGATGCTGGATTCACAGTCTCTTATGCATCATTTTTTAAGGGCCTGGCTCTTCCAGAAGTACCAGCTTTTGTTGGGAGTGTGGGGACTTTTTTTCTTCAAAAAGTGATAGAGTCCAAGTCTCTTCCTGAGCACAAGTCCAACAGTTATTTCACATGTTGTTTTACATGTGAGAGACCTTTCCAGGGAAGATGTGAATAGAAGACAGCAGTGTTTAAAAAGACCAGCTTCACTTTTTTGGTAAACTTCATTTAACCCATCATCTTCCATGATGGTGCTACTTTATTTACGTTTTCTATGATTAAGGAAACACCTGTTATAACAGAATATAGTCACTACCAAATATTTGTAAGAGGAAGAAATTTAACGCACAATCCAACACTAATGTGTTTTCCGAGGAGAGATTTATGGTAAACACTTACTTTAAACTTCTTTTATTCCTTTGGGGCATCAAGAAATGTGTCCATAATGCTTCCGAGGTTTGGGTGTGTGCAGGAAATGTAAGTATTTTGATAGGCTTGTGTGCTCACTGTACTGAGAAAATTTGCAGATGGTATTTAAAGACACAAAAAGGGAAAAAGCAGTCACGCCTATCAGAAATAATCCCCGGTCCCTGAACATGAGCCTCAGAGAGATTGTTTCCCAAGGCCATGGATTTTAAAAATATCAGCCTTCTCCCCAACGTATATCATTTCTCTACCCAGCACGAAGAAGAGTCAGTTTGGGATTAGCTCTGCAGAGGTAAACAGATGATCCTGACCTTTGTAACATCACGTCGTTCTGTGGCAAAAACCATGAACAAGGATGCACATTGAAAACCAAATCGCCAAATACAGCTCACGCTCTCCAACAAGGAGGGAGATAATCAGAAATAACAGTGCATTTGATGAAAAATAAAAAGGTGGTCTTATAAAGTGAAAAGATTGCGAAGGCCCAGGAAAAAGAGAGGGAAACTGAGTTTGATGACTTAGCGTTGATGACATGTGCTAAGATACAGGGCTTCCCGGCCCCTAGGTGGGGAGAAAGTAATGCTGCGAGTCTGAAACACTGAACGTTTTTATTTCCAGTTCTGATTATGGTGTGTCCAGTGAGGCTGGGGTCCAAAGCTCAGCACAGTGACCCCAGCCATGGCCTTGGGTTCAGGTGCAGGGAGAGGCCAGAGGGCTTGGAATCAGGTTGGGGTTGAATTGTAGCCTCTTTATTTGGCCTTGGACTTGGACAGGTTGCTTACTGTCTCTCAGCCTCAGATTCTCTATCTGCTAATGAGCAAGACAATTCCAGTCCCCCAGGTGGGGATTAACTGCCATGAAGGGAGAACCACAGGCGTCTCCGGCACGTGCAAAGCCCTTAAAGCACGCTACGACTGAAGTCCAGCCAGAACAAACGTCACCATCTCTGTTAAAAATTCGTGCTGCAAATGCATATACACTGCAATAATTAAGATTATTAGGTGGCAATGTAGAAATCATATTTTGTTGGCAATGTAGAAATCATATTTTGTAAGACAGCCAGAATCGTAAATGCACATTTGATGGAGGGAACAGGGCAGAGGGGTGAAGAAGAAAGCCCCTGCTTCACTCGCCATTGGGTGACTGGTGTGACCTTGTGCATGTTTGCTAAGTTCTCTGTGTTTCAGGCTCTCCACCTGAAAAGAGGGGTAACAATAAGAAACTTACCTCGGATTAGCTCAGATAATATAAGTAACATGCCTGGCAAATTATAAGCACCGTAAATTTAGCCAGCACTCCGACTGCTCTGATGGCTGTGAAACTGTGGCTCGTGATTTGATCCTTTACTCACTTTTGGCTGTGGTGTAGCAATAAAATCTAATTGCTGCTCCAAAGCCCAGGAAACTGACCAAAATTCATTGTTCACTTTTATTTGCTGTTTTTGGGTTTCAGTGTTTGCTAAGTTGGAACTATTGTTTATTTTCTTTCATTGCTGCAAACCATATCTATAAATTTGCTAAGCTGTGTCTCCCCTCTCTCACACGCACACACGCACACACATGTGGCGGGTGGGTGTAGCCAGAGCCACCCAGATCCACAGCACTTACTGGGAAAACACCTCAAAGTACAACAGGAGACGGAGGGGCATTATTTTGGACTCAAAATGAAAAGGCTTGGATATGGGTCCTAATTCTATCGCTTAACCTGGGCAAAACACTTGTTCTCTCTCTATTTGTAAAATAGATATTGGAATATGTTTTCATTTCATGGGGTTGCTGTAAGGATCAAATCTGTAAAAGGACTGTAAAAATATGAAACACTGTACAGGCTTTAAATATCAGGGGCTGGTATTACATACTAAAGACAGCTTCACCACCAAACATTGATGAGTGTTATAAACAGATTAATGAAGATTTTATAATAAATGTGAAACTATCAGAAATAACTTACAGTCTAGCTGGAAAGCAAGGGTATCAATTCACTGCGTTCTAAACCACCAGGCTGGTGTGAAGGCACATCTAAATTCTGCTCCCAGGGATCTCAGGCGTTCCTGGCTCATGTAATTCTGATTAATACAGTGGACGAGTAGGGCTCACATTTTAATTTTGCCTCTTTCTATCTTTGAGAATATTTCCAATATTACAATGTCTATCCCCCAAATAGCATAAGACCCAAATAAAAGTAAATCCAACAAAATCTGCTTAACTCAGGCTGCTTTAAAATAAGAGTTCATACAATGGGACAGTTGGTCCCAATCCTGGTTTAATATGTCTGTAGTACAAAGGGTCTTTGCTGCCTCCTGTTTCTGTAGAAAAAGGAGCTTATTAAAATAAATGTAGAATAAAATTTAAGCTCTTAATAGGAATGGAAAAGCAATAATTGATATAATAATAATGAAAAACAATAAATTCTATTTTTCAGGATCTTATTCTTGCACTGTAATTTAATTTAGTAATATTCCAATTTCAAGGGCTACTTCATATGAATGTAAAAAATAGAAATAACTTATTTCTCCTTAAAAAGTTCCAGAGATTCTTTTAAAGAGTGGTAGGACAATAAAAAAAAAAGCAGTTCTAAAAATAAATTCAAATTACCTATAATGAACAAAGTAATCCAAATCTAAATAACATTAGAAAATATACAGGCACCTAACCTTTCCATTATGTCACTGGATAAAGGAGGCATAAGAGGCTAATTGATCATGATTACAAAATAAGTACTTTTCAAAAATAAATCTTAACAAGTAAAATGAAAAATCAATGTGTATTTGTGTGCGTGTGTCCAAGCCAAATTCAACTAGCAGGCAGCGATCACACGTCTCATCTTGTGAATGGCATTAGATATCTTGTTCAAAATCTCTGATTAATCTGATTAAGCTAGTGAGTGAATAATCCTTTAATCCTCTCAAGAATACAGTTTATGTCTGCTGAGTGTCAAATTTAAGACTGGTAAGCTGTAAATACCGAAATTTAAGTGAAAGGCTGGAGAAAAAGGCAGCCACCCAAAGTCGAACTGTGTCTCCTCTCTCCCGGATTCTGTCTTTTGTGGGTGACCTTCTCGGCTGAAACAAGAATGAGAAACGTTAGAAAAATAATAAATCATCCTCCAGCGGTGGCTTTGCGGCAGGGAGCGGATCAGTCACCGAGGACAAATCTGCTAGCAGGCGCTTCCCTTCCCCAAACAGTTTAATTATAAGTTAATGGATATTGCCTTTTGCGTCTCATTTCATTCTGGAGCAGAAGTGTTTAAAACCAGATATTTACTTTATAGTTGGAGAAGTATCTCAGAAGCTAAAAATTGCTGAGTATTTTTGCAGAGTCACACAAACAGGAAGATGAACATCCTTCCATGAATATCTCAGTCAGAGGACTACACGCGAGCGACGGTTGCTGCATTTAGCCTTGGCCAGGTCAAATGAATGGAAGTAAGGTGAGGCTGCTTTATCATTAGGCACCAAATTCAAATAATAACAATGAGATAAGATGGTGTGGGCAGGCAGTCCAAGGAGGACAGTGGTGACTCGTTTGCTGCCCAAGAAAGTAAAAGTAAAAAACAAAGAACTTCTTTTAAACCGATTGGTTTGCTTGCTGCGAGTATTTGCTCCTCCGCCTTGAACTGAAGCGTGTATGTCATTGCCACATGCTGACATGTACTTGCCTGAAATATTTTTGGGGGTCAGTTGTTTATGCAAATTAGCCTCTGCCCCTAAAAACCTTGGCTAATACTTGCTGGAAGAGCCCAACTGCTGGACGAGATTAATTTGCCACTCAATTGCTTTTTCATTTACTAATTTAACATGAGTCAGGGGGTTCTGGTTGAATTAAAGTATTGGCCAACCCTTAAAAGCAGAAAGTCTCTATTATCCCTTAATTCCTCCTGATGTGAGGACCCCTCCCCGCCCTGAGTGCAGAATCTGAATCAGTCCGGGAAGGGAGGTAGAGACCATCAGCTCCCTCTGCTCTCTGCCGTTTGGGCTCTGGTACCTAGAAAAACTGGGCAACCGGACAATGGAGGAATCCTTTGGAGAACCGCTGTCCTGACATTTTCTATTTTTGTGTCAATGGAGGTGCTGTGCTTCTAGGTTTGCCCTGTGGACATTTAGACTCATTATCTTTAACCCCATCCCACCCCCTGGCCCCACATTCTCACCTGGGCATAAGCTGACTCCTGATTTTGAAGGGCAGGGCCACGGCTGGCTCCCTGAGGACCACAGACCCTCATTACAGCTTCTGGACCAAGAGGCACCTAAAGTCAGGAGGGACGGTTTAGGATTTTCTACAAACTTTCTTCTAAGGCTCCAAAGAACTGACTTGGACACAGAGAATTGTGTTCAGCCACCTCCGTGCATGAGCTGTGGGTCTAAGAAGTCAGTGCCTGGTGATAAATCCTGTCCTGGTAACAAACTGTGACATGACCTTATTGTGCTTTTGCTCACAGAGTGAGGGCTCTCTTAAAAGCCCATAGGGCAGCGTTTCCCAACTTGTGTAAGATCATTTCTGAAATTATTTTACAACGAACCTAATTATGAATAAACATGTAAGAGGATATGCATATAAATTGTGCCATTTGTAATGTGGTTTTTCTTTTTGTACATATCCTCCAATTCATTGTCTTCAGACTTTGTTCTCACCGTCTCATAATCCTGATTACTCACATTACAGAAAAACAGGCACACTCTTGTGCCTTTACATGGCATGTAAATTAATAACCCCGTCTTCCAACATTCATTTACTCATTCATTCATTCAACAAATGTTTACTGAGGGTTTGTTAAGTACATGGACATAAAAATGCTGTGATTTAAAATGATCCAGAGATCCCTGTGGAATGTTCCATGTACAGTCCATAAATGAGACCACAGAATCATGGATGCCATATATTCTGAGGCCTTGCCAAAAAGCAATGTGAAGTCACTCAGTCTCCATGCAGCTCATTCCTTGAGACTCAGAAGACAGTTATAGAAGCATACTTGGTGAGGATTATAAATAACAGCCACAGCACTCTCCTCTCACTATGCTGGTGCCCATTCAACTGGCTTCAGATTCACCTCTTCCTTTTGATTTTCTATTGACTCTTTAAAAATTCCATCGATGCTGATATAATCTAGAGAGAGCTTGGTGAGAGAAAAGGAGGTCTTAAAGTATTAGAAGGGGAAAAAGTACATGATTGCCTTTAGGGAATCTTAAGACCTTGAAATCTATTTCCAAAAAATTCCAGAGCCAAATTGGGGATCCAGACTATGTGGTGTTAGAACCCATTTTTACATTGTCTCCAAAACTTAGGGTCTCATTGGTCTGTGTCTCTAACCCTTCAACTCTAGGCAACAAGAGTTTAGACCAGTAGATTCAGCTTCATTCAGGCTCTGAGCTGCTCTGATCAAGAGAGAATCCAGGCTTGGCTCCACCAGCCAGTGGTGTCTAATTTGGTCAAACCTTTGTGTTCATAAATCTGGGCTCCAGGTTGGGCTCTGAATCCTCAAATGGCCATTGAGTCCTATGTCTTCTCTAAGACCATCTACATTTGCTCAGATTAAATAACCAGACCTTATCTCAATTCCAATGTCCAGGCCATCTGAGCCATAGTCCAACTGACTAAGCCCCTAGACCCCACCTCCCTCTTGCCAGTCTCTTCTGAGATGGCCCTGGACCCTATTTTTCATACCTATAGTTAATAATTATATCTTCCTTCAAAACAGAGATGTCCCAAGAGACTACCATCCACGTAACTTCTGGAATAATGCCATCATTGGGGAATTCCAACAGTGGCTCAACCATCAGAATGAACTATCTTGCCTGACTTAGAGCTTGATCCAGGACACTGTGATTCATTGCACAGCACTGCTTACATATCAGCCACTCTTCCAGGGCCCAGGAGATAGCTTAGTATTAGGTCAGTTCCCCTTGCCCATCTGGTTTCGGCACCCTGTTCTTTCTCTTTGATTCACACTAACAATATCCTCCATAGTCTTTCCTGAGTTATGCAATTAGAACCTATTGGAGCAAACTTCTAAGGAATGTGAGAAAGCATAAGTGGGTTATAGACATTTTACTGGTTTTGAGGTTCACTTAGAATTGACTGATTCTTGGAGAACCCCCAGTTCCCTAAGCCCAGCCCAGACCAAGAATAGGCTTCCCGTGACTATTAAACAAAGAAAGCATTCCTCCTCTTTCTAGGCTGCGGTGCACAAGTGGCTAATAGCCACAAAATATCTTCAGTGTATCTCCTTGTATCAGTATATTTTACTCTCTGACCTGTGGTTCTTCTAAAAATATGACACTAGTGAATTTATTGCCTCTAGTACTGTAAAAAACAACATGTGTCAAGTGTTTTAAGAAGGAATAGAAAACTAGACTTTATCACCTAGTTTTTCTTGCCAATTATATGTTTTTACTATTCACTTTGACACAACAGCATAAAAATGTTCAAGAAACTCCCTACACTGATTAAAATTGGAAAGCTGGATAAAGTCATTATTATTGGGCATATGGGTATATTGAAACCTTTATATGCTTGCTGATTTAAACATAGACTGATACAGATATTCTGGAAAGAACCTGGTAGTACTTAGCTAAATTAAACATTCCCTAAGACAAGCAGTACTGTTCCTGAATATAATTTTCAAAAATATTCTCACATACTTGGGGACATGCTACACGATGTTTATCACAATGTTGTTTGTGGTGGAGGGAGGAAACCATGGTGTCTATCATGAGAGGATAAGTAAAACATGGTGGATGCCAACTATAAAGTATTCAGTAGCAATCAGAAACAAAGAGCTAGAAGTGTACACAGCTACACGGATAGGTCTTAGAAACAATAGGCCATAATGATAAAAAGAAAATGGAATGAGCTATCTAACATGATGACATTTGTAAAATTAGAGTACATGAATAGATGATTTATAAGAACACATGAAAACAAAAGGACATCATCAAACACATTAACATGAAAGGGGGAGGGCACAGCTCAGTTGTAGCATGCTGTGCTTAGCATGCACAAGGTCCTGGGTTCAGTCCCCAGTACCTCCATTAAAAATAATATTTAAAATGTTAAATATTAAAAAATAATTAACATGACTGCTTGTGGCAGGAGAAAGAATGAGAACGGCAGTGAGAACTTGAGAAATGGAGGCCAAATGAGCTAGAGAGATAAGAAGGTGGATGGATGGATAGATAGATAGATGGATGGATGGAAAGGTAGACAGACAGATAACATATAAGTGAGTCAGCCAGTCAGTCAAGAGAGAAGGCTGAGCCTCTGCGGGCTGAGCAAACCCAAGGGTTTGCTTCACATACATCTGTGGAAAGTAGACTTCCTCACTCTCACTCCTTCTTCTAGTCATTGACCCACGTATATTTACAGCTTTGGGCACCAAAATCACAATAGAAATCACATTTTATTGCCTCGGAAATAATCCATTCTTCACAAGAGTCCCTCTTAGATAATTCCTATGTGGATGGAGGATTAACGGTCCAGGGCTAAGTTGCCCAGGATGGCAGCCACAAGCCACATGTGGTCCTTGAGCTTTTGAAATGTGGCTAATTCAAACAGAGATGTGAAGATCAAGTATGATGAAAATAATCCCAAAAGTCTCATTGATAATCTTTATATTCATTAAATGTTGAAATGGTATTTTAGAAATGAGTTAAATAAAATATATTGTCATCAAATTATTTTCAACTGTTCTCTCTACTTTTTTTTGAAGTAGCTAGTAGAAAATTTCAAGTCACATCTGTGGCCCATCTTCTGTCTCTCGTAGACAAAGTTGGTCTGGGAACGTGTATGTTGATTTACAGCTTCTCCTTCAGTTACTCACGTGAAACAAAGCATGACTGTTTTCCTGCAAAGGTAGAAGAGTCTTTCTTTTAGAGGCTACAGGTCAATAGAAGACTCAAACTCCTACTGGATTCCCTAACGTTTCTTATAGGTGGTGATTCCCACTAGAAGTTTCTGGCATTTCCTATGTGTTTAATTCCACCTTTTCACACTAAATAGAAGGTGACCAAATCACAATAGACCAAGAGTTTCATGCTGGCTGGGGACAGCCTGCAAACACCCCAGTAAGGATCTAGATTACATTCAAGTTGCTCCAGAGTTTTGTGCCAAGACATCTTGTGACATCCGGAAGGTCTCTTCGGGGCTTCTTCTTACCATCCTGATATAAAAACCCACTGACAATCTAGGATGGAAAAGAAATTAAAATAATTCGTGCCTAAATACATCACCTTCCACTGTAAAGGGAAGTCAGAGAATGGAACACTCATTCACCTCTTACTCCCAAGAGGCAATGTGATAGGAATTCAAGATTTTAAAAAACAATATGCACCTTTGAGGTTAGGAAAAAAAAAGGCTTTACTTAATAAAAATATAGCATGTATAATTTAAATACTGAAATGTCACAAAAGACCTTTATTAACATACGGATAGGACACATTTTCTAGTTTGATTATGATCACATAAATATATCCCCACTCTTCATTTATTTATTTATTTTTCCCCTTGATTTGAGCCTGATCCCTGGAGTCAGCCCCTCATTGTCAGGGGACTTGTTGTAAGTAATGGTCATCTGTGTTTCATAATTATCTTGAATCAACACAATTAGTTCCACATTCTGCTGTTTTCTTCCTAAGGCATCTGTAAACATTTTTTTTTCACAACTCCAGCAAGTAGCTTTTGTCAATGACTAAATTTTTTATGGAAAAAAAAAGGTAGAAAGATCCAGAATCGAAATTTTAGATGCGCTTTATATCCCCTTCCAAGAGTATGAAAAAATACTCTTCAAGAGACCAGCCAAGAGATTTTCTCTTTCAGTTCCACAATTTAGAATGTCTTTGGTCACAGTTTTAATGTGGTTAAATCAACATAAAGCCTGAAGGACATTTAATTTTAAAAAAAATGTACTATGTTTGATTGAATGATTTGGGGTTTTTTTCCCTTGAATTATTTTGAGTCACTCCACAAAAATGTATTGAACACTAGCTATGTACAGGGAAATAGATGTAATAATCTCAAATTTTTCATGTGTGTCAGAATCACTTAGATTCTCCCTTAGCAACCGATTCAGTGAGTTAAAAGTGGACTCCGGAAATGTGCACTTATAACGTCAACCCAAGGTGATGCTGATGGAAGAGGGACTCAGAACCCCCACTTTTGAGAAATGTTGAGGCAGAGCTTCAGATTCTGTCTCTAAATCTTCAAAGAAGTGTGGAATATGAACTTTTACCCCTGAAAATAAGAGGTGGTAATATATCTCTCCTAGTTCAAGTAAAACTAAAATGATCCAGATGCAGTGGTCCTCATCCTCCTGCATCTAGGAAAGCATGTTTAAGAAAAGGATAGAAAGTTGAATGTCATTTCTAAAAAATCCACTTGGAATTTCTAGGAAGGCTTGCTTCAAGAATTGCTCCTGAAATAGTATTTTTTAATAGATTCTTTGGAAATAGGCAGATCCTCTGCTGAGCGGTAAAATCTGCAGACAGGAACTAAGCATGGAAAATGCATTCTCTTCAGGACTCTTAGGCGAAAGCACTTAGAAGCACCTGGAGTGTGCGACCACCAGAAGGGTCGCTGAGCTCAGCGCTCCACCCTGGGGCCTGAGCCCTGCCCGGGGGCCGTATTCAGACATGTGCTTTGTTTGGTCTTCTTCTGTCATGCTGTTTCCCCCCAGGACGAGGTTTGGCAAATTTTAGACAGTTTGATTAGGAGCTAACAGGGGCAGTTTTTCTGATGCTTGGGCGCCTGGAGACATGGGTGGCGCTGCTGTGGACGTGGGGAGGGAGAGAAGCAGGCTTCCTCTCACAGGGAGAGAGCCAAGAGCTGTGGCGTGGAACGCTCATCCTCGTGACGTTAACCTTTGGACTGAGGGGTCTTCTGTACTTTCCCTGAGTTCTCACAGGATCCTAACCAGAGAGAGAGGAGAATCAGAGTGTATCAACCCAGCAATAAAATGCCGATGTATATCAGTATCAATAATGGGGTGCCATTAAGTACTGTAAGCCAATCAGGTAATCAATAACACTGGAAAGACTAAAAATGGTGAGCCCGACCCTTGCCCTAAGGAAAACCGGCTCCAGGCCTCCCTCAGAAGTAGCAGTCGGTGGCCTTGGCCGGTCAAGATGCATCTCCCACAGCGCCGCAGCATCCTGTTTTAAATTACGGTATTCTTTTCCTTACTGCTCCCCCCTCCGTTAATATCCAGTAATAAAAGGATATTTCCCTCTCCACATTTGGCAACTGTGAGACCATGTAGCCACTTTAAAATCAGGTGGTGGCACTCTAAGGGAAAGACACGAGGTAGTTAAAAATTTGAAGAAGAATATGTCAATTGGTAAAATTAGATAAAAAAAAAAAGTTACGCTGTGTTCTGCCCTACATTTGGACTATCGCAAGTGAGGCAAACTTTTCTAGGCAAACTGCTGAGGACTGCCAACTTCACAAGCTGTTCCACGCTGCCGGGGACATATTTATGGACATACTTTCAACAAGACGTACCTAGTGCTACCAAGCTGTGCTGAAGAGCAGAAAGAATCAGAACGATAGATTAAAAAAAAAAAAAGAAAGAAAGAAAGAAAAAAAAAAGGATTTCACACATGGGTCCTATTAAAATCAGATCGAGTATTCTGCAATTTACAGGCAAAAATATTTAAAATAATGACAGGGTTGTTGCATGATCTAAGAAGAAAACACCCGGGAAATGTAAAAGATAAGATTGACACAGCCTGTTTAGCTCAGGCTGTTACAAAACAAGGCTCTTGAAGGGAGAGAGGAAAAGCCAAACCGCATTGTGAATATTCTCGTTTTTAATCAGTTGGGTCAACATAACTCTGGTGCTATTTAAAACCTAGGCTTCTCTCATGAATGTTGTTCAGTATGAGGATTACTGTTCACAGAATCTCTCGAGAAAGATTGATTTCATGTCTCTCTGTCTTTCGATGGTCCGAAAGTCACCATTCTTACTAGTACTTGTCGATTTTATTCCATTTTTAGGAAGGTGTAGATTGACTTCTTTGAATTGTTTTCTTATTTATTTTTTTCAGGAGGGGGGCAGTGAGGTAGTTGGGTTTATTTGTTTTTCAGGGGAGGCGCTGGGGACTGAACCCAGGACCTCGTGCATGCTGAGCATGCGCTCCACCACTTGAGCTGTCCCCTCCCCTTAGTGATTATTGATTTTGAGTTGCCATTGGCTGTTTCCTACGAGAGCACTTCCTATCCTTGGGAGTGTGTTTGCGATACTGATGAGTCAGATTGTTCTCTATTTAAAACTTGCTACCTATTTCTATTTCTGGGAGCTGGAGATATCAAGCCAGCTTAGAGCTCGTCTTCTTTGTTCCGGGGGAAAAAAAAAATCATTGCTCTGGGTGACAAGTATAAAAGAATTGATGGTGGTGCTTGCTTGACGAGAACCTGGAGTGGCTGCTTTGATGATTGTAGTGGTCCCTCAGCCAGGATTAATTAACATGCATCCATTTATTTGACTACAGAGTCTTGTGGGAGGAAAAGAGACAGAATCATGATTATCTTACTTTGATAATCAACGTCACTATAACACTTTTTTGATGGTCACGGGTGTCTGTACGCATTTTTTTCTATAAAGGTTCAGGCAGTGAATATTTCAGGCTCTGTGGGCCACAGGGTCTCAGCACAGGTCCTCAACTCTGCTGCGGGGAAGCAGCCATAGCTCATACGGAAACAACGGCTGTGTTCCAGTAAAACTATTTATAAAACCAGGTGGCAGGCTGGACGTGGCCCTGGGCTGTAGTTGGATGACCCCTGGGCTAGGGTGACTCCAACAGAGGCTGCCTGCAGGAGAGACAAAAAAGATTTTATAGGAGGAAAGTGATTAAAAGGAAAGAAGGGTCCAAACCAGATAAGCAAACTCTAGGGCTGGGGTTGCTGGAGGGGAGGACTGGCCTGAGGCCCCGAGGTGGCCAAGGCTCGGTTCCCGCTGGAACCACTGTGTGCCCGGGGCAGGGCCGCAGTGTGAGGGGAGCTCCCGCATGCTGTCCTCCCTTCCCCAGACCACGTGCTGCGAAACCTCCCGTGACCCCGTGACCGTCCTGACGGAGCAGCGGTCCGTAGGCAAGGCGTCCGCTCTTAAATCTGGGGGGTTTGCTGTTGATGCAAGAAAGGGGCTCTTCTGCAGTCTGGCCAGATGTTCTAGTGTCTTCCTTTCTAAGGTGATGTATCTGCGCAAACTAAGCTCTGTGGACAGAGCAAATTCCTACAGGTCGTGGTCTTTTCATGAAACGCCATAAGGAAAGAGGACATTGGATGAAATGCAGTTATTATCATTTGCATAACAAAATGAATGTGACCTCAGCCTCCACCCTAATGGGGCGGTAGGACTGGGGGGGTGCACGCTGACTACAGTTATTAATTAATGTCACAAACAGGGAAATCGTCTCTTCTTTGTTCTTTGGACACAGGTGTTAAGCTGAAGGGAGCTGTGAGTTCAGAGCCTCTCCTCAGCCTAGGAGTGTGATGCAATCATCAAAGATGGACTTCGGTGGAAATGAGAATAACTTACTGGATGAGAAAGTCAAGATGGATTAAAAGAAGGTTGGTCTCCAGAGATCTAGTCTGAGATCAGTTATAGAAACAAATTATTGCCCCGGCCCTTCTAGCCAACGAGGCAAATCAGGATTTCATATGATACTAAAAATAAGTTTGTGCCCTTCAGTGATTCATATTTATATACCCTTTAGAGTCCTCACATTGCATACTCACTCACTACTTTATCTTATTATCAGAACAGTGTGTGAGGCAAGTGGGAGTAGTGTTCTTATGATCCCCAGTGTTTTCTCAGATGTGATAACCAAGACCCCCAGATTTTCAGTGATAAGCTTAAGGTTCCAGAAGAGCAAGTCCCCATTGCTACACTGGTCTCCATCCCAATCTGTAGTTCAAAATCCCATGATCCCCGCACCCCAGCTGCCCCAGCACCTTTACTTGTGCACCTCGGGGTCATACCACTCCTCATAAAAAGGAGCCCGGAAGAGGGCCCCAACAGAGCAGCTCACTCGCCGCCACCTTCTCCTTGCTGAGGTGAGCTGCCTGCTGCTGCCAGCGCCTGTTGACTGCCTAGTCACCCCACGCTGGTTCTTTAGTTTGGATCAAGGTAGAAGGAGTCATGGAAACGGAACTGAAGAATGCAGAGCACACAACCAGGGGATGCTCAGTTTCCTGGGCACAGTGCTACACAGAGGTCCAGCGCATGCTGGGAAGCTTCGGGCAAGTTACTTACCTTCTCTGTGCCTCAGTTCCCTCTAATGTAGGATAATGATGGGATGGACCTCAAGGAAACGCAGTAGGGATTAATGGACTTAACATGTAAAAGTGCTTGAAGCAATGCCTAGCATACTGTATGTACTAGGCAAATGTGAGACGGGATGCGCTCAAGGAAAGAAGTCTTGAACAGGAATCAGAAAAAGGAAGAATCTGCTCTGGCTACTGAAAGTGTGACCAAGAACAAGTTATGTCACCTCTCAGGCTCCTGTTTTCTCCTCTGTTAATAGCAGCAACAATATCTATCCACACATTTGTACAGAAGAGTGATAGAGCTTTGTCAAGTACTGGTCAAATTAACTACCGCGGTAATTACCTTCTTTGTGAGCGACTTGTATCACACAGTGCAATTTTGGGACTATGAAGCAGAAAATGTCAGAAAGTGATTTATATAAAATGTAAATGCGACCTGGTTACCCCTTCTTAAAATTCTATCACACTCGGACAAAAAAAAGAAAGAAATGCCATCAACCCTCCCATCTCTAGCTGTCAAAATCCTGTGCCTGCAGAGAATTCCAATAATTGCTACCATTTGTGGGGTCCTCACTCTGCACAAGACCCAGGGAGTTACATACATTAGCTCCTTTAATCCCATGGGAATGCCGTAAGTGTAACAAACCCAGTTTTACAGGTAAGACATCTAAAACTCTGGGCGGTTAAATAATTTGTCCCATGTCAGCAGCCTGCAAAGAGCGAGGCAGATTCAGCCCAGGCCCTTGGCCCCTAAAGACTACACCTTTAACCAACTCCACGTGCTCTCTCCACCAAAAGGAATCTCTCCTACTCTGAAACAATACAGTACTTGGTTCATATTCTTTTCATGGGAATACAATTCTACTTTGAATTACAATCTTTTTCTACACATTATTGGTTACCTGCTGGTTTATAGGCTTCGCAAAAGCAGAGGCCAAGCTGGTGCACCTGCATACCCCAGTGGTCCGTCGGGTGCCCGGAGCGGAGGAGAAACAGGAGCTCCAGGCGGGAAGGGCCCATTCACGACTTGCTTGAGCTTGAGCTGCCTTCCGCAACCCCCTACCTCACAGGACTGCTGTGAGGGTTGTCAAGTGACAAAACGAACACAATTTAGTAACAAGTTGGATATCCTTTATTCAAGGGAAACCAACCCATGGGGTGGGAGTACAGAGCCTCTTGGGGGTGGGGCACACACACGCCTCCCGTTGCCAGGCAACAGCGAGTTTGTAGCAGTGAGAAGCGGCTACGGGAATCAGGGCGTGTGGACCTGGAGGTGGGGGATGTCCTTAGGAGACCGGCAGGTCCTGGTTTCCAGGGCGAGGTGAACTTGCGAATGCTAAGTTAGAAGACTGTGACTGCTGTGCGGTGGCTTCCTTGATACCGAGGTCCGTTGGTTAGGTGAGGGCAGACGTGGGTGTAGATTTGTGACGTGGGCCAGGCCACTCGGGTGACCTCCCAGAAATGGATCCAAATATTCTAATTACCTTTATCGGGGTCGATTAAGAGGACACAGTTAAAATCACTCTGAAAACGACAGAGTACTGCCAACGTGGTCACAATTCAAGTTTATTAAATTGGATTCAAATCTGAGTGGTCTGTGGGGTAGATTGGCTCTGAACCTGGAAGGGACAGTCCATGGGGATTTGAGCGCAGCTAGGGGAAAGCCGGGAATTTGTCTGGGAAGTAGGACAGAGAAAGAAGGGGTTGGTTACATGCCACCAGCACTTGAAACCGCCCTGTGCCACTGTGTGCCGCCCACAGACCTGGGAGACCAGCGCCCCTGCAGGTCCCGGGGGAGCAGTGCTTTCGCACCAGAAGGTGCTGCGCTCTTTTTCCAGACGTGTACGATGCCATCCATTCACCGGAGCTGGGATCCACAGACCCAGCTCCTCCAAGCTCTCCCGCCGCACATAGTAGCTCTAGAAATACTTTCAGGTGAGCTCTGCAAGAGACTGACTGTCGTCGTCAGTTCTTCAGTTTTCACCAGGTTTACCAAGGGAGCCTTAAGTGGTGAGAACAGCTTGTTTCCTTGACAGCAGAAAATCGACAGCTTTTTTTTTTAATCCTTTGTTGTCTGTCAAGAATTCCATAGAAATAATTGATGCCTAAAAACACAAGGAAAAGTGCATTTTTTCCCAACTTTAGGGTTTGCTTCCAAGGAGATTGACAAGAGGGAGGAGGAGGGTTTCTGAAACGTGAGCGGGGAGCCACAAAGACCCTGGGAAGAATGGGGGACCAGCTACCGGCCCAGACATTGCCTTTCCCCAAGTCAGGGATGTCTTTGCAGCCTCGGGACCAGCAGGCTGCCTGGGAAGCAAGAAGGCAACATTTCAAAACAAAAACAAACCACAAGCAAACAAACACTGCGGAAAAGGGACAACTCGGTTTGCATAGCCGACTGGGGCCCAGGCAGAGCTGCGGCTCCAGGCCTGGCCTGGTTCTCACTGGTTTTCAGGTCTCAGCCTCCGGAGCAGCGCTGCGCACTGCCCGGGGGGCTCCCTCCACACCCGGGTTTCTAAAGTGGGGCGAGGGGTCGGCCGCTGCCGGAGCTGTGAACCCCTGCATTCCCAGGCCCATCGATTATTAAAGAGCCATCGTTTAAAAAAGACTTGCCGAGGGTGGCTGTGAGCGACTTGCCTACACTCTAGAGAAAACAAAGAGGGTGGAGGTGGGGACGGGGAGGGCAATGGGGAACCAGGCGCAAATGCAGCTTTCAAGTTCAAAAGGCCTATTTTGCATGAGAAAACACACGGGGACTGGAGGACCGGTGGTAGAAATCGCCCCTCCCCCGTCTGTAATATCGGCTCAGCAAAAAGTCGGGATTAAAATCATCGGCCTCTGGGACACCTTAAAAAATCCCTTTCTTCTATGTCCTTATGTACAAGGGTAAAGACCAGCTTTCCACGTCCAAGTTGCGAGTGCTGAAGGGAGGGCGAGCAGTGGGGCGCCCAGCCGGAGCCTCCGTCCTCTGCCCGTTCCGGATTCCATGGCCTGAGGCGATGGTTTGCATTTTTAGGACAACAGCCGGCTTTCCGCGAGCAGGAGACCTCTCGTCAGGCTTCATTACTGCACACAAAATGACACGAGCGAGCCGGTGGTCACACTGCGCCGATGGAGTGCTGCGAAGCCACTGCCTCTCCTCGCAGTCCCGACCCCTCTTCCCGCCCACTCACACCCCCCACCCCAGTGCCCCCACCTGAGCTCTGTTCCCAGCTGCAGCGCCTCACCTTGGGACACCTCGCCCCTGCTGGAAACCAGGCTCTACCTCCCTGCTTGCTGTTTGATGTATAAATTTCCAGGGACTCAGAGAAGAGCTTATTTGCCTACTGAACTTTGTTGTTCCAAACCACCCTTTCTCTTCCTTCCCCTCGGATACACACTTTCTGAGCCTCAGTCTCCATTGGACCATCTCCCGATCTGGACAGGATGATTTACCACTCAGATAGCCCGGAATACAAACCCCTCTCCTTACAAAGTCATTTTACCTTTTTAGATACCTCCCTCATTGCAATAATCTCATGTGTCTGGCCTAGTGCACAACTGCCCTCTTACAAAGAAATCCCCACAGCCCGCAGCTGCAGATTGCACCATCAAATCGTATCTCTTAAGAAGGGGTGCCCCTCTGTGTCCCTTTTCAAACAAGGCTGAATCTGTTTGCATCAGCCAGGAGACGGGTCAGGATGGTTTGTTCAATGCTGATACACCGAGCGTTCTAACTCAATAGATCAAAATCAGGCTATGGAATTACAAGATGACTGGTTTTAAGATTACTGATGATTTTGAAGGAATTCTTTCAGTGGGAAACATTTAAGCCAGGTTGAACTTGACCTTGAAGCTCCAGTAAACTTTTCTGAAGCCTCTGGGGCTCAAATTATGTGGAAGACTCCTGACAAGTCCATCTGAATCTTTGAAGAGAGCTCCCGGGAGAGAGGTGAAGTGGAAGTCTAGGAGCAAACCACAGACCACTGGCTAACGGGTGAGATGTGGAAAGGGATATACTGCATAGTAACTTCTTCTTACCCTTTCCAGGTATGGACTCACACATAATATGAGACCCACATAATAAGGCTCACATAGATAGAGGCTTCTTTTTCCTTTGCTTAGCAGTCTGGGGATGGGCAGACCAAACTGACAGAGCAGGTCTGCTTTGTAAAGTTATTCGGGGATCCAAGCTCCTTCTTTCCCATCATTTGATACTATTTTGGCAGCAGTTCTCAAACTTTAATGTAAACTGTTTCTGTAAAGGACAATATAGTAAATATTTTAGTCTTTGCATCTCACATTTAGTCTCAAGTATATATTCTTCTTTGGTTTTGCTTTTTTGTTGTTGTTGGTTGTTGGAACTCCTTAAGAATATGAAAACCATTCTTAGCTCCCTGCAGTACAAAAGCAGGCTGTCATAGTCCCTGCTTTCGGACCTCAGAATCACCTAAAGGGCTTTCTCAGCCCACCCCCAGAGTTTTTGATTCAGTAGGTCAGCGTGGGCCCCAAGGATCTGCATTTCTAACAAGAAGTCATGTGATGACGATGCTGATGGTTTGGAAACCCTGCATTGAGAACCACAACACTACAGCTTTGTCTTTGCCTTCATGGTCAAAGCTGAATCTCCTGCAAATGCACATTCCAGAGCAAAAGAAAAGAAAAAAAGCCTCTTTAAGCATATGATCAAGAAATTGTACCCTTCACTTTCACTCATTTCCCACTGGCCTGATCTTAGTTAAAGGGCCATGACTAGCTGCAGAAGAAGTTGAGAAATGTAGACGGTGGTCAGTCTGAGCCCTGCAGTCCTGAAATCCTTTCAGTAGCCCAGCCACAAGGTGGAAGAAAGAGCCCAGTGTCAGCAATAGAGACGTCGGTGCCAAGTCAGAGGCAAATTCCTGGGATAACACCCCACCTTGTGTGGCCCAGGCCCACGGCAGGCAGGACATGGCAGCAGTCTTCGCTACACCGGGGAGGAGGAGCCTGTTAGTTACAGGGAGCCTGATGTCAGAAGGGCTCCTTGCTTGCCAGGGTGGGTCCCTGCAGGACCGTGTACCCCACAGCTCCTTGGGTTAGCAACCTTGCGAGGGCCGATGTTTCCTGTTGATGACCGAAAAGACTGGAATCAAACAGTCATTAGCTGGGGGCCTGGCCCATCACGCAGGCAGTTACTGATTAAACTTTCAGCCTAGAGCGGGGAGGCGGTCATGCACATAAGGTCAGAATGAGGCAGGGTCAGGGCGGGCAGGGGATGTACAGAGACCAAGAGAGCAAACGTCTTCCGGGGCCTGACCCTACCACGTTCCTGAGCTTGCTCCAACTCAAGAGGTTTTATTATTAGGAAGGAGAAGAGACGAATTCGCTTTGTGGAACAGTTAGCTGATTCTGCCACTCTGGGGAAGAAGGGGACCAGAGGAAGGTCTTCCACACTTTGTCAGACTGCCCTGGGATGTACTGCACTACCTCCTCGCTACATTCACAGACAAAAAATAACTCATGACACACCAGAGGGACCTTAACAAGTAGGCATAATTAAGCTCCCACTTCCTGAATAAATATCTGTTCTATGTGCCCCTAATGATGCTACAAATTCTACTAATCTCAATTCATTGCTTCAGATCCTTCAGGCTTTCAGGTCTTAATGAGTTTCTAGAAATTTACCAACCACTTGTGGTTAAAATAAATGAGTAAATAATAATAAATCATTTCTATTTTATATTTATACCAAATCAGTATCAGATAGATTAAACGCAAATTTGCAAATAACCATAAAATTCTTTATAACTTCTTTAAATTGAAGTATAGTTGATTTACAATATTGCATTAGTTTCAGGTATACAGCAAAGTGATTCAGCTATGTATTTTTTTCAGATTATTTTCTATTTAGGTTATTATTATAAGATATTGAATATCGCTGTGTTACACAGTAGAGTCTTGTTGCTAATCTATTTTATGTATAGTAGCTTGTATCTGTTCATCACATACTTCTAACTTAACCTTCTCCCCGTTTCTTTTCCCTTTTGGTAACCATAAGTTTGTTTTCTATTGTCTGTGAGTCTATTTATCTTGTATATAGATTCATTTGTATTATTTTTTTAGATTTCACATTTTAAAATATTTATGTAATCCTGGGCCAGGAAAACCCTCTACAGGGTGGTAAAGAGAATATCAATAATGTAATGAATGTCCGATTTGACTACAATAAAATAAATAAGCCACATTCCTAAATATTCCCCTCAAAATACAAAGTCAACAGACACAGGGGAAAAACACTTGCAACAAGTGTAGCCATGAAAAATGTTAATACTCTACCCAAAGAACCTGGAAGGCAGTTCTCAAAAGAGATGTATGCAAAGGACCAAAGAACATAGGAAAACATATATTTATTTTCATTTATATATTTCATTTCAAATATATTCAAATTAAACGTATCTTTTTTTCTCCTATCAAACTGGTAATTTACTTCCTATAAATTGGTCAGTGTTATAGGGAAAAGGGTACATTACTTCTGTGATAACGGAGATGTGTCTGCAGTTTGGTTATATTCATCAAAAGTTTTGAACATGGACCATTGTGGACAGGCTCTTAGGATGGCCCTGATCGCCCGGCTTCCTGGTATTCATGCCCTAGTGTCATGCTGTTTCCTGGTGTCTCATGGACGCTGTAACCTACGTCTAGCCAACAGAATAAATACAGGAAAAGAAGCGGGGTATATGTGATCACATGGTTATGTTACATAAGATGAAACAGTTCTTGCTGGAGTAGGTTCTCTCTCCCTTGCCGCCATATTGTGGGCTGCCTGTGCTGGGAGGCCACAGAGTAGTGACTGTCGGGCCATCTCTAGGAGCCGAAGGCACCCTCTAGCCTATGGCAAACAAGAATATGAGGCTTTCAGTCCTACAACAGCAAGGACATGGATTCTTCCAACAATTTGAATGAGTTTGGAAGTGGAAGCTTCCCAGTCCAGCCTCAGGAAACCACAGCCCCCAGGGATGACTGCCACCTTGACAAGGGACTGGCTAAGTTGTGCCCAGACTCTTAACCCACAGCAACCGAGATCATAAAAGTGTGTTGTTTTAAGCTGTTGAGTTTCAGGTAATTTGTTAGGCAGCAGTAGGTACTAAGACATGTATATTAACCCCCAAATTCTACTTCTAAGAATTAATCTAAAAGAAACAGCCACAAGAATACTTAAAATAGTATTTTTTAATTATGAAAAATTAGAAGCAATCAATATATGCAAAAATAGAGAATGTGTTAAACTACGGAAAGTCTACAAAAGGAAATATTCAGTTAACAAAAATTATGATGGAAATAATATATATATTTAAAGAAGAGCATTTGCATATAATAAATGAAAATAAAATTTCCAAACCAGCCCACTTGCATCATCACTCCCATTTTAATTTTTTAAATGTTTATGCATGTATAGAGTATAACCCTTGAAGTTGCATACCAGAGTGTTAATAATAATTGTCCCTGAGAGGTAGGATTATAAATTTTTTTACTGAAAGACATGTATTTTTATAATTTTATATACTGAATATTTCTTATCTTAGTGAAACAACAACAAGAAGCTAAAAATTAAATTTAAATGCAAAATGGAGGGAAGAAAAGTCCTCAGCTTCACAAAAAAGACAAGACCGAAGACCAATGGTAATGTTAGTTTTTATGGTTAATAAATATAAGATGCAAACGTTTCCAGAGGTGAGTAAGCTGTTAGCAATAACGACTTCCATTTCTTGTGCATTTACAAGGGACCAGGCACGTGCTAAGAATTTGGAGGGCATGTGTTTGCTTAAACGCAAGTAAGGGTTCAGGTTTATTCCCTGTGTTCAGACAGAAGGGCAGCCTATCATCCTCGACTTTGATCCATTCGTACTCCGATTTTATTCCTTCCTGTACATCAGATAACAAGCAAGGCACATCACAAGCAAGGGGACCACACTGGTCCCCCGGGACCGGATCAGCTCCTTCCAGCGTGATCTGGGCACTGATCGCAAACCAGTCAACTAGTTTTCCCATCACACAGCAGTTCTCAAAACCCTGGAGCTTGGGTTCCAAGGAGCCAGAGAGACGTTCTTTATTTGTTGTGGCGTCTACCACAAAAATAGAAGAGGCCCTTACTGCACACTTTCCCCTTGAATGACTGCAAACAACAGTTGCTCTTACAGATGCATGGAAAGAGCAAAGATATTTCAGTAGGCTTGAGGACAAGCTAAAAATTACCAGCTCCTCATAGGAATTACTCATTCTGCTGGAGAAAAATGGAAGGTTAGCTCTTCCCCAAATCTACCTCATTTTGCAAATCAAGGTTAATCTTGTCTTAATGGCCTTGGGCAAGTTGTGAAATGTCTCAGACCTCAGTTGTCCCCTTGGTAGAATGAATTTTTGTTACCTTCCCTAGTTAGAAGCTGGTCAGAATAATTTCTGGGTTTCTGTCAAACTGAGGGTATAAGATTCTGAAACAGATTCTGAAACATCCAGGTGTTTTGTCAGTCAAAATTTTCTAAAGGGAAGTCTAGAGGACATATGTGTGACACCATTCAATGGAATGAGTTCAGCTTTCAGAGATTAATATATGGAAACTCTGGGCTTCATAGAAAATTCTTAATTAACTCTACATGCGTCTAGTATAATGCCCTCCAGTAGAGTTCCAGAGTCCTGTGAGGTAAAGACTGGTTCCCTGTTCCTTCAGAGGGCGAGAGAAGTCAAAACACCTGCCCTTGGTTAGACTGACCAGAGAGAATCACTCCTTGGAAGGTCACTTTTATTGCTTTAAGTCAGTCTAAAGATTTTCTGTCGAAGTATAGCAATGACATCTGTTCATTCTTCAACATAAACCAGCCCTTTACCCATGATTTTTCAATATTTAAACAAACAGCCACAACAAAGCTGTGCTGCAGTGTTAACCTTATGAACTTAAAAGCCTGCACCTGTACAATGACTAATTAACATGTTCAGTCACAAAGCTGGTAGGTAACAGGTGACAGTCACACCTCTTAATTGGCGTGATTAGCAGTCCTTTTGTTATTAACCATTCGCAGCTCCCCTCAAGTGCAAAATGCCACAGGTAAAGGGACCGTGTGGGCAGTGGGTGGAGTCAGCAGGAAGGCTAGACTGAACAAATGTATAGGACAGCTCAGGCTGCCCGAGAGGGAGGGAAGCATGGTCACTGCAGGAAACTGGCTAAAAGTACCAAATGTAGGCACGGCAGTGATCACATCTAAAGGAGGCACAATGCTCTTTACTGTTGATGCACATCGTGACGTTTTGAAAAAAACCTATGCTTCCAACCTTCATTTTGAATCTTTCAACTTGATCTCACCTCTTGCTTCAATCCACGTTTCCCTATTTTATAGCCTTTTTTAACCTACCTAACTTTTTTTTCCAGCTACCTATCTGTGCCAGCCCTTAAGGACTTAAGATGCTTATTCTACTTTGCTCACAGGTGTGTGGGTCAGAGATCTGAGACGGGCTTGTTTGGATGGTTCATCTTGATCCACGTGGCCCCACAGTGTGGGGGCGGCTCTGGAGGATCCACTTCTAAGATGGCCCCTCAGTCTCCACGGGGTCTCTTCCTCCAAGACCTCTGTGCACAGCATGGGCTTTCTATAGCAAGGTGGTTACAAAATAGTCACACTTCTTACAAAGCAGCTGGTTTCCTCCAAGCGAGCCTTCCAGGAGCAAACAAGGCCCAGGAGGAAGCTACAAGGCTGCTGCGGAGGGCAGTGGTGGGTGAGTGCGCATTGGCAAGGATGTGTGGGTGATGTAAAAACATAAAAAATGTATCCGTCTAAAGCCCAGAGACTATATGGTACCCATCATCTCTCTTCTCCCCAAAGAATACAAATAACTGAAGAGGTTTCCGTCTGTATGTACAGAGAGAGAAGGAATTGGGGGCAGCCCTCTTAGAGATAAGCTGCCATACCAACCTTTCTCATTGTCGTGTTCTTTTAATATTTGCCATAGATAGATTGGTAGATATTGACACTTGTGTATATTTATACAATGATTCCATAGTTTTCCATATATATATCTCGACAAGATAAGGAACTTGGAGCAGTTAAACCATTCAGTTCCCACTATTCCAGGTGATGTACCTCCTAGGCAGTCTGGATCCAAACGACTAAGACTTTTTTTTTTAACGATGGAACTGGTTGCTAAATGTCATTTAGACTACAATTGATTTTGGCCCTACATCATACTTTGTTATCATACTTTGTCCAGTGTCTCCTTCCAGCAGAGACTACTAGTTTAGTTACTTTCAAATACGTACTTTGTTATCATACTTTGTCCAGTGTCTCCTTCCAGCAGAGACTACTAGTTTAGTTACTTTCAAATACGTACTTTGTTATCACACTTTGTCCAGTGTCTCCTTCCAGCAGAGACTACTAGTTTAGTTACTTTCAAATACGTACTTTGTTATCACACTTTGTCCAGTGTCTCCTTCCAGCAGAGACTACTAGTTTAGTTACTTTCAAATACGTACTTTGTTATCACACTTTGTCCAGTGTCTCCTTCCAGCAGAGACTACTAGTTTAGTTACTTTCAAATACGTACTTTGTTATCACACTTTGTCCAGTGTCTCCTTCCAGCAGAGACTACTAGTTTAGTTACTTTCAAATACGTACTTTGTTATCACACTTTGTCCAGTGTCTCCTTCCAGCAGAGACTACTAGTTTAGTTACTTTCAAATACGTACTTTGTTATCACACTTTGTCCAGTGTCTCCTTCCAGCAGAGACTACTAGTTTAGTTACTTTCAAATACGTACTTTGTTATCACACTTTGTCCAGTGTCTCCTTCCAGCAGAGACTACTAGTTTAGTTACTTTCAAATACGTACTTTGTTATCACACTTTGTCCAGTGTCTCCTTCCAGCAGAGACTACTAGTTTAGTTACTCTCAAATACGTACTTTGTTATCACACTTTGTCCAGTGTCTCCTTCCAGCAGAGACTACTAGTT
Source organism: Vicugna pacos (assembly GCF_048564905.1). Classification (NCBI taxonomy): domain Eukaryota; kingdom Metazoa; phylum Chordata; class Mammalia; order Artiodactyla; family Camelidae; genus Vicugna; species Vicugna pacos. Next base: position 18,163,166 of record NC_133015.1, on the reverse strand, counting down.
TAGTTACTCTCAAATACGTATTTGGCTTATTTTCCTTATAGACCGTCTTTAAATTATTAGTCAGAATAATGCCATCAGGGATAATGACTGTATTTTTCAGCTACCTAGCTGCCATGTAAAAATATTCTAATTGTATGTAAGCAGGCGTATTATGCATGAGCTCTGAGAAGTCCTTAGAGAAGTACAGCTGTCTCCATTCTTTCCTCTTTCCTATTTGCAAAAGAGGAAGTGATGTCTGGAGCTCTAGCAGCTGTTTTGGACCATGAAGAGGAAATCATGGGCTAAGGCTGGCAGCAAAAAGATGGAAGGTGCTTCAGTTCCTGATGAGTGCTCAACCTAATCCCAGTTCCGTACTGCATGTCGAATTTATGTATCCATGAGACAAGCTTCTATCTTTTTTAGACATTGCTATTTGGATATTCCATCACTTGTAGTGAAACCTGGTTCTGAGACATCTCTCTGCTGAAAGGCCGGCTGGAGATTTTAGTCAGGTTAAGACAATCAACTTAGTTTAAACCATCTTCCCAATACAAACGGTACATAAACTTGCAAATGCTGATGAAATTGCACTAGGACAGATCTTTATAAAAAGAGTAAGAAACATATGTAAATATCATATCTGAATTTAAATACAGTATCTAACTGCCCTAGATTTTGCAATGTATTCATAGCCTTGAGAGGAGATAAGAAACCACTTTATAATCCATTGAATCCTTGTAAATTCTGTTTACATGTGTTTTTAAAATGACATTTTTGTGCTACCAGTGGTGATGGTTAGGAGCTCTGTATTACGAAATATTCTTCATTGCTCTAGAGAATAAACCGAGACTCAGTCAGTGACCTGGCAGCCCTCCAGGGGAACAGGGCAGTGCTCTGGGAAAGAATACTTATTTGTAAAACCAATGCATTCTTTTTCTGAAATGGCTACCAGCTGCCACTGTCTTAGTTCGGTGTCTGTCTCTTGAGTGTCATCTCTCCCTCCTTCCACAAAGCCTCACCCATCAATCTGCACGGTCCCAGTATCTGCCGGAACTAACTCTAAAAGGAACCTCTGAGCACGTCATTCTACCACGTAACTTTGTTGATTCCTTGTCGCCTTTAGCTTAGCATTGAATGGCCTGCACATTTTCTGTCTTCTCTTCCATCTATTCCTAGTGCTTTATCTCACTTGCTCTCTATTTAAACATGAAATTTTCACCTTTCTGCAAATAAGCCACTCCTTTCACACCTCTGCACTTGGAACAAGTTATCTTCTCTGCCCAAAATGCTCCCCCAACCCCCAAACTTGCTTTTCAGAACCTTCTGGAAGCATATGAAGGAAGCAGTTGTCACTACTACAGAAGTTAATCACTCACTCCCTTGCCCGTTTTCTGCACTTGGTTCTGCCCTTGTCACAGCACTTCCAGGTGACACTATAATCCATCTGCCCTCAAGTCTGAGTCCCCCTCACGTGTGAGGTGCTGGAGCGCTCCCCTGTACTCGCCCCAGTCCTCAGTGTCCATAACAGACAGGAGCCTGCTCTGCCTTGCAGAATGGGCTGGATTCATACCGAGAGGGGGTCATCCCAACAAAAGGTAATTTGTATCTCAGTGTAGATTTTAGGGTAGTATGATTAGTGGGGAAATAAGGCAAATAATAGGACTTAAATGGAGATTTTCAATTCCTTAGAAGAGAAACAGGAATATAGATAGCTGATGAGCCATAATAGCTTTCTTCCCACCTTGAAGAGAAATTCAACATTCCTCAGAACTGAATTTTTCTGAAATTAAAATTATGGAATCATTGAACCGTCGAGCTAAAAAGGACCTTAGGATGTACTGACTCCAACATCATAATTGAGAAAGCTATGTCCCAGAGAGAAGAAATGATTTGTTAAAGGACGCCCAGCTAGTGAGTGCCAATCAGACCTAAAATCCTGGTCTCTCAACTCCAGTGTCCTTCAGATATTTCAGTCATAATTCCCTGGTTAGGGGCAGCCAGCAGCTGCGAAGCAAGTGGACTTTAATTTCAAGTTAAATCAGAGCCAAGTCACAGATAAACCCAAAGATTCCAGCTACAAATTAAACATGGGAGAGAAGATTATTTGATGAAAATTTTAAAATCATACCCTGTGAGAGAAGCCCCTAGTTTTCATAAATGAAAATAAGAAAGGATTGAAATGACTTCCTCCATCTGAGTCATAAAGCCAAAAACAGAGACAAAAGTACAACTTTGAATACAGTTGTGAAATGGACAGCACAAAACTCCAGTGGATGAAATGAGATACCACAGAAAGTAGGTGTCCTTTCATTTAAAGCAATTGGAGCCTGTAGTCGGCCAATTAATTAAAAAGTTAGGTAAATAAAAATTCATTAAAAATGATAACATACATACTCTCATCATTTTAATTTAATTTTAAACATGAATGTACACTTAGTCTTTATACGTGGAGAGACAAACTTTTCCTTTAGTTACGTGTATTAGTTTTAATTGCTGCTGTAACCAATTGCCACAGCATAGTGGCTTAAAATGATTCAGAATTATGATGCTATAGTTCTGGAGGTCAGAAGTTTACAATGCGTCTCACTGGGCTAAAATCAAGATGTCAGCAGGGCTGCAGGGGAGAATCTGTTTCCTTGCCCTTTCCAGCTTCTGGGCACCACCCGCATTCCTCGGCTCATGGCCGTCTCCCATCTACAAAGCCAGTAATCACCCCTCCAACCCTCCATCCCTCCTCGTATCTCCTTCTCCAACTGACTCTCCTCTTTTTTACTTAAAAGAACCCTTGGGACCACATTGAGACCCACTGAATAAACAGGATACTCTCTCTATCACAAAATCCTTAACTTAATCTCATCTGCAGACTCCCTTTGGCCACATCAGGTAACATATTTACAGCTTCTGATGATTAGGAAGTGGACATCTTTGGGGTTGGGGGTGGGGACATTATTCTGCCAACCACAGCATGGCTCTGCTGATTGGCGATGAGTTTTCTTTCCTTCATGAATCATACGTGAAGTGTATTGTCTATGGTTTCCGGTTTGTACCTTTAAAGTAAAATGATAATATAAAGGCATTTGGAAAGCAACTTGGGTTGAATTCTTCCAGGTTTGTTTCTTGATATTTTTTATGTTTGTCCCACAACCAATCTGAAATTAATTTTTGACTTAATTTGCCTCTTCTGTTCCCTCTGAAATACTGATTTGGGTTGTGTAAATACAGTTCTGTTGGCATGTGCACTCCTAGGTCACTGGTTTATATAATATTCATTTAAATGACACAATGACAATAACGAGTGTTCCTCACTTAAACCATTTTGAACATCAACAGAACTTGGTAGAAATTGCTCGACTGTGGGGCACAAGGGTGAGCAGATTGCTGGCCAGGGACCTATAGGCCCCTCATCCTCAGGGTGCCAAGAAATAAATGAAACGTTTTCTTCATCTGGTAGATTGTGTCTGTGTAGGTGGTTTAGGAAAGCCTCTGTCATATAAAGCGCCTTGTGTATTATAAGACATTCTACAGATACAAGGTATCACTGTTATTTCTGCTTTTAGTTCAAAATCTTATGCTAAGAATTACACAGATAGACACGTGACAGGTAGAAAAAAAGCAGCCAAGAAACCAGCCTGATGACTTGGGAAAGTCAGAAAAATCTGCAAAGACATTCTTCTCAAGCCAGGATAAAAGCTAGAATTAAATTAAGTTAATTAATAATGTAAGTAAAATTTCAATTAGTAAAGTCTTTAATTATAGTTAAAGGCTTGTTTCCTTTATTAATCTGCTTTTACTGTCTCTCTGAAAATTTAGGTTTAGCTGTCTAACTAAAGGAGCTATTTTTAAAAATATTTAATTGGCTGGAAAAAAGTGTATCGAACCCTTTTTTCAAATGACCTATCTTTAGGAAACTGAGCTATTTGGCTCATTAAACTATAACTGTGTCCGGGCCTTCTCATGAAAGCTTATTTTAACTCGAGCTGAGTAGTGTAGGGTAAAGAGCAGTCACTAATATCCTGAGATTGTAAACACAGACATGTAATCACGAAACGGAAAAACAGCGCTAAATCCAGTTGGAGGGTCATCCCCAGGCTGCGTTCTTTTGCCCTTGAACGATTTTTGTCTTTGAACCGACTTGGGAACTGTCTCCATCTGCTAAGTTTTGGAAAGAGGGCAAGAGAGATTCTAAATGTCCTGAAGAGGGTCAACTTACTTGCCAGCCAAAGGCATGGCTCTCTCGGTCCCCATCCTAAGTGTAAGCAAAGCACACCTTCTGTATTCGTTTGTTGAGGCTGCCCTGACAGAGGGCCACAAACAACAGAGATGTATTGCCTCACGGTTCTGGTGGCGAGAATTCTGTGATGAGGCTGTTGGCAGGGTGGTGCTCCCTCTGGAAATTCCAGGCAAAGCCTTTCTCCCAGCTTCTGGTAGTTCCCTGACTGTGCTACCACAACACAAGTCTTTTCATGATGTTCTCTGTGTGTCGATCTCTGTCCCTTTTATAAGGTCATCGGACACATTATTAGAAACCGACCCTACGCCAGCATGACCCCTTCTTAACTAATTACACCTGCAATGACCCTATTTCCAAATAAGGTCACATTCTGAGGTGTCAGGGCTTAGAACTGCAGCTTGTGAAATTTCGGCAGACACAGTTCAATCCACAACACTTTTTACAGGGGAAGATGCCATCATCCTATGCTTTGTACTAATTCTCCAAATGATTTTTTTTCCAAATGAATTTTAATTTTAATAACCAGTACATAGTCAAATTTAACCAGGTATGTTAATTATAATCATAACCATAAAAATTATAGTGAGTGCCAGAAGAAACAATAAGCCAAAAAATTAATGAGATAAAAATTGGTTAATAAAAATTGGTGAAGTTTATTACTAGCTTTGACTGGGGGCACCATCATCACTAAGAAAGAAGAAACTAACAATGAACACGAAGTATGAGAAGCAGAGAAAAGATAGAAAAAAAACCCAAAAAACAGAGGGAATAGATCACGTTTAAGGAGCACATGCAGCCCCTTCTGGGAAAGCATGTTTAGCCAGTGAGAAGAAATTGTCCTGAGATTAACAGGTGGCTCCCTAACATACCTCAAACATCTGAGCATCCTTTTTCTTATCTTTGGTGCTAGGGATGGAACTGACAATTTGTTTCCCTGGGATGGTCACGGTTTAGATGTGCAGTTGAGTATCGAAAACAAAGTCCATTTATCCAACAAGGTACAAGGTAGTAAGTATGTCTCTTTTATAGTAAGCATTTAAATAAAGTGCAAATACAAACTTTCATTCAAGGACACAGGTGTGAGGAAACACACACTGGACTAAAAATGTTAGATACATTTGCCCCACTTGTGCAATAAATACTGAACAAGAAGGAAGCACCAAGGATTCTACAATCCTTCTTGCATATCAAGTTGTATTTTGGTTGCTTAAGAACCATTAAAGTTCGCCATCTTTCTACAAGATCTCAGTTATGTGGGGTTAGTCAGTAATTCTGTGGATAGTTCAAGTTCTCAGAGTTTTAATTTCCTTTTTTTATGGCAACATTCCCCAGATTTGTAGTATACAGTTCCATGTGTTAGTAAACAAAACTTACTGAATTTCGGGTCACCTGTGTTATAGAGGCAGATGTTTTGAAACATGAAGTTGACTCTCTATTAAACACTGTAAACAACCATAACACACTGAGAGTGAATTCTGTTCATTTGTCTCTTTCTTATAAGAAGAGTTTGCAGATTGTGCTTGGCAGAACCTCCTATACCATGTAATTGCAAAAGTAATTATTAAATTTAAGACATAAAAACTTCATCTTGGTTTATTTTGCCTTCAATAAACTTTCATCACCTTTAACCCACTTTCTAACTCACTAGCTTTCTATTCATAAGGAAATAACATCTTGTCAAACTTTAGAATATTGCTGCTGAAGATCAGGAACGTAAAACGACGTTGTGCTGTATTTCCATTCTCTCGCACTAGTGGAGACTCAGTTGCACCACACACTAGGACAGGCTTTTGGATAAGTAGTTAACAATATCCCAGTGATGCTAGGTCTCTTAATCGTTCTTTTAGCATCCTGTACTTCTCCTTTGCAGTAAGTATCACAGTTATAACCATACATCTATGCATTTCTTGTTTATTAACTGCGTTTGTATAACATCGTAAATCTTATGAAAACACAGGCTATATCTGACTCTATATTTACTGCCTAGTATCATAGTGTCAGAATAAACATAAAATAAATATTTGTTGAACGAATGAATGAAGGAGGCAATTTCAAGTGGCACCCTCCCAGTCCTTCATAAATTCTCGTGACTTTTACAGTAGAAAAGTAGGCGGTGTAGAGTAAGTCAGTGTTTCCTCAGTTTGCCTGGTTTTGAAAATGCAGATTATCAGATCGTTCCCATGGAGATACTGATTCAGAAGGTTTGGGAACCTCAGCATCAGTGTTTTAAAGCAGCTCTCCTAGAGGATACCTATAATGGAGCAAATTTGGGAGATACCATATTAAAGGTTTATACCGACTTAGATGCATAATTCTAGAATGTTCCTCTCTGTTCAGTTATCAAAGGACTTCTGGAATCCTCACAATTCCCATGCTTTTTAAAAGAAATGTTGATATCATTATACTTCTTACCCACTTGGAATTTCCTGATTTAACATTTGTAATTTTGACTACTTATGAGTGACACTGAAGAGCACTTTGGCTCTTGAAATTTGAAACTGAATCTTATGGTGATGTGCCTGGTCTTTGAGAAAAAAAGACTTTCAGCTAGTGTGGGAGTCTAGCTGACCACTCAGCATCTTACAGATAACACAATTTGACTGTTTTCTCATTACATGATCTTTGATCTTAGGATAGTGTGTTTTAATGGTATACACAATCACAGTGCCTTGTAGTGGACATTTGTTCTTTCATTCTTCCCAACATCCTTCCCCTCTTCTGGTAACAGAACCCAAGTTTTGCTTTGGAGGAACCATTTTTAAATCACGTGACATGGCATAGATACCACTGACCTCACCCCCCAAATTTTAAAGTGGCGTCTGATTGGATTAAATCCACAGGCGACTCCCATCCCTCTAGCCAAGTAACTGGTTGAGTACAGGGCACAGAACCTAAGTGAAGCGAGTGAAGCAGAGGAAATGTTTGCAGGGGCTTCTGGGAATGAAAAGCACGTCTCTTCTATGGAGGCTACTGAAAGAAATCTTTCTTTTTCTCGCTGATAAAGTGTGAAAATGTAAGGTCTAGAACTGCTTGGATCATTTTGAGACCATGAGGCAACTGAGGGCTCTCAGAGGCCCTGGGTGGAGTCTGAGAATGAAGTCAACACTAAAAGACAGAGAAACTGAGATTAAATCAGAGCTAGAAGACATCACACAAGTTTCCAAATTGTCTCAATTACAGCCAGCCCTGACTTGCCTTTTCGAGTATGTGAGCTAATAAATCTCCTCTGTTGTTTATATCAGTTTGTGCCGGGGTCTCTATTCCTACTTGAAAAGTAAAGATTCCTGGAAGATATAAGATCCAAGACTGTATCAGGATGTAACCCTCAGTGGTCCCCGAGGGAAGAGATAGAGGAGCTGGGAAGTCATCAATGGTGCCAGAGATGTACGTAGAAATACCATGAAATACCATGGTTTTTGTGCAAGAAGTAAAAAATAAAATCCCTTTTTAAGGAACACCATGGCCTACCCAGTAACCACATTTGCCAAACTAGAAATCCATAATCATAATCTAGCAAAAATTTTTTTCTGATATGCCAATACATTATATGAAACCTCAGAATAATACAAAAAATTGAAATCGCATTTCATTCTGTATTTCACTAATTGCCTTTATTGGAACGAAAATAAAATTACATAAAGTCAGGATTATCTCAGAAAATTCAGGGCATATGGTGACCATATCTAGGGAACATCCACCTTGTTTTATTGGAATAAATTATTGTTAAAATGAACACACTGCTAGAAACGCTGTTACCAGTCTGCGGGTCATAAAGATAAAAAGAGATAAACCAACCTCTTAGTGCTGAACTGGCAAGTGACAAGATGCGTTCTGCACACAATAGGTATGCAGTGAATGTATCTGACTGACGAGAAGCCTGCTAGGACGAGCAGTGAGCTGTTTAAACCCTGCTGTTTCTTGTGGACCTTGCCAGCGCTGGCTGCAGAGTGAGGGTTCGGTAATGATTAACAAGAGCCCCAAGCTACGGCTCCTCTTCCTCCGCTTCAAACTTTCATAAACCCTACAGTCAGGTGCTGGGCTCTCATCAGTGACTGAGAGGTCCACAGGCTCTGAAGGAAACGTTTTTGTATGAGATTATTTGTTGAGGATAATAACTTCACTGAGCCTGTGTCAACAGGCTCGTTACTATGGAATTTGTAAATATATTCACTAAACTGTAAAATGATAGTCTCGTATTGAAATCTGACCTGCTTTTAACCTATGCGTTTTAGGCATCTGGCATCTAAAAATTCTGCTGTACAATGCAAATCAAAGTAGATAAAATCAGTTAGTTGAAAATAAAAATGAGGGTGAGCAAGTCTTTCCATTTCTGGAAGAGACTAAGAAACAAAATAGAGACCACTTTTGAAAATCCAGATCACAAAAGGTTTTAAAAAATATTAAGAAATACATGTACCTATGTATTCATACAGGTAATATGTATAGATACACACATACACATATATTTCAGCTGAGCTCAGCATTAATGAACAAAAGGTACCACAAAGCTTAAGATAAACCAATTCTGCTTGTTGGAGAAGCACGTAGCACGTGTGCTATGGTTTTACAGAGTATTTGCGGAGGAATCAGTGGCCTATGTAATTCTTAATTTAAGCATCACTGTCACACGATGACAAAAGACCACATTTTCTAGAATAACCAAAGTTAACATCTCAGGTTCCCATCTGCCCAAGACAGAACTCTGCCCCATTCACCACAAACTGTCCTGGTCATTTCTCAGCATTTCCCCTCCCACTCCGCATACAGCCTTTTTTTTCCCCCCCTTTCATTTGTTCCCTCCAGATTTTTTACAGTAATAGGAGTAACTGTCATTCATTGATCATTTACTATGTACTAGGTGCTAGGTGATTTACACATCTCACTTCCTAACAACATTAAGATAAGTGCTCTTTCTAGTCATTTTACAAATAGGGAAACTGAGGTTCAAGTTCATAAGCTAATAAATGACAGAGTCAGAACTCTAGCCGAATTTTAACCCAGTCTGATTCTAAAGCCCATGCTCCTAACCATCACATAATTGATCATTAACTATTACCTTTGGATTTCTTAAAAGGATTTCTAAAATTCTCTCAATAATTGTAAGGTGAGATATTCCCGCTATACCATCTGACCCTGATGTATTGATACTGAAATTCTTCTGATAAACCACCGAAGTTTAAAGGAAAAGATAAAATGCAACAGACAGTATTTGCATGACTTGTGGCTTTAAGTAAGACTTGATCAATTATAATTAGACAGAATCTGGTAGTTCAGACTCGACAAGAACACACTGAACTTGTATTTTGCGCTTTTTAGTAATGACTCACCAGGCTTTATATCGGATTCCATCTGAAATTCATCAGTGCTGTATCCAGGAAGTTTCTTTTTTCTTTATCCACCAATTTCATTTCATGGTCTCACTGTGCTTTTCCTGTAGAAATATTAATGATTTTGGATGACAGAGGCTAGGATGGTGGTCCTCTGAATATAACAGTCAGACTGCTGTTCTAGTCTTCTCTCCACATACCCAGTTTTTTCTTTCTTCCTTCCTCAACCTTCTCTTATTCCTTTTTTCCTTCCTCTTCTCCCATACGTTTCCCATACTATCCATCCTTCTTATGGTCCCAAGGTCATTTTTCCTTTTCTTTTTCTTTTTTTATAATTAGACATATGGTCAAGGTATGAAAAGTCTATATATCACACTTTGAGCCTTTGATCACCTTGGGGAGATACAGATATAGATTCAGATATAGATGGATAGATAGATGGATAGAAAGATGATAGATCACTCTGCCCTGACTTAAGACATAATTATTTCACATTTCGGCATTCACGAGATCAAATCTGATACAACTGATGGTGCCTTTGATTTGATGAAGTACAGTAAACACAACACTTCATGACAGTGGTATGTTTTCCGGTAAACTCAAGCACCCTTTTTAAAGAAAAATCTTTCTCTCAAACACAAATCCACAACTTTAATGTCTGTTTTTAAAATTCTCAGACACCTTTCCCTCTTTTCTCTCTTCATGCTCCATACAAAAATGAAATGAGATCGGGGCTCTGTAATTCCAGGGGCTCTTCCTCCTATGCTCTAAGTCAATAATTTTTAGGAAATATACACCAACCCTCCTTTTCAAATCAAACTCCAAAATATGTCATTGATTCTTCCAGGCATTTTCAAATCTGCTAGCCCATCTCTTCCTTCCTCGTCCTCCCCCCCATCGCCCTCTGTTAAGTGACAAGGTGCTACGTGCTGTAAGTCTAGGTGCTGGAGCAGCCCGAGTGGGCTCCAGCGCCGGCATGTGCACTAGATGTACATATTTTATTCTTACCTTTCCTCCACAGCCAAGACTGTCAGAGGAAACATGGCATCTTTTACAGCTTTCTGCTAAGTGTCAGGCTTTGCACTTCAAATATTTGATAAGTGGAGCATAAGTTGCAGGAGCACATCCATGCGAAAGGCAGACACACAGTATAAGTTTAACTCTCCTATTAACTTTTTCATTTCCCTGCAGAAGTTGTTTCTGTCCATATTTTTACTTCAGCTGGGCTGAGTGGGAGAAAGAACTCAAAGGGAGGTCGAAGCAGATGGTTGTCACAAACTGCATACGGCAATTGAGAATTAGTGTACAAGCATATGCAACCTGGTACAGTATGAAACATTCCAGCATATGAGTGCCGAAATAAATCAAGCCTGGAGAAGATCGGGATGATAAAAAGATGGGTTCTTCTCTCCCTGTTACATATATATATTTAGGCCTTCTGAATTCATTACGATATGTTCTCTGTTTTCAGTAGGCACGTTAACACCTAAATTGAGCAGATTCATGTAGATTCTGGTATCTCGCCTTTTTCTCTCATCTACAGTGTGCTTTCTGAAAAGACATATTTCTGAAGAGATCTGCATCTTTTTCGTATCAGGAGGAGTGGAAATGATGGCATCCACTGGCTGGCCTGGACAAATTTAATCACCATCACACAAACTAAGCAGATATAACATTACATTTTCTCCCGAATTTATTAACAACAAGTATGCACCAGGCACCAACCGTTTACATACATTTCCTGTGGACATTTTTTGACCACTCATGACCCTACTGGTGGCCAACCTGTTGAAAGCAGTTCATCCACAAATACATGCACTTTTAAGTGTTTTCCCAGTAAGAACGGTGATAAAGAGACACTTATCAATAGTCGTTAACAGCGAGTGGTGTCAACTTCACAGCCCAGAAGCCCTTACAGTGGTAGCAGTAGTCATAGCAGCAAGGAACGCAGCGCTGCCATGTTGGCTTTTATAATTACAAATCATTGACAATCCTTCTCATCAGTACACTCATGAATTCCAGTTAATGGGGTGAAATGTGTCTTCCCCCCATTTTACAAACGAAGAAACAGAGGAGGAGAGTTTAATTGTCAGCCCTCCCCCTTCTCAGAAGAGTAAAGACCAGTTCTACACTCAAGCTTCATGCTGGAGGGTGGAACCATCTGCTGCTCTGCCTCAGTGGGCATGGATTTTGTGGCTGCATGTAAGGCCGGGGCTGCCTCTGCTCCTGCCCTCAGCAGCAACTCCTCCCTTCCCTGCCCTTGCTCCCGATGACTTTTTTTTTTAATTGAAGTATAGTCAGTTTACAGTGTTTTGTCTATTTCTAGTGTTCAGCATAATGTTTCAAACATATATATATATTTCTTTTCATATTCTTTTTCATTTTAGGTTACTACAAGATATTGAATATAATTGCCTGTGCTGTACAGTATAAACTTCTTGTTTGTCTGGTTTTGTGAGGACTTCCTTGTGTTTCTGATGTAAGAGATATTCTGCCACAGTTCAGTAGGTACTCTGTGTGATTTGTTCCATATGAAGGTGTAGTTTTTGCCATATTCGCTGGAGAGGGTGAGCTATCCATCCTTCTGCTCCACCATCTTGGCCCAGCTCCTCTCCAATGACTTTTGAAGAAGCCACAGTTGTTTTCAGCAAGGCCTTTCCTGTCCTTTCCAGCCTTTTTTGCTTTGTTTACCTTCCCATCTGCCCTTCTTTGTGAGAAGTCAAAGAAATTCAAGACACAAAAGAAAGAGAAAAGGGAGGGAAGTGATAGATATTGGCTCAAGGATAAATATTGAATCACATATTGGTAGACCCAAACACAAATCAAGTCTGAACTACAGGAGTCCACCAACATGCACATAAATCATTTATAACGATAATTCAAGACTAGGTCCAAATCTCATTAAAGTATATGAATCCTTAATCTATTTTGGCAAAAAAGCACCAATACACATTTTTTCTTTTTATCATAAATTACAGTTCTGTGGCACTGTGCAAATATTACCAAGCTGTAAGACAGCTGTGCTCCATTAAAATGTGTAATGGTCGCTGATTTCTTACAGCACATGGTCATCAGGCTGAATCTACAGCCAGTAATTAGGAAGATGAAATGTTTAATTGTGCCTTAATTTTGATAAAATTTATCTGTCACACATCCCGCAGCCGAGCATTATGCTCACAAATCAATGTCATTGGGCCGAGCAGGAACTCAAGCACCAGATTCTTGTTCCTGACAGATTCATTTGAATATGTAACTGCTTGTGATGAGCTACCAGGCCAAAGAAGAAAGTGAAAACTTGCCCTGTGGCCTTGTTCCAGTGAGGTGTGTCCTGTTACTTCCTTTAAGGGAAAGCAAGGCTCAAAAACAATTCCACTCTTAGCTCTTCACGGCCATGTCTACCTTTAGCTTGGATAGTGTAAAGAAAGACCACCCTTCAAGGTCTACCTTTTTCATCTTAAAATCTTTTAGTGCAGGGAGAAGAGATAGATGGAAGGAGTTGTCGAGAGAAGAAGGAAGAGGAAGAGAGAAGAGAGAATTTAGTAACGTGCTCTGTAGCCCTAATTCCTCGTATCCTTTTCTAGGGGTAGATCGGTGAAATTGGCAAGAGTCATCGCATTTAACTGGGTCAGGCATTCAGTGACTCACAGATCATCAGAATGTTAGACATGAAGCTTGTTTTAGACACAGGGGAACGGAAGGCCAGAGAGAGTGCCCAAGGACCAGAGCACCATCAGGAAGAGTTCAGATTACAACGATGCAATCACAGTTGAGATAACCTACATTTTACAGAAAGTTTTATAATCCTTCTGAGCAGTATTTACAAATCATAATGTTGAATACATTTTTTAAATGGCAAGAGATAATATTTTAAGCACAGGGAAGTGTAAGTGCAAATACCTGCCAATGCTGAAAATTAATTTGTGTCATGTTTTCCCCACAGAATGAATCAGTGATCAACTTTCTCACCCACAATAACGATGGCTCATTATCCAAGAGAATTTAAAGAGCATATGTAGGAATGTACTTGACATTTTTATGTTACATAGCCCTGGAAGTGAAAACAATGGAGGGAGGTCATGGCAAAGACTGCGGGAAGGGGGTGTAAGGCAGATGTGAAGAAAGATCAGGAACTTAAGATCTCAATGGACTGTTACTGAGGGCACAAAACAGCCCAGACCACTGGAAAACCATGAGTGTCCAAATGGAGGGCCCATTTTCCCAGGCCAGCAAGTTAGATTCTCAGTGTGGCCTCAAAATGTTCCTAATAGGCCAAAATTTTGCCCAAGGACACCAGTTAAGTGTTCTAAGGTCATTCATTCCTCACCCGGCAATTAATGAACCAGCTGAAGACTCACAGAGTATGCCAGCTTACTTTAAAGTAAAATATGTCTCAAGATCAGGAATAATTTTAGAAGAGTCTTCAGGAAGAGCCAAATGGCATTAAGCTATAGCCTGCTAACAAGAAGACTCATTAAAACACTTTTCTAAACTTAGCCATGGAAATAAGTCCAAGCTAAAGATATCATAGTCCCCGTTCCCTTTGGTACTATTTTCATGGGCAGATATATTCAGGGACTGGATAAAAGGGTGGTATTCTAGTAAGATGGTTGTATTGCAGCCTACGAGAACACCACATAAGCTAAACAGAAGTAGGAATGGCTTGGGGGTAACAAATGGCAGGGAGAACAATACTAGATGACTGGCATTTTGCAACTTTACGACAAACTGCTTTCGCACCCATTGTCTCATTTGGGGCTCAGGTTAAATCTATCCCATGAATACCCAAGAAAAAACAAGTTTCCTCTGTATAGCACAGGGAACTATATTCAATATCTTGTAGTAACCTACAATGACAAAGAATGTGAAAAGGAATGTATGTATGTATGTGCATGACTGAAACACACTGTACACTAGAAATTGACACATTATAAACTGACTAGACTTCAATAAAAAAGAAAAAAGATTAAAACCAGTGTGTCAGGTACCAGTGATTGGCTCACTCACCATATATTCTAGTGGGTCTCTGATGCCAGAAACACTATTTCCCAGACTCCTTTGTTGAAGCGAGGGTTCCACGTATGCTTCAGGTACTGCCATCCAGGGGCACGTATGTGAGGGCTGAGCTGCATGCAGAGGGAGGAGGGGTGCAGGGCGTCCATTTGCAGGGCACCAGACTGGGACAGAAGCAGCAGGATTTTTGGAGCCAGCAGTCATGGCGGCGACTCCCTGATTTGTCCAGCACGTCTCTAATTCAGCAGCTTCCCATTCAGGGCAGAGGTGACTTCCCGGTTCGCCGCGTGGCAGGGGCAGCAGAGGTGCCTTTCTACGCGGTTTGGGGGACTTCCTTCCCTTCCATCTCAGTTAGCTGGAGTGAATTCCGTGGCTGACACAAAGAGCCGCCACCAATATGCCTGAGTTGTATCATCCCAACCCAGTGTTCTTTCACCACTTGTCACCACAAGGTGGAGAGTAATACAAATTATGTATCCGGTTTAGAACTCGGGAAGACATAATGGTTTTTGAAAACTCTGTTTAAATGGCTTTATTATGGTATAATAGAGACAGCAATAGACCAATTAAGCAGGAGAACTGGATTCTAGTTCCAGGTATGCTGTGAGTCCAATCAATATTCCACTGGCATAATGTCCTCATCTTAAAAACAGCACATATACAGTCAAATCAGTGATTTCTTTAGGCACTCCCCTCCCAATATTCTGAGACTCTACAAGGATTATTTTAAAGTACATTTATAGATTTAGCTACCTACCCAAGCAATAAACAATAAGTGCTTTCACTGGAAGTACAACGCCATTTAGCTATGGGCGGTTCCAGGTGTAGCTGCAGTGCCCTCATGTAAAAATAGTTTCTTTGTCAGAGTTTTTGGGACTGATTATGATGTGCAGTGTTTTCAGAGGGACAGTGACACGCATCTGTTCCATCTTGACCACCCCATCTGGACAGAACCACAACTTCATATGCCAGTGTATGATGGGATCCATATGATCCCACCCCCAAAATATATAAAGTCATGTACAGGTTTATGTTTTTAGAATATCAACATTGCTAAATGAGGAACTTTCCCCATTTTCTTACTATACCTCCCACTCCACGGAATGTGCATGTGTCAAAAGTTGCCATGTTAGAAAAGTTAGTGAAATTAGGAAACTTGTGGCTAGGTGAAACTTCATTCATTCCATCAGCACACAGTTATTGAACAAGCCTTTACTTACTTACTTCACCCACATTTAGTGAACTCCCACTCTGGGCCAGGTAGAACTCCAGGTGTCACCGTCTGAAGGACACGGTCCCTCCTCTTACGTGCACACAACCTAGAGGGAAAGATAGACCAGTTAATAAGTACATGCTTCTCAGGACGATGACTGATTGGATGGCAGCAGGGGCTGGTGAGTGGAGCTCATGCAGGAGGGGTTTATAGAGGCTTCCCCAGACAGGGATGCCCCAGCTGTGTTCTGAAGGCTAAGAAAGTGCCTTCAGTGAAGGAGAGAGTTGATAGAGCTTTTCAGAGACTCGGGGCCAGCCTCCAAAAGACAGAGAGAGACATTACAGAGGCTGTGGCATATTTGGAACACATGTCAGTCTAAGCGGGAATGTAAAATTGAGTAGATATATGTTTCCTGTGTTTAGCATTTTTATCTTCTACGAACAAAAAAGCTAACAGAAGGCAATATTCATTTCTTTTGCTGTTTTCTGAGGTGTGAAGGGTACACTGACCAAACTAACTCGCCAGTCTCCAACCCTTTGACCTTTCACAATCTTCCACAATCCCACTCCTAAGGATGTGTTGAAGATGACAACTTGAGAAAAATTTGCATTTCCTGTGAAAATATAAGTTAGCATGTTTTTATTAAAATTATTTAATTCTTTAAAACACAAAGAGGTGTCTCGTTCATTATTTATATTTACTTGATGGAAAACGTGAGTCCAACCATTCTAGAGAAATCATTTTAAAAATCTTGAGATTTATGACTATTACTTGAGACTACGGAAATCTGAGGTGTGCCTAACTAACCCTGAGCGCTAGCTGAAGTGAGTGACGGGACCGGCTGGCCTAGGGCTCAATGAATAGCGTCCCACTTCTCCCTTAAGAATAAATGCCAGTGATAGAATATGGTGGCAAACATTACATAAAATAATCTAAGTTCATAAATCAGTACTAAACACATTAATCAACAAATATTTTTGATCAGAGGACACATTATGGTCTTTTCACTTTCTTGGGACAGTCCTGATAATCTCCAGTCCTCATTTTCTCTACCCACTTCATTGATGAAGGGGAATAATGTCTTGGGAAAGAGATAGCCTCTAAATTGTCCTTATTACAAAGACAAAGAATTTACCAGTCTACCCTGGGTACTAAAACGACTGCTGCTCAGTGAAGATGGATACGTAATGACACCAGGTATTACGAACACTTGTGCACATATGTAGAAATAATGTATGATGTAATAAAGATGTGCTTTTTTAAGCATCCACAACTGATAATCTGGAATTAGAGGTGAAATAGACTTGACAAGCACATAAAGATGGAAAAGATGAGTAAAAGAATAAAATAAAATAAAAGTTTTAAAAAATCCATTTTTATTTCAGAACTCAATGATGTATCTTTGGACGTATCAACTAGAGATATATCTTGGGACCTATCAACCAGAGAGGAAAATACAAGTTAAGTCCCTCTTCCACAGGTCATCCTGACTGTTTCCTCTTAATAGTTCTGTTATTACAAAACATGCTGTCAGGATTTACACGCTCACTTAATGGGTTTTATTCATACAACAGAGCCTATTTCTTCTTGTGTGCACGGAAATGACTTAGCAAGTGGAAATGGTTCAAAATTAATAAGGGAAAGACAATATTAGAAACTCTCCAGCACTGCTCCTTCCTCCTCCTCATTCTTGCGTCTTACTATATAAGGCTATGTCAGTCGGAAGTCAAGAGTGTTCCAAGGGTGCCGATGCCATGGGTGGGATGTTTGTGGTGAGGAGGGATAAAGTGGTTGAAGAATGTTGGTTCCTTTGCCACAGAATGAACCTTTGAACTCAAGTCTCTTTCACTTAGAAAGCAAATAGCACTAAGACAAGTCGGTTAGCCAAAGTGACATTTAAGCAGTGCCTGAGGCCAGTTCTTGGGGCAGCGTGTTATTTGCTTCCAGAATTCATGTTTTCAACCCAGCAGTGGATGCAGGAGTCTGCTGAGACAGGTGGCTGAAACACTGGACTATGGACACCACCCATGGAAGGGTAGGACTGACCACAGCGATACATCCAGGTAAGTCTTCGCCTATGTCAAAGGTGGGACCAGGGGACCCCCTCCACCTCCTATACTTCTCTAGCTCAGTATTTAAGTTTATTCAAAGATGTGTGCAACCACAACCATGGTCAATTTTAGAGTTTTCATCACCTCAAAAAGAACTTGACTCTTCAGCTATCAGCCCACAGAACTCTGCAAATCTCAACCCCACCCCTAAGCAACCATTGATCTACTTTCTGTTTTTATAGATTTCCCTGTTTTGGACATTTACTATGAATGAAATCATATAACACATGGTGTTTTGTGACTGGCTTCTTTCTATTAGTATAACGTTACATATCGTAACGTGTATCAGCATCTCATTCCTTTTAAGGCAAATAATATTCCCTTTATGTATGTATCACATTTTGTTTATCCAGTTGATGGATATTTGGCTTCTTTCCACCGTTTGGCTGTTGTGAATAGTGCTGTTGTAAACATTCACGCACAGGAATTTGTGTAGATAAATGCCTTCATTTGTGTAGATATATTTTCATCTCTCTTGGTTATATACCTAGGAGTGAGATGGCTGGGTCATATGGCAATTCTATGCTTAATTGTTTGAGCAGCTGCCGGACTGTTTTCCAAAGTTGTTGCACCATTTCATATTCCTACCAGCAGCGTATGACAGTTCTGACACCCGACGTCCTTACCAATAACTGTTATCTGGCTTTTTGACTTTGTGATTCTAGTGCATATGAAATAATACCTTATTATGGTTTTGATTTGGCTTTTCCTGATGACTAATAATTTTGAGCATCTTTTCGTGTGCTTATTGGCCATTCGTATATCTTCCTGAGATACATTTACAGATGTAATTCAATTGATAAATTTTAACATGTAAATATTATTCTGTGCCCTCAAGGGAAACTAAGAATATAAAGATTGTAAACACAATATATTACAGGGCAAAATTACTATATAAATACCAAGTTTTGCAAGCTAGGGAGACATGACTTTCCTATGTTCAACTATACATAAAATATTTATAAATATTGATTTGTGTTTTAAATCCCCCCAAATTATAAAAGCAGAACTTTTATATTATACTTACTGAAATAATTCAACAAAATAAACACTACAAATTTTCAATATCCTTAAAAGTTTTAACTGTCTTTTAAATAAAATGTATCAAAAAAGAAGCAAAACACATTCTTAAACACAAAAAAGAAAATTCAAAGTTAAATTGTTGGAATGGGTCGAAGCTGCCCATAAAGGTACATTCATATCTTTAAATCCTTTCATTGGCCACAAATGAGAAGGTAAATTCAAATTTTACTGAACATTTAAGCTAAAAGCAATAACAAAGTCTCTAAGGAAAAAATGGCAAAAATAATTAGAAAACAAATTAAACAATGAAATTATTATTATTATCAAACTACTTGTTTAAAATTCAGAACTAATAAGTTACATAAATCTCTGTTAAATCTAAACAAGAAAAAAAAAACCTACACGTGAGAAATTGCACAGCATATCAAAAGTAAAACTTTTTATTACAGGGGAATACACCATTGCACGTTAGTAATGTCAAAAACTTCTAGAAAACACACAACTTTCCAAAACAAGTAACTTAAATGGAAACAAAACATACAAAACAAGTATATGAAGAATAAAGAAAGTCACCAATAAGTGACCTTCATAAAACGTCTCCTGCTTCTAGTGTATATACGTTTGAATTTTGTTACGATTTAAAGAGATCATTCTCATTTAACAAAAAGAAATGATCAACTCTATAACTTATATAAAGCAAAAAATTCTGACTCCAATGGATAAGTAATACATACTTTACTTTCTTTACCTGAGAAATTAAGTTTCATGAAAACAGCCATTTGCAGTTGAAAAATTCAACACCAAAAAAGAAAAAAAAATGAAATCAGAAGGAATAAGGTCTACACTGAGCAAACCTATGACTGTCCTTATAACTATTTCTGGATTTTTTAATACTTAAATAATAAAGATAGTGCAACAAAGATAGTAAATATACTTACAATTAAAAAGTGATAGAATTGGGATTTGAACCCAGGCAGTCTGGCTCTAGAATCTATGCTGCTAAGCAGAGCTCAAACAACTTTCTCTGTAAAGAATCAGAGAAATAAATATTTTAGGTTTTGTATACCATATGGTCTCTGCTGCAATTACTCGGCCGTGCAGCTGTAGGATAAAAACAGCCACAGACAAGACATAAACAAGTGGGCGTGGCTCTTTTCCAATAAAACTTTATTAAACAAAACCAGGCTGTGGGACCAATTTAGCCCACAGGCTACAGATTGCTAAAGGCTGCTTTTAATACCTACACCACGTTGTGCTGATCGAAGTAGCAGAAGAGAAGGAGCCACAGACATAACTCTATTCCAAGGAAGTTACAGAAGTGAGGATTGGAATATTCATTGAAATCCCAGAGAGAAATCTTAGTTCAGTCAATAGAGTAGGTCAGAAGGCAGAATTAAGAAGTGGAGTTTAAAAAATTGACTTGATAGAAGATATAGTGATGAATCATTATTTTAGTTGCCCTCCATTCCTTGACTTTCATACACAGAACATGGGAAACCAGAGTGGTAGACTCTTAAAAAATAGAACAAAGTATCTGGAGAAAGCAAGGGCTCTGAGTGTGGTGCCTCATTGTTCTGCCATTTGGGCGACCTTCAGCTTGACAAATGGCTTCCCATCCACTTGCCCTGTAATAAAGTCTAACAGGCAACATGCACAACAGCATTCCTTTTGGAGCTCCAAACCAGAATTCCCATTCAGGAATTTCTGAAGGAAAAACACTCTGGCGGGAAAACATACTGGAGGAAACAGTTTTACCTACACAAGAATCAAGGAAATACGTATCCGCATTATGCTTCTTACCATAAATATGAAAGATAGCTAAAGCAGGCAGAAACTAGCAGAATAAGAAAGACCAAAATTCAAACAAACACAAAAAAATTATACCATGGGGGAAATAGAAGTAAATCAAAGAAGGGAAGATATTTCATATGTAAAACAAAGCATTTAAAAAGGAATAGAGAACAAGAAAAATAATGTTCTTGAAATAAAAAATTTAATATATGGATCAGAAGAAAATATAAAAACAAAACAACAACAAAAAAACTTTTCTGTAATGTTGAGTATAAGGCAAGAAAATATGAGAAGAAAAATAATAACTCATAACTCATCAAAGCTCAATCCAGGAGTTCCAATATTGATAATCCAGTATCAGAAGATCCAGATACAAAGAAAAGAGCAAAGATAAAAGAGGACATTATTACTGAATATAAAAATATTGCCTAAAACTGAAAAGCATTATTCTTCAGAAAAAGGTGCTGCTAAGCTGAGTGCAAAATGTCCCATGCATCTTCATAAAATTTTTAAATGCCAAAGTTATAAAGGATAGCAGCAATGATTGCAGCTAACATTCATTGAGCATTAACCATACCAGCTACTTTTCTAAACACTTCACAAATATTAACTCGTTTAATGCTCCTAACAACCCTTTCAGGTAAATAGCATTATCTCATTATCTCTTATTTACAGATGAAGAAAGTGAAACACAAAGACCTTAAGTATCTTGCCCAAGATCATACTGGGGGTTAGTGATGGAGTTAGGATGCAAACCTAAAGCAGTTTGATTCTGGAGCCCAAACTCTTGGCCACTGAGTCCCGAAAAGAAACAACAGGTCCCTCTCAAAGCAATAAGAATCATAGTTGCATCAAATTCCTCATGGTCACTGGCTTTTTAAAGACAGTACTGATGGTAGTATAACTTCAATGTCCTAAGGGAAAATTATTATTTTATTAAAGTATAGTTGACTTACAGTGTTATATTAGTTTTCGGTGTACAACATAGTGACTCAACATTTTTATAGTTTATACTCCATTTAAATCTATTATAGAATATTGGCCTTATTACGTGTGCTGTACAATATATCCTTGTATCTTAGTTCTTTAATACATAGTAGTTTGTTCTTCTTAATTCAATATCCTTATCTAGCCCCTCCCTGATCCCTCACCCCACTGATAACCACTAGTTTCTTCTCTCTATCTGTCAGTCTATTTCTGTTTTGTTATCTTCATTAGTTTGTTTTATTTTCTGGATTTCACACAGAAGTAAAAACATACAGTATTTGTCTTTCTTTGTCTGACTTACTTCACTAAACATAATACTCTCCATACATGTTGCAAATGGCAAATTTTCATTCTTTTTTATGGATGACTACTATTCCACTGTGTGTGTGTGTTTTGTATCACACATCTTTATTCATTCATCTGTTGATGGACACTTAGGTTGCTTCCAAATCTTGGCTATTAAACATAATGCTGTTATGAACATTGGGGGTCTATGTTTCTTTTCAAATTTTTATTTTTAGTTTCTTTGAATAGATATACCCAGGAGTAGAATTACTGGATCTTATAGTATTTCTATTTTTAGTTTTTTGAGGAACCTCGATACTGTTCTTCATAGTGGCTGCATCAATTTACATTCCCACCAACAGTGTACTCCAGTTCCCTTTTCTCCACATCCTTGCCAACATTTGTTATTTGTTGTCTTTTTGATGATAGCCATTCTGACAGGTGTGAGGTGATATCTCGTTGAGGTTTTGATTTGCATTTCCCTGATGAACAGCAATGTTGAGCATCTTTTCATGTGCCTTTTGGCCATCTGTATGTCTTCTTTGCAAAAATGTTTATTCAGGTCTTCTGCCTGTGTTTTAATTGGGTTGTTTTTTGATATTGAGTTGTATGAGCTGTGTATCTATTTGGGATATTAACCCTTTATCAGATGTATCATTTGCAAATGTTTTTCCCATTTAGTAGATTTTCTTCTCAAAGAGAAAATTATTCTTTTCCTTTTGTAAAATTATTTTTTTATTGTAGAAATCTGTCTACTCAGCTAAACTATCACCATTTCTGATAAAAGAGTGTTATTTTAAAACATAAAAAAGACACAGAAATTTTCCTCTCATACATATCCTTTAAGGAAGTTATTTAAGGGTATTCTCCAGAAAAGCAAAAACAACAAAACAAAGAAACCATTTATGGAAAAGAGTGGATTCAACTCAGGAGATCCAGTCCAGGATTTAACACAACATCCCAATACTGTGCAGGTCAATAGAGCAACCAGGTCATTGCAGAGCAAGATGGTTTTGAGGAACAAATATCTAGGGAAAAAAAGTACATGATTCAGAGGCAGCATGACCGAGAGCATGGAAAAACTTGAGTATATTACAAAGATATTTTATTATAGAAAAAAGTTAGAAAGATTGAAGAACAAATAAACAAAAAATCTATACACAAAAGCTACGATTCAAATGTAAAGCAAATCAGAATGTGGCATAATTTAAAGCAGGTGATAAAATGTGAAAAAATTCTATCAATTTTACCAATGATAGGATCTGTCTCCTTACAATGGACACTGGCTCAGTTTACATGAGCAAGAATTGATATGCTGACCAAAGCTGATAAAAAATAAAATTAAGTGATATTATTTAAATTTGCAAAGGTAATCAACTGAAGAACTAAAAGTAATAATTTAATTGTCCGAAGTTGGAAGGATGAGGCAAAAGAGAAGATGAAAGAAGAGGAATTTATCATGATAAGAGGAAATAAATACTTTCTAAAAGCAAGTAATCAATGAAAAGAAAAATTTTTCAGAATTATGAAAATAATTTTTAAAGGCATGGGGAGTAAAACTGATGATTGGGATTGGGGAACAATTTATTTTCCCTCCTGATATTTCTTTAATTGAGAAGGACCAAATTAGTGGAACATTTCTCCTTCTCTCCACCCTGGACTGAAACAAATTTCATTTGTGCTATATTATAGAGACAAATGAAGAAATGTTTAAAGTTCCCAAATCCTGATCTTTATTCCTTCATTCCAATGAGACCGAAATTTCAAACCAGGTGTTTCCTGAGTGCACTGGATTATGATACCAAAGATCTAACAATTCTTGCTTAGAAAGTGGAGTGTGAACACCTCTCAGAATCTGAAAAACACAAAGAGGGTCTTGGACCTGGGGTCAATGAGGATATGGGACGATGAGAGATATACAGACTTGGGCAGAAAATCTGTTGTCACATTTCCCACACTTCAATTGCTAATAAAAACTTGGTAATGAGGGAAGAAGTCTTTTCTGGCAACACTTACGACTGGGTAATGACCCATACTGGGGAGATAAATCCAGTACGCAGCCATGCTTAAGTAAGAGAAATTCTTATTACCTCATTTGTCTACTAATAAGTGTGTCTTTAGAGGGTCCTTTAAATATTATTGATACGGTGAGTGATAAAAGAAGACTTATTGCCTGAAAACACTGAGTAAGTTACCTTCATCACAGCACATGCACTAGAGGCTCCTCAGTTTGCATGGAAGGTAGAGTCGAGAGTCAGAAAAGTCTGCTTTTATTAAGAAGAAGAAGAATCATGCCCTTGATCTTTTTTTAAAACTTAGCATTATTAAATGATTTTAGCTGCCTTTTTTCATGTGGTTGTGACATCAACTTCAAAAGCTAATTTAATACATTTCACATCTGTTCTACCTTTGACTTTGAGGAACAATCTACCTTGACTTAGAATTTATTTGTTATTGATCACATGTTCACTAAATTCTAATACATATCATGCAGAATGCTGGACATTGGAGACTCAGCTGGAAACAATTCAAACAAAAGCCCTGCCCTGGTGGTGTTTTCATCACAGCCCTGCCAGTGTGACTAATGTCCCTCCTCCCAAATTGAAACTCCAGCATCTTTTCATCTTCTGTATCCTGTTTGGTGCTACTCAAGGCCTTGAACATAGAAGCTTGCCAAATATTTACTATGTAGAATTTCAGTTTTCCACTTCACATTACATAGTTGATTGTGTCCTGGCATTCTTCCTACGCTAGTGACTGAGGAGAGGGGACGTGGCAGGGATTTACTCTTCTGCTGGGACACACAGCTAGACTACATTTCCCAGCCCCCTTTGCAGTTATGATCACATGACTAGCTTCTAGCCAATAACATATGAGAAGTGACTCACTAGAAATGTGCCACCTCCAAGCCTGGTGATAAAAAATCCTCTCATTAGAGAACTTCTGTGCTATTGGATGTGGAGACCCACAAAGTTATCGAAAGTCAGCAGAGCCCTTGTCAAATGAGGTCATAAAATTGCCATGTGGAGTAGAGCTCCCCTACTCACTTGGGTCTGTCTTGGACTCTTCATAGAAATGAGAGATAAAATTCTGTTGTGCGTATGCCATTAGTGGGTTTTTTTGTTTGTTTGTTTGTTTTTGTATTTTTTAGGACAGCAAGCTTATCCAAATCAATCAACGTCTTTGCACCTTGTACCGAGAACGGTTTAGGAAGCTAAATGATAGACTGAAAGTCTCCTCCCTTTTGTGCCATAAACCGCCCCTATCTGCAGTCAGTAGATGACTGCTTTTGCTCAATAACCCCAGACACCATGAAATCACAGGCTTCACTCTCATTTAGATGTTTATAGTCAATCAAGTCCGTGATAGCAAAAGTGAATGATCATCTATAGAAATTTTTTCTGTATTCAAGAATTCATAGCTGAGGAAAAATTGAACACATTTAACTTTTCCCAACTGTTATAGGCTCACTGTTGAAGTTCAAGTTTGTCTAGACCTAACCTGCACAGTTGTCAAAATTTATCAACCAGCCTATTTTGCTTTTCTCTTTACCTCCAGTTCTTCTCTTCAGCTTCTACTAATTTGCCTCAAAAGACTGGGAAGATGCCTTTCAAAGTCCCTTTCACCCTGTATTCAAAAAACTATTAATTACATTTTGATAGAAGTAAAAATAAAGCTGACATTATCACACACACACACACACACATACACACACACGCACACCAAACACACATGATAATCCTATGCCAGCTCACCAGTAAATTACACATGACTCTCGAAACAGAGAAAAACATTCACTTCAGAAAAGACGGCATATTTTTCCTATCACTTTGTGATTCCGTAGTAAGTGGATATGGTTTAGCTAGAATACTTGGACCAGAAAATAAATGACTCCTGCTCATCCTGCGGGTGCCAACTACGTTCAAGCATGAGGGGCTGCTGGCCCGCGGTGCCGACATACAGCACCTTCGCAGGGAGGCCGAGGCCCTCATGCTCCAGCAGTACCAGACGGCGCTCCGATGAGGCGGGCTGCTTCTGGCAGGTGGTCGCACAGGAGGTAGTAAGTGGAAGCAGCTCAGCGTAAATAGTTCCAGTGAAATACAAGAATAATATTCTGGCGTCCCCAGCTCATTTTCTCTCATTCATGACTCACAATAAACACATAGTCTGATGGGCAAATGGCTAAACGACCCCAAAGAAATGAAGATTCATCTCCAACCTCTAATGGAAACTTTCTGTTGACTCAGAAACCTTTTCCCCTCAAGTTAAGCAAAGTTTAAACAGATATAATTCTCTCCTCATTGACCTTGGAAATCTGTCCCAGGTTGTTCGCCATTCTGGTCATCTCTTCTAGACCAGCTGCTGTCTTCCTAGCAAAGGGGATTTGGGGCATTCCATGGGTCAGAAGAAGGTAATGTGTTCTGGGCCATTTCTAATCCATGGAAAGCCCCAGGTGTATAAGATTGGACAGTCAACAAGAAAGACAGGAAGACACAGAAGCAGAGACAAAGACAGTATCTGACCCGGGGGAAAAAAAATAATAAACTAAGATTCTAACACACCCATAGACAACTCACAAAAATGTAATAGCTCTAAGAATTAAAAAAATTTTTGATGAAGTTGAAAAATGTAATCTCAGGGTTTTACTTTGGGAGAGGGAGATGAAAATTTGCAGAAGCTCTTTTCACATTTAAAATATGTCATTGAAATTTGGTGTTAGGTAAAAGAGGATTCTTTATACTATGCTCTCTAATTATACATAGGTTTGAAAATTCCCTCATGAAAATTAGAATTTTTTTTAAATGAAACAAATAAATATCAGATTAACAGGGATTCCTCATTCACTTACCATGTTTATAACTCTATTTCTATTGTTTCATTTTCCAGAAATATCCCTATTTCTACAAAGAGAATTACTAAGAGGTGATATCCCTTTATAAAGGAGAGGAAACAAATTTTTTTTTAATTAGAACAAAGAAAGTAAAGTTTCCAAGTTTAAACCTGTTCTAGTTTAAAAGGTCAGGATTTCAAGTTTGATTAAATTTTGCACTCCCCTGTTGCCCGATTTCTGTTCAGCCTAGACTAATTACTTTCAGGACCTTGCTAACTGGGGGGACTAGCAAAGAGAATTTGTCATGTGCCTCATTTTTCTTAATATTTTCAATATTTATTGTTCAATTTTTTAAAAGTTATAGTAAATTAGATTAGTATTCACAAAAAGTCAACATGCAGTTCCCACAATTTAGCATCTCAAGGTCATCATTGACCCTCCAATCTTCAATAAGCCTTTTGAGATTATGTTCCTAAATTCCATCTGTAATTATAACTTGGCCATAGAAAAGTTTTTCTCCACAAGGATTCCAGGTAAATTGCTCTTTCTTGGCATTCTTTGTGCCCATGAAATGAGGAAAGCTGAAGTAATTCCTCTTTTAAATTGAGATGCCCCTTGAGGTGACGAAATCTTAACAATGTGGGCATAGCAATCAGTGGGAAAAATAAATGACCAACATGGGATGTTAGTCTGAAAAGCTGGGAAAACATATTTCTATACACGCCTACAACTGAAATCGGATGCCAGACTTCCCAGGTGATGCCAGGGCTACATGGTCCTCAAGTACAGCGGGATGCTGCTGCCATCCGTCACTCTTAACTGAACATCACAGTGTCCCAAGGCTCCAGGACCTGAGACCCAGAGCCTAAAGTTGTTGGGATATTTATGCTACCTGCTCAGTGATAGTCCTCCCGGAGAAGCAGGTAATTGATAAGTGAATGAACTATTCAGGCAATTAATGAAATACTCACACACATCAAACCCTGATTTAATAAAACCGTATGACTTCTGAGGCTTCTCTGTTTGCCTGGCAATTTACATCCAGGATCCCATTGAATCCTAACAGCACTGTAAGCAGGTGTTCTTATCCCCATTTTACAAATGAGGAACTGGGACACAGACTAACTTATTCACCAACTTGTTCAAAGTCATAAGTAGCAGAAACCAGGATTCAAACTTAGGAGTAGTAAATGCTGCTGGTGCCTGGCTGGTATCCTCTTAACCTGATCATTGACTTCCAACTTCCAATCTACAGCTGCATTTCTTTTCCTGGTGATTTCTCCTCCCTCTGTTCCCTGCTTTGCCAGCTCTTGAGTTCAGCCAGAATTGCCTGGGAAGTAACTCCCCTTTGGAGCAGCGCTCAGCCAATGACTGATGGAGTTCGGTGTACAAATACCCCAGCTCTCTCACTCCTCCAGGGAAATAACACTGGCTCCCCCATTTTCCTAATGGGTTCAAACTTGTTCCCCATCATGATAACCTACTTGATGGTGTACCCTTCACTGGCCACCTTTACTGTCCAAAATTGTCCCCCCATCATCTCCACCCTGGGGTTTCCTGGGATCACCCTGCAAACAAACCACTTGTCTCAGCATCTCCTTCAGAACTAACCTAAACAAAACACAAGGTCTGTCTGATTTAAACCCTTACGATGCTTTCACTCTTCCATGCCAGGGCCACGGCAATTCAGGAGAGAGACAAATGTCCAGGATCTGACGTCACATTAATAATAAGGAAAATCGGGTGTTTAATAAACACACATCAGTCTTTCTCACTGGATAGGAGGAGGCTTAGTGCGGCAGCTTGATCAGTCACACCTTTTGCCTCCCATCACCACTGGGTCCAAAGTATGTGTCACTCTTTTTATTCCCAAAGTTGATCATACACAGCTGGGTGGGGCGGAGATGGGCATCCCTTTTCCTCCTTGACCATTTCTAGGCCTCTTACTGCTGGCCTGCGTACTTTATCAGGGAGGCCGTTGTGCCCAGGGGTTAGAGGGCATTCCTTCATTCCAGGAATGTGACTACTTAGGCCTCCCTGTTAGACCTCTAGATTAGGGACTCAATAAATACGTCTTAGAGCTGAATATGACATGGAAGCTGAGATGCATCAGAGATGACGTGGAAGCAACAGAAAGCATTAGAGCTGTAGCAGCCTCATAGAGCAGACACTGAGAGCCCTTCGCCCAAAGGGGAGTCTAGGTCAGGCTAGCTCTTCAGGCTGAACTTGGTGAATTTAACTGTGCACTTACTTTGTGCTCCCGATCGTGTTCAGCCTTGAAGACTCAGAGGAGGGCATTACACAGACTCTGGCTCTTGGAGCCTGAATTCCATTGGCGGAGGCAGATTACGAGCCAACATTGTTGGGAGTACACCGTCAAAGTACAGGAGTAGTGAAGTATCCAAAGTGCTGTGTGATGGGTAGAGGGTGGGAAGCATTCTGTGTGGGGTTTTAAAGATAGCAGAAAGGTTTGGAAGGCTTCACACAAGGTAACAGTTGAGCTGGATTTTGAAAGTGTAAAAAGGAATTTATCAGTAGAAAAGATGAAATAGTGTGAATAGTTTTGGGGAGAGAAGTTTGATCTTGGCTCTAGACAGGAAAAAATAATTTCCTCTTAAAAGTCAGATGCTTAGAGATATACAGTTATAAAATATTAAAATTATACATTCTTACCTTGGAATGCTGGGGAAAAACAATAGCTAATAATTCTATAGCATTTACTCTGACAGATTCTGTTCTATATGTTTTACATTTAAGAAGTCATTAAATTTTCTCACACCAACCTTATGTAATAAATATTACAATATCATTACAGATGGAAAATTAAAGGTACAGAGAGGTTAAGGACATTACCCAAAGTCACACAGCTATTAAGTAAAGCCAAGTAATCTGGTATTAGAGTCTTTGCTCTTAACGAGTATACCATAATGCCCTTAGCAGTAAAGGTGAATTAGGACTAAGAGTTAGAAATGACTATAGAAACTTGAAATAGGTAATAACCAAAGAGAGTAGTATTTTATGTAAAATTTCTCTCTTACATCTGATTTATACTCTCATATGGCCCCCCAGTACAGTCCCTTGAAGGCAGTATGGTGCATGGTTAATAGAATTCTGGCATCAGCCCAATGAGGACTTGGGTCCCCAGCAGCTTTGCTGCATACTTCCTCAGGGGCCTGGGTCCCATTTCACATCTTCCAGAGACACCCACCTCTCCATCTGTCAACTAAGGAGAAGAGCAGTCCCCATCCCATCAGGATGTTTTGAGAAGTAAATGTACTAATGTATGTGCTGAACTTAGTGCAGTATCTTGCTCATAGTAAGTGAAAAATAAATGTTAGCCATTTATAGTAGTTGCAAATTTTAATAACTTTTATTGTTTATTTTACAAAGCTGATGAAATGGGCTGCACAAGAGTAAACCTAGAATAAGAGAATGCCAGGGAAGTAACAGAGGATTGTGGTTGGAGGTGTAAACCCTCCTCTTGGGGAGTAGCAGCAGTAGCACATCTTCCAGGTGGTACCATGATGTTTTGTCAAGGTGAGTCAGCAAAGGATGGACCCCCATATTTACTAATAATCAAGGGGTCTGGTGTCTATAAATCCCAGTGATTGGGACCAGAGAGCAGCACAGCGAGTGGGTCAGTCTTCTCTTTAAATGGCTACCGGTAGGGACCATCACTGACACAGATTTTTTTTTCTCTTTCTAAGCAAAGTTTGTTTTTTAATAACATACTGATAGAGTCATACGATTACTGTATAATAAAGAATGTGTTCCTGGGAGGTTCCCCTCTAAGTCTTTGGCATTTTCCTAGTGATAGGAGTACCTGTTATTCATGATGGGCCGGGGTAGTTTATGTTAATGAGGTGACTCAGAACGAGGGCTGGCTATGTCAGAAAGACCAGCCATGTGGTTGGAGAGGTTGGCTTTGAGCCACATGGTATCAGCCCAATCTCCGGGAGAGGAGGGGAGATGGAGTTTCAGGTCAACCACAAGGCGAAGGATTCAATCAGTTATGTCAGCATAAAGAGACATCAAATAAAAACTCTGGACACTGAAACTCAGGTGAGTTTCCTGGTTGGTGACACACACTGATGTGCTGGGAGGAAGGCACACCTTGAGGCCATGAAAGCTTCATGTTTGAGGTGCTGCCTGACTTTACCTTATGGGTCTCTTCTTTTGACCAGTCTGGCTTTATACCCTTTGTAATCCTGAGTTCTTGACTTCCGTGGGTTGTTCTAGTGAATGTTCAAACCAGAGATGGTACTGGAAACACACAAATTTGTAGCTAGTTAGTCTGAAGTGTGAGTGGCCTGGGGACCCCTGAACTTGCAGCAGGTGTCTGCAGTGGGAGGACTTCTGCGCTGGACCTGGGAAGTTTGCCCTTCACTCTGGGTAGTTGGCACCAGAGTTGCATGGCCATGGTCAAGCTGAGAAATAAGGATGAAATGATTACTAGAAGTAAGACATTATACTCCAGCAGGAAAAGCTGTAGAAAAGTGAGGTGCCATTTTAAAGGAACCTAAAATCAAAAGAACCGTGCGGTTTTTAAGAAGCATATTTACAAAAGCTTTTTACTTTAACCTGGAACTGCTTGCTCACCTTTATTCATATTTTTGTGGCTCGTGCTTACAGTCGGTGCCTGTTGAAGGCCATGCAGGCATCTGTGGGCACTTGAGGTTGTCAATTAACTAAGCCATCAAATAAGGTGATTTTGTCCGGACAAAAATACCACTGCGGTAAGACTTACTTGTTTGCCTTCTCTCAGCTCAGTGCCTAACTTGGTTTAAATTGTGCAGGAAGATGCCAGGTGTTTAAGATAACCACTGGTTATCATAAATGCTTTTATTCGATCATTGATTCATCAGACACACATACACTGACAACCTACTACGTACCCAGCACAGGGCAAGAGAGTGAAAAGAACACAACACTTGGCCTCCAAAGTCTCCTGAAGCCTGCTTGCTGGCTCTGTGACCTTCAGCAAAGCATCTGCCTTTCTGTCAGACAGGGGCATCGGACTAGATCACATTATTGGGGTTATTTCTATAATCCAAAAATCCCGTCCAATTCTAAACGCTACTGATTCCTTGAGTCAGCCTGCACTTCCTGGGAGACTGAAGCGTGAGGCCCCTGTTCCTCACTGTGTGTTTGCCAACTCTCTCGTGAATCTTCCCTCCTCTCCTTCTCAAAGCCCCCTCCTAGCTCCATAAATCTGCATACGAAAGGACCAGACAGCTGCAGCTCTCAACAGCTTTGGTTTTCATCACTGCCTGTGTCATCCTGCTTGCTGAAGCTGCTTTTTAAAGGGGCTAAGCCTCCTTTAAACAATTCTAAATATTTTTGAAGTTATAAACCAGAACATAACAAGCTTACAAGTAGATAAAACAGTAGGGTTTTTCTGCAGGTGGTTAAACTAACTAGAGGACTTCTCTGTGGGAGCTGTTCTGTGATGTGGGCTGATCAGAGGGGACCAGAGGAACATGGGAGGAGTTAGGATCACGTTAGGCAGTAAGAGAAGCATCATCCATCCATCCAGGAAGCAGGAGAAAGGGAGAGAAGCTCGCCGTAAGCGAGGACATCCTGCCTGCAACCCACTCTGCTAGGTGCTCTATTTATATCAATTTAAATTTCCAGGCACAACCGAAAAAGAGTCATAGCTGTTGTGAGAAATGGTACTCAAACTGAAAGGACATCACTGCCAGAACAGCAAAGACGACTTCTGGTCTTGCTAAACAGAAGTCAAAGGCAGAGAAATAGACATTCACACACTCACGTCCTGCCACTCCCTGTTACGATTCTTTTCCTGCAAGCCTTACTCCCATATCCCGTCTTAAATTACATCACTGATTTAGAGATAATGAATTGTTCTGTGGCAGCTCAGGTAAGCACACAGCACCAAAAATTTTTTTTTAATACCAACAGAAGAAAAAACAGCTAGCAAAATATAGCAGTATGGTAATTTAATAATGAGATTTACATTTCAAAGCCTAAAATCCCGTGGTCCAACAATGAGCAATGTCTTTGACATGACCTTGAGAAGCCACTGCCAAAGACTCACCCATGCAACTTTTATACCTCTGCCCCCTCCAACTGCTCTAAATAAATGGCATTTCCCTTTGTGATGGTAAAATCAAAACACCTCTATGCACTGGCACTTTGAATTTTTGACCCCAATATACTGTGATGTCTGGCCCCTTGTTGATACCTCATTTTCACTTTTTAGTCTTTTGGTTTTCATCATGTTGTAATTCTCACTGACCTATTTCCTAAAAGAGCAGGGCCATGGCCCAAGAAATGGTGTCCTTGGAAAAGAAAAGAAAAAGATGTAGAACTTAGAGCTTTAAAGACTGATCAAAGTCAGACTCTGTTCACAGGAAAATAAGTTACGTAGCCAGTCACTTCTATGCTTCGCTTGTATTGCTAGAGCAGGCAGATAGCTAGATATGAGCAGAGAAAGGGGGACACAGATCAAATGGGGGGGATTGGGCAGAAAGGAGGGGCACAGGCCAAATGCAGGAAACCACACATCATGTAAGCACCAGGGGTCCCTGGGCAGAGAAAGAAAAGAGGAAACCTTTGGGCTGGTAAGTGGAGGAAGAGTGGCCTGGAGACCGACAAAGAAAGGTGACACAGGAATTTCCAGTGTCTGAATGTAACCTTTTGCTCATTAGGTCCTCATTTCAATAAAATTAGCCTTGCAGATTAGAAGTCCCCATCATGCAGGAACGCCATGACACTTCCGATCCAGACTAAACAATGACAAAAATCCCTCCTCCCTTTGGGAAGGTGGAGTTGGGAAGATAATAGGGGAATACAACCCCAAACCCTTCCCTCTCCAGTGAATATTCAGCCAATTCATTTTTACACCCTTTGTAACTAATTTGCCAAAGAAACTCAGGGCAGCTGCTCAACTGAGCCTGCCCACTCTCCCCTTGAGAGTGTACTACCCATCCTTTAATAAAACCTCACTTTACTTTTTTTTAACGTCTTGTCTCTGAATTCTTTCTGGGATGGGACAAGAACCTGGAACACCGGTTACGTCCACCTGCAAAAGTATAACAGAGACCCAAGAATTTAGATTCCTAAAGGGTACAGGCTGCATGTTTGCTGTCATCATTTCATGAATGAACATTCTGTGGAATAAGACCTGTAAGACAGTAGAAAAAGTATAATCTTTGGAATCTGGAAGGCTGGATTTTAGTGCCAGCTCATCTACTTAAAATTTGTGTATCCTCGGGAAAATGAGCTGACCTCAGCTTTCCTCATCTGTTAAAAAAGGAGGAGAAGGAAGGAGGAAAAGGAAAGAGGAAAAAAATAAGACAAGGAAGGCAGAAGTGAAAAAAGTAGACAGGAACTCAGAATACCTACTTCACAGGGTGGTAGTGAGAGTTATAGAATATGTTTGAAAGCCATATATTCAATGCAAAGTGTTGTATAAATACAGTATGGTTTATAAAAATGATACTTTAAATAGTGTTAAAGTTCTCTGCCTATGGAAAAAAAAAATCCAAGACACGAGCTATGCTTGCTAGAATGCTGAACAAAAGCATCACCTTGAGATACAGTGCGGAATCCACATCCCAGGACAACTGCCGTTTGCCCTTGCAGGGTGGCAGTGTAGGTCTGGCTTTCTAGGACATTCAGCTCAAACTCACCCCCTCCAAAGAATACGTCTTTTTTCATTAGCACCTTTCACAGATTACAGACTTCTAGGTTTGACTTTCCACTGGCTATGTTTTTCCCTGCAGCCTGACGTCCTGCCCAGGTTAGGATGCTAGGCATCAGATTGTACACTCAGTCCAGTCCTGCTGACAACAGCCCTGAACTGAAATAGTCCATGGGGGCTGAGGGGTGCTTGTCTCACTGCACAGTGGAGCTGTTAGTTCTGGTTTGGTGTTTGGTAAAGAGACCACGAAACAGGACATGGAGTCTTGCAATAAAGAGGAACAAATGGAAGTAATTAGGAAAGAACACCTGTCGGTGAGAAATCGCAACCTCTACGTTTGGCCATAGCCAGCCATTGCTCCCAATTGTTATTCACAAGAATGGAGAGCCTCTAGACTGTGAATGCAAGCAATGATGGACGGCAGTAAAATTCGCAAATGAGTTTTCACATTATCTAATAAAATTCTATGACTTTGTCAATCTGTGTTGACACAGACCTACACAGGACTCGATGATAAAATGTTGTAATGGGAAGCTAATTGTTTCCTTGGGTTTATGTGTTTGTCTTTTATTTCTCTGGTTCTAGATGCAAATTCTGGATTTCTTAGAAGTGACCGTGAGGATGGGAGTCATTCTGAGTCACCAGCAGTCAAATATCCTATTGCTCAAAACATCTAAAGCCAGACAGGATGGGCAGCAAGATAAAGCCCCAACACACAGATCTGAATTTAGGGTTCTGTGGGGTCAGGGCTGCCTCAGATATGGCTCAGAGCTGTGTATTTTAAGTAAACTTATTTTAAAAGGTGGATACATTCATGTAAGTTATAGATTAGGGATTGTTTTCTATCTCTTCTAAAGATGTCATCTTGAAAAGGAGTAAGAAAGAGTATTTTATAGTCTAAACTTAGCCTCAGAAGATATCACTTTAAAAGTGTAATTCAATTCACATGTAACTTGGAAGGTATAAGCTGGAAAAGAGAAACGGAATGAGAGTGAGAATTCACAAAAGAAGATAGTTTTTACTTCATGTTTATTTGATTTTACATGCTCAGCACAAAACATCGCTGAACAAACAAATAATTGTGGAAGGAATGGAGGGAAGTGGGGAAGGAACTCAGGTTGTGTATGAACACGGAAACTATACGTGGTAAAAACAAATTTTTTTTAGTTTATTACTCTACTCCCATTGGCTAGAAAAGGGCAAGCATATAATAAGTGTTTAATAAATATTTCTTGAATAAACAAATAAAAACTCAGCATATCAAAATTTGTCTTGTTGGGTTCATCAAGGTGTTTGCCTAAGTCATTATTTTTAATTCAGCTTCAAAAGACACAGAATTGACAACTCTCTTATACATCCATTGAAAGTCTCGCAAGCACAGACGCAGGGATACAATACAACTTACCTAGTCATTTTCTATGTTAAAGGTGACAAGGCAGGAACATTATCTCCTAGAGTGACCACCAAATGATACTGCTTACTAGGTATGTATATGCCATACTTCACTTGGGAAACCCGTTTATTGGTCTCTGTTCCATTTCTCTGAGATAGTAATTAAGGGTTAATTATGCTTGCTTCTTGCCTGTCTTGTAAAGAGTTATGGAATTTAAAGCTAGTAGCATATTTTGGATTGTTGGAAATAGACTAACATGATAATTATTTTCAAAATAAAAATTGAAAGATTGAGAGAAAAATCACACTCTAGAACACCATGGCATCTGAGAATCAGATTTCACAGGGACTTAAATCTCATTAGCATCAGTTTTCAAAGCATTTCAGCCAATGGAACCGTAGTTCACAAATAAATATAAATCAAGTGTGGAAGCCAAAAGTACTTCCAATCTTACATGCTCCTTTTGTGCCAAAATGTATTCAAAATCAAAGTATAAATCTGTGGGATAGTTAAGTCTTTCTTAACTTCATAGACCCCAGGTTCTTGAGTAAATTAAACATATTGTAAGACAGAAGACTATTTTGTGTAGGGTTTTCACAAAGATTTTTTTTAAACGTTTGACAATTAAGATAATAAAAAACATACGACAAATTATCTTAAGTAAAAATAAATGTGATAATACTATATCAAGACATGAATGTATATGACAGATATAGTATATAATTTACACGGTGGCTGGAATTTATAACTGTGAAAATTTGGGAAATTTACACACAGACTCTCATTAAGGGAGGTTAAGTGATGACAGGTTCTTGGAAAGAAAGAACTGGCAGAGGTCCTCAACCCAGTCCCCTTTCAGATTATAAAAGACAATGAGTTGCCCCTGATCAAAGAGGAAAAGAAGATCTCTTGACTTCATTCAGAACGTTTAGACAAATCCTTCAGCGCTCCTGAGGACCTCTCTTTGTGGGTTCCTTTCCAGTTTCAGATAAGCACTAAGTTATGCAGAAGGGGAAAAATCTACATTCACTGTGTTGACTTGGAAGACAGTTGTTATATGACTGCTCACAAAAGATGGGTCAGGAATGTGAAAAGGGTCCAACCTGGTCATGGTAGGGGCTGACCCACACCAAAACTGCCTGGGTTGTAAGTCCAACAGCATTTGCCTGGCGTCTACTGTTTGGCAACCCTGACATTGAATCCAATGCTCAGCAGAAAACGATGTTACTCTTTGTTGCTATCCAGAGAGAGTCCAGGATGAAGATACACATTCTCACCACTTGAAAGAGCACCTCTTTGAGGAGGAGGGAGTCCTTCCTCATCCTACCCAGCCAACGAGGCACCTCATGTGTGTTTCTCCCCTGTACCTGCAAGATGACCCGTACCTTCCATGAAGGCTCTGAAACTTCCTGTCATCACACATAAGGAACAAGTTCACAAGGTTTGTCTTCTCTGACATCTCAAAAAGCTCGTAGGCCCCAAACTTATCTGTACCATACAGCCTTATCATATCACTCTCTTACGTAAAAACCACAAGAGTACTTGGCATTCTTCTGGGATCCATATACCTTAATACATCCAGACTTTTGCACAGGCTGTACCTTCTGCCTGTAACACCTTTCTTAACCTCATGACAGCTGACATGGCCTCTTCTTCTCAACACACGTTTTCTACCCTGCCCAGGCTTGCTAAAATAGAAGAGCTGAAGAGAAAATACTAAAGCTGCTGATATGCAGATCTAGGAGAAAGCACCAGCAAAAGATGCAGAAGTAGCAGAGAGGGAGTCAGGTAGAAAAGAGAAGAGCAGGCACGTGTTGTGTCCTAGCTCCAGATAAGGATGTGTTCCAAGAAGAGAGAGCCAACATCTGCTGTTGAATGAACAAGAGAGTGTTGAACATTGTCTTTGGCAAGAGGTAGGTCATTGTTTTGTTGGTGGTGGCGTGGGAAGTGTAATTTCTGACAGTGCTGAGTGCCTAGCTGATACTCACGGTCATAAAGTTAAGGTGATTTCAGCTATCCTGATGGTGTAATTTCCTTCATCAACTTTCAGCTCCCCTGGTCCAGGCCGGCAGGGATGGACAGGTGAGTTTAATAAGGATATGGGCTTGCTTGGCAGAAAGTCAGATGGGTTATTTTGAGACTCCTCTGATCTCTAAAGTCCCATGAAATAAAACAAAAGTTTTATTTTCTTTGAATTCTAAAATTTCAAACTAATTTTTTAAACTAACTTTTTAGCATTCTCCAAAGTAAGATAATTTATGGCTGCATGAAAAAAATGATAATGAAGCAATGGGGAGAGGGATCTTTAGCAATCTTCCATGTTATTTAAATCACAAATACTGGACTAGGAATAGATATTAATCCAAAACAAATGTCATGGTTTATTCTTCCAATATGTTTCACTAATTTTTTTCATCCCTTCCTTTTCCAGTTTTGATGTTGGGAAGTTGAAAAAAAAGGACTGTGGTGAGATTGATGCCCTGCCAGGTATAACCACCCAAAAGATATCCAAGGTCAAAGTTAGAGCTGCTGTAAAAAAATTTTTTTTAATAAGATGAAAGCAAGGAATTTATATATTAATAGAAATTATTTACCTCAGTGAATCATTCAAACATTAACTAGTCCCCCAAACTCTGACATCTTATAGAAAGCAGCATTTGTCTTTTTTTGTCTCATTTTAGGAAAATCTAAAATTAAAACCTACTTTAAATTCTAAAAATAAATGGTTTAACTCCTGAAAATTTATTCAATCACATTTTAAACTCCAACATACATATTTCTAGACTTGTAAACATATTTGCATTCTTTTAAATTTAAACAGAAATAGATTTGTTAAAATCCGGTTCCCTGAAATATTCAGGAGAGTATCATCTGGCTTGATTTTTATAAATTATATGTAATGTTTTTAATAAGATACTATGGAATACACATGACTTTGGAACAAGAATTAACAATTTAACTCTACTTCTTACGGAATACGAATTCTTCCACCGTATTCACTCAGTGGACACAATAAGTAGTTGTCATTCTCGGTATGAAGCGATGTTTAACTCTTGCTAAATTCACTTTGTCATAATAAAGAAAACCAACTTGAATTCCAAACATTACAAGTGACAAAACATTTTATAGAGCATTCATTTTGTATGTAGACTGCACCCGAAGTACTCGGCTTTAATCTAAACGAAAACGCCAAAGTGAAGTCAAAAGTTATTTACTGCTGCTTCTCGCCTGACATGTCTTAACAGGACATAACAAGCTGGTGAAAAGGGAAGGCTGGACAGACAGGCCCCCTTCTCTGCGCGTTCAGTGAACCCCACTAGCATTCCTCGCACAGCGGCCGTCCCCGCAGCCCCTCAACGAGAGTATCAACGCCTCGCATTCAGACAGTGCCTTCTAGTTTACAAAGTGCTTTTCATACCGGGTTGGTTTCTTTGTAATGAGAGGGAAAGTTTTGCAGAGGATTTTATTCCCTTAGAAGGCAGGAGACTTTTGGCAAGATTTTGAATCTTTCCTCTGTGGCCAATTAGTGACAATTCCACTTTTGCAAGACAGCCGTCTCCCTGTCCAATTTGACAAGGCAAAGCAAGAAGACTGGCACTGAATTCGATGCCAACAGTAGTTCAAAATCTCACCACCATCAAAATAGGAATTCAGATGCAAAATTCCAAGACTCACTTTTAGCCTGCCCTGGCCGCCAGAGAGGCTGAACTATAACCAGAGTCGGCTTCTGAAAGTAGCAGGCTGGTAGCAGTGTAATTGGTATAACGTTTCTGCAAAGGAAATTTGGCGACATGTTTCTGATGAAGGCAAAATTGCATAATTGTGCGATCACGTGCATACCAATATGTTTGTTTCAGCCTTGTTTATAGCAGGAAAAAAATGAGAAGCAACAGTATTAATCAATAGGCAGTTGGTTAACTAAACTATGACACAATTGTTAACTGAAATACTATGTAACCAATAATTAAAATACAATGGAACGCCATCTGGGGATGGGTGGCATACACCAGACAGTGTAGGACCTTGCAGGCTACGATAAAGCAGAATTTGGGTTTTTTCTCTGTGTTAATTAGAATGCCATTGGAGATTTTTGAAAATGGGAGAGACAAGATTTGACTTGCATCTTCAAAGGATCACTGTGATGCTGTGGTGAAGAGACTATGGTAGGATTGTGGGTGGAAGTGATGAGGACATGCCAAGGGCGGGTTGATGATGGCTCAGAGCAGGTGCTACCAGCATCGGAGGTGGGAAAAAGTGCTCAAAGTCTATGAACAGTGAATGTCCAGAAAGCAAGATACACTGGATATTGGGTATGAGAGAAAGTGAAGGATCAAGGAGGACCCTTGGCTCTCATTAAGTAGGTATGCATATGCGTGAGGAGACCAACGCACAAGAGAATGCATCCCCCAGAACAACAGGGTTGTCGCTGAGTAATTGGTTTCAGATCTTTATTTTCATCTTTATACTTTTGTTTGGGATTATGCAAGGAACATGTGTTACTTCAATAATTTAAAAGCTATTTAAAAAATAAATGAATGCCAAGGAGAATGAGAAACAGTTTGCCCGGTATATATTTTTCAGTCAGCCATCTCTTGTTGTACAACAATCAAACCTCATAGAACAGCAAGCAACAACTCTGGAATCAGGCAGTAGCTGGCCCCCAACCTGCCCGGATTTAGGAACCCTAGCAAGTTGCATCTCTTTATCTGGGTCCTTTCTAACTGAAGGAAAGAATTCACTAGAGCCTCCCACACAACGAACCTGAAGATTAACACCATGGAGTCGGCACACCTGCCAACCAAACCACAGAAGTAAACCTCCATCTGTGTAGCGAGATGAGTCATTCTTATTCTCATTAAGCCTCATAGTTAGCATATTTGAGTCTACCTCCTTCTGAAAATTTATATTTTCTGTTTATATTTTCATAGGCCTTATGGCATATATACCTTTTTTTTTTTTTTTTGGTAAGCCACTTGAATCCTTTTTAAACATGTGGGGTAAAATAAATACATACATAAACACTTCGATATTTTTCTCCACACCTCCCCCATTCCAGGTAGATCTGCTTTATTTAGGTCTTATTCAAAATCTTGCAATTCACTCCCCAAACTGCCTCCCTCTTTACTGTGCACTCTCGGCAGAAGTCAACCATGCAGAACCATGCAGTTGAGAAAAATATTCATGTCTCTGTGCATCACCTGGGCTATTTGGAGAAAAGGTGCAAACAAATTGAATACAGATACACTGCACCCGGGGAACCAGGTAAGACCCCGGGCAGACACACAGCTCAACGGGCGTGGGTGCACCTCTGCACACGAAGCTCTCCATTCAGCAGTGGAGAGGAATAAAACCCAACTGTGACACCATACATGGTGGGATGAACAAAATTGTTTTCATAGCGGTGGTAGGTCTTCAAGCATTCATAGAAGGACCTCCAGCGTCTACATAAAACCAGATCCCTCCTATTTCTTCCAACCTCCCTTCTCCAATGCAGCTGCACTGCTCACTTCTTATCCTTCCCCATGCGCATGTCTGGAACCCAACATACAGGTGGGGAGCCCAAGCCACGCCCCCCGCCCCTGGCTACTTAGGATGGAGACTTCTGCATTTCCAGCTCCTCTCGGGCACGCAGTCTGTGCATGTACTAAGCATGTGGCTTTCTGCATATGTCTGCACATCATTTTGCAGGAAACTCTATTTCACACTACACCAGCTTGATGAGTAGCTGTTGTTCACACCCACTGAGAAATAACTCCATGTGAGAATAATACCTTTGCAACTTTGAAGTGTCCTCAGACAGACTTCTCATCTCCAGGCCATCAGCCTGCTGTGAACTCTCATCTTGACTTTTCACACTTACAGGCAACAGTCATGCAACATACTGTCAAATGATATGAAGGTCTGAGGAGACGTGAAGGAGTGCAAAATTAAATTGGAGCCGGAACATCTTTCTGGTTCAATGTAATTTTTAATAATTAAAAAAAAATCCACCACACATGCAAGTATATTCATACTCGGTGTCAACATATAATTTCTGTTGTGTGTCTTTGAAGTATGTTTACATTTCTGATCCTCATTGACATCCCTTGTGTTGAAGATTGATGTACGGATTCAGCATCCGAAGTCCCTGTCCTCAAGGCACTTTCTACTTACATCTTCCTTAAAGTAAGGATTTCTGGCCAAAAATCTTAAAGCCGCAATTATTATACCACTGAAGCAATTGAAAGCTGGGCGTGGGTGTGGTTTCAATGAACTGTATTTTCTCTTTGAGAATTATTATAGTTTCACCAGTCCTGTTTGTTGAAAATCCAGCAAAATGTAGGCATTCAAAAAATATCTCTTATAGGAGTAAATAAGATAACTGACTCTTTCATTCCTCAAATAATTGTTGAGCCCCTGAGTGT
The DNA here is from genome assembly GCF_048564905.1 of Vicugna pacos. Taxonomy (NCBI): domain Eukaryota; kingdom Metazoa; phylum Chordata; class Mammalia; order Artiodactyla; family Camelidae; genus Vicugna; species Vicugna pacos. The sequence continues at coordinate 18,120,915 of NC_133015.1, read as the reverse complement.
GCCAGACCAGGATGCGCTCCAGAATTAAAGGGGAGTCTACTGTGAGTCTGGAATTAAAAGAAACTTACTCATGCTCAGTAGAAGAGCTGACATGTTAAGCACACTTTCCTTAATTCAGCAGGAACATTTCTCAGCCAGGGCTGAAATACACACACCAAACCTGTCGTTAATTTTTAGTTAATTAGGAAGTTCAATTAAGTGGAAGCCAGCTCATTCTTAGTGCTTAATTCTTTCAGTTAATGTCCAACTGAACATCTGGAACTCAGTTCAACCCAACAGAAGTATTGAGTTAGCACCAGAGATTCTGCAACATGCTAGGCACTGAGGGTGCCAGCTTGGGAAGACACAGGGCTGGGATGGGGAAGCAGGGCTTCATGACAACCTGCCCACCCCATCGGATGGGCGGGAAAGTGGGCTAGTACACATACTTGTAATTCAGAGTGAGAGGAGGAACAATGGAAGAATACACCAGACATGGGAAGTGATCATGGAGGTGAGAGAAAGGGACAGGGTGAAGGCGAGTGCGTTGAGCAGCCTCCTTTCCACGTGGGGGTGCAAATTTTGAAGGCCTGAATGGGTAGTAACCCAAGGCATCTTCAAGAAGTTTTAAAATTTCAAGTATCAGCTTGTCTCCTCTTGATTTGCTCCTCTCCTCAAAGGTCAGTAGACAGAAAATCTCATAAATTAAATTTTCTAAACAGCTGTATTCTGTTTAATTAAGAGTTACCATGACTGTACATCTTTAATCCCTAAATTTACAAAATGTTTTATTTTATTTTATTTTGTTTTGTTATTTTTAATGGAGGTATCGGGAACTGCATCCAGGACCTCACGCATGCTAAAAGCATGTGCTCTCCCCCAGTACAAAGTGTTTTTGATGTAAATCATAGTTTGGATCTAAAACTAAAAGAACTGTGTGTACATAAAAACATAATAATATATACATTTATCTGTATATATAAAACAAGTTTATATAAAGGATATATAAATATATATTATATATACATACACAGATAATACTAATATCCTTGACTATATATTTGCTTATGCTTGCTGTCAAACATTTAAATAATTATAAATGCCAAACGTTAACAAGAACGGTTTCACTACTAATTTAGAACTTGTACAGCACATTCGAGAAATGACATGGAAACATACGAGCCTTGGGAAGTTTATGGTCAACCAACAAATGCAAAATGCCTCGTAGCATCACCACTGCAAGACTTGCTTCTAGAAATTTTTCTTTTAAACTTCTCAGAAGGCATAGAAGATCTTTTTTTTTCCTCCAACTTAGCTTGGGAAAATTCTCTGAAGTGCTTTACGAGCCATGAATAGACATATGTCTTAGGAAAATGAAACTGCAATGACTATCATTTGTGAGTTTCAGCAAGCCACGCAAGACAATGGGAATCAAATTCCCCATTGAAAAGGAAAACAATTAAATTTCATGACAGTGCAAACTTGGAAAGATGCTACAAAATCATCATAATCTAGTTTACAGTGTTTAAAATTCTTACAAAAAACCCCCAGCATGTGAACTGTTTTATCTGTTGAAGATTTTTAAATGAATTCTGAACACCAGAATGGAAAGTGAGCCAGAAACCAAGATGCCATTTGCCTGCTGCTGCCCTGCCGGCTCAGCTCGCCACCCTTGAAGGGGCCGACGTCCAAGACATCCCTATCAATTGCCTAATAAATTCGAGTTCGCCAGTAGTTACATCCTCTAATTTAAAAAACACAAAATGACAATAGAAAAAAATCTCCATTAGAAATAACAGGAGGCATAGGCAGTTTCAGGAAGCCAGTTATCCTACCAAATAGGTTCTCCTCTGGTTCCTTAGGTCTCTTGGCCTCAAAGGCATGAAGAAAATAATTCTGAGATAGGTCGTCTTAAAATTACCAGTGCTCCCTATTGATCCTTTTGTGGTAGGAGTCAATCATCAATTTTTCTCAAAAGCGACATAAAGAAGGATTTCCCAGGAAAAGGTCTTAAGAACTCAGAGGTGGTCACGCAGAAGTAGAGTGGATTTTGGTTTCTCAATTGTTGACCTACAGTTGATGGCTGGGATGAGGCTTGTCCAACAGAGCAGGAAGGAAGCATGGCCACATTTTAACATTTATAACCACTGGGGCCTCATCATTTTGATTGAACAGATACTTTCTTGGATTGATATATGTTTTCTGGTCTTTCTGTCTCTTCTGCTCCCTGAACACAGGCTAATCACCTGTATCTCTGGCCTCAGGCACATTTCAAGTTCCAAAGGAATAAAAGGGATTTAGAGTTGGAAAGGGGTCAGGATGTTAGCCCAAATCCTTCTTTTACACTCAAAGAAAATCTAAATACTAACGTGGTTACTATTGAGTGGTGGCTGTGAGTGCCCAGCAGTCCCCATGGGATGCTGGCTGAGAACAAGGTCTGGCGTGAACTGCTCAGTGTCGTCTCCCGCGCCCCATACCCAAGAAGAGAAGTTTCTCAGTAAATATCTCTTAGTTAAAAATTCTGCATTCTTTTCCAAAATTTAAAACAAAATTTTTAGTAAATCTTTATTAAAAGCTAAGTATTAGAAAAGAGAGCACCAGTAGTTGATGTTGGCCTTTCCTTTTACTCCTGTTGATTTAAAAACAGAACAAAACAAAACAAAACAAAAGAAAACCTGCTCCTGTGTCCTAGGGGTATAAATTAATGGAATGGCTATGCTAACATTGTTCCTGGTACATGATTCTTGTATCTGTAGGGTTTTTCTCTTTATCCATTCCCATGAATGATTCCAGTGATTCTCAGATTTCCCACAATAATTAATTAATTTGCTCATAAACTCTAGCTAACACTTAGCACCTTCTGCAGTACATCATTACCAGAGTTCAAACAGTGCGGGAGGGCCACCTGAGTTTTGGAGATGTCTAGTTAATTTATCAGTATAGAACTGAAGAAATAAGTTAACACCGTTGAATGATGCTTTCAAATGATAGAAGCAGAACTTTGCAGCCTCTGCCTTCGCCATTGGCTGAGTTCCCTCCCCCAATCCTTAGAAGTAACAGTTACTATAAGACCCAGATCTGAAAAATGAACCTACATCATTGGGGAAGGCACAAGTCTCAAGTAGGGACCACCCAACATCCTTAGGACCATTCATAGATACTGTATTTTTACTTCAAAGAGAAGCATTATTTGTTTCTCTGTGTTTTGCAGCCTTGAAGCCTGTTTCTGAGTATTGGATCAGAATGATGTGTTCAAGGAGTGACAAAGAGCTGCCAATGGGGGTTGCATCTGTCTCATAGTGGTGCGTGTGTCTTCCAGGTCCTTACTGAAGTGCCACCTTAACATTTACCTGAAACAGGGACTATGGAGGTACGGATTGGAGCCCATGTACTATTCTTTGAATTATTACATTGCAAAACCACTTGGAGATTAAAACAGCTGTCTAAAATGTGTATTAACTGTATAGCATAGGGAAATATATACAAGATCTTATGGTAGCTCACAGAGAAAAAAATGTGACAATGAATATATATATGCCCATGTATAACTGAAAAATTGTGCTCGACACTGGAATTTGACACAACATTGTAAAATGATTATAATTCAATAAAAAAGGTTTAAAAAAAGGAAGAAAAAATAAAATAAAATAAAATAAAATAAAACAAAATGTGTATTAAGACTTTAACAACAACAGATAATCTGGGGAGTTTTGCAGACAGAACTCTCTCATCTTGAGAAATAGCTTTGCTGGATAACTAGATTTCATTCTCCAAATTCAGTAAGCAACTCCTTCCGTGATATGGTCTTCTGGAATATACAGAAGAATGTGAATATGCCAAAGGAATATTACTGATCAAAGGATCAAACTTCTCTGTTTCATAGAGTAAGAATTACTTTTATGCCTTCTAGACTTATAAAGATCACAAATGTATGTATCCATATGGATAGCTTGTATGTGTACCTACTTTATATCCATGAAATCACGTACCAGCATTAACAGATACCAACTTAAAAATATGCCAGCTTTGTGTCTGGCTTATTTCTTTGTAATAACTCATGACTTTGATGTACCATTACTGGTTAGAAATTCCTTCTTCAGCTCATCTTCCATTTCTCATCTCCATTGGAAAAACAGTCATAATTTCACATTCAAAAGAGTGAGAAGACCCAACCATTGCGCAAAGTTTCAAAGCCATTTTTTGCACGACAGGAATATGAGACACATGAAGCCCCCCAACGCACCGTTTCTCTTGGTAAATGCAATGTGTTCATGATTTTTAAAGACCAAGTAACCAATACACAAACAAACAAATAATTTCAAGGGAAAGAAAGATTAAAAAGTGAACTCACCATCTGTAACCGTATTTACTCTAGGAGGGAACAAAAGATTGACGTAAGTTGCCATGTTCCTCAATAAAACTCTGCCTTAGAAAAGTTAATTACAAATCCCACTGAGTCTGACATGTAGTGAGGTAATGAAAACACTTTGGTTCTAGAGAATTACAGTACAGTACACAGTGCTCACAAACAGAATGAATAATTGAAATCCAGAGCTTTTATACCTCAATGAAAAAAAAAACAGTATTTCATGGCACATAAATTTATTCAGCTTATTTGCATTAAGGTTGAATGATCAAAGCTCTGTCCACAGGAAAACAGTGATGGTACCTTGATTTAAGTGTGATGAGCATTCATAAATATTCTTAGGAAGCAAGATGTACCTACATTTAATCAGCACTTATTAAAATTTTATTCCCTATAGTTATTCAACAGGATCTGTGGTATAAAAACATAATTACAAAAATCAGATTTGAGCTCATTTGACAACAGAAGGGTTTTATGGTGACCTATCTCCAAATGTTCCTATTTGTAATTAAATGCAGCGATCAGCAGTAAGGATTTTGAAGCTGTTTTAGTAGTTCCGCTATTCTGCTTAACATGTGGCACCCGTAATAATTAAAATGATACTAACACATGCACAATTTTATGGCCCTTATGGTGCAACCCATTATGCCAAATAAGGGCCTCTGTTTTCACAGCATACTGCACATGGTCTCATTACACCCACTTTTCTTTTCCTGTCTTCACACTAACAACTGTTAAAGTGAATCAACACACGAAACGTACTATAACAGCTTAGTGTTTATGATATGTGTGCTGTTAGTCAGTGAACAGGAAAATCTAAACATTTACTGTTTATGTAAAGAATAGCGTTAGTGTTAGCGAATTGCTCGGGTCTGCTTCCTTTATTATCTAGATCACAAACGTAATGATGGGTTTCAATGGCATCTATATTTTTGCTTTGTTTTGTTTTTCAATGCAGATGTCTATAAAAACCAGAAGAATTTCACATTTACATATCTTAGAGTATTTCTTCTCAACCATAAGATAATTTGGGGATCGTTTAAAAAAAAAAGATAGGTTAAATCAGTATGTGTTGTTCCCTTTAAAAGAAAAAAAAAAGAAAGAGAAAGAAGAAGAAGAAGAAGAGTGAAAGACTTAAAGTTATTTGGAGGTGGTTTCCTTCTCGACATTCTAAGGCTCGATCTGGCTTATCTAAGGTGTTGCAAAGCTATAAACCGTTTTTATGGGGTACCACACTAAAATTTACAAGAAACTGGGAATTTGAGATTAGTGCCATTTTATCATGAATAATTTTGTAATTAAGGAGCTCCTCAAAGACCTCCGACACTCATTTTACAGTCATCAGTTCCGAATGGCATTCAGTCTTTTTGTTCTGGGACACAGTCCAAAGTAGGTCCCATTGGTAGAACACCAACGGACTGGGCAAGATCTCATGTCTGCATTTTGCAGTGCTATTTTTCTGAACATTAGTTGAAACTTCAGATAAAGAATAACAATCTTTTTTTATTTTTCTTTTCCTTCGTAAGTCAAACTCAATTCTGTGCAATTAGGAATTTTGCCATAGTGGCGGTAACCAGGAGTAAATGGAGCTGAGTAGGCCTTGAATGTTAACGGCTTAATAGCTCAATTGATTGCAAAGATACAAAAGAAAAATGTTCACAGATTGCAGCCTTCACATGGTTTGGCTCCGAGATCTCATCAACAGTGTGACGTCGACCGGTAGAGAACCATGTGGATGCTGTACGCGGACCATGCGCTCATTACAGAACTGTGAAAATTTGTGGGACTGCAAAATGAAAATTATCAGCCAGGGGAAAAAAAAAAGCAGCAAGACGAGAAGTGGTAGAGGGAAAGCAGCTTGAGAAAGACCTAACACATTCTTCTATTCAAGCTCCTTAGTAGAAAGACTAGAAACATTGAATGTTATGTAAATATCACCGCAGGTCCAACAAATCTGTCAGAAGCCTAACTATCCCAGGCTCAGAGTGTCACACTCACACGGGGAAGATTCCATCTTTGCTAGGAGGCATTCTCCAACTCTCACCAAAAAGAAAAAAGAAAAAAACCACAAAAACCCGCCCTGCTCAACAATTCCAGAAGGCAAACATGCTTTCTATCTGAACTTGAAGAAAGTTGCATCCGAAACCCATATTCTTTGATTAAAATAGGCGTTTGTGATCAGCATTACTACTTACTACCCTACGATCAAAAACAAATAACCCACTTTGTTTGTTTCTTACTGCAAATGAATTAAATTAGAAGCCATTAGGAGGACTCGCTGTTTATATCCTTGTTTCAGCAGTGGTAGTATTTGAAGTTTCCTGCGGTAAGTTCATTACTCGTATTTTGTCCAGAATTAGTGAAGCGTGCTGAAAATTGCTAATGACAGATGTTTCTCCACTCTGTCACACTTCTTGTATCATTTGATTTGGAAAGCAACATACGGTGTTCTGCTCTATCAGTATGTCACAGACTGTCTGTAAACAGCTGGTCATAACTCAGTTCAGTGAAAACCATTACTTTCCAATGAAGGGCTGGACACCCTCCAAATTGCATTTTGGCATGGCCTCGGCTGCATAATGCACAAAGTTCCTCTGTTCTGAGGTTACCTAAGGAAGATTTCTCACTTTCCCTACTTGTGTTTATGTGTCAGAAAAGAAGAGTGTTTTCTCAGCAATAGATAGATGATCAAGAGGATATGGCGGAAAAAATATCTTTTAGTGATTATATCAAGCAGGCAGAAAAAAAATCTGTGAATGGTGCATTGCAAAAGACAGCAATACAAAACCCACCCAAAATGTGTGTCTTGCCATTTCTAGTTATGTCTCCAGTTGAAGGGAGCATGAATTATTAGGGTCAAGGTCCATAAGATGACATATTTCAATGTCTCCTACAGAACAGTCATGGCAGGTGAGCATGACCACGTGGCTATCCCTTGATATCTAGTCACAGTAAGAAGTGCTAAAATCATCAATTATACGGTAGCAAAATCCAAAGAAATTTGTCCTTTTTTTTTAACCTGAAACTCATTGAGCCACAAACCCGAATATAAAAATCATATAAGTACAAGGCCATATACACTATTTTTTTTAACATGACATTTTAAAACATGCTGACAATTACATTTAACAGTGAACAATGCCAGGTTATTTGAACCATGCACAGAATAACAAGGCATCATTAGCAACACCTTTCAGAATGTTTGGTGTTTTATCTCCCCGTGGAGATAAAATCTCTCACTGCAAAACCTCTGGATGGAACATAGAGATACTGAGTATATGTGAAGCCACTTGGCACTTCCAGACCCACAGGGGCTTCGTGGTACATACAAAGACACTAAAGAGAAGGAATTGAGCCCATTTGAGGGAGAGGATGATAAAGGAACATCTCAGCTCGGCACTCATTTAATCAAATATCCATCAACAAATACCAAGTACTTACATGCTCCAGATAAGTGCTGGAGATACTCTTGTGGGACTCTCTTCTGTGCACAGAGAGGCTTGTCAGCACTGAACTCTAAGTATATGCTTTCTTCCTGCCCACTTCCGCCTAGATCAGGCTCTCACCTTATCTTTCTGAAGCCCTTCCTAACTCCCCCATCTCCGGGCCTTCCCCACACACTCCCAATAACTCTAGGAGAGCATTACAGAAAAAGTGCGCTGGAGCCCAGGAGAGAGAGCGACTGATTCTGTGAGAGAGCCAGGGGAGACATCAGAGGAGCTGACATTTTGCCTGGGTCTTAAATAACGACTCATGTGTGCAAAGTAGACAACATTTTAGAACATCCTGATTAAGAGACATGTCCTCAACTAGTTTAAAAAAAAAGACAGTTTGGGATTTGCAGATACTAATTAATATATAAAAAATAAACAACAAGGTCCTACTGTATAGCACAGGAAACTATATTCAACACCTTGTAATGGCCTATAATGAAAAGAATATGAAAAGGAATATATATATGTATGTATAATTGAATCACTATGCTGTACATCAGAAATTAATAATATAGTAAATTGACTATACTTCAATTTAAAAAAATGCAACACTCTGCAGATCAAATGCCACAAGAGTGGAAGACAAATGTATGAGGAAATTCCAAGAAATAAAACTATACACACTGTGAAGAATCTCTTTAAAACAAGATATCTTACCTGGATCTCATTTTTTCTCATCTTCTAGGCCAGGTGTTTAATAGGTACTCTTTTCTCTCATAGATAAAATCAAGATATCCTATGTATGAAAGGATGAAGGATTCAACAATTCGGCCAAAGATAATTTTTAAGTGAAAACTAAATTTAAAATTCACATCACTCATCATACCATTGAGTACAACAGGTTTCCCAAAACATTAGTATTTTAAGGCAATTCTTAAGCAAGAGGCATTTCCACATGATTCTTAGTACAAGTTCTTTCCTGAAAATTACTTCATACTGGTCTTGTTTATATATATATATATATAAGAAAAGAAAAGCTGCCTAATTATAGGTTGCGTCCATCCTTTTGAACAATAGGCTCTTTGCAGTTGCTATGCTGTAAGTCTCTTAGCTTAGGTTTACCTGCCCAGTTGAACTAGGCTGAGCCACTGAAGAGTTTTACCATCTGTAACTGCAGGAGCAGAAGGGGTTTAAAAGGCCTTTCTGTCTGCCTCTGGCAGAGGGCTTGACCTTTTTAGGAAATGTAGTCAGCTAAGAAAACACATGGTTGATTCCCTTAGCTGCTCAAAACTGACCAAAGAAAATTATAGAGAGCCCTCTTTTCATTAGCTATCCTTTTTCTCAACCCTCTCCACTCTCTCTCCTTCTTTGAATATTTACCTCTGTTGACGGTGACTCTCCTTCCGTAGCTCTTCTCACTGCTTTGCTTCTGCTAAAGTACTTAGTGAAGGGCTATTGCTTTTCCTTCACAGAGAAAGACTCTCACATGTCATTAGAAGTAAGTGGCAGTTTGTTTTTTCAAAAGGTAGTACAGGAACCTCTGTAGACTGACTACGCCCAGTGGCGATAATCGTAAATTTGGACTTTCGCATGAATATTACACAGTGATGTCTTCCTTTTTCGTTGTTGTATTTGCCGTTATTTTGATGATGGCCTTTTAATCTTCTTTTCCAACTTCCATTGATGGTCTGTTTTCCCTCACTGTAAGTAGTGCTACTTCTAACTATGAGCCATGGTTCCTGGAGCAGATGGGTGAGAAGAGAAATAATTTCCACCCTATAACTTGTTAGAAGAGCTCAGCGCCTTGCCAGTTGGCCAGGAGTTTCAGTCCTCAAATACAAAATATACAAGATTCTCAAAGGTTGGTCCTCTATGTGGTCTTATTTGAGTCTCTTGAAATCTTTACAGGGCCAGAAAATTATTCATTGAATTCTTGACTAATGAAAATTGCAAGTTATGGCCAACATCCTATTGGTAGTCTCCTGCTGTCCTTCTGATGGAAATCCTTGTCGGAGCCAGCTGACAATCGATCAGGTCCAGAAACCTGTGCTGCAGGACTGAGAAAAGAAAGACAAGACTAAAAGATGGGGTTGAGAGGGTCTCACTCTAAGCCCGCAAGACGCTAAGCCAAGAATGGACCTTGAGTTTATTTTCAGCAGTTAATTTATACAATTTCAACTAGCTACCTTGTGCATTCCTGCACGTAGGCATAGGTATTGTTTTAGGGCTCATTAACTTGTATATTGTTCTATAGATTAACATTGTTTATAGTACTCATACACTAAAGTTAATGTTCCCGCATACCAAGATCACTAACTAAGATAATTATTCAAGTAAACTGAGATCACTAACTTGTATGCTGATTGTATTTCTCTGTTCTAAGGTCATCAGTGACTTAATAGCTCTGGATGTTCCTAGAGCTTTAGAACACCTGGTGCATTCTTCTTCAAAGGGGTGGCGGGACAGAGATTGTCTTTGCTAGATCAATCTCAGAGCCTGACGCCAGCACTTTGGGATTTTCTGTCCCGTTCTGTGCTCGGCAGTCCTCAGGTCATGAGTGGCTCCCCGCAAATCCTGGCCAAAAAAAAAAAAAAAACCATTTCTGTCCAACATATCCAAAGAAATCAAAGCCACTGGTGGACATTTTGCCTCAACGAACATAATTTTTTCTCACCATTTCAGGAAAGAGATGCTTTGCAATGATACATAACCAGAGCTTTTAAGGAAATAGCAGAGCAAGGATGAGGAGGCATAAAAAATTAATTTAGGGTGCCAATACGTAAAATTTACAGTAGGATACTGACTCCTCTCTTCTGTGGATCAGAAGATAAATCAACACAAATCATCCCTGATGGGACAACTTAACAATTTTATTTTATTTCATTCAATTCCATTGAACAAATATTTACTGAATGTCTACTAAGTGCAAAACTGTTTGCAAGGCATTAAGAGAAAATAAAGATGCCTATACTCCCAAGTGTGGAAGAATGTTCCTAAGGAGGCAGATGGAAATAATTGTACAAATAATGAGGATACAAAAGCAGTGTTATAAAAGTGGCTTACATATGTGCGCATCCGTATAAAATCTCTAAAAGACTGTTAATGCATTTTGTAATTTCCAATTTAGGTAGTTAGAGCCTCATTTTCCACCAAAACAATACAAAAGCCTAAGTTCCTGCAATTAGATTACAAATAGCTTTTGATTATCTAGGGCCTGATTAATAGAGTGCCTATATAATTTATCATCCAAACAAGGACACTTTGAGAGTGAAAAGTGATGCTATTAATAATTGTGCCAAGTCAGTAGGAATAAACTGGGATTGTCCCAAGCAAATAAGGACATATGGTCACCTTATTGATTACCTAATTTTAGTGTTACCAAGACAATATAGTTTTCCTTTTTCTGCTTCCTTCTGCTACCTGGCTCTGAAAACCAGTTTATTTTTTATTAGGCAGTATTCCACAAGAGACTAGTTCAGGAATACAATGAAACTGTGTCCCTCTGATCCATCAGTTTTACACAAAATAAAGACCGGATGAGAAATCATTCAACAAACACTTATTGGACCAGATACTGTGTCAGGTGCTGGTGAAACAAAGATGTGAACAAGTAAATTCCTGTCCTTTTTTTTTTTTTTTTGCTTCAGCAGAATTGGAAAAGCTTATTTATACTCACAAACTTTTTAATATTTAAAAAAGTATTTAAAATTTTTTCATTTTAAGGTATTTTTAATTATTATAAAATATTTTTACAAATAACTTTCTAAAACTGAAGTACATATGGTAAGCTAAGGAAGAAAAGGGACTGGTAAAATAATTCTGCAAATGACTTCAATTCAATTTTCCCTCTCACGAGCCATGATCAATTTCTCCAGAATAAGTCTTTCTACTTCCTGCCTTCTTTCTACTTCTCCTTTATTCTTCTTCTCCAAGTACCGCATAGGAGATTACTGAGAGAGAAAGGAGCAAGCCAGGCAGTCAAGGTTACAATGGTGCTGTTTACGTTTGTGGGAGAGGAAGCAGCCCAGTGTCTTTGCCGTTGCATCTCAAATCCAAGTTTAAATGGCAAAACGTATGTAATGAGCTAAGTCAAACTGAAAAGAGGAACAAAGATGGGTTCCGTAGGTAACCATTAAGGAGATTTTTAAAATTATGTGCATAAGTTAGAAGATGGTTCTCTAGGACGTTAGTCTGCCATCTTCTCAGGCTGCTGGCTTTCCAAATAAAATCACTACTCCTTACCCCACCCCCCAAAAATTATATACATGATAGGATGAAATTTAAAGAAGGAAAATATACCATCAAAAACAAACAGCAGAAAGACAGAGCTCCAGGGAGGCAACAAATCACAGGGGCAGAGGGGTACAAATAGAAAACAAAGCATGGATGGCAAACTCAAATGCCTACAGGAACGGGCAGGTGATGTGAATGAGCAAAGTGACTCAGGCACGAGATGGTCAGGAACACATTATGGAGTGGTGTGGACTGTGGCAAACTACAGAGCTGTGCTCTAGCTAAACATTGCAGCAGCTACTGAGCAACAGCCAGTTATGTGAAACTGTGGATCCAGCTTAGCCAGTCCTGCCAACTTTCAAGGAAAACTAGAAAACCATAATTTTTAAAAAATCTTTTTTGTTGAACATTGGCAATAAAAGCAAATGGAAAGCTCTATGAACCAAACTGGGTCTTCAGGGCTGCCAGTCTGAGACTCCTGCAAGAAAAGCTTTCACTGGCACATGGCTGCAGAAACACAAGGCTTTTTCTCCCGTAGCCAGAAGCATTCGCTTTTGCTTTACAACTGATCCTTTCAAGAGTGTTTGTGTGTATGTGTGGGTGTGATATGTAGGCTCTGAAATATTTTAGGCATATAAAAGAAGTGTTTACTGTGTATTTTTAATGTATTCATGAACCACATGTGGAAAACTGCCACATTAACAATTAAAATCAAGTTGCATGGTACTTAAAAGAGAAATGCACGTCAAGGATTCAACAACTCCATGAATCTTTCTCCATTCTACTTCTGTGAACAAAGTCCATTTCTATTCATTCACTCATTCATTCAACAAACACGCACGGCCCACTTTGTGTATGAGGCTCTATTCTAGATATTAAGAATATACTGAGATAGAAAAAACTGCCTGCTTTCATGGAACTTACATTCTGGTGGGGAAGAGAGATAATAATTAAACTGAAAAAGCAAATTGTACCGTACGTATAGAGAAGGAATATAGGAAACACTGGTGTGTAGGTGGGACTCAGGTTGAGAAGTTTCAGTTCAAATGTAAAGAATGTCTGAAATGAAAATATGACTTGCCTGGTGTTTCGCAACATCTTCAAATGCCAAATGCTAAAGAAATCATATCATAATTAATCGCCAACTTTGTTTCGAAAGTGTCAGACATAAAATGTTTAGATCACTGGACAAATGAGGAAGTAAATTATTACGTGTATGATACAGGAATAAGAGTGCAAGGGCTTACTACCATCATTATATTATTGTTGTTACAGTACAATACTCATTTAATTGTTTTTTAAAGTTGATAAAATACAGTTTTTAAAAAATTCAATCAGTACAGAAAAGTGTAAAGAAGAAAAGTGTAAAGAAAAAAATTGTCCAGATAGCATTAGTATTAGCTGAATTTCATCTCTGCATATACAAGATAGAAGAATAGATGGGTGACTGGATGGATGGGTGGATGGTTGGGTGGATGGATGTGAACAATGGCTTTTAATAACGGATCAGTGGGGAGGGTATAGCTCAAGTAGTAGAGCACATGCTTAGCATTCATGAGGTCCTGGGTTCAATCCCCAGTACTTCCTCTAAAAATACAGAAATAAATACACAAACAAACAAACAAACCTAATTCTCATCCCATTTCCCCCTCAAAATTATTTTAATTAAAAAAGCAAATAAAATAAGTAATAATAACTGGGATCAAACTACACATGCACAGAGTCACAGACCGTCTCTAGGGTTAAAATCTCGCCTCTACCACTTCCTAGGGAGTAAAGGTGGCTTACCCACAGTCACTGTCACACTGTCTCAGTGTCCTCATTTGACAATGAAGATCCTACTTACTCATGGTATTTTTTGCAGGTATTAAAGGACATAATCAGACACAGCGTTTAGAGCAGTACATGGAACATACTAAATGCTCAATAAACGTCAGCTGCTATCATTATTTGCTTCATCAGCCCATTCATGATTCTGGCTTGATCCTAAAATTACTTTCTCAATTCCGCTGTCTCCCTTTCCCTCTCATTCTGTTGTTTCTCTGTCATCTTTTAGCTATTCTTCTATAGCACAGTGACTCAGGTTGTTCTAAGTGGGAAGTGCTCGTGAGGAGTTGCTTCTAGTTCCCTGGCTGGCTGCATCCCGTGATCACTCTGTCCTCTCCCCATTCCTCCTCCCCTCCCTTCCTCCTGGTACCCTTGCCTACTTGCCTCGCTCTCCTGTCTCACTTTGCTCAGGCTTAGCTGCTTGTCTCTGTATTCAGTTGACTCTGACACAGCATGAGTGACTTCCCTTTGACGTGGCCTCTGTACCACTCCCGTGTTCTGTTCCGTTCCCTCACACCACTATTTCCATACTGAGTGTTGAGTGTTCTGTGTGTCATTTCATAGCCCGAGGAGGGCGTGGGAAGAAGAGGACAGCTGGACAGAGGCTGTGCTGTCCTGGCTGGGCTCCATGCTCTCTGCAATCCCTTCCTAGATTTCGGGAAATGGTCTGCAATACTTGGCTTCACTCTCCTCAGTCCAGGAAAGGGAGGGCTCTCTCCCTCCAGCGATGCTCTTGCACTCAGATTCTCTCCCCATTCAGGGTGCACCTGGGGATTTTCACCACCATCTGATTCTGCCATCATTTTTCACTGTCTCGTTTTTCCAGGCCCTCCCCATGGTCGTTTCTCTAATACCTGCCCTCCCCAGAGTGTCTCAGCTTAGACAGCACTATACCTGCAAGATTCTCAGTTATACCTTAACTGGTCAAGGGCAACTTCACTTGCTTTCCTAGCAAATAGTGCCACCTTCTGCAAAGAATAGTCAGGCAAGAAAAAGGATGATTTGTCTTCCTTGTCAGTGAGAGAAAGCAAAATTCAGAAAGAAACCAAATGCCCAATAATAGGGAATAGTTAACAATGAATGGAACATCCTCTCAATAGGATATATGGAACTATTAAGAATTATATTAGGGAGCATATCTCAACATAATAAAAGCTATATATGAAAAACCTACAGCCAGCGTAGTTCTCAACGGTGAAAAACTCAAAAGCTTCCCACTAAAATCTGGGACAAGACAAGGATGCCCACTATCACCACTCCTATTCAACATAGTCCTGGAAGTCCTAGCCACAGCAATCAGGCAAGAGAAAGAAATAAAAGGGATCCAAATTGGAAAAGAAGAGGTAAAAGTGTCATTGTATGCTGACGACATGTTACTATATATAGAAAACCCTAAAAGGTCCACAAAAAAGCTACTAGAGCTGATCGAAGAATTCAGCAAGGTAGCAGGTTACAAAATTAATGTTCAAAAATCAGTTGCCTTTCTTTACACTAACGATAAATCAACAGAAAAAGAAAGTAAAGAAACAATCCCCTTTAAAATAGCACCCAAAGTAATAAAATATCTGGGAATAAATCTAACCAAGGAGGTGAAAGAATTATACACAGAAAACTATAAACCATTGATGAAGGAAATTAAAGAAGACTTTAAAAAATGGAAAGATATTCCATGCTCTTGGATTGGAAGAATCAATATTGTTAAAATGGTCACACTGCCCAAGGCAATCTACAGATTTAATGCAATCCCTATCCAATTACCCAGGACATATTTCACAGAACTAGAACAAATCATAATAAAATTTATATGGAACCATCAAAGACCTAGAATTGCTAAAGCATTACTGAAGAGAAAGAAAGAGGCTGGAGGAATAACTCTCCCAGACTTCAGACAATACTATAGAGCTACAGTCATCAAGACAGCATGGTATTGGTACCAAAACAGACATATGGACCAATGGAACAGAATAGAGAGCCCAGAAATGAACCCACAAACTTTTGGTCAACTCATCTTCGACAAAGGAGGCAAGAATATACAATGGAATAAAGACAGTCTCTTCTGCAAATGGTGTTGGGAAAACTGGACAGCAGCATGTAAAACAATGAAGCTAGAACACACCCTTACACCATATACAAAAATCAACTCAAAATGGATTAAAGACTTAAACATAAGACAAGATACAATAAACCTCCTAGAGGAAAACATAGGCAAAACATTATCTGACATACATTTCAAAAATTTTCTCCTAGAAGAAATAAAAGCAAGAATAAACAAATGGGACCTAATGAAACTTACAAACTTCTGCAGAGCAAAGGAAACCAGAAATAAAACAAGAAGAAAACCTATGGAATGGGAGAAAATTTTTGCAAGTGAAACCGACAAAGGCTTGATCTCCAAAATATATAAGCAGCTCATACGACTCAATAAGAAAAAAATAAACAACCCAATCCAAAAATGGGCAGAAGACCCAAACAAGCAATTCTCCAAGGAAGACATACAAATGATCAAAAAGCAGAAATAGACTCATGGACAGAGAATACAGACTTGTGGTTACCGGTGGGGGGGGGGGAGCGGTAGAGGGTGGGAAGGGATAGACTGGGATTTCAAAATTGTAGAATAGATAAACAAGATTACACTGTATAGCACAGGGAAATATACACAAAATGTTATGATAAATCACAGAGAAAAAAAAATGTGACAATGAGTGTGTATATGTCCATGAATGAGTGAAAAATTGTGCTGAACACTGGAATTTGACACAACACTGTAAAATGATTATGAATCAATAAAAAATGTAAAAAAAAAATTAAATGACCTTCCCAGCAAAAAAAAAAAAAAAAGCACATGAAAAAATGTTCAATATCACTAATTATCAGAGAAATGCAAATCAAAACTACAATGAGGTATCACCTCACACCAGTCAGAATGGCCGTCATTCAAAAATCCACAAATGACAAATGCTGGAGAGGCTGTGGAGAAAGGGGAACCCTCCTACACTGCTGGTGGGAATGCAGTTTGGTGCAGCCACTATGGAAAACAGTGTGGAGATTCCTCAAAAGACTAGGAATAGACTTACCATATGACCCAGGAATCCCACTCCTGGGCTTGTATCCAGAAGGAAATCTACTTCAGGATGACACCTGCACTCCAATGTTCATAGCAGCACTATTTACAATAGCCAAAACATGGAAACAGCCTAAATGTCCATCAACAGGTGACTGGATAAAGAAGATGTGGTATATTTATACAATGGAATACTACTCAGCCATAAAAACTGACAACATAATGCCATTTGCAGCAACATGGATGCTCCTGGAGCATGTCATTCTAAGTAGTAAGCCAGAAAGAGAAAGAAAAATACCATATGAGATCGCTCATATGTGGAATCTAAAAAACAAAAACAAACAAACAAACAAAAACAAAGCATAAATACAGGACAGAAATAGACTCATGGACAGAGAATACAGACTTGTGGTTACCAGGGGGGTAGAGGGTGGGAAGGGATAGATTGGGATTTCAAAATTGTAGAATAGATAAACAAGATTACACTGTATAGCACAGGGAAATATACACAAAATGTTATGATAAATCACAGAGAAAAAAATGTGACAATGAGTGTGCATATGCCCATGAATGACTGAAAAATTGTGCTGAACACTGGAATTTGACACAACATTGTAAAATGATTATAAATCAATAAAAATGTTAAAAAAAAAGAAAGTAGATCTGAACTTGACACTTACAAATAGTAGAAAGTTTATTTGTACAAGTTTATACTTTCAGTTTTCTTTCTTTTACATTTTGCTTTTTGGAACCGTTCTGCTTAGTAATACTAACTTGTTAGAAGGTGTACTCACGTTTTGCCACTTTGGTGATTTGCATACTTTGTTACTCTGCCAAGTTTACTGATGTTCACCGACACTTGTTTTTCTAAATAGAAAATAAAGTTTGATTGATTACAAAAAAAAAAAAGAATTATATTGACAACAAAACCTTTAATAATATGATGTCAACTATGTAAAAATCATTTATACATTTACTTATTCACAATATGGGAAAATATATTAAAATATTTTAGTACTATCTTTAGATTGTGGGATTATGGGAGATTTTTGTTTTCTTTTCTAAATTTTCCAGAATTTTCAAAATTTCCAGATTATATGACTTAGACAGTCAGTAAACAGAATCCATAAAACATTATTTAAAGAAAAAAGTAATTGTGTCCAGTGTAGCATTTTCAAATGCAAAGTAAGACAGAAATACATTAATTAGAAAAGAACAACCTCACATCAAGGCTGAATTGTGTTTTTCTTACAACACATATATTCAGATATTTATTTTTCACTAATCTAGGCATCATAACCCACGAAATATGAATAAGAAAAGCCTTTTTTGTGACAGAGTCAATTCTGCAAAATTGTGCGATAATGACTTCGGTGGGAACTAACAGATCTGCCAACATAACCTTCTCTCCATTTGTCACTCAGCTATTTGTTCTTTCAAAGCACTGTTTTTACCCTAAGGGCTAATTTCATTTTTAAAAAGAGAGAGAGAGAGAGAGAAGCAAATATGCTGATGAATTTTATGATTTTCCTGCTTTTCCCACTGCCTGAAATTCCAGCCAAGCAAGGCCAACGCTCTACCTTTGAGGGGTTGATGCGGATTGCCCCCACAAAAGCAAAAATCTTAGGCACTGCTGGCCACGAAGAAAGCTGCTGCTTGTCCAAAGAAAGGCATGAAATCAGGAGTTGACAGAGATTCTCATTCAGGAAAGAATTGTCACCATTTTTGCTGTGCTCCGGCCAGAACAACATATGGCAGCCCAGCTGACAAATATAATCTTTTCCTCTTTTTTTTCCCATTTCACATGCACATTTCGTTTGTGGAATATTAAAACTTCACACGAAGTGCCTGTTAACCCCTTGGCACCACAGCATCCTCGTCTGGGGTGTGCTAGTTCCCAGAATCCTCCCAGCCAGCTGTGACAGGGTTAAGGCCGAGGGAGAGAGAACCAGTGGTCAGAGGCCTTCTGACCCCTCCCTGCGTCCATCGGTCCATCAGGAAGGGACGACTCTCCGCATTTCCAGGCAGAGCTGTCCTTATGTTAGAAAGTCCATAGCTTCCTGGCTGCAAGATGGACCGCCCTGCTACCCCCACACCCCAGAGCATTTCAGTTTCCCAAACGAGGTCTCTTCCGACACAGCTGCCCTAACATCCCGCTGCTCACGGGGCCCGAAGGCCCGCTGTCCACTCCACGAGCTCACTGCAGGAGGAGAACCGGCCCCCGGGCTTTAAACAGGAAAAGCCACTTGGTCTTCCCCACCTCCCTCTGCAGACATAAGCGTGGGGTTCGGGCTTAGACGTCTTTGTTGACAGAGACAGGGGAGGGGACCCTCTCACACTCACCCTTGACCCCCTGCAAGGCCGGGGCCCAGGCAGCCCAAACACGCTCCCAACTACACATCTCTGTCTGTGTCCAGGTACATCTTCTCTTTCCACTCGCTCCTTTATATTTTATCTTTCATTTAGGAAGATTGCCTAGCATCAAATAAGGCACTCAATATATATGCATATGTATATTTGTGGAACAGATTTCAAACACAGAAAAAATGCAGAAAATAATCATGACATATACCCATGGATTCACCGCTGAGATTAAGCCAATAATATCATTTTGCCATATTTGCATCCAATGACTCTCTTTTAAAAAAATAAGATAAAAATGTTTCAGGAACATCTGACCCCATTCCACATTCCTCCTCTACCAGGTTAACCATGACTCTGAAATTGGTGTGCATTTTTCCCTTGCAAGGGTTCTAATACCCACGCATGTATCCATAATGAATATATACATATACTAGTAGTTTGTCTCTTTACCATTTTCCATGAATATTTGTCACGCTGTATATAGCATTTACATGCATTTTGCTCTTAATGTTGTGTTTCTTTGTTCAGTTCATTCATGTTGATATCCACAGACTGAGGTCACAATTCTAATTGCTCTGTACTTTCCTATCATTTCAATAAACAAAGCTTCACACGTTCCCTTAATAAGGGACAGTTAGATTATTCCATGTTTTTGCTATCATAAACAGTCCTGCTTTGAAAATCCTCGGTCATACACGTGTATGACATATCTCCTTTAGGGTGGCCATCAGTTCTCAACACTCAGCATCTTCAGTTTTACGAGACCGACAAACTGTCTTCCAAAGCGATCTTACCAGTTCTTGTTTTTGCCGTCAGTTAGGAAAGTTCCCACATTCTTGCCAACATTTGGTGCCCTCATACTTACTAATTGTTGCCAAACCATTATGTAGGTGGTAGCTTAATCCCTAATTATTAGAGGGGTGGGGCAGCTCTTCTTAAGATTATTAGACATTTGTTTCATCCACTATGTAAAGTTTTGCCCATTTTTGCCCATCTGTCTTTTAGATTGTTTGCATTTTTCTTATTGATTTGTAGAAGTTCTGTGTAAATATAAAGAACAGCACTATCTTATCTAAGCCAGTCAATAGCTGATTTTTTTGTTTTTTGTATTGTTTTCACCATATGTAAAGATTATTATTATTATTATTATTATTAAATCTAGTTAAATTTATCCATGTCTAATGGTTTGTACTTCTTGTGTCTTCCTTAGGAAAATGTTTTCCCCATACCACAAAGCTAAAAAAAATACACTTATGTTTTCTTATACAGTTGTAGTGTTTGTTTTGAAAATGTAAATTTGTTCCAAGACCATTGATATAATAAGAAAAAATATGAGCATAACACAAATTTCCAATTTGCTATGTACAATTTCGTCAGCCAGAAACACCAGGTAAATGCAGAGAACGGCACACAGCCTTACCAAGCTGTGTAGGAACACACACAGTGCATGTGCTCACATACCTCAAACACTTACCAGCTACCTCCGCGTACAGGTGTGTTATATGCCACACCCACCCACACCTGCTGTTACAATTTTCCATGAGATTTCAGATAACCTCTCTCCGCTGCTTCATAGTAGCTCACCAGCTGAAACCCTTCTGATGTCTGCTCCACAAGCAATCTTGAGATACTGTAGATATTTTACAGATTTTTCTCCTTTAATGTCATCATGTGGTGATTTAAAATAATGGATTTGTTTAAACTATCCTTGTTTTCTTGAAATAAATCCAAATTAACTATGAAATAGATATATATAATAAATATACATGTATGTGTGTGTTATGTATTACACGCGTATATTTTTTTCTATAGTTATGTTTTGACATAATTTACAAAAAGTAAAATTCACTTATTTTAATTATACAGTTTGATGAGTTTGGCGAGATGTATCTAGCCATGTGACTACCACTGTAATGAAAACATTCCATAATCCCCCAAATCTTTGTCTTCCTGCAATCTTACTGTAGGTGTTTAGCTGTGGTTTTCTTGAATTTTATCCTACTGAAGTTCATTGAACTTCTGGGAACTGTAAGTTAACATTCTTGATGAAATTTGAGAAATTTTCAGCCATAATTTTTCCAAGTGATTCTTTTTTCTCCTTCTGGGTGTCCAATAGCATATATGCTGGAAATATTAATATTGCCTCCTGGCTCTTGAGATGGTTCATTTTTCTTTACATGGTTTCCTTTGTGTTTTGGATTGGGTGATTTCTATTAAACTGTCTTCAGGTTACTTTATTCTTTTCTGTAATATCTCAAAAATGTTTTTTTAGTCCATCTGGTGGATTTTTCATTTCAATTATCGTTTTCAGCTCTAAAATTTCCAGTTGGTTCTTTTCACAATTTCCATTTTGCCACTGTGATTTCTCATTGATTCTCTTATTGTTATGCTTTAATTCTTTGAACATACTTTAATCTACCCCTTTAAATATAAGATTTGCTTTGAAGTTTTCATCTACTAAATTCAGTATCTGGACCCATTCAGAGTAACCTTATAATAACTGTATTTTTCCCCTTGCCTTGACTAAGGCTTACAAGTGCCTGTTTCTTTGTACATCTAGGGAGTTTGGTCAAACTTGAAATTGTACATAATATATTGGAGAGACTATGGACTGTGTTTTGTTCTCCTGACAACTGGAAATTAACTCCTGGGTTCTAAATGAGGAATCTGTCCCATCTGTGGTGTACAGTCACTGATGTCTCTGCCCAGGTCTTTTTTTCCTCCCATCATCTGACTTTCAGCCTGGCCCACCTAGCCATCTCCCCTCCTCCTGAGTAATTTAGTGATCGGCCAAGGGTTTGAGAAGAGGTACATTCAGTTCTACCCTTGTGCTGGGTAGGGAACTCAGTCTGTCAAAGTCTAAGCAAACTCACATTCTCACCATGAGCATCTTGCCTTTCCAGGATAGACCTCTGTTATCTTTGCATGCTTTTTCTCTGGGCACTTAGGGGACCTCTCATTTATACACATAGCTTAGGAGTCAGCTAGATATTTGGGAAGTTTTTTCCTTAGGTTTTGGATCTTAGTCTCAGTAAAGATACCTTTATTTTACCCTCAATCTTGATTTACATTTTAGGTATGTGTCAAATTCTAAATTGACAGTTCTTTTAACATTATTTTGAAGATGATATTCCATTGTCTTCTGCATGATACTGTTATTAATTAGAAATTCACTGTCAATGTAACTTTTCTTCATTTTTAGAAAATCTGTCTTTTCCCTCTGGCTACTTTTATTATCTTCTCTTTGTCTTTGGGGTTCTGCAGATTCACTATGATCTATTTATGTGGATGTATTTTTATTTATCTTGCTTGGAATATGTTGTATTTCTTGAATTGGTAGCTTCATGTCTGTGTTTCTGTTTGGAAAATTCTCAGCCATTGTCCTTTTAAGTATTGCCACTTCTCTTTTAATCTCCTTTTCTGGAACTCCTGTCAAATGCATGTTGATTTTTCTAATTTTATCCTCCATAATTTTAAAACTTCTTTTCACATTTGTATCTATTTATATCTTCAAACTACTTTCTGGGTAACTGAGTTTTTTTCCCAGATATATCTTTTAGCTTGCTAATTCTTTCTTTAATTGTATTTAGTAATTGTAATAACTTATCAATGAATTAACTAATTGCTTTTGTTTTTCTGGTGATTTGAATCATCCCCCGTAAGACTACAGTCTCCATAAGAAAAAGTATAGGGTCTCAAAATTATGTCTTCATTACACAACACAAAGCTTTCCATTTGCAGGTGCAAACCAAATAAAAAAACCAATAATTGAGTCTTTATCAGCTTAATTTGCATTTCTAGAAATTCTATTTGATTCTCTTCTTATCTGTTTATTTCTCATAGTATTGTATTCTTTTCTTAAGTTTTTGATTCCTTCTTATGTATCTTTTTATATTTACATTTTCTAGTTTTATATCTTTTTTACACGTTTTTTAATTGTTATGGTACAGGTGCAGTTTCATCATCAGATTATTCCACCACCTAAGGCTCTAATCTTCCTGTTTACATATGAGCGTGTGTGCACGTGTGTTGACTGACTCTTGTTCATGAGGGAGTATCTCCTTATATGTTTTGTAATGTTGAACTATGAGCTCATCTACACTGAGTCTTTATCTATGGAAATTCTGTGTAATGTGGGTTGAGGAAATGTCCCTTCAGAGTTTAATACTTGCTTCATCTTAGTACCAATTTCACGTTGAATTCTTGGCTTAAGAGTTAATAGTTATAATGTTAATAGTATAACTGTAAACCCCAACTTCTCATGAAGTTCAGTTTTGGAGTTTTAAAGTCTTGTGAGATGATGATGATGATAATTTCACTGACAGTGCAATTTGAGCTTTATGCAGATATCTTAGTTCCAACTCCTCACCTCAAGTAGTCGTAAAGTCTCATTTTTTGTTGCTACGTGATTATTTGATTATTAAAATTCAAGCCCCTAGATGATTATTATGGACAACCTCCAAGAATAGCCCCAAAATTAGCTCACATGCTTATTTCTTTGTTTTATTTCTCATACGAATTTCTGGCACTTGGGGAATTTCCATTTTATTTATTGAAAACTCAGCCATGCATGTAAATTAATGCTGCTGTAGTCTATCCAGTATATATAAATGTTTGTAGCAGGAGAATTTTATGATGATTTCGGTCCATTGTCTTACTCAAAAAGAATTCTCATTCATTCTTCAACTCACGCCAGTTTGGTTCTCACCCATAACATGCTCTGAAATTACTCTTGTTAGGGTCATTAATGATATTCATATTGCCAAATACAAAGGACAATTTTCTGTCCCCTTACTCAGTTTTGAGCATTACTTAACAAATTTAACTACACCCTCCTTTTAAAAGTTCTCTAGCTTTGGCACCTGTGACAACAAATACTTCTGCCCTTTTACATTTCCATCAGTTATTCTTTGCCTCCATGTGTCACCTTCTTCTCCTCTACTGGCTCAGCCCTAGGTGCTTCTGTCTTTCTATATTTTCTCCTTCGGTGATCTCATCCATTCCCATGGCTTTAACCAAGCACATATATGCCAATGATGCCCAAATACAAACCTCTAGTTCAAACCTCTCCTTTGAACTCCACACTCATGTATCTAGAGACTTTCCTAAGAAGTGACTACAATGTCTCACAAGCATCTCAAACATGCCCAAAATTAAAATCTTGACCCTCACACCAACCAAATTAATTCCTCCTCTAGTCTTTTCCATTTTAGTAAACTGTTCTTCCCTCCACATTAATATCAAAGACATAAAGAATCACCCTTAATGCCAAATTTTCCCTTTCTACTTCTCCACATCAAATATATTTTTAACTCTTTGTCAATTCTTAATCCCACATACTTCTCATTTTCTCCAGTGCAACCACTATGGTTCGAACAACCAGCTCATCTCTCAACTCCTGCAATAGCCTTTTCTTTTGTCTTCTGCTTCCACTGTTTCCCCCTCTAATTCATTCTCTAAACAACAATATAGGTAGTCGTCAAAAGTTCGAAGTAAATTCCATGACTCCCCTGGTTAAAACTCTTCAGTGGCTTCCCATTACATTTCAGGTAACATGTCAATGCCTTCCATGGCCCCTACCCTGTATAATTTGTCCTCTGCTGCATCCTAAACTCCGCTCATACTCTGTCTGCCTTGCTTACTCATTACGCTGCAGCACACCAACCAGCGTTAAGTGCCTTGAGTCATCAAGTTCTTTTCCACGTTTAAACACGATGTTCCCATGCCCAAAATGTGTTTACTCCTGCATTAACCTCCACTCTCTCCTTTTCAACTTTTAGTTCTCAACCAAAATGTCATTTCTCCCACAGTTGAAATGTGACCTCCAGGGAGAAGTCTTTTCTGTAACTGTAGCTATACGAGGTTTTCTTCCTTATTCACTCTGTTCTTTTCCATTTCGGTCATTTCCACCATTTTTAATTATGTATACTTTCCTTGTTTCCTCACTCACACTTTGCTTTTCCACTTAACTCTTATTTCCATGAAGATAGGGACCAAATTATTTTGTTCAACCAACAACCATCACCGTGATTGACACTTAGTTATCTTCAATAAATATTTGTGGAATAATGACGACACTTTCTGACCAAAAAAAAAAAAGGAAAGGAAGAAGAAAAGACAAGCATTTGTAGTGGTGGTGTTCAAAGGCAGAGAATACGAAGACTACCTGAGATCATTAACCCTCAGTGTTCATTTGCAAATATATTTGATGAATGAAGAAAAGTAGCACTTTTTTCTGAAGGTCCATAATATGCCGGGATATTTCACATATGCTGTTTTATTTAATTCTCACAGAAATATTTAAGGTGAATATTATTTTACCTAATTCATATAAGTAACCCGAACAAGAAGCATAAAGGTAAAAGGTGGGAAGAATAGACTTGGAACTAATTTTCCTGGGTCTCCTAATTTCAAACAAAGAATTCTTTCCACAAGATGATGCTCCCTTCTGGAAAAAAATTCTTTTTGGTTAAATCGGAAAATGGTGTTTGTCTGATGACATCTAGAAATTGGAAGCACATGACGCATTTTTTGGATTGTCATCTCCATGGGCACCTACTGTTTCTATTAAAGTTCATCAGCCTAACACATTAGCCTGTGCCTAGACCTGAAGTGCAGCACTGAAACAAATTTGTAAAAGAAACGTTTTTAATTGGGAAAATAAAAGGGATATGACTGTTCTGTTGCCCAGAAAGAAAGATACCACTCCAAGCCATTACCGTAATTCATATATGAGACAGTCAATGCTTAAAGAAGAATCAGTTGTGGGTAACAGAGGAGGCATCTCGTACACGGTATCTGGAGCAGAAAGGCCATCGCTCTAACCAGACTCCTTAACTCCAGGCTCTTCCTAGGCCAAGTACAAGGTGACTTAGAGACAGCTATATGGAGAGAGAAAGGCAGGTATAGAGACGTTTTCAACTCTGACAAGAAATCTGCTCAGGGAAGAAGATGAGCAAGCCATGGCTAATTAGTAAGTGTAACACTGGCTCCTTAATTAAAGTCTCCCTTTGGATTCCATCTATTCCATGGAATGACATTTAATAATACTGAGTTATAGTTATGAATGAGTTTGCCCAAATGTTTTCATCTTTGATTAAGATAAGCATTGCTCATAGAGAAACAACCTTCCCAGGTTAAGTCACCTATGAATGGAGCTTCAGTAAATCTCCGTCTGGAGCTCGTCTCCTGTGGGTATGGCCTCCCAGAGAACACTCTGAGTACATACTTCTCAAAAAGCTACCAAGCAAGACCAGGGGTCCAGCATTACTGCCGCACACTTCAACAGCAAGAATGCACATGTATACAGTTGACCCTTGAACAACACAGAGGCTGGGGGCGCTGACCCTGCACACAGTTGAAAACCCCGGCATAGCTTTACAGTGGGCCCTGCGCATCCACCGTTCCTCACCTGCGGATTCAGCCCGCCGGGGGTCGTGTAGTACATTATTTCCTGAAAAAAATCTGCCTACAGGTGGGCCTGTGCAGTTTAGCTCATGTTGTTCAGCAGTCAACTGGACATATATTCACATATATGCCTGCAACAAAGGATGTCCCTCCATCTAGAGAGCTGCAAGAGGATGAGGAAGAGTAAATCCTTATTGAACCTGCAAGATAAGACTGCCAGTTCCCCATGCTGCCGCCTGAAATCCTCATGGCCGATCTGCCCTTGCCACCACTAAAACACTTTGTTTACAGATTAGACGTCATCCTGACTAAGAATAATAACACGTATGGACTGCAAACAAAGCAAAGACTTGTGTTCCCTTAAGCTAAAGCCTGGTACAATCTCCTATAACACACAGTCGATCCTCCTATTCACAGATTGCATATTTGCAAATTCACCTAGTCACTGAAGTCTATTTATAACCCCAAATCAAAACTCGGGGCCCTTTCACACTCATTCACGAACATGCACAGAGCAGAGAAAATCTTGAGTTTTCCACCTTGTGAGGAGGCTGAAAACGGCGACACTGGCCCTCTGGGTCCTGCTCTCAGACTGCAGACAAGTGCCCTTTCCGAGGTATATTTACTGCCACCTTTTTCACATTTTTGTGCTTTGGAGCAGGAATCCCACTGTTTAAAATGGCCTCCAGAAGTAGTGCTGAAGTGCTAAGTGTTTCTCAGCACAGGAAGGTGGTGATGTGCCCCACAGGGAAAACCCGGGGCCAGGTGAGCTTCCTCTGGGCGGGAGTTACGGAGCCTTGGCCATGAGTTCAGGGTAAATGAGTCAGCAACGTATACCAAATCAGGTGTCTTTAAACACACATAAAACAAACTTATGCATGATTAGGTGATGAAAATGTTGGAACCAGAGGCTGGCGGGAACCTGACCCTCTATTTCCCCTGAAAGTAATGGTTCACTATTCACGAACTCGGTGTTTGTGGCCACTTTTTAGAACCTAACAATCGTGGGAAATGAGAAGTGGCTGTGTTTACTAGACTGGCGCCCTCTTATTGGTATGATCCTGTGGTCCCACTCTAAGTGGCATTTGTACACTTTGTACGTAAACAGAACAAAAACAAAAACAGAAACCCACCAGCTTTGCTTATATATCGAAGGATGGGGGAGGGGCACTAAAAAATAGTCAATGAAAAACGTATTCGCCTGCCTTAGAGACTTTGGGGGGCAAAAGACTGCGAGTCGAACTCGGCACAGCCATCCTGCCCTGTCCACCATACCCATGGTAGAGACGCGTGGCCAAGAAGGAACAGCAGGGGGCATCCAGTTCAACCACCTCTTAACTCAGATGAGGAAACCAAGGCTAGAACCACACTCCTGGTTGGGACTAATGTAGAGCAAAAGCCCAGGTCTCCCAGCCCCCAAACCAAGTCTGCACGGGCTTGCCAGGCATGGTCATGGGACGAGATTTGATTCTCTTGGTGTAATGAAAGGAGGTA
Source organism: Vicugna pacos (assembly GCF_048564905.1). Classification (NCBI taxonomy): domain Eukaryota; kingdom Metazoa; phylum Chordata; class Mammalia; order Artiodactyla; family Camelidae; genus Vicugna; species Vicugna pacos. Next base: position 18,092,750 of record NC_133015.1, on the reverse strand, counting down.
AATGAACCGAGCACCAGGAGGGGGGAAGTTTGGGTGGAGAGCCAGGACCACCTGATTCTGGGGTCTTACGTTCCTGATGTGGGGCAAACAGGCAGCTTCTAACTTTCTACTTAAAATCAGCAAACAGTCCTGATGGCACAAGACCCCGTACTAGCGCTGTGTCCCTGAACTTCTCTACTTCCCAGCAGAGGACTTTATTGCTCTCAAGAGCAAGAGCCCTGTGTTTTCCCTGGAATGAGATGCCTGAGCCTGAACCCTGTTTGCCACCCTGTTTCAATCATATGGTTCCGGCATTCTTAAGCAGCCTAGTTTTAAGGACCCAAACCCCTTCCTCCAATAGTATCAGTCTCTCTGTCACCATTAAGCCCTTATCGCATCTGAATGGTAATTTCTTAATGGCAGAATATTCTGTAGTCTTTTTTTTAACTTTGGAAGCATAGCTAGTTGATATGTGGATTTTTCCAGATGCCTCTCTGTCAAGATGTCTAAGGATACTAGTCCCATCGAGAGGAAGAGTAATGTATTCCTGGAGCTCAAACAGCAGTCTCCCTGCAGCGTTACCTGTCACGGGCGGGCGGGTGGGGAAGGCTTAGAAGGTAAGTTTCCAGAGGACAAGAGGTAAACAACGAGCACGGACTACACACAACGAAACACAGTGTGGGGACTTTTTAAAAAGATTAGCTTACACTGTGACTTCAGCAGGCTGAAACAATGTCTGCACGATGCCAAAAACATCCAGACGGAAGCGGAGAACTCAGCCGCCACCACATGCTTCATCTGCACCGATGTCTTATGGAAACAGCCAGCACGGATCTCTGGGGCCTGGAAGAGCTGCCGGGCGAGAAGCCAGAGGGGAGAAATAGTGCCAATATATGTTTAAATTAAATTAATTAACATTCCTATAACTCTCTACATGGTGTAAGGAACTTCTATCAAATATAGCGTCTCATTTAATCAGAACAACCACCCTATAAATTAGGTATTATTATTATTTGCTGTATTTTACAGACAAAAAAAATATAAGCCTCAGAAAAATTCAGCTGACACTACCAGTAAAGTGTGGAGCCAGGACTCGAACCCTGGTCTTCTCATGGAGTCTAATATAATGACTAAGGGCTTACTATGTGCCAAGAAATTCTTGTATCAATGAAACTATATCCTTGTTCTGTAATTAATGTCCTCTAGATAGATGTGTTGTCAAACAGAGGGAAGGCAAGTATTAATGGTTCATACTGCACTAAATACCTGGATTTCATATATCTAGATATCTATCTATAGATAAATAGATATAGACAGATAAAGACCTATATCTACATGCAAGTCTTCACTTCTTCATGTTCACATAGAGTAGGAGGAAACAAAAAAGAAAAACAATAGAAGTGGGGGCTAAACTGGATCTATCTGAAACTCAGTGGATTCTGTTCCACAAGGCCCTAATACTCCACACATGAGCCCAGACAGGTTTCACACACCTTCTTAGACCATCCACACCTCACGAGGCATATGCTTCGGTGAAGACAGACCATAATAATTCAATATGTTTGTAAGATGCACAAGTTGACAACGTGGGGCAAGTTGCCCTTTCTGCATTCCTGAAAATGATTCTAAGTAATGGCCCTAGTTTAACAGTATTGTGCTCCACAAAGAGAGTCCTGATAACACAATTCTGGTTCCACTTTTCTCCACCAATATATCTTTATTCACCTCTCAGTCCTCCCCTGGGGCCACAGGTAACCATGAAAGTGGCTTGATTTAAGGGCAAAAAGAAAAGACACACACAGAAATGCAGCACTGAGTTTGGAATCACCAGTTTCTACAGATTAAAAAGAAAAGAACCAAAGTTCCCTTCAGAAAACAAAGGAGCATGACATCAGACAAGAGGCAGACACACAGTCACATGCAGGGAGTTTCTCAAGTTTCATGGCAACTGGGAGACAGAAAGGAGGGGACGTATAAAAGAGTACCAATGACGTGTGTTTCCTGGGGCAAATGTAAACTCCTACAGCCTCATACCTCAAAGTCAAATCTCATATTCAGGGCAGACAGATTTTTCGAGAACATGAGTCACCTCTCCACAACAACTTATGGCTGCACCTACTGTAAGATGATTTTTGATGCTGACAGATATTCACGGATGTCTACACTCAGCCCCCTGCCTGGACTTCCAAATTCCACCTATTCAACAGGTTCAGACAAAACAAGATTGTAAAGTTACACCCAAGTAGTCAGATTTAGGGATAATTATGTACTTCTTAAGCTGCAAACAAAAAAACCCAGTAAGAACATATGATTCATGCCCCATTTACACAAGCATTATATTTTCAGTATCCAACATAACATGAATTATGCATGTTAGAGTTTCGTAACTTTATGTAATCCTGCACATGAAATAGGTACCCCAGGCCCTTCTTAGAATTATGTCTACCAAAGGTTTCAATCGCTAACACGACGATCATCATTACAATACTTTTAAAACACAATGTTTCACATCAGGGGTCAGCAAACTATGACCAGTGGGCCAAATGTAGCCCATAGTCTATTTCTATATGGCTAATGAGTTCAGAATGGTTTTTACTGTTTTAAATATAGTTGACCCTTGAACAATATGGGGGTTAGGAGCATTGACCCCCCCACACAGTTGAAAAGCTACTTAAAACTTTACAGTTAGCCCTCCCTGTCCCTAGTTCTGCATCCAAGGATTCAACCAATGATGGATTCAGCCAACCATGGATCAAGCAGTACTATAATATTTACTATTGAAAAAAAAATCCATGTTAAGTGGCCCTACACATTCAAACCCATGTCGTTCAAGGGTCAATTCTTATTGTTTTTTAAAAAATTCAAAAATATAACAAAAAAGTAAATAAATACAATTAAGACCATGTAACAGAGACCATACATGGCCTGTAAAATCTAAAACATTACTCTCTGGCCTTCTACAGAAAAAGTTCAGTGACTTATTTTAAATGATGAGTTGCAACTCAAACTGTTTTATTTTACTTTATTTATTTTATTTGACTTATTTTATTTAATGAGGTGTAACAATACCACACACCTGAACTCAGGGATGGAGGCTTTAATCTCTCCTGATGGACAGTGGCTGCCCAAAGAACCAGGTAGAAAACTCTGAGATGGCACTTAGACATGGCAGAAAGGATGCTGCTATCAAACAGTGAAGCCTGCACAGACGGAGAAGGGTGAAATGGGGACAGGGTGGGGGGAGCCCCACACATTGCCCTCCCTGCCTATCTCTCAGGGAGAAATTTTTAAAGTGTAGTTCTATTTAAACATGCAATTAAATATGCAAGGGTAAGAGACACATTAACAATGCAAGACTACGGAGCAAAAAGTCAGCCTGGCCTGGAATAGATCACACCACATGTTTTGAGCTGAACACTAGCTTTGACTGAAAAATTAGCTTTGCAGAGCTGCATAAATTAATACTTACACCCAGAAAATTCAGGTCATTTTTCCCACTGGGCATCCCTACAAATGTGGTCAGGTGCTCTAGAATCCTGGAGACTCTACACCCAAGCTTTACAATCAAGCACTTAGATCATTTTAGCAAATATTCGTAAATATTACAGGAGTCTCGCAATAGCCACGGGTGGTCTGGCTGGCTGCTCCCGTGTAGCAGGTGACATATTCCCATGTGTCAGTCCTCTTCCTCCACCGGTGAAGGAGGAGAAACCGATCTCCAAAGAGGCGGGCCACTTCCAGGTCTGCAGTTGGAGGTTGAGAGCAGGAAGCAAATTCATTTTAACTCTGACAAGGACAGGAGCCAGAAGCACCACCTCGCCGCCGTACTTCGGTTTCAAAAGCACAGCGTGCTATATTTCGGTGGCATGGCTTCAAAATGTATTACCTCATCAATTCATTTCTGAAAAAGTCAAAATAGTGGAGGCAGTCTATTTTGCCAACACTTTGAATCAAAGCTGTTTTGAGTTCTTCAGGCACCAGAAAGCGGCGTTACTTAATGAGCCACATCCTCTCCCAGCACTGGTGCCGCTTTTGGGTTCAGAACTGAACAGAACATAGTCATTCACTTGTTCATTCATTCAGCAAATACTGATTGAGGGTGGACGAGCTGTCAGATACTCTGCTTGGTGATCAAAACACAGTTTCTGGACTCAGAACCTAGGAGAAGAGGTAGATGAGTATGGGGCAGGGTGATAAGTGCTGTGAGAGGAAAAGTTTAAGGTTCTGGGAGAGGATGGAGAAGGGGCGCTTAGCGCAGATCTGTGGGGACAGGGAGTCGGGAAAGGCTTTCCAGAGAAGCCGAAGCCTCTGCTGAACTCCCAAAGACGGGAACCAGGCAACACGACTTGGCTGCACCAGCACCTGTGAGCTCAGGGAGTGGACACTCTGGCTCTCCAGAGGGCAGCAGGGACTTGGAGGGGAGCATGATACACACGGGATGGCTCGGGTGGGACTGGACACAGCCACGGAGCAGCAGGGACTGGGCCACACCCAGCTCTTCTCTGCTCATCAACTTAATGAAGCACTTGTACATACTCTCTTTGGGAGATCTCTTTTTAGGGCAGGGACATAAAGATTATAACAGCATAAAAATGTATAACAAAACTACCATGAGTTTCGGGGAGAGTGTATGTTCCAAGGAGTCCTTCTGTATTAGTATGCTGGGGCCGCCATAACAAAGTACCCCATGCTTGGTGGCTTAAGCAACAGAAATGCATTGCCTCCCAGTCCTGGAGCCTGGAATTCCAAAACCAAGATGGCGGCAGCGTTGGTTCCTCCGAGGGCTCTGAGTAAGTGTGTTCCATGCCGCCCCCTAGTCGGTGGTGTGCTAGCCGTCTTCGGCATCCCTTGCAGATGGTGTTCTTCTGCTGTCTCCGCATCACTGTCCTTCTGTACCTGTCTTTTTCTCTCCACATGTGTTCTTTTAATAAGGACACCAGTCATATGGGCTTAGGGGCTCACCCTACTCCAGTATGATCTCATCTTTAATCATATCTGCCATGGCCCTATTTCTAAATAAGGTCACAGTCTGAGGTGTTAGGGGGTGAGAACGTCAACATATGAATGGGGTGGGGAGGAGCACAGTTCAACCCGTAACACCCTCATACCTCACAAAGGAACTCTCTTCCTGCTTCTCCCCACAAAGCAGCAGCAGCAGCAATGACCATCCAGCGACGCCTACAAGGGGAAGGGACCGGGGTCCCATCCCGAGAGCCAGGGCCTCAGGGCGCCAGGGCAGCAGGGACAGGGAACAACAGGAAAAGCCCAGCGCAAGGACAGAACTCTGCCCATTTCAGCTTTGAATCCCTAGCATTACACCTCCAAACCGGCCTTTTACCGGTCCTGGTCACTGGGTCACGAAAGATGGAGTGAGGCCCCTGGAGGTGAGCAGTCTCTCAGTGTGCCCAGCACCCGCAGCCAGGTCGGGGCGCCCTCCCTAGCCACACAAAACAGGCTCTCTCCTGTCGTCAGGTCAGGAGGCACCAGGCCGGATGCTGGAAGCAGTACCCACAGGCCAGGTGAGGACGGAAAGGAGGACAGGGCAGGAGGAAGACTGGAGGGAACCTGGCCGTGTCCTGTTTGAGAGGCTGGAGCCCACGGCCCAATGTTATTTTAGAATCTGGTAAGTCACACCAGCACAGCATCACCCGCCTGCAGTCACCCTCCTGCCAGTGGGGGAATTAGGCTAATTATGTCTCCAGGCAGGTATTCCCCTAGTTTCAGGGGAATGTAGACACAAGTAGGAAAGTTGCTGTGGAAAGGCAACCGTGGGCCTCGACAGGGTGGCGAGTGAGCCGTGAATGAATTTCCCCAAAGGCCTGTCCTCCTCAGAGCCCTTGCAGTCACATCTGAGCTCAACTCCTAGAAGCAGGACAGACGAGACCTCAAATGGGGTCATTTAGGAGGCTTGCCTGCCACGGGTGTCAGCTCACCTAATTCCAACCTCCTTAGTTCACGGATGGGGAAACTGAGGACTCAAGACACAGGGAGACTCGCGTGAGGTCCCCCAGCAAGAGAATCACCACAAACCCCCCGCCATCAAACCTTCCCTTCAGAGCTCTTTCACGGCACCTCTCTGCCTCGAACTGCTTGCCACCCTGTGCTAGTTCCACCATAACAAGTGCAGCTGGAAATGTATTTTGCCAAAATTCTGGAGGCTGGACGTCTGAGATTAAGGTGTCAGCAGGGCTGGTTCCTTCTGAGGCCTCTCTCCTTGGCTTGTAGACGGCCGTCTTCTCCCTGTGTCTTCACGTGGTCTTCCCTGCATCCAAATTTCCTCTTCTTACAAGGACACCCGTCATACTGGACTAGCACCCACCTTAATGACCTCATTTTCACTTAATTACCTTTTAAAGGTCCCATCTCCAGAGTCACATTCTAAGTTACTGGGAGTTAAGGTCTCAACATATAAATTGAAGGGGCTAGGATTCAGCCCATAACACTCCCCCAGAGCTTTCTCACAAGAATTCCTTCTCCATAACTTGCTTTGCTGGTGCCACGTGACCCTGCTCTCTGACGAAAGCTATTAAAAGGGGCCAGTGAGCTCCCAGGGTTCCGTCTCCTAGAAGCCCAGCACTCGAAGTTTTGCTGTGACAGCTCCACCCAGTAAGGACAATGGTGGAACAATTTAGGCTCTTCAGAGGGGTGGTCTGAATTCAAGACGCGAAGAAAGCACTGAGCAGGAGCTGAGTTCAGCAGAAACAAAGGAGCAGGCTAGGAGAGCAGGGGCCACAGGACAATGAGCTCTAGAGTGGAACCACAGCCCTGCCGCTGATGGAGCGAGGACACGTGGACACTAGAGCCAGGCTGGACTCTAATGAACGTCCAACCACCACACTGCTCAGGCTCCGGAAGGTCCCCAAGCTGTGTCTGCATTCTGAAGCTGCCGGTGTATGATCCTCCATATTTCCAGGAGTGTCTTGATGTTAAAATTCAATCAACAAATCAATGTCACTAACGTCTGAAACAACCGTAGCAGATGGAAAGAACAAAGAACCCTTCTCTAGATCACTCTTCCCTCTTCTCATATAGAAAGCGTATGTGCCCTGTGGCAAGGGAAAAACTCAAGCATGTGCGATTTTCTCTGAGGCTGTGAAAGTCACGAGAGGTTGAAACAGAGCTGAAATTGCCCTGCTCCCTGAATAAACGGGAAAAACAACGGGAAGCAAGAGCCTGGAGAAGCAGAATCTGCGATGCTCCCACAGCGACAGCACTCTTCCTCTCTGTCCCCTGAGTTATGTGTCAGACAAATCTGATTCCAGATGCAGTGTAATGAAGGAAGAATGGTGATTCATTCAGCAAACCAACCATGAAAGTCCTCCCCTCTGATGTACTCCTCACTGTCCTTCTGAGAACACGTCGAAACAGACATTTCAAGTCCCATGTCGTTTGCCTCCTTGCTTCTGGGTCACCCCTTTACGTGGCAGTTCGTTACCTGCTGCCCTTCTCACGAGGTCCCTCTAGGTTTTTAAGCAGTTAGATTCCACCTTTTGCCATTACATTAGAAAAAATGATTTATTTTTGGTACTTACCTTTCTCCCTTTTAGATTAAGCCCTGTTTCTTTGCCTGCATCTGCTCCCTGTGTCTTCACGTGGTCCCTGCATCCAAATTTCTAGACTCACTTCAATTTGCCTTCATCTTTTTATAGCTATGGTCCCCAAACACACTACAAGATTTCACAGTCATGAGCTATAAGCCCCTCTGGGGTGGAAAACAGGTCCCCGGTGTTCATTCTGTTTCCCCACTAGGTCTGTGCAGTGCACCTCACACAGGAGGCAGAGAAGAGATGGTAACCAACTCATTCCTTTATTCAGGTTATTTGTGGACACACGGTCACTTCTCTTCCAGTGCAGTGGGACTCTTCACATATCCCACATGGAAACACTAAGATACTGGACCTCTCTTACCTTCTAAATGATGCTCAGTTAATCACTGTCTCTTGGAACATCTTCCCTTGTGGACCCGAAGTACCAGTTTACTTCTCACTCCTGAGTCTTTCCATCAGCTCTGGAAATATCCAGATGTGTAACAGAAATTCTTCTCCGACCCTCAACTTGCTCAATTGCCAACAGAAGAATTGGAAGTTGGTCAGAAAAACATCTTAACCTTGGCGCTACTTCCCCCAGCAACTCAGAGGTCCCTGGACCAAACCTTCCTCTTTAGAATTAACGTTTTGGCAAGAGATGCCCTAAAAGTCTTCAGAGGCAAAACCACGCTGACAATAGCTGATAAGGATGCTACAGGGTTAGCTGAGCATATACATTCTGTATCTCCTATGGGAACTGGCTGGGGGGAGGGGGAGAAGCCTATGTGGATGGGAAAAAAAAAAGGTGACTTTTTTCTAATCATGCCTAAGTATCCCTTTTTCTGTAAAACAGTTGAGCTGTTAACTTCTATGCTAAAGCACGTATGCACTTTGGAAAGGTAATTTGAAAGCGAGTTGAGCCATGACAAATAGGGACAGCTGGCCTAATTGAATCATTTGATCTAAGACAGCTCAACTTAGTTATCCTCACTGCGGCCCACGCTGATATTAGCGAGTGAATCATTAGCCATGAAATCATGTCGACTTTCCCGACTGCAGCGCTCTTGACATGACAGCGATCGCAGCCTGCCTTTCATTATCGCCCCGAGAAGTTCTTCAGTCTGTCAGGAAAACAACAGAGCCACTTGGAAAACTTTTAGGCTCAGCCTCAGAAAGTCAATTGCTCCATCAGGCCACGTACAGCATCTCAAAGAAAGACAGGGTTGTGAGTTAGCTCCGGGGGCGTCTAGGCGAGTTCACCCAGGCTGGGTGCATCGCAGCCTTGCTGCGGTCCACGCCTGCAGTTAAAATGCAGCTTTATTTTGTAAGCACCAGCTTGTGGTCACTTGGGAGAGTGGGATCTAAGTGGAGTCATGATAAATACTTTCACTTGACCTATATGCATCCCTCACAGGAGTCTTCACGTGTGGAGGACATCCCTGCCATCTTCAGTTTTGTTTTTGCAAAAGGAATGGAAGAGGTGAGTTCCTCTTTTCACTGGATGTGAAAAAGGCGGTGAGACACTTAGGAGGGACCAGTCCGTTGAACCGAGCATGGAACAAGCCCTTGGGTCCACACAGCACCAACACTCCAGGGAGACGTGCTTCATCCTTAACTCGCTCCCTTTTTTAGATCCACCTCTCAAAACTACACCTGAGGGGACATTGGCCTCAGTTCCCACCACAAGCAGAGACTGAGACAAAGGCTTGTGTGGATCTGGAGGTGGGGAATGGGAAGGGAAGAAACCCGACACTAGGTGCCACCGCCTCCAGCAACTCCACTCCATCCCGCTGGAGCTTCCTGATGGTCTATGAAAGGTGGCTCAGAATTGTCTGCGAGGAGAGGAAAGGAGGACACTCTTGTCCCCTGGCTGCCGCTCCCGTCTGTCAGAGGTGGCCCTACAGGGGTCACATGTGTGCGGGATGAGCACTTCCCTTGGCTGCCCCGCATGGAGCACCAGCAACACCCAGGACAGTGCAGCCAAAGCAAGACACCATCTGGCTGTTGCTCTGTGAGTCTTGCAAAGCCTTCCTAGAGCTGCTCCCTCAGCCTAAGAGGTGAGCCATTAAGGTTTAGGAGAAATCATGTTGATAGGTGTTTTCAGAAATAGAGGTGTAGCTTGGACGCCGTTCATGGCAGGTAAGATGTTGACTAATTGATACAGTCAATGATCTCCCCAAAAGTCTGGGTAAACAACAACATTAGTAATAACTTTTACGCTGAAAATGACAGCAAACTTAGAATGGAGTACAGCTGAGACCAGGAAGCAGGAATTGGCGTGGGTCCCTTTCACAGCCCCCCAAACAGCAGGTGAATCTGAAAAGCAATGACTGAAATTTCTTCAAATGAACATTGAGCTGGAAAGCTCCCCAGTGCTGTAGATGTGTGTGTGTGTGTGTGTGCGTGCGTGTGTGCAAAACAATCGCTCTGAATCACAAACTTTCAGAGCTGAGAAGCAGCTTGGAACTCATCTCATCCAAGCCCTAGATTATTACAACCAAGCAAATCAAGCAACTTCAGATTCCACTGCCAGGTGGTGGTAAAGTCCATCCTGAACCCAGACCGTCTTTCTCTTGCCAACAAACTTGAACCAGAGAACCAGTTTCACCATCTGATGGGAGCATGGCACACTGAGTGAGATGGATTTGAAATCTAGAGAGGGTCATTTTGTAACACCCCACTCCTCTTCACAACAAAAATACATTCATAGTAGCCATGACACATAACAAATAAAGATAACAGCCAAAATAGAATTGCAAACAATGAAAAAATTTTCAGGTACTGCAAAAATATATGCCAGGGAAAACATTAAAAAGTTTAAATTAAAATAAATATTATAGTACAAAAAAGACCAAACAAAAAAAAGCACAACTATTTTTATTCAATGGTTTTTAAATACACCTAACAGCTTGAACTTTGATCCATAGGTTACAGTTTGACATAATAATATTTTATGTAAATCATTGTCTGGTAGATAATTTATAAACTTTAATAAAACCAGAGTGTCTGGAAAAAGTACAATTTAGGAATTATCAAGCAGTGACACTTGTGTAACTTTTCATTTTCTTAATTTTATAATAGATCTAAATCAATTAATAATTTTACAAGACTATACTTTGATTTTAAATGCATACTCAAATTCCATAAAATGTGTCATGCAGCGCTAAAACTAGTCTTTATCAACAAAAATGTTACACTTGCTGTTTGCAGTTGGTTTTACTGTTTTAAATTGCAGTTACTAACAAAAACTCCAAGTAGTCACATAGAATGACAGAACAGAAGAAACACAAATTCTCTTTCTTCATGTTGACAATCACTGTGCTACTGTGGTTTATTTCTACTCTATTAAAATTCAGGAATATGTCATACCCCAGGGATCAGCATACGTACTACACCCAAAGCAAGCCGGGACAATTCTGAACCATGAGAATTTCCTCCTGAAATGAACACATTGTAGTATTTACGCAAAGGGGGCCAACTTTGTAACCAGTAAGCGTTAATAAATTAACTTTGGTGTGGATTATCATGTTTCTTAAAGAACAAGGAATAACGGTATGCTAACTAAATTATTAAACTCAACCAAGAATGGTCAGCACTTAGATCACAAGTTTTTTCAAGAGTATTTTGTCACTGATGTAGTTTAGAATTGCTAGCAAATGGGACGACAAAAAGCAAACCAGCTTTTGGTCAATTTTATCATTGTTTTTGAATTCGCTACAGACGACTCACCTCGTCTTGTGTGCCTTTGACCATTCTGTATCATGGATTTCATTCTTATGAATGACAACAGGGTGGCTCTGGTTTAAGAGCATGGGGTCCAGCCTAGCACATGCCAAGAGTGTCACCAAACATGCTCCCTTCTTTCTGCTCATGGTCTGAAATAATGACAGAGCTTTATTTCCCTGTCACCCATTTCTGAGCTTCGACTTCAGCCATTTTTTTCTATCAAAAATTTCTCCCATAAAGAGTTTTGGTTCTTAAGCTTGTTCACAATGCAGAGACAAAGGAAAAGAAACCAACCAGCACTTAAGACCCCAGCATTTCAACCACGACTTTTTAAAAGTCACATGCCTGCCCACATGTATAGAAACCATACCTTCAGTGCTCCATAACCCTGCTCGTGTTTAAATATTAATTAGATTTAATCAGGTCAACGTGACTGTGTCCAGTAAGTGATGAACCAGGGGAGGGACAGCAAAATAATACTTTCTAGTGGCTCATGCACCTGCGTATATATGAGGAATCCAAGAAATGAGAGAAGTCAAAAGATTTTCTGATAGTCACACAGAAATTAGTTGTGAACTAGTTTTCTCATCCCCCGCTTAGATCTTTACACCTAAAAGCCATGTTCCCTATACACATTACCTAGAATCCAGAGTAGGAAAATGTCACTGAAATGCACGAAACTACTCAGACACATGGCAATGTGTAGTCAAGTGCTACAATGAGACCCTTGGAAATTTAGGGAGCTGAAGACTGACTGGAGATGTGAAGAAAGAGCTGGTAGCTGCAATGAGGCTTGAGGCTGGTCTAAGAGGCTCTTCTGGATGAAAGAAAATGGAGGAGGAATGGGTTCCTCCAATTGCCTTCAGCAAAGGCGTCGGAGCCCTTTGTGAGTGAAGTGAACTATAGCAGGCAAGTCCTCTGGCCTCTCTGAGCCCATTTTATTCTCTCCTAAACAAGGAAGGGGAGCAGTTGTAATAACACAGAGAAATTGTATTCACCAGAAGCCCTCATGAAATGAGCCTGTCTTTATTAGAAAGAAATACCTGGATAAGTAAAAGCAGACTCAAGTACCAAAGATGTTCCAGTAACCAAGTAAACTAAGAATTTACATTTTTTTCTGAGATGGAGTAAAAGAGTGAGAAGAGGGGGGAAAAAGAGGGAGAGGGAGGCCAAAATGATAGAATGTGGTACAGAATATAACGTGACCCCCTTCTGATGACCTCTCAGATGCTCATTAAAGCACACCCCAAGTCACAACATGCTGAGTGTGATGAGATTTCTTTTGGACACTTGTAGTGGCTGGAGGTCTGCATCCCAGGTGGTGATGGGCAAAAACAGGTATAGCATCAAGGATGTGCGGAGTCAACAGGCTTCTATGCTACACTGTACAGTATGAGGGCGCTATGTTCATTACCTGGGCTTCTGTGACAAATGGCCACAAAAGGAGTGGCTAAAAACAATGGAAATTTATTCTCTCTCAGTTCTGGGGGTCAGAAATCCAAAATCAAGGTGTCAGCAGGAACGTGCTCCCTCTGGAGGCTCTAGGGAAGAATCCTGCCTGGACTCTTCCAGCTTCTAGTGGTTTCTGGCAATCCGTGGAATTCCTCAGCTTGTACGTGCATCATTTCAAACTCCACCTCTGTCATCACATGGCCTTCTTCCCTGTGCGTCTCTGGGTCTCTCTAAACTTCTCTGTCTTTATAAGGACAACAGTCAGTGGATATAGGGCCCATTCTAATCGATTATGGCCTCATCTTAAGTAATTATATCTGCAACAACCTTATTTCCAAACAAGGCCACATTCACAGGTACCAGGGTTAGGACTTCAAGTTATCTTTTGGAACGACACAATTCAACTCACAATAGGCCCTGCCTGCTGTAGCCTTGAATACTTCGTGTGTGCTTTACTCTGAGAAGCTCAAAGTAGATACATCGAGTCACTGGCGCATAGGCTCACAGAAGTAAGGACAATCCATTTTCATCTGATATTTTCATATAAAGCCTTTGGCTCCTCTTTGCTGGCCCAAGAGTTGGGGGCCATGGAAAATGGAGGGACAGAGTTGATGAACCCTACAGCTTCCCCAATCTGACAGTAGTTCAGAGAAGCATTAGGTCCAGGTGACAGTTTTCAGTGAAGATTCATCCGCCAACAGACACTCAAGGAACGCAACACCTGGGCTGGCCTCTGAACTCCTTGGGTGTCTCTCTGGACACATGGTGCAGGTGAAGGCTCTCAGGCTCCCTGTCACACCTTGCCCTCTCTCTTTCCCACCTCCATGTGGTTTCGGTGTGTTGATCCCAGGTATTTGGTATTTTCATCTCATACTATCAAATCATCCACTTGATTGTTATACAATTCTGCATGCATGCCAAGGCTGATCACTTCTCAGTTGAAATTATTATAGATCCTAAACAAAGCCTTTTATAGAACTCCAAATTTAATATACTTCCTGGTGGCTTTAGGTCACATGACTTTCTCCTTGACCTAAAAATGCTTCCAATTTCCCTCTTCTGGCCTTGAGAGAGCCTGCTGAGATGTAAGGGTTCTTCGGTGGCTTGTCTACTTCCCCACGCTCCCTTCCCTCTCTGTTACTAATACTCTACTGATCCACCACTCTTGCCCCTTCTGTTGAAGCCAGTCTGGAACATTCTCAATATTGCCTTACTTAGCATCTCCATGGATCTCCCATGATTAGCTGTTATAGCCTGTGCTGTCACCCTTATCACACACACATACACACACACACATTTCAGCTGGGCTGTCGACCCCTTGAGGGCAGAAGCTATGCCTCGTTCTTCTCTGCACGTTTTATAACATTGAGCAGAGTAACTAACATGGTAAGTTGGTTTAAAAAGCCTGCGTATCATTCAGTTAAACTTGGGGGGCTTGTCTTCCAGCTTTTCAGGGCCTGGACTCCCCTGAATCCCACCAGTCTCCAGGCAGTGAAGGTCACAGAGACACGTACGTCACGGCTGGCTATTCAGATGCACAAGGATGGCCTTCCACTCATCTCTAATAAAAAAATTACGTCTATGGCGGAAGCGTAATTCTTCCAGGAACGGGCCAAAATTGCGCTACAGATCTGGTGGTAAGAGAGAAACAATACAGCATTGTCTCTGCCGTGAGGATATCACGTTCAAGGAAGGAAACACACTTCAAGGCGCATCTTAAACCGTGGCAGCAGAGACCCGGCCCTACGCAGAGTGAGATGCAAAGCTGTTGCTGTGGCAAAGGGACTGGGAAACTCTTACCAGGCTGAGCTCCCTTTCCACGTGTGAAAGAGGACTAGGCTCTCCCCATCCTCTCTGGGCTCTCTGGATGGCTTCCTGTGGCATTGTAACAAGCATGTCCAAACAAAGCCAACTTTTGAATCAAGGTGTCAGACTGAATATTTGTGTTCCCCCCAAACTTGTATGTTGAACCCAATGCCAGTGTAACAGTGCTAGGAGGTGGGGTCTTTGGGAGATGCTTAATTCATGAGGGTGGGGCCCTCACAGATGGGATTAGTGCCTCATAAAAGGGGCTCCAGAGAGACCCCGCTCCCCTTCCATGCTATGAAAACAGCCAGCAGGTACTGTCTATGAACCAGAATCTGCCAGTGCCTTGACCTTGGACTCCCCAGCCTGCAGAACTGTGAACAACAAATTCCTACTGTTTACAAACCAGGCAGCCTGTGGTATTTTGTTAAGGTGACCCAACTGGACTAGACCTAAGGAGAGAAACAGGCTTCCATACGAGCCCCTCTAAATGCCGTGCCACTCGGCAGAAGTTAGGAATAATGGAATCCTTGGCAATGGGGGTAGTTGCTTTCAGATTTGTGATTTTGTTTCCATTTTTCACAATACAAATACTCCTCTGATTTTCCAGGGTTCATTGAGCAACTGGGAAGAGAATGGGCCCCCCTTTTCAAAGATGTCCAATGTTTTCCCCAAATATTTCCATTCTTATTCTTCCCTAGCTGCACATCATTTTCTCCTGAGCAGACAGCATGCCGTGTGCCAGCTGGACCTGGACTACAGTAGATTTGTTTCCAAAGTAGGTTTCTCTCCAAATCATTGATAAAAGACCAAAGAAAACTGACCAGAAGAAGGTTTTCTAGGAATATATGAAGAAAAACGATTTAAATCTCGACTGTCATCAGGTGGTAGAAATTTTTTTAAGCATAGTGTCAAATGCAGAAATTACTCTATGTCTACAAATTCACTTTTCAATCTAGCATTCTGATGCCTCCATCTCCTTACCCACTACCACCGACAGGAAGGAAGGAAGGAAGGGGAGGGGAGGGGAGGGGGAGGGGGAGGGGAGGGAGGGGAAGGGGAGGGAGGGGAGGGAGAGAAATTTGCAATAATTTATTTTAAGTAAGACCAAGTAGTTTTAGTTAAATCCCCCAATCTTCACAGCATGTTATTAACATCACTACTTTGTAATTAATAATGTAAGAATTTATTTTCAATCAATAGCACAAGATAGTCCAAGCATTGTCAGTGAGTCACTTTTAAGTTATCTGCTACCCAGTGCCTATCGAAAATCCTGCTGTTAAAAACTACATAAAAAAGCAAACAAAAAATTTCTCTGAATGCTCCACAGCAGATCTCCTTCTGTCCGTCCGTCAGCCTCTGGGAACTATATGACTTAAGTCCTTCACAGACTTTTCTCCCTGAGCTGCAGTTTCACTATAAGGGAAATTCATCCGTGCCTCTGTTACTAAAATCACATGGCGGTGAAGGCTGTGGTCCACTGTCACACATAGGCCCTGTGTAAGCGATCTGCTTTGGAATTCAAGGGACAGAAAAGCTTCGTTTCAACTGGGGAAGTGGACTGGTGACTGTATGGAGGAATCTGGTGCGAGTTTTTGTCTTTGAAGGCTGACAGCTTTCATGCCTCTCCCCTGCCTGTGCCCTCATCTGGACCAGCTGATAACAAAGCCTCTCCTTTGGCACCTGTGGGAGAAACAAACCACACAAGGCTTCACCCAGACCCCACCCTTAACCACACCAAAAACCCAGGCTGGCCTCCGATCCTTACTCTCTCCCAAGCCTTTCAGCCTGCGAGGGATGTCACGCTTTCCCCGAAGACCTCAACTGCCTAAGTAACCAGTCCTTTCACACCGTCTTGTTGTGCGTGGGGCATCACCGGTCTTGACATTCCAAACAAATTTCGGTGATGGGTCCTTCCTGCTTTGGCCAAGTGACCATCCCAGCTACCTTCCTTCTGAAGTGGGACTATATCACATGTGTCTCCCTTTTGATCTTGACCAACATAAATACCAATAACTCTGGCAACCAGTGTGGGCTGTCTATGTGTGGACCCCTCCAAGTCAGGCAGGTGGGTACCTTGTGGTTATGAACATGAACTCCCAGACCTTTTTTGTGCACTCCTGGCACCCTGGACTCCCTTGTCAGGAGAGTGTTTACCAGCCTGACCCTCCACTAGATGGTAAGCTCTGCAAGGGCAGATATCTGCCCTTCGTGTTCACCACAGCGTTCCCAGCCCCCAGCACAGGGTGGGCACTGAGCAAATGTTTGATGAATGAGTAACTGAAAGCATGAAATTTAGGTAGAGAAGTGATTTGCATGAAAGCCAAACAAAGATTAATGTGTCACAGGGAAAAAAAAAAAGGTTTCCTCTGTAGCTTGGAAAGTAAGAAATACCTCGTAAAAATCCCAACCTATGACATTCTAACACAGTCAAGCCTCCAGTGTGACATCTAATTGCCTGGGCCCTGCACCGCCACAGCCACCTGCATCGAAATCCTGGTGCAGATCACTGTTTACTTCCCCCAAGTTAAACTTCATTAAATATTAGTTTAATTTCATGTTTTCCAGATTAATTTAAGATTAATTTATACCCAGGCATTTGCACAGCCTGAGCAGTATCTCTCCCTTCTGTCATTTCTGTCGTCTCACAGACAGCAGAAAAAAGGAAAATGTATGGTGAAGAAGCACTATGATGGAGTAAGTAGGGGGAGATTTAATTAAACTATTACATATCTTTTCCTTGAATGTGGAAAAAAAAAACCTCCATAAATTTGCCAGGGAGTAGAGTAGCATGCACATCTGGACGCCTGGTAAACAAAACCTTCGCAGATATGAAAAGCGGTGTTTACAAGATGACTTGAGCTGAAGATCTGATGCTGTACTTAACCCCACATATTCTTCCTAAGTCTCATAGTGTGTATTTACGGCAAAAGAATCTTTTATCCCTTGTTGCTAGAATTTTTTTTAAGGAGAAAGAAAAAAAATGTTAATATTAAATGTCTCTTTTTTGTGCATGACTGTTTTTTTTCCCCAGAATCATAGGGTCTTAGGGCTCAGAGATCCTGGGGGTTGTGGGGAGAGGTGATCCTTACTGATAATCATTCCATCAACCCTTTGTTCTTCAATACAGCTTCACTCTGCTTCAATAATTTCCTTAGATAAAAAAGCACATTTAAAAATACCTCACTTCAAAAGTATAAACCTGGAATGTGAAAAACAAATGCATATTACAACTGGACCAAAATATTTACATGATGTAAAACACTGAATAAATAAACCATTAGAGTAGGTCCTCTCGCATTGAGCAAACGGAATCCAATAGAACAGCTGCTAATATTATCTTCCCTCATAAAGAAAAACCTTGATGACTCATTTAGAGCTTCATAAATTGTAGCCTTTTCCCTGCTTGGTATAAATAGGGGTTTTCCATCCAGTCTGTTATTCGGTGCACAGTGCTAGGCCTCACATGCATATCATTACCAGTATAAGGTCCTATCTGCCCATTCTAGCTCCTAGATCCGGAAGCTCCCCGTCCACCCAAGCACCATGCACCTCATCCAAACAAATTCACTAAAACAAAGCTGAAAAAAAGACACACATTTTAGTGGCAATCTAATTCTTCCTATTTATTTTTTCATAGGCCCAATTCCAAGAGAGCAGGGTTTTTTTTTTCAAAATATATACGTGTATATACAATGCATTACAGAAGAATCACAAGAAAGTTATTCTTAAGAAATAAATAATTTCAAAACAATTTAAAGCTTTTGTGTATTCCTCTGAAATTTCACCCTTCTCCTTTCCTTTTCCTGAGATAGCTGCTTCTTTATACTGGCTTCAGCTGCCTAACCCCATTGTCTTGGTGACAATTCAGAACCTCTTCTGGCCTTGTTCTCCAGCGCTGTCAACATTTCATTGGATGGCTTGAGTGATCGGTCCTGGTTTGGTCTCCCCAAGGAGTCTTCAGTGAGAGAGCCCTTGTGCTCTTCCCAGACCTGTAATACTGCTATCACCCAGGCAAGCACCCTGTGAAGAGGAAGGGCAAGACTGGTCCACCATTCACCATTCTTCCCTCTACAATACGGGGAACGTTGTAAAGGGTAGCGATCAGTAATATTTCTGAGTGTCTTAATTAGTCTGAAACTGTACAGGAAGAAAACAGAAAAGAAAAACATCTGTGGCAAGTCTACCATCCCCTCTTCAATAAGAGAACTAATAATTCTAAATTATCAAGGGATCTATCATTCAGTTTAGAGCATGTAGATGAGACCATGAGGATTTATGGCGTTTTTAGGGATTTAGACTCGGGACATGCAACTCAATGCCACAAAACCATGAGCAACCTTCATGACTTACGAGCTTTCTGCAGAGATGAATTACCACTAATGAACAAAGATGAATCCAAGAAAAATAATGAAAGGTGATATGTTAAAGGCCTCATACCAAAGCTTCTTCATATAGATCTTTAAAAGTCCAAGTCCTTATGTTAACCATGCATGGCCAAGGCGAGGACAGGATTCTTTGAGAGAGCATTGACCAGATTAATGTAAACAGAACCATGCCCTTCCCAGTGTCCCATGTCTTCTTTGAAATGTGTGTAATAATCCAGGTAAAAATCAATAAAATCAACAGAATTTCTTATACTTTAATAATTGACGAAACCATAGTGAGGAAACATAGGCATCACCTAGTAAATTTGAATTTTCACCTACAACTCAGTAATTCTACACCTAGATATATACCCTGATTTACCCTAAATACATACCCATAACTTATTTCATAAGTAAGAGGTATGTACAAGAATGTTCATGGTAGCATTGTTTGCAAGAGCAAAAACTGGAACCACTAAAAGCCACAAACAGGAAGCTGAATAATTCTGGAACGTTTATACCTGGGTTACAACACACATAAAAATGAATAAACCACAGTTATACGTGTCAATGTGGATGAGTCTCATTACCTTACCAAAAAAGGGGCAAGTAACAAGATAATACACAGAGCATAATTCCATTTTGCCAAACCCAGAAAAAACTCAGATACATTGTTTAAGATTACATACAATCGCATGGAGCAAAACTATAAAGAAAAGTAAGAGAATAATTCACACAAAACTCATTATAATGGCTACTTAGGGAAGGAGGGAAAACGAGGATGCAGTTTTGGAGGGACATACGGTAGGCCTCAAAGGAACTGGTCATTGTCCATTTCTTAAGTTGGGTAGTGGGCAAATGGGGTGTTAGTCCCTAAATTTCATATAAAAATTATTAAATTTAGTACCCATAAGAATTCCTGTTTAAAACATAAATTCTCAGGACCAGCTCTCAGGGAAAGTGTTTAGTAGGTTTGAGGGGCAGGAGGATACCTCAGGTTCAGCCTTTTTAAACAAACATCCCAGGAGCACCTGCTGGCGGTCCATGCAGGCCGTGGACCACCCTATGAGCAATACTAGATTATGCTTCCTGAGTTACCAAGGCTTCTACCAAAGATTTATGGACTTTCTTTTTCAAATGAAATCTTATTTTTATTTTTTTTAAACATTTTTTATTGATTTATAATCATTTTACAATGTTGTGTCAAATTCCAGTGTTCAGCACAATTTTTCAGTCATTCATGGACATATACACACTCATTGTCACATTTTTTTTTCTGTGAGTTATCATAACATCTTGTGTATATTTCCCTGTGCTATACAGTGTAATCTTGTTTATCTATTCTACAATTTTGAAATCCCAGTCTATCCCTTCCCACCCTCCACCCCCCTGGTAACCACAAGTCTGTATTCTCTGTCTGTGAGTCTATTTCTGTCCTGTATTTATGCTTTGTTTTTGAAAAACAAGTTTGTAAAAAGGATCAAAACAAAGGGGTTCTGGTTAGCGTGGGGAGGCCCGAGACTTGTTTTTTGGTCTTTCCTGTCCCCCTACAACTGCAGCCCTGGGAGCAGCTCTGGAATCTATAACTCTATTAGCAATGGCAAAGAACCTCCCATGTCAATCCCATTCAATGTATTTCAAAAGAAAAAGAAGTCATTATGCAGGCTTGACTATAATACAACGGCCAGCTACAATATAAACTTTGGATATACTTTAATCAGAATCTGTAAAATGTGTTTACTAGTATGGTTTGATTATGCACACAATTTTCATATATGAAAGAAAAATGTCTGGCCCATAGTAGGTATGCAATACAGTTAATGTGAATTGGTACTTGATTCATTCAGAACCTTTGATAAAATAGGATTTAAGGCAAGAGATGTTACTCTGTGATTCTAAGGTTTGGGTGCAATTTACAGCATAGTGATAGCCACAGTTTCTTCCACTTGAATGCTTCCAGGCAACAAAAGTAATGGATTTGTTAAGTTACCCGTGGCAAACCACAGCACCCTGACCACCTGCTGAAAGAAAGAATTTTCCAGTTACAAATGTAGTTTGAACATGCTGTCTAGAGCAGATTACTCTGCACAAAACATGTAGCCAAAGTGAGAAAGGGATGGAATGGAATATTCAAATAGGAAAGAATAAGTGGGCGGCTACATATTGGTGTAAATGGAACATCATGTAGAGAAATGTGTTCTTTCTTTGTGAATTTACATTTTATAAACCAATCATATAATTAATACTAGGCCATAAGTGAAACTTCATGACATGGTTTTGGGGACAGTTCACTAAATTGTTGCCACATACAGAATCCCTCCCCACCAAACACTGGTCAAGACTTACACGATCTGTAATGGCAAAACGAACACAGAAGTTAGTATTCTGGGTTAAAACCCTTCTCCTCATAAGCCCATTGGTTTCTGTTGATTCTCTTGGCCTTCACTCAAGAGAAGCTGGCATGGGCTGTTGCCTAGCAACAGTATGCAGTGCACGTATCTACCAGCCCATGGAAACGCTGTCTCTGGACTTCATGCCATTCAGTACCATGTTTTGTAGATGATGACGATCTCTTAGGAACTTTCCTTCCCCCTCTTCAAATGAGTGCTTGAAGAAGGTTATTTTAATACTTACTGCATCACAAACATTGTACTTGGCTTAACAAAGACCAGGAAACACAAAGGGACATCCTTTGTAACCCATAACTTCTTTGACCAATGACAGAGGAACCAGTAGAATCATACATCTTATTGAGAATTACAGTAGATTTTCTTTGAATGAACTGTGACTGTCTCATGCCACCCATACTAATGTTTAATTAATGCTGCCTATGTGCCAGAGGTAGGACTAAGTGTTATTGTACCTTAATAACACAGACACTGTTTCTCTCTTCATTGAACTTATTTGCCTATTCTTGAATCTTCCTGGAGGCTAAATGTTCACCCCCCTAAAAATACATTCCAAACATGGTGTATTCCAGCCAAAGGGATGTCTTATTTTTTAAAACCAATAAATATTTTCAAGCCTAATTCAGATGACTACAACCTCGTTGGTCAGGACCAGGTGAATACAAGTTAGACACTCCAGAAAATATAGTCAGATGACCAGGAATCCTATCTGTGTGAGGAACCATGCCCCACAGAAATAGTAACAGGATTTTTGAGACTCGCAGTCACGTCACAAGATTGAGACTCTTGAATCAAAAACAAAGGATAAGAGTTTTCCTAGATGTTTCTGAAAGGCCATAAACTAACTTACCAGGAGGCAGGAGGGAGTTAAAGGATCAGCTTTCATCCTGCATCCCAGCCCACAGGCCAAGGACCCCCAGAGACTGCACTGAGAGCTTCATTCCAACATCCTCTAATCTACTCTATGAGAAGTGTGTTCTCAAATCCTCCACGGAGGTAGAACCAAGAGACCAAGACGACTGTCTGAGAACCCAAAGGAGCTCTGGATACTTAAGTCTTCTTTAAAGAGCTGTATCACTTAGGAAGAAAGCACCTCCAACCTGAGGAACAGCAAAACAAAGCTACCAGCAAATGTTTGGGAGAAAAAAATAATGACAGCATTAAAGAAACACACTTACTGAACAAAAGCATGAGATACTAAGACTTCTAGGACAGGGACAGGGGACCCTGGGGTAAGAAGACGAGTGTTAGGACCAAACATCTCGTGATCTTTCTAGAAGTTTATATAATCGTTCTTTATTAGAAATATATAAACAGATCTTGAGAAAGTAGTGATGGTCAAGGTAATCTACCTATGAGCCAGCTGCTATTCAAATCTGTCACAATGTAAACCTAAATCCACAAAGCTCACCTGCTCGTGAACGTGTGGGGGGCATCTTCAGAGCCCTTCAGATGTGCTGCACCAGAAATGGGTGAGACATTTTTTAACATTTCAGGAAGGAAATCTCACTCATTCCAGCCCAGGAGAATGGGAGAAGTAGGGAAGGATGGGGCGGGAGGGTCGATTCAGTGTCCTCACTTGACCCCGTCCTCGGCCCCATTACCAAAGTGAGAACCAAAGCAGAGGGGATCTCTCCGTTTTCTGGGCAGGACTCTGAGTGGCGCCACACAGCGGACAG
Organism: Vicugna pacos; assembly: GCF_048564905.1. Lineage (NCBI taxonomy): Eukaryota > Metazoa > Chordata > Mammalia > Artiodactyla > Camelidae > Vicugna > Vicugna pacos. The sequence goes on along the minus strand of NC_133015.1, from coordinate 18,069,807 downwards.
AATCCCAGGAAGGGCTGGTTTCGCTCCCCTGGTTGCCCTCCCCTCCTGTGCTCCTGCGTGCCCTTTGGAGGAGCCAGAAGTCAGCAGATGGCACAGAAGGGGAGTCACAGGCAAACCTCAGGAGGAGAGGGAGAGGGGCAAGTGGGCCGCATCAGCAGGAGGAGCCTGTGAGTGAAAAATGCCTTCAGCCACATCGGTAAACAAAGGATGCTGCAGATATCAAGTCACTGCAGCCACCCTCAACAGTGCCCCCTGAGGGGACTCAGGGTGGAAAGAACAGGACACCAGCCCTAGGGAGCTGAAGTGCATATCAAAGGCATGATTTCAATGAGCACAGACCCTTGCATCTTCCCATATACAGAAAAGCACTAATTTCCAGTAATCTTCTGATGTTCTGAGCACCTGGTCTTTGTTGCAAAAACTCCTCCTTATCCTGGCTCCTCCTCCACCTCTTCAGAGCTTTTCTGAGAGGCTGCCTGTTGGGCTTGAAGTCCTCAGAAAGTCCACCGAATAAAACATAGTTCTCAAATTTTAGGTTGTATTTTTTTTTTCAGTTGACAAGCCCCAGGCCCTGACCGCCAGGGAACACACCAGGAGTTCAGCAGCCGGTGCCGGAGGGTCCCACTGCTGCAGAGTCCGGTACAGAGGTCCACGCAGGCAGACGCACACACGTGCCCGGGCACACACATGCACCTGCCAATCTGATCCTGTCTAACTCTACAGCCTGTTCCCCACCCCCACTGCCACTAGAGGCCCATGGCACCCTGTACCCCTCAACCATTTGTAACGCCTCAGAGGTGACATTCTGGGCCGAAGCCCCATCCCTCTGCCCTGCAGTTATGTCTTAAGGATCCTTTATCCTCTTGTCCACTTAATAACTTTGATTCTACAAACTCTAACTCTAGTCTCTCCCTCCATGAAGACTTGCCAGTCCCTCAGGCCAAGGTGATCACTCATCTCTCTGCATCTTGTCTGTTTCTCTATGGTAGAAATCACAGGGTGTTTGTGTTTAATTTTATTTCCCCACCAGACTGAAAACAGTACCTTCCACATCTCCGCATTTCCAGCTCTTAGGACAGTACCTGGATGAGAACAGACACTCACAGCTGTTCTTTAACTGAATTTATAGAAATTGACATAATAGAAACAGCTTAACCTTTCTGTTAGAAAAAGTGTTTTTGTTAAGACCCATTTTAAGCCAGGCACTGTACTGTGCACTTCTATATACACAACCTCATTTGATCCTCACCCCAAAATAAAGAGGAAATGTTTTCACTGTCCTTGTACCCAATGCTCCAAGGATCAGAAAGGATGAAGGAACACCATCCAAGAATATTTAACTAGGAAGTGAGGGCCCGAGTTCAAAGTCCATGTCTTCTAATTAAAATAGGAGGACTCTTTTGGCGTCAGAGTTTCTAAAGAATTTTCTACACTGCACTCTGCTACTTACAGAGAGGTTCTTGTATAGTAAGAATAACACTGTGTAAACCATGGTGTATGTTTTATCTTTAACATCACCTCATACGACTATAATTTAATAGCATCAATTCAAGGTAGTCACTCACCTTTTCTATCCTAACAGGTAGTGTAAGGAGGAAACTGGAAGGCAGGGTGTCACTATCCCCTACCCTCATGGGTAGCCAACACCTTACAACGGTTATTGGGTCTCCATGTGACAACGATCAAAAGAAGAATAAATGTTGTTGGACTCAACTGTGAGGCGGCAGCTGCGTGGAATAAGGACTGGAGGGTGACTTTGGTGAAAGCAAGTGTTTTAATGACGGATACATTTTTCAACAAGACGAGCTTTTCCCAGGCCCTGTTTGGTGTTTCTTTGAGCTCTCATGGTGACTCATGGGCTTGACAAAGCCTTCCCGCACAACTTTGAGGCATTAGGAGGTTGTCAGGAAACTCACACTTGTGGTGGAGATCTGTTTTTGAAGTTGTACAGAATTACCAGTTAATGAGTTCTCGTATTATTCTTTTATAGCTAAGTGCGTCTGGATGAAACTCAGCCACAAAAGGACCCGGGTTTGTGCATCATTAATTCTAACGTCCAGAGACATTCCTGGTCTCACTGTCACCTACTCAGTTTGCCTTTTTATTCTGGAGACCTGATAACTCCAATTAATCGGCTTTCATTCTTTCATTCTTCTCAAGTAGCTTTTTATTATTGTTTTTACTACAGATGCATCAAATCCTCTAAGCAAGGCTATAAGGCATTGGAGCTGTCTGTCTGTAACAAGTTCCTCCAGTCAAATGCCCAAGTGCCAAGCTGCGGGCAGACATGGAATCATAGAGCAGATCACAAGTTCTGAAAGCAGTTTTATTCGTAGTAAACACACCCTCAGAAAAAAAAGACAATTGGTCAAGCCACAATACTCAAAGGGTCAGCTTGGCCCCTGGCAGGTAATAATGCTCTAAAAATATTTCTCAGATAAATAATACGGTTAATAAACCCTCTACCATGACACCAGTTGCAAGATTCTTCAATTTGCTGTCAAGATACAGATTGTAGAAAGTAGATTTACTTTTTTATTCAGAATAATTTTTAAATTTGCCTAAAAGAACAGAGCATAATATAACAAATACCCATATTCCCATCACTCATAATTAATCAGTGTTAACAGTTTGTCACATTCAAGATTTTTTGATAAAAGTAACAATGGTAACTAACATTTATTGAGGTTGACCATGCATAGTTAGGATTCCAAGTACTTTACGTACATGATTTGATTAAATCTTACAAAAACCCTAGGAGACAGTGTTGTTATTACCTCAGTTATACAAAGAAGAAACTGAGGTGTGGAATTTTAAGATCAGGCCAAGTCACACAGATGTAAGAGGCTGTATTAGTTTGCTACGGCTGCTATAACAAAGGACCAAAGACTAGGTGGCTGAAACCACAGAAATTTATTATCTCATAATTCTGAGGTCAAAGTGCAGAATTAGTTTCTTCTAAGGCCTCTCTCCTTGGCTTGTAGATAGCTGTCCTCTCCCTGTGTCTTCACAAGGTCTTCCCTCTGTGGGTGTCTGCCTTCTAATCTCCTCCTCTTACAAGGACACCAGTCATACTGGATTAGGACCCACCCTAAAGGCCTCATTTTTAATATAATTACCTTTTTAAAGGTCTTGTTTCCCAAATACAGTAAGATTCTGAGATCTTGGGGGTTAGAACTTCAACATAGGAATATCTGGGGAGGGGCCGAGCATAATCCAGTCCATAACAGACACAGAGCCAGCATTCATTCTCAGGAAGCTGTGAGCCTGCTGTCCACAAGGCAGCTGCCTCTGTTAACACTGAAGTCCCACTGCTCACCTTCTCAAACCCAGTCTTCCCATCCCAGCTCCTCTTCACAGAGGCAGCACCATCACAAAGTTTATGTTTGTTTAGAAGTTACCCTACACGACATGCATCCTTAGTCTTACCTTTTTCTAACAAGTATTAAGTTAAAAATATCTCTACTCTTCTCCCAAACAAGGCAAGAATCGTAAAATGTTTTAACTTGTCTCCAAACAGCATCACATGCTCACTTCTTTCATGTTATTGGTGTCTAGTATCTTAGCCATCATTTGAACCACCTCTCCCTCAAATTAATAAATAGTGCCACATTTCACTAGCCACTCTATATTCAGGCTTACCAGCATGTTTGGTTTATTTTTTTGGTCATGATTTCTTGCATCTGGGCTCCTCTTCCTTGTTGCTGAACTGTCTGCATGAGCATTTCTCTCATGACCGTCTGAAAGCAGGAACGTGAATCATCTGTGTATATCTGGAAATGTCTTCGTCACTCTTACCTGGTACAATTTTAGGTTCGAATTACCTTCCCTTAGTGCTTTGCGATAGGATTCCATTATTTTCTAGCATCAATTTTTCCCGGTAACTAACTCCTATAATTCCAATTGTCATTTCTTTTTAAGTTTGAGAGTAACCTGTCTTTTCCTCCCTGGTGTCTTCAAATGTTTTCCTTCTTCTTCCTTACAGTTCTGGGGTTTAACCTAGTCTGTGTCTAGATATGGATTATTTTTCTATTTACACTGCTTGAGACACGTGTCTTTTTCTCATTCTAGAAAACGGTCATTACTTCTTCACATACTCTCCCTTCTGTCCTTTTTATTTTATCCTTCTAGATCTCTAATAAAAACCGCTATCACTTTTCATTGTATCTTCCTATCTTCCATGTCTCTTAACTTATCTTCATTGTCTCCAGCTCCTCGCATCTTAGTGATTTCCAGGTGATCTCTTCAACACTATTATCTACTTTACTAGCTCTCTCTCTTCCTGTGTATCTAGACTATTGTTTAACCTGTAAAGCAAACATTTCCTTCCAAGGCTCAAGTTTTTTGCAAATCCTCGCTTGCCAGGAGCCTGTGATAGGCGAACATTCATTTCAAAGGGCTGTGTTCCTAAAGCTCATGACACTATAATAAAATGTTTTTTCCCAGATGCAACAACAACGGTAAAAAGAAGTCCAAAACCTCACTGCAGCAGTCATATTTAAAGCAGTTCGTAGATGATCAATTATACGCATTGCGTTCACCCAGTATCTATCTGCACCAAGAACGGCAGTACAGTAAAGCAATGCGTTTCCCAGAAATGGTAATGAAGTGCGGCCAAAATAGAGATAATTATTTTAATTAATGGTAATGATTTTAACGGCTGAACATTTTAACTAATTAATTATGATTGATTGCTTGTTACTAATCAAGGAATGTGATTCAAAGTTGTAATTGAAAAACCAGGAGCAATAGGTCCTGCAGAAAGCATATCACGTCCCACTGAGATCAGGGGCATGACTTCTGGAGCATTCCAGTACTTTTTCTTTCATATATTCTTTAAGATAAACTGCTAGGATGTTGATTTTAGTTCCATGTTCAGGACTCTTTTTGGAAACAGGAAACAAAATGTGAAAAGTAAATACATATGAAGAAATGCACATATTATTTTTATAGTTACAACTTTTAATACCATATTATTCATCTAACTTTTATTCTTGTCAGCCTTCAAGACTAAGCTTTCTTTTTTAAAGACTTTCGATACAAGAAGCTACTCCATTATTCAGACAATGTGAATATTTTTGACAGCATATTGTTTGAGAATTGTTTTATATGTAGTACTTTGACCATTGGATTGTTAAACCTTTTAAAATCTGACAAATTCAAAATATCACACAGAGAACCCTCAAGACCAGCAAGTCAAGCTTCTTTTCACTCTCTAGTCTATTTTTCTAACGGTTCTAACTGAAGCAAGTCAGTGTCTTGACATAACTTGACATTTATCTTGTGATTTAGTAGTCATTCATCCTGCATCAGCAAGGGGTACCTGACTATGGTAAGGAGGCTATTTTCATCCTCAATAATCTTTTTACCATAAGGAAAAAGCCACGTTGCCCCACTTTCATTTGGTGAGATTAGGAGAGGTTGGGGGGAAGAGACAGAAGGAATCATAGCGTGCGAATAGGGCAAGGTCAGTTTGGAAAAGGGCAGAAGGTCAGGGTCGCTGTAGTATAGAGTGTGGAGACAGTGGCAAGAAATGAGGTTGCAGGGGTAAGTGGATACCAAATTGTAAAGTCTCTTGCTTGTCACACGAATCAAAGAATCCTGTGGACAAGGAGGAAATACTGGAGATGCTGGGGGCGGGGATGATGTGATCAAATGTATTTTAAGGAAGGTCATACCAGTGCACCTGCTAGAAGATGGGCGAGGACGAGGAGAGAAGTCGGGAAGGAGGCCGTCCCTACAGTCCAGATGACAGACAATGAGAACCTGGACTGAAGCAATGACAGGGGGCATCTCTGGACTAGGAGTGCCTTGATTTGGTTAACAATTAACTGTAGGTGTGTATGTAATTAACAATTAAATGCACTGGTAACTATGGAGGTTCCAGTTTGAGGGAAAACATTGAGCTCAGTTTGGAACAGGTCAAAATCAAAGTGCTGAGGACACTCTGGTTACTTCCCGTTGCACGCACCTCTTTCCACCTATCCCGTCCAACAATTGCGTGCCAGCAACCTGCCATCCACAGCCATGGTCTCCGGGTCACGTGTCTACCTTCCAGACTAAACGTCACCCAAAGACACAGGAGGTTTTACCACCGGGGAAAGCAAGTCTGGGAGCAGGGCCTGTGCCTTTGATTGGCACGGGTGCAAACACACGAAGGTTGACATCACATTATTTTTTCTATATCTCATGGTCCAATTGCTGATTTTTCAATCATTTATACTGCCTCCTCTGACATTATTTTAATCATAGTCTTTAAAAACCTTGGCTGTGAGTCACTTTTGCAAAATGTGCTCTGAAAGAGTGGCTGATCTCCTGTCTTTTCTTGTAGGAAATTTCAGTGCCTAATTGCCTACAAGTGGATCTTTATGCCCTGCCTGCCCAGCCCATTCTCATCACGGTATGGTTCCAGGTTACCGGACTCCTCCCCATTTTCTTCACCCTGCTGTGGCCGAGCACACTAGGGCCCAAGAGACTGGACTGTTAAGTCCCTGTAATTTTTTCTGCCCATAGTCAGGATGAGATGCAGGGCCTCTGCGATCATGGAGCCTGCACAGTTAGGGGTCAAATGACTGAGATGTGAAGAGATGAGAGCTACAGAATGTTGAAATCAGGCAATTCCCCGACAGGTTTTGACATCAGTAGCATCTGCAAACGTTTCTCCTTTTCATAATCTTGTGTGGAAGCTCTGGAGGCACAGGAAGTATCTTTATTCCTCTCAGACATCACCAAGGTTAAAGTGCACTCGCTGTTTGTATTTCAGCCAAGACATTTTTTTCCAAATCAAGAGGAAAGTGGACACAGAGTTGAGGGAACAATGACTTTCAGATCACTAGCTCTTTTTCCGTCTTGCTGCAGACTGTCCAGTCAGTAATTTACCCTTGGACATTTTTAGTCTCAGGTCAGACATCCTTCTGCCATTTGGCATTCTCCCAGGCCCCATCCTTCTCCATCAGTCAGTGTAAACATTAGCCAAGCATAATTAGGAAGGTAAATCTGCTGTGGAAATGATCATGATTTCATTTAGACTTAGTCAGTGTTAAACAATGAGTTGTCAGTTAATTTTCTTTTCCTGGAAGTTTAAAAACAAATAACAGACTAATCACCCAGACACATCTAAACTGTGTCTAAGTCAACCCCGCAGCGCATTTTTCTGATCCCAATAGCTGTGTTCTCATTTCAGCACAAAGAAATGAGTCTTTGGGTAGGAAGACAGGAGCGCAAAGATTGAAGGGAGACTAGCAGGCACCCCTGTGTACCAGGACCCTCCTGGATCATTTAGGTATTTCCGCCGCTAACAAAACTTACTACTTACACTGCTTTGCAGAACTGACAGTCTGTTGTGCCAGAATGATCAACATTAGCAGGGAGCATCGCACTGTTCAGCTGTGGATTTAGTCTGGAGTCACAGAAGAGGATAATATGCCTGCGAGTAGCACCTCTCAGAGTGTGAAGTGCACCTCCTGGGCTGGCAATCTAACCCTGGCTCTGGCAGGGCCCCAAGCAAGGTGAAGGAAAGGGAGGGAGGAATGAATGAATCATGTCTCCTCTTTCACTTGGGATTTGCCAAAACTAGAACCTGGCACTGAATGCTCAGAGCTGAAATACTCCACAGTTAGTTCCTTTCGTGTGCTGGATCGAAACGGATCCGGCTTAGGAAAGTCGAAAAATGAGCACTGGAGGCTCTCCCCATATGGCAGAAGTAAGAGCCTTTTCTTCCCCAACATCCCAGTGTTGGCATGTTTCTAATGTTCTGCCTTCAGAAGAGATCTGGATCTGAGATTCCAAACATTGAGTCTTGAGAAGTTCTTTCAGCGATGCCTTCAAGATTACGGTGCAGCCTGAAGGTTCCCAGCAGAGCCAACAGCAGTGTTCTCTGCACACACGAGGAGCTAGCCACCTCCACGCACCACAATACATTAAGCATCTCATAGTAAATACTCTTGCTGAAATAAAAGCCTTTATTTTCTCAGCCTCAAATGAATTATAAAGATAATCCATTTACCAGTTACATATATGCCCAGTGGAAGTTGTTATGGTGCAGTGAAACGTGCATCTCCTGTCCAAAGATGATGCTACGGTTAGACTGGGGGACCGGGCTCTCTCTCCAACAAGGGTGATGTGTTCACACACAGCTCATGACGTGCTTTCTGTTCCTCTTGCTGATCCCCATTTGTCAGATAGTTCGCCAGAATTGGGGCCATCATGGCAAAATATGTTAAAGCTTATGCATTATTGTTACTATCAATGTTAACTTTTTTTTTTACTGCCAACAAAATCTGCATAATCTGTAGAGCGAGTTTTTTTAAATGTTGTAAGCTACACGATGAAGCAAGTAAGCCCCTTACATACATTATATCCCATATCCCATATCCCATATGTATGTTAAACTGCTTAAGGTAAAATATTATTTTCAGTAAATAAATTATTATTAAAAGAAGAACGATTGTAAGGATGATAATTAAATAGAGTTATAAAGAGAATCAATGAACTCTTTCTCAAGAGGTGTATGATATGACTTCTTATTTTATTGCTTTAGACCAAAAAGTAGTACAAAACTGAGAAAACAAAACATAGGTACAAAGTGATGCTTAAATTATAAAACTAAATAAAACTAAAGTTGAAATGAACTACTCAGCATTCATTCTGGAAAACAACTATGCAACTATACCTCCATCTCTTTTCAACTCCAGGTTTCAAGTAACTTTAGCTTAGTTTTTGTCAAGAACTCAGTGCACATAATATCTCCAAAATTCAAGTGGTGGGTCACTATCAGACAGTAACTTACCATTTCTAATACTAATCAAGAGAAAATGCTAATTAAAATCCATTTAGGAACTTATCTCATGGTTTTAGATAAACAGATAAATGAGAGATGACAAGTTTCCCCATCTTGCAAGCTCCAGAGATAGGTTCACTAGCTAAGCAGGTAACATTTGACTAAAACAATATAATATTATGAGGACATAGATTAGATAATCTCTTTTTAATTCGATACTATTATTCCCTTCTTCCCCCATTGACAGGACGTGTGCTTCGAAGCAGTGCGATGTGAAAACAAGAAGTATGTAGTCAGAAAATACGGGGCCTTTGCTCTACCATTTACAAAATCAGCTTTATAACTGAAATAATAACAATAATTTCCCTACATTCTTTACATGGTGACTTTCAAATGCCAAGGAAATCAGAGAGCAAAATTATTTGGAGGCTTTACATAGTTCCTGCAAGAAAAGCAACACAGCAAAGAGTGTGTCCCTCTAGGATATGTTTGTTCCACTGCAGGAGGTGCCCCTCGGAGCATCTGACGAGCCGTAACACCAGACACGGAAATTCAGACTCTCAGGCCACTCTGACAAGATTCTCAGATAATTACATGCATGCCAAAGTTTAAAAACTGTCTAAAGTTCTAGAATTGTTCATAGGGGAGGATCAAAATATTGTGCAAATGTAGATTCAGTTTAGGGTATACATGATAAAATTTCAAGCGTAATCACTTTTTCCAAAGTGTGCAAATTTCAAAAAGACTGAACCCGGTTTCCCACCGCAGAGACTGTGATTGAATTGGTCCGTGGCATGAAACTGAGATTATGATTTTTGAAAACTTCCCCAGACACTTGCGATGTATAGTCAAGGTGGAGACACAGTGTGCTAAGTCACTGAGCTCAGATAAATATTTTCTTAGTATCTAGAACTTGATGGGTGCTAAATATAAAATGAATACTCTTCAATATGTCCTAAAGAAAAGAAAATATGCCCAACTAAATAACAAACACATATGATGGAGGAGTAAATTTTCTACCTTGTTAAGAAAAGGTGAAGACAATGGGTAGCCAAGGAATAAGATAATCCACACTCTAAAATAGGGAATATGAAGAAGAATACGTGTGTGTCTGTGTGTGTATAACTGAATCACCGTGCTGTACACCAGAGACTAATGCAACATTATAAATCGACTCTACTTCAATAAAAAAAAAGAAAAAAATAGTTCTAAACTCTGTATGAGTTTTGTATTGCTGCTATAACAAATTACTACACACTTACTTGCTTAGAGCAACACATTTATCTTACAGGTCAAAGTCCAACAGGGATCTCCCTGAGCTAAAATCAAGGTGTTGAGCACTGTGCCCCTTTCTGGAGGCTCCAGGAAGAATCTATTTTCTGCTTATTCAGGTTGTTGGAAGAATTCGGTTCCTTGCAATTGTAGGTCTGAGGTCCCTGTTTTCTTGTCAGCTATCAACTGAAGTTTGCTCCCTTGTTCTAGAAGCCGCCTGTTTTCCATAAATTATGGTCTCCCTCTCCCATTTTCAAAGCCAGCAATGATGGGTCAAGCCTCTCTCACACTTCAGATCTCTCCTGCCTCTTCTTCCTGTCTCATCTGTCTCCTCTGCCTCCCACATCCACTGTTAAGGACCCCTGTAGTTACATTGGGTCTACCCACATAATCCGGAATAACTCTTTATTTTAAAATCCACAATCTTAATTCCATCTCAAAGTTCCTTTGATGTGTAAGATAACATACTCACAGGAATTTGGGCGTGCACATCATTGGGGCCATTATTCTGCCAACTACACCCACCTTCACTGGACAGAGGCCACAATGTACATTCAGTAGGTCCCTCTTCTCTGCCTACTGGAAAGATAACAATTAGGAAACAAGCTTCAGACAAGGTTAGGAGTGAATCTAACAGTATCTGTATGTACATGCCATCAGAATGTTTCAGGCATTCACTCGGGGTCATTAAAGAAAGGCTTACTAAATGCCTATTGCAGACCAAAAGCCTTAGGGTGAGTACTAAACAAAAGATGGCCAAGTGCTGGTCCCCGAACTGCAGAAGCCGCCAGCGAAGTGACAGGCAAGGAAGTCAACCAACCACAATGCCATGCGGCAAGTGTGTGGTGAAGGTGGGTCTGAGGGCAGGGAGGAAGAAGCAGACACATGGAGAAGGGGATTCCAAGGAGGCTCCTAGAAGGAAGTGCAGCCTGAATAACTGGATGACACACACACAAAAGCTGGAGTGTCTGGTGTGATGCAGTCTGGGACACATTTGGGGAGCAATGGGAGATGCGAGGAGAGGAAGGCAGGAGACAGTTCACCAGCATCATGTATGTGCATCATAATAGGGTCTGGATGGTACCACAAAGGCATTGGGAAACCATTGAAGGATTTTAAGCAGAGATGTAATCAGATTTTCTTTTTCGAAAGATCACTCATGAAACAGATAGGGAAGAACTAAAAGAGGAAGCTTGAAAATAATTTCCAGCCCACTCACTCAGGGATAAAAGAAATCTATACAGCCATATATAATAAAATTAAACCTTAGAAGCTGGGATGAGGAGCTGTTAAAAGTTAATTCCTCTTTTAGTCTCAATTTATAAATTCTTGGTGGTAATTGTATAGGGACAATCTGAAGGCACATTTTTTTTTTTCCTCCATAAGGTGTTGTGGCAATGTTCCAGGGAGATCTGGAAACGGGCGCAGCAGATCTCAAACTTAGCCCATCACCCAAGAGCACAAGAGCTGCCCCCACACCATCTTCATGGCTTTATTCAAACCACAACCTTCCCTCCCATAGGCCCACTCAACTCCCTCCATAGATAGACTCCTAAGAAATCATATCACATTTTAAATCCAGCAAAAGACATTTCTATTTAAAGAAATCCTATAATTCCAGACCATATTTTCTGCAAAGAAGAGTAATATATTTCATAGCCCAAAATTCAGAAAAATATAAAGCAGTTTTGCTGCAAATTCTTCAATTTTTTCCTATAAGAACACTTCTAAAAATGTGATCATACTCTAATGTTTTTCTGTTATCTCCTGTTTTTAAACTTAATATATTAGGTGAATTATTTTGTCCTAAAATATTATTCTAAAATATAGTTTAAATGACCACAGAGAAGTCCATTATATGATAGTACTATAATTTTCTTTAACAATAACTTATTAATCCCCTAGTATTGATTCTTTCTTTTTTTTTTTTTTTGCTTTTTTGACACAATTAATACTACAATAAAAATATTTTAAGCATCTTTGGTTTTCTGAGAATAAACTCCTTTTGAAATTTTTTTTCTTTCTTATGCATTCATAATTTAATTTAAAAAAAAAGTTAGTCACAATTCTTTTTGGTCATTGGCTGAAATCAGCAGGAAGAGAATATTTTAGAACCAGGGATTAACAACACAGAGAAGGATACAAATGCTCATTAAACATCTACCCCGGAACAGCCACTATGCCAAGCACTGGGGATACAACCACAGCAAGATCCACATGGCCTCCCCCTCCCTGAGTTCACCATCTAACCAGGTAGAAACACTTAGAGAAATGACACCAGAGAATGATATGAGAATGACATTAGAACTAATGCCAAAAATTGCACCTATAAATAATTTTTTCAGGGCTACTAATTTTTAAGCCTCATTGTCTATTAATTCCTCATCCTTCACAAATATTAATCAAAGTTACCCCCACATCTATACTAGTTTCTTTCATTAGATCTTAGACCCTTATGCATCAGAGAACATTTTGCCTTTGTTAGGACTGTAACATCTTGTCTTGAATTTTGAAAAATGGCTCCTTTCTCCGATAGAAGGTCACTCAGCCAAACCCTATTAACCCTGCCCTGATGGTATTTTTGGATCCTGATTTGTAGATGGATGTTTGAGGAACACAGACCTCTTTCTTGGTCCCCCAGGCGGCATCTTCCAGGTAACCACAAGCTTACATTTGTTTTAAAGGTTCCCAAATTTATGTTTCTTAGTATAAAACAAAGAATGAACTAGATGATCCGCTTAGCTTTTAAGACTTAAATGCAATCATTTCCCTCACTACTTGCACCAAGCTAGGCACTTTTTAACTCAAAGGCTTCCAACAGAAAAGAATATTTGAAAAACAAAAGGGAAGGACAAATGGTAGGGGGGTAGGAGTGCAAACTTTTTCGGAAGAATGTGCTAAACTCTTTCACTGTTTAATAGATAAGAATGAATACTGCTGTTTAACTAGATCCAGTCTCTGAAATATCTAATTAAAACTGATGTGCTTATTTAGTTTCCAATTCATCACAGGTGGGCCCACATTAATGTGAAAATGAGAGTAAATTACCAGCATTTGGCAATCTCACTGAATGTCATTCACATTATTAGCTCAAACCTCAAAATGCATTTTAAAATGTGGTTCACAGGTAGGGCACTGCCTCTCCACACAAATAAAAATCTTCACTGGTGGGCGGATGGAGTTTCACTTCTGGGTAGGGGGCCACCAGTGGCAAAGTCCACCTGCTCCCGACGCCTCACCTGTGAAGCCATGGAGAGGGTGGTGGGAAGGGACGCTCTGTTTCTTCCTAGTCTTCACATCTCCTGGGAGTGACTGTTTAGCTTGGCTCCACTCTCTTCTACCTTGTCAACCAGAACTTTGTATAAAATTCAGTTTATTTAACTTTATGGAGGGATTCTTTTCCAGTAGTCCTCAAGAAGGACGAGAAAGGATAGCAGGTGAGCAGATGGTTACAGCCCTGCTGCCCTTCACCTTTCCCTTCTCATATCTACAAAGTGTAGAGTCATCTTCCATTTAATACGTCTGTAGAAGGCTCTCTGCAGCAGCGTGCTGAATGCATTCTGGAATATTTCATAGATTAGAGTCTTCAGTGGCGATAGGACAACACTCAACTTTGTCCAGTCCACAAAACCCGCAGTGATGGATCCCAAAATCACTTTCATTTTCCACTTTTTCTACAGCTTCCAAATCCACGTGGAAGATCATTTATTTCGCTGTTAAAGCACCCATTGTTACAGGCTAATTTATAAACAGAATAAATTATTTCAGAAAGAAGATCAAGAAAGCTCTCTTTAAACATACACTCACATATTCACATCCCTTTTATCTACCTGTAATGCCCCAAGTCCTAAATGGAAATTTATTCTTTCAGCTTAAAGTTCTGACTACTTCAGATTGAAAATTCAGTTTCTTGAATATGAATAACCAATAAATAGATGATATGGTGCTTAAACTCACTAGGAGTCTGGCTGGTATTAATTAAAGTAACGATGGAAGAACCCATGTTCACCTACAAGCTTGATAAAAGTTTATAAAACCAAGAACATGCGGGGCTGGTGAGGACGTGGACAGCTCCTTCTCAGGCACTGGTGGTAGGACCATGAATTGCTACAAACTTTTCATAAAAATAATCTGGCCAATTTTACCTGATGTGTATTTTATAACAATTGACCATTTTAATAATCATAAATAATAATAAGCTAGCAGTATCTATTACATTAAATATATCCAAACCCACTGGCTCATCTCCACCTCTCAATCTTTGGGACTCTAACCAACAGAAACCAATATAGTTGTGCATAAGGATATACGTAAAAAAAAAATTTAATTGCAGCATTGTTTGTGACAGTGTGAGGGGGGTGGATAGCTGAATATATTGAAGTATATTAATCCTATGAAAAGTTATGCATTTTTTAATGAATCATTTATTATTTATTAAGCTGAAAAAAATCCATGAAATACATAGTTGAGTGAGAAAAAAAAGTTACAGACTCTGAATAAGAGATCATACACTGCAGTGGTTCCAGGCATGGACTCTGGAGCTAGATATTGTTTTACAGCCTATATTTTTAGCAGTGTGGCCTTAGATAAGGTTCTTAATCTCTCCAAAGCTCAGTTTCCTCATCTATAAAGTGGGTATAAAAATAATAGTGATGGTACCATCCATATCACAGGGCTTGAGTAAATATTAACTATAAAGGGTATAATGGGGAGACTGAAAGACACAAAGTATGCAGCCAATTGATGCTAATTCCCTTCTCCCTTCACCTCTGAAATGAATCTGTTTCAGAGTCCTGCTTGAACGCCCTGGCGAGGAGAAAGCCTGGGGACCATCAACAGTAATTCAACTCAATGGAAATGAGCAGCCTTGAGGTTAGATCTGGCTTCAAATCTCTGTTCTGCCACTTGATGACTATGTGAGCTTGGGAGCCTCATTTCTGTACCTCATAACAGTTCTTGTAAGGAATAAATCAGATGTGTGCAATGCACACAGTTGTGTGTCTCTGTGTGTGTGTGTGTGTGTGCTTTGCCCCAGAGGATATGTCCAAAATTTTAACCCCTCATGTTGCATGGATACCAATTAACTGGAATGATCCTTGGTTGTTGGCACATAGTAGGTGCTCAATAAATATACATTTTAATTTCTTTATTTCTCTTATTTAATAAAAAAACTTATTTTTGAGTACTTACTTTGAGCTCAGTAATATACTTTCCTTGATGGGAAAGGAAAATTCTGATATTCAGATAAATAAAAGGGAAAGAATTTTTGTGCAAAGGCAGTTGAACCAAGTTTCACTGCTTTGCAGCTGTTCCTAGATCAGTGCCATATACTCATCAGTAGACCAAAAAATTAAACAAAACCAAACCCTCACATTCCTCACAGCAGTGTGACTTTACTGTAAAGTTCCTATAATAAAATGCCACAGCAACACCGAACAGGGAAGTCCAGAGAGAGAGGAGCTGTACATTTAACTTCACAGTCAAAGAAAGGGCAGGGAAATGGGAGGCTCAGCATGGCTACCATTCCCTAACCAAGATGACACTAATGGAATTTGTGATTGCTAGAAAAGAGGACCACTACACTCCCCAGAAAAAGAAAAACATTGTTTCACTAAATGGGTGGGGGTTTTTCTCATGTACTGAGAAGGCTAGGGCAGTTGCAATGGAACCAAGCTCCTGTTATCCTTTGACCCAGTCACCCTTCGAATGAGTTTGTCTCCTCATGGTCATGAGATAGCTGCTGCAACTCCAACCATCACATCTACATTCTGCCAGAAGAATGG
Source organism: Vicugna pacos (assembly GCF_048564905.1). Lineage (NCBI taxonomy): Eukaryota > Metazoa > Chordata > Mammalia > Artiodactyla > Camelidae > Vicugna > Vicugna pacos. The sequence goes on along the minus strand of NC_133015.1, from coordinate 18,053,973 downwards.
AAGGCAGAGTGATCGACTTATCCAGTCTTCCTGGGACTGTCTGGGCTTTAAAACTGAAAGTCTGACCTCTCTGAAACTCCCACAATTCCAGGCAAACCAGGACAGTTGTTCACCCCAAAGAGAAGGCAACAGTCAGCTGGGTCTGTCCCACTGTCTTCAGGCTCTTTCTGAGAAGTCCTACCCAAACAACTTCACAAAACTCATTGGCTAGAAGTTAACCCTGTGATGCCCATTTGCAAGGAAGGCTGGGAAACGCACACGGCCACCGCACTGAACTCTGTGTCCTGGCAAGAAGAGGGGAGCTGGGCACTGAACAGGCCATCTCTTTCGCACTTGGTGAGCCCAGAATGGCACAGCCCATGGAGCCCCATATCACTCCTTAACCCTACAACCCTACTCTGAGCCCAAAAGCATTCTTAGAGTTCCTGCCACAACAGAGGTGATAACACTCAGGAATTTAGCAAATCAGAGGACCATCGAGTTGAGAAAAGCTGGGGTGGGGCTACTGAAACTGTTAACTGCCGGAGGCTCCCTGTGGGCTCTGGAACTCAGGGTCCTGTGTAAAATGACCCCAGCAAGGCGGTAGGGACTGGTTTCGAATGACACCCCTCCCACGGGTGTGCATCTCTGTCTCGTATCTAAGCTCCAGCAAGCTGAGGAAGGAAGAAGGATGCCCAGTCCTACCAGCACTGACAGGGCCCTGATTAGGGATTAAGCTTTCTCCAGTCCCGTCTCCACCCAACCACAGAGTGTCGTTTTGAAGAATCATTTGTGGTAAATGAAGAGAGAGGAGCTATAAGGGCAAGAAATTGGTAGAAAATAATAGGAAAGAAGTGCTATGGTTTGATGAGGGTAATAACCTTTCTAAACTAGTGTCCTACTGCATTAGGTTTTCCATGAAATTATTTAAAACAGCAGGGAATCAAACATCCCCACATTATTAACCTCCAGTGTGTGCTTACTGAAGAAAATCCAGAGAATATTTTATGCGTCTCGTGCAGAGGTTGAACCTTAACGTCACAGACGGAAGCAATGAAGCCATGGAGTCCTGCCTGGATTGTCTTCCTTTGACAACAGGAACCACAGCTGTATTTCCTGCCTGGTGAACATGCAAACTCGTTCTTCAGCCTATCGCGATAAGCAGAATGCCAGTCATCACTTTCTAGATTTTGGCAGCTTGTTATATAGAAGAATAGGGCTTGTTGGCAGCTGGTCCTCGCTTTTCAGGGAGTCAGGGTTAGGAGAAACACTAAAAAGTTGATACACCAAGTAGAGTATGCTTTTCAAATTCTTTCCCTAGGAGGAAACACAGTGGTCTGAAAACTTTGCTCCCCACCCCTCACCATAGACCTGAAATTGTTATAATGAACCATTACACTGCCTACATGAAGGAGAACAGCCAGCCACAGCTCATCACATTATTTGGGAGTAAATCTGTCACAACCTGAGTCACTGTAGACGCGTTATGGTCAAACATGTTGAATTATGTCTAGATTTTAGCATTAATTATAATAATTACACTATCACCACCATTTCATCATAAAAACTAGTTTCATTATGACATTTTGTTCTTTGTTCCAGGACCTGCAAAATTCCCAAATTGCCACAGGAGTTTAGAAATGATGTTTGATCAAGGTTACCAAATGTAAGTTTTTACAGATTTATGATTTTTTTAAATAGCATTCAAATAAATGATAATTAATATACAGGAAAGCTTGCTAAAACTGATTGGATTCCATACTCCCTATAAGTTAGAAGGATTTAATTTTTGCATTTTTTCGAAGAACTGTGCATGTATAAATTATAGGTAGTTGTGAATTCCAAAGCTATAAATATACTGGAGGACCCTGGTGGTATCATACCGAACAGCTGTTTGCAGAGAATAAGCCTCTCCAGTACCCCAGGGAAGGCACAGAATATTGAAACGTTGGCTAAATGTTCAAATCGTTCAAAGAATGAATACCTCTGAAAACAAAAGGAAAATATGAATGATGCCCTGGGTTTGAAGCTTGTTCTGAGTAAGCCCTGTCAAAAGCCATTTCCAGTCTCTCCTCTCCCTCCTCTCCTTCCCCTTCCCTTCCCTTCCTTTCCAGAGTAATATAGTTCAGAAGCTATTAGCTAGAGCTGAGCAAGGTATGAGCACAGGGGAGGTGGGGGGCAGGTCATGGTGGCCCAGAGTGGTGTGCTAGAGCCCACACCAGGTGAGAATGGCACCCATGAGGGGGAACAGTGGCTCAGCATAGGGTGCTGGGGCCCAAGCAAGGTGAGGAAGGTATCTGGGCAGGCAGTGGTGGCTCAGTGCAGAGCATCAGATTCCAAGTGGGGCAAAGAGGAGGTGGGGCAATCCGGAGTAGAGTCTCTGAGCCGGTGCAGAGTGTGGTGGGCACCCTGCAGGTCTTGGAGCTGGAATGAGGTGGGAAGGTGTCCCTGCAGGAAAGGGGCGGTGAGGGTGGAGCCCCAGCAGGATGTGAAGAGTGTCCAGATGGGGCGAGGGAGGAGTGAGCAGCCCAGCAGGGGTGTCAGGATGGAGCAGGGCTTAAGCATCCAATGAAAGGGTGCCCTAGTGCCGCATATCGCAGCCCTAATGCGGGGAAGAGGACAGGATACGGTGGTGGTGACCATCATGAAATGTCAGAGCTCAAGTAGGGTAAAGAGAGTGCCCACCATCGGGCTGTCCCAGAGGCAAATGTCTGGGTCCCAGCAGCGAGAGGAGATTGGACCCACAGGAGGGCATCCTAATGCAGCTTGTCAGAATCTGAGCAGAGAGAAAGGGTAATGAGGAGGGTTCACGGGGATGGGGGGGCAATGGTAGCTCTGGTGCAGCAGGAAGCTGTGGAGCCCCCGTGGGAGGAGGTGGGTGCACTAGGGAAAGGTGGGTCATGCTGGTCTCTGAGACTGAGCTGGGTAAGTATGTTGCCCATGCAGAGCGTGAGGGGCAACGCAGCACAGGGAGTCAGGGACAGAGCAGGGTGTCCACGTGGGGTTGGGAGGGAGGAGCCGCTGCAGCAGCAGTGATAGGAGTCTGGCGACAGACAGGGATTGATCAAATGGGTTAATACAATAAGGACAAATAGGAGTCAGGTTTCTCACTGCCAAAGAAGAAAACTGCAAAGATGGAAAGGGAAAAACAAGAACAAACTATGTGACATTAGACTGGAAGTCGAACTATCAGTATGAATTTGTGGTTCTAAACATATTTAGATGGAAACAGAAGTACATATAGAGGCAACCGTGTGTGTGTACAGACATACGTGCATGTTCCCTAGGCCAGTCTGATGGGAAGGCCTGGGAGGAGTGACACCCCGACAGCAGTGAGCACACCTAGCACCCTGATCTTCATTTGTAAGCACAATTTTTCAGTTAAAAGAATCGGGACTCCTTGCAGAAATGGCGGGTTCCAGAGCTGGGACAGGGATATTACAGAATGAGCTAAAACTGTGTGCATGTGCCTGAGAGGAAGTGCTCAAGAAATGACAGAGATGTGTCAAAAGGACACAGTGCCAGCCTGAAGGGGTTCCTGCTGGCCAAACCTGAGACAATTTGAGCATCAAAACAACAGTAATAAATTTTTAACTCATTACTGCGGGAATCCATGAGTCTGTACCTATATAAACAAATAAACAACAAAAAACGTATAAATAATGAAATAAGAAATTAAATAAGGGGAGGGATAAATAACCTCTATTAACTAAAATATGTAGAATAAAAATAAAGAGAAGTGAACCCTAAAAAAGAAGAAAACATATTGAGATAGGATATAACCACTTTAAGCATTTAAAGACTTCAAGCCTGGCAGGGTTGTATTCCAGAGCACATGCGAACCTTCCATACCCATTAGAGAACCACAACTGGCAATTTTCAAAGAATTATAGAAAATAGGAAAGAGGTTAGAGATTGTACACGAGCAAATACCCTATTATCACAAAAGAAGAAAAACACTATCTCAGGCCCTCCCCATTAAATCTGTTAGTCACCAATGGCCCCAATCCTAAATGGGCTGGTGAATGAGTTATTCTCTAGAAAAGACAAAGGTACTGGGATTCAGCATAGATCCATTAGGAACAAGTTTATGGCAAACTAATCTCATTTCCTATTTTCTCAGGGAGCTAGACAGATACAAGAGGAGATGTCTGAAGTTGATAATGTATCTTTTTTTAACAGGATATATTTTGCAAACTCTTTATAATATCTTTGTTAAAAAGATAATGATCAACATAATGAACTGCTATTCATCATGTTCTCTTTATGTGATAGATGTGATGTCAAGTGCATAATCCTCATAACAACCCTGGAGGTAAATATTATGATTCCCTATAGCCATTTTTCAAATGAAGAAAATGGGGCTTTAAGAAGTTAAATAACATGCCCCGAATCACATAACTGCTAACGAGAAGAGTGGAGATTCAAACTCAGGACTATCTCCAACCTTCATCCTCTTAATCCTTACAGTGAACACTCCAGTTAAGTATAATCACAGCTGGCTGAATAATTATCCCCAAACAGCCCATATTAATTAATGTCAACTTGGAAAAATGACTTGAATTATGGGTCAGTCATACCCACATACCTGGTGAAAATCTGAACACACTGGTTGAATTTTCAAGTTATTTGTTAGCTGCCTACACTGGGTATGGTTAAAAGAGTTGCATCTACATGAGAAACAATGAAGACCGACATGAGAGCGGGGACTGCAAGGCTGTCGTGAGGGCAGACTAGGTACAAAGGGAAATAAGACATGCTCCCTGCCCTTCAGAAGCTCAGAAACAGAAATTATAAAACCAAAACGCACGTGCCAAAAAGGCAGGGATGGAGCAACAGAAGTTCCAAAGAGGGAGACTGTCTAGTTGAAGGCATCAGGAAAGCGCCATTGGGTAAGATGACTTGACACGTGGGCAACCAGGGGCGAGCGGCATTTTACAGATGCTCAGGAGACCACAATCCAGGTGCACAAAGAAGCTTGAGAAAAGCCAAAGAGGAGGGATGTGTGAGGATCCTCCGGGGAAGAACAAGAATTCCAAGTTCATGGAAAAATAGACTGCACAGAGTAACACTGTAATAGAAGGTAGAAATTAGATCATGCTATGAATTTCTATCTCAGAGGTGTGCAATTTTGTTCAGGAACCACTATCAAAGATGGGCTTTTAGAAGATAAAGTATTCAGTAGTGCTCAATAAATGAATAATTGGTAACAATTTTGAGGAGAGATTAGAAAGAGGAGACAGTAGAATTTGAGGAGAGGCAGTGTGAGGTACAGCATAGTGTCTGTTTCTCACCTTTCCCAGTGATCTGTGGCTCAAATCTGAATTATGGGAATGCGTTTCCATAAAGAACCATTACAAACCACATGGACCCTTACTGAAATGTACATGAACTATCTGGATCCCCAAACAGGTTGATTTTTAAAATACACAATGGTGCATATTACAAGTGGAGGCAAAGGACACCTCCCAGGTACGGGTGCCATCGGAATGTGCAGGAGCAGAGAACACACTCAGCACCTGAAGCAGTGGAGCCAGCAGTCAGCCTACATCTAGGCTAAAGAAGAGTTCAAAGAAAGTCTGCTTCACAGATGCATAGCACAAGCACAGCCAGAGACAAAACGAGACACCCTGCTGAAGGCAAATGAGTAGCTTACGAACCCACCTGAGGCACATCCTGGGAGCTGTTTGAGCTGAGAGGAACTTGATTTCACTACATCTGAGGGGAGAGAGATCATGACATTGGAACTCTTGTCTGTTTATTTGTTCTGATATTACTTTTATACTCAATTATCTGTAACACTTGCAATTAGTAACTCTTCTAAGATACATAGCAGAAAATAACTGTAAGTGGACACACACACTCTCTCTCTCTCACACACACACACACAAATCATCCTACCTGGTATGCATAATTTTTAGTCCTCTGAATAACTAATTTGTATTAAAGACCTCTCTTACATAATTCATGGGCTCTTTCTGTCACAAAATGATTCTAATTTTTTTAACTTTCCATTCAGAAATAATTATAGATTCACAGGAAGTTGCAAAAACAATACAGAATCATCTCCTGCATTCTTTACCCCATTTCCTCACAAGATTACATCTTATACAACTCTGGTACAATATCAAAACCTGAAAATTGACATTGGTAATACATGTGCATATAATACTATTCCATTTTATCACATAGAAATTTGTGCAACCACACTGCAATCAAGACATAGAAGCATTCCATTATTACAAAGCTCTCCCTCAGGTCACCCCTTCATAGTCACACCCCCTCCAAAAAATTCTTCCCTAATCCCTGGCAACCACTAATCTTGTCATCTCTATTTATAGCTTTGTCATTTTGAGAATGTTAAGTAAATCGAATTTCATAGTATTTAATTGGATCTTTTCACTCAACATAGTATCCTTGAGATCTATTTAAGTTGCTACATGTATCTATAATTCACTTCTTTTTCTTGTTGAGTAGTATTTTATAGCATAAGTGTACCGAAATTTGTTAACTGTTTACCTACTGCAGGACATTTTGGTTGTTTCCAGTTTTGACTATTACAAATAAAGTTCCCATGAACATTTGTGTACAGAAGAGAGAGAGAAAAAGGACTCTCCAGTGAAGAAAAAATACTTATAAAGAACATTAGTGGGAAATTTTTTTTAATTTAATACGGACTATAGATCAGATGTCAGTTTTGTATCAATATGAATTCTTTTAATTTCTAGAATTTTACTCTGATTATGTTCTTGCTTTCAGGGAATGTAGAATGAAATATTTAGGGACGAAGAGACACTTTACCTCTTAATTTTAAATGGTTCTGGAGAGCAAATGAGGCAAAATTTAAACAGTTCATAAATCTGGATGAAGGTATACAAAAATTCTTATTACTATCCTTAAAACTTTTACGTAAGTTTGAAATGACATTAAAATTGAAGTTTACAAAGGAAATGCAAATCAAAACCACAGTGAGATACTACCTCCCAGATCGGAAAGACTATTATCAAAAGACAAGAAATGTCAAGTGTTGGCAAGGATGTGGAGAAAAGGGAACCCTCATGCACCATTGGTGGGAATGTAAATTGGTACAGCTGCTATGGAAAACAGTATGGAGGTTTCTCAAAAATTAAAAACAGAGCTACCACACTCTCCAGCAATTCTTCTGGGCATTTATCTGAAGAAAATGAAAACACTAATTCAAAAAGATGTATACACATCATGTTCATTGTAGCATTATTTACAACAGCCAAGGTATAGAAGCAACCTAAGTGTCCACTGATAGATGAATGGATGAAGATATACATACACACACAATGGAATATTACTCAGCCATAAAAAGGAATGAAATTTTGCTATTTGCAACAACATGGATGGACCTAGAGGGTATTATGCTAAGTGAAATAAGTCAGACAGAGAAGGACAAATACTGTATGCTTCCATTTATACATATGTAAAATCAGAAAAACAAAACAAACATAACAAAACAGAAACAGACTCAGAGAGAACAAATCAGTGGTTCCTAGACAGGTGGTGGGGTGGTGGGGGAAGAATGAAATAGGTGAAAGGGATTAAGAGGTACAAACTACCAGTTATAAAATAAATAAGTCACAGAGATGTCATGTACAGCACAAGGAACATAATTGATATTATTGTAACAACTTTGTATGGTCCATAATGTATAAAAACATTAACTCACTAAGTTATACACCTGAAACTAATATAATATTGTCAACCATACTTTAATAAAAAAAGAAAAAACTCCATCTTCTTTTAGAGTATTTTTATTTTCTTGCTCTTTGACAAAATGTTTCTTAATCTTCAGCAGTACTATATCAATATGGAGTGACAGTTTGACAATATGGTTCTCACTTTTCATAGTATAAATTCAAAGACAAATTGTGAACGAGTCAAGTGAAACTTGTAATTCACAGCTGTGAGGTCACACTAGTGAATTATAAGCTTTTCATTATGTCAGAACTGTGAATTACAAAGATTTTTTTCTGTATTTCATGTCAAATAATTTATTAGCTAACCCTCTCTCACAGGATTTTGCAGCATGCCAGAATCAGAGAATACAGGGACTGTATTGTGGCAATTTCAGAGAGAGTAACAAGAATTCAGATGTATAAGAAGAATGTTAAAACGAAGGCAGCAATGGTTTTATTTTTTATTTTTGTTTCTTTAACAGTGATGATTTTAAACTGTACTCTTCCCAGGTTCAGAGTCGTTCCTGATGAGCAGTTAGTTTTCTCTGAATTGAAGCCATCGCCATCCTAAAGTAAGGAAAGTTATCTTTTTATTGTCTCCTCCTTGTTAACACCATCAGCTATAATTTCTCAAAAGGCACTAAGGGTGTAATTCTATACTGTTTAAAAAAAGTAAAAGACACTCTTGTTAACAGTAACCTCACTATTATTACTGCTATCATGAAACTCTGGGTGCCTCTTTATAACTTGCACAGCACTTGCATGTCTTATTTATTATTCACATTGACCCAATAAGGTGCTACATTATGAGTATCTATCCTATATAATTAGGTGTATAGAGGAAAGGTACTCTGTCCTCATTCACTCATGAGGAAATTGAGGTGTAGAAAGGCTCCAAGAAATGATAGAGGCTTATCCAAAATCATGCCACAAGTAAATGTCAAAAGTTGGAATCATGTATTTAGATTCTAAATCCAGAGGTTATTTCCCATATTCCACTAAACCTTCTCTGTATGAGCGCATGTGTAATGCAACTCAAATAAATCTCGGTGCTTCATACAGCCCCATCTCTCTTCAATGTCACATTTGAAGAAGAGTCCAGCATTCTAAAGTAATTTTTAAAAAAGATTCCAACATCTGCACCTACAAATCTTAAAATTTACTCAGTTTCAGTTTACATCCTATAGCCACATCAACTCCTGCTTTCTCTGGTACCCTCAAAACACTTCCTGCTAAGAGTCAATATGGTTTTAGCCATTTGTTCCCTTTTTCTTTTGGTCTTTCTAATACTGTCCCTCTCAGTAGTCCCCTGACTCTGCACCACAGAGTCCAGAAATCAAGCACACACAACCACGTTCTCCTTGAAGTCCAGGGAGGTGGAAACACAAAGGAGACAAAAATAAAATCATTTTTCATAAATGGTGTTGGGATACTGGAAGCCTGTAGCGCTCATTCAACAAATCTTATCTCAATTTTTGCAGTTTTTGATCTTGCTAGTTTGAAGATTATAATACTGACAACAAATATTATTGTATATGCATTTGAGTGATTTAAGCGTGATGAGTAAAACCAATACTTGGTCAGCACCCCTTTCCATGACTCACGTAATCCAGCATTTGTGCAGTTTCCTAAATGTACCATGCTCTTTCTGGCTTCTAACCCATGCTTCCCACCTTTTTCACACCATAAAACATAGGGATAAACTGCAGAAGTCACTGCAAGGACAAGGAGGCATCAGTATCTTTGCACAGAGATAAGCCATTCACAGCTCTCCAGTGTACCAAGGCTCACTGGTGGGGGCCCTTAATTCTATAACTTCAGACATGCTGCTTTTCTGCCGAGAATAATATTCCTCTTCCCTCCCTCTCATTCCTTTGTCTAATCAGGCCCCCCTCATCCTTCAAGACACAACTTAGATGTTTCATCTCCCAGAATGTCTCTCCCAAGGCTAAGGAAGGTGCTAGGCCCATAGAATTCTGGGCTTAACCTCATCTTAGCTCCCACACTGACTTAGTATTTAGCTCCATCTCCCACTGGACCACAAGTATCTTGAAAATAGGAGTTTCATTCTATATATTTTGATATGTTCAGCACTTACAGGTACCTAGCAAATGGCTAGCACTCAATAAGCAATAGTTAATGAATTAATGAGCTGGTGAACTCTTCCTAGATCCATGGTTCTAGACGTCACTGATGGGCTTGCAACCCCGCTCCTAAAGCAGAAGTCACCTCTGATCGTCTTGGCAGGGGACAGTCTGATAAATTTCTAGGCTGTCGCCCATAGGAATGAGCCGAGGCTAGACAAGTGGTCATATACCATACAGCACCCTGCTCTTCACCCAGGTTACAATTTGTAACAATTTGTGTGTTTATTTGTTTAATGTTTATCTCTCCTACTAGACTATAATCTCGGTGAAGACTGGTATAATTTAGATTGGCTCATACATCACCAGCTCTCTTATAAGAGTTCTTAACTTAGTGGAAATAAATAAATGAATAAATGAACAAACAAGTCACTCTTTCCTTAACAGCTGAGATTTCTTGTTATCACCTCGTTTGATGGGAAGTTCCTAGACTCTAAGCCTCGCCAGGACAGGGGCTATGTATATTCTAGGAAATCAAGTGGGTCTTTTTGTTGTCTCAGAATTTCCCTTAAAGCACCAGAGCTGAGAATAGTAGAAGATAAGCAATGCCAGGTACTGAAGAGGCGCCATATACATCTGTATAGGATTTGCTAAAAGACAGCAAAACTGGTCCACAGACCGACACCCCATTTGTTTATATAAGCAAAAAACTAGAGTCCTTTGGAAGAATCTTGTGGTATCACTGTGTGGTGATTTTAGTGGGAAGTATTATGAAATTTCTTCTCTCTTCTCTGTGGGAGAAAGGATGAGGATGTTTCTCCTTTCGTTTGCTGAAGCCAATTGGAGGATGTTTCGAGACAACCAGTCATACAGATAAAGAAGCTCCTGCAAGAAGTGGGCAGCAGCATCTCACTACCCAGATGGGTAACTGCTAAGATGTAAAATCAAGGGTCCCATTGCTACTAAGAGACCCAAGGGGAGCAGGCTAAGAGAAGCCTTGGATATATTACTCCCAGAACTGAGGAACTCAGGCACATACATTAACGTAGACTGGCATCTATCTTATCTCCTCCTGGAGAACTCTATGAAAGCAGAATTCTGAAGACAGGCAATTGCAGGGAGTAGCCCAAAGCAATAGAGAAAAGAAAGAACAAACGGTGGGACAAGGCTACAATGCCCACTATTTATTGTTGGTCACAACAAGGACGTATGAATTTCCCAAGAACCGAGTGGACACCAAGGAAGACCGGCGGGCTTGAGTCATCTTGCTAGGACCCTAACAGCCAGCTGGAGGCCAGTCAGTACAGGAAGACCCATTATTAAGTGACTACGGGGTAGACCACTGGGAACAGGAGCTACAATGGGTCACAAGGAGTTACAAGAACTTCCCAACAGAGTGCATTATTCACACCAGTGAATGGTTCATGAGGAAGCTCCCTTGGATCCTCTGGAGAGACCACAAATGTGTCCCAAAGAGTCAGTGTTTTGAACTACAAATAGCACAAACTAAATAAGCATATCTTTGACTCCTTTCATCTGTGCACCCGCCCTCTCCAAACTGCATCCCAGAAGAAGGGAGGAAAAAGAGTAACAGAGGTCCTCAAAACGTGAAGAGGCAGCACATAGCCCCTCTTCCCTGAGCTACAGCTCATGCTGCAGACAGGAGAGCATTTTTCTGCTGGATGTGAGACTGAAGTTTTGATCAGACTGGACTAAGTTTAATAACTGAAAGTTACCAAAGTGACCAGAAAGCCATGGGGTCTGCTTGCCGCATGAAGTTGTTGACAAAGGCAGGAAAAGGAAGAGACAGGAAAGACATCTGGGGGGAAAGTACAGCTCAGTGGTAGAGTGCATGCTTAGCACGTATGGGGTCCTGGGTTCAATCCCCAGTACCTCCATTAAAAAAAAAAAAAACAGATAAACCTAATTACCTCTCCCCACACAAAAAAAAAAAAAAGGGTCAAGAAAGACATTTAGAGACAATGACTGGAAAAAAATTAAGCCATGTTCTGCTCATAGCATCACTGAGTTCAGCTCAACCAATAAACCAACCATAGAGTTATAGCCGCATCTTGCTAGCCAAGTCAGAATCTTAAGATTTGTTTCTTAATGACCAACATACTTTGGAAAAAATTGTAAAAATAGATTTTGTCATAAGAATGGACATATATGTATGCCCAATTTGCCATACAAGCTCCCACTCCATGCCTCCCCCGCTCCCTTCCCACATCCATGTTACCACCACAATCCTTTCTTTCTTCCACGTGGAATCCAAGAGGTGGGTCAGACAGGGTGCAGGGGAAACTAGCCACAGATCAGTTTATAAGCAAAGGGCTAAAGTACAGACAATGTGACCCGGGCTCTATCAGTCAGTGACTGTGACGACAGGCTTCCTGTTCATGTATTCCAATCATTCAGGTACTTTAAAAAGAGATTTTAATAAAGCAAAGCTGATCTTGTTACTCCCCTGCTTAGAACTTTCAGAACTTAATAATCTGCCGCCTACCATAGTACTCTGGGCACTAAGTCTTAGCAAGGTACTCAGATTCCTCAGGGATCTGATACCAAACTGTCTTCTAACATAATCAACCATTACTCTCCCTACGTAACATACATTTTAGATGAATAGAAAACCCTCTGTACTTTCATTCTTTCAACATTCTCAGTAACAAACAGGTGAGAGCAAACCATTCACTCCACAATTACGTACGGAGTACCAGCCGTGCACCAGGCACTGTGTTCAGTACAGAGTGGTAAACAAAACCAATCATGCCCTTTCCTTCACAAAGCTCAAGAGACTTGCAATAAAGACAGACATCAAAACAATAATTAAATCAATAATTCACTGCTGCCTTTGTGATACGTGCTGCAGGTTTCTCAAAGTGCTGTGAGGACAGACAATGGCAGATCTAACTGGGATGTCACAGGCAGTTGACACCGTATCTCCTTATCTCTCTTGTCAGTTACAGTTGCTTCCAAAGGGCATTATTGGCAGGACCATGAGCCTCTGAAAAGAGCCAAAGGGAAAATACTATCTTCTTTCCAGGAACTCACCTACCAGAGGTTCCATGTACAGGGAATGGTTCTCGTCTAAGAAAATCTAGCCAAGAACTCAAGTCACTCAAGGAGACTTGTGGTTTTCTCACTTTTATTGAATACGTGCTTATCTTGTTTTTTAAAATATTCTTTTTTTCACTTATCAAATACTTAAATAGTATACCACATGCCTTTGCCCACCCTGGGGCCCTTCCTCTGATGTCTGTGTGCCTCCTTCATCATGATGCCACCTCATGCAGCAAGTCTCCCTGATTTCCCCTAAGCCAGCTATGTCTTCTGATCTCCCATGGTACTTACCTGTACTTCTCATGTGGCCTGCCAGTTCCTATGGTGTATCATCTTTATGTATATCCCAACTTCTGAGAAAGAGAGAGGGAGGAGAGGAAACTGGGAGGGGAAGAAAGTCACTGAGACTTGATGGCCTGGAAGACAGCCAGTCAAAGCCCTGATGCTGACTAGTATCCCCTAGGTAGTAGTCAATATAACATGAGCAGGACAGGGAACACAGCGGACATTTAAGATGTTGTCACTGTCTCCAGCAGGCTTCTCGAGAGAGAGGGAAAAATTAGTATTGTAATATTTTTAGACATGATTCATTTAAAAAGTGTAAAAATGCTGAGATAATTGAGCCACCTCTAAAATGGAAAGTCAGTGCACATACCTGATTCATAGGAGGTTTGAAATGGTTAAATATACATTATGTATATGGTCCAACTTAGTATTTTTAAATTGGATAATATTGACTTTAAAGCATTTTCCTCCTAGTTTTCAAAATAGTCAGTGCTGAAATAGCATCCTTCAAATGTGTCCCCTGACTGTCATAACAAGCTTGTCCTAGATACAAGAAAACTAATTACAGAGTCTGTTTTTCTCCCTTTTCTATAAATGCATTCTAAGCAAAGGGTTATGATCTTAATTAAATAAATATTAATATATTCCTTGAAAAAATTGTTTTTCATAAGATTTTTATTCTCTTTGCACTACCTCTACAGTAGCCAGAGTAAGAAAAAATTCAATAGCGTCCAAAATATGAATTTGCAATGACATTAGGATTTCTCGAAAGAAGTCATTACACGCCAGCATGTTGAAGGAATATATTCTACCCAAGAACTTGACTGAGTCTTCTCGTGAAAAAGATATGCACTTCAGTGGTAAACTGATCTTTTGACCTGCTAAATTACAGTCATTTCTTTTCTAAATCCTGAGATTAACCAACCTTTAAGAAAAGTGCAAAAGATTAATTAGAATCACAGAACCAACCCCATTATAATTTTGAGCCAGCTAGGAAGTATACTTGGGGTTCTAAATCTGAATATTCTGTCACTAGATTTGCTTGTCACTGTAGAGGTTAAATTACATAAAAGAAATCACTTTACAATCTCTTTTCTAAGATCCTCACCATATTTTGACAACTAGTGGAAATTATATAAGGCAGTCTATGGTCCAGCAGTTAAAAGCATGGATTCTGGAGTCACATCGACATGAGTTCAAACCCTAGCCTTCCTGCTCACTGGTTGTGTGACCTTGAGAGAGTTAATCTTTCCAAGGCTCAGTTTCTTACCTATAAAATAGATGTAATAATTTAACTATATTATAATAATGTTGTAAAGATTAAGTGAAGACACGTAGACTACTTAATACAGTGGCTGGCACATAGTAAGTGGTTAGTAAGTGGTGGCTATTTTTATATTATCATTATTTCTTACAGTATATACAATATACTTTATACCACTCTTTGTTATGCCCAGTGTCATCCATTGTCCCTGATCTAGGCTATCTTTCTTTATCCACCTCTTCCCCAACCTATCTCCTCCCAACTTTGTGAAATACTCAAGCCAATAAAAGATCCATGCGGATGAAGGCCAGGTGAGGTTACTGTAGTGATGACCAAAGCGAAGAGTAGATCAAAAGATGACCTCGGTGGAGTCCCGCGGGAAAGTAAAAATATACATTATGTCATCAATCCTTTTATCCATTCACAAAACTGGAGTACTATACACATGCCCTCAAAAGGCTTCTGAGAAATTTAAACTTAGAGAATTAAGTCATCCGATAAACATGTGTTAAGAGCTTACTGTGTGAATAAGATGCCCTCATGGAGCATGTATTCCAGCTGGAGACACAAATTTTAAACAACGAATTATTTCCTAACAATTGTAATTAAATATTATGCAGAAGAAGAAAGGCGCGCAAAAAAAGAGCACTAAAGGAGAAAATGACCTTTCAAATCTCAAACCATGAAGGTCGGAGAAGGCTTCTTTGAGGAAGTGGTACTCAGGGAGTCAATAACTCGGGTAGAGGGAAAGAGTTTCAGCAGGGGAAACAGCATTTATCCAGTACATGAAGCTAGGAAGGGGGTGATGCATTTGAAAACTGAAAGAAAGCCTGTCCAGAGCAAAAGGAGGCACACTTACTTGCCGTCAGAAAAGATTCAGGCTCCCCATCTCAGAATTCCTCTCCTTTAAGACAACACACCACCTAAGCAGGTGTTAGATGGCCCTCTTCAAGTGCCCCTCGGGGAACTGGGGCTTGGAATGTGGAGAGAGAGAGAGAAATTAAGAGGAAGTTTAACAAAACATTGTAATTAAAAGCCAGCCTGCATGGTTCACAATTCCAGCTTTGCCACTTATTAAAGATGTGCCATTTTCTTTCGGAGAACAGAATAAAAGAAAAACACTTACCAACTTATTTTATGGGAACAGAGTAAGCTTGACACAAAACCTGACAAGGACATTATAAGAAAGAAAAATTATAGATCAATATCTCTCATGAACGTATATGAAAAAATCCTGATGAAAATACTAGTAAATGGAATCCAGATATGTAAAACAAGATAATTCATAAAGATCAAGTTGGATGTATTCTGGGAATACAAAGTTGGCTTAACATTTTTTTAAACCAATCATAATTCAACATGCTAACAAAATAAAGGGAAGGAATCATATAATCATTCAAATAGATGCAGAAAGAACATTGATAAAATGCAATTTCTATTCATGTTAAAAGCTATAGCAAACTAGGAACAGAACTTGAGAACTTCCTTGAGACGACACAGGATACCTTAAAAAAATCTACAACAAAAAATTACAATTAATGCTGAAATGTTGAAAGGTTTTCCTCTGAGACTGGAAACGAAACAAAGACGTCTGTCTTCACCATTAATCAAGATAAAGGTGGAGATTCTAACCACTGCGATAAAGGCAAGAAAAAATAATTCAAAGATACAAGATTTAGACAGGAAGATGCAGATGGAATGAGCTACATGTAAGAATTGCAAAACAAGCCATGATGAACTATCACTACCAACTATAATAATTTATCGGAGATTCTTTTGCCATCTCCTCTTGCTGGACATAGTCAATGTAAGAAATAAGTTTTATTTCCACATAGTAGAAGCAGGTGATTAGAAAATAAAACAAAAGATATATAATGTCATCAAAAAATCAACATCGCAGAGAAAATCTAAGTAATCATATTTAATAAAACTACACAGAAGACTTTAAAGCACCATCGGGAAAAATTGAAGATCTAAATATGTGGAATGATACACCGAGCTCATGCTGTGAAAGACTCAATAATGTACAGAAGCCAAGTCACCCAAATTGATTTATAGATTTTAATTTAATTGAAATTCTAATTAAAAACCCAATTATGTTTTTGATGAAAATTGACAAGCTTATTCTAGAATTGAAATGAAAGGATTTCTTCTTCTACAAACATGGAGTAAATGTATTTTTTCCTATTTCTTCAGTTAAGAACCAAAAACCTCGGACATCTTATATAAAACAAACATAAGAAGACTCTGAAAGGAGAGCCCAGGACCTAAGTTAACAGCATAACAGTAAGTTCCCTGGGTTTTCTTTTGCCTCATGTATGTGCAGAACTGAGTACAAGAGAAATCAGCAACTCAGAAATGGCAATGGATACAGACAAAAAAGCTCCAACTAAAGACCTTTTCTGGCCTAAAGATAAGGAAAGCCCCAGCCAAGCAAGGCAGAAAATTATTATATAGTAACTGTTCTACTACAGCCAAACATCAGATATAAAAACTGTAGCCTCATTTCTTCTTCTACCAGCAAAGGCCAAGTGGAGCGCCTAGACTTCCCCCATTACCAGGCTGCCACAAGATGCCCCAGCATCCCTTCTGAGGTGGTGCCAAAAAAAAGTCAGATGGGAAACTGGAACTTTGATTCCTGCTGGTCCCTCTCCAACAGTGGGGACTGCAGAGGAAGCCTGGATGTTCATCCCCACCTAGCAGTAACAGGTGAGCCACGCTCGCATCCCCTACCCCAGGAAAACACAGCTGCCCTACATATGCACACGTCAGACCACACAGCTACCTTAAGCAAACTGATGTAACTGAAAGTGTGAGAGCAGGCAGATAGCGAGGTATGAGCGGAGAAAGGGGGACACAGACCAAATGGCAGGAATTGGGCAGAAAGGAGGGGCACAGGCCAAATGCAGGAAACCACACATCATGTAAGCAGCAGGAATCCTTGGGCAGAGAAAGAAAAGCAGGAACCTTGGGGTTGATAAGGGATCTTGCCTTTTGGGATGACAAGTGGCCTGGAGAAGAATAAAGAAAGGTGAGAAAAGGCAGGAATTTCTAGTGTCCGAATGTAACCTTTTGCTCATTATGCCCTCATTTCAATAAAACTAACCTTGCAGATTAGAAGTCCCCATCATGCGCGAACGCCATGACATTTCTGATCCAGACTAAATAAGGACAAAAATCCCTCCTCCCTTTGGGAAGGTGGAGTTGGGAAGATAATCAGGGAATACGACCCCAAACCCTTCCCTCCCCAATGAACATTCCATCCATTCATTTTTCCACCCTCTGTAGCTAACTTGCCAAAGAAACGCTCACCTGAGCCTGCCCGCTCTCCCCTGAGAGTGTACTATCCATTCTTCAATAAATTCTCACTTTACCTTTTTTTTAACCTCTAAGTCTTGTCTCTGAATTTTTTCTGGGACGGGACAAGAACCTGGAACACTGGTTGCATCTATCGGCAACAAAAGGAGAAACAGACAACCCCACAATTACAGTTGGAGGCCATAATTCAACACCTCTCTCTCAGCAATTGATACAACTGAAGAAGACAGAAAATCAGCAAGGATCTAGGAGAATTCAACACCACCATCAGCAACAGAGTCAAATTGGTATTTATAGAATGCTCAGATCAACAACAATAGAATATGTATTCATTTCAAGTTCCCACAGAACATATAACAAGATAAACCATATCCTGAACCATAAAACAAAACTCCCTAAAAAAAATTTAAATCATTATCTCACCATAATGGAATCAAACTAGAAATCAATAATAGAAAGATGACAGGAAAATCTTCAAAAGCTTGGAAATTAAACAACACACTTGTAAATAATCCATGGGTCCAAAGAAGAAATCTCCAGGGAAATTTTTTTAAAATGCATTACACAGAATGAAAATGAAAATATAGCATATCAAAGTTTGCTAAATTTTGATGGCATGTAACTAAAACAGTGCTGAGAGGTAAATTTATAACACTAAGTGCATACGCTAAAAAATAGAGTGCCTCAAATCAATACTCTATACCCCCAACTCATTAAGTTAGAAAAAGTAGGTAAAAGTAAACCCAGAGTAAGCAGAGTAGAGAAATAAAGATAAGAGCAAGTATCAGTGAAATTGAAAATAGAAAAGCAACAGAGAAAATGGATGAAACAAACAGCTGGGCCTTTGCAAAAATCAGCAAACCGGCAAATCTTTAGCAAGAATGACAAAAAAAAAGAAATAAAAATACTAACATCAGGAATAAAACAGAGTATGTCATACAGACCCTACACACAATAAATGGATAATAAAGGAGCAATATTAGCAAATCTACACATATAAATTTGACAGCTTAGATGAAATGGACCAATTCCCTGAAATGCAAAAACTACCACAACTCACCCAATACGAAGCTGATTATTTGAACAGCCTTATAACTGTTAAGGAAATTGACTTTATAATTTTAAAACTCCCCCAAAAAACAAATCTCTAGATCCACATGGTTTCACTAGAGAATTCCACAAAACATTTAAAGAATTACAACTAATTCTACAAAATCTCTTCCCCCCCAAAATGGAAAAAGAGTAAATACTTCTGTATTGGCATTCTCAACAAAAACAGAACGAATAGGAAATACACAGAGAGATACTTTAAGGAACTGGTCCCTGCAGTTGTAGGGCTGGCAAGTTAAAATCTGCAGGGCAGGCAGACAGGCTGGAGACCCAAGGAAGAGCTGACTTGCAGTTTTGAGTCCTAAGGCAGTTTTGAAGTGGGAATTCTCTCTCCCTCCAAGAACTTCAGTCTCTCTTCTTAAGGCCTTTAACTGATTAGATAAAACCCACCCACATTATGGAGATTAAACTATCTACTCAAAGTCTAATGATTTAAATGTTAATCATCTTTAAAAATACCTCCATAGTAATATCTAGACTGGTGTTTGACCAAACAATTGGGTACCACATCCTAGCCAAGATGACCCTTTAAAAAGTTAAGCATCACAACTTTATTTTATGAAGCAAGCATAACCCTGATATCCAAACCAAATGAAAATAGTACAAAAGTGTAAATGTACAAATATCCTTCACACAGATGTGAAAATCCTTTTTAAAAATATCAACAAGGAGAATTCAGCACTATATAAAAATATTATACACTGTGACCAAATGCTGTTTATTCCAAGGACACAAAACTGATTCACTATTTGAAAAGTAATCATTGAAATTCATCGTATAATAGGCTAAAGAAGAAAATCTTCATGATTATACCAATTAATGAAGTAAAAGCATTTGACAACATTAAACTCTAATTTATGATTAAAAACTCACAGAAAAACATAGACACAGAAAATGTTCTCACACTGAAAAAGAACATCTACAAAACACCTACAGTCAACAATATCCATGGTGATGAATGATACATTTCTCCTAAGACTGGGAATAAGGCAAGTGTGTCTGCTTTCTAGCCTCTTACTCAACACTGTCCTAGAATGCTAGCCAGTGCAATGAAGCAAGAAAAGAAAAGACTTACAGAGTGAAAAGGAGGAAATAAAGCTGCCCCTAATTGCACATGAGGTGATTGTCTAGGTAGAAAGGCATAAGAATTCTACAAAAAACTCCTAAAACTAGTAAGCAAATTCAGCCAAGTCCAGAGGATACAAGAGCAACATCAAAAAAATGAAAAAATTTAAAAAAGATTATTTCAGCATATTAACTTCAACAGCAGACCTGCACTACAGGAAACTCTGAAAAAGCAAGCGAGCAAACAAACACATAAATAAATAAATCTCCAAGTTCAAGGGAATGATACCAGATGGAAACTTGGATCTATATGAAGGCATAAAATGTACTACATATGGTAAATATACGGGTAAATATAAAGATCTACATTTAAAAAAAATTTTTTAAAGGACAACACACTGTTTAAAACAAAATAATAACATAATAACATGGGGGCTTACAACATACATAAAGCAAAACATACAGCAACAACAGCACAAAAAATGAAAGAGGCACAAATGGATTTCTGTAACATTGAAGGTTCTCACATTTTATGTGAGGAGATTCACTCTTAATTCTAAGTAGACCACAGTAAGTTAAGAATACAGATTTTAATTCCTAGAGCCCATCACCAATAAATAAATAAACTAAAAAGGCAATAGAAAATATAAAAATAAAATTGAATACAAAAAAATTGATTAAACAAAAGCAAAGGAGGAAAAGAGGAACTAAAACTAGATGGGACAAATGGAAAACAAATAGCAAGATTTAGTTTATATTAAATCATAGCATTAAGTACATTCAATGTAAATGGATTAAATTCTCCAATTAAGAGGAAAAGACTCAGAATGATTGGAAAACAAGACCTAACTGTGTGCTGTATACAGCCCATACATTTTAAATATAAAGATACAAATCGGTTGAGAGGTTTTAAAAAAACAAAAAGTAACATGCAAACAATAAGCTGATATGTCTAGACTAATAACAAAGTTAACTTCAAGACAGTAAGTATTTTCAGGCACAAAGTAGAGACATTTAATAAAGGAAAAAGGTTCACAGTTCATCAGAAAAATTTTACAATCTTAAGTGTACATGTACCTAAAAATATATAGAGCAAATACTTATAAAACTAAAAGGAGAAAGAGACAAATCCACAATCATGATTAAATATTTTACCATTCCTCTCCTGGTAATTGATGGACCAAAGGGATAAAGAAATTAGTAAGAATACAAAAGATCTGAACAGTATTATCAGCAACTTGTCCTAAAATCTAGCAATATCCAAGAAGTTTAGAACTTACATTCTTTTTAAATGCACATAGAATTTTATTCATCAAATAGACTATCCACTGAGTGGTAAAATAAGTCGCAATAAATTTCAAAAGGCTGAATATTAAAGTATGCTCTCAGAATAAGAAAAATTAAATTAAAAATAACAACAATAGGGCATCTTTTAAAAAATTCCCAAACATTGGAAATCAAATAATAATAGTTCTAAATAACCCATGATCCAAAGAAAAATGCGAAGGAAAATTACAAAATACTTCTAATTGAAAGATAATGAAAACATAACATATCAAAAGTTGCAGGATACAACAAAAGCAGTGCTTAAATGGAAATTTATCATTTTAAATGCCTTTATTAGGGAAAACTGTCACTGAGAAAAAATTATAATAAAAGCCAATTAAATTGAAAGATACACTAGCTCATGATTTGGAACAGTTAATATATTAAAATATCTTTCTTCCCCTATTTGATCTAAAGATTCAATGCAATCTAAATAAAATCTGAGCCTTTTTTTAAAACTGGCAAGCTGACTTCAAAATTTATATGGAAATGCAAATTACAAAGAGTCGTCAAAACAACTTGGAAAAATAAAACCACTGTCGAATAACTTAAACTATCTGATTTCAATACTTACTATAAAACTATTGAATCAAGACAATGTGGTATTGGTGTAAATAGAAAAAAATATAACAGAACAGGATAAAATCCCCAAATAGACCCCACACATACACAGTAAATTGATTTTGACAAAGGCACCATGACATGATTAGTTTTTTTGGTTGTTTTTTTTCCAACAAATTATGTTGGAGCTGTATATCTAGGTGAGAAAAAAATTCATCTCAATTCCTATGTCACACCAACACACAAACTGATTCAAAATGAATGCTAGACCTACACATAAAAAATTAAAACACTAACACGTACAGAAGAAAACAAAAGAATATCTTTTTGACCTGGAGGTAAGGAGAGATTTCTTAGGACACAAACACATTAACCATAGAAGAAAAAAAAAATGGTTAATTGGACTTCATCAAAATTAAAACTTCTACTCATCAAAAAACATGATAAAGAAAAGAAAAAGGCTCCAAAGGCTGTTAGAAGCTCCCAGAGAATTGCCCACCATCGTCTGAGCAGTGGCTACTCACAGCACCTTCCTGTATTGGCTTTCGCTTCCCCTCATCCCCGCCCCTCCCGTTCCTCACTCGGGCTCCCTGGGGTCGAATCCCAAAAGACCCACACACAGCCTTCCATCTCAGGCTCTGCTTCCCATGGATCCCAGGCTAAGACAAGGTTCTAGTTCAGAAATTACAGGTAAAGTCTCCTTGGCGAGGAAGAAAAGGAAACTAACCCTTCCGGAGCACTCAGTATAGCCAGGAGCCCCACACTGGCTGTTGTATTTGAGACTCACCAGAACTATGAATAGGGAAACTGAGCTCCAAGTTATTCAAAGTGACGCAACTTTGCCAGGGCTACTAAATACAAGTTTCTCTAGCTTCAGTTTATGTTCTTTCTTTTTCTCCAGGCTGCTTCCAGTAATCCCCACCTCTGACTGTGGTTTTAGGTGTATCTTTGGAAGTGAATTGTCATGATAAATAATAACAGTAGCACCCATGCATTGAGTGCCTATCTGTGCCAGACAATTGGCTGAGCACTTACAATTAATCCTCACTGTAACTCTATAAGCCATTACTCTCTCCATTTTATTCAACCAAAAATGAAGGCTTGCTGGGGTTAACTTTCCCAAGGTCCCCTGCTCACAAAATAATAATGGCCAATATTTGTGTTTACTACCTGCCTCTAACATCTGTAATTTCATTTAATCCTCCCGTCCACTCATGAAATAGGTTCTTCATGGTCATCACATTAGAGTCAGCCACTCCAAAGCCCATGGGTACCCTTTCCTCTCCCATGCTGCCTCCTGCGACAGGGCAGGGGGGAGGAGGAGCAATGCATAACCAAAAAAAAAAAAGTAGTCGACCACGATCACCTTCTGTATCAGCTGTGTTGACAGAAGACTTGGACAAAGTGTTGTGAACAGAACAATAGTCTTACCAATCAGCGCCTGCTAAAAATATCTCTGAGCTGTGGCTATTTCAAGGAAGGGTTTCTTAACTTCAGCACCACTGATGTTTTGAGCTGGGTAATTCTTTGTGGTGGGAGACCATCCTATGTACCACTGGATGTCCAGCTGTATCCCTGGCCTGTGACCACCAGACGCCAACAGCACTTGACTCTCAACACAACCAAAACTGTCTTCATATTTTGCCAAAATCGTGCCTAGTGTAGAACCACTGGTTTATGATATTTTCACCAAATCCTTTTAATTCTGAAGCTGAACAAAGCATATCAGGACAATGGTTCTTAGGAGAATTCCACTTTTGGGGGAATTCACTTGTGGATATATGAGCAGACTCCCATCTTCTCCTCGCCTCCCCTGCTCCTACTCTCTCCCTTCCACTGTTTTGTCCCCAGCTCCCAGGGATGCCATCCACCCAGAACAAGGAAGAGACCTTGTTCCTGGGCTGTGAAGGTCTTCCTATTTCTCATCAGATATCTCTCCTTTGATTCAAGTTTTTGGTCTATCCCTGATTAGCACACTGTCATCACCAGACTAAGAACAAAACCTGTGTCATTGGCTCTGTTCTAAATAACAAGCACACCATGTTAAGAACATTGTTTCTATATTTACAAATCTAAGACATGATTGAAAGCGTCACACTCTCAGTGTAGGAACAGTATTCCCATAATCAAACATCCAAAGCAAATTGTATGGTTATTTGTATTATCCAGGATTTCAAGGCTCTGTGTCAGGGCAGGGAAGCTAAGTATAAATATGCCAACTTTTTCAGTAACCTCCTTTCTCCTTCCTACACAAACAGAACTATTATTTACATTATTTTGCTCAAAATTTTGACATGAATTCACCTAAATGTTCTAAATTTATGAATTACAAATAAATGTTACTGAGCCATAACTATCAGTACAAGTTATGACCAGCCTAAAAAAGATCCTAGAAGCCTTTTAAATATTTTCCTAAACTATCAGTTTTTCTGGCAAAAATCATGAAACAGTACAATATCTGTGTGTATGTGTATGTGTTTGTGTATGTGAGATATATAAGGTGGCAAATAAAACGAGTGTGTACTCTCTCAATAATTTGGCCAAATAAAATGTCCTTCTACAAAGCTGTTCTGTAAATAGCTCCTTTCAAGTTCTACGATATTCCTGTCATGCCTTTTAAATAAATCTCTACAGGTGTAGTTAAAACAGTACATGTAAAGACATCAAAATGAGTCCAATAATGAAATTTATCCACATAAGAAATATTTTACATTTATATAGAGAGGCATAGTTTTCCATTTCTAGAGCTAATCTTTCTTAAGCCAATCACTCTAAGATATGTACTTGAAGTATTGGGAGCCACAGAGCAGACATCTGGGCCCTCCGTAATAGAACAGGTTTTATTAGAGGCACAACTCAGTGAAAAGAGAGAAAAAACGTACTTTCAATTTGCAGAATCTTTGTATATGTATGATTTAGTCTAAGCATTCAAAAGAAGAGACAATTGCTTAAGGTAAAGAACTGTGACTTAATAGAAGTTAAAAAGGAATTGGTGTTAAAGTTAATTAAACTTTCGATCTTCATTCTTTTGTTCCAACCCCACTTCAAAACTTGGTGCTAAAGTAGAAGTAAAAATGCTTTCCATTGCATTGGGGACTCTATCTATGAATGTAGCAATGTATATAGACCAAGATACATCAAATAAATAAATGCCTCTATAAATTTTCATTTTAAGTGAAATGAAAATTTAAATTTTCCTTTAAATTTAAATTTAAATGGAAATTTGTATCTTGCAGAGTTGTGGTGAGAAACAAGATTGCATAAGTAAAAGTACTATAAATCTTGATATGCTATATAAAATGTGGCTTTTGTGTAATTTTCACACAAATTCCCCAGACATCAGCACAGTGAAATATTTCCAATGGTAAATACCACCTCCCTGCTGACCCCCTCCTTGCCTTCTCCACTAAAATCTAGGATAAGTACCTTACCATTAAGTTATGTTATACTAAGAAGTTAAAAAACAGAAATTAAACCCCTTCACATCAGTGAGCAGATAATAAGTAAACACTAATTCCTCAGTTATAAACCTCAATTATAAAATCCTTCTGACTCACCTGCATTGGCATTTTGTTCTATCTCCTGAGTTAGATGTTGCAGCTTTGGCGTGACCTTGGGCATGCACCCAGCTCTTCAGCCTTCCTTGGATTCCTGTGCAGCTGCTCAGCCTTGAAAGCAGAAGGAGGCCTCCTCTTCTGGGTCCCCCGGAGCCCATCTCTGCTCTATTCTCTGATTACGTGGTCTACCATCACTAAACTTTCTACTCCCTGGGAAGTGCACACTGGTGATGTCAGATGCAGCCTCGCCCACTCTACAGCTGAGGGCATGATTTTAATACACCCAGAAACTCTTCTGATGCTGTCAATGCCAGGGAGAAAGGTTCTATAACTCCTTCTTCTTACTGTTTTCTTCTTTGCCTAAAAGTTTGTTACTCTTCTCTATCAAATCCTCCAAAGGTCACTCTGCCATTGCCCCCACATAACCTTTTATCCCTTCCTATATTATAACTCAATGTTACAAAATTCCAAAAAGTGTTGTTAATGCTTGACTTTTATTTGTAAGGGTTTGACACAACTCGGAACATGAAGCAAATGTTAGTCCTTGGGCTGAGCCTGCTTACTTTCTGCTCAGTGTTGGATTTAAACATTAGAAGCCAGTCTTACCTACAAACAGAAGTGCTCTCACCCTGAAGAGCACCCAGAGGACAAGATTAGAACAGTCAGCAGGTAACATGAGTAGTAATCATAACTAAAATTTCAGCACTTACTCTGAACCAGGCATGTGCTAAGTGCTTTACATACATAATGCATTTGATCCTCACAACTCACTGAAGTGGAGTTTGAAATACCAGCCCAGGTTAAGCAGGGAGTAAAAGAGCCAAGGATGGAAGGCAGGCTGTCTGGATCGGAAGTCCTTGCTCTTAACCAGGCACTGTGCTGCCAGCAACAGTGCCTGACAGTGCGCATGTGGAGGGTGGAAACTCAGCAAGAAAGAAGGAGTTCTGAAAAATTCTTTGTCGAAGAAATAATGATTCTTGTGGATAGACCTCAAGGGCATTATGCTAAGTGACGGAAGTCAGTGAGAGGCTCAGTTCTCTCCTTGGAGTTGTTATCCATAGCGTTTGCCTGGCAAATTCTGAATGTAACCAATAATCAAAAAAGATAATTCACTGGGGAAAATACAGACTAGCTTAAGAACCAATGACTAAATTTTAAAAGGTTACTTTTCAATGATTGTTATATGACACTTGAACATGCTTTCCTGTAGAAAAAAAGAAAAGTTTTAAAAAGCGATTTAATTTCTGGACCTAGATAGTCCTCCAAACTTAAGTCATAATGTACTAAAGGTAGTTTATTCAAATACATCTAGAACATTATTTAGATTATTTTTTAAATGAACATATAATGAATTTTATTCCCTCTTGTGGTAATCATTACTGTAATATCTATTTTGGGAGTTGAGAATAGGTACTTTGGGGACATCAGCAGCTCTGACACTAGAGAAAACAGCTGTCTACAGTGGTATAATGGAAAATATTTTAATAATATATTTGCCTAAGAGGGTAACTCTTTAGGCCATTCCCTTCCCAACATACTAAATGGGGCCACAAAAGACCTTTGTTATGAACCCCAAAGAGCTCTCCTTCCCCAGCATTGCTCCTCACTGTTTTATGTAGTCAGTTATAAATTATGGTTATGAGTTGGGAATACTTATATTACACACAGTCATTCTCATACGGGTGTTAATTCATTCAATAAATATTTATTAAGGTAAAGGTGACCTTGTTCTGAAGGCTAGCTGACCAGAAAAGGAGTTGGCCTTTTACAAGGTTTAACAGCTACTGGCCATGGCCCTGCGCTCAGGACAATGATTCCCGGTCAAACCCAAGGCTTGGCCCACCACCCTCAGTGATGCCACAGGAAAGAGCTTTGCATTCCTGATCCTGAAGGCTTACGTGGCAAATTCCACCACTGCCTTGAGACAGCACAGAGCTACAATATGGAACCAGAGTTGCAGCCTCCTTATCTGAGGAGGAAAGAGCTGGTGTTATCCCATACACAGAAAGAGCTGTCAGGACAGGACCGGAGCCAAGGTTCTGCCACTTTGAAATGCTTTTGTATTCAGGGAAGTGGATGATGCTTGTCTTATCATGCAGCTTAAAAGGCCCATAGCCTAAGGGTCAGGGACCCTCTCCCGGAGTCTAACATCTGTACTTGCTAGATCTCTTTGCAGTGCCCTGTAATGTGATGAGAAACAGGGGACCTGTTATTGCTCCTGTCTCCGTGAGTTTTCCCCATAAACACCACTCCAGCAGGCCTGGTGCATGTGCCGCTTGGCCATTTGCCCTTGATGAACAAGTGCAGACAATAAATCAGGCACGGGAGACACAGGAGTAAACAAAACAGAAAGCCCCTGCCCTCAAGCTTCCATTCCCCTGGGAAGAGAGAAAGCCAACAAACGCAGCAGTAGACAATGTACCAAGTGGTGAGAAGTGACGTGAGGAATAAGAAAGCAGTGGAAAGAGACAGAAGGATCACGGAGATGCACAGGGTGGACCACAGAAGTGACATCTGAGCAGGCACCTAAAGGAAGCAAGGGACAGAGCCACCCACGCACGTGTCTGTGCAGGGAAAGGTGTTCCTGGCTAAGAGAACTCAGCGCAAATGAGACGGGAGGGGGGCAGGCACAGCCACTCAAGGAAAGCTACAGCAATTAACATCGAAATGGTGAAAGATTCAACCCCCAGGGGGCCTTGAGGCTCGAGATGGTGGGAGATTCGACTTCTAGCAGATCTTGAGCTTCATTAGACACTCGTTGTAATGTATTAACATGGTGCATAACATGCCCACAGGCCCATGGCAGGCCCAAAGCCAGCCTCAGAAGGTCAGAGTGGGAAATGGCCAACTTCCTGGGAATCCCAGTCCCTTCCCCAGACTAGTTAGACTGGTCCTTCCACTTATTTGCATATGAAGCCACTGAGCCCATAAAAACCGGCAATATGGTGCCTCGCCTTGGCCGCCCCCTCTCTCTCCCTCTTCAGAGACAGCCCGCACTCTATGGAGCATATACCTACTTTTAATCTGAGCGCCCAACCCCCACACCTCATGGCCTTTCTCTTGCCTTTCAATGTATCTCTCTGAATAAATCTACTTTTACCCAACTGTGGCTCGCTCCTGCATTCTTTCCTGCGCAAAGCCAATGACCCACACGTAGCAGGGCACATCCCAGGGGCTCAACCAAAGCCTGGGACACAGCCCTTCTCACAGCCCACATTCATTTTTCCTGCATCACAAAGACCTTGAGGCAGGAGAGTATCTTGTATGTCTGAAAAAGAGCAAAGAGGCTCCTGTGTTGCAGGAGATCAAGAGCAGAGGTGAGTGGGAGGGGATGAGGTCCTTCAGGCCACAGCGGAGGCTTTGGCTTTTACTTTGGTTGGAACGCCATTGGAAGAAGCTGACTCAAATGTCAGAAAGATCCCTTGGGTTTCCTGTGGAGAAGAGACAGGGAAGGGAGAAGCATGGGATGACATGCAAAAGCAGGGAGGTAATTAAGGATGGACTGTAATAATCTTGGCAAGAGAGCTGATAGCTCAGAGCGGATGAGTGGTAACAGAGATCATAAGAAAAGGTTGGGTTTCGGAAATATTTCCAAGATAGAGCTGCTAGGATTTGCTAATGAATTTGATGTGGAATTTGAAAAAGAAAAGCTAAGAATGACACAATCTTTTTTTGGTCCAAGCAACTGGAAGCCATTTATTGACATGGGGAACTAGAGGATGATCAAGTTTGTGAGGACAAGCTGAGTTCAAGTTGGAACATGTTAAGTTTGAATGGCCTCGTAGATCAAGAGGACATACTAAATAGAAAACTGTATGTGTCACTCCCGGCCTTCAAAGAAGTCACAGAGATGAGATACAAACTTCGGGGGTCACCAGCACAGAGGTAGCATTTAAGCACACAGGTGAGGTCACCCGGAAACCCATGCACAAAATGTGGTCTGGGATCTCTGAAGATGCCAAAGACCCTTTCAAGAGGTCCACATGGTCAATGTATTTTCATAATATACTGAAAAAAACATTTGCTTTTTTCATTCTCATTCTCTCACAAATGTTCAGTGGAGTTTTCTAGGGACTACATGAGATGTGTTACAACAACAGATTAAATGCAGAGGCAGACAGGAAAACTCAACTGCCTCCTGTTAACTCAGGCATGAAAGAGATTAACAAAATGTAAAACAATGCCACTAGTAGCTAAATTTTGGTGCTTTGGAAAATATAGGTATTCTTCATAAAAATATGTTATTTATCTTAATATGTAGTAGGTTTTGTCAGAGAGGAAGAAATTTTCCTCTACCCTTCTAGGTTCCTCTGGCTGATCTAAGAATTAAATCAACACGGGAAATATTAACAGGAGAAAATCAATCAAAAGTTTAGTAATATGTGTACTTGGGAAAGACCCAGAAAAACCTAAGTTACTTGCCAAAATGGCCTAAACCTTCACCTTAAATACCATCTTCAGCTAAAGACAGAGGAGAACGCTGAGGGTAGTGGTTTGAGACTCCAAAGGGGAGGAAAGCAATCGACATGGAGATGGAAAAGCAAAGGTTTGGTAACAGAACGTTTGCTGGGCCCTGCAGAGACAGCGGGACACACTGGACTCTGATCGCCAGGAGCTGCCCAGTTCCCCCCACCTCACCTAGCCCATATGCTTTGCAGGTATCTCTGGGATAGCTCTACTCCAGGGGCAGACCCTCTGTCTAAGTTCTTTCAGGCAGTTAGAGGGAAGGTCAAAGTTTCTTCCTGAGTCTTTTGGGCTGTAACTATTTCAGCTTGAAATAATCCACATGCCAAAGAGACATTTGGGGGAGGCAAGTTTTTCTCCCCTGCAGTTTGTTATTGTTATTTTTAAACAAGTTAACAAATGTTTAAAATTTCTCAGTTTCAATTTCTAATACCATGATTATCAAGAGAAATAACTCACAGAAGCAAAAGTTTTGGAGGATCCTCAGTAATTCTTAAAGAGTGTAAAGAGGTCTAAGACCAAAGAGTTTGAGAACTGCTGACCCAGGGAGGTTAAGTACCCAGGGGGGTTAAGTACCCAGGGGAAAGGCAGGAAGTCTAAGAAATGAGGTAAAATGGATGAGGAGAAACCAGGAAGGAGAGTGAGAAGCCACCAGAGAGTCTGAAGGAAAACCGAGAGTCCAGAGGGCAAATCAGGAAAGATTTCTGAGAAGGGAGCGATCAGCTGCATCACACGCTGCAGAGACCAAATGAACTGAGTACTGACTCTTAGATCTGACAAGACAGGAGTCAACAATGACCTTGACAAGAGGATTTTGTCAGAGTGGTAAAGACAAAAGTCTGACTAGAGGGAATTCAAGAAATAATGGGAAGGCAGGAAATGGAGAGGGAACTGTGAGCCACATTTAACAAATTTAGTTTAAAAAGAAAGCAGATGTCTAGGGTGGAATTCAGAGTGGATGTAACATCAAGAGAGAATGTTGTTGCTTTCTCTATTAAGGGTGTTTTAAAACATAGTATATTCACGAAACTGCTGAGGTACAGTAAGACCCACAGATAAGAAGACAATTTTAAAAAGATAGTTTGTTATATTCTCACAGGTTCTGAGAGTGTACATCACGCCACGGGGGCCACACTCAGAAGCACCGCGGTCAGTCGTGAGGAGGATGAGAGAGGGGCGTCTTCACTGTGGGTTTTTAATAAGCAAGGCAGGGTAAGCAGGCTTAGGACTGGCTAGTTGGAATAACTTCACTGGGCTCTGGGGCAGAGGAGCTGTCCCTTGTTGTCTGGTACCTGGCCCTGGGACACGTAAGGGAGGTATATAGTGGACCAAAGGGAGAGTCTGACAAAGGAGACAGTCAGGGGTGTGGATTCCGGATGGTTTGGTTTGCATTTGATTGATTGATTGATTCCCAAAAAGGAAGATGGGTAATAAATGAGGAGAGCAGCAGGTCAAGGCAAGGTCATTGTTGACTTCTGTCTGGTCAGTATTATC
The DNA here is from genome assembly GCF_048564905.1 of Vicugna pacos. Lineage (NCBI taxonomy): Eukaryota > Metazoa > Chordata > Mammalia > Artiodactyla > Camelidae > Vicugna > Vicugna pacos. The sequence continues at coordinate 18,022,697 of NC_133015.1, read as the reverse complement.
AGGTTGTCAAGAACAAGGCATGCCTGGCATGTGCCTGTAAGGCAGATGTGAAAGCATCAAGTTTATAGACGCTAGAAATATGGTCAATACAGAAGACTATAGCAGTGTGTTTATGTGATGATGGAAACTATCCAGGAGTTGGAGGGAAATTAGCCACTTAAGAGAGAGGAGGCACACGATAAAGATGACTTCGACTTTTGAGTGGGCAAGAGGGGCGGGATACTGTGCACTAAAGAAGTATGGATGGTCTTTTATCATCATAGGTCAGAAGGAAGGAGGTGTGGGTGCAAATCTAAGTACATGGTAGACTGGTAGTGGGAGCATGTGGATGCTCTCTTCAGATTCCTTTCACAATTGAAGCATAGTTGATTTGCAGCAGCATATTAGTTACCTGGCTTGATGTTGATTCTGAAATGTGTTTCTGGTTTTCATCTATAACATACTGTGAGCACAGTTCCATTACCTGAACATACCGCCCTGCAGCATCGATCAGAAGTTGTGCACCTTTGGATGTCTAAGGAGTATGCAGACCCCAAATGCTTCCTGATACATTAAAATTCACCCTTGCATTAAGACAGAGGAGCATAGTGTACCCCTAGAATGTATAGGTTTGTTCCCTTATTGAATGACTTTGAGATGAGTGAGGTCCCTTCCACATCAGGAATGCTTTGGTGCAATTTCAGTACCCCTTTCTCATGTTTGTATTCTCCCTCAGGCACTCTTTTGTATGACTCTGCTGTATTTCACAGATTCCTGCAAACTACCTTCAAGTCTTTTTTGGAATGAGATAAGATGTAAACAAAAGAGCACCCTTTCTTTTCCAAGCCACAGCCCCTCCTCCCACCCCACCCCAATACACAGATGGTCCGACTCAACTTATGCCTCAATTACTGTAAAAACCTTCTGGCTGGTTTCCCTGCCTCTGTTTTCTCCTCTCACAAATGCTGGATTCCTCTTCTGCAATGTTGTTTTCATCACGTCACCCAGCTGCTCACAATCGCAGTTGCCTGGTAATCATACTGTTGTAGGTGCAGTCTTCAGGCATGCGCACAGAGCCCTCCATCAATTGCCCACACATGTCCAGTTTTATCTCTCATGCTCACTGACACAGTGCCTCTGCCCCAGATCATTCAGACTGATGCCATCTTGGCCTTTACCCCCCACAACCATGCGAAGCCCACCTCCTGCAACTACTATCTGCATCGCCCTTGGAAAACCATTTAAACTGCAGCTTTCCCAGCTTCAGTCTCTTCAGCTGGAAAATGGGAGATGGACCTAGAGAATATTACGCTTAGTGAAATAAGTCAGACAAAGACAAATGCTTCATAACATCACTTACGTGTGGAATCTAAAAAAATCAAACAAATGAATGTATATGCAAAACAGAAACAGACTCACAGAGATAGAGAGCAAATTCGTGGTTATCAAAGGAGGAGAAGGGACAAATTAGGGGTATGGAATTAACAGAAACAAGCTTTGTACTAAATACACAAGCAACAAGGATATGCTGTGTCATACAGGGAATTATAGCCATTATTTTGTAATAACTTATAATGGAGTATAATCTGCAAAAATACTGAATCACTCTGCTGTACACCTGAAACTAACATACCACTGTAAATCAAGTATACTTCAACTGTAAAAATTTTTATTTAAAACAAGGAAAATGGAAATAATACTTCGCATGTTTTTCGTAAAAAGGGATAGCGTATCAAAGTGCTTAGATTAACAACTAAACATGTAATGAATAAAGATGCCTATCTTCTCAAGTGCCTGGCACAGAGTTGGCACTCAACTCGAAGTGTTTCTGGGTAGACTGTCTTTTGCTTCTGCTCACACTATTGGCACAATCCTGAAACACTCTGCTCCCTCCTCAGTCATTAGTTCCTAAAGGGCAGGCAGTGGGCACACAGGACTTGGAGTCAGACAAAGGGAAGTTTGAATCCTGGTCCACTCCACTTACTACTGCATCAGCTTGGGCACATGACATCAGCAACCTTCTGTGTGTCTCCTCCCTGGCTCTGCGGACGAAGTGGAGCCAGGAGCTCAGGGAAGGCTGTCCAAGACACGCCTGACACAGTCATGGGAACGTCATCAGTACCGTATCTTCCACTACTGTGTCCTTCGTATTAAAAACTGATACATGCCTAGTCTGGTTTAGTGTGAGATAAGGTGGCTGAGTTGTTCCTTGACCCACGGCACCCAGGAATGGTAAGAGTTGAGATGTAACAACTGAAAAATGGACTCCCCGGGTAAGATTTCATTTTCTAGCTGCTAGTAAGCTGCGAACAAGCCCGGGAGTAATGGTATCACCTCCTCAAAGGGTCCCAGACTAAGAAATAAGACTGGTAATAAAATGACGAAATAAGAGCTTTAATTAGTCCAAGTACCTGATTCACACACCATTCTGCTTAGATTTCTTTACCCATATGTAAGTATCTCACATTACTTTTGTACATCCAAAATACACAGCTGGACAACGAGCGGGCGCTTTGTCACCTCTAAATATATAAGGACACAAATCACAAAGTCACTTTCCTTCTGGGACGCAGCATCCTCACAAAGAGTTCTTCCACTCATCAGACCCAAAGACAACCTATGGAACTGATGAGTTTTGCCTTGGCACGGCCTTCACTTACAAATCTTGCTAATTCTGATACTGTGCCCTTCTGTGCATCCCAGTATCTCTAAGCACTAAGTTGCTGCCTGTAAAGCCCCAGTAGCACCGCCATCACTTACCCCACCCACCACATCCCACTTCCTAACCAACTTTGGACCTAACCTGAAATGAAGAGACTGACAAAATTCAATTTCCCCTACGTTCATTCCCTAATTCCCTTTCTGTCTAGTCTGATTTATTCTACACTGCGTGTTAGGGGGTGGAATTGCATCCCCCTTGAAAAGGATATGCTGAAGCTCTAATTCCCAGCACCTCAGAATGCGACCTCACTTGGAAATGGGGTTGCTGCAGATGTAGCTGGTGAAGGGAAAGCCACACTGCAGTGGGTGGGCTCTTAATCCAGCATGATTGCGTTCTTGTAAGAAAAAGAGAAGGACACAAGAGCAGGAGCCGCGTGATGACACAGAGCCACAGGATGCAGGAATGAAGACACAGGCAGAGGTCAAAGTGACACGGCCACAAGCCAAGGGCTACCTAAGGCCCCCAGAAGCTGGAAGAGGCAAGGAAGGGTCCTCCCTTGAAGGCTTCAGAGGGAATGCGATCCTGTCAACACCTTGATTTTGGACTTCTAGGCTCCAGAACTGTGAGACAATACACTTCTGTTGTTTCAAGCCACCCAGCTTGGGCGCTATGTTCTGAAGCCTGGGACGCTGATGCACTGTGAGTCTGTGTTGTTTCCCAGACTCACTCAGAGCAGGAACTCCTCTCTTCTCCACGGCACTGAAGGTGTGTCAACCTTCCCTGCACCATTCTGCATTGCCTTTAGTTCCTTCTTCCTGAAGTTTAATAGTGCTCATGGATACCAATGGATTGATGGCTGTCTTCTCTTTAAAGTCTTTGCACTTCTTTCCTCCAGGAGCAAAGAAGTGTCAGGGCAGTGCAATGACATTTAAAGAGAAGGCCCTTTCAGTTCTATAGTTAAATGCACACAATATGCTCAGAAGCTACAATAAATACTATTTCCACTATTTCTAGACATCACAAATTTCGAGCACCTCTGGGTAACAGCATGCACACTGTCAGAAAAACTATCGCAGACTTCACAGAGCTGACCTCTCTTCATCCAGTCCTGTTAAATTCAGGCAAGAATGGCAGTACTGGTCAACTGTATCACTTGCAAAACAAAAGCTGAGTATTTCAAATAGAACCAAGGGCTTGTTTGATGTCAGGAGGGGTTGAGAGTCCCAGGAATGGAAACTATCTGGTTGATTTCTCCCATTTTTCACTGTTTAGGTTTTTCATTATATTCCACTTTCATGAAACACTCCAAGTGGACGGCACAGATTTGACTTTTAAAAACCAGATGTCTGATGTTTTGGGTCCTCCTTTTAAATTAACATAGGCAAACAATGTTATCTCCGTGTTAACAAAAGAAACCGGCTCCTCCGCCCTTTGTGCTCCTTGCAGAGACACTGGTAAATGAAGGCCACACTTGGTCCTCCGGGCACATTTGCTCAGGACAGAACTGGTGCCAAATCAGCCAGTTCCTTTCTGGGAAATGACACCCAGCAGCCGGGCCTGGATCTCCCGTAAGCCCCACATGCTGTCGACGCAGCTCGGAGGCCGTGCTCGGATCAGGCAGCTGGTGCCCACAGCCGCTGACAGCCGCCCTGAACTGCTCCGACCTGCTGCGTACCATTTTCCTTGGGCTTTCCCGAAATTTGCTCCTCCTGCGTCTCTGTATGACCCCTGCCCACAGGAATGAGATGCTCCTGGAAGACCCGCAAGTCTTTGTCAAGATGATTAATAATAATAACAATAATAACAATAAGCTTTCAGGGACAGATGAAGCAGACGAAAGGAGAGGGAAATGAACTATATACTTAGTAGTTTTTCTTGGGAGGTAAGTATTCCCACCACATCCCCAACCTTAAGATGTGAGTATTCTATTTTTCTGGAAGCACAGACTCTGGTTCTATGATTAGCTCTAGGAGCTAGAAAGGCTCCATCAGACCAAATCTTTGATTTCAAGGCTGCTTTGGCTCTTGTTTCTCAAACCTGGTAAGCAGGCGCCGAGAAGGTTCAGTCCTAGCTTGGAAAAGCAGCTCAGTAGGTGGTGCGCAGACCTCAGAGCAAGCACGCGGTCGGCATCTGCTCGTTGTAAGAAGTGCGGCTCGCAACCCAGGTGGGGAGAGGGGTGTGGGCGGGGTTAACTTATACATAGTTACTTTATGCTGTGCCATCTTGCAGCAGATTTTCTGAGGACTTTGTGTGGGTTTGTCAGGGAAGTAAAAATTGGGTCAGAATAGTTTCACACCCTACTACAACGTTCTTCGCGTGGTTTTTTTTTTTATAGCCTCAATTTAGGCAAATCATATTCATGTGTCATTGCTAATTTTCAAAACAATGACACAAGAAGACTTTGGCTAAAAAGGAATAACACATTTCAATCTATTCTTGCTTTTCCCTAATCTATCATTTCAACATTATTACAAGAGACTCAAAACTGATCTGTAAATATCATTCCTATTTTGCAGGGAAGTGATTACAATGTTTTGTGTTGAAAAAGTTTATTAAGCTTGAATTTTTTTTGACCAAAAAAAGACTTTTAAATGGACACAAGATTTTCCATATTTATTTAGATGTCATGATTATCAAATTCATGACTGAAAGGAAACTGAGAGTGTCATAAAATATACTGAATGACAGAATCAGGATTTAAAATTATTTCAATGAAGTAAAAATCCTAGAAAACCTGACATGATTATGTAGCATGGTTGTAATATTTGTTATAAATGCAAATCCTGGCACTTGGGGATCAAAAATCGCGATTATATAAGGAAAGATGAGGTGGCAACATTTGGGAGACTGACCAAATAAATTTTGTTGAGTGCAAACTCAGTGTAAAGTGACCTGCCAGGAAAGCTAACATTTTAGACAGCCTTCTAATGCCAAAACGAATTCAGACAAGACCCCTGCTCTCCTCCTCACAGTCCAGGCCTCACCTGGAGTCTGGAACCTTCCTTGCTTCTAGGTAGTGCTCATGAAGTGGAGCCCACACCATCCAGACCAGTTCTGAAAATGAAGATTCTTAAACCCTTTAATAATCTGATCACAGTTACAGACTTTCTGTGCAGAAAAATGCACATACATACAACTTTACATTCCTTTTCCACATGTTCACAGATTCCTTAGAAGGTCTAAGAGCTACCATTACCCTTGGATCCCTGGTTAGGAACTCCTAATCCAGAATAATCCAGAACAACCAGAGTCAGATGTGTTCTGGAACTGAGGTTCATCTTGAATCCCATACTGAAAGGTCTTCTTCACTCATTCCTGCTGAAACCGAAGACCAAGTTGGGTGGCCCAGGGCAGCTGTCACTGACTTGTGCAGAATACACTGGTTTTCTCCTTTCACAGAACTGCGGAACGCAGTCAGTTCAGTCACTTCAGCAAATATCAGTGAAATATCAGAAATCCTTCCTTAAATGCATAGACATCAACTAATTTTTTTCCTGTTTTAGCTCCCTATAGGGAATAGTTGTAACAATATTAGCTAAGATTTATTAAGCACTAACTACATGCCAGCCACCAAGTCTGGGAGGTTCCCCAAACTACCTTCAGTGTCAATAATTTGCTGGAAGGACTCATAGAACTCCCTGAAATCTGTTACACTCACACTTATGTTTTATAACAGAAGAGTGCAGATTAAAATCAGCCGAGGGAAGACATGCACAGGGCAGAGTCCACGAGGGGTCCAAATGCCCAGCTTCCAGTGGTCCTGTCCCCATGGAGACGTGCTGAGCCTTGCGTGAGCATTCTCGGTACAGCCCCACAGCAGTGTTTCTCCAGTTCAGACGAGGACACTGGGGCAGAGAAGTTGTGCAGCTTAGCAGCGGTCACACACACACACCATCGGCCTGCTCCTAACCTCAGCAGTGCTGTGTTGGCCCCTGGCGTGATAAGCAAAGCGAGTGCTCTTGCTTCAGGACATACTGGTGAGTGACCATCACCCCACACTGGTTACCGCGCCTGTACCACGCCTGTTAGAAGCTTTGTTGTGTTGCTGGCCTTTCAAATGGTCAATCTTAATTCTAGTTTTGCATCTTCCTTACAGTGTGTGCAAGAAGAGCCCTCACCTTTGGTCCCCTGTGTCTCTCTGCCACACCACCCGCCCTCTTCCATCAGCCTGGTGGTACGAACCTTCCGTGTTTGGCCTTATATTCCAAAGACGTCACTCTTCAGAGTTGTCATCCTTTTATTACTGTTATTCAGTATCATGGCCCTGACCTGAATCCAGCACTTTTCATAAACCAGTATGAACAGATCTGGGACTACTTCCCAGCCCTGCCTCCAGAGACCGAGTTAATAAAAGCTCACCCTGTGAACACTAGCTTCCCCAGGATCTGAGGTTGTATCTTTGGTCTTGTAGGGATTCAGTGACAGAAGCCACAATGTCAACCAGAGATGCACCATGTCTGGTCCCTTTCTGCCACCTCCCTGCACCCATCTTTGGACCAGCAGGCTCACACTTGACAATCTCTCCTGCTTCTCCTGCCACCTCCCTTTCCTCCTATGTCCATAGGCTTCAGATTCCAAGAGTTACTCCCTTTTCCTCCCTGAATTTCTGGACCAGAGAATGCTGGCTGTCCATCAGAGTTCCATTTTGTGCTCATCGGACCAAAGAAAGCAGACGAATTCTTACCAGAGTCATTGTGAGTTAACGGAATATAAAACATTCCGGCCGTGCAGTATGGTCTCCTCCGGTGTGAGTCTTGTGCCTCGGAACTCGGAGTTTGTTTCAAAGCATATGAGAACCCCCCGACTTAAACAGGCGCATTATGGAAGGGAAGGGGTGCCCTCCGGGGACCCCACAGGAGCACATTTCCAGCACACTTGCCCACAGTTTGGGTTCCTGCATTAATGTGCTTCACAAATCATCTCACTGAACCTCAAGCTGGGAAATGAACGCTGGCAGAGTCCTGCTAAACTCGCTTAAACTGGCCCCTGCGGGAGCAGAACACCCCCAAACGCGTTTGTTTTTTATCAGGGTAGTATTTCTAAAGATTGCCCTTAGTATGTGTAAAAAAATCTCCTAATAAACATATCTGATAAATCATGATGATGGCCTCCATATTTCTTTGTTTAATTCTCAGTTTTCTTCTAAGACCTTCTTCAAGTTTGGTTGTAATGGATCATTACGTCCATAATGTGCTCAATGTTGGAGTGAATTTTGAACAGTTTTTAGGCTGCATACTGTTTTCTTCCAGATAATTTACTGGATTAAAATTAGCAGTGTGAAAAGCTGTAGAGAAATCTAAATGCCTGCCAAATCAAAGAAATAATCACATTTTTATGAATATTTAATATCATAGTCATGGCAAATAAGGCAAGTAATTAGTACTTACCATAAATTTGCAAAGTATTATTTTATGTAAATGTTACATTCTACTAGTTTGATATGAATTATTCATTGTAGAACCAGACACTGACACAAACCAGTAAACATTTAAATCTATGTGCTATTAGTTTACTTACCTTTGATGATTTTGTGCAGAATATATACATATTTTTTTCCCATGAATCCATGTTTTCCCTCTTGCCCCAAAAGGGGACAAAGACAATGAGAAGCATGTTATTTAAAGCTATCTCTTGTGTATTCAATAGTAAAGAAACTTAAGATGCAAATGTGAAGGATGTGGTTCCCTCATGTGTGCAGATGAAGGGCCCCGAGCTCTGCCTCCCCACCTAGCATCTGGGTTTTTTTAATGAAGAGCGGTTATCAGTGAGGATATGAAAATGGAGTGGAGGAAAAGAATTGGTTGTTACAAAGTGTAGAGTGAGGAATTAACCCTATCAAAAGAGGGGTCTGGCCTTTGCCCTCAGCGGCCAGGAAGTGATCTCTCGGCTCCTGGAAAGTCGCACCAAACAGCAACGCCTTTGTTTGCCTGGGAGCTTCAGCCACCAGACAGTCTAACAATGTGATTTATGTTCAGCCACATGGTATCAGCTGCTCTTTGGACAGACTGGAGACTAAAGGTATCAACCTGTCTCTGGAAGAGCTGGAGACTAAAGAACAGCCATATGGGCAATTTGTGATGGAGTCCCAGTAAAAAGTCTGAATTCCGAGGCTCAGGTGAGCTCCCCTAGCAGGAAATGTTCTGTGCGTGTCGCCACACATGGATGCCAGCCGGAGCAACGCCGTCCACGTCTCCATGGGGACAGGACCACTGGAAGCTGGGCATTTGGACCCCTCGTGGACTCTGCCCTGTGCATGTCTTCCCTCGGCTGATTTTAATCTGCACTCTTCTGTTATAAAACATAAGTGTGAGTGTAACAGATTTCAGGGAGTTCTATGAGTCCTTCCAGCAAATTATTGACACTGAAGGTAGTTTGGGGAACCTCCCCAGACTTGCTCTTGGCATCAGAAGTGAGGACAGTGATGTGTGAACTAAGCCCCCTCTAACCTTGCAGTTGTTAAACTTTGCATAAACAGACAGCTCAAGGAGACACCAGATTCTGTACCTGAGAACTGAAATAGAACAGCATCTCCTTAGGAGAGAAAGGATGGGTCTCTAAGCCCATCACCAGGCTGCTGTGACAGCTCTTCCATCTTACCAGGGTTTTCCTAAAAATCCCACCGCCTCTGCCCTGACGTTGAGAGGTCAGCTGAGCTCTGAACTGACCCCAGAGATGTAATACCACAGAAGACCAAGTCAGAGGAGTCTCCCAGAAGCAGCTCTCCAGAAAGTCATGGTGTTCCAAGAACCTTCCCCAGGCTCTGCACAGCTCACCTCCTGCCCTCCTTCACGTCCTCTCAAACACCGCCTTCCCTGCAAGGCTGCCTTAGTGTTCTTACTGGAAATTAAACATCTTCCCCTACCCCAGCTTCTCTATCTCCCTTCCTGTTTTATTTTTCTTCACAGACTATATATGCTACTAATTTATTTTCTGTGTCTCCACCCATGAAAATGTAAGCTCCATTAAGGCAGAGATTTTGTCTGTCTCGTTTTGTTCACTGTATTGGCACAGTTTTCTAGAGATCTTTTTTATTCACCCTGGTCATAAGATTTACAAGATATTGGGGGAAAAAAAGAAATTTAAAAGTTTCCATGTCAGGGCAGAACGGGGGTAAATCCCAACACACCTGGAAAGCCTGTCTTAGTCTAATTTAAGATCAGTCTCATTTCAGGAAATTCCTAAGAAGTCAGAGCAGCTCTAGGGCAAAGGTGCTCGAAATGGCAGAAGGGAGGAGCGGAAGGGAAAGGCTGACAGTAAAACCGAGAAAGCATCGTAAATCCTGGGCGGGAGGCGGGGAAAGGCACAGTAGTTTGCTTAGTTCTGTCTGGAAGCAACAGTCACAGGAATCAGCACCCCCACATCAGCTCCATAGTCACGTTGCCCAAACTCATCCACCCACGTGTCCTTGGGAAACATGTAACAATCTCTTACCCAATCAGGTGTCTCACTGTGGTTCCTAAAACTCACACAGTCAACCAGCAAGATTCTTAATGGTTAAAAAATCACTGCAGAAGATACAACCTGAACTAAACACATGTCTTCCCTCATCCAGAAGGGGACACAGACCAAGTCAGAGCTAATCCACTCATGAGACTATGAAGAAAAGGGGACGGCATTAGTGTGCACTGGGTATTGGTCCCCTTGAGTTTTCCATGTGGTCAGTTTCAGACCTGGCCTGTCCCTTTATTTAGGGAGCCAACAAAACATAGTTACAACATGGCCTATCCTCATCTATAAATACAATACCGATCTGCGTGAAGAAGCCCTTAAGTTCCAAGAAAACAACAATCAGACCAGTAAGGGAGTAGCGATGACAAATGGCCTTAACACTATTTATTGAAAGAAATGTACTAAATGGAAGTTTCTTGAAGGTTGATGAAAGTGGAAAAGAAAGTTTATGGAAGATCCTTCAGCACCATTCTTATACAATTTGCTTCTCTGGCAGGGGTGGGGGGTGAAAATGGGGAGGTGATGGTCAAAATTTCAGTCATACAAGATTAAGTTCTAGAAATCTGATATTCAGCATGTAATGTATAGCAAACAATACTTCATTATATACTGAAAATTTGCTAAGAGAGCAGATCTTATGTTGAGTGTTCTTACTACCAAAAAACAATAAGGATGATGATAGTACAGGGAGCTGGAGGGAACTTTGGGAGGTGATAAATGTATCTATGGCATTGATAGTGGTGATGGTTTCACAGATTTATGCTTCTCCCCAAACTCATCAAGTTGTATATATATCAGATGCACAGCTTTTTACATGTCAATCATACTTCAATAAAGTGCTTTAAAAAAAAATGTGTCAAATTCTTGTGACCACTATGGAAAACAGTACAGGGCTTCCTCAAACAGTTAAAAATAGGCCTACTATATGCTCCAGCAATGCCACTTCTGGGTATTTATCTGAAGAAATGAAAACACTAATTCAAAGAACTATGTGCACCCCCATGTGCATTACAACATTATTTACAATAGTCAAAACATGGAAACAAACTAAGTGTCCACTGAAGGATGAATAGATAAAGAAAATACGGGGAGTGTGTGCGTGTATACATATATACAGTAAAACATTATTCAGCCATAAAAAAGAATGAAATCTTGCCATCTGTGGGAACATGGATAGACCTTGAGGGCACTGTGCTAAATAAAGTAAGTCAGACAGAGAAAGACAAATATCATATGATCTCACTTATATGTGGAATTCAAAACAAAACCAAAAAAAAAAAAAAAAACAAAGGAGCTCATAGATACGAACAGATTGGTTGTTGCCAGAGGTGAAAGTGGAGTGTGACCAAAATCAGTGAATGTGGTCAAAAGATATTAATTTCCAGTTATAAAATAAATAAGCCATGGGGATATAATGTACAGCTGGTGACCATATTTAATAATACTGTGTTGCAAAAGAATACGAAAACAAATATATGTATGTATATGCATGACTGGGACGTTGTGTTGCATACCAGAAATTGACACATTGTAACTGACTGTACTTCAATTTTTTTAAAAATCTGCTTAATAATAATAATACTGTGTTGCAATTCGAAAGTTGCTAAGAGAGTAGATCTTAAAAGTCCTCATTACATGAAAAAAAAGTGTTATAACTATACATGGTGATGACTGTTAACAAGACTTACTGTGGGGATCATTTCACAATATACACAGATATTGAACTATTACATTGTACACAATATGTCAATTATACCTCAATTTAAAAAAAAAAAAAACTTGCTCCTTTGCCCTGGTACTCCCATGCTCACCAAAACAGACCATTTTAGCAGGCAAGATTATTTAAAATTAATAAATGAAATGAAATGGCTGAATTAAGTGAAGTCAAGGGATTGAGATAGTGTATAAAGTTCCAGAATGCCCTGTTTTATAGATTTCTTTTCAAAATTCCAATCACTCTTAATTCAATCTTTCTAAGAAAATCAGATACGAAGTTAGACTTTCTGGATTAAAATCTAAGCTCCATCACCTAAAATACATATGATATTGAGTAAGCTGCTGAGACTTCATCAAATGAGAATAACAACATCACTTTATATATGACTGTTGCAAGGGTCCGATGGCCAATCTCCATAAAGCACTTAACGTAACAGCTGGGACAGTATGAGTGGTCCATTAAGGATTAGCTGTTCAATTATAGGTTTTGTTGTTAATCTCACCTCTTCCATTTTGAATACTATTCCACTTTACTGCTAAAAAGGACTGTGCTAATGGAGAAAGGGGTCAGAACTGCTGGGTAATTCTTCTGCTTACATCTTGAAGTTGTATTCCTCACAACACTCTAGCTAGAAACCAGCAACAGAACTTTTCAGCGCTGGGGGGATTTTGTTTCCCTTGTGAGCTCTTCATTCAAATGCATATGAAATTAAAGAGGAAATAGGAGAGAAATTGTAAAGTTTAAGTTGTTCAACGGCGGATGCACAGATATTCACATATCTATACGAACATAATGCCCGGACTTTTTAACTCAAACTTTGATTTAATGTAACAGATGTTAAATAAACTGTTTTGACTTTAATTTCAGCAGAGGCCCTAAGACAAGAAATATCACCTTTCCAAGTGAGGTGCAAGGCCACCAGTCAGAACATGCATGGGACTTGCTTAAGGACTGGGATGTAACACTTTGCTGACTACCATCCTCAGCCTAGAAGAGACCAGGGGCACTGAAAAAAGGGCTGGAGATTATGACAGAATGCTTTAGAGGGCTTCTGTGTGCTGTGAGTGGCAGCCCGCCCCAAGACTAAGGGACTTGGAAGTACAGTGAACGCCACTCCCTTCAAGACTAAGAACAAGACTTCAGCGGGATCCCTCTGAGAGCTTGCCATGCATCCCCGAGAGCTAGGGGACATCGCGGACTGGTGTCTGCCTCTGGATTCAAAGGGAGGAAGATGACAGCCAGCTACTGTGACGTCAAAGTAAAGATGGCTCCCAGGGCCTGCACATGCTCCCAGGACAGAGGATTCCTGAGTGTCCCCCGATGTGGCCTCTCATATGAGAAGACCAGCATGGGAGTCACTTAGGACCTACCCAGAGAGGTGAGGTGACCCCAACAGGCGTGAACTGCTGAATTCCCAGGCTGAGAACCGGATAAAAGTCGTTTCACAAATCTCCCAAGTCCGGGGAACATCCATTCCGATAGTGAGGCCTTCCTCCCTCTTTCTCGTCTTCCATGCCACCTTCGCCGCCGGCGCTGAGGAAGCACAGCTCTGCGTGGGGCAGGTCGGGACAGGCCAGCACCACCGCCCCAGCAGCACCCCGCACGCCTGCAGGCGGACTGTGAGCAGTGCACTCGGGCTGAAGGAAAAGCTTCCTGTTAGATGAAAACACGTGTTTTATTTATCACCCTAGCTTGACAGATCAATGGCTAAACTGAAATGGATTTCTTACTAAAGATGCCCAGAGGGCCTTTTGTTTTCTGGAAGTAACCAGAAAATCCAGAGGCCCTAAGGACAGAAGGGGAACAAGCAGCTGGGAAGATAAATGAAGGTACTCTCGGAGCACATCTCATGAGCCTCACTTGCTCAACGTGATGACTAAGTTATTAAGCAGCATTCTCCCCAAGCTATGAAGTCAGTACTGCCGTGTGCTTTTTGCACCGGGTGAGGCAGAGCGACACCAGGGCTGGCACAGCCTGAGGGCTGCCGGGAACACGAGCACTCTTGGGAGCCCCCAGTTCTACCAGCCTCTCCCTCTGACACTTTCAGGCCACCCTGGGGGAAGAGAGAGGAGACCACAGTGAAGTCTCGACGCCCGCATCTCCCAGCAAGCCTCCTTTCCGGTCCACACCCAAGAGCCAAGAGCTGAACAGGGAAAGTGACGACAGAAATGACTATTGCCCATTTCAAATTCAGTGGCCTACCGATACTGAAAAATGCCCCCTAAGCAATTCCATCCAACAATTTTCCCTCCCATCACCAGTATTTTTCACAATCAATGAAAGGGCCCCTCTCTCAGAGACCCCCTGGCAGCTGTGACGGCCAGAGAAGCAGTCGCTCTGGGGACTCTCAGGGTCTCCCCACGCCCAGCCCAGTCCAGTCCAGCTCTTGTTTTTAGCAATGAGAGAGGGGATGGTGTCAAATTTAGAACTGACTCGAAAAAGTGTTATTTCTAAACCTAGAATAAAACCCGAAACATTTGGAATTTGTGTTTCATTTGGCTCTGGAAAAGATGAGTTTGAAGCTGCTGTAGATTTTGTAATCTTTTCCCCTGGGGAGTCTTAGAGGCTGGGGAGGCAAACTTTCGTGTCGTTGGTAGAGCGGAGAGGCCATGAGGGTTTGAAATTCGTGCACTATAAAGGCTGCATTTTCTCTGCCCTGACTTGGTTTGTGATAACCATTTCAGGTTCTCCCATGTAAGATGAAAAACTGCAAGGTGAGTTGGTTCATAGCCCTGGGAACAATTACCCTTCATAGCCAGTAATTCTTCCTGACGATGCTGAAACAAAAGGTTCCATTTTTTTGACGCTGTCGGGTTAGCAGCAGGAACGGTTCTGATTCTTTTATCTACCCGAAAATGACATACACAGACACTCGAACACACCAAAAAAGAGTCCACACGTGGGAGAACGCATCTGACAAGCACCACGAGCCGGAGAGAGCTGGAAAGGGGAGCTGTGTGCTCCGTGGGACTCTTCTTGGCTTCAAGGGTTCGGTCTGTGCTCGAAGGCCACATGCCGTAAATGAGGAAGTCCGCTGCGGAGTTGACAGGTAAGATACAGTAAGTGCCGATCAAAAGTCAACTCACAAAACCAAGCTTTTGACAACACACTGTGATGCTCAGTGGGAACCGTAAAATCTGCCAGTTGGCCCAGCAACAAGGAGAAGGAGCGCATCCAGGAAGCTCAGCCTCCTCTCCCACAGCAAGGGGACAGCCCCTTTTGATTTCAGGTTGGCATGCAGAAAGGGTGAGAGAGGCAGACAATGACTGCTTGTGATCAAAAGATTGTGCAGAAGAAAATGAAACAGTGGAAGTCACTCAGTGCATCAGGTTCCTTCTGGAACCTCATCAATACACAGTAAATGGAAAAGACAAGATCCAGGACCAGAGACCATTAGAGCAGGAGACAGGAGTCTACCCACTCAGACAAAAAGATGGGGTTCGTGTAAATGTTTGCCTTTCATTTATTTTGAGCAAACACTTCCTTCCATGAAGCAGACTCATTCTGATCAGCAACTTCCACCTGGTGTTCTTCAAACCAGATGGAAGTGTAAATTATTTAAATACATGATCTTCCATTAGCTGTTGAGCTTAAGTGCCTCAAAAAAAATTTTTTTTTAAGTGCTTTCCAGGATTCTAGAGAGCATTTGCTCTCAGATAGATAAACATATTTTCAAGACACAGCTCCAATGACAGCAGTTTTTAGATTTTAAAGTACAGTCAGCATTAGCATCTATAAGTAATTATGACTTCTGCAAAAGACTGTTTACACTGAAAAAGTGAAATCAGAGCTAATGAGCTAATTAAGGGTTTTTTCCCCTCCATCTGATGCTGTTCTGTGAAATCCAAACACGTTCATCACGGCGTGGAGGAGCTAATCAGGACCCATCTTAAATTGTTCCTTCCATTCAAGGTTCAGAGATGTTTTTTTTTTCCCTAAATTTTTTTTCAAGTAAAAAATCTGACGTCAGGTTTTGAGTTTAATCAGTCTCCTGAGTGGGAATGTTAGCAATCATGATCAGACAATAACCACCATGCTTATGTTTACAGGCTGTGTGTGACGGAAAAATTCGTAAGAGTGAAGACATTGTAGTTCACTTCCAAAACTGTAACTACTCACTTGATTATGGAATTATAAAGGAAATACATTACAGTTAAATATTCAAAGTTCATAAAATTTCAGAAATTGAAGAGACCGTAGAGATCACTTATCTTGATAAAATACAGATTCTGATCCTGGGATTCCGGGGTGGGTTCTGAGAGTCTTTGTGTCTAACAAGCTCTCAGATGCTGTTGATGGAGGGGTCTCTGTGGACCATCCTTCAAATAACCAAGTCCTAATTGTTAGCTATGCCCTGTCAGCCCTTCTGGAGATGCCACAGCTTGGGAGGGAAAATCTGGAAAAGGCACTGAATTCCACAAGATAAGCAAAGATCAGTTTTCTTTGCCCTGAGTATAGCATTAGTAAGTTTTACAACCAGCAGTCACCCAGATATCAAAATAAGGTTACACCATTATGTGGTGTAGCAGATTTTTACACTTATTTTCATGCAAGGAACCCATTCATTCCAAGACATTTTACTCAAAGTCTACTCTATAAAGAACATAAAAGTAGAATTGCTTAAGAGTGTGTGTGTCTCTGTGTGTGTGGTGTGTGGAGTCTCACTGATTTGACTTCTCCCACCTTAACTCTGACTCTCCCAACCACCGCCCAATGTCCAGAGGTTGCACGTCCTCAACCTTAGCAAAATGGGTCTGAAAACATCCATGACCTCGGGCCAGTATCTCCACATTTCTGGACCATGCTTTTCTTGTTTGCATTATGAAAGTCTTGGTCCCTATCTCCTCAAAAGAGTGAGCCCAACCTAATGTGTCTACTTTGCCCCCTTGACTCAAGAGCACATGACCATGTGTCTGTATTCAAGTCAGTTCAAGCTTTACCTCCCTCTTTCTCACATGACCTTGATTTTTCTTATCTGTCCTTCAACAGTGAATATTTGAAATCCCTCTTTTACTCTGTCAATATTGTCCTTTATCCCACAACTTCCTTTCCATGGTTTTTATTCCCTATTCGACTCCTCCACCTTCTCTTTGCTCCTCCCCGTCTACATGGAAACCATGCTCTTGGAGCGTCAATCATCTCCTTTCCCATCGGTCACCATCCTCCTCGGTCACAGAATCAGACCATCTCAGAGTGAACAGGGGCCATGGAGGTTTCCCACTCCATCACCCCATCTGAGGTTTCTGTTTTAAGTAAAATGCACTTACCAGACCTAGCTCTTCAGAATCCCTACCTTGTTTCTTTCAAGTTAATCCCTGCTATCAATGGGACTAATTCTAAAACATTTTCTTTACCTTGTTAAGGTTGGAAAGGCTTCTAAGTAACACCCTTCTTTTCCCCAACCAAGTTCAGCATTGACACACAAAGCCAGGAAGATGAAAATAAAATATCACCTTGATTCCTGATAAAGCTGTTGGATAATCTGTCTCGGCCGGGGGAGGGTGGGTAGATGGGCTTGTTAACGATGCACAACAGAATTAAAATGACACCCCGTGTCAAAGGAAGTAGTGCAGTGCTGCGATCATAGGCCTTCCTGCCCCATCCCCAGACACCGGGCAGATCAGTTTTGATAAGTTTACAACAAACCCAAGAACAGCCAAGTACACACGTTCTCTGTGGGTCAGGAGCTTGGGGCTCAGGGTGAGGTCCACACAGGGAGAGTGTATTCTTCCGTCAGAGGATACTAGTGTTCTGATGCTTTTCTTCTCTGTCAGCAGTCATCTGTGATCACTGCCTAGATCCATTATTTCATTAGTTCCAAATTACAATTTTCTAATTTTTAAATTCTTCATTCATTTTTCTTTTATTAGCTTGAATAGTTCAGTAAACGTCCTCCTCTCAATCATTTGATTACTTGATTCAAATCAATTATTTGATTACTCTGAGGTCTGATTTATATAAGAAAGACAGGATAAACGCTTGATTTTCCAAATAATGAGTTGGTTCCCTAGCATTCTCCACAGGTGATCACTGAGGGTATTTTTGCTTTTGACTCTATTAAATCACATTTGGAATGTTTCAGTCCATTAGAGTTATCTTTATCGATGATTAAATGGTCCTATTTTTTGCCATTGGGGGCTTTTTTAGGTTGACCCTTGAGTCCTTTGGACACATCCCCAGTCATCTTTGAGATCTGATGCGATGTTACAGGTTCATTGTGAACACTTCCTGCCCTAGATCTGCCATTTTTCTGAGGAATCCTTTGGGAAGGAAATGCTACTGAAAGACCAGGGCCTTGGCACAAGTATGCTGATTACTGCTGGGTTGGCTTTTTTTCTAGGCCTTTTCAGTGAACAGAGACAGAACCATGTTAGTAGTATTTTGTTGTTGTTTACGGTAAGATGTATATCATGAATTCAGATCTGTATTTCTGATTCAAATTCAGAACTACAGGGTTTTTAACGTAGCCTCATGTTACATCTTTCGCCTTTTTTCTCATCCCCAAATCCTATTTCCCAACAACACAGACATAACTACCCACTTTATCCACACAATACACATTCTACAGCCTTAAAATAAAAGTGCCAACACTACCACCTACAATATGGTCACTGAAAATAGTTCAAGATTTTTTTTAAGCTTAAACAAGATTTATTGTCTTAAGCTGTCCGTTTGTTATACTTTGTATGACAGACCTACGTATCCTCACTCCACACCCTTAGATGAGTGGTACCATATTACACACATTTTTCTCCATCTTACTATTTTTACCTGAACTATATACGCTGAAAATTCTTTGTAACAGTATTTAAAGACATTCCTCAAGCCTTCTTACAGCTACACAGCACTCCAGTTGTGCACACACCTTCATTTATTCAACTAGTTCTTAACTGATCAAAATGTGGGATTTTTCTAAACTTTTGTTATTACCAACAGTGCTACTAATAGACTTCAGGATGATTTATTTATATTTTTGCTGTAAACTTTTTGTCGTAGGTTCCTAGGAGTGGGATTGCTGGGTCAGAGAGCAAAGGTGTACACAATATTGCTGAATATTACCAAATTCCCCTCCTAAAGGTTTTCCCGTATTACATTCACATCCAACATGCGTGAGGTTGCCAATTTCTCCAAGAACTCACCAACAAAATATGTTATAAAACTTCTGGATTCTTGCCAATTTGACAGGTGAGGAAGGATCTCTCTTATTATGAACAGGAACATCACGCTTCCACATGTATGCAAAATGGAATGTATGCATATACACAGACTCCTTCTCCTCTGCCTTCCCTTTTTTGAATGTTCAATATTAAACACATTTTTAGATCAAAAATCACCTGTATGATACTATTTTTTAAATTATAAAATATCATCCCATCTCATCAAAGCTATATTAAACCTAATTCAACAAACGGTAATTTAGAGCCTGCTAAGCACCAGGCACTGTACGAGGTTTGAGGGAGCATACAAGTAGGAGACAGACCAGGAACCTCTCCCTTAAAAACTTACCACCTAGAAAGAAATACAGAAAAGTACAGATGGGTATGTACGTCTCTGTATAACTATATAGGGTTATAATATAATCCTAATACAAGCATGCACACACACAAACACAGATACACATGATACAATACAGCATTATTAAAAGAATTTTTAAAAGACTCATTGAAGGAACAATTGCTTCAGAGGATTATATCAAAATTTTATTTTTAAGACACAATTATTTGAGGTAATACACTACTCTGTAAGCATAAATATTTCTAGAAATAGCAGAACACATGGCTATATGATTATTCACAGCTCAGTATAAACTAGCCCACCCAAGTATTTTCCCTTTTACTATCACCTGAGATCTGTTGCCTTTCTAGACAAGAAATCTCTCTGGAAATAAAAGGGTATGGTGTGAAATGAGAGCACTTGACAAGCAGAAAATAACAAGAGAATATGAGGTGAACTAGAAAGGCTATTTAATATCATGGGATATGCTGTTATGAACTGTGATGCCTAGCAAGCTACCCAGGACATTTTTCACAGAACTAGAACAAGTAATACTCAAATTTATATGAAATCACAAAAGACCCAGAATTGCCAAAGCAATAGTGAAGAAAAAGAATGAAGGTGGAGGAATAACCCTCCCAAACTTCAGACAGTACTACAGAGCTACAGTAATCAAAACAGCGAGGTATTGGCACAAAAACAGGCATATGAATCAATGGAACAGAGTAGAGAGACCAGAAATAAACCCACACATCTACGGTCAATTGATCTTTAAAAAAGGAGGCAAGAATATACAATGGAGAAAAGACAGTCTCTTCAGCAAGTGGTGTTGGGAAAACTGGACAGCTGCATGTAAATCAATGAGGTCTGAACACTCACATCATACCCCAAAATAAACTCAAAATGGCTTAAAGACATAAATGTAAGACAGGACACTATAAACCTCCTAGAAGAATACATAGGCAAAACATGCTCTGACATAAATCTTAGCAATGCTCTCCTAGGGCAGTCTACCCAGGCCATAGAAATAAAAGCAAAAATAAACAAACGGGACATAATTAAACTTATAAGCTTTTACAAAGGAAACTATAAACAAAACAAAAAGACAACTTATGGAATGGGAGAAAATATTTGTAAATGATGTGGCTAACAGGGGCTTCATTTCCAGAATATACAAACAGCTCATACAACTCAATAACAAAAACAAAAAAACCCACCCCAAAAATGGGCAGAAGACCTAAAGAAACACTTCTCCAATGAAGACATACAAATGGCCAATAGGCACATTTTTTTTTAAATGCTCAATTTCATTAATTATCAGAGAAATGCAAATCAAAACTATAATGAGGTATCACCCCACACCAGTCAGAATGGCCATCATTCAAAAGCCCACAAAGGAGAAATGCTGGAGAGGGTGTGGAGAAAGGGGAACCTCCTACACTGCTGATGGGAATATAGTTTGGTGCAGCTATTATGGAAAACAGTATGGAGATTCCTCAAAAGACTAAAAATAGAGTTACCATACGATCCAGTAAGCCCAGTCCTGGGCATATCTCCAGAGGGAGCTTTAATTCAGAAAGATACATGCACCCCAGTGTTCACAGCAGCACTATTTACAATAGCCAAGACATGGAAACAACCTAAATGTCCATCAATAGATGACTGGGTAAAGAAGTTGTGATGTATCTATACAACAATATACTACTCGGCCATAAAAAATAATAAAACAATGCCATTTGTGGCAACATGGATGGACCTGGAGATTGTCATTCTTAAGTGAAGTAAGCCAGAAAGAGAAAGAAAAATACCATATGATATTACTTACATGTGGAATCTAAAAAAAAAAAAAAAGACAAATGAATTTATTTGCAAGAGAAAGACTCACAGGCATAGAAAACAAACTCATGGTTAAGGAGGCAAGGAGTGGGGATGGAGGGATAAACTGGGAGTTTGGGATTTGCAGACACACAGTACTATATATAAAATAGCTAAACAACAAGGTCCTACTGTAGAGCACAGGGAACTATGTTCAATATCTTGTAATAACCCATAATGAAAAAGAATATGACAGAGAATGTATATATGTATAACTGAAACACTATGCTGTATACCATAAATTAACACATTGTAAACCGACTATACTTTGATAAAGAAAAGAAAAAAAAGAATTTTTCAAAAAGCACAAAATAAGATGGTAGCTCTAAATCCAAGTATTGCATCAAACACAAATGGACTAAATATGACAATTAAAAGAGGGTCAGAATGGATTTCTTTAACTATATGTATACAGAAAGATGTACCTTAAATATGAAAATGCTTAGCATGGTGCCTGGCATATGGTGTCCCCAAAAGGAAGCTGGTGGTGGAAGCCGTAATTAATATGACTGTGAAGGTAATTACCAGCTTCCAAAGGAACCAGATGAAAGCTCTTCAGAAGATGTAGAAAAGGGGATGTGGCTAGTTCACAAATGTGCCAATTATTGGTCCACGAAATAGACATTAAAAGTTCTTTCCATGAAGGCACAGTATGAGTTGAAACCAAACATAACCTGCTTTGGTTTAAATTTTTTTCTCTTTATTAATATATGATATTATATAAACAGAATTTCACACTGTGTTCAACCAGCCAGTGATTTGTATCAATGAGAATTTGGAGGAAGCTCTTTATCCTATGGTGACCATTTACAGATTTTAATTTCTTCATCAAAACAAGATTTTTTTCCCATATTTAGCTAAACTTTAAAGCACTTGGAGGCCAATATGGTGATCTTTCAAAGTAAACAACTGCTCCAGATATTTGAGACCTTTTTGTAACCCAGTATTAATGCTTCAAAGGTAATCTGCACACATTGTCAAATAGCATTTCCCCAATGCAAGTCTAATTTTAATCACAAAATGTTTCTCTTTGTTCTTCAGGAAATTTTCAACTTAGATGTTTAACTTTTTAAATGTTTAAAATTCTGAGAAGAGTAAGCCTTTTTATTTTTCATTTTGAAAAAATCCAAACAACAGAAAAGTTGCATGAATAACACAATGAAACTTTTCATATTGATTCACCAGTTTCTAACATTTTGCCACATTTGCTGTGTATCTGTCTCTCTCCCCACATACACATGCACACACACAGAGCAATTGTTATTTTCCTGAGCCTTCTGAACATAAATTACAGACATCACTCTTTACCCCTCAATATTCAACTGAAATCTCCTAAGAAGAACAGTTTCTTATACATCTGCAAAATAATTATCAAATTCAGTAAATTTAAAATTGATACACCAGTACTGTGTACTGAATTTATTGTATATTGTATATTTGAAAGTTGCCAAGAGGATAAATCTTACAAGTTCTCATAAGAAAAAAAAAATTTAACTATGTGTGGTAGTAACTAGACTTAACCATGGTGATCATTTCACAATATATACAAACACTGAATCACTAGGTTGAACACCTAAAATTAATACAATATTTTTGTCAATCATATCTCAACTTAAAAAATAAACTATTTTTAAAAATTGATACACTACTGTTAACTAATAGAGTTACTATTTAAATTTTTGAAAATCTAGCTCTTATGTGACGCCTTCAGGGAAGCCTCTCCTGACTCCCCTTCCTTCCTGATCATTTTTATTATGTCTCCTCTCCTGCCTTGTTACTTTCCATGAGAGCTTAGTGTTGTGCTGGTCACAGTCCAAGTGACTTCCTTTGCATCTTCTCTCCTGTCAGAACATGGCTCTGGAGAGCAGAAACCAGGTTTTATTTACTTTGCGTCCCCAGTGCCTGGGACAGTACCCAACACTCGTAGATACTCCAAAAATATTTTCTCAGTGAATGACATAAATGCATCATGCGTTCTCGGTTTGCTCTTTGTGTCTTTACCCAAAGCACCTGATCACCAATTTATGTTTAGCTTGTGGTCAACTTAAACATCGTGGTGTTGGTTTTTTTTTTTTCTACTAGGTCAATGAGACACATTACATTACTTCACATGCACCATAAAATCTCAGAGTGTTCATTTTTAGTTAAAATCTAATCTTTCCAGCTTCTGCCCAATCGCTGGCTCCTGCCGTATAACCAGTTACATTCTAAAACTAACAATATTTTCAAAAGGCACACAAATGATAAGAAGACATTCTCATAAGAATTAGAAAACAAATTATTATATACAAGCAAAGAAAAATAGAGGTTAAAATTAATATTTATGCTATATGTATATGAGGCTTCAAACTTTAAATCTCTCTTCCTTCCCGATCCTTTTTCCACAATCAGAAATGGGACAGCAAAAGAAACTGGAAGGGGAGGGGATAGGGGAGAAAAGAATGCTTCAGCTTAGTAATAAAAGCTGGGTTTGTATCAAGATAGACGTCATTTCAAAGAGAGAAGAGAAATGTCAGATAGAGGGTTCTATCTACCCCAGTACCTTCTAAATCTAAAGATTCCACCAAGGAACACTCGTTGAATGGCTACTATTGTCCAGTTCTCTGAGAAATCACATACTTTATCTCACTTTATCTTCACAACAAACCCGCAGCATCATTGCCATTATCATCTCATTCTATAAATAACACTGAGGTTTAGAGACTTCACAGGCCTTATACATGGAGCCACAAAAGTATTGCAGCATTTCATGGAATGCCTTTTTTTTCCAACTTTGGTCACAGGACTCATCATTATTTTATTTTCCCCTAAAAAAGAAAAAATGCTGAAAGTTAAAATAAAATAATATGCAAAGGTGTCACTGAATTTAAAGTGCATCTCAATAAAAATGCGTTTTCAAATCAGTGAAACAAGGTAAGCGGAAGAGCCAGGACTTGAACACGTCTTCCAGCTCAGTGCCAAGCTGGCTCCCACCTTGCCAGAGTCAGACACAGCGCTGGCATCCACACAGGCTGATGTCACCAGGTACAGCCGATTCCTCAGGTGTTGAAGGCAAAGGGACATTTCTGACCAACCCACCCAGGTGAGAAAGATCCGGGTGGCCTCCCTGGGAGGTAATGAGTATTCCATGAATAACAATTAAAAGACTTGAAACAGGACACAGAGAAAGGCACACAGGAGAGGTACCAGTCTCTTAATATTCGCAAGGACATGACCAGGAGCTGCAGGCAATGGACCTTGTGTCTGAAGGCCTAGACACAGAAGAGCTCAGAGACCTGCCCCGTAGTGCAATACATCCAGGGCGGAATCTTAATTAAAACGCAGTTTCTCACTCCAGGCCTGTGTGGAGGCCACTTTGGCACACTGCTTTCCCTGCACAACTGTGATTCTTCCTGAATAATTGAAGCCCAGACTTTGTCCATATCAGGAATATTACTGTTTGATTTTGTGGTCCCAAAGGGACAGCTGCAAACAGCTGATGCCTCTGCTGGTACTGAAATTGCTAGAGAATGTGGGACTTTTTTCTAGTTTCCTGTTGGAAAACTCTCCAGCCATTGCACTGGGAAGCTGGGGCTTCTTAGAGGATTAAAAAAAAGTGCAAGAATATACTGAGAAGGGGAATTGGTGACTGAGATGCTTTTCTGCAAGGCAAAACTGCATCTGAGCAATAAATTGTTAAAAAAAATTAATTAATTATACATGGAATAACCCAGCCCCCCTCAGGAACTGAGATAATGCAGAATAAGTTCCTGCTAAGGGAAAGATGTGAATTTTAATATGCACACCATAGCAGCGTAGCACTACTCACATACACGGACCACAAAAACATGCCCCATTCCCCCTGCCTCACCCCAGCCAAAGCAAAGAACAAACCACAAAGGCCCAGCTACGAAAGATACTTTCTTCAAATAGAAGTCCTGAGATGTGAATTCACAAATGAAGAAGACTGGCTGTGATACGACCTCAGACCTGGGTCTCGGCCCCGCAATCCCCACGTGGGTCACAGAGCGAGGGCAGGGCTCCATCCAGCAGCAGAGTTTGTGTTCTTTGCCATTTGCAAATGCAAACTCCCTTCCAAATTGCTTTGTTGTTACTTCGCACAGGAATGCTATTGATAAAACAGCTATGGTTTTCTTACATGCAAAAAAAAAAAAAAGTTTGAAACAGGCACAGAAGGAATTGATTACTTGCTTTAACAAAAACACACAGGGGAGTTCATCAAAATTCCCAGGTGGAGACAAAAGAACATAAACCAAACATCTCTCTCCCTACTTGGTGGCAAAGAACTTGAGGGGAAAACAGAATTCTGGAATGGCTTTTCAGGCCTGAGCTTATAAAAAAGGTTCCAACAGCTGAGACTCCCAAAGCCAGAGCAAACCAGTCACTCACACTTGGCTTTCCCCCCCCCCACCCCCCGTTATCTCATGGCCATAGACGAAGTACATAATTACAGGCAAACATCGCTTATCTAATAAAAAATGGAAAAATCTTTAACTTCTCTTTTAAAAGACAGTAGCTACGTGAAGTTAGTACGTGTGAGAATTAGTGGGAAATACACTTGATGGATGAAGCAAATGAAAAAAAAAAAGAGTGCTAATTCTGGAATTTTGTCTGAACTTTTACTTTCTGTGGAGGAAGGAAGCTTGAATTTCAAGCCAGGAGACCTGGGTTCAGCTCCCATCTCTGTCATTTCAGTGTGAAGCCTGGTGACAAATTTACCCACTCTCTGCCTCAGCACCCTTACTGTATAGTGGAGGAAAAACTCCCCACCGCACACACTTGCTGAGAGAGGAAAATGAGATGGCGAAAGCTCTTAGCTTGGACTCAATAAAGGTGAGTTGAATATTCATCTGGCAGCCCAAAAAGAAATACATTTTGCAGACAGCAGAAATCACCGTCAGAGGGACAGCCTTGAATAAGAGTCATCTATCTCAAAATACTGTCACCAAAAGAAAGTCCTCCTCATTTGCTGGGGGGCAAAGAAGGAATAAATTGAGGGCAAGGATTATTTGACTTTATTTATCTGCCTGTTTTTGGTTTGAATTTGGTTTGGGGGTTGTTTTTGATTTTTGTTGGTTGGTTAATTTGGGTTTTTTGGTGTATGGTACCTACCACATGTCAGGTACTCAAAAAGTGTTTATTGGATGGAATTTAAAAAGGGAGGAATCTGGTCAGGGACCCTGCCCCTGTAATATACTGTATTCCCAGGACTTACCACAATGCCATGCAGATACTACACTTTCAGGGAATTTTGCAGTATGACTGAATACTAGTAGGTTTTTTTGTTTTTTTAGTTGAGATATAACTGGCATATAAAAACCACATTAGTTTTAGGTGTACAACAAAATGATTCCATATGTATATACATTATGAAATGATCCATACAATAAGTTTCGTTAATACCCATTGTTTTTCTTGAGAACTTTTAAGTTCTACCCTCTTAGCAACTTTCAAACACGCAGTACAGCAGTATTGTTAACTGTAGTCACCATGCTATGCATTACATCCCAGGACTTCTTTATCATAATAACTGGAAGTTTGTACATTTTGACCCCTTTCACCTATTTTGCCCAGTTCTCCACCCCTAACTCCTGCCTCTGGCAACCACCAATCTATTCTCTGTATCTGTAAGTGTAATTTTTTGTTTGTTTTACGATCCCACATATAAGTGAGGTCATGTGGTATCTGTCTTTTTCTGTCTGACTTATTTCACTTAGTGTAATGCCCTCAAGGTCCACCCATGTTGTCACAAATGGCAGAGTTTTCTTCTTTTTATGGCTAAACAATACTCCATGGTAAATATATATAGATACATACCACTACTTCTGTATCCATTTATCTGTCAGTAGACACTTAGGGTGTCTCCATGCCTTGGCTATCATAAATATTGTTTTAATGAACATGGGGGAGCAAATGTCTTTTCAAGATAATGATTTCATTTTCTTCAGATGAATACCCAGTGAATACCAGGTTTTAAAATAAGAATTTTTCAAGTTCTTCTCCTATTACACTTTTGTATTAACCTTTCTGAATTTTTATTTTCACTGCCCTTTACAGGAGTTCTGGCCTCTCCGTATTGAAATAGAAAATCCAAACCCTGTCTGATCTTCAGTATTTTATAAAACTTTATTGTCTTGCCAATATCATGAAACTGTCCATAATACAACATCCTGTCCAATTATCTTCCAATTTAATTCTCCCCCAACTGTTTTCAACATAACATCCCACGTCCCTGGGCTCCTAGTATATTATACAACCAGCTCCATAAAAGTTCCAAGAGTATCTGAGTCCTCCCAACCTCTTGACCCAGGTCCACAACTTAAATTGATCTGTTTCTTCATCCAACATCCACCTGCACATTTAAGTAACATAAACATCAAATTCCAAAGAGGAGAAAGGAACCCCTATCTTTAATTATGCCTTAGTCACAAGAGGGGCCATCAGAATTCTCCAAGTCCAAAGGGAATGCCAAGTACCCCAGATGAGTTTTCCTCCCTGAGAAATGGAGGTTACTGGAGAAAATCACTCGTCACTTACTAGTTGTGCCCTGGGCTGAACTGCTCCCTAATTCAAGTTCCTCATCTCAAAATCAAGATGATGATAGTGCTTACTTCACAGGCTTTTTATGAGGATAAAATGAGGCTTATACATTAAAACACTTAGAAGAAGGCATTCAGTAAGCTCTATTAAGAGTGTGTGTGTGTGTGTGTGTGTGTGTGTATGTATAATATACTTGGCCTTTTTCAGCATCCTGGTGGACCCCAACAGCCACTATCTATCTGTCCTCACTTGGAACAGTCAACAATATACCCGATCAGTCGCGCCTCAAGGGTTTACTGAGGCCCCTTCTTATTCCTCCTAAGTGCTCCACCAAGATGTAAGCATCCTGCAGTCTCCAGGAAATCGGCCCTTTACGATTTGTGGATGAGCGCTTGCCATGCTCAGTTATTAAAGGGGAGTCCACAAAAAGGTCTGTTTATTTACTGCAACAGTGAAAACAGACACTAAGTCTCTAAAGAGAAATGATAATGATCTCTAGACACTGTTCATTACCTAGGTCATAATCTAGGAGCTGAAGGAATCCATCAATCTCTAAAAAGAATTAAGCTAATCCAAGAATTGACTAGACCCGTCTGCAACTCAGCGGCAGCTTTGTGGATTTCTAGGATTGGCTGGTTATTGCAGACTGCAGGCTCCTAATATTTCTCTATTAGCTTCCCCAGTCCATGAATTTAACTAAAATTTCCATCCCTGAACCCCTTCCTTGGGAAGATAAACATAAGCAGGCTTTTATAAAACAAAAACAAGAGCTCCAAGAAACCTTAGGGCTACCTAACCATTCAAAAACTATTCAAGTACTTTATTTGTTCATGAAAGAGATAACCAAGCCCAGAAATGCCCACACAAAAACAAAGTAATAAACACAGGCCTATTGCATACAATAGCAGGCAGCTTCATTCAGTGGTTCCTGCCCATCCCACCTGCCTTAAGGCCACAGTAGCCAATGCAAAGTTAGTAGAAGTGTCAACAGACCCAATCCTAGGAAATGACATCTATTTACACATTCCTCACATTTCTCTGCAAGCAGACTAACCTACAAGATCGTTCTGCTTTCACCTCCTAATCTTTAAAGGGGTGGGGGGCGGCGAGGAGAGGTAATTAGGTTTATTTATTTATTTTTAGAGGAGGTACTGGGACTGAACCGCAACCTCCTGCAAGACTTCATGCATGCTCAGCATGTGCTCTACCGCTTGCGTTATACTCCCCTCCACCTCCTGGACTACATCTTCAACGTTGCAACGTTCTTAATCCTGCTGCGTTACTGCCTCCATCTGGAGAAGGCGCACCCCATGACTGCAAGCTAATAATGTCCCATTTCGTGACACCATGTCCTGATTTATGAGATACCCTTTAACCAATCCTGGTTTAATTTTGTTTGTTGATGGGTAATACATCGAAATTAAATAGGGAATTTTTCAAGCTGGTTATGATTATGCTATTACTAGAAAGTAATATGACCTACTTGAAAGCGGAAATTCCCACAGCTACATCAGCCCAGCGAGCAGAGCGCCATGCCCTGACCAAGCAGGCCAGCATCAAAAGGACAAACTGTAAATACTCATACCAGTAGCCAGTATGCCTTCAGGGTCATAGATGATTATGAAAACAAAGGGGTTTTCTTATGTCCTCTGGAACCTCAATCAAAAACGGGCAAGAAGCAAAGAATCTTCTTACTGCTAATCTCTTACCTTTTGACATTGCTGTCATCAAACTCAAGGCTCGCACTAGAAGGACGGAGCGTGGGCATCAGGGCCACACCCGGCTGACTCTCACACCCCGGCAGCAGCAAGAGAAGAGACAAGGGTCGCAGCACATATAGATGAAGTCCACTCTGCTTCTGCCGAAAATGGCCCCTCATTGCCAGACTTCTGCCATCCTGATAGCCTTGCAACACGGCAACTGTCTGCCCCTGAATCAGAGAAATTTAGATGGGTAAACAGTGGCTGCAAATTAACTGAATATTCGGGGCTGCAGGAAGCCCCACAGACGACCACTTGGCTCTCCCCAGCTCCCCGGCAGACCTCGTTTTTTGGTTTTTGCATTCCTTCACCCACCACAGTACGTTTAAGATGGCTCAGATTATAAACAGACTTTGGAGGGGAGACATCTATAAAATTACAAAAACAGTTTACCAGCAATATCTGACCTACCAGGTCCATAACCCTGGAAAACCTATTTTTTGTCCACACAGGCCTCAGACCCCCTCATTCTGGACCCTTTGAGCACCCGCAGCTGGACTTCATTCCACTGCCACTCAGTGTGGGTTATCAATATGTTCTTATTATTGTGTGTATGTCTTCTGGATGAGTTGAAGCCTTCCCCTCCACAAGGCCGATCCCCTCACGACAGCAAAGAAACTGTTAGAAAATGTGTTTCCCACTTGGGGTGTGTCTTCCACAATCTCCAGTGACCGAGGCACCCACTTCACCAGACAAATTATACGAGCCTTGATGAAAGGCTTGCAAACTTCTTGTAATGGTCACTGTCCTGATTACCTACATTCATCAGGAAAGGTTGAGAGAAATGAGATCCTCAAACTCAAAATTGCTACTTGCCAAAACTACTGGATTCTCTTGGTCTCAGGTGTTGCCTCTAATCTCACTGCCTGTTTACAGCACCCTCTTTGGGAAACATAAACTCACTACACGAAAGACAGTCATTGGCAGACCGATGTCCACTGGCATCCCTCTGCTGCCCCTTGTTGTCTCGGGCTGGAACAACCAGCTACTCTAAGTCCCTAGTGTCTTACGCTCAGCCTATCATCAGCAGGGTAAAGAAGCTTTCCCAGATCCCAATTCTAGGGATCTTGTTGGTCCCAATCTAGGGCCTAGTGACTGGATGTTCTGGAAATGTCAACAGAGGAAGGCCCTTGAGCCCTGTTGGGAGGGACCTTACCAGGTGCTCCTGACCACTGATCCTGCTGTGAAACTAGAAGGTGTTGAGCCTTGGGTACACATCCATCTCACAGCTGAGGAGGATTCCAGCCTCCACCCGACACCTGGTCCTGTGATAATGCCGGACACCTCTGAATCAAACTGCCAGGGAAGAGAAGTAGCTGACGTCGAGAGACACTGCTTCCACCCAAGACACGGGATCAAGACTTCCTAATGCTAAACGTGAAACTCTTTCTCGTCTTTCTTCCCTTTACTCTGGCATTGGCCTGAAAAGATCACAACCTCATCTGTATCTCCCAGGCCATTGCTAAGGAGGGTAAGCTTTCAGATTGCTGGATTTGTCGTCAAAGATTCCAATCTTTAATTCCATAATTATCTACAGCAGAATTGCCCCCACTCGCCAAGAACTCTCCCCAGCAGCACCTATCCTTACAAAGCATTTGGCATAACTCTTTATTTCAGACTAGGAGATTGGCTAGCACCTCTGCTAAAAACCTGACTAACCCCTGCAATCAATGTGTAAGCACAGCAACTCCTCTGAGTAAATCCGTTTCCTGGTTAGGAGCAGATACAAATAAGAATATGATCAGAAACCTCTTCTTAACTCTTGGAGACATTGCCGATTCTACTGCCAACACATTAGCTGCCCAGCAAAGACCCTTAGACTCTTTGGCCAAAGTGGTTCCCTTAATTATCTTTGGCCAAGCAAGGCTGTGCTGTGCCCAACACCACCTGCTGTACTGAGAGCAACGCTTCTGGGTGAGTGAAAACTCAGTTACGCACGATCACTGAGCAAGCCACTTGGTCCTCATTCCTTCAATGAGGGCTTTATTTGATTGGTTTGGGTCTTGGGGACCTTGGCTTCCAAGTGCACACCAAACACTGGGAATCATCCCTCTGGTTCATTACATTCTCTTAAAAGCTTTACATGCATGTTCAGGTCACTAACAACAAATTGTCTCCCTAAGACTGGAATTCAGAAAAGGAACAGAGAGAATGACCAACTTACAGACTGTGAACCGGAAGCTGTGACCTAAGAAAGTTATGAAGATTGAGCAAGAACATCATGACCTCTGGATACCATCAAAGGCCAACAAAGCCGTGAGGACCCTGGAGCTGAGAGTGACACTAACGCCTCACAGTGTGATCTCTCAGTTAGGCAGAGTCTGATCAAAAGGGGATAACTGTTAAAGAGAAAAACCACAGACCCAAAAGGGTGTCACCTGTGCTAACGCCTGTGCCACCAAACCTAGATCTAATCCTCACCTAACTGCAGTTTCAACCTTCACTGGCAGAAATGTAATCTTAATCACCATCTGCAATTTTCTGGTTGGCACCAATGAGGTCATCTGTCATGCAGGCCCGCTCTACCCAGAAAAGGACGCAATTTGCACGAAAAAAACCACACCAGTCCCTTCCCCAAAGGTGTCCTGACCTAAAAATAATCCTTTCTTTTCTTTTGCTAATAGCTCCCTCGCCCCACCCTTCTTCCTACAAAATCCTCCCGCTCTGCGTAACCCCAACACTCTTCCAGTTCCTAGGTTGGGATGCTGCCCACCTAGTTCATGAATCACCTAATAAAGCCAATTACATCTTCAGATTTACTCGGTTGAATTTTGTTTTTTAACCATTTTTAATCCTCACAACAATCTATGTCCTGGACTTGGAGAAGTAAAGTAACTGAAGTAAGCAGAGAAGTCAGAATTCAGACCAGTCTGTCTGACACAGAGCTGATGCTCCCAATTGCTGTCTCCCCTGCTTCCCTGAATGGAGGGCAGTGGCCCAGGCAGGCCGAAATATGCTCTGTCTCTTAAGTTGGAGTTGAGCACAGCTCTCCCCATTTCTGCTTGCTGATTTATCAGCTCTTGTTTATCACAAAAGAGGCAAGAAATTAAAAAGGAGGGGGTGGTGTATCATCCCCCCAAATGGAGTAGAGTTTTATTTTGCATTTGCAACCACATAAGCTTGAAACTGAGCCTACTGGAGCGTGTAGAACAGCTTCAGGTATGAGGAAGCAAGACGGCACAGAGGAGGGAGACCTGAGTTCAGTCCCGGCTACAACTCTCTCACGATGTGGGCAGGAGGCAACTTACTTAAACTCTCGGAAGCGGGGCTCCCTGTTCTGTAAAATAGACACAACCATGTCCACCTCCGCTGGAGGCAGTAGTGCCTGCCCCAGCAAAGGGCTGGCTGTATGAACGCTTTGGTTGCTTCCATCGTGGAGAGGAGGGGGTCTCAGTGCCTGCAAGGAGGGCTGGCCGCGGCCCACATACCCTGAGAAATCACGAAAGGCCCAAATGAGTCCTCTCCATGGTCACTGAGAGTCACAGAGGCCATCAGAATCTGGAATGAGGACAGGGAAGGGAGGGCAAGGAGAAAGGAGCCACTTTAAAGTGAGGGAAAAAGACCTTGTTTGAGGTGCTGTGCCTATTCATCCTAGAAGCCGACAGCACAGAGGAACAAATTAATAATGTTCTAGTTTCAGGACATTCTAATTTTTAGAAACTGCAAGAATTCAGACCCACGGGGATTTCAATTCACACCCACTGGACAACAAATTTTCATCTTTGTGGTAATTCTGGAGATTTCATAGACAGGCTTCTGAAAGAGAACAGGAAAAAAATATATATATACATACACATATATGTTTAAATGTGTATATCAGAAAAGGAAGCTAAAATTACTACCAGTAAATGAACAATCCCCTGTATTTGCCACGAGTCCCTCTGTAATGAACTGTAACCTATTCATTAACTGGGAGGAAGAAATATGGAGACAGGAAATGGGAAGGGGTGGAGTGTGGGGGCAGGCGAGGGGGTGGAAGAAACCGCTTTATCTCTAACAAGATGCAGTGAGATACAAATACAATCAAAGGGGTTAATCTAATCCCTTTGTGAAGCACTGAGTCAGAGAACAAGACAAAAACAAATCTGTGATCTGGAACTTCCCGAGCCCCCACTCGGGGGGATTAATGAGGAGTACACGGCTGTGAAATTACGTGCCCTCTGAGTCAGGAAAATGGTCCTACTGGTGCATGACCTTGAAATGAGGGGACGCAAACTTCACCTGATCCACAATTACGGAGCCCTGAAAGGAGGGGCCCGGGCAGAGGCGAGGGGAACGCGTGAACAAGGCTGGGCGAACGTTCCGAATATGAAACCCACTAATCTCCACCGACCCGAGGCTTGAAAGGGGGATCTAAACACAATATAAAATATTCAGAGGACTTTAAAAGGACGCTGGCATTTGTGTGGAAGCCGGAGGAGGCAAGCCTGTCCTCTTTATTTACATGAAGTAGATATTTTGTGGCTGCTGTTACGGACTTAGTGATGTTTGCTCTGTTCAATTTTCTCTTTGCGATGAAAAATCGTTGTGAGATGATTTCTAGTCTTAGCTGCTTTACATGACAGTATTATCAAGGATTCATCAAGAGGCCATCTGTCGAATTTATGAAAAAAATATGCAAAAACAAAACAGAGGGAAAGGAAAGAGCAAGACAGACTGGTCCAGGGGAAGATAGATGTGGCAGCATGTGCCTCCGTGTGAAAATTACAGCATTTAAATACTGCGGAATAAATTACTGCGCCGAAAAATTAGTGACGCTCTCCCACTCTAGGCGCTACCCTGACCATAAGAGCATAATGAAATATATCACATATCAAATCACCCTTTCCTCAGACTATTATTATATTCTAATGAAAAATTAGGAGAGGAGAGACACATAAACCTCAAATGGGAGGGATGACAATGAGCCAGAGTTGGACTTGCTCTGCTATCGAGCCGTGAGAAGCTTCTCCAAAACGCACAGTCCATATGGAAATAAGAGCTTTTCTCCCCTGTTTATTAGAAAGTCAATAAAATAAATTACAGATTGTGTGGAAAACTGAAATAATATATATTAAAATGACAACGAGGCTGGCCAAGCTTACACCCAAATTAGATGGGCTGTAAAAACAATGTATTTCAGAAAGGAAACTGGAAGGAGCAGAGAAAAGCCGGAGGATAGGGACACATGACCGGAGCTGCGGTGCTGCCCCCTGTAGGCGAGACGCAGAACCACACACACACATACAGTCCTGCTCCTGCAGAAGGAAGAGCCCAGCCGACAGCTCTGCCTGATCTGAGGGCTGTGGGGACAGACTCCCCACAGATCTAGGCTTGGGTTAGTTCCCTTCAGAATCTGTTTCCAGCCCCTAACTCTCATAGCGGCTTCCTCCTCCCCTCAGGGGCCATCTCCCTCCCCAGTTCCTTCCACTTCCCTCTCCCCTCCTAGAGTCTGATCCAAAGGAAAACTTCCATTCCCGTGCTTTAAGATGTTTAACGGTGACGTTAAATATTAAGTACAATGCTCCAAATGCACCATGAAGACAATAGTTGGCACCAATACCTAGATTTCAAAAGAATGGGAGGAAAAGAACAAAGTCCTGTCTCACCATGAGCCAGTGAGAGTAGTAAGTGCAGAATGGAAAATTGTGAACGATCAGAGTATGAGTTAACAGTAGCCTAAGCACTGTGCATTGATTAACTATTATAACCCTGGCACTAACCCTATGAGATAATGATTATTTATCATTGTCCCCCATTTTACAGACAGAGAAACTGAAACACAGAGAGATGTAAGTATCCCAACTAAAAATCACATAGCTATGGTGCAGGGATTCACACCAAGGCTGACAGGTTCAGAGCACATGCTCCAATTCATCAGCTTTAACACCTCCCACTAGGAATGCAGCTGTGGTTCCTCATTTGCTTTGTTTGAAATGTTACAAATTCTTCAATCAAGAAGTGTAAGAACAAAAACTATCCTTATGCAAAATGAGTTTGGACCATATCATCCCTCCCACTGACACAAACCACAATCCTAAACAGCTCTGGCTTTCTCTCCTAGCTAGCCTTCTTTCTGATAAGTGGAGAATATATATTTTTAAGTGTTCCCTTCCATTTCATAATGAACAGAGGAAATAGGGTAATGATAATAAAGACAAAGAAGGTTACATTAACAAAAGGTAGAAGGTGAGAAGCAAAGCCCGAAGGTCTGGTTTAAGGGAACTACTCGGAACTTAATTAGGCCCTCCCAGATGCTCTCCACCTTTACTTTCCATACTGGTGAATCC
This sequence comes from Vicugna pacos, assembly GCF_048564905.1. Lineage (NCBI taxonomy): Eukaryota > Metazoa > Chordata > Mammalia > Artiodactyla > Camelidae > Vicugna > Vicugna pacos. The sequence continues at coordinate 17,986,952 of NC_133015.1, read as the reverse complement.
TGAAACATATGAGCTCTATAATATATAAGAATTTGCAGAAATGTTATCAATACAGCCAAAAAATCTCTGACCTGCATGAAACATCTGATTAAAGACTTCACATCTGAACTGAGCACTGTGTGTCATCATTAAACCAAAAGTTTATAAGAGAATAAGTAACATTATCTGGGAAATGAAAAATAATTTCAGTATTCAAAACACTCAAATAGCATTATCGATCCTACATAAGACAACATTATCTATGTTGGCCCTCGTAAGACATTTATGTTGAAACTTTTCTTCTATTTATACTTTCATCACAGAAAGCTGACCAACTTTAATCCAGTACCTTATTTTATTTTCAACTTTACTTCTACTTTATATGGAATTATGATTATCTGTAAATAAACACTGGGGTATATCCATTCAGGAAGTTTACTGGTCTCAACTCACCCGGTACTGATTGTGATGAGATTAACCACTTCTGATATTCACCAAATAGGAGTTCCCCCACGGAAGCATCTCAGCCGTATTAATTCTGGATGACACGGTCAGTCCTCAGTTCCTCTTTTCTTTCACTCCCTATTACACGTAAGCACAACAGACATAGACAACACTTCTTAAACACATAGAAATAAATTATCATACATTATATTTCAAATTATAAGTACAGTAGGATCATACTCATTGGACACCTTATGTGAGCTCAGCCCTTAATCCTAAAATCCAGGGATTCAAAATGCATTTTTTATCTAATTTCTATCTAAACTGACCCCCAAAAGGGGAAGAAGATAGACTGACCCTCTCACACCTCCTGCTCACAAGTTCTTTGGTTTAGTAACTTGAAATCTCTATACTGATACAAGTAGCTTAGATTGAGCCAGATTTTCCTGGTGTGTGAATTAGCCGAGGACATAGTAAAACAACTGCCAGCTACCACAATGGCCTCGGACAAATTTTAAAATGGACGAGCATGAAATACTTTATCTACCAGCAGTGTTTGCCCAAACACTTTGACTCTCAATTCTCCTGTTTCTCCTACGTCACCAGATTAGGAGGCACCCTGGTCCCCAGATGGGCCACATGTAGACGCCTTCATAAACAGGTGTGGAGAGTCGGACTCTGGCCATCCAAGATCCGGTACCAAGGATGACTCTCCATCCAGGAATCCTTTGGTAACTGAAAATCTTATCAGTTTATGCGTGTAAGACTAAGTTTGCTTATTGAATTGCAATCTGACTTAACTTGCTTCTCCTTGACTCCCCCATGAGTCCCCAATAGACCTTGAAAAAGGCATCATGTTATATCCACATCACTCCATACAACTATTTCTAATATACTTTTCAGCTTTGCTTTACTTCTGTCTCTACTTAACCATTTAATTATACTCTTATTAAGCCAGAAATTTCTGTTTGGATAGGTCTTCACTCAAATGCATATTTGAAGCAGTTACTGAAGATGTTTTTCCCTCCAGAATGTCCACGTATTTCCTTTCCATCAACCCATCTTCCTTGGTCTCTTGCTAAATTAACCTCCTCCAGGAAGCATTCTGTGATTACCCTAATACACAATGATCACTGCTCTCTACTCTTGTATATCATTTTTTTCTCATCTGAAGAACACAATGGGCTATTTATGCATTCTTTATACACAGGGACTTATACACTTAGGTGTTCATTATGTTTGTTGAATTTAAGCAAATTCTTGATCTATTTGTTTGTAATTTATCTATTTAACTAAAATTCATTTATAACATTGGTAAGTTAGTTAACTTATAACATTTCTCCTGTGTGAATATAAAAGTAAGTCATTAGAGGATACTATTCTTAAATTTATAGCAGGAAAAAAATATAACGTAATAAGCATTTCACGCTTACTGTCCTAAACAGAATTCTTAATTATTATACCCAGAAACTGTCCCTCTCCCAGCATTCATTATCTCTAAAAATGTCATGATCATTCACCTAGTTTCTTAAGCCAAAAACCTTAGCTCACCTTTGTCTCTACTCTGGCTCATCGCTAACTCACCATTGGCATTTACGAATGCCTTATTACACCACTATCTATACAATGAGAAGAGTGACACCTACTAGCTTCAATTTAGATGAAGGCTGCGATGCTTCTTCTGCACATACAGCTCTGACCCAGTAATTTTTCTAAAATGAAAAACAGGTGATTTCTGTACTAGTGAAAACTAAACAGAGACTGAAGATAACTGTTTTCAAAATGTTTAAAGGTACTATGTTTCATCTGGGATATTTTTATAAAACAGACCTCAAATACTGAAGAATCTGAGTGAGGGTTGCTCTGACACCACCCAGTGAACGTGGATAAGAAATCCCCACATCAAAATTGTAGAATAGATAAACAAGATTACATTGTATAGCACAGGGAAATATACACAAAATGTTATGATAAATCACAGAGAAAAAAATGTGACAATGAGTGTGTATATGTCCATGAATGACTGAAAAATTGTGCTGAACACTGGAATTTGACACAACATTGTAAAATGATGATAAATCAATAAAAAATGTTAAAAAAAAAAAAAGAAACCCCTACACGTGCATAGGGCTAAACATTTGTCAGCCCTGTTCTTATTACGAGTGACAATATTCTATGCTATATTGCAGTTTGTAATGGCTCTTGTGGCCTGGTATGTCATTTCTCCCTTACCACGGCACCATGACAACTATTATTGCCATTTTACAGATGGAGATGCTGGGTAACTTGCCCAAGGTCACTCAGTGTGTCATTGCTGAAATTCATCCCAGAACCTCAATTTCCCAATGCCTGGTATAGTGCACATTCTACTAGAACTTTCTCTGGGAAATTCTCACCCTATGAAAACAGTAGCAGATCTCAAATGTGTATGTTTTCACATCACTACACACAGGAGTACACACACACACCACACTGAGTTTCTTTACAGTCACCAAAGAAGCAGGTTGTTTCAGAGGGTCCACGACCACCCTCGAATTCAGGAATTTGCCTGCCTGACTCCCTTAGATGAGAGTATTTCATGAGAAGCCTGAATCAACTGAGACCCCCATTAACGCACATTCAATTAGTCCCTCCGTGCATGACACCACCTCACAACGGAGTCGCTGACACCAATAACAGATGCCCCCGCCAGTCCCCTTGGCGCGTCGCACGGAGGAGACGGAGCTCAGGCCCAGGAAGTGCAGGGCGTGAAGCCAGAGCTACAAGGCAAATATCCCGGTGGCAGTCCGGCCTCGGGATGTACTTGGGTCCATTTTGTTCATTTTAAAGCCACTGCTTTTATAGAACAAATCTCTTTTGATCTGTGCCTGCTCAGCATGTGGAGAGGAGGCTGAGAGAGTGTGTGTTATCTTCGTTAAATAACCGTTACACCAAATAAACCCTAGGCACACCACTCAGCCTCTTAGAAACGGAAAATAAATCATCACCAAAAAGCTTCTCTTACAAACCCACAAATCATCAGAAATATAAATGCTTTCCTTTCTATCCCCATGTTTTAATAAAGACTCCCCCCCTCCTCTTTTTTCAGACTCACTCAATTACAATATCACTATCAGTTCACATTACAGGTCAGAGATATGGCGCTTAATGTATGTAGAGCCAGTTCCCCGCTCCTAATAACCTGTCATTCCGGGGATTTGAATGTCAGAATACAGCCTGCCGCAGTAATGCTGGTCGGCAGCCCGATGATGAAAACTTTGGACAAATCATGAGGAACACTCCAGATCCACATCATCGGAAGGTTACCGGGGAGAGCCTTCCATTCTGCTTTGACCCCTTGATCTGACAAGTGACACCTACAAAATGAACAGCTCTCCAACTCAAATTGTTTAACTGTAGCCTGATCAGTTTTATTATCTTGCTAATCCGGATATCAGCCGTTTCATCAGAATGGAAGATATGCATATCATGAATTATTTTGACACGGGGACCTTTTAATTTTTGCCAGCAATATTTCACTGCCCCAATCAGGGCCCGCAGTCACTGATGCCGTTCGCCTCCTGGGATGTCAGAGGACAGCGCACTCCTGACAGCACCAAATCATCCGGGAGCTGTAACGAGCCATTGCTGCAATTATTGCCATCTCCTGTAGTCGTGCATTTCATTACCGCGCAGGCAGCCGGGGCCTTGGGGTTCAGCGCAGGCTTCCTCAGGAATCTCTGCCATTTTATGGGCTTGCCGAGCTCTGGGGTATCATTTCCTTTCTCTTTCCCCTCAGTAGACAAGGCGAGGTGAATTTCTAATAAAAACAAAACCCTAGGTAGGCACTGCAGGAAGAGCAAGCTCAGTACAGGACATTAAGCAGTACAGCAGCGTGAATGGCCCACTTGAAGCTGATGAAAGCAGTGGTTAATCAGCAATATGGTTTGCTACAGACAGAAATAAAGAACAGTTTATCCTGGAAAATAATGCTCCCTTCTAAACAGCGAAGCACTAAGACTGCTTTCTTAAAGAGAACTCCCTTCTCCCCTAGCTGTGTTTCTTAATTTCTCTCTGCCCTGCTAAACATTTCCTCCTTTTGAATCTCCACCCTAAGAGGACGCAGCCCCGCTCTGGGCCTGGACCACAAGGTCTGCGTTCCTCAACCTGCGCTCTGGCCTCACGCCACCAGCCACACCGGGTACGCGCTGCCACCCTCACTCTGAGGCTGTCGCGGTCGTGTGTGTGGCTCACCACGCTGCAGCGCACCCGCGGGGGAAAGGTTTCTCTAATCTCGCAAACAGCGGCTCCGTATTTACTCTGGAGGCACTGTGAATCATATCATTTATTGTTTCCTTTTGCGATGGCCCCTAGAAGCCTCACAACTAAATCCGATGTTTCTCAAAAAAGTAAACACAGCTACCACAGAATCCAGCAATCCCATTTCTGAGTATACCCCCAACAGAATGGAAGCAGGGACCCAAACAGACATTTGTACACATGTTCATAGCATCACTGTTCACAACAGCCAAGACGTAGGAGCAACCCAGCTTGCAATGAACCCACGTGTCCCCTGACGGCTGGATGGGTAAACAAAATGTGGCCTGTGCATACAATGGAGTATCAGCCTTAAAAAGGAAGGGAATCCTGGTAGTGCTACAGCTCAGATGAAACATGAAAACGTTATGCTAAGCGCAATAAGCCGGTCCCCATAGGACACAAATACTGCATGATTCCACTTTTCTGACCTACCTAAAATAGTCACAGTTACAGAGACAAGAAGTAGTTACCAGGGGCTGGGGAGACCAGGAAATGAGGAGTTACTATTAATAGACACAGAGTTTCATTTGGGGATGATGAAAACTTCTGGAGATGAAAGGTGTGATGGTTACACAGTAATGTGAATGCACTCAGTGCCACTGAACTGTACACTTAAAAATAGCTAAAATGGTAAATTCTATGCTGTGCATATTTTACCACACGCACACACACACACAAACTAAATTTGCGGCCAACCTCTAGCAAACGAAAAGGATCTCAAAGCACTTACATTATATACTTACCTCCCTACTGCCTTCATTGATTCTTCCTCCCCTTTCATTAGCTTTATTTTCCTTACTGACTTTATAGAAATATTATTTTATTGTTGTGTGCTAGTTTTTATAGCACAATGACTTCAAAGGTGGGGGTTTTTTTCCAAAACAAACAAGGAATTCCATGTTAAAATACACTCACCCTGGCAAGATAAAGCTAAAGCTGTTGGTTATTGTATCCCAGGAAGAGAGTAAGTGAGGAGTATGTTTTTTGAAGCCCATTAGTGACACTGACATGAGATGGGAAAGCTGAGAGGCCAGGCTGCCTCCTCACTCCTCCTTGAGTCGGGGGAACCACTATCTCCTCAGTGCCCCCAGCAGCCTGTCCAGAGCTCTCTGGCCTCCCCCACCTTCTGTTCATCGGTGGACAGCCTCTCTCCCCCAGGCCCAGCCGGCCAGCTCTCCCTGCGCAGCCTCACAGAGCCCCAGGCTCAAAAGGATACGTGGTTTATGGCTTGCAGTCAAATACTGAATTTCTAAACAACCATTAAACAAGGAGCCCCCAAATTTTCATTGTGTGCCTCACAAAGTGTGCAGATTCACAAATGAGGTAGTGGGTCTGGCCTCCCCAGACAGTGAGAATCTTATAGGAAAAGAATCGGTTTTTGTTTGTTTCTTTGTTTGTTTGTTTTGGCATAGTCAGTCAACCCCAGGGCCTGAGAAGTGATTCCACAGGAAATATTCAACACATGTCTGTTGCAAAAATGACAACAGAAACTATAGGAGGCCCTTTATTTCATAAAACTAAATACTTTTTCCTCATAATCACTATACCAAACCCACTCCACAAGAAGCCTGCGGTGGGGGGCAGCTTCGCTGGGGAAAGGGAAGCTCACGAACGTGACCAGGAATGAAGGAGACACCACGTCCCTTGGCCTTTCCTAGGCTGGCATCCGCACGCAGAAACCGCCTTTGATGTGAGGAGAGAGGTGCGTGTTGCACCCACAGCTCAGCCACTTCAAGAGAGAGTCACGTATGGAGTCATCCCAGGCAAGTCATTGTTGACACTAACTCTCCAGAGAGGTGACTTTCCCAGCTTCCCTGTGTAACGCAGCCTAGCCACCCCATGATTCTGCGCAACTTCCCTGGGTGGTAAGGCTTTAATGGTTCTCCACGGGAGTAGCTAGAAACTCAGAGAGAGGGAACAAAGCAGGAAGAAACTCGGGAGTACAGGGAGTAGAAAGCTAAGGAAGGAAGACAAAAATGCAGTCAGAAAGAAAAAAAATGATCATCAATGATCATCATGAATTAGGGCTTACAGCTCTCTTCAAGTCCAAGGGCTTTATGATACCAAACTTCCAGGGAAGGTCTGTAGATGTTGGGGGAAGGGGTCGGGGGGCTGACTCAGATCATTTCTTTGATTTCCCAAAACCTAACAAAATTTGAAGAAATTTCAGCAGAAGAATGGCCTTCTGGGGTCTTGGAAATTAGTCATTGAATTTCTATCTCCATGAAGATCAGGGGTCAGGGTAAATCAAAGACATTAATTTGAGGCAGGAAAAGGGAAAATTAGCAAATTGGGTGTGGATGGTGGGGACCAGATTCGAGAGGAGATGGCGCCCGGGGGCAGCGTTTTCTAATTTGCAGACTTTCACTGAGCCATCCCCCACCCACATGCTCACTCTGTTCCTAACAGCATCTTCATCAATTAAGATTCCCTGAGACTGGCAGGCTCCAAGATCAACAGTACCATCCACAGATTCACTATTCCACTGGCAAGGCGAACAATTCCGAATATTAAAAGTAAAGCGACACATTCTGCCATGTCTTTTGTATACAGACAGCTGAAGCTGCGTGAAAGTTTGGCACCAAAAGGCCAAGTACCATATTTTCAGCCACCCACACGCCAAACCCCATAATAACTACAGACTCTAGATGTGAAATTTTCAGACATTTGCAGCTTAAGAAAACTAATAGTCATGTTTCTTCATGTGCTTCCTTTCCTAACAGGGCAGTTTCTCAACTTTGAAACCTCATCAGTGTAAGCTAAAGAGAACACAGGGTGCTGCAGAGATATTTTACCAGATGTCAAATGGCGCTTATTTATTTGAACAGAAAACCCCACTTTGTACGTTTGGTTCATTTAGTGCTATGTGCTCTGTAACAAGTATTTTTTATGAGTAAAACGCTGCCACCAGGGCACTTACGTTACAATAGGGCTTGGGGAAAGTCTGTTAGCTGAGACTAAATATTGCTCTTTTTGCTTTTGGTTGCAATGTAAATTCCACTCCCATCCTCCGTCTATCACAGGAGAAAAACACTGTTGCTAACGTCATCCCAGGACTAATGCTTGGTCCTTCTGTGGTCCTATCTAGAAGCAAAGATGTTCAGTTGGCTGTGCTTCTCAAGGTATGGGTATAATATAAGCTACAAGGTATTCATTTCCTCAAAGATGACAACAGGAAACTTATTATAGTCGGCCCTACCTATCTGCACATATAACTGTATTTTATTATCCAACTATAATTCCCTTCTGTATGAATATCTGAATGTGCCATCAGGACCTAAAGGCTTAGAGTTTATGTTACCCATTCAGTGAGGATAATAGGATGGTTAATTTGACACTCCTCTGAATCTCTGCAAATAAGGAAAATTTAAATAGTTCAATATGATAAGTCTGGATGTCCCTCATTCTGCCCAATAGAAAATATAATTCTAGATCAGATCTTTTGTCAAAGATGGGGTGTGTGATGTTCCTCTCCTACCATAGATCTCACCTTGTGTAGAATAGAAACAGACAAAAAGCTCTGGAGATAAGCAAATAGATGAGGAATCTATTCCCAGGTTACTGAGTCATCAGCGCCACATTCTACACAGCAGAGTGGAGTGCCAACCCCCCTGAAAATACAGTGGATCAAGAGTGTTTACAAGGAGAACTTTCAACAAGTACAAAAGAGAATCTGAGCATTTTCTGGTAGTTTAAGGCTCCTAATACCAGAAGCAACCTCTCAGCACAGAATGGCCGGAGGCATAAGTGAGGGGGAGAATTTAGCATGGGGTCAACAACACTTGGACAGGGAAAGAAGAGGAGCCCCGGCCAGGCTTGTACAGACTAGTCACTTAGTTACACTAGCAGAAGGATTTTTACCAGCTCCTTGATGAGGAGAAATTGGCAGATTAAAACAGCAGCACTGTATGCCATCTATAACATAGTGCACATAATTTTATTTGATATAATTTTTCCACAAAGTGTCATAGTTCTCATCCCACACTATGCTTTATTCATATTTAACTGCTCTTTTTCAACCCAGGGTTAAATAACTCAATCAAGTTTATATTATACTTAGAAAACTAGATGAAAAGGGGCCAAAATAGTATGGTAGTGAAGATTTAGATATCTTCATTTACCAGATATTCATAAATAGAGTATCATAAGATATCCACTGGGGAAGTAGCATCTCTTACTGAATGCTATGTTAACTCATTTCTATCAATTTGCTGGCTTATGTTTCTGGAGAAAATTCACCAATTCAAAACATCTGGATAATATGGATCATTTTTCTTAATTATTTAAAGGAATATCTAAATTCATAAAAGAAGTAAGCAAAATCTCTTGGGGGCCAAAAATAAAGAAGAAATTGAAAACCAGAGCAGTGAGCTATCTCTGAGCTTTTCACTACATTGAGAACTTTCCTTATTTATCGAAATCAAGTGGCTTGTGTTTTAACAGCCAAATAAGGACAGGAGACATGGCCTTGGCCTTAAACGTGGGGAGTTGTAATGGAGTCCCTCTGTAAATTAGAAATTTTCAAAAACTGCAATTTCAGAAAAACAGTAAGCTAGAAAAATATCTAATCTCCAATCTTTAGTAGTAATTAGATACCTTATCAATCCTAATCTGTATTTCTAGTTTAAAAAACAAAAAAACAATACCAGCTCTAACACTGGAGACTATGTTAATTATAGTCTGCTTAGCATTCCAGGAAGTTCAGATATCAACATAAAAAATAGTACCTGAATTGTTACATTCCCTAGAGCATCTAAAAGATCCAAACATAAAATATCTCTAAAGGGACATATCCTCAAATCAGTCAATCCAGACCATATCAGACTCCCATACATAAAATCCCAGGGAAAATTACCTCAACATCCAAAATTATGAAATTATATGAGAAACAAGTCACCATAAGAAAAATCTATGAGAAACAACAAATAGCAGAATTAGAACACTAGGAATAGTAATAGTATAATTACTGAATACTGAGCATAAATAAATAGTAAAAATAAACATGAGATACAAGATATTATCCAAAAAGACCAGGAAGATGAAAAAATAATAAAGAACTTCAGAAATTAAGAATACAGTTATAAAAATGTTATTAAACTCAGAGGATGTTTCAAAGACCAAAGAAGACACAGTTAAAGAGAGAATTAAAGAACTGGAAGAAAAATGGATAGGAAATAGAATGGAGAAAATAAAATGAAAAACATAAAAGAGGTTATAAAATATGAAAGATGGAATTATATGGCCCAACATTTAGACTATAACTCATAAAGGGTGAAAATAAGCAGAAGAGATTAACAAAGGATGCTGGCTGAGAATTTTTCAGAATTGATAGAAGATGCTAAATTTCAGATTCAGGAATAGCAAAGAACCCCAAAGAGTATAAAAGAGAGGAATTTACACTTGGATATTTTATAGCTCTTAAAAGACTACAGACAGATTTTCTACAAGAAATGACAAATTAGACTGACAGTAAATTTCTCAGGAGCAACAACTGATGTCAGAAATTAGTGAAATAATAACTTCTAAAAGCTGAGAGAAAATGAATTTCAGTCTATAACTTCACACTCAACTATCTGTCAAGAACAAAAACAAAGACATCTTAGATAAGCACCCTGAAAGATTTTACCATCAACTGTCCCAAATTAAGTAAATGCCTAAAGGATGTATTCAGAAAGAAGAGAATTAAACACCAAAGCAAGGAATGAGCTGCAGAAAATATGATGAGCAAAATAATCAATGAATATGTGGGCAAATATAAGAAAACATTGCATAAAACAAAATAAATAACAATCATAACTAATTCTGGCTAAATACTAAATGCAGAACTAAAAGTCACCATGTTTATTTGAAACGGGAAAGAACTGGAAGCCAGGCCTAGAAATGGCACAGAGCATTTCCACTCACATTCCATTGATCAGAACCAAGTATGATGCCACAACTACATGCAAAAATGGCTGGAAAGGAGCACATACCCAGGAAAATTTGGAAACAGAGTTGTAACTGCCACAGCTTGCCCTTTCTGCATCTAGCAACCTTTTCTATGTATATGAAAGATTAAAGGGCCAAAAAAAAATCCTAAAAAAGAATAATAAGGTAGGAGGATTTACCTTACCAGACATTCAAGCTTAAATATTACAAACAGGTGGTATTAATGGAGAAATAGACAAAGGATAGACAAAAGTAATCAACAGAATACAATAGAAAGTCTAAAAGGAAATCTGCACATATATGATTTAGAGCTAGATGTGCAAATCAGTGGGGAATGGATTTTCAATAAATGGTGCTGAGATAACTGGTTATCCATTCTGGAAGGGAAAAAAAGAAAATCTCTACCTTTCTCCTCACCAAAAAGAAGAAAAGATGTTGGGAGTAGATTTTAGGTGAACTAAACATTCAAATAAAAAGGGTGAAATGATAAAACTTTTTGGAAACAACATAGGAGACTATTTTTATTACTTTGAGATAAGAAATGATTTTTGAAGACACATAAAGCACAATACGTAAATTTTAAAGATTTATACATTCAACAGCACTAAATTTAGGAACTTATTCATTAAGTACAAAATAAACTGAGGATTTGTATGCAGAATATATTTTGAGATTCCTTAAAAAATATGAAAGTAAAAGCCAAACAATCCAACAGAAAAATAGGTACAAGACTTAAAGAGGCACATCACTACAGTAATCTGAATGGCCAATGTAAATGAAAAGATGCTCAAAATCTTTAAAACTTGGTTGAATACAAATTGAAACCACGGTGAAATACCATTTTACACTCACCAGACTGGCAAAAGTTTAAAAGCCTAACAATATCAGGTTAACAAGGATATGGAGGTTGAGTTAGCACAACTGCTATAAAAATAATTTAACATTACCTAATAAAATCAAAATTGAGCATATCCTATGACCTATAAATTCCCCTCCTATTCAGACTCTAGAGAAATTTTTGTACACAGATACAAGAATACTAACAGGAACACTATGAAAATAGAAAAGGAGAAAAAAAAAACCCACAAATGGAAGCAACCCAAAAGTTCACCAACACTGGAAGGAATAAATTGATGGTTGTATAAAATATATGCATTGCAGTAGTGAAAATTAATGAATTGCCAGCATATGCAAGAACAAAGAAGAATCTCAAGAGCATACTGTTAAGTGGAAAGGACAAACTGAAGAATACGAAAATATGATTTCATTCCCATAAAGCTCAAAAATATACAAAACTAAGCAATATCTTATTAACAGATATAAACATACAGGAGAAGATATAAATATAAGCAATGAAATGTCAACCAGAAAATTCAGGACAAGGGGAACCTCTGGGAAGAGACATGCAGATTTCAAAGTGAACCCCAGCACACATGCCCAGAGTCTTCAAAGGAAATATACTCTTTTCTTGATTAAAAACTACTCCGCTGAAAAAGATGTGACAAGCCCCAACTACCCATTACCCACCACTAGTTGCAAGATAAAACATTACTAATTCATTAGCTTCATTCTTTATATTTAAAATGTTTAATGATTTTTATCAGAATACATCTTCACATGAATTTCTCAAGACTGATTTTGCCAAAACACTGTGAATCTTCTGGCTTCTCAGTTTCAGATCACTTTCAAATTGGAAGGAGGCAGGGAATAGTAGCAGACTCCTCTGTTAATGAGCTCCTGCAAATCATGCTCTTGATGATATTCCTTCTTTATATCCTATGCCTCAAACATTTTACAGTTAACCACATTTTACAGCTACATTTTACGGCTTCCAAATGAAGGTTAATGGCAGTTACAGAGAGATTAGGCCTAGAGAGAGTTTGGTTAGACCTAACAATGAATCTGGATGTGAGAAAGAAACTGATGGCATTTCTTCGGTAACCTGTCAAGAATACTGAGAAGGGGCTAATAATGATGAATTGCATCAAACTTTCTCTTGCTCTAAGTCAGAGCCCCATTCACATGCCACAGTCTAAGGATGGGTCTGGTGTTAGAGGTCAGACAAAATTCTCCTTTAGACTATTCTCTTCTTTTCTAGAATTTTCCATGATGAAATAATCTCCTTGCCCAGTGGTGTCTCAAGTGCTCATGGCATAATGGCCAAAATTGCTGTGAGCTTTCCAACGGATAACTCCAAGAGGGGCAACTTCAGTGTGGGGAAGTGCACAGGCTTTGTGACAGCCTGGTGATAGCACCCACTCCTCCACTTACTATCTGTGTGCCCTGGGGAAGCTGGTGCAATCTCTCTCCCTGGTTCACTTTACCAATTTCAAAATAAGGGAGAATATCACAGAGTTGTTCTGAGGGTTAAAGGTGTCAATGTACAAAGCACCTGGCATAAAGTAGGTGCTCCAGAAAAGGTAGTTGCCTTCCCCAGCCACTCTCTTCACACTGGCAAGTGAAGCCCTATATTCTCAATGTTCTGAACATCTGTTTAGAACTGACGAAAAGCTAGAATTTGAGATTATTAAAGAAGGACCACTGATAGAGCAGGGATCCCCGAATTCCTGTTCTTATTGCCTACGGTTTTTATAGTTCTTCAAAAATGCTTTATGAGCATTTAGAGCAATTTTCTGTTGAATGAGCTTTATACTACAAGCAATGACATTTATCTTAAAATTCTTATGAGAAGCTGGAAATAAAGCCTGGGCTTGATTGAGAATATAAAAAAACTAATGATAAAACAAAACCATTAGAAGCAAATATGAAATCACAGAGATTAAGGAACTTCATTTGATTTTTACCTACACATTTAAAAAACCATTTTAAAAGATGTTTGGATTATTTTTAAATTTTGTGTTGTTAAATATAGATGATATTTTGACAATCTGGAAAACAAAAAAGCTATCTGCCTTTTTTTAAATTTTGTGTTACTAAATTCAGATAATATTTGGACAGTTTGGAAAACAAAGAGCTATTTTAAGCCTAGCTTCAAGGGCTTTATCATAATCAGCTGATGTTTATATGTGTCTCTAGAGTGCATGGCTTTGCATTCTCCTTTGCAGAATATTAAATAACATGAAAATATTGATTCTTGCCCTCTAGGGGTTTACATTCTAGGATATCTCATTCATTTGGGAGAAAACAATTCTTTCATTTTGAAAACAGTAGGCAGATGGTTTAATCCATTGGGTTTAGTTTCAAACAAACAAACAAAAACATTTTTTGAAGTATAGAAAAACTAAATGAAACAGATAAAAACATGTCAAGAGTTTTACATTTAATTTGGTTCTATGGAAACATTCAATATTAAGTGTTAAATATGCATAATATAACACACTTATTCTAAGTCATCAATTTAACATTCTTCAGTTTCTAAGAGAGTTCATTGAATTCTACAAGTATTTTTCCAATACCTACAATGCACCTGGTTGCTATGCACAAATTCTATCATCATTGGTTCACTTAATATTTGTTGAAAACATATTATGTGTCAGATGTAATTCTAACTCCTGGAAACATGATCCTTGAACAATAAAAACTTCCTGCCTGATCATTCAACATCACTAGTATTGAACTGTTTCCCTTTTTTTTCAATTGAAGTATAGTCAGCTTACAATGTTGTGTCAATTTCTAGTGTACAGCATAATGTTTAAGACATGGATATACATGCATATAATCATTTTCACATTCTTTTCCATTATAGGGTACTACAAGATATTGAATATAGTTCCCTGTGCTATACAGAAGAAACTTGTTTATCTATTTTATATATAGTAGTTAGTATCTGCAAATCTCCAACTCTCAATCTATCCCTTCCCACTCTTTTATCTCCTGATAACCACAAGGTTGTTTTCTATGTCTGTGAGTCTGTCTCTGTTTTGCAAATAAGTTCATTTGTCTTTTTTTAGATTCCACATATAAGTGATATTATGTGGTATTTTTCTTTCTCTTTCTGGCTTACTTCACTGAGAATGACAATCTCCAGGTCCATCCTGTTGCCACAAATGGCATTATTATACTCTTTTTATGGCTGAGTAGTATTCCATTGTATAAATATTTCACAACTTCTTTATCCAGTCATCTGTTGATGGACATTTAGGTTGTTGACATTGAACTGTTTTTTAAATTTAACACCGATAAGGATGTAAGGAACTTTGAAATGTGTTTTGTCTGACATTCTCACTTTTCAGTGAAGAATACTGAGGCAACACCAGAATGTGCCTAGAAAAGCTCATAATGTGTATGTTGCAAGTGTCCAGAAATATTTGAGGACAGCCATGAACTATAGATGGAGATCAACACTATGACAAAACTTCCACTCAGAACTTTGGTTCCTAAACACAAAGAAATTTCACACAAGTTAGTATTTGGGGTTAATTGATATTTACTACATACTTACTATACTTAGGGAAACTTCTGATTATGCAACAAAATAGTAACAAGGAATGCCCTTGGAAAAAATGATTATAAAGCAGCCAAAATAAGAGAATATCCTGAAAGAAAACCTCCTAATAGCTTCTCATTTCTTCTTTTGCTCACCTCTGATCAAGTTTACCCACGACAGCCAGAGGGAGCTTTTGAAAATACAAATTTATTTATGTCTCTTGCCTGAATAACACTTTCAATTTCTCAGTGCATTTCAATATAATCTGTGACAAAAACTGTGATGGTTAATCCTAGGTGTCAACTTGACTGGACCATGAGGTACCCAGAGATTTGACTAAGCACTATTCTGGGGATGTCTGTGAGGATATCTATAGATAAGATTAGTATTTTAATTGGTCAGTTAAGCAGATGGCCCTTACCCAGCCTTCATCTTGAGGTTCCAGTCTCTGATTGCTAGAAAGATGCTGTTTTGTTATAAAGGTTGCAAGCGCTAAATGTAAAGATAGATAAAAGATAAAAGTTGTCCACTCAGAGCTCAAGTTACTAAAAGTCTACGTTACAGTGGCAATTGTAACACTGGTTAAAAAAACAGTAAGCTGAAAATGGTTGTTTTGAGTTTTGATTAGAATAATTGTAATTGAACAATTTGTTTTATGCTAATAATTAATCCAGAAAAAGATTAACATATGGTTTCTGAAAGAAGAAAGATTTGTGTATTTGTGATAAATTGCTAAAACTCAAAATAAAAGCTCATACTATCAAGTTTACAAATGATATTTTGCTTAGGTGTTGAGTTCTCACAGAAAAATGAAGAATTAAAGCACCAGATCCCATCAAGACCAAATACTTAAGGAAAAGAGAAAAGGAAGGAAGGAGAAAAGGAAAGAAGGGAGGAAAGGAAAGGAGGGAGGGAGGAAGAAAGGACATAAATCAAGAGAACTGTACAGGATTTTCAAAAACAGACACATCGATCAATGGAACAGAATAGAGAGCACGGAAATAAATCCACACCCCTGTGGTCAACTAATCTACAACAAAGGAGGTAAGAAAATACACTGGAGAAAAGACAGTCTCTTCAACAAGTGGTGCTGGGAGAGCCAGACAAGCGACATGTTAATCAGTGAGATTAGAATATACCTCACACCATATACACAAACTCAAAATGTGTTAAAGACCTAAGTGCAAGACCTGAAACCATAAAACTCCTAGAAGAGAACATAGGCAGAACACTCTGTGACAAAAATCATAGCAATATATGTTTGCATCTGTTGCTTAGGCAAAAGAAATAAAAGTAAAAATAAACAAATGGGACCTAATTAAACTGAAAAGCTTTTTCACAGCAAAGGAAACCATCGACAAAATGAAAAGACAACCTATAGAATGGGAAAATACATTTGTAAATGGTATCACCAACAGGAGGTATATAATAACAAATATATAAACAGCTCATATAATTCAACATAAATAAACTTCAAAAAATGAGCAGGAGACCTGGATAGACATTTTTCCAAAGGTGGCTAACAAGCATATGAAAAGATGCCCAACATTTCTTACTAGAGAAATGCAAACCAAAACCACAACGAGACATCACCTCATACCTGTCAGAATGGCTGTCATCAAAGAGCCTACAAATAACAAATGTCAGTGAGGATGTGGGGAAAAGGGAACCCTTGTACACTGTTGGTGGGAATGTAAATTGATACAGTCACTATGGAAAATAGAAGGGAGGTTCCTCAAAAACTAAAAATAGAACTACCATATGATCCTCCAGGGTATATATCCAGAAAAAAATAAAAATACTAATTTGAAAAGATACATGCACTTATGTTCAGAGCAGCACTATTTATAACAGAGAAGACATGGAAGCAACCCAAATGCCCATCAACAGACAAATGGATAAAGAAGATGCATTATGTAGACAATAGAATATTACTCAGCCCCTAAAAAGAATGAAATTCTGTCTTTTGCAGCAGTATCGATGGACCTAGAGAATATTATGCTTAGTGAAGTCAAACAAAGACAAATTTTGTATGATATCACTTATATGTGGAATCTAAAAAATAATACAAATGAATCTACATACAAAACAGAAACAGATTCACAGAGGATTTTGGTTACCAAAGTGGAAAGAGAGGCAGTGAAGGATAAATTAAGAGAATGGGATTAACAGATAGAAACTACTATACATAAAATAGATAAGCAACAAAGAATTATATATAGCACAGGGAACTACATTCAATACCTTATAATAACCTATATGGAAAATAATCTGAAAAAATATATATATATAACTGAATCACTTTGCTGTACACCTGAAACTAACACAATATTTAAATCAGCCATATTTTAATTTTTTAAAAAAGAATGCAAAGAGAAAGAAAGATTACTGAGCATGCATTCCACACATGTACCTTTATTATATGCAAATTACTTACAAGTTACATTGTAACACTGTATTATACACATCATACAACATATATAAGAGTATACTTTATTAAAGAATGAGACAAAAAACAAATGCAAATGGCAGTGCTAGTATTTCTTTCTTTGCTCCAGCGAGTCACAGTGCATACTCCCTGGGATGAACATTCCCAGCTTGGAGGCCTCTGGTAGGAACTCCTCTGGGAAGCCCCAGTTGTATGTTCCCCGTCTTGTGTGACTGTGCTTCTGTCTCCTTGATTTGCCCTCAGGTGCCCTCCTCCTACCTGCCCACCAAAGGCAGGCACCCTCTTCTGAACCCAACCCACTTCTGGACCCCAAAAACCCTGATTTATTTTGTTTCCAATCCTTTCACCCCTGGGACTCTGCTCTTAAACCTCAGCCACTGATCAGGAATTTGATCTTCAAACACACAGAAAATACCTGCAACCACAAAGGGGCCACTCACCTGGCTCACTCATTGGCTCTACCTGGAAACTCGTGCTGTTACAGCAAATCCTTCAAAGCACCTGGCTACTACACTGCTGCTCCTCGGGAAGTAAGACAGGAGTTGTTCAAGTAAAGCAACCATCCAGTGTTACACCCATCGGCTCCTGAGTCACGTAACACACAAGCGGGGATATGTCTATCTGACAGGCTGTAGCAGCACAAAGCAGAGTGTTCAGTATAATACATGTCTAATATATCTTTTGTGTCAGTTGTATTGACTTTCCTATTAATCATTAGCATACTAATTAAATAAAAATTCATTTATTACCACATTTTAGATTAGATTGGCTTTTTCCCCCTTTATGCCATCTGGTGTGTCTTCTTTCAGCACAGTCTCTTTCAAATATGCAATCTAAAGGTTATAAAACTCTCTGAAAATGTAATAACCAATACCACAGTTAAACAAATGCCTTCAAGGGACAAGAGAATTGCTTTGTTGAGCCTTCAGGTATCAGTGACATGGGGCAGCTGTGAGTCTGACGTCAATAACTGGAACAGCCTGGACTGCTCAGTCTCTCCAAAGTCACAAGATTCTCTAAAATCAGGAGGAAGGGGCTGAGACTTTCTGACTTGGCTCTTCTCGCTCTAAAATGCTGTTAATCTTGAAATTCTCATAGCTAACTAAGTTAACCAATTACCAAAGGAGAAATGTAAGAAGACTGAAGAAAACCTTGTCCCCAAAGTGCTATGTCTAGAGGTCATGAAGTATGTTTAAATTAGTTTATCTCCCAGGAAATATTGCAATAAAGAAATAAAGAAAAGGAAATTAAAGAAGCAACTGCAAAAGAGTTCTAAAACCAAAAACAAAACACAAATTATTCTAAACAAGATAACTTTGATCACTAAATTGTCACAAAGCAACACTGAGAACAAAAATACAACATTGAGAATAAATACAAAATCATATTTAACAATTACTTTACATCTCACCTTAAACTTGATATACCAGAAAGCCATCAGGAAAAATTCAAGATTAGATAAAAGCATGGCCAGAAAAAGTGAAAATAAAATGGGAACATTCACCAACACTGCATTATTTCAACAAGGAATATTTCATTATTAGAGAATGTTAGTGGGGAAAAAAGCACTTCTGGATTGATTATTGTATTTTTCAATTCTAGAATTTCTAGTTCACTCTCTTTCAAATTTGCAATATCATTTTTTATAATTTTTAGTTCCTTAATGAAATGTTTAAGACTGAGATTTATCTTCCGAAGCATAATAAGCATGGCTTGTGTCAGTCTGCCTCTGGTAATTGCACCACCCAGATGCCCCACGGATCTGTTTCTGTGGTCTGTTGTTTATACTGGTTCTCATTCATGTTCTCTTGTCTCTCTGTGTGCCTAGTTATCTTTAGTAGTGTAATGAACATCCTAGGTTAAAAAAAAAAAAAGAACTTATAGTAGTAATTTGAAGCTGAGCATGATTTTTGTCTTCCTCCAAAAGACTTCCATTTGCTTCTCCCAGGAACTCAGGGGCATTGGTAATCTAGCATCCATCTGGTCAAACTTCAGAGTTTGAAGTTTTGGGGCCCCCAGATAACGTGAAGCCTGGCTGGAATCCTCTTAAGAGATGGTGTCTGTCTGGTTCATGCTAACTCCTGGGGTGTGGCCTTTTGGTGCCCCATCCACAATCCAAATGTTCCCTCACCCCCTCCAGTTTGGACCACCCTCTCTTTCCTGCACTGTGAGGCTATTGCAAGCACTGCTCAGTCTCTCGGCCACCTGTTCTGGGTTGATAAATGCTTCCCACACAGCAAAAGCAATCCCAAATGTCAGGATCATGTTTCTGGATTTCTGTCTTCTCTCCTGTCTTGACAAGGTAATTCTTTACTGTCTTGTCAGTTCTTAGATGCTTTTTGAAAGATTTTTAAATATTTTTTCAAATATTTTGGTCTATGTCAATAGAAGTATTGGTCCAAATTACTTAGCCCATCATTACAGGGGGAAGAAGTTCAACCACAATGTTGAAGCACCTGCTAAAAATGATATGAGGAAGCAAGTCAGCATTTATCATTGTTCTTTTAAAGTTTCCTATTGAACAATTAATATATATCATTGTTTTCTTCACTCATATCTAGTTCCAAAAGAAAGTATTCAATGAGTTTCATACAAATTTTAGGATGGATTTCATTCAATTACATATTAAACATAAATAATTCACCTCCATGTAATAAATCATTTAACAAATGCTGATTGAGCATTTACTATGTGCTAGTCTCATTTTCAGTGCTTGGGATACATCAGTGAAGGGAACGAAGAACTTCCTAGCCCTTATGGTATTTATATTCTAGTGATAAGAGACAGATAACAAAAAATTAAATATATAAAAAGGTAAATTGCATGGTATATTATATATTAATATATAACACTGGAAGGTGGTAGGTATTATGGAAAAGAGTAAGAGATGGGTAGGAGATTTGGAGAGTTAGGACAGGAAAGACAACTTACAATTTTCCACAAAGTGGCCAGAGCAGGATTCACTGAAATGATGAAATTTTGGCAAAGACTTGACAGTAGTGAGGGAGTTACCCATGTGTACGTCTTGGGGCAGGAAGAACAGCCAGTGGGAAGACCCTAAGCTAAGACTTTTGTCCACGCTGATCATGGATCAGAGAAGCCATATGGCTAAAGTGGAAAGAGAGAGGGCAGGAGGGGGAAAGGATGAGTTGAGAGATAGTCAGGGTCGGGGAGGGGAGGGCCTTGGGGCCATTATAAGAACTGCAGCTTTCACTTTGAGAGCAGAGGGAGCCCTGCACCGAGCAGAGAAGGGTCTTGACCATTCTGACTGAGGTGTTGAGAACAGGTGGGAGGAAAAACAGGAGACCAGAGGGGAGCCCACTGTGGTAGCACAGAAAACAGACTGTACTGTCTCAACATACTTTGGATATATTTTCAAGGGAAGATCAATGAGATTTTGACAGATTAGATGTAGAGTGTGAGGAAAAAAAAAAAAGAGGATGTAAGTGTATGTCTCCAAGATTTTTGGTCTGAGCTGCCAGAAAGATGGAATTGCCTTCTACTGAGAAGGGGAAGGCAGAGGTGGAACAGCTTCGGGGAAGACTCGGAAGGTAATTTGGGTTGAGTGTGATGTGTCTACCAGGCAGTGGAGATACATATCCAAATCGGATATTTGAGTCAAGACATAAGGGGAGAAATCTTGCAATCCTGTTTTAATTTCACAGGAGGAATTACTGTTCTCATCTTGGCAGTGGTGGATTTAACCTACTGCCGTAGGTTTCTTTCTTAGTCCAAATTACAACACAAAGCTTACACTCAGCAATGTAATTTTCCTCCTTACCTAGAAAGACATTTGCTTTATGGGGTCTTGTAGCATGTTTTCCTAGAAGGGAAGGCTCCGTTTGAGTTTGTATCTCACCTCTGCCCCTTAGTACCTATGTGACCTTGGTCAAATCTCTTGTTACAAACCTTGACTAGATGTTCAACACAGCTAGCTGTTTCCCCTTCTTCCTGGGACCTCATAAGTACCAGGCTCCCTGGAAATTGGGTGTGGCATGTTACTGAGTCCTTGCCCATGAAATGTGAGCAGAAGTGATGTATGCACACAGCAGTTAGGAACAAGCACTCCTCTCTCCACACTCTCCCTGACCCGGGCTCCCAGTCAAGTGCAGAGGATCCAGGGGGACCCTGGGGCCCTAAGGATGGCAGAGCCACGAGATGGAAAGAACCCGCTCTCCAATGGCTAGGTGGAGCAGAGCAGTCCTCTCCTGGGCCCTCATTTCACTGAAAGAGAAATAAACCTTGATTGCGTTAGACAACACAGATGTTGTGGTATTAAGAGCAGTTAGCCCAGCCTGTCTAATAAACTGTCTGCTCTTTTATTTCCTCAACAGTAAAAGTGAAAATAATAGAATCTACCTCATAGGGGTGATGGTAGGGGTCAGTGAGGCAACAAATGTAAGGGCTTAGCACAGACTGAGGCTGTATAAATGGTGGCTACTTTACAGAATTACCATCATCATCACCACCATCAACATGATCTCTGTCTTTTATATTTTAGCTAAAACATTTTCTACAGCCCTTAAAACAGCCCAGGGTTCCATAAATTTTTGGCAGTGCTCTCTGGGCAGCCTACTTCCAAGACCCAATATCTGACCTATGCAGTCTGACAGCAGAGCTCATGGGATATTGATAAATCTTTTCTGGCTCAGAACAGTTTTCACAGGATAAGGTTAGACTTTTTAATGTCTATCATTTACTGAATAATTAAAGTCATTATTTGCAATTGCTCTTGGGCATGCAAATGTAGAAAATCCTCTTAGACAGATCATCTGATATAACTTACTTGCTGTAAATCACACTTGTAGCAAGAAGCTCCTTACACGTTGTGCATGCTCTGAAGTGCTTGTTGATCGACTAAGTGGTATCTTTTTTCAGTCTCAAGTTTCTTAGTTGTTTCCTAAAATTTCTGCTCACCTGCTGCTTTTTTGTCAATGAAACATTATTGGTCATTTTGATTAATCAACAGAACACATCTACTTTTCCAGCTGCAGTTTCCTCCACATCAGGAGACAGCTAGCTTCATTCACAGCAGCATGGACTTGGCTCTTGTAAGTGGAGCTAAGATAATGCACCCATGTTAGCTGGCTTCAAAGGCAAGTTTGAGTATTGGTCATTAAATACAGATTTGTAAGTTACACAGCTAGTTCTTCCTAAGGAAAAGTACGGTTTAAAGCAAATTTTGAAAGAAAAAAATATAAAAACCTCAGCTCCAAATAGAAACATGCAGCCTTCTAATACACTCTCCAAAAATTCTCTAAAATCTTCCCAAATAAATATTACTTTGCATTTATAATATCTTCTCTTTTGTCCAACATATCTAAGTACACATTGAAGTACCATGCTTGTGTTGAAGCCACACAAAATGTTAAAAATCATAGGCTTGCTTTACATTTAGCTAAATCTATAGCTTAGTAAGCAATTATGTTTTATTTTGCTACATCTTTTTCCAAAAGCAAAGTAAGGTGCTTCATAAACACATGTACAAAAAATTGCTTATAGTGAGATTAAACAAAAATACAGAGAATGGGGGAAAAAATAAAACCAAAGGGTAAAGTTGAAAAAAAAAAAAGGCAATAAATGCTATGAAATTCTAAACACTTTCTGAAGATTTGCCACAAACTTTGCTCTGAGCTTCCTGGCAACCAGTTCAAAAAAAGAAACATAATCATTCACATAATTTATAAAGCCCATGACCACTCCCAAACTCATTCTATGAAGCTATCATCACTCTGATACCAAAACCAGGCAAAGACACTACCAAAAAAAGACTATTACAGACCAATATCACTGATGAACATAGATGCAAAAATCCTTACCACAACATCAGCAAATACAATCCAACAGCACATTAAAAAGATTATACATCATGATCAAGTGGGGTTCATCCCAGGGACACAAGGATGGTTCAACATATGCAAATCAATCAACGTAATACATCACATCAACAAGAGAAAGGACAAAAACCACATGATCATCTCAATAGATGCAGAAAAAGCATTTGATAAAATTCAACACTCATTTAAGATAAAAACTCTCACCCAAGTGGGTATAAAGCCCATGACCAAAACATTGTGACTAATGCTCACATCAATATCCTTACACTAAATATAATAAATTTCACAGGGCTATTTTAACAACCATCAATATAAAAAAAATTTTTAAAGATTCAACAGGACAAATGTCAAAAATGAAAGGTCATATACTTCCTAATGAGTCTGTAGAATCTCTTGGGCAAGACCAAGATTACAATATTGTTATTTGTGGGGGTGGGTAAAACTGGATTAATAAAAGCTTCCTACAGGAAGCAGCAACACCGCAACAGTAGTGAGCACACCTAGCACCCAGCTCTTCATTGCTTAGCGCTCTTTTCCACTAAAAGGAGCCCAGGGTTCCTTGCAGAAATGACGGATTCCAGGGCAGGGGCAGGGAAAACACAAGATGACATAGATGCAAAAATCTGGAGCATCTTGTTGTGTCAGATGGTAAGGAATTGCTTAAAGAGTGACGGGCACAGACCAAAAAGACACAAGCCAGCTTAAAGGGGCTACTACTAATCAAATCTGAGACCTGTGAATATCAGAACAAATAATGACAGCAATAGATTATAACCCATTAAATGAAAAAAGAATCCATGAGGGAGGCGACTGGTGCACCTAAAGAAGGAAAGAAATGGGAAGAGGAAAAGTCTTTTCCTTACGATGGACTGCCACCTGATGAATGTAGGAGGGGTTATGGGAGCAGAAAGTCACCATTTGGTAACCATGGTCGTAATAATTAACTCAGCCAAGAAACATCGATGGATATGCTAAAACTAGTGGGTAAAAAGTCTGATGAGGAATGAAATATTTGGTCTCAAAGTACCTCCCCACAAAATACTTCCTGATTACAAAGGGGATAAAGGAGTAACTTTGATAGACCTGACAGTGTTTTAATCAAGGGATTCAGGTCAACATCACCAACAATGAGACAAATAAAATTGTGTATCAATAGGATGTGGAGAGAACACAGAATCAATTCTGTGATATTCCTCACCAAAAAAAACAGTTTAGCCTGAATCTAATCAGGAGTAATTATCAGACAAACACAGATTAATGGATACAGTCTACAAACTAACTGGCCTATAATCTTCACAAGTATCAAGAGCACAAAACTCAAGAGAGTTCGGACTGAAGGAATCTATAAAGACATAACCATTAGATGCAACACATGGCCCTGGACTGAATCCCTTCACTGTAAAGAATGGCAGACCTGAATGCGTCTGAGTTCCACGGCTGTAATGTACCATCTATGGTAACGGGGGTCAGGTAACACACACTACGTTCGGGGTATTGGAGCATCATGTCAGCAACTTGCTTTCAAATGGTTCAAAAAAACTATTTGTACTACTACTCTTGCAACTTTTCAGTAAGTTTGAAATTATTTCAATTTTTAAAAATAATCATTATTTATGATGAGAACAGTAAACACTGTCTATTTTTAAACTCTATTCATAAAGCTGTTGTGACAATTTAATGAGTTAACAACCTACAAAGCATTTAGCACAACGCCTGGTAGAGGGTAAGACCTGAAATAGCTATATATAGCACAATATATTACAGTATTAAATCACACACACACACACATTCCTATCCCCCTGGCAAGTGAGTATCATCAGGAGAGTCAAATGACAGGACTCAGTCCGATGGTGGGAATTGCCCTGCCATGAAGCAAATGTTAGTACCAGATGACCTTGAGGCACCATTTGTACTTAATTACGTCTGGTCCCATAGTGCTAATTACCATATTTCCTCAGCCCTTTCATAAGCATCCTCCTGATTAAAAATCATTTATTAGGCACAGTACAACGTATACCACCCCACTAAAGCGTTATAAAGGCTTGATTAAACACTCCATTTTTCCCAGGCTCCTCTTGTACCCTTAGCCACTCGCACTTTGTAAATGAAGACACTGAGCAGAACAGTCTCACCCAAGGACGTCAAGCAGGTGGATGGCAGAGATGGGAACAAACACCCAGAGACTCACTGACCTTGCTTCCTCTCTGGTTCCAAAGGACCAGCTAAACTTACCAAATGTGAGGACAAGCTCCAAGTCAGCCAAGTTTTAACAATAATAGGAAGCCTACTTCAATGTGTCCCTTTTCAACTTCAACTTTGCATCTAGCTTTCTATCCAAAAATATTGTCCCTTGGGCTTCATGCAGCATTTCAAAATAATTTTATAAGATTTCTTCTGTACAGAAAGCAAAGTTCCTTTATTTTGAAAACTGTCATCGTAAAAAAAAAAAAGGGGGTGGGGAGAAAAGGAAAAGAAAGAAAAATGCCAACTGCTCAGACCCGGTATCTAATTCTCCTCACTCTGCCTCATTCCTGGCGCACACAGCTCGCTTTGACATCGAGGGGCGTTCTGCCAGCAGAGAGCCACATGGACTGCCGAAGGGAATCGGAACCTGACCCTCTATCTCCCACTCCTCCCCCTTCTCCTGGGCCCCACTGCCAGCTTTACAAACAGTTAATTGCCTTTTCATACAAAGAGTTTGACAGCCACTTTCCCACAAACGACACTAAAATCCTACCCCCTGGATGGTTCACAGGAAAAAAAACTGTTTCCATTTTTAGGAGAGCATAAGACCTGGCCCATTTTATTTAGAAATTAATACTAATTCTGAGTGCTCTCTTTTCTCTGTTCTGGAAGAGCAGTGAAGCAGCCCTAACATGAAGAATCTACTACTGTGCATGCCAGGACAAAAACAGATGGACCAAAAAAGTTTAGATGGATGAATCTGAAAAATTGGATGACCTTTCTTATACCCCCAAAAGTTATAAAAAATTAGACGACCGAAACTTCCATTTGCCAGCAAGATTCTCTCCAATTTAGAAATTTCATCGTGTGGATTCAGGGCCAGGAGTAAAAGCTCACCACATTCTCTGGACAGCCAGAGGTCACTTCCTAGCCACTGGTCTCCCTACATGAAAAGTCAAGAGAACTGTTCTGTTCATAAACTACTACCTCCTCAACCCAATAAAAATAAGGACAGTTAAGAAACTCAACTCCTGGTACAGGACATCCTGAGACTCCTGAAGCCAGGCTCGGGCAATAGAATGCGTGCCTTTGATTAGAACACAATTCAAATGCAACCAAGAACTGACCCATCTCTCAGGCAGACCAGCTAACTTCAGGCTGCTGCCTGTTCCCAGCTGAAGCTACTCCCCTCACAGATGTACCCATAATCGGAACTGATGTAATACATTGCAGATTTATAGAATGTAATTGGATCAGTGTAAATCCAGTACCAGTGACCAAAGCCATGTAAAGCATCTGCTGTACCCAAGATGGATCAGTAGCATATAACCATGTATGCGTTTGGGGCACAGATATATTATGGGAAACGTTTACTTCACAGACGTTCTGAATAATTCCCAGGCAAGGTATAAACTGTACTGTTGTGAATGCAAAATATTATTTATAAATGAAGAATGGTGAGCTGGAGGCACCCAAGGTTCACCCAAAGTCAGCTCTGTTCTGCTTTTGGAATATGGGTGGATTACCCTTCCCTACCAGCCTGTACTTATATGGGGCAATGAGAGCAGTTCTAGCCAATGAGCTGTGGGACATGTCATTGCTGGAGTGACACGCTCCATCCTACGCTTTCTCAGCTATGGCTGAGAAATCCTGAAATATCATACCAACTGGTAGAATCACAAGAGAAGTGAAACAAAACTGAGAGTAGAGCCCCTCACCCACCCCATGAGCAACCTTTTTTTCTTCTACTGAGGCTTGGGGGAATCTGTTACTGCTACACACTTTGCCTATTTCTAAGTATCTAACTTGCATGCTATTCCCTAGTCTGGCAGAAAAAATGGTGCAGGGCATGTCAGATGCCTGAAAGAAGGAAGAGGTGAATGTCAGTCCTTATATGAGAACCCAGCGGCCACGTCACGCACAAGGAACGGCATCACCCAAGTGTACTCACATGGGAAGTCTCTGAAGGCATGGGGCACAGGAGAGTTAAGAGTCAGCTGTGCAGACAGAGAGCAGAAAGAAAAGGCAATTCAACATCTAGGGAGGAAATCTGAGTCTTAAGTCAAGTACTACCAATGTAGTTAGGCACCACATTGTAGTTAGATGATTCTGTGAGAGTTGACCAGTGTTCACTGCTGTTTCTGGTGGCTTATATTGGCCCCAGGTACACACAGGGGCTCTCCCTCTCTCATTCTGTGCTATCCTAAAAAGCGCCACGTGAACTGTGACAAAAGAATAACTCTCAAATCTTTTTAATTAAGATCTCTTGGCATCTACCTAATCCTATTTTTTTATTTGTTTTATTTTATTTATGTTTTCCAAAATAGCATCCAGACAGAAACCCTTAACAATCTCTTTGGACTTTGTTGAGCTTCCTTCCAAAACAATTGCCCCAAACACTAACTGTCATCCCCAACCATTCACTTCATCCACTCTCCAACTGTAAACAGATACCGTGTGCATAAGCAAGAGTCAGAGAATCATGGTATTTTTTAATCTTAAGGGAAACTTAGAGATTAACATTCACCACCACCCCCTCACCAAAAAAAAAAAAAAAAACTGGGCAAGAAACAACAGCCAAATTTAAGGGAAAAAAAAAGTTTCCCAATCTATAGCTCTTGTCTGTCCTTCCCTACCAGAAACTTCATACAATGAATAAAATAAAAAAGAATCTGAGTGGCCACTGTACATTAATCTAAACATATCAGAAAAATATCCCACTAATAATTAAATCAGAACACAAGCTGTTGGTATCCCTTAGGTTTTTTTTTTTATTAATAGCAAGATGTTATCATTTGCTCACAGTCTTCAGCTTATTAGGAAATTTGGACTGTAATTTTGGATCCTGTGTCGAAAGAACTAATTAAATGATAAATGTCACTTTTTCTCCCAACTTACACAACCAGAATTTTGAATAACATATTTATCTATTGTGCCAAATCAAGAGAGAAAACATTACTCTTCTGGTCTTTAGAGGACCAAAAGGGACTCATCAAAAGTGATTAATATATAAATAAATGAGATTTTTTTCTGTTTACTAGGATTTTAAATTTTTGCTTTTTTGCAAAAGGCAAAGGCATTCATGATTCTCTAAGCACATCACAAACATGAATCTACTATTCTGATAAAATCCTAAGCGGCTTTAAAATCATCATTAGCTCCATTTACAAATAAGGTTCAAAGAGGCAAATTTTTGTATCAAGCTTGCCTTACCTGAGTAAGAAGCAATAGGAAAACCTGGTCTGGACTCCACACGAAGTTTTTGTTTTTACTTGAAAGTTGTATTTTAGCTACAGAGTTCAACATTTTAGTTCCTTCCTGCCTTCTCCCTACTTCCTACCAAGAAGAAGAAAGAAGAGGAGAATGAAGGGGAGAGAGAGAGAGGGAGAACAAAAGAGGAGAAGGGGAGGGGAGACGGGCAAGGAAGAAGAGGAAGGAATATATACCAACAAATCCAGCCATCAGGAGAAACTGGCTGTTTAACAAGTCAATATACACTCACAATGTATTAATGACTTAAATATAAGACCTGAAACCATATAACTCCTAGGAAAAAAACATAGTGGGTAAAATCCTTGACATGGGTCTTAGCAATGATTTTTTGGATTTGACACCAAAAGCAAAGGCAACAAAACCAAAGACACATACGCACACACACACACACAAAGTGGGACTACACAGAACTAAAGAGTTCAGGGTAGCAAACGAAACTATCAACAAAGTGAAAAAAGTAACCTATGGAATAGGAGGAAAATATTTATAAACCACACACCCAATAAGAGGTTAATATCTAAAATATACCATGAATTCATGTAGTCCAAAAGCAAAACAAACAGTTAAACAATGGGTAAAGGACCTGAATAGACATTTTTATGAAGAAAACAACAGACATTTTTATGAAGACAACATACAAATGGCCAACAGATACATGAAAAGCTCAACATTACTAATCATCAGGGAAATGCAAACCAAAACCACAATGAAGTATCAGCTCAAACCTGCAAGGATGTCTATTATCAAAAAGACAAGAGATAACAAATGCTGGTGAGGAGATGGAGAAAAAGGAAGTACATTGTTGGTAGGAATTTAAACTGGTACAGCCACTATGGAAAACAGTATTGAGTTTCCTCAAAAAAATTAAAAATAGAACTACTATATGATCCAGCAATTCCAAGGCTGAGAATATATCCAAAGGAAACAAAAACAACTTTCTCAAGGAGATCTGTTCATTGTAGTATTATTTACAATAGCCAAAGCTTAGACACAAACCAAGTGGATGAATGGATACAGAAAATGTGGTTTTACACACACACACACACACACACACACACACACACACAGAGAGGAATATTATTCAGTCATTAAAAATAAAGAATTCCTGCCATTTGCAACAACATGGATGAAACTGGAGGGCATTACAATAGATGAAATAAGCCAGACAGAGAAAGACAAATACTACATGACATCACTTATATGTGGAGTCTTAAAAAAAAAAGGTCAAATTCATTGAAATAGAAGAATGGTGGTTGCCAGGGGTTGGGGTTGAGGGAAATAGGGGAGGTTGGGAAAAAGGTATGAATTCTCAGTAAGATGACTCATGTCTGAGGATCTATGTAAAACATGGTGACTATAGTTGATACCACTGTGTTGTATCATTGAAATTTGCTAAGAGAGTAGAACTTAACTATTCTCACACACACAAAAAAGTAAATATATGAGGTGACAGATATGTTAATTAACTTGATAGTAATAATCCTTTCATAATGTATACATATATCAAATCATCATGTTTTACACTTGAACTATATAATAGTTGTATTTGTTGATTAGACCTCAATAAGGCTGAAAATAAAGATAAAGAGCATTTTCTACATCCTAATAATACCTTTAAATTACTTGAAAATTTTGCCTAAAGAATGTTAGATGGCAGAAATGGTATTCATATGCTCAACCATGAGTTGGAGAGACTGTACGGGAGATAGAGTAAGTGATTAAAAATGGGGAAGTACAAGGGTTGAAAATGCAGGTCTGGAAATCAATAAGACCTGCCACTTGATATATTTGACATTTGTCAAACACACCTCCCCTGCAGTCCCTTCACTTGTACCATGAGAATAATACCATATCTGTAGGTGAATTAAATGAGTTAACGCATGCAAAGACTCACAAAGTGCCAGGCAGTCACATAATAAGTTAAAAACTCAACACACAGCAGGTATCAATATTAAGAATTAATCATTTTAATATTCTGCTGATTTTTTGGGCCAAAACATCTTCCTTCTTACTGACTGCTACATTTTCATGTGATAACGACCTCAAGGGAGAGTGACAGTATTTTCTTTTTTTTTTTTTGACAATATTTTCATCCCTACCATTCTGATTTAGCTGCTGAAGGAAACTATTTCATTTGAACTACTGTATCAGTATCAAATCCCATTTTAAAAGCAATTGTTAAGAATTCTGAGAATAAACTTACACTGTCTTTGATCAAATAAGCTGCTGTAATCAGAATGGATGTTCTGCAATGATCAAGCCATTTATTTTTCAGAGCTTCCAATTTTTTGAAGCCTAAAATGGTTTAGTTCTGTCCACCAAGCAATTAATATGTTCTACTAAACAAATCAGAGCTGGAGAACCAAATTAACACCTTTCAAGAGTGATATATCAGCGCAGCTTCTACAGAATGCTTTATGACCCTTCCACCTAATTTAATGGATAAATTCTAAGCATCAGAATGCCCCAGCATGGCCTGAATTCTTTCAGAGGCAAGGAAATATACATTTTATGAAGTGCAACTTAGTAGAAAAATTTAAAACTCCTCTACTATCTATGAAATTCTACTTTCAAACCCTTTACCTTAACCCCCAAACTAGGAGTTCATTCATTAACCCACTCAATTCAGTTAAACTGAAAGATGTTTTGTGTAAATGGATAAGAGTTGAAACAAAGGCACACCAGATCTATTTCTAGCCTCATGTGACTGACAGATCATGTCCCAAAGTGGTAGAGCACTCAGATGTAATTACCCCATCCTGGTATTCACTTTGGGGCAACTGATCAGCCTTTCTGCACATCCGGTTGAACTGTACATCACAGCGCAAAAACTTCAGCCACATTCCAACCAGAGTAAAGCATGTAGACCTCCTATTACTTTCTCCTATACCCCTCTGTGAGATAACAGAAAATATGCATATTGGTCTTTGCCTGAGGTTCCTGGACAGACTCCTAAAACCTCTGATAAGAACACCAAGAGCATCTTTTATTCTAATGAGGTGACTCTGGGTGGGCACCTGGGTGGGAGCTGGTCACCGGAGATTAGAAGCCATGATTAGAAGCTTGGGGTTTTCAGTTCTGCCCCTGACTTATCTGAGACGTCACACTCACTCACACACACACCCACCATAAAATAGCTTGTGATATCCAGGAAAATAGAGTAAGCTCATCCCAGGAAGTCCCTTGGAGTTCTAAGCTACATTGTAATGTTTTAAACACTCTCAGGAGGCATAAGAATGATACAAATTTCAAAATTTAGTGAGTAGGTATTGGAATGACACTGGTCTCAGTTTACATCCAGCTCTGACCTCAGAGAAGTTTAGACTAACTGTTTCTCAACTGTGTTACCTGCAAAATGGGAATGATATAGACCTACTTATGTTCCTGGGTTGAGCCAAAGTTGCATAAAGGGCTTAGTACTTTCCTGAGCACATAACATCCAACCAGTGGACACTTCTGTGATGATGAGAAGGATATATTTTAACATAATTCTGATGCTCAAAGAGTTCAAATACTCTTCTTTGTTAGTTCTTCCATGCCACCTATAAATCAAATATACAATCAGCAAAAATAGGAACCTCACTCTGAGAGAATCAGAATTCATTCACTTTAAATGCATTACGTTGCACTGGGCCTGAGGAAGTCCTAGCATATAGTAAATCAATCTAATAAACAGTATTATCTACTAATATTATAGAAATAACATTGTCACAGAGATAATGCAGTAACAAGAGGTAAAATGATAGCTCTTCCATTCGATAACTATGAAGACAAATGCTAAAAGGAAGAAGGAAGTGTTCTACTAAGATCTACCACTAACAGACACTGTCATGAAACTTTATATTATTTTATTAACACAACAACCCAATGAGGAATATATCATCCCATTTTACAAATGAGAAAACTAAGGTCTAGAAGTGTTAAGTAGCTTTCTTGAAGTTACTCAGGAAGGGGAGAAACTGGAACCTAAATACAGACTCATCTGCCACAAAAAGTCTGTTTTCTCCACCTCAGCCTTATGGTGGCCCCACCAGGTACCAAGCCAAATTACTATATCTGAGACTGGTATTCCAGGAAGCTGTATTAATACAAACTTGACTACCCCTTTCTATAAAAGAAAACAAACTGAATACAAAACACAGCACAAAAATGGTTTCACCTAGAACCCAATATAAACTCAAAGACCAAGCATTTTTAAGCTACACCAGGCAGGCACCTATAAAAAGGTAAATAAAAAATTTTATTCTTTTTGCAAACAAAACAGAAATTATAGAAACAAAGCAGAGTAATAGAAAACATGAAATTTTGCCCACTGCTGGAAAACTGGCACAACCAGTGCTTATGTTAAAATTTGAGACAGACTATGTGGTAAACAAGGGCAGAAGATCTATGATTCTATATTCAATCATGTTAAATTAGGTATCTGTAGATATTGGGCATTATACATATATATGTATGTACATATTGTTAAAATTTTCTGCTGGATTTATCTAACTTACAATTCTGTAAACACGTTTACAAATATATTTATAATGAAATTATTTACCCTGCCACTATAAATAGAACATTTTGGGAATTTCATTTCTTAAAATTAAGCTGCTTCATTAATTTATCCTTTCCTCCTTCCTTTATCTCTTTCTTTAAGTTTTTAAAATTTTATTGAAGTATAGTTGGTGTACAGCATTATATAAGTGTATAATATAGTGACTCACAATTTTTAAAGGTTCTATTTCATTTATAGTTATTATAACTTCCTTTACCTCTTTACCACATATCTACTGTGTGGACAGTTTGGCAATAACCATAGAATGAATATGAGAAAAACACAGAGTATTATAACCAAGGCTTTTCTTAGGACAAACCTATAAGTAAGAAATGAAACGCATGTGATATGTTGAGATGTGATATGTAGAGGAGGCTTTTAAAGAGTCAGCCTATCAGCCTTTTCAGACACACCCAGTCTTATAACCAAAATCCCCATAAGAACCATTCATTCAGTGACTATTTATTGAGTGACTACGATTTGCTTGGCACTAGGCTAGACTCTAGTGCCCACCTCACAGTAAATCAGAGGCTTGTTGCGAGAGATGTAGTAAACCAACAATTACAGAACCATCTGATCAGGGCTGGGACTGTAGCAGGCACAAGACGCAGTGGCTATGGAAGTGTGTTCACCTTTGAAGACAAAGGACAGTCTTATTCTGAGGTATTAACATGTCACATATAAATATTTGCTGGAAGTACCGATCATAAGGGGTCATGTTGAGATCCGGCAAAAGCTATTTTTAATTTCACTTATTCCACAAGATACACTGAGATAATTTTTCTAGTACTGCATCTTAACGTACCTTTATTTATCAAGTCCTTATCAGCTCCAAGCTGCAAATCACCACCATTCCTGTGCCTTGCAATCTCAACTCTTCTTGCACCTTCAGTTTCCAAACCAACATGGACTTTGTCATCTAGCTTCCAGTTTGGGGTGAAGGTCATCACCTGGTCATTCATATTGCTGTGTTCTCAATAGAATAGAGACATATGGCTAATGTGTCCTTAATTGTGTTATTTTGCTGTGCTCTGGTGCTATCGCATCTCCTGAATTTTCTTCAGCCAATTACTGTCAAGTGCATTTAGTTTTTTTTATTTCATGTTAGCCCACTGCCAATAGTCTCACCTCCATAGGGCTGATATTCTGCAGGAGAAATGCTGGATTTTTATCCTAATACAGAGAATCATTCAGTGACAGTTTCTTCAAAGTGAAGCTAATCTATTCAGGAAGGCTCAGACAGCCATTGTAAGAGCTGGTTTCTTTTAGCCTTTCAGTGTACGTCCGTTTTCCTTATTCAGTATGTCACGGTTCCCATGTTTCACTCACTTACATGATAATGTGAAGCAGTAGTCTGAGAAAATAGGTAGAATTATTCTAAGTGTCGACAACGAATGGCAGAGCCCACAGACAGGGCCATTTACTCATTGCGTCAGCAATCAAAAACATGACTGAGATCTTAAGAGAAAGATTTGAAGGCATAAGTGAAAGATCCAAATCTCTCTACTCCTGTGAAATAAAATGTTTTTCCTCTAAATGTACTGTGTTTACTATAGTTTCAATAGTTTTCTGTTCTTCCTCAGAAAATGATGTAAGAATCATTTATAACACCGTTGGTCTACAATTCAATTGAAATACTTCATACAGAAGCTGGAAAACACCGTGATTATACTTAGTGTACAGGATGCTTTTCTGATTTCTTACATTACAGTTTCTTTGTTTTCTTTTTACCATAGAAACAGAGCAGTTTACTTCCTCCCTCCAGGATAAAATTTAAATTTCTTTATGTTCCTTTAATTTTTTTAAATGCATTGTTTCCGTGAGTTTTAAGAGTTGGTTTCAAGATGGAATGTGCAATTTGCATCTTTTAGGTTAGATTACATCTACATGCATATCCTAAATCTACTACAAATTGAAACATTTTTAAAAACTCGATATAACAGCTTAGTCCAGATCATGATTTTCATAATTTTTGCTATTCAGGGAAAAGATTAACATTTTTTTTTAAACAGCACAATGTTTCATCGTGAAATCTGCAGTGCATGGATACCAAATTTCCCCACAAAGATTTTTCAAAGATATGTGGGCACCAAATTTCTCCACAAAGATTTTCAAGAGGATATTAGCAGTGGACTTAGGATGCTGGGTGGCAGCTGGTCTAACATGACAGGCATGAATAAATGTGCCAACAAAGCCCTTATGGTTTATTGGGTAATTATGGGAAGTGACATTGGTGCCAGCCAATCGGATTCCTGGGCAGCTACTTCTAAACCCACTTACTCTTAAAGTAGATCGTTAAAAATGCACTTCGGTGGAGAAGCTTTGCTCCTACTCGATATAAATAGTCTATTTGCAAAGTTAGTCATTTGGTCAAAATGCAGCACATCAGTGATGGTACAGTGAACAGCCACCTCTCTATTATTACACAAACATCTTCCATTAGAGGCATTTCAGAGTGAAGCTTTCAAACACAAGAGGAACGAATGGGCCTTCAATGGGCATGTGCCATCATTCCCAACCATAAAACCACATATTGACACACAAAAGCGAGTTCCTTCCATTTCTGAAATGTAACTCTAGAGCTTATGTGCACAGTTCAAACTGAATCATATTTTTTAAAATGCCAAACAGAGGATGCTTTTTTTTTTTACTTGAAAAGAAATCTTGATTCCTGGAAACTGGTAAATTCCATCTCCTCCTGCCACACCACTCAACAAAGATGGGGTAACTAAAAAGCTTTCCAAAAAGTGCTCAGGAAGATCCAAACCCTATTTTTAATGACGTGGAAGTAACTATTCCTAAATAAACAAGCTCTCATTACTCAAAATTTCAAAAGTCAAGTTGGCTCCAAATAGCACTTGGGGAGAAAGGGGGAGGGTATAGCTCAGTGGAAGAGTGCATGTTTAGCATGCATGAGATCCTGGGTTCAATACCCAGTACCTCCATTATAAATATATAAATAAACCTAATTACCTACCCCACTTAAAAAAAAAAATTATCAAACGCTGCTTGGAGAGCGAGATGTTGGGACAATATGAGAAAACCATGAGGACTTTAGCCTAGGTCTGAGAAACAGTTTTAGAACTACTACTGGATTGACATGGGTATAATGTTTATTTTCTAATATATTTACCTTCATTTCTGGTAGATATTGTCAGGTAATCCTGAAGTCAAGCTTCTCATCAAAACAATTTAGTCCCCAGAAGAGGTATACATGTTAAGGTCTAGAAAGCTTTGCCAATAGACTATGTTTGACTCCTAACCAGGGGCAATGCTCAAAATATTCATAACTGGTCTGCATTGGCACCAACGAGTCAGAATGGATTCCTGGTTGTCATTGACTAGAGAACGGTCTGAAAGGTTCCTTGATGGGGAGTCCCAAGGGATGAGTTCCAGGGCAGGGGCCAAGGAAGCCAAAATAGCAGGGGAGTCCCCAAGGTCTTGAGAAAAGTGGCTATTTACTGACCAATTGAGACATAAGTCAATACTGTAACTAGTGTAGATACATCTGTGTGTACTGACTCATATCAGCCTTGCTCCTTCCTCTGAAACATCTATCACACTGGGCTAGACCTAGAGAAAAGGTATTTTTAAAAGAGACAGGTGATTTGCATTGAAAATGCTGACAGGCATCAAATGCACCTGAGGACTTCCTGTCAGAACACAATGGGTCAGGTGGGAGGAGAAGGAAGGAAAGAAAGAAGGAGTTCAGGGAACGCCATAACCTATCACAGCAACTAAAGGATTTGGCTGCGTGGATCTTGAGAAAAGGGAAGCAATATTGACTAGAAGGGAAACCTTAAACAAAAAGGGGATTAGGCAGGTAAAAGCTTGCCTTTTCCCTGGGTGACAAGAATGACAAGTTGCTGGCCACCAGGAGCAATGAGGTAAGCACTGGTTTCCATCAGCACCCCAAATCCAATTTGAAATCATCATTCCATCTTCAAAGCAATAGATGAAAAAGTTTACACTGAAGACAAAGCACCTGGAGTTGAATCACATCATCAACCTGGGGCTGATGAGACGCTGGATGGATTTCCTATTACATTTCAATGGGCCGAACATCTGTCTTAGAGTGAGCTTATTCAGCCTCAGCCAAAAGCTTTCATATCCAGGCATACCCATCATCATCTGAGGGCACTGAACTGAAAGATACTCTGAGGAGACAAGACAGACCATCGGGAAATCATTTTAACTCATGAAAGCTTATCCTGAACAAGATTAAAAAAAAAGCACACACACACCCCAGCTAAAGCATCATGAGAAAGAAGCTATGGCCTAGAACCAGGTTCTTCTTAAAAATGAGCCCGCACACTGTAGCTGTGAGAAAGTGACCTTTCACTTTCTGAAGAGGCAGCAGGTACCAAAGGGTGACTGACGTAATGAAGGCACAAAACACTCTCTCACTGAGGCAGAGGAAAATGCCTGTATTTCTATTTTCATACAATAGGCATCAATAAACGTTGACCAAAAAATAAGGGGATAAATACATCCAGCTCAATTCATTGTTTTATTCTGAAGATAGGAGGGAGTTATGACTTAAAAATCTCATCTTTAAAAACAGTGATGAGCGTGAGGTCTGGAGATGATAAATATCAGCCTCAGCCAGCCTCCCTGAAGAAACCCTGAGGGACACAGAGGACAAACTAGTGGTTGCCAGGGGGGCGTGGAGTGAGGGGGCAGGCAAAACAGGTGCAGGGGATTAAGAGGCACAAACTACTAGGTATAAAACAAGTAAGTTACAAGGATGGAATGTACAAAACAGGGAATACAGCCAATATTTTATAATAACTTTGTATGAAATGTAACTTATAAAAGTATCATATTACCATGTTGCAAAACTGAAACTAATATAATATTGTAAGTCAACTATACTTCAATTTAAAAACTTGTACCCTTAGGGAGGCCTCATAGGATCCTGGAACTCAACAGAATGAACTTGGAAAATCGTGACAACATCCCACAGTATGTATCAGTCTCTTCCATTTCCATAGGTCGGCCTTTCTTTAGGCTCTTCTACAAGGAAGCAACATTGGGAGATTACTGACTGTGCCAAAATAGTTTCCCCTCAATCCCAGGACAAGTAAACAAATTCAACCCCATGTCTTAGTTGTCCCCAGAGATCTACAAGAGAAGACCTATGACTCAAAGAAATAACACTTTGGAGCAGGCACAAGTTAAAGCTGTGCCTTCTTTCTCTGGGGAAAACTCATACACAAGCTCCCAGATCCAAGTTCTGAAATGTTTTCGCAAATGGTGTAGAGAAAAATTCATCTCACTTTCTCAGCTGCCCTCAAAGCTCTGTTTGCAGCCACTTGATCAGATTCAGTCTCCTTGAGATGTGACAGACACCTCGCAAAGCAGAGCTATCGTGCATTTCACGGAAAGCCTCTCCCTGGAAGGCAGAGTTCCTTGGAATGGTACCACACTGGCCAGAAACCCTTACTTCCTGCAGTGCAGCATCCATCCAAGAAATAGTCTCTCTAGGACCAATACTGCCAAGAACAATACAGAAAAACATGTTGGCATTCACAAGCTTTGAAGGTAGCCCAGAAACTGAGATTCTCAGCCCACTCACAGAAGCAAAAGACACCCCCCTCCCCACTTCTTTGTCTAGATTACCTACCACTTACCTGAGAGATTTAGCCAGCCCACTAGTCACTAGTGAACAAAGACTAGCTCAAGGAAATAGGTTTTTCAGGGGAAGAAAAAAAAAAGCAGCTCATGCTCAAGAGTCAGAGACTTAAGCAGAGTCAGATTCTTCTTAGAATGGTACCTCTCAATGCTGCCGGACCAGACTCTGCAGTGTCCATCTTCTACTTTGTGACTGAAGTTAGACACTCAGGACAAGGGTCCCCAGTAGGTCAACTAAAACTAATTAACTGATCTCAGTCTTGATCCAGTAGCATGCACATGTTTGGTAACGCTAAGTCAAAGTTAACTCAAAGGTTGTCTCACCAACCTTTCAACTGCCCTTGGGCTAGAGAGCGTAAGGGTGTGACCAGAGGTGATTATCATGGTCCCCTTCCTAGATCTCTATCCCTCAGCCTTTTTAACAAGGAAAGAATAAGTATACAGAAGCGACAAGAGATCTAAATACTGACAAGTATTGTTATAATGTTACTTCTTTCCATTTAATGGCAGGAAGCCTTGGTCAGAACTTCCTAAATTTCTTTCCGTACTTCTCAGTAACTACGACCCAGCCTAACATCCTTACAAACTAATTAACGCCCTCTACCTTCTTTCTGGCTAGAATAACTCCTTACTATAAAAAAGAGGGACTAAACTCTTAAAAGGATTACTTTATTTCAAAATATTTACATATTTTAATCCATAAATATTCCCTAAATAATAAGTGTTTTGGTACAGTGGACTAATAATTTAGCTTATGAAACTATTAATGGCTGGTTTAATGCAATTTCATATGTGACCAACTTATATTTTGGACTAATCTAGACAATGATATTTCCACACACTAGGCTCAGTTTCATAAGCCAGATTTGCAAATATTTTAATAGAAAAATTTGATCTGAAGAAGAAGACTGGCAAACACCCTGGAAAAAATAATGTTAGAGATTGGAATCACAGCGCCATCAGGAGAGGCAGAGTAAAATTAAGAAAGATGGGCAAGGAGAAAATATCTAAATACCTTTTAAATTAGATTTGAAAAGGAGATGGAGGAGCAATGAGCTGTAAAGATAAGACAAAGGCAAACTTTCAGATTTCCAGATAAACAAGCAGACATCATTCACACCCAGTGAGCTACGTGACGCAAAGAGGTCATCAAGCCTCATGAGGAGCAATGCTCCCACCTCGCACGTTAATTATGAAAGGAAGTCTAGTCCTTGTCTGCCATATAGCTAGTTAGATTTCCAGTTTTCCATCTCACTGCTCTAAGGAATCATTTATGTTGGCTCAAGCCACCAGAGACTAATGGATATTCCCCACTCCATAAACCAGCCGCCACATTCATGTGTTTCTATGGAGAGGCTGGGGAGGGGAACACACACACAAGGTTTTTTACATAACCAAAAGTACCAGTCACCAACAGTGCCGATGGGCATGCACTCCCACGTGTAAATCCAATGGGCATATATATCTCTAAAGTGTTGTTGTTCACCTTAATAACTTAGGCAGATGCCTATCAGTTCTGGTTGTGAGCACAAAGCTGCACCAATGAGGAGAAACTCGAAGCTGCATTGAGACTAATCCTTGCGTCACAACAAATTTGAGAAAATAAACTTTGACCTTCAGGTCTGCTAAGGTTCCTAGGACAAAGAAGCCTGGCTGGCTGGTCAGGACCCAGATCAATTAGAAAGTTGAATCAGATTGCTTGTGGCTTTTTCTTTCTAGCAAAAATACCAACTCTGATCATTTTATTTTTCATCAGTACCCACATCAAGGAAATTTTCTTATTATCACTTAGAATTTATCTTACAAAGAGTTAAAGCACAAAAAATAGGGGAAAAGAGCAAAACAACTAGGCTATTTTTCTCACATTTAAAAAAGGCAAAAAGAATACTGAAATTTTAAATAACTTTTCACCTGACTGATAAAAAAGTTCAATCACTGTTTAAAGCTGAGCATACCAGGTTTAACCCAAGATACCAGCCACTCAATGGCACCATCTTTTACTTAACTGAGTAGACCAGTCACACTTAGAGAAAAAGATGGAAATCTAAGTCATACAATTTTGAATTAAATTCCAAGCTCCATGAAATCAGCACCAGAATAAAATGAATTGTTGGTTATTCTAGCTTCATCAAAATAAAGTTCAGATGTTTATGCTTGTGGCTTTTTTGTATGCATATCTGCTTTTCTGAGTGTTTTTTATAGTTGGTGTTGTCTACTGAGTTCAGCAAATTCCAAGATGATGCTGGCTAGAAATTTTGCTCTCTAGCTTAGAACTCAGAGGTAAGCCTAATCAAATTTATTCGGCAATAAAGCCAGAAATTCAGTTGTCATGACCCTCTCATAGACTCAGGCTACTCCTGTGGTAATTTCCAATTCAGGAATAGGAAATGAATCTCAGGTGAAAGCATTCAGCTCGTCAATGTGAAGCAAACCCAAGTTCTTCTACAAAATGGTATCAACCTAGACTATTCCCATGCCTGAGTCAGTGTAGAGAGTTGTCTCTCTGTGAACAATGATTCCCTGCAATTCATGGAGAGTCATTTACCCAGCACCGTGGAAAAGTCAACATTGCTTTTTGGTGGTGGGTAGAAGTGATACATGGTGTTTAACTTTTCTTTAATAAAATCTTTTGTGAATAAGAGCACTCATCATTTTTGAAAAGACACAGTATCTCCTTTGTATTGTTTTTCTTCTAATACAATAATTCATTTTTTAATCCCCTCTCTAGTTCTTAAAGAAAGCTGCAAGAGGGAAAACATAAGAATAAAAGCTCTATGGTAGCTGTGAAAAACAACAGTCTAGCAGACACTGGAGGAAATGGGACACAGAATGGGAGCTCCCAAAAGCTGTCCCCAAAGAACTGTCACCATTTGATCTGTCTTGCAGCTCACTGAAAAGCTCCATTCTCAGGGCCTTTCTTTATTTGACACGATTTAGAACACACCCTGTGCAAACAGTCCTATCTACAGGACATTTGTCAAAAACAATCAGCGGCAATTGTTTAACATTGCTGCTGCTTGAGGCAGCATCGCCAATCGGGGTTAAACAAAAAATTTAAAAGAAAAAACTGGGTAACGACATGTCTACATGAGCTTTGAAAATTCTGAAATATTTCTGGCAGCAAGAAAGTCATGTGTCTGAGCAAGGCTCTGTGCATACCCAGGGCTGTGTAAATGTCCAGAAAAGACCCAAGAAAGCCATGATTTTACACCCTCGGCTGACCATGAGATTCTGCCCAAGCAGAGAGTGATGCTAAAACAGATTTATAAATAACATGCCATAGCATTGAAAGTGTGCCCCAGACACACACTTAAATACACACACACACACACACACACACACAGAGTCCATTAGCAAAGTCTTGAGAGTCTTACTAGTTCAAAGAATTTAAGGAAATCTCCATTTACTCATTAGCTGATGACGAAGCTAACCAAGCAGAGACTTCAGTGGCTACACATAACTTTATAGACTTTACACAGACTTTACAGAATTAGCTCAGGAATATCACTAAATAAATAAGCAAACAGTAATAACAAATAAAAATAACTCAGGTGGGGTGAGAGGGGAGGAATAAGGAGCAATATGATTTCTAGAGTTGTCACATCATACTATTTAAGGTGCCCAGATTGCAATAAAAAACTACAAGATATACAATGAAAGGAAACATATAACCTACACACAGGAAAAGCATCAGTAAGAGAAACCATCCCTAAGGAAGTTCAGATGTTGAAGTCACTAGACAAAAGTTTTTAGGCAGCTATTAGAAATGCATTCAAAGAACTAAAAGAAACTGTACAATGTATAAAAGGAAATTTAGAGAATAATGTCTCAATGAATAGAGATCATCAATATGACATAGAAATTAGGATGGAGGAGGAGGAGGAGGCAAAGGAGAATCCCCTGTCCTTGAAATCTGACCAAGTTCCTCATTTCTCACTTGCATTGTCTTAAGTCCTTGACTTTCTTCTAGCAAGCCTGTTTGGCCAGGTTAGCAAGAGTCCCCCTGCTCTTACTATCTCCTCTTAGATATTCCACATCCACTGACACGTTGACTGTCTGTTGGCTATAAATCCCTGTTTGTTCTTGTTTATTCAGAGTTGATACCAGGCTCTCTCCTCTACTGCAGTAGTTGCAACTGTCTTCGATAAAGTTTTCCTTGTTATTTTAACAAGTTAGAATAATTTTTCTCCTTATCCCCATATAAACACAACTGAGAGAATCTGTCACTACAGACAAGCCCTACAAGAAACACTAAAGGGAGTCCTTCAGGCTGAAACGAAGGACACTAGACAGTAACTCAAACTCATTTGAAGAAATAAAGAGTATCCTTAAAGGTAAATACATAGGAAAATATTAAAAAATAGTATAAATATATTGTTTACAATTCCTTTTTACTCCTTTCTGCTTTTGAAAAACCAACAATAAAGAAAGAATTATGGGGGAGGGTATAGCTCAGCGGCAGAGTGCATGCCTAGCACGCATGAGGTCCTTGGTTCAATCCCCAGCACTGCCATTAGAAATAAATAAATAAACGTCATTACCTATTCCCCCTCCAAAAAAAAAGTTCAAAAAAAAAAGAAATAATTATAAAACTGGGTTGTGGATTATAATGCATAAAGATATAATTTGTATAACAATAT
Organism: Vicugna pacos; assembly: GCF_048564905.1. NCBI lineage: Eukaryota > Metazoa > Chordata > Mammalia > Artiodactyla > Camelidae > Vicugna > Vicugna pacos. The sequence continues at coordinate 17,943,355 of NC_133015.1, read as the reverse complement.
CCACAGAGGCAGGAAGTAGATTAGTGACGAGCAAGGGCTTGGAAGAGAGAAATGGTTGCTATGCTATGGTCTTCTTTTAAGGGTGATAAATATCTGGAATTAGATACTGATGATGGATGTACAACTCTGTGAATATGCTAAAAAGACCACTGAATTGTACACGTAAAAGAGCGAACTTTATGACATGTGAATTATACCTCAACAAAGCTACTATTTTTAAAAAGTCATTTCTTATCAATATCTTCTTAGATGATAAGCATGAAAACATTTCCTTTGAGAATAAAAATGTCATTTATTTCTTCCTAATATCACCTTCCTAACCTTCATGGAAAAGGACACAAAATATCAGGTTCCACTCTACTTATTTCTTATAATGCTTAAAACCTAGCTTTTAGTTTATGTGTATTCAATGTTGACTTTTCATTTTCATTCATTCATTCATTCAGGAAATATTTGTTGAGTGACTATGGTATGTCAGGCATGGGGCCACACACCAAAATGCAGCAGTAGTCCCTGTCGCCAGAAGGTTCATAAAGGACTCAAAGAAATAAACACAAAATGTGTTGAGATAAAGATGTGCCAACTGCCACCATCACATCTTGCCTTCTACCTTCCTGTACATACAAATATTCTGCCTTCTCTCAGTTCACTGCAGATTATTCTAGCTATTCCTTAAGCCCAGCGCCACATTCTACAAGGCTATTTCTCGAACAACTGTCCTCTCTCTTCTGCATCATCAATTTTTCGCTCTCACTAGATTATTCCCATCAGCATATAAACCCTCAGATATTTCTCCCCCATATATTTTTTTTAAAAACTCCTCTTGGCCTCACTTCTCTCCTTCAATTACTTCTTTTTTTCTATCATTTCCTGTACGGCAAAACTCTTTGACATGGTGCTCAGTTACTTCCAATTTCTCCACTCTCGTTTTCTCTTGAACATGACACCGTTTTTACCCTCACTGCATCACTGAAACTACTCTTCTCAAAGTCACCAGTGACACAAACACCACACTCCCGGTAATATCCCTGCTTTCTTCCTGCTCCTTCTAAGTCTCTTTCGCTCAGATGTTTTATCTCCCCAATCTCAAAAGATGGGAAAGCCCCAGAGATCAGAGGTTGGTCCTCTTCTCTCTACCTACATTCATTCTCTACTTCATTTCATTCAGTCACAGACCTTAAGTACATCCATATGCCTCAAGCTTAGGTCTATAACCGGAACCTCTCCCTGATCTCCAAACCTGTATACCCACCGGCCTACTGGATACTGCTGACGGATGCCTAATAAAAACCTCAAAATCCCTGTGTCCAAACTGAGCTGCTGATGCTCTCCCCAAAACAAATCCTAAAATCCTCCACGTCCCATTCAAAGCAACCACACCCTTCCACCCAAGGCAAAAGCCGTAGCTCCTCTTTCGGGTCACCTCCTACATCTGGTCCATCAGCAAATTCTGTCAGCGTTACCTTCAAAACACATCAAGAATCTGAGCACGTCTCACCATCTCACTGTCATGACCTTGACTTACAGATCAAGGTTACCTCAGTTACTTCAGTAATCTCGTCACTAGTGTCTCCCCTTCAGAAGAGTCTATTTTAAAATCAGTCAGATCATGTTACTTCTGTGGGCAAATCCTGCAAAGATGACCTAATTCCCTCAGAGTCTTTCCTATGATATAAAAGATCCCATGCACTCAGCCTTGCATTCCTTCCCCTCTCTCATCTTCTGTAGCTCTCGCCTTCTCCCCACTGCAGCCACACTGGCCCGCCTGCAGGTCCCTGAACATCTCAGGCGCACTTCCACATCAGGACCTTTACACTCGATGGACCCTCAGCCCAGGATGCTCTTCCCCCAAGCAGCTCCTTGACTTTGTTCAGACCTTTATTCAAAATTCACCTTCTCAGTGAGCCCTTCCCTGGCCACCCTATCGTATTTCAATATTCCCCCAGCAACTTATTTTCTCCCTCATTTTTTTTTCTGTACTTATCACTAAAACTAGATCTCACTCAGCATCTTATTTATCATCTGTTTCCCTCTCTAGAATGAAAGCTCCATGGGGACAGATATTTTGTCTATTTTGTTCACAGGGTACCCCCAATGCATGGACTACGTGCAAGTCACACGGCACTCAATAAATGAGTTATTAAATGATTCATAAATGAAGGCAAACATGATACTATGAAAACAAGGAAGAAAGAGTGGAGTTCCCATAGAAAATAAACATGTGTTTTAGACACAGATCATAATTTGTCTCTCATATTGTGACAAGTTCAACAATCTAATTCTTACTTATTTTTCAAGCTCCAACTCGTATTTCTCCTTTTTTCATGAATTCTTTTGAGTCCTAGGACTCTGGGACTCTCTCCTTTGCTCATCTCCTAAACCCTCATAATTGGCATTAATCAGTTACCACTAAAGACCCTGTATAGTACTTTGCTATATGTATGTGCATGCAGATATACTTGCAAACTATTTCTCCAACCCTCTGCCATCTCTTTCAGAATGTGACCCTCATCTTACTCTTCTCTGTATCTGCCAGTTCCCACTACTGAGAATTCATGCAATTCTGTGCGTGTGTTTGGTCTATTTTTACTGGACAGAGCATCAGGATGTTTTAAAACATCAAGATTCATCAGTGCTCAGAGCGCTGCGCACTCCTGGGGCTCTCCCAGCAGAAATCTCTCTGAATTACAGGAGATGATGACAATGGTAAGGCTGGGGGTACAGCTTTTCTCTTTTTTCCCCTCATTTTTTTTCAATTGTGGAAGCATATATATAACATAAATTTTTAGTGTACAGTTTAGTGGCAGTAAGTGCATTCACATTGTCGTGAAGCATCATCACCAACGTCTTATATAAACAAGTCCTTTAAATGCCTGTTGCAGAAGCAGAGGAAACCTCTTCATACTCTGCCTTATATGACACCATTATATCAGTTACAATCCCCCCAAATTCCTGGGGGTTGAAAGTTATCCTTGTATTTTTTCAAGTTATCCCAGGATTTTAAGGGGCATAATTACTGGGAAAAAGTCACTATAAATAGCATTGAAAACTAGATAGAAATAGGAAAATATAGAAAAATATCCAAAAATATTCAAGGAAAATTTGGCAAATAACTTTTAAAACTATTGCAAATAAAACTAAAGATAACTTCCAGTGATTTTACATAACCAAGAAAGCTTCGGCATAACAAAGTTTATTTTCATTACCCAGAGGTTACGTTACAGCTCTATGTCTTGCAAGCACTTCACAACAAATAATTCTCTGCATACGTATAACTGAATTGCCTTGCTGTGCACTTGAAACTAACATTGTAAACCGACTACACTTCAATAAAAATATGAATTAAAAACATAATTCTGTGCAAAAGATGTTTCCATCCGTCCATTTAACAGCTGCCCTCCACAAGAAGTGGCCTCTTTATTTGCATGCCAGATAAATGAACAAGGCAGCTGAACCGCTGTAACCAAACTCTTTATATCACCATTAGCTGCCAGAGAACAGTACCCTCCCTTTAACCACACTCCTTTTCCTCTCCCCATAATAGTTTTTTTAATCATAAAAAAATTATAGGTTTAATTTAATAAAGGTATATTAAATCCATATGCCTAACTTCAAGAAAAAGCATTGGGAAAGTTTGCGTAAAAATAAGGGAATAGAACATGTTTTGTGTGTTAGGAGTCACAGAAAGATGCCTAAGAAATCCATGTCAACACTCGAGCTTGCATTTTTGAATAAATGTCACATTAAACTATATACTGGGCTTTCAGTTGCTATCTCTCGTGATGACCTTGGGATCTGACCCAAATGAGCAGGCAAAAACATTGTTTTTATTTACAAATCTACTGCCTTTAGAAGCAAACAGATGCAAATGTAAGAGCAACACACTTACAAATGTCACCACGACTATGGAGAATGCAGGTGTTTCAAAATAAGAAAAAAAACAGGGGTGCACATCATTTAACAGATTCACATAGTTGAAGGTAAGTGTCCAAAGGCACCTACGAGTCAGCCTCAGGTTCCCTCCATAACACAGCGATCTGCAGACCTGGCTTCACGCAGCTCCAGCAGGAGCCCTGGAGAACTCTCTCCCCAGAGACCCACCGGGCCCCTCACACGGGTTGTAGTCGCCTCCCAAGGGTAGGCCGGGCACCATAAAGGAGCAGATGGATGCGCTCTGCTCAACTACCTTCATCTTCCCAAGGTTGCGCTGACCTACGCAACACTCCTTTTCCTCCCCTGTCTTTTCCTAACCTCCACTTCAATTTTTTATGAGTGTCCTCAACGGAAACCTTAACTAAGCTGTTAGTTAGCACCTTAGCCCAGGACGTGAGTTCTGCTGGGTGGTTCCAGGTGCTAGCTAATTTGGTAGCTGTTCCTGAACAACTGAGGTTTGTGTAAAGATGATGTCCTGAAATCCTGGAAATAAGAAAAGGAATTCTGCCAATCATTAAGGATTAAACCACCGTTTTAAAGCTGACGTGAAATTTAGTATTAAATTCATTACTGGAGTAAGACACAGCCAACGTAGTACCCGTAGAGGGAAACTACAAGCACTTAACGCTGAGGCTGTTCTCCTGGACTCTAGTTAGCTGGTTTCCTTAAAGCTGTATCCAAACACGGTCCCATCCGTCAGCTGCAGTCACTTGCTGCCTCAGTCACAAAAGCCCCCTGTCATCTCTGGACAGGATTCTGACAGCTTCCAGAGCATCAGTTCTGTCACTAACACTTATTTCTTTTCAACCCACATAACATTATATTAATTTAACCAGGCTAGCGACATTCTTTTTCTGTTAAGATCAACCTTGAGGCCAGACCTGCCCTGACTCGGCGGTTCTCTGCAGGGTCCGTTTCGAGGGCTCCCCCTCCCACCCCTCTCGGCCGCCTTGGTCGATGACTCCGTTTGCAGCAGTCGCGCCGGGAACAAGAAACTGTCTGTCTCAGTTGACACTCCGTTAACTTTGGAGGTGAATTACTTTAGAGGAGTGCTTCTGCTAAATTGTAGCTGGCACATTCAGGTTGATTACCGCCCTTCCATCTGACCTGACATGTTTCTCTCTCGGGCAGTAGGAGCAGCCACCTCTCGCTCAGGATGCCCACCTCTCAGAGGAGGCGGCGGCGAGCAGCCACCTGAGCTGCCCGAGTCGGAGAGCACCCCCACACGCTCTAAACACTCATCCCACGCTGAAGGTGTAACGTGGTTATTTTCCACATGTTGGATACCATAGGAATTTTTATTGATTCATGTAGAAATGACTTGAAATGTGTTAGCATTTGCTGGTACTTTTTAAGCTCAGTTAACCAGCCTGTGTAGGACACCATGCAACACTGACTGGACTTGAGATCAGCTGGAAATGGGAAATGAGAGAAAGCCATATAGAAGAGGATGCAGAGTGAGTTGGTGGGCGGTGAAGACTTAATTTGTGAAAGGAATTTCACGAGGGGGGACCAGATGGGAGGAGCTTGCAAGGTGGAGGAGCAGGGAGAAAAATGAAATTGGTGTTAAACACGCTGCATTTTGAGATGTGTGAGGCACTCATGAGATGAGAACTGGGAACTGAAAGTCAAAAGGGAAGTAGAGGCTAAAGAAACGGTTTGAGAATGATCATCCCAGAGATCGTTACTAAAGCATGGGAGTGGTTGAGATTCATAGAAAAGAGAGAACAGAGAAAGGAAAGAGAACGCTAACTACTAAGACACGTTGCCATGCCTCTTTTGTCTGTCTCTTTTGGAGCACAAGTCCATTCATTCACGGAAGAGTGGGTAATTTTTGTGACTAGAGTTTAGGATGGATGGAGAGACAAAGAGGAGACTGAGACATTTCAGTCAAGGAAATCATTTTCTCAGCTACAATAAGAGACAATAAGATACAGATTTTAGCAAGTCTGGCTAAAATTGTCTGTATCACCAATGCCCCTTAAACTTATTTTATTCACACTGGACAAGGGAGCCTGGTAATCTACTAGTCAAATCTAGAGAATGAAAAATCTAAGCTCAGTTTAGTTTTTAGTTTATCTATGGTGAAACAACAAAAACCCATCTATATACTTTTCTTGTAAGATCTTGGAAAGGTTCACACAGGATTTTGCATATAAGCACTGATAGAGTCAGTCATAATCATTACCTTTCCCATGATAATAAAATTTGGATTACAAATTTTAACTTTTCCTTTAAAGTTACTCAATTCCACTCAATACTAGGCACAAGGAACTTGATTTCTACCTGCTACCGACCAACCATTCTGAGGATTTCTAGAATGTAAGAGTCTTTGTGCTTACACGTGTCCTATACCTATAAATCTATCCTTGTCCTGCACAATGAAAACCACAGATTATTCACTTATTTTCTGCTCCAAACCTCTGGACACTCAAAATTCTTTTACCAAGTCCTACAAGCATTTGGCAGAGTCTCACTGAAAGCTGCAGTTCTGTGTATTTATCTGCTTTTGCTAACACAAGCACAAGAGAACAAAGGTTACATCAACCACCTTCTAGGCTTTGCCCCATCACTCCCTCTCCTGGAGCCCTACCCACTCAAACCCTCAGAGCTTCTCACGAGGCTGAAGCAGTAGTTACATTACAGGTAAGCCACCCAGCAGAGAGACTCCCAAACACACACTAGAGAAGGTATTTTCCTCTGTCTCCCATAACAGCCTGAGGTGATACACAGTCCTCAGGGTTGGTGGCCCTGCTCCAGGAAATCATCCAAGAACCCACATTCCTTCCAGATTCTTGTCCCACTCTCTCCAAGGGTGTTGTCCTCAGTCCCATTTTCAGAGCTGACAAACCACACCACAGTTTGCAAGAAGGGGAAGGAGAAAGCACATGTTGCTTCTGTTCACACCTGGTTGGCCAGAGGTCGGGAAATGTAACCCTTAGTTGGGCAGCCATGTGTCCCTGGAATTGGGGGCAGGAGGGCTCCTTAACTGACAGGAGAAGAACTGAAAGAGAAAATGGATGTGGGGGGACAATTATAAGTCTTTGTCACAGCTGGTTCAGATTCAGGTGTAGAGAACACGAGGTCCATCCAGTCTGGGCATTTCTCACACCAGATTTCTTGTGACGCCCCTGTCACTGCTGCAGTGCTAATCTGTCAGCTGGAATCTTTTCCAGTCTCAAGGATTGTGCCAAGTACTTTAAATACATTAACTCATTTAACTCTCATAACAAAGGTATGTAGTGGATACGATCATGCCCATCTTAGAGATAAGAAAAACTGAACTTAGAGGAGTAAATCAACCTTCCCAAGCTCAGACAGCTAAGTGGCAGAGAGCGGACGACCGAGTAGAGTGAGGTGGTCACGTGGCTTCTAGGGAGATTTGAAATAAACTAGACCATGGAGAAAGCTCTGAGCTAATGAGAACGGAATTGAAAGCTGGGCTCCCATGGGGAACCAGAGTGGAGACAGGGAACCAGGATGAGAGCAGAAGGCTGCTCTGACTGGAGGATGCGTGAGGCTGGAGGTACTGGATGAGCCGTGGTCCAGTCTCTCCAGGACACTGAAAGAGTTTGATCTCTCTGGGGCCCACCAGACCCCGAGTCTAGACATAACATGTCATTTTCTGCCCAGCGCCCTGGAGCAGGACTCCTGCATGGCGCCACAGTCAGTTTCCATGTTTCAGGACCAGGAAGCGGTCCTGTCTGTGTTCAGTCACTCAGCACATACACTGTGTGCCATCCTTTAGTCAGAATCTGTCCAGGCCTTTGGACTGTGGAGATGAGCATGAGCATGAGCATCCTCCCCTCACAGAACATGAAGTCCAGCAGGGAAAACAGACAGCAGACATTGCGCTGCTAAGAACGCACAACAAACGTAATGGTAGGAAAAGTACTGGCTGGTGAGGGCCACCGCCTGCCTGATGTAAAGGGGCGGGGGGGCCACTCTTCCCGGGGAACTCAGGGAGCAGCATGCTATGAGGGAGTGACCCTGAAGCTGACCATGAGCAATGACAAGGATGAGATGAGATAACAACCAGAGGGGTACTCTGTGTAGACCACAGGACACAAAGCATTACCGCTTTAAGCCATTCTCTCTGATGGCTACAAAAAGAAGAAAGTATCACAGTTTTTTTTTTAAAAAAAAGTAACCGTATTATTGTACCACTGAATTTCTTCTCAGATTCTCATTTCTAAGATCCTCACTTTGATTTAGTTTAATTTGATCTTTATTAAGGACTGTCTTTTCCTGGTGATTCTTGCCTCCATAATATTGATGCTTTCATTTAATTCCTTCAACTTCGCCCATCTGATTCTCCTCCCCTGAAGCCACCAGTACTCATGACAGACAACACCTTGTAAATAACCGGTCGCTCTAAAATGTCAGTTACAGTCACCACTACTAACAAAGTAAACTGCAAGAATATTTGTATCCTCAGCCCGACCAGAGCACCCTGGAGCCCTCTCAGCCTAAAACACCTTTGGCAAATGTTCATAGGATCAGAAATGTACCATCATAAAAGAAAACAAAGTGACTGATAATCAATAGTTCTGATGTCATTACTCACACAAGCCAAGACTAGAGTCTGTTAAGTAAAGAATGGGGAAGACCACTCGGTGGGTGTCTCTGGAGTGTGGACCCTCATGACTGACCAAATTCAGAATTAACTCAGCTTAAAGAAACTACAAAGAGTTAAAAAAAAAATCCCCTGGCAAGAAGTAAGAAAGGGTAAAGAACTGAAGAAGCAGTACTTGCATCTTCAGAGGGTTAAGTTGTTGTCACCTAGGACTGTGACACTGTACAAATCAGAAATACTTTATTTCCCCCTGACACCTACCAACCACCCAACCACCTGCTATGTGCCACCCAGTGTCCTGGGTACTGAAAACACATTAACAGGTAGACACAGTCCATGCCATGTGGGCCACAATACACACAAATAAATCTTTGATTATAAACAGCAACAAAGGCTATGGAGGAAAGTTAATGGGTTTGATGAGCATTTTGAGAGAAGAGTATTTTTGGCTAGGGGGCCAGGGAAAAAATCACTGAAGAAGCTATTTAAGCCCAAAATGAACAGAAATAGGCCAACGAAGGGATAGGAGATGAGAATGGCAGTGAGCTTTGAAAGCAGAGGATGGGAGTTGACAACCAAGGCTATGGGAAGAGGAATCAAGGCTCCTACGTAAGCAGGGCACTGAGGCTACCTGTGTTCTGCAGCCAGAAGCCCAGCTCCCCTGGCGACGGCAAGCCAAGAGGGTCATAAAATCTCTACCTCTCAACCCAGGTCTCCAAGTTTACAGTGTCGTCTTCTGTCTTCAGAGTCAGATAGGAAGGAAGACGTTACCAACAGTGTGAATGCTGACTGCTGAGGTGGCCATTATGTCAATCCTTGAACTCTCCAGGTAGAATCGATCATTCAGTATTCTGGGTTCACGGAATACTTTGACCGCACTTTACCGTCTCACCACTGCTGTATTATAATTACATCTTTACAAATGTTCTCCCCTAGCTTTTGTGGTTACAATACACAGAAATGTTATAGTTTTATTTCTACCCCTGGAGTCTAGAATGCTGCCTAGAAAGGAGTAGCTATTCCATAAACATATAATAAATACATGAAAAAAGTCAGTGAGTCATTACGTTCTATAGAACTCCCTTATATTTCAAGGAGATATGGGTTTACATGCATTTTTTTATGTGAAAGTGTCTAAAGATAATAATGACAAATTATTTCTTTATATTATTGGTTGATTCTCAAAAATCTTAGTGAAAGAGAAAAGAAATTGAAAAATATGCTGATCCAAGCACTAAGTAGGCAATCGTTATTATAAAAATATCAGTGCATTACAGTCAGCTGAAGGTACAAAGCCCTCCACAGGCCACCTTACTTCAAAATAAAGGCATACATCCTTAAAAGAACGTCAACACTGACTTATTGTGTGCTCTCATTGAGAATATGATAGTTTCAACCAAAAAAGACTTATATTCCAAGCTAATAGCATATAAATGTAATTATTCTCACAAACGTTCTATTTGGAATCATTGCGTTTTGCACAACCATGCCAGCCGCCTGCAGTCGCTGAGACGCTCTCACCACCGACAATGGCTGGGTATCAAGTGTAATGGGACCAGACGCAGCAGACAAATTAAAATGTGTGTCTTTGTCGAATGATACTGTTTCAAGGGATGTAAGTGACATGGCAATTAATGTCTGTGAACAGCTGGTTTTAAAGATTAAAGAAAGTGATTATTTTGCCCTGCCAATGGACAGATCCACCTAAATGTGCTGAGATGTTGGCATTTTAAGATACACTTCCGTGAAATTCTATGGATGAGAGCACATTGTTTAAAAAAATTTAACCCAGTCTTACAACAAGAGGAGATCATTTTGAAGTATGGCAAAAGGCAGCTCAGAATTGCAATATATGAACCAGGAATTGTGTATTGCTGCTTATATGGTCAGAGCCAAATCACAGATTTATTAAAACAGGAAATCATCTGATTACAAAGAATGATTCAGATTCTTTTTGCATATGCTATTTCTTTTCTTCCCATAATAGTGGTCTTTAAAGTAGGGAGAGAGACAGAGACAGAGACAGAGAAATGTTCCCATGTATTAGCAGGACTCTTACCAGTAATAACAGGAGTGCTCCTCGAAACAGCTGTGTGATCACGAAGTCCCAAAGCCATGAATACAAAACACGTGCAAAGTCCAAAGAGCAATTTCTCTTTAAGCCAAAATGTCTCCACTAGCAAATCAGCATGGTGAGCTCTAGTGATCAAACCCATCATGGCGGAGCCTTGACATCCCAAAAGTATGTGTCCTGTGACCTTCCAGATTTTACAAATAATCAGGAATAATAACACAGAACTGGCAATGGACTGTGTTTTGAAAAATACTTTCAGAGGTAACAACACTCATCACTCCAAGAGACTTACTCCTTGGGAAATGAGGCCAGTTCATTGACACAGCAAATATCTACTGAGGTCTTTGTTTTATAGCAACTAAGGCCACTAGGAAGATGAAGGGAACCACACTGTAGATGTAAAGAGGGAAAAGGTAAGATTACCTGAAGGTAGAGTTGCTTTTTGGACTGGATATGGTACGTGAAGATGATGACAGTGGAATCATAGATGACGGCTATGTTTCTGGCTTAAGTAATCACAGGTATATAATGCCTTCATTGTGATACAGAAAATTGGAAGTGGGGAGGGCAGAATGAAATTTTAAAGAGAAAACAAGGCTCTTAAGGAAAATCTTCTTAAGATATTATTGATTGGAAATATAAGAAAAGATATGTCAACTGCCAAGTATCAGAGCTGCACCACAGCTTCAGGATATATGGCATTCATCATTTGCATGGATATGAACATTCAGGGCTTGATTTATTGGCTTTTTGAGTATCCAAGTGCAAGTATTAGGAGTTTCAGTGGGTGGAGACAAGAGTGAAGCTTGCAGATTGAAGCTGAGTAGATTCTTTGATATGCAAGTCAGGAAAAAATTACAAAATATTTACCCATCATCAAGTAGCTTATTAGCACTGTCACACCACATATCGTTGACAGTGAAGAGTCTAGGCAGGGATGTTCTACCATGTTAGTGCCACAGGCAAGACTCAAAGGCAAACAGAAATGTTTGGGGGGGGGAATTAAATGACTTCCCTGTAATATGTGAGGCTGAATGGCGAAGTCAACATCCTGTCCCACAAGCTCATGTAATAGAAAATCCTTGTTTACAGTATTGGTCTCTGTTATCATTGCACTAATTGGCATCTAAAAGTCATCATGTCTACCTTCATCTTTATTTAGAAACATCCAGATGTGAAATATCTTGATGGCACCCGGAAGCAGCTAATCAGTAGCGCAGGGATTCTTTCTGACTTGGAAAATCAGAACCTGGCAGATAAATGGGCTTTCCGTCTTGGCTCTCAAATCAATAGGTCAATTGGTTCTGGCTCCAAGTATTTAATATATATATTTAACCTAAAGATAATAGACTCTTTTGGCCCAATTCCATGAATCTCTATTAGTAAGCTATGTCTACAAGTTATTAAGAATAGTCCAAAAAATAGCTGACAGGATAATTTCAATAGTGAAAAGGCAAGGAATCACTTTCATACAGGATCCTAGAGACATTTCTGGTTCATTTTCCTCTCTAAGTCTAATAGATTCTACCCCTGTAATAGCTCTCAGATCTTTCTCCTCCTCTCTTCCCCAGACCCACTCTTACCATCTCACTCTTCAACACAAGGGTCTCCCTGCTCTCCAACACTCTTTCATTCATTCGGCATATATGAATTGAGCAGCTCTTTAGGCAGTGGGCACTATTCTAAATACTTGGGAACAAAACAGACAAAACTCCCTGTGCTGAAGGAGTTTACATTCTACTGGGAAAAACGTACAAACAAGAAACACAGTAAGTCAATGATATAGTATGGTAACAGGTGGTTAAGTGCTACGAAAAAACCAAAAAGGTAATAAAGTGAGGTCAGGAGGATGGAGGTAGCAGTGTGGGAGGGTATGCTACCATGTTAGGTACTCAGGTCAGGGAATCTTCCTGGAGAGGGTAAAATCTGTGCAGAGACTTGGCAGTGAGGGAGGGGCTGGCAAAGCAGATCCCCATGGGGAAAGCCTTGCAGGCAGAGGAGATGCCAGCACAAAAGCCAGGGGCTCGAAGATGCCCTGTGGCTCGAGGGAGGGAGGGAAGGAGGGAGGGGAGTAGGGAGGAAGGGGCAGGGAAGTAAAGTCCGGCTCTTTCCCACTTCCCACAGCAACACTCAGGTCAGAAATGTAGGAGTCACCAGAGATTTCGCTTCTCCACCGCCACTCATTCTATCATTATATTGTGTTGATTTTACCCCATCAATATCCTTCTGTCTTTATCTTATACTCTCATCATTCCTTACAGGGATTGTTGAAGTAGGTCTTATCTGTGTCCACTGGTTTTCAAACTGCATCCCTGTGAATTTCAGGAATTTCTCAGAAGTGATTCAGGGCTTGCGGGGGAACCCATTCATCATCCTGATAAGGAGATATATCACAGAAGGTTTTTCAACATGTTATACTGGAGTTGTCTCTGGGTGATAGGATTCCAGAGGCTCTCTACACTTTTTTTTTTTCAGAACTTTTTGTATTGCTTACTTTTTTGGAACAGTGTGTATTTATAATAATATTGCACAGTTGAACCTTGGACAAGGGGGGTTAAGGGTGCCTACCTCCACATAGGCAAAAATCTGCATATAACTTACAGCCGCCCCCTCCATACATGTGGTACCTCTGTATCAGTGGATTCAACCAACCTCAGATCATGTAGTACTGTGGTATTTACTACTGAAAAGAATCCATGTATAAGTGGACCCACACAGTTCAAACCTGTGTTATTCAAGGATCCACTGTAATAATTTGCATAATAAAAAAGTTAATAATAAACTTTTTCATCTGGGGGATGACGCCTTACCCTACTTCTTTCTTTTTTTTTTTTTTTCTATTTATTTCTTGACATGGAGAAAAGCACTACATTGTTGAGTACAAAGCAATCTATAAAATGATATTGAGTGTATATTACTTTTACAATTTTTTAAAAAACAGCAATGTTGTATTCTATATGTTCCAAACATTTTAGAAAAACTAGAACTAAAACCTTAATACAATCACATTTTTACATGGAAACTACCTTTGTTAATGCTGATTAAATCTCCTACACATTCTTGCCTCTTGATTTGTACTCTTCCCTACCAACTCGCCGGTCACATCAAGAATCCCAAGAAAAGACATTCATGCAATCATTTTTCTGTGTAAGCAGCTCTAAGGTAAGGGCAAAGGACCCACAAGATGGCACTGGAGAGACTGTATAGGGAGAGCCTGCCCTCCTCCAAACACCTTGTTATGGATATGAAAGCAGGGACTATAAACATCACCTTGGGGATTCTCACCATGGTTTTGTCCAGATTCCCAACCACAATATTATTGTCTATTTGTTGCAGTGGTTTAATACTTGCCCTTTAATTTCTATTTTCCACACCTGGAAGCCTGTTTTTCCTCATGTTGAAGTAAGTGCTTTATCATTTCACTCTCCCCCCTTTGGAATTGCATTCTCTTTATAATAAGGGGTTAACTGTGGACCTTTCCTTACACTTATTCCTAGAAAACCTGACCAGAAAAGCTCTCCTCAGTGAGCCCTCAGTGTCTTTATTTTATATCTAAGTCATCTTCCTAGTCAATGAACCTCCCTAAAAGATTAATGTAGTTTGAACTTTTATAGAGGAATATCATTTGTGCGCTGTCATATTTAGCACAAATGGTGCTTCAGTCACAGCTCAGTAATATCCCAGCATATTATTTCCAAGGCATTTGAGAGTTTAAAGAATTATTGAAGGGCACGCTGTACTCGTTCGGTAATCAGGCAGAGAGCACTGCCGTCTACATATGATTTCGACAAATGGAATCACCGCTAATTTCATCGCACATAGCAAAATAGTTGTGATAATAACCCAGATAACATATCCCACTGGAGGACATAGATGAGATAAGAGTCTTTTAGAAGACCTCCAAGAAGTATTGAAGAGGGAGTCCTAAGAGTTGAAGGCAAGATGCTGAGAAATCAGCTTCCCACGTTGAGGACATACCCTTGACGCTGTGGTTTTGTCAGCTCTGGGGCGAGGCACGGTCCCCATCTGGCCATCAGTTGTCTATAGAAGCAGCCAGGCTGCACTGCAACATGTGGCAGGATGAGGCCAGCAGAGCCACTGAAGAGGTAGAAGGGGGTGACCTCATTTAGAGGGGGGCCGTAACTACACTGAAGAGCAGGTATTTGGTGAGAAAATTCCGATTACTGCAGCTCTGTAAACAGCATAGGTGAGACCAGTTAGACTATTTTTTTTTTAAACATTTGAGCTGACAGATTTGTCTTAGAGGAAGGAGAGGTCTTGCTCACTGTCACATGTCACCAAATCGTAGTTTAAAGCCATCAGGATGTACGCTAATCAGACAGAGAGAAACCTACTGTCAAGAAAGTTACTTTCACCTATATTGCCCCAACTCTATTTCAGATGTTGACATTTTCTTATTAAGCTATCCACCCTAAGCCATGGTCTTAGTGAAGTCTCCACATTGCGAGAATCCTGAGAGCAGAGCAGGGATCTCTTCTGCTTCTGGATCAAGAAAGGCAGGATACTGCCTTTTGGGGAACTAGTTTATTCAAAACACATTACAATTCCTCCGCTTATTAAAAATCAATTCTCTGCTACGGGAATTAGTGAGAGACAGTCCCCTATTTAGACAAAAACTGCTCCACCCTTGGGACTCTTCATTGCCTCCCAACAACTCCACGACCCCTCCACTCTACCTGCTGCGTCTTTGCTCAGAGCCACCAAAGCAGTTTCCGCCTCTTAGAGCAGAATGCTCCTGGAATGCTCTGCGGGCAGCATCTTTCATAATTAAGGCAACGTGAAATCATTTCAGTAATATTTTGGTATCTGTCAACTTCTAGAAAAAAAAAATAGTAACATGGGCAGGTAGCACATAAAGCTCCTCTGAGTTTTAGGTTAGATATGAACTAGATGAGAACCATAAGGAGTATACAAACGCCAATAAACGGTTCACCCAAGTAGAGCGGAAGCGACTATTGCCAAAATCCTTAGACGTACAAGAGCCCCACCTTGCCGGGGGGGGAATACATTTCAAGACCCCCAGTGGATGCCTGAAACCACGGATAGTACCAAATCTTATGTTTACTATGTTTCCTCCTATACATACCTACCTACCATGAAGCTTAATTTATAAATCAGGCACAGTAGGAGGCTCACAGCAACTAATAATAAAACGGAACAATGCTAACAAGACCTGTAATAAAGGTTATATGGCTGTGGGCTCGCTCTCTCACATCTGGTGTTGTGCTCACCCTTCTTCCTGTGATGACGCGAGATGATCAAACGCGCACGTGATGAGACGGAGCGAAGTGAATGACGTGGGCGCGGTGACACAGCGTCAGGCGACGCTTACTTCACAAGCCAAAATGCTGACGCCGGGGTTTGCAGCAAAGAGAGGGCTTATTTGCAAGGCGGCCAAGGGCCAAGGGAGGAGCCGGAGGGGAGAACGAATCTCAAACAAAGGCACGGGGCTTGGGGGTATTTGGGGCATAAAGAATACAGCAGCGGCGCGGTGCGAGGCGTGGGCCGCCTGGGGAAAAGGCGCGGCGATCAGCCTTCTGCGCAGACGTAAGGAGGCGACAAATCGCTGCACGTTCAGGGGGGGCCGTTTCCGGTCCGCCGGCGTCCGGAGGTCACGGAGCAGCACTCGCGCATGCCCGGTGGGAGGCCCGGCGGTCCGAGCCCGTCCGGACCGGCTCAGCTCCAACTGGACGCGGCCGACTCTCCGCTCCGCTCGGACCCCAAGGCCTAGAAAATGACTCGGGCAAACGTCTTACTGGCTAGGCTGCCTGCCGCGTGGAGGACACGCTCAAGTCTTGAAATACCTCGACTGGTGAAGGCAGGGGAAATGGATTTAACGCACGGTTTTACTTGGGGTGATCCTGGACCATCAGGCCACGGCGGACGACGTCGCCAGTTTGGAATCCGGGTGGTGGGGACGGAGCGGACGACAGATTTCATCCCCGACTCAGGAGGGTGAGAGATTTTAAATGCATGAATTGTTTATTTCTGGAATTTTCCATTTAATATTTTCAGACCTTGGTTGACTTGGGATAACTGAAACCACGGGAAGTGGTAACACGGAAAAGGGGGGACTGTGGGTAAGAAGATGGTTTTTACAGATTTCCTTAACATACGGAGCCTGTATCTTACGGTATTTGGCATCTGGTGTTTAACCCCAGGAATATTTTCCAATACCTTACTCCTCCCCAGGTAATTTATCCTACGATGACTTCAACTCACCAACACATCTGTTACCCTGGCTAGGTCACTGTTCAGGGGTGGCCAGAGGCGTTAACAAGATCCAGCAAACTTGAAATTCAGAGTACTGGTTCACACGTGTTCTTTCTCCCTCTAGATATAAATGATAAGGAGCAACTGCACTGTGAGTTGCTCCAAGTCACTTTGCAGCCACTAGGAGAAATCACATTTTGGGATAAAGTTGACACTTTAGGAGGCAAAGTGGAGAGAAGGCGGGGGAAAGGCCTCAATAAAATGATTGAGCTCGAAATGAAGCCCCAAATCCTGGCTTAACTTTCTGTTTTTCAGTGACATAAAAAAAAAATCAACCTCTTTTACTTTCAAGGTAGTTTGAGACAGGTTTTCAGTGATTTGCAACAACAGTTTTAAACATACTGGTAGATCCAGAAAAAATTTGAATTATATCTGTTACAAATCTAAATCAAGAAGTACCACATCAAAGACAAAATAAAGCATTTTGGCCTATAATTTTCTACAGTACTTATCACCAGGCCACCCAGGTGCTGTGACCAAGTGAGCAAGTTAGAACAGGCTACCATATCATTTCTCAGGTTCTGCTGCCAAATACCCTTTTTATTCTTTTAATTTTTTGTCTCTGAACAAAACTGAAACTGAGGATTACATACAATTTTCTCTTTTATTCAAGGCCCAGATGGCAGACTGCAAAAACTTAATTTCTGGTCTCTCGGTAGAAATTTGAGGACTGTCAGCTCTTAAGATTTTAAGCAATACAGTCAAGTGACTATAGGCACTGTAGTCTTGGGAACTGTGCTGTCTTCAGTTTTATTGTTGCTTTGTTTTGTCCTTAATAATTGTAACATATCTTAATATTCATAGGCTGTCCTCAGAGAAAATCAGCAGGGTGCCCCCTGGTATCTGACAACATGGATTGTTTACAAGCCAAGGATCCCCAAGGATCGAGCTTGGAGCAGCTGGAGCTTCTGAGGACTGGTGTGATGGAGCTCAGTGAGCATGTGGGAACATTTGGGAACATTTGGGAATTGTGCCATGAGATGCTGCCTTGAGGGAGGGTTGACAATAGGAGAATAATGACATGTGACAGAGGCAGACGGGGACAGAAGGAATTCGAGTTGTCCATGGTACTTGGGAGAAGGCTTTTAAAGCTCATGGATTTGATTCGTTATTAGGTTTTAGGGAGGGGAGGGGACGAGTGCAGGCAGGACTCTAAGATGGACCCAGGTTCTCCTGCTTCTTTCCCCCACCCCATGCACACCCTGCATGGTCGTCAGTACTGCGAACCTGATGCTTTTTCTCCCACGGTTAGATTATCTTATATGACACAAGTCATTTTAAGAAAGAGAAGATTATCAAGATGTACACAACCTAGTGGGCTGAACCCTTTCAAAGCTGGGAGTTTTCTCTGGCTGGGAGCAGAAGAGGAAATTAGAGATTTGGTGCATGAGAAGGATTCAACTCACCATTGCTGGCCTGAAGATAGAGGAGCCCCATGGCAAGGAATGCAGGTGGGGTCTAGTTGCTGATAGCAAGTCCCAGCTGACAACCAGCAAAGAGATGGAGTGTCAGTTCTATGAATGCAAATAACAAATATGCCAACAACAAGCTTAGAAGCTGATCTTTTCCCAGAGTCTTCTGACAAGAACTCAGTCTTGGCTGACACCTCTATTTCAGTCTTGAATTCATCCTGAACAGAGAACCCAGCCATGCTGTGCTGGACTTCTGACCCACAGACCTGCGAGCTAATGAACAGGTGCTGTTTTTTTAAGCCTCTACATTTGTGGCTATTTGTTACACAGGGATAGATAACAAGTACATTTGTCAAATCAAAACAGTAAAGAGAGAAAATTATTTGGCAGGAACAGTGAAGAAAGCGGTAAGAAGGTAGAGCTGAATGGAGGAAACCTACTGAAGAAAAAGTTACTCTCATATTAAGGGCAAGTGGCAAACAGTTCAGTCACATAGTTCAGACCTACATATCTTGATACTGAACCCCTTACTGAGTCTGGGATAAGATCATTTATCAACACAGAAGATATAGGAAAATCACATCGGAATGAACACAGTCTTCATAATTTCTAAAACCCTGTGGTTCTGAACACTGGCAGCAACCTTTGGGAAAGACAAACTGTACAGCTTTCATGTGATAAGATCATATGATTTTCTCTTGTCATATGATCATATAAGAGTATGTTTAGTTTTGTGAGAAACTACCTAACCATCTTCCAAAGTGACTGTACCATGTTCCATTCCCACCAGCAATGAATGAGAGTTCCTGTTACTCCACATCCTCACCAGCATTTGGTGTTGTCCGTGTCCTGGATTTTGGTCCCCTTAATGGGTGGGTAGTGGTATCTCATTGTTGTGTTAATTGCATTTCTCTGATGACATTTGATGTGGAGCATCTTTTCGGATGCTTGTTTGCCATCTGTTTATCTTCTTTGGGGAGGTGTCCATTATGATCATTAGCCACATTTTTAACTGGGTTGGTTGTTGTCTCATTGTTGAGTTTGAAGAGTTCTTGGCACATTTGGGATAACAATTCTTTACCAGAATTGCAAATATTTTCTCCCTCCCAGTCTGTGGCTTGTCTTCTCAGTCTCTTGACAGTGACTTTTGCAGAGCAAATTTTTTCAGTTTTAATGAAGTCTAGTTTGTCGATTCTTTCTGACCCATGCTCTTGATGTTGTATCTAACAATTCACGCCAAACCCAGGGTCATCTAGATTTGTCTCCTATGTAGTCCTCTAGGAGTTTTACAGTTTTGCGTTTTACACTTAAGCCCACAATCCATTTTGAGTTAATTTCCGGGAAGGGTGTAAGGCCTGTGTCTAGATTCATTTCTGAGTGTGTGGCTGTTCAGTTGTTTCAGCACCATTTTTTGAAACGGAAGTTTTTCATTTCTCTACCTGCTAGTATGTTAAAGTACACTTGTTTCTAACAATAATAACAAATCTCTCTAAAAACTTAGGATGCAGGAGTTTCACATAAAGACCCAGCAACAGTGTTGCTTTTATTCGTTTCTCTCACAACTGCTCTCTGAGCTGGATTAGTGGTGTGACCTCATTTTACTAACAGGAAAGCTGACAGAGAGAAACAGGAGGAAAGCTGCCTGTTCACTCTACAAAGCCCACTGCAGAGTGAGAATTCACTCTAACTGCTGCCTGTGCACCTGAGTGCCTGGGCCATGAGGGTCTCCTGTTTCTACCCCATCATTCATAAAGCAACCAAGAGGATGCATGCTGGGTTCTCTTGGGCCTGCACTAAGGAAACACCGAAAAGTGATCTTTGTCTCATATTATAAGACATATGGGAGGAGAAACCCTGAGTGACCCAATCAGGGAGTATGAAAGCCCCTTCTCATCAGGAAAGGAGGCAGCTCATAGTTTGCGTCCTTGTACAACAAAAGCAAAAAATACAAGCCCTGTTCTTTTTCCTCTCTTTGGCAGTCATGCTGACAAAAGAACAGACATTCTAAATTGTGAGCCTGAATTGGAGGTGAAGAGAAAGAACAGTTGCACACCTTAAAATATTATGCTCGTTTATGAAAATGATTCTACAGGAAATTTATAATGAAAAAGCATACTGGGAAGTTGGCAAGTCGAGAGGTCTTTGTACCCGGACACATGTGAATAATTTCAGAAGCAGAAGGAAGACGATTAAATACTACCTTTCCTAATTGAACATAATACTGCTGATTTTTGTGATTTTTGTGATTTTGTGACATGATTTTTACTTGTACGTGACTGAAAGAAGAAAAATTTTATATGACAAATTCACTGATTCTTCAAATTAATACTCTGAGATTTGTGGGACTGTGTGCAGACCTTTCTGGCTTCGCAGCCTGGCCTTGCTGCCGACTCGCCTCGTTTGCTGGCTGCCCCGATCGCTCGGAATCCGGGCTGCTGTTGCACTGCAGTTCCCACGCAGCCGGCGGGCCTGACACCGTGCTTCCAACAGCTGTCCGTGTGGCCCCAAAGCCCTGGAGTCAAACTTGCGTAGTTGCACAAGTTGTTTATATGTTGACTCTAACAACTACATTTGAGAAACAATGACTCAGAAAGAGGAACCTTCCAAAAAGCCACTGGATTTTCTGCCAGCTTTTTTTTTTAAGTTCAAAAACAGCTTTATTAATGCACGCTTCTTTCTTCTTTTTTTTTTCAGATAGCAGTATTTTTTTTTCTTTTTTATTGAAGTCTAGTCAGTATATGGCTTAGTGATTCAGTTATACATTTATTCCTTTTCATATTTGTTTTCATTATAGGCTATTACAGGGTACTGAATACAGTTCCCTGTGCTCAACAGTAGGACCTTGCTGTTTATCTATTTTATATATAGTAGTTAGTATCTGCAAATCCCAAACTCCCAATTTATCCCTCCACTCCCTCATTCCACCCTGGTAACCACAAGTTTCTTTTCTATGTCTGTGAATCTGCTTCTGTTTTATAAATAAGTTCATTTGTCTCATTTTTTTAGATTCCAGATATAAGTGATATCATATGGTATTTTTCTTTCTTTTTCTGGCTTACTTCACTAAGTATGATAATCTCTAGGTCCATCCATGTTGCTGCAAATGACATTATTTTATTATTTTTTATGGCTGAATAGTATCCCATTGTATAAATATACCACCACTTCTTTATCCAGTCACCTGTTGATGGACATTTAAGTTGCTTCCATGTCTTGGCTGTTGTAAATAGCGCTGCTATGATGGTTAGGGTGCCTGTATTTTTTCGAATTAGCGTTTCCTCCAGATATATGCTCAGGAGTCTACCAACATTTTTAACACAGAGAAAGGTTTTAATTAATATACAGCTAACTCGATCTCCTGCCCTAATGTATTTTGTAAGTGTGATTTTACTTTGCTCCTAAAACTAAGCTTGTAATATCTCTATCAAAGTTCTTATTTTTCCTCCTTCCCGGTGACATTCACCCCTGCTAGGACTTAAACTTCTTTTCCTCGATAAACATTTTGTCTCTGTACTAACCTCTTGTACTATGTCAGCATCTTCATCTTTAGCTACATCCTGAGAAGACAAAAGTAGGGTACCCGGGAGTTAGAAAGATCACAGCTTGCAGTGGGGAGGACATGGTCAAGGGGACAGTCATATTTGTCACATATGAGCTGAGGGACTTTGGACAAGTTCCCTCACAGTCACCCCTACGCCATAGATTTTGCAGCAGGATTAAGTGAGACACTGCCTGTAAGACTCACAGCACTACGCGAACAGCCAGTGTGGAATTGGGTTCTGATTTCAGTGAATCCACTTAACTTCTGTGCCTCAGCGTTTTCGTCTCTTAAGTGGTAGTGACGATACGTGGAGTAGCTCTGAAATGGAAGTAAGACAAAGCGTGCAGAGTGTGTGGGAAGCGCGAGCACTCAGAGAACGTCAGCCCCACACCTGGGATCAGTGCAGAGATGGCCCCACATCCGGGATCAGTGCAGAGATGGCCATGGGGAGAAGTTTTCTGGGCTGGAAAACACTGTGATTTTGTTTTTATTGTGAATCGACGCATCATATGTCTTTTTATGATAATGGCAGAGATCCCCACTCATCGACTGGTTCCTTTTAAACAAGGCAGAAACCATCACCGCCTGAAGGTGTTTAGATTGGTGTTTGCTCAAGTGCACCCTAGGGCACGTTCATGCAGGGCGTACTGGTGTCAAAGGGGAGGCAGTTCAGAGGTCAAACATGTTTTGAAAATACGAGTTAAGCAGGGTTAAACAAATCCCTTGAACCTAGAATATTTTAGAATTTTTAACGTGCAAATGTCCATCACGAACCTCTAAAAAGGTAATATACTGTAGATTGTTCTCCAAAGTCCATGAACCCGCTGTTGACATGCCCCTAGGGGGCACGTCTTAAGAACACGTTGAGAGAGGGAGGTGTAGCTCAGCGGTAGAGCGCATGCCTAGCATGCGTGAGGTCCTGGGTTCAGTCCCCAGTACTGCCATCAATCAATCAATCAACAAACAAGCGAACCTAATTACCACCCCCTCCCCCCCAAAAAAGAACACGTTAGTAAACGCTGCACTCAGTATGATTACTAGCAGACCACGTGGTCAGTTGAGGACCCAGATTTATTCCCTATCAGTCCTGGAGGTCCAGAGTCTAAAATCAAGATGTAGACAGGGCCCCATTCCTCCTGGGGGCTTTAGGGGGAAATTTATTTCCTCAACATTTTTAGCTTCTAGAAACTCCTACAGTCCATGGTTCTGGCCCCTTCTTCATGTCACTGCATCTTCTTCCAGTCATCACGTCTCGTTCTACTGACTCTGGTCCTCCTGCCTCCCTCTTACAGAGACCCTTGAGACTACCTGGACCCACCTGGATAATCCAGGATAATCTCCCCATCTCAAATATCTTAAGTTAATCACATCTGTAAAGTCCCTTTTACGACATAAAATGATATACTGACAAGTTCCAAGGATTAGGACTTGATGTCTTTGGAGCAACTACGATTTAGCCTGCCCACCACATCAGTGATTTCTCAATTCATCTCAAACGTGTGTGGGTATATTCACTGTCTAAAATGTACAGGGTGTATATTGGTGCTATCAGGGATCATAAGGATAATAAAACCAAGTCCCCAGTCTTAAGGAATTTATGATCTAACAGGGCAAATGAAATAAATCCATAAATGATTTCGAGTTCAGAGATTCTTATCAACAAGCAAAGGGGACAGAACAACATGGTCTCTCAGAGCCAAGCGCAGGAAATTAAGTAGGACGCTAAATTCAGAAAGTGCCAAAAGTTAAGGTTGTCATGGTAACGTGAACTCGGCAACACAGCAAAACCTGTTCCTCAAAAGTATACACTTAACAGCTTTGCACAATTATGATCTGCTGAAGGAGCAGCTTTCCTTCAGTGGTCCAGAACCCTTTACAGCTATGGATGAGCTCTTGTTGTGTGGCTGGAAGACAAGAAATGACTTGCCTCACCAAATTCAATTTCACAACTATTTAATGTCATCTGTGTGTAAGATGAGTAAGACCTGGAGTTAAGTGCTGAGGGGATACAAATATTAAATAAGACATAACTCCTGACCCCAAGAAACTTTTCATCCAGGGCTAAGTGGGCAAGTGGTGGTGGAGAAAGTCCACTGAACAGAAGGAAGGTTAAGGAGGGCAAAGATGCGAGAGGCTCACACTCCTGGGGATGAGGAGAGGTCTTCTGGGTCAGGTGATACTTGAAATCGATGGGAAATTTGCAAGAAGGTGCTAAGCTGGGAGCACCCCCCGATGGAAAGCTCAGAGCAGGAAAGAGCAGAGGATGTAGGGTACAGTAACAGTCTGGCCAAAAGAAAGATGACATGAAAGGGTCTTACAAAGCCAGGGCCCAGAATGATAGGCAACAATGTAATTAGCAGCTATCAGTGTCTTCAATAAAGATAGGACACAAATTTAAAAGGTCAAAGGATTCTTTCCAATCTCTACCTTACCTGATTCCCACACTATAAAAACTTTCTTTCCAAAAAGCCCTTTATCTGACTTTCTGAACTTTTTACTGTTCACAGTGTGTCGTGGCCACATGCCTTGGCACCCTTGTTCTCTGCACCTGAAATGTGAGGCAGAAATTATATCAGTTTTCTAGATGAGGAGGGTGAGAATCAAACGATCAATTCCCCAAGGGTACACAAGGAAGGAAGTGGTGAAATGGGGGGGTTGACATGTTGTCTGTCCGACTACAAACCCCAAGTAATCTCTCACTTTGATAACTGAGTGCACGGTGCTGTATTACAATTACTTGTTTGATGTCTCTCTCTCCCCCGTTAAACTGTATCTCATGGATAAGGTTCAGACCTTGCTCAATTTTGTTACGTCCAGGACCCAGTTCAATGACTGACACACAGCAAATCCTAAGTAAGTTTTGCTGAGTGAGTGAATACATGAATTTACGCAAGCAGTTACTGAAGGCAAGGTGCTCTTTTCCATAGGGCAGTGATGCCAATTGTGTACGCTCTTACAGCAAACTCGGAGGGCTTTATCCATCAACTGGTTATTAATAATAATGAAAAATAGATATGAGATTCCTGGATGTTCCTTCCCTTATCTTGATTTACGCTTTCATCTTTACCTTCTGTTCTGCCCAAAACTTGTTCCCAAGAGCCTTATCATGCTGGCATCCTTGGAGGATAAGATCACATTTCTAACATCCGTATCAACTGGTTTTTATCTCCCATGGTCCAGAGACCCCACCTAAAGCTTCTATGTAATTTGTGAGTATCCTGGGTACCACTGACTTCTCAAAGCCCTGTTTGAACAGGAGAGGTTTGGAGTTCTCTCTCTCCTCTTCTGGAAGCTTTTTATCATCTAAGGTCACCACGATGACCCTTTACTTTCTCTAACTACAGTAAGAGAAGACCATTTGCACCTTGCCTATTACTTCACGTAACCTTGGAAAACCCCCAGCCTCCTCTGCCCCTGTGTTTTCATCCTCTGAGGTTATGAACTCCGCCTCATGCTCTTTCTACAAGATCTGTTAGATTAGATATTTCTCAAGAGACACATCATTTACTCTTTGTGCACGACCCTTCCCTGGTTCTAGTTTCCAAGTACTGGAAAGACTGCTAGCATCTCTTCAAAACCGCAAACTAGAAACTTTGAAGTAGTACTGAATTTGTCTTCTGTTCCATACTCTGAACACTAAATCGGTTGCCAGATTCTGCAGTGTTTTTTACACCAATTTTTCCCCTTACTTTCCTTTCCCTTCTGATCCCTGGCTCATCACAGGTTTGTTGAGTTGACTAAACTTTTCCAACACTCTGTGCCTTTACTGCAGGCATATTACTGTTGACAAGGGATTTGCTGCACGTTCTGCTTCAAATGGGGCCATTTCACCCTTTAAAACACAATGGAATCCCCCTAGCCTTTGGGTCACGTCAGAAGTCTTCACTGTGCACGTCATCAAGATGCTCTGAATTACCTGACTTCTTCCCTTCCTTCCATGTTCCAAAGTTTCCCCCTCTTGTCAGTTTTGTCTCCTTACTGATCTCACCCCACTCTGCACTTTAAGTTTCTTCTCCTGCTTCTCTGTTCATTTAAGTCATTTCAGAAAGTCTCCCTCCCTCACAGCCTCACCAGGTAGATCCCACACTTTCGGGAAATCCGGTCGGCAGCGCCCTCAGAATGTGTTCCGAACCTCCACATCTACTGCTGCGACCTGGGGCGGGTACCGCCACCTCCTCCGGAGAGGACAGCAGCCACCCCCACACGTCTCCCTGCACCCCCCAAACTCCACCTCAGCACCGCAGCCCCACGGATCCTTTCAAAAATCAAATCAAATCACTTTCCTCCTCCGCTTGCAGCCCAGATGGCTCCCCAAGTCTCTCCAGGGCCTACAAGGGCCCACGCAGTGCGGCCTCGTCCCTCTGACCTCCCATCCCAGCTGCCCCCTTGCTCAGTGCACGCCTGCAAGGCAGGTCTCAGAGTCTCAGCATTTGCTCTCCCTCCTCCTCCGGGTGCTCTCACCCCATTTATCCACCCCTTCAAGTCAGTGTTCAAATGTCATCTCATTCACCCCACCGGTCCCTGCTCCGCTCACCACCTTGGCGCTGATCAGCATCAAATGCACTGAGACCAGTCTCTTTGCTTATTACCTGTCTCACTTCTTTCCCAACAGGCTTTAATCTACAGCCCCCAAATCAACCCACTGAAAATTCCCCTGAGGACAAGACCATTGTCTTTTTTTATTTCCCCGCAAAACAGTGACAACAGTGCCTGGCACATGGCAGGTACTCGGCGCAAACTTGTTGAATGAATAAAATCAAAGCCCCAATGTGCTGCAAGCCTTATGTTTTGCCCTTGTTCCTGTTAAAACTTCATAGAGACACAGGACATAGGAAGCACAGGCTGAAAAGTGCACAAGCGCACATTCAGGCGTTTCACCTGTGCATAGGTTTTATTCGTCAGCAGCGGAGCCATGCGGCTTTGTAAAGCCACAAACAGCAATGAGGTCGGAAACTAAACAGGGTCACTGAGACACCGGACACATAGGCAGGAGCCCAGACAACGACACTAGACATGGTCCAAAAGTGGGACAAGAAGAGAAGCTATTGTCTAAGAAGACGTCTGCCTAAAGTGCTAAGAAAAAGTCGTTTCTAACGATCTTACCTGCAAATCTTGGGACCTAGTAAAGTGTCAGGAGTCTTCCCCCCAGTTCCTGCAGTGACAGAGATCAGAACGGCGCTCACTCCTGTTTCTATAGCCCATTAGATACACGATTCAGTAAATAATAAAATAATCATGGGGCTTGAAGAAGAGTTCTGAATTTGAGATGTGACACCTTGTTGTCTTAGATTGTCATTTCCACCATTTGTGTAAAACGTTTATCAGCCGTCACATGGAATAAATGGGTCTGAATCCCTTGGCTGAGAAGCGCTATTCTAAAACAATTCCTTGCCAGCATTAGCCCCTCCACGGGAAGTGGCAAAGACGCCGAGATGCTGGTGGGTGAGGGGAGCCGCCATACGGCGACCACTGCGACCGGAGGCCGAGCGGACAGATGGGCTCCGATGTGCCCTGAAGGCACACAGACCCCGCTCCGCGGGAGGGAGTGCGTCCCAGGGCCCCGCTCGCCTCCTTGAGGACGCCCTGCCCCTGGGTTCCCAGACTTCAAACCTTCAGCTCCTTAATCTCAGGGCCCTGGAGGAGTCGCGTAGGAGGGTCCCGGGGGGGGGGGGGACACTCCAGTCCTGCCTGGCTGCCCACACAGCAGCCAGCCCCGGACCGGCTCGGCCAGGTAGGCGGGAGCCCCCGCACAGGTGTGGGGACGCTGCAGGGGAGGGGCGGGCGCTTACAGCCACCGCTGCTATTGAATGCCTTCTAGAACTGGAGAAAGCGCGTCTTCTGTCCTTGGCTGCCACTGTACAAGAACAGGCGTCTCCCTAATACTTTTAAAAAGGAAGGGAGTTTATGGACATGTTCCTAAGTTTAACCTACAAGCGTCGTCCACTCTGGCTACAATGTAATTGTAGGATTTTGTTACTAATTTCAATGGTGGTGGTCCAGTTTTGAAAGTGTTCTTCGGTCAAAAGTTTAGATTTTAAGTACACAAAAATAAGCAGGCAAAATTGTTCAGTGCAGCACTGATATTACAGCAGCAAAAAACACGAAAAACAACACCCATCCATAGAGGTGGTTTAAGAAATTATGTTGCAAACATACAATGGAATAATATATAGCTTGCAAAAACTAAGCATGGAAAGATATCCATGGTAGAGTCAATACAAAACTTAAGTTACAGAGCAGCATGAGTGTTATATGATCTTATTTCATTTAAAATGTAAAGGTTTTCTAGAGAAATACCTAGGAGGAGATGAACAGACTGCCTCAAAGGATTATGGAAGACTTCCTTTTCTATTTCATACATTCCTGTATGACTTAAAAGTTTGCAACAAACATCTATTATATCTATAAACAAAAACACATTCAGGTGTGTGTGTGTAATTAAGTTTGCTGAGCTTTGAACATAATGAAATTAAAATAAATGGTACAGAGTAATGATGATTCATTTGCCATTAATTATATCTGTAGAATAGACTTAGGCCTTTTATCACTTCAAAAGACATACATGACCCTAAAACAAGAAAACTGAGGTCTTTCACAGGAAAAAACAACTTCTTTTCTTCTGGCTCAAAAGCACCTGCAACCATCTATTAACTCCAATTACCCACTCAAACAAATAAGAGAAAATGAAGCCACAAACGTAAGGATAATATAAATTTAGGTGAAAACTGCAGTTTATGGAGAAATATCCTTTTTCCCCCATGCACTTCCTCTTATGCCACCCACCATATACTCCATCAAATCAGCTCAGGCTTCCACCTGGAAAACTCTTTCCTCCACCTTCTTGCTTCTTCCTAAGTGATGATGGGAGTAGGTTGTAAATCCCCACAAAGAACACACTTAGTGAGATTCCAAAGTCTGGTGTTCTCAGATTTTTTACGATTACTTATGAGAATGGTAACTGCGATGGAAACACATAGACCAGCGTGTACGCTGCATGGCATTTAGACGTGACTCTCGTTGCAAAATACGCTAAAGAAGGAAAACGACTTTAAGATGGATAAAGAAAATAAAATCCTCAGTACAGCCCTCATAAAAGACTTGAGAAATCACTTTAAAGCTTCTGACTGGCTACTCTTTGTTTAGAAGGACCCAATTATAAAGATTCATCTATTTTTTTGCTAAAGCGCACTTGTAACAATCTCTCTGAATGATAAATTTAAATGAACATATTTCTCTGCTGCCATCTCGTGGATTATCTAGGTAATGCAGTCAAGGCTCAGAAGCAGGCAAATTCCCCCAAATTATACCAGCTACGAAAAGGTTTCACATCATATGAAAAGAGTTTCATAGCATATGAGATCTATCTACACTCATTTCCAGAAGAGCACCTTTTAGCAGGTTGGTGCTCTGGACACCATAGATACAGTAAATCAGTTTTAAAGAAAGGTGGGAAAGCAGGGCAGTAACACGTGCTCTCAGTAGGTATTTATTTACCTATGATTGTAATTTAGATGGTTGTGTGGGAAGAGAAGGGAGCCCACCGGTAGATCATAGCTTCTGAGTCAGATCCTGGCCTCTAAAATACTGTTTCTCCTTTAGATTCTGTAGAACCTACCTTTGGAAGGCTTTTGAGATAGACTATTAGATTGACCAGGAGGAGAGCTTGGAGCTATTAGATTTAGGGGGAAAAAAGGGGGGGGGGGCACAACTAATTAAAGTAAAATTTCAAAAAAAAATTGGAACACACTAATACTGAAAATGTATTCATTGTCTATCTGAAATTCAAATTTCTAATAAGCAGCCTGAATTTTATCCAGCAACTCTAATTATTTCCTTTTCCAAGACATCTCAACTAGAGGAAAAGAAACAAGCTGCTGGTTCCTTTTAAATTATTAAGATAAAATAGCATAAGAATACACCGAGTAACAAGTTTTCCATATGTTATGGGGAAAAAGAGTAAGGTTAATTACATTACGGTTATAATTACAGGTAGAACCGAAGGTCAGGTAGAATTATTCAGTTCTGTAGTTCAGATACTTAGTAAGCACCACTGCGTGCAGGCACCGGGCTCGACACCAGGAAGAGTGAGATCAAGCTCGTAGTCTAGCAGAGGGAAGAGACAGGGGAGATGATACCCGTGTGACATAGAAAGGAACGCAGAGGACACGCGGATTTCACGCCTCTCTTTTACCGCACATAGAACCTAGTCTCGTCACAAATGAGGTGTGACTATCAGGTAAACAAACCTGCACTGACTCCTGGTTAACATCAAAACTGTACATTATCCATCAGGTGATAAAACGTCAAAGCTGGAAATGCCCCTAGAGATCTCACCGAGCCGGACTGTTAGATGGAGTAGAACCCGGCACAGCGTGAGCATCAGAGCAGCTGCCGCCTGGTCTGCAGACTCCAACCCCAGTCATCTCCTGGCTGCTGCTTCCTCTGGTGAGGTCTGGCCACGAGGAAGGGCTGGTCCATATCTCAGGTTCCAAACGACAAATGAATTCATGCTTCCAGAGACCAAAGCTACCAAAGCAGAGGGAATTTTAGGGAGAACTACCGGAGAGACCACTGCCACGTGGTAGCACTCCAATGAGAGCAAAGTGCCCAGCAGGCTTAGGAAGGCAGACAGACAGTTACCTAGTCAGAAGGGTGCTTGTTCAGCAGGTAAAATCTCCTCATTCTGTCCTTCGCCCTCACATGGTTGTGCCAAAAAGCTAATCTCTGGATTTAATAGAACAAACATTAGGACAATTCACGTTGCGTTGACAGTTGGTTCACAAGGCAGATAGAGGGCAGAGACTGACTTAGACATGCCTGATGCTAGTTGTTCACTGCCAAGAGTCCTTCTTTCCCCTACTTGCCACTTGAACTTAGAAGAATAAGGAGGAGGGGGAAGAGGAAGGAACAGAGCCGAGATTCAGTATCTGGGAGAGAAGTAGAGCGCTTGTCTCCATTTTCCCCTCACTTCCCTTTCTTCAACTCCTCCTCTGCGAAGTCCTGGATGTCACATTCAGCAAGTCTTGTCTCCATCTCCCCGGTAACCCCTGTCTCTACATGTGGAAGCATGGGCTGATCGCTTCTAGAAATAGGAAAACCCGTTAAGACAATTCCCATTAAAATGTGAACGATAAATTGTTTCTAATCTTCTCAATCCACCCAGCGATATTTCTCTGTCTTAACAAAACTGATGAAATTTTAGGCATCAGCACAGAGATATTTTTTAGTCATTAAGAGTTTCTTTCTCTGCTCCCACCATCACCTCTAATGGTGAAATATGGAGACCCTCAGACAGACAGTTTTTATGGCACACAACTGGCTAGTCCCTAGTTCACTGCTCTTCGTTTCAGTAACATGCTCAGTACTCATCCACCCATTGCCCCCCTTGACAGATAAAACTTTCCAACTTTTCTAAATTATATGATTGTAGAAAATATTTACATTTTATGCCTAGGACTCCTCCTGTTTTGCTCTGTTAAGCCACATCATATAAGCTCCCGTGTCAAACTAAACTACATCCAAGCAAGCCCTACTACTGAACTTCTTAGCTTTGTGAGCACTGAGCCACCTCTTCCCTGATGCAGTTTAGATTTCCTATCTCTTTCAGTCAAAAGAACTTGTTACCATTAGCATACTTAGGAATATCGGAGACAATAAACAAGGTCAGCTGCTCTAAAAAGGGGGCAGAGAACCAGAAAGATTCTTAAAAATCAGAAATATTATTTTTTTAATAAAATTTTCCATAGAAGGCCTAGAAGAGAAAGTTGGAAAAAAAGACCCCACAGTATAAACCGAAAAGATGAAGCAGTGGAAAAAAGAAAAAAGCTGAAGAATGGAGAATAAACTGAGGAAGTCTAATATTAGCCAAAAAGGAGTTCTTGTGGGTAGGGGGAGACAGAGACGACCAAAGTACGAAAAATCTTAGAGTCAAAAAGACATAAAACTGCAGAATTCCAAGCAAAACGTAAAGATCCCAAAGCTTCTAGAGAATAAAAACAGGCTCCCTACAAAAGAATGGAATTAAAGTAATACTAGATTTCATAGCAGGGTCCCTGAATGATATAAAACAATGCCTTAAAAATCAGAAGGAAAAAATAGTATGGACATACAATTCTATGCTCCGTCATACTGGGCATCCAGATCAAAGCAATAAGATTTTTTAAAAGATAGGCATTGGAAGGAAAAAGCTAAAATGGATTACTTGCAGATGATTTGATCTTCAAATCAGTCAACTCTTAAAAATAATAAGAGAATTGAGCAAAGTTCTTAGAAAAAAGATAAATTCATCAATAGTGTAATTCTACACTCACCAACTAGAAAATATAATTAAAAGTAAGATACCATTCAGAGCAGAAAAATCAATAGTGAGGGGGGAAAATCGTATAGATATGCAGTGACTCCTTTGACACACTCTGATGGGAAAAAATTAAATAGAATCTGAAAACAGTAAGACTAACCCAGAATATAGTGAAAAGAATTCCACAGTGAGTGGATGTCACCTCCAAAGTTTCTGCTGAGAAAGTAGACACTTGGGAAATAATTTTGATACAATATTTGACCCAATGTGGACAGTGGAAATTACCCAAGCTGTCACATAGTGTCAGACAAAACGGAAGAGAACTGAGTTAACTTAGCAACTCAGGGCCCAATTCTAGGGCCCACAGATGAGTCTGGCACTAAGGCCCAGGCAGAGTGAGCCACCAAGAGAATGGTGGCTTTTACTCAGCCTTCTTGATGGACTGTGAGCCCATCACATTTCGCTTGTTTCATGAGCATCATCTACAAGCCACACTAAAAATTAATTAGCAAAACAGAGTCATCACTGCGATTACAGGACACAGAGAGTCTAGCATCAGGAATGTAATGTTTGCCATAGACCTGTCTGGCGAGGCCACAAAGACAGGACGAGTGCCTGGCCAAAGAGGATGCTGAATCAACACTCCCCTGAGCAGCCCTTCCACGGTGAGCCCACAGTGGAAGAGGAAGTGCTGGGAGGCCCGGTCCCTCCGAACCACGTGATCAGACTGGAGAAACAGGGTGGAGGCCAAGCTCAGGCGTCAATCAAATAAAGAGCAGCTCATCTGATTAATTTTGCATTTGGGCGGAGGATGTAACTAGGTTTATTTATTTTTTAATGGAGGTACAGGGGACTGAACCCAGAACCTTGTGCATGCTAGGCATGTGCTCTGGCACTGAGCTTACCCTCCCCCTGAGCAGCTCATCTTAAACATGTGAAAGTCTTATAGGCTAAGAGCGCCAACTGCAGACATTGATGGGGCTTAAGATTCCCACATGATTCCAAACAGGGACACTGTGGGAGACACAGACGGGGGTAGCGGCCAGTATCACCCAGGGTCGCGTCTGTGGTCCTGCTCGTCCCTGCTCTCTGGTAACAGATCTTACCTCTCTCTGGCCCCAGGGCCGCACACAGCTGGGTTCATCACAGGGTAACTCTCCTACCTCGGACATGATGCTGGTCTGGGGTTGGGTGATGGCCAAACCTGTACGCAGGAGGCAGACTCCTTATTGCCTCTCTCAGGGCAGCACTAGTGGGGAGGATTCAGGAGCAGCCCCAGCCTTGCTCTCTACCTTTCGGGAAAAGCTCCTCTGGGGTAGCCTGTGGAGGCAAAAATGAAGTCGCCGTGTGCATAGGTTCCAAAGGGACCCAAAGCTCTAGGTCCAGCCAGCCCCTGGGCTGATTCTGCCCCCGCCCTCACTGCAGTTGTCCTTATGAACCAACACATTCTTTTTGGCTTGAATTAAAGTTGGGTTACTGTCATCTGAAAGTGGCCTGATGTCTGTCATATGTGTAGCCAGTTTACTGGAGAGACGCAGCTCTTTGGGAGAGAAAATGTAAAACAATTTTTTGAACTATTCCCTCTAGCTGTACTGCATCACGTCTCCCTCTCTCATCTTTTGAAGATGTGCACAAAATAAATGCCTTTCAGTTTTCACAGAGGTCAGGACACTTTTTCTGCAGAGAGCCAGACAGTAAATATTTTAGGCTTTGGGGGTCACATGTGATATCTGTTGTAGATTCTTGTTTATTTTCCAGTCCTTTAAAAAAAATGTCCAAACCATGGGCTGGGGCTGAATTTGGCCATGGATTATTAAAACACTTCAGTGTTGAGCTTCAGTCTCATTGCTGGGAGAGGCATGCTGCACCCTGAGGGTCCCTGCACGTTCCCGCTGAGTGTCCTAGACTGTCAGGTTTGTGTGTCCTCTGACGTGGAGCAAATTCCATAGCTAGTCACACAGACGGCTAGGTCCAGGTGGCTACCAGGTAGCCCAGCATGACCATCAGAGCCAGGATTAGCCTGAACGAGCAAGGTGCCTGGGGCACAACATCTCAGGAGGCTCTCATGCTTAGTTGCCAAACCTGCATTTGCACGAGACCAAGTCCTTCCCTTAATTTTGCACCGTGGGCACCATCTCTTGCCTCATCCTTCTCCCAGCAGATGACCACCATCTACCTGCTCATTCCCAACGAAAGGGGAGCTGGCTTCCTTGCTCAAAAAGCACTGGGCTCTTGGCCTTGGCTTCTCCTGGGACACAGCTCACGGCATGTATTTATATTATCTCAGCCCATGAAATTACCCCCGTGGGGCTTGAGGGCAAAGGAAATCCACGTGAACACACTGAGGCTCACGTTTTTATTGTGGTGAGTAATAAAAGCCATTTGTCTCTGACCCAGGAGTCTGATGCCTTCAGCCAGCAGACATGAAACCATCAGGCTAACTCGTTAGCCTGCAAGATAAATCAGGCCCCTCATGGTTCCGGACACTCACATCTGATACGAAACCTCCGTGCCGATCCGCCCTCCTGTGTCCATCTCAGTCGTGGGCTGGGAGGCAGCTCTGGTGCTTTTTACAGCACTGCCTGGCCTTGTGGTACCGTCTCTCCCTCCTCCTTTCGGGCTGGAGTCGAGAGCAAGGAGGGAGAATTAGCGGAGGGACATGTAACCACTGCCTGGTGACGGTGCAGGTGGCAGGGATTTCTCATTTCTCACTTCTACTGATCGGACTTGGTTCTGTCTGATGCCAGTGGTCTCCAGGGGAGCTATGGAGGGTGTTCCTTGGGCCACTGTCTGCCTCCCCCCAGCCCCTTCCATTGCCAAGGAGCCCCTCGGGGAGAAGGAAGCTGTTCTCTCACCCAGACATGGTAAGTGTTTCTTGAGGTGGGTTGTCCTCTCGCTCAACCTAGGTGATTGTACAGTTCCTGCCCAGTGCCTTCCCCAGGAGCCCAAAGAACCTCTAGACAACCCTTCCTTGGCCTCTGAGGGCTGCGGAGTTCTAGAACGGGGCGGCAGTTACCACCCTCCTCTGCCTGGGCTTCTGCATCCACGTCCCTCTGCCTCTGCCGCCGGGGCTGCTCTCATAGGTTTCCTGCTTTTGGTGGCCTCCAGGCAAGAAAAGTTACTTGTTTCTCTCTACGCCTCCTTCCCCGCATTCTGCAGATGCATTTCATGCTCTTTCTAGTGTCTGGCTCTGCTCCACTAAGTGACAATCCCAGAAGCACTTTTGATTCCAGGCTGGTTATCTTAAAGCCTCGCCCCACTCCACGGGCTGGGGAGAAGCCGCTCCTCTGCTCCCTCCCCCACGAGGAGGGTAAGTGGCTGCAGGCTGCAAACACTGCTTCCCCTCAAGGTTCCTCCTCCTGCCTCTCCTTTCATAGACTTGTGGGTGAAGAAAGTGATTGATAAGACAAATCCAAAATCTGACAGTGTTGGACAGTAGAACATGGGGAATTAGTACCCTTTGTTCTCAGTTTGGGGGCCTTGCCAGAAATTCCAGAATAACAAGAAAGTTCCTCTGAAATATCCTGACGCAGATTATTTGTAAGATGTGGGCCTTTTAAAACCACACCAGAAACAGTCGTTGGCATTAAATTTGCATCACTGTCAGGTTCTCTAAACTGAATCCCACAACAGGAAACTTCGCACTATTGTCATGGGATTCAGTATATGTAATGACAGCCCATATGAAGGGCTGCTTTCAAATTTAAAGGAAAGTTTTTCAAGAGAAACTTAGAATGCATTCAAATATATTAAACAGAAAAGACAACTTCATCAGTTGAAAAAAAAAACAGTATTTCCTCACTAGAAGTGTAAAACTATTTTCTGACTCAACAGTGCTTACAGTTATTTGAATATTCAAATTACTTTACTGTCTTGTGCCCCAGTAGTAACACCACCAAAAACATCTTGTGTAGTTTTCAGGGCGGCCCTAAGGGCTCTAGATCTTTAAAGCAGTGGTTCTCAAACTTCATCATGCATGAGTCAGACCCCTTGGAGAGCTGGTTAGAAGCCTGATTTTAACCAGCCCTCCAGTTTCTTGACTCAGAAGCTACAGTTTCTGACTCGGAAGCGCCTGCTGCGGGCAGGGAGGTCTGAGAATTTGCATTGCTAACAGGATTCCAGGGGTGTCAGTGCTGCTGATCTGGGAGTCACATCTCGGTGGGCTCGGTGGGCTCGGTGGGCTCGGGAGAAACCACTCCCGGCTTTCTAGCTCAGAGCATCCAGTGGGCCCAATCCAACCCGTCATTTCTTGATAAAAAAGTTTTGTGGTGACACAGCCACACGTGTTTACCATATTGTCCTGTGGCTGATTTCCTAGTACAAGTGCAGAGCTGGGTGGTTGTAACAGACTTCAAAACCTTCGAAGCCTTTTTTGGGCCTTTACAGAAAATTTAGTATTTGGTGCTTTCTAGGAAAAAATTACTGACCTCTAGCCTCGTACATCATTATCTAGGGCATCGCCAGCCCTGCCACATCATGTCCTGGACGGGACGGGGGATAATTCCAGAGGGTAACGCTGTAAGCATGGGGCTTATTTCACTAAATATGCAATGTGATCAAATTCTGTGATAACCTTGACTCCACATGAGTCATTTACAGCTATATATAAACTAAAGATACTTGTGCGAAACTTTACTTTATAGTCAGGTCATTGTTTTAATTCCTTTAAGAAAAAGACTTTTTTTTTTTTTTTAAAAAAAAAGGTCTCCCTAGACCTTGGAAGATAAAGAACTGTTGCCAGTATCTGTGCTATCCAGTAACCAAGGAAAATTGGAAGGATGCAGCATTTATTATAGCGGAGTTTCATCTCATACGGAGATGTATACACGAGAGAAAAAAAAATCTCATGGAGTCAAAATTATGCTTGGAAATCAAAGTCACCTTTAAAAAATACAGTATACAACATTTACAGACCATGTTGGAGGCAGACTCTCAATATGTCCAGCACAGCCAATTTTTCCTTCAGTGTTCAAACAGATGGCTCATTCTTTGGGTGAGCACCAGATGAAGTAGTTGGCTTGCATTTGAGGCCATCTTGTGTAAAAAATACTTATCTTTAAACACTAGAATCACACTCTGCACAGTGAGAAGCTCACACTACAAGGCACAAAGAATCTATGACCAACTGAGGTTGCCGTAGATTTAATGTCTCCCTTTTAACACTTGGTCTGGGGAAGACTCAAGAGAAAAGGAAGACAGAAGTGACTGCATGCCTTAAGTTCTCAACCTGTCTCTCTGGCCCAGCACCTCCAGTTGGAGTCATAAAACTTGAATGTGCCTTTGATGGGCCTCCACTATGTTCATGAAAACAGTGATCATAAAATAAAAGTCCTAAAATGGTGGTTTACATCCTACTCCAGACACCAGTTTCTCTTGCTGTTCTCTCTGCTCAGATTACAAATAAGAAACACGCCCAGGTAAACTCAAAGGGAAAAAGATGTATTTTTAAGATATGTCAGCATCACTAATGGCACTAGTACTATGACAGGTGTCATCTCTGTTTATGTAAGGACTTTTTAGCTCCAAATAATCCAGGCTGAAAGCTGACTGGCTCATTTTTGTCACCACCCACCCTCTCAGATCCCTGAACAGTGATGGCCGTAGCTGAATCAACACCATAACGAAATGCAAACCCTCCTATTCCACAGAGACAAAGCTGCCGGGGGCTACTTCGCTCTGACAAAGGCAGCTTAAACAGGCTATCACGTTAACTCTCCAACTTTATTTAGTACAAACACCAAATTCCAAGGCCTGCCAAATGATCACAAAGATTGTTTCAAGCCACATTTATTCTTCATGGTAAGTTCACATAAATTATGTTTTTAAAAAGGTAATTCTTGGTTTAAAAAAATTCTGTTTAAAAAATTTTTAAGTCCAAGTTTGACTTCATTTGAAATAAAATGTTGTCTATACTGAGCCTTACATTAATTTTGTGAAGATGGCTATTAACCTTACTTTGCAATATGAGAAACTGAAGACCGT
Organism: Vicugna pacos; assembly: GCF_048564905.1. Lineage (NCBI taxonomy): Eukaryota > Metazoa > Chordata > Mammalia > Artiodactyla > Camelidae > Vicugna > Vicugna pacos. The sequence continues at coordinate 17,905,246 of NC_133015.1, read as the reverse complement.
AATTAAGTCACATAACATTTAGTCTGGAGCTGGACCTGGAGCCCAGGTCTCCTGGCCCCAGCACACCAAGTACCAATAGTTGGTTCCATTACTATGACTACAACCACGTGTGGGCATGAAGCACAAGCATGCCCCAGACACTGCAAAAACCCTACCGTTAACTCCTCTCAACCCCTTCAAGAACCACTGTGATAGAAATAGATCTGGACAAAGCTGGCAAAAAAGCCAGTTCTTCGGAAGACGTTTTTATGAGACTAGATATACTCAGTGTAAGATATGGCCGGGAAATTTTTCTGTAACTCATAATTTGACTTGCTGACTTCTTACTGAGCTGGCTTAAATTTCAGAGTAATACATCCATATGATACTGATTGGGAACAATGAACACTGTTTATTCTAGTAGATAATTGTGTTCATTTAAGTTAAAGAAGGGTTCTGAGTCAGAACTTGAAACTCAGGAATTGGACTTTTCTCTCTTTCTCTGCCTTCCACCCCATTCCCAGTCACCACAGAGGACTTGGACCTCTTTTTAACTTGAAAGAATAAAATATAATGAAAATCAGGGTACCTCTATTTATAAATTTCATGTATCATGCAAAATTTTGCTTTAAATAAATTCAGATTTATTAACATTGATTTTATAGTGCACAGTTGTATATTCGTTTTAGATGTGCTTTTGGAAAACTGTATGCCTGTACTTATCACAAATATATGACACTGCAGAGCCCTTGCACAATTATAAATAAGAATTACAAACCAGAAAACCTTAACTGAACAAGGTTGCATGGAGGCAACTATTAAAACACCTGTGAATCTGAAATCTCAGAAGTGGGTAGAGAATCAATATGCTTTCACCCTTTTTCTTCAATAGTTCATCTGCACACACAAAAAAGGGGGGGGTAAAATTTACTAAGAAAACTTTCAAATCTACAGTTGAAATTGGAACCACTCCTTAGAGAGCACACAGGCACAGACTCTGTTTTGTATAAGCTTATATTGAAAATAAACCAAAATATCCATTACATCTGTGTCCTTGATAGTTACAAATTGTATGTTATAGATCCCTGCATCCACATATGCACATAAACTGGCTCTATTTACTTTAGTAACGAGATTGCTTCTGTAGAGTAAATGATACAATAAACGTTCAACTATTTCGAATGCTTCCTATTTCTATTTTATGGTCAGTGATACGTCTTCATTGTTTTGAAAATGTAGACAACTGAAATTAAATAGTCAGTACCATTCCTCTACAGTAAGCGCTAATAGGTATGTTTACACATGAACACGCTTACTCCTTTGAAACAGGTGAAGAAAAATTACAGCCATATCTTGCTAAAAAGTCGTGTAAAATAGCTGCCTTTCTCCTTACGGCATTTTTGCCGCTGGGGTTGTGAATTAACATTTTTAATTTGGAGAATTTATAAATATACAGGAAGAGTGTGACACCCAGTAACCAAGATTCACAAACCAATGTAACTCCACATTTATGTAATAACAGAGGCTGTAATTTATAGCATCTACCAGATAACAATGCAAGCTTATTATAACTATCAAAAGCTCCTTCATCTTAAAACATTTATACTTTTGAATAGTTGCCAGCTCTAAAATTTTCATGTCCATTTTAAGTATTCAATTGCTTCAACTTAAGCCTTCTCTCCAGCAGTGCCTTTGAGAAATTTCTGAACTATATTCTTGCCCTTTTAATATTTATCTTTTTACTTTGATCATGGCCTAGATTCTAGGTATCCAGAGAATCCAAACACTGTGGGGTATATGTGTTGTTGAAATATTTCAACATAGGTACTACTACTGGGGACTGAAATAAAAAAGAATTTCAAGGTTAAGAACTCCAAATCTATAGGGAGTGTCTGCCATCAAATGGGTGGCACTGTTTAGGGAAGTCAGGGCGCCCTGCCATCTGTGATGGGAGACACTTCAGAAAGAAGCCCAAGGGCAAAATGAGCATGCTAAAAATCATGCAAAGTCGAGCAACTAATGAACAGCAAAGATATTCAACTAACAATCAGAGGTTTTACATATAAACTTTTACTGTAAACTTCAATTTAAGCAGCTTCTGAAACCAGTTGGTTGGAGGAAAGGGGCTTTCCTGAACTAAGCAATGGCTTAAAGAAACAGCTCTCAGAAGATCTTTAGATGTTAGAAGAGCAAGAACTAAGTCATGGTTTTCAACTTTAGCTGCATATGAGCATCGCCTCAAAGCTGTTAAAAAATACCCATGCCCTGGCCCCATCCCTAGAGACTGGTTCAGGTGTCTGAAGTGGGGACGGACAATGCTATTTATTGAAAGCATGCAGAGAAATTCTAATGTCTAGCAGGGTTGAGGCCCTTTGAACTAAATGCACGAATCAAATGAAAGGATCAGAGGAAGCAGATGGTAATATAGGAGTCTGATGATCTTTTATGGAAATAAATTCATCCATGCTAATGTAAAAAATATGAGTGCCTAGAGCATTCAGATTGAGCACAATTCTCATTCTGGTTAATTTTAAATAGGCTTAAGAGAAAACTAATTCAACTTGCCTCCTCCATCCACTAGCAACTTAAGAACTGTAATATAAAAAATTTCCTGACAGGTAAATCCAGCAAATCTGTTCAGCCCTAGAGAAGGACCCAGCGGAGTCCACCTATCAAAGGCTAGACCTTCCACCCTCACTCTGGACTCCACTTTAGTCTGATCCTCATTCTATGTTAAATGTTCTAGTTTCTGTATCTTATCTCTCTCGGATCCGTCCCACTAACATTTAAACATTTCAGTCCCTCCTGTCTTAAAACACGCATCCCTAGGTCTCTCATCAACATCCTCGCCCACAATTCTGCTCTTCCAGTGTCTCCCGACTCACTGTCCAACAAGCCCACCCATGCAGCTGCTAAGAATCCTGGAGTCTCCCCCCATAACGAATCACTAAGTCCCTCTGTGATAATGCCTAAAAAAATCTCTCAAATGTGTCACCTCTCTCCATGCCCTCTGCTGCTTACCCAAGTTCAAGCCACCATCGCCTCTGCATGGCAAGTACAGTAGCAGCCTTATGCGCTGGTGTCCTCAGATCCACTTCTCTCCTCTCAGGTCCATTCTCCGCATTGTAGCCTACCTAATCTCACCTTAGACACATGGCCAAATTTGTGCTTCAATTTTTTCACATGTAAAGTCCATTTTTTTTTAAACAGACCTCATAGGATTGTCTAGAAGATCAAATGGATACTAGACAAAAGTAATTAGCAACTGTGATGTATAATAAATGGTGGTTATCATTAGTTTATTAACGTACAAATACTTAATAGCAATTGAACTAGTTGCATTAGGAGAGGAAATAATATAATACTCAGGGACTAAATCAAAGGGCCTACAAAGACGTGGTTTGGTTTATCTGGCCTCCTCCAACATTCCAGTCTCGTCTTAGGTTCAACACACCAGCCTCACTCTTACTTATGAGCCTTCACAAAGCTGTCCCCGTTGCCTGGAACGCTCCCCTGTCCCATTTGGTCAATGAACTCTCAGGTTCAGGCTTAAATTTTAATCCCTTCAGGAAGCCTATCCTGACTCTCTCAGCCCCGTCCCAACCAACCTGCGGTCTGGCCCTGCTGTCCTGCTTCCTGCTACATCACACTTAGAGTCGCCTGTTCCATGAGCGTCCCTCCCACTAGACTGCGAGCCCCATGAAGGACTGTGTCTGTAACTCCATCCATCAGTACTGTGACTGAGACAGTGTGAGCTTTCAAAAGTTCAGTAACTGACTTTAACGATCTAACTGAAAAACACCTGTGTCAGCAGGAGTTGGTAATTGTTGGCATTTCTCTATTTCTTTGTCTCCTTTGAGATTCACCAACCAGAAATGCTGTACACAGAAAGAGTATCTTTACTTTTTGTTTCTAATGTAAGCTTTCTAATATAAAAGTTGTATTTCTTAACATAACTTACCGAGGGGACAAATCTGCTTGGCCTGTTTTGCTGTGACACCACCAGGAAATGGAACACTAAAGAAAAACTGACCTGCTCTTCCAACCTGGGTTATAACTAATAGCTCGGGATCAGGATCTTAATTTAGAACACATTCTCTCTTAGAACTCACTACCTTATGCGAGTCTACACTTTCGACTTCTAATCACAGGGTGAGAAGATTCCCCTAGATTGTTGTCTCTAAGTTTTACTACAGACTGTTTCCACAAGAAGTTAAAGAAGACTAGGAGTCCTCACACCGAGCAACATTAAGTATCTTCATCCAGAAGCATCTTTATACTTTGCTTTTTGTCCTTAAGCTAGTTTTCTACTGAATTTAACTCTCAATGGGACCAGAAACATTTGGTTTTTTCCCACTAGGTACATTCTGCTTTAATTCCATGTATGTCATGTGAATCTAACGTAAAACAAAAACCAAACCAAAAAAAAAAAAAAAGACCTTTTATTACCTGGGGAAAATTAATACATTAAAAAATAAAATCAACCATAAAGGTATAAATGCCCACATAAAGTTTGTTTCACGAAGCTTTATTTTTACATACAAATTTTCTTTTGACAGTACACTTTTTCTCTGATTTCTTTTCCCCTTAAAAAGTTATCTCCTAAAACAGAGTCCTGACTTCTAGCTGCTCAGTCTGCCTTAGGGTTGTCACCCTATTTTTTTCATTCATTGGCAAAGTCAGTATGGCTTCCTCTCTTTCCCATCTTCTTCCACCCCCTACCACCATTTGAATTCCCTACATGCCACTTTCTTGCCCACCAGTCCTCTAGAAGCCAGCAGTACTGAGGAGGCTTGGACTTAGGCATCAGCGTGGGCTTGGGAGAAGGGGCAGAGCGAGAGGAAGCACGCGCTCTGAGAGTGGTCCACGCTGTTGTAACCCACAAAATGCACACGCTCGGGAACACAGAGACAAATGACACAGCCAAGGGGTCAAAGGTACAGCGGACCAGGTAAGTGCTCCAAGAGTTTAAATGATGGGGAAAGAGGCTGGCAAGGGTCAAAGGGGGCAGGGAAGGCCTTGAAGAACAGATAGAACTCGGTCACTTGAGAAGAGAATGCAGTTCAGATGAGCACAGGCGTACAATGCACTTACTAAAGATGTCAGGTCAACTAAAAATACGAGTGTCCGGTCAGTCAGAAGAGTAGGGCAGGTTACAGAGAATCTTGAAAACATAAGAATAGATTTGACATAATAAAAGTCATTAGAGGCTTAAAGCCAGGAGAGTAGAAAATACATATATAGTAATTATTTTGGTCATTATTTGGTCACTAAGAAGGACCTCTGGGCTTTAAATCCCAAATCTGACACTTACTTGCTACATTTGACTCCAGTTACTTTATTTCCAAGTTTCAGTTTCCTCTGTAAAAGGAGCAGTAAAAACCCCAGGTCACTGAACCATTGTGCTGATTAAAGGAGATGATACAAGTGAAAGGCCCAGTGCAGAGCCTGGGATACAGTCAGCGCTCAAGTAACGTTAAGTGTTATTACGAAGCTGGCAGCTATAATCCAGATGTGCAATAATTAATCCAAACAAGAGAGGGGCCAATATGCCAAATGCCCATCCCCCGAACATAGAAATGCACTACTGTAGTTGTTTTTACCACCGTTAACTCATTCATCAACACTCCCCAAGCACTCAGCGCACACAGAATTATGCTCCATGGTGTGGAAAACACTAATAAGAAAATCTAAGAAATACTCCCTTCCCTTACAGATAGATCTTGATTTCAGGAAGAATATACTTACAGAAAGTAATGGACCATAAAAGACAGGTTCCCAAACCAAAGTAGGTACCACAGCAGTTAAAACATGGTCACATGAGGAAAACGTGGTTTCCCTCTTCAGACAGGCCAGGTGCTCTCCATGTGTTCCCCTACGTTGTGGCCTGAACAGACGTACTTCTTTCACGTACCGAACTTTTCTGGCCCCCAGACGGAGTTCTTGATTGCTAACAGCCACCTGGGTTTAGTCACTTGGCCGGAGGCAGGCGGAGGGTCTGGACTGGACCGGCGGTGGCAGAACTGGGAAGGCTCAGCAGGGCCCCGCGGTGCGGGCTGCCTGTGGATGCGGTGCCTGGGAGCCACACCATCTGGGTCTGAGGGGGTCTCCACCCTTGAGCTGTGACCTGGGACTAGTGAGTCACTTCCGTGCTGTCTGATCTGCCCCCGTCTATGAAATGGAGACGTAACAGTACCTACCTCACAGCTGTTAAGAATTAAGTGAGTAATCATCTGAAGCACGTAGCACCGTGCCTGGCACAGGGTTAGTTGCTGTTGAATTTACTGCACGCCTACCATGAGCTCAGTTCTAGGAGAAATAAAAACTCACAGACTTGACATCTGGCAAGTAGGCATGGGGGGCTAGCAGAGATGACAGGACAGCGGAGACTGAGAGGGCATTTACACAAAGGTAAATGACATCCTCACGACAGGTGAGTTCTTCAAGGGACCACACTTAGATCAAAACCCAACAGCTGAGGACTGAGCCTCAAAAACAAACAAAAAAATCCCTCTGAAGAAAGATGAGTCACGTTAAGTGTGATTATAAAGGTGTATCTGATCTACTCTAAATAGAAAAGAAGCAGGATGCTACAAAAATGAGAAACTTATAACTGGAAAGGAGATAACTGCCATGAGTTACAAAAAGAATAAACACAAAATTGTAAAAGACAGCTAAATCATTAAGAGTGGGAGAGGGAAGCAAGGAAACCCACTGTGGAAAACAGTACGGATTCTTCAAAAGACTAGGAATAGACTTACCATATGACCCAGGAATCCCGCTCCTGGGCGTATACCCAGAAGGAACCCTACTTCAAAATGACACCTGCACCCCAATGTTCATAGCAGCACTATTTACAATAGCCAAGACATGGAAACAGCCTAAGTTTCCATCAATAGCTGACTGGATAAAGAAGATGTGGTATATTCATACAATGGAATACTACTCAGCCATAAAAACCAACAACATAATGCCATTTGCAGTAACATGGATGTTCCTGGAGAATGCCATTCTAAGTGAAGTGAGCCAGAAAGAGAAAGAATACCCTATGAGATCGCTTATATGAGGAATCTAAAAAAAAAAAAATACAGAACAGAAACACTCGTAGACATAGAATACAAACTTGTGGTTGCCAAGGGGGCAGGGGGTGGGAAGGGACAGACTGGGATTTTAAAATGCAGAATAGATAAACAAGATTACACTGTATAGCACAGGGAAATATATACAAGATCTTGTGGTAGCTCACAGCAAAAAAAAAAAAATGTGACAATGAATATATGTACGTTCATGTATAACTGAAAAATTGTGCTCTACACTAGAATTTGACACAACATTGTAAAGTGATCATTACTCAATAAAAGAAGTAAAAAAAAAAAAAAAAAAGAAAGTAGTGTTTTGCCAAAAGGGCTGCCATAAAATGAACCTAGAAAAAAGAAAAAAAGGTGTATCTGAGAATCAAGGGTGAGAATCATGTCAAACTTCTAGTAACAATGATTCCGTCTTATACTTGCAAATTGTTAGTTTTTCAGTTACTCCTGGTGATTTAACTGGATTCTAATAATGCCTCCACAAAGGAGAGAAATTAATTCTATTTTACTAATGAAGAAAAACCTCAGAAATTAATTACCCAAGATTACATAACTAGTAAGTTATAAAACAGGAAATTAAAACCACTACTATATACGCTCTCCTATAACAATTCTATAAGAAACAGGACATTATCAATTTCATCCAATGGAGCAAGTACTATACCTCTACCACCTTTTAAAAAAATAAAAACCAAATAACGAAGGAATTTGCTTAATATTAACCAATCAGAAACAAACGTGCCCAGAAAATAAAAAAATACCTAACATTTTTCCTATTTGCCCAACAAGTCAATTAGTACCTTCTATTTACTTTCACTGATTAAAAAAAAAATTCTTTGTTCATTCTCTTAAAAAAATATTCGAGCATTAAATACTAGCCAGTTATAGACTTTCTTGGTTCTCAGAGAGCTAAGCAGGGGAGAGACACTGGTAAATATAATTTTAATCTAATGTGGTAATTGCTACAATGCATATATATACAGGGGTACTGATCCAAACCCGGGGAGAGGCAGGTGTGGTGCTGGGAAGGAGATGAATGGAAGAGGCGTGGGAATTAGTCGGGTAACACACCGACAGGGAGCTAGAAAGTGCCAGGCAGTGTGCATGGAAACAGGCTTCGGGGGAATCAATAATGCTTATGCCGCAAAAATGCAATATCCACTCAATTTTAATTATGTTATCTTTTATTATTTTACAATATACTTCAAAAAATGCTGTTACAGTTGCCTTAACTGCTCTATGAGACCTGGAGTCAAAGAATACTGGGAATTAGAACACACAGACATCAAGCTGTAACACCTACTTGTGCGGAACCATCGCTACCAAAGGGATGTCGTCTTTTAAATAAGCAGATGTGTGGTGAGGCCAAATAAAATACAAACTTGTTAAAACAACAGTAAACTTTGTTTCCATGGCTATAGAAAGGAGGTGGTTTTGTTTTTTTGTTTTTTTTTTTTCAACACATCTGGTCTGGCAGCAAGCTGTATTATGCACTTAAAGCAATACATGCCCTGAAAGCTTATATTTTCAGTTGTGCGTGTCACCTGAACTCAGAGCCTAGACACATGAAAAAGTATCGCTCTCAATACCCTCAACGCACCTCCCTCCATAAGGTCACAATGTTCTTGAACTCAAGACTCTCGTTGGTGGAGTATTTTACAATCGTTTTTCTCCAGAGACACTAGATCTTTTAGTTTTCTTTAAAAGAGAAGTGATGGAAATGCAAGGAGACCCTCCAGGGTCCCAGTCTCACTTCACATTGTCCAAGTAGTACAATAGCAGCTCTACACGTTGAGGAAAAAGAAGTCTTCATTTTTTTCCTATGAGTTTTTCATCGTATCAGCATTAAGATTTACCTGGATTTAGTTGGGTGTTCCAAAAGAAAACTTTTAGTTGCCAAATATTTCAGAAATTTAATAAAGCATTACATATATGTAATTAGCTCTTATCTACCAAAAATATATATATATATGTATATATATTTATATTTATCTTACTTTCACCGAAGTCTTTTTTTTTTTTTTTTCCTGGCTGTTAACATGAGAAACAAGATTAAGTGGACGAATGCTGGCTTTATTTCTTTATAAGCAATAATTTGAGCCTTTTTTCTTTTCATTTGATATGACTACATGTTCGTAATAGATTCACAAAAGGCAATACAAGGAATAGGCATCTGCCAAGCAATTCACGTTTTAAGGTTAGACTCTACTGAACAGCACTGTGGCATTAGAGGCATTCTGTTGTTTTCTTTTTTCAAGTCTGTCAGTTCTTTACTATTTTTTTTTCTAGCAGGGGATAGTGTGTAATCAAAGTAAGGCCTAAAGACCACATACAGTCACTCCCAGTATTTGGGTGGACAGAACTCTCAAGAGCTGATGTAAACCCAACTGAAGAGCAGTCAACTAGAACCACATTTGGTCACATCCAAATAGTCTCCAGTAACCCTGCTGATGTATATGTTTCCTTCTCAACTGATTTTTGTGTTGATCTTATTAAAATTGTAACAAGTAAGATTGCCAAGTTTTTGTAGCGTTGTATTTTTAGGGGACTATTATGTTCAAATGAATATGCTTTAATTCACAGAATATCATTTGTAACGTCTCTTCTATAAACATGGTTGGCAAAATAAAAAAGGCACAAAAGGGGAATGAAGAGACATGCTTTCAACTTTCAGTGATGAGTACCAAAGCAAGTCTCTTTCATGAAAAAAGGCAGAGAACAATGTTCAGTAATTCATGCATAACTTGAGCTAAAAAAAGCCACTTCTCTTCAGACAGGTCCTAAGGCTTCAGAAAGCAAGTTTCCCTAATCACGTGCTTCATGTCACATAAAAGGTAAAGCTGTACATGTGTATGTTTGGTTTAACAGTGGACCCATGTTTTTTAAAAAGTGAGGCAATTAAACAAAGGAAAACAAAGCCAAAATATCTTCATAAACAAAGCAACTCCACCTGCAGCCTCTGTCCTTTTTACCACTCAGTGGATAAAATGTCCAGTAAAATGCGAAATGCAGCATACTCAATCATGTCGTCTAGAAACTTTTCATGATAACTTATTGCAAATTGCACTTGACAGTTCACCACAACAATGGAAAACTGGCCCCTTGTTTGTTCACACAGTCCTTGAGCCCCAAACTGAAGTCACCAGTAAAATGATCTGGATAAAAAGTTTGCAGCTGTGCTCAGCCAGCTAGCTCCACCCTCCGAGTGTGAGCCCACCCGGGACACTGCTTTGTCCTGCTCCTTCGTGGGACTCTCATCCTCAGGCAGGTAGTCGGGCAACTCTGTGTTCTGTTCTACCTCCACAGGTGTGTCTTGGAATGGGACCAGCATCTGATACACAGAACATGTTAAGAATTATGACAAGGTCAACGTAATTGATAAACAGGTACACGCCCTAAGTTAAAAGTCAATTTTACTTCTCATCCTAGTCACCGTATTTATTCTCCGAGGCTATATTCCTTTCAAAGGTATCCCCTTACATGACGGCGGACCCAACTGTTGAGCAGGATGCAAAGCACAGAACGGAGGAATTACACAGGGAAATTCTGACGCTTTTCTCCAGGGGCTCCAGGAATAAATGTTCAAACCTTTTGTCTATTTAAAAATGACAAAAGCATCTGGCTGTTGGGGGCCCCGAAGGGCCACTGAACCCCCTCCTTTCCATGGGAACTCAAATGAGCTAAAGCCACATAGATTCCTTTTGGCTCTCACAAAGCTAGTGGAAACTGTAGCAAGAGGCAAAGATTCTCACTCTACACACTTGCTCAATGGTGGGGTTGGGTCTTTACTTTCTGGATTGGCAACACTGAGGTTAGAAAGGATATGGAGGCAAGGAAACCACATATCCTTTATTTCCATATAAAATCAGCAAGACACTTCCGCCAAGAGCAAGGACAGACTCTGAAATCCACATGAGGGCTCTCTGTATTTCTAAAACCGTTTACTGTTAATCAGGAAACCTTAGGGTAATCTCGCTCAGGCACATTCCTACACAGGCAGCTACAGGTCTAGAAACGCTAGCAACCTGCCAGCCGGCAGCAGTAGTCAGAGCTAGGCGTGAAGCAAACTGAAGGAAGCTTTTACCTCCTCTCCACTTTCACTTTTCACGACTTGCTGAGCCTTCATAACCTTGGTTGATGCTATCGCCGATGCCAAGGCCTAGGCCAGGATAAAGAGAAGACAATTTTGAACACTGGCGTGTCTCCCTGTAACTGCAAGCGTACTCAGCCGTTTAAAATACCAACCTCTGCCTTCAGATCTGAACGGATTCGCACCACACATCTTTGAACGGCCATTTGAAAAGTAAAGCTAATGACGCCTTTAATTTTTAACAAAGCCTCTTCACACAGATTTCGCCGAGACTGAAAAAGTAAAAGCAAAACTGTGATTAGAATTGGCGAAACAATAAAGGTCAATTCAAACATCACTGAACCCATCATTGTATCTGGGAGGAAGGATGGAGCAGGGGGCCAGGGGAAGCAAATGTCCCTATCTGAATTCTACAATCTCGTATTTGAAGGGACAGAAAGGCTTGCGCCTAGGCAAGTTTATTACAATTTAAAAGATCAACAAAATAGTAGTTCCTGCTAGATTTTTTTCTAGCTTCGTCACTAATATTTAATCATTTTAATCAGAAGTAAATGAGTCAATGTTGATTGAAATCTTTACAATCAAACAGAAAGGAAGAATAATACAGAAAAGAAGCTGAAAAGCAGAGGGTCCTCTAGCTCAAGGGTGGGTCAATTATGGTCCAACAGCTATTTTTGTAAATAAAATTTTATTGAACAAGCACCTGCATCTATCTGTTTACATACCATCTAAGTCTAGTTCATGCTCTAGCAGAGTTACTAGTTGCAACAGAGACCACATGGCCTGCAAAACCTCTATTTACTAACTGGCCCTTTAAAGAAAAGATCTGCTGGCGCTGCTCTAGCTTAAAAGTCTCCAGGGACAAATTCCAACAGACTGAAGTGAGAATTGTGAGCGGTCAGTGTCGGAGTCACTATTTTTTAGAGCACTTGGTATTTATAAACATCATTGCGTCCTTCACTTATGGCATTGTCCATGGTTACCACCGCATTCTCAAGGGACATCAATATCCTCTTTTTGGTTCTCATTTCCCCGACAACACAACATAACATACACCCTTCAGTGTGTTAATAACACACTGCCCTGGCCATCTACTTACACCGCTGAGTAGCTCATCTCCGTCTCATTTTATCTCCAAGGTCCAGTGCTACAACTGAGTGATTTTCTTTCTACTTCATCCCTCAGTAGACTATCCTATCACTTAAGCCACCACTACCATGTAGAAGCAGACGTGCATCTCTAAACGTGATTTTATATACATAGGATTTTATTTTCATTTGTCTACAACACATCCACTTGTGGATAACAAGCAGTCACCTCTAACACAAGATCCAAAAAGAAAATGGATTAAAAAGTACCTACAGTTTCTCTTCAGCCCTCCCTGCACCTCCAGCCCATACATCAAATCATCTCCTCTGAAGTCTCCTGTTTCTGTACTGAGACCAAGCTCTGTCTTGGTACTTGAGGGGACAGGAACCTGCAAATGACCCCAAGTCTCTGGAGCACAGCCTAAGAAGCGCTGCCTTCAGATTACCTGGTTCATTCTCCTCTTCTGTTGAATAAAGGCAGTCTTCAAACTTATTCCCACATCCTTCAAAACAACTCACATCTCTGTTTATCTCCCTACTTTAATCACTCTTTCGCTTCTGCATTTCAGCACTCCTCAAGCAAGGATCTAAGATAGTGGTGCGTAGCCACACACAGACCCACAGGCGGCTCCTGTAGCGCACTGCCCCTTCTGCAAAGCCCTTCAGGCAATGAATGCCAAAAGGGTGGGCGTTTATTTCTTCCACATATTCCACACACGGTAAACTTGAAAGTGAAGACAAGTTTGCAGAGCACGCACAGCTATGCGGAAAGTCAGGGCACTACTGGTCTAAGCTGATGCTTTATTTTAAATGTGAGGAAAAAAAAACAAATGTTAGGCAACTTGCCTGGTTTATCACAAGTAAAGAGTCTGACGCTAAATTCCAACTATGTGTGACAGCGAGAAACCAGATTCATGAGGCTAATTTGTCTTTATTTTGACACAAATTAACACAACTGCCAGGGGTGGAGTTCAATTCGAAGATTTGATCTCAGGGACAGGCTACTTCCCTGGTAACCTTGAGATCTTCAACAGAGCAAATAGGATCAAGCATAAGCCACCAAGGATCGGAATGGAAGGTGACAATTAGGTTGTGAGAATCGTAAGTAAATCAAATTAGGAACTGGGCCAGGAGGTAGAAGGGGTGAAGCTAACTGCCTGCCAACGTTAGGAAAGAAGAGAGTGGAGTGGGTAGAAGGAGAGAGGAAAAGGGAGGGAGGAGGGAGGAGAGGGGGAGGAGGAGAGGGAGAGAACGTGTACTCTTCCAGTATCTACTGGCTCACTCTCCTAAGTCTTTGCTGAAATGTCAGTTTCTCCAGGGTTTTTCGGAACCCTCCTGTTTTAAACTGTAACCTACCACCCCACCCCTCAGCAGTTTCTAGTTACCTTCCCTTTATTTTTCTCTACAAAATTTACCACTTCTAATATACCATACAACTTGGCTTATTGACTCTCTCCTCCAACTGTGTGAGCTTAATGAGGTCAAACACAGGATTTACGAGAGCTTTTGCTTATTTTGGTCCCTGCTGTATCCTTGGTGCCTAAAATAGTGCCTGGCATACACTATGTGCCAGGCTATGCCACCAAAAAATGTTAGTATTACAGTACAGTTTTAGAGTTAACTTGCTTATATTTTATCTCCGATTTAAGCAATTACATTCTTAAGACATTTCGGCCTGTATTCTGTGTGTGTGCATTGTTGGGTTTTATTATTTGCTTTGTGCTCGATTTAAAAAGGAACTGTATTATTCTTATTCATTAACATTAAACAGATGGTACTGGTGACATTTTACGTATCTTAATGTCTTTCACTCAATCAATTTACATTTACCAAAACCTGCTTTCTAGAAACTTTTCAGACCTTGTGGCCCCAGTTTCAATAAGATAGCTGTTGAGTTATTTGGCAATGTCCGGATAACATGCATGCAAAAAGTTTCCCCAACCCCTATTTACTGACTCCTAAACCCTGAGGCCTAATATTAAGAGCAAAGTAGAATGAGTCGAGAAAAACTACACTGTACTACTCTAAAAGACGGTACAAGTGTCATTACTGTCTCCTTAAACATTTGGTAGATGTAACTAAAAAACTGTGCTTTACACTGGAATTTGACACAACACTGTAAAATGACTATAACTCAATAAAAAAAAAAGTTTAAAAAAAAATCTGGTAGAATTCACCTTGAAGGCATCTAAGCTAGAAATTGTCTTTATGGTAAGGTTTTTAACTACAAATTCAATTTCTTTGATAGATATAGAGCTATTCATTCAGGTTCCATTTCTTTTTGAGTGAGTTTTTGTGTCTTTCAAGAAATTTTCCTGTTTCATCTACATTATCAAATTTATTAGCATAAACTAATTTAAAACAGTCACTAATTTTCCTTTTAATATCTATATTAAAAATCTATAGAAATGTTCTCATTTCTGATATTGATAATTTGTGACTTCTCTCTTGTATTCTTGATCAATTTGGCTAGAGGTTTTTTAATTGATCATGTCAAAAGTCAGCTTTAGATTTCATTGATTTGTCTCTACTGCTTTTCATTTCATTGATTTATGCTTTTTATGTTTTTTCTCTTCTTTGGATTTAATTTGCTCCTCTTCTTCTAGTTTCTGAAGGTAGAGGTTGAAGTCATGGAGATCTCTTTCTTTTGTGTAAAAACATTTAGGCATTTGGTGTTAATGAATTCCCCTCTGAACACTGCTTCGCTGCTTCCCACAAATTCTGATAGTACATTTTCGTTTTCACTCAGTTCAAAATGTTTCCTAGTTTTTCCTTTGACTTCTTCACTGACACATGGACTATTACTTAGACATGTGTTACTCTGTTTCCAAAGTACTTGAGGGATTGTTACTCCTAATCTGCTGTTCACTGTGCTCAGAGAACATACTCTGCATGGTACTAATTCTTTTCAATTAAGAGTTGTTTTATGGGCCACAATATATTCCGTCTTGGTAAATGTTTCATGTGCACATGAAAAGAATGAATATTATCTTGCTGCTGACTGCAGTATTCTATTAATATCAATTAGGTTAGGCTGGTTGTAAGCGTAATTTGAGTCTTCTATATCCCTTCTGATTTTCTGTATACTTGTTCTATTAATTGAGAGAGTGCGCTTTAAATCTCCAGCTCTGTGAATTTATTTCTCCTCGCGTTTCTGTCGGTTTTTGCTGCATACATTTTTAAGTTCCATAATTGGTGCATAAATATTTAAAATTGTTATGTCCTTTGATTGACTGACCTCTTTAGCACACGATGCCCCCCTTTATCAGTATAAAACACTGATACTGGGACTTAAAGACTGTTAGCAGGTGACACTGAAGTAACTAGTTAACGTGGTTTCTCCTCCCCATGTTATGAACCATGTGTTTACAAAAGCCTTACCGTGTCATCAAGACCATCTATATGCAAAACCACTGTTTTGGCACGTTTGTTTGTGGTTCCCAGAAAAAACTGAGCTTTCCTTCGACGTGAATTCATTTCATTGAAACTATCACCATCTGCCATGTTAGAAGACTGAAGAATGTCATAGATTTCAGAGGCCAGCAGTTTTGTTTCTCCTGGAGTTGTAGTCCTTGAAAGGAAACATATAAGTTAATAAATGAGTCCTGTCACTTCTACTGAATCTGTAATTTTATTTCTCAACTTTGTAAAAACTTTGTTTTCTTCATTTTGATGCTTTGTTCAGTTTGAAAAAAGTATCAGTGAATCCCAGAATAATCAATAATGTAGAAAATCATGTAGTGCATAATAAAATCTTCTAATTTCATTTTAAACCTATGGTTCATTAATATTCAAAATCCATCACCAGAATGGTATAAAAGCACATTTAATAGAAATCATTAATTAAATAGGAAATCAACTAAAAAGATCAGGATATAACATGTCCCCGGATTAATACTAACATTCAACACTCAATTTGACCTTGAAGAAAATACAACACATAAAAATCCAAAAGGAGGTGGGTGGGTATACCTCAGCGGTAGAGCACATGCTTAGCATGCACAAGGTCCTGGATTCAATCCCCAGTGCCTCCATTAAAAAAAAAAAAGTTTAAAAAATTAAATTAAATTTTTAAAAAATCCAAAAGAAAACAAATTAGAAGAGAATCATTTATATTACTTATTTCAACAAAAGGATGTCTTAGTAAATTCAAACTGATCTTCTCAATTCACATTTTTTATATACCTTTTACAAAATATGTATATATCATTAAACCACAACTCAAACAAAAGTTTTCCTTTTTAAACTTTTAAATCCTACTGTAGCTCCTCATGTAAATATCTATTGTCAGGCTGCCCGACAGCACTTCTGGCATCAACAGAAATGCTCTGTCTCTGCACTGTCCACTCACGTGGTTCCTGAGCACTTGAAATGTGGCAAGTGCAACTAAAGAAATGAATTTTATTTACTTTTAATTAACAGCCACACATGGAAGTGGGTACCATAACTGGCAGCACAGATCTAATGGTTCTTATCAGCTGAATAGCAGAGACAAAAGTACACAACGATAAGAAAATAATCCTCATTTCACCTCTAACTGGGCTCAATTAAGTCCAAACCCTTTAGCACACATTCAAGGCCTTTAAAAGCTTTACCAACGTCAGCTCACTGTGCCCTTTTATGAATGCCTTTCCCTCAGTCAGAAGAGCTTCACCTAGACCATGTCCTTGAAGGCTCAGCTCAACCACCGTCTTCTCTATGAAGCCTCCGCACCCCAACACCCCACTCCTCCCCTGCATTTAAAGCACTACGCTTGCACTTATACTATGGATCTTAACTTCTATTTCTTTCTCTTCAAGAATAGGGATGTATTCTCTGTCCGTAACAAAATTTTTGGCAATCCATTTGTTTAATGAATGAGCAGAAATACTTCAATTTCTGATATTCGAACTGTACACATTCTAGCTCTACAGATCATCAATTCCAGGGGTGCTAATATGGCAATATTCTGGATCCCCAATTTACTATACCGAGTGTTTTTCTGGGCTATTGTTGACGACAGAGATCAATTACTTTGAACGATTTTGGCTTTGCAGGAAGCTACCAAAAAAACTGTTTTTTTAGGAGATGTCTCAGCACTTTTCTGAGAGCTGTATTATAGTTTATTGAAAAGGTCACTGCAATTCTGAGATATTTTAAACACTAGCCAACCACAAGCTGTAAGAAGCATGAGGACACTGGCAGGAGGTATTCATGAATTTAAGAGGGAAAAAATAGTGTCTGTTATCCTTCTCTACCATGGGTATTGTTTTTAGATGTCTGCATCAGATAAAAGAATGATCACAACACGTAACAGGAGATGCAACTAATGACCTTCTCATAATAATTTTTAAAACACACACTCTTTCAGAACTTTTTAATGTGCTTCCTAACCAACCAGCAGCGACAAAAGTCATTAAAAGACTGTAACATCATATTATTATCTTCCTGTCCTGCAGAGTAAGAACTGTAAGACTAGTTCTTAACCAAATAGGACTACTAATCCCTTTGAGAATCTGGTATAAAATTACAGACTGTATCACAGGAAAAATGCAAATTAAAAATTTTTCCAAATCCATTTGTGAGTTTATCACGTGCTCACCCAAACCATCCATCTTATCTCAACCTCAAGGAACACAGACAGTTTAAATCTTTTTTGGAAACTGATCTAGAACTGGAGGGGACAGGAGAATGGCAATGCAGCAATTCTATCCCATGTTTGAAAAAATGCAACTGAATGGTAACTGCTGGCAAGAGTACAATTGATATCATCTGAAAAAAAATTAATAGTGATTAAAAACACACAAAAATATCTACACTTTTTGACTGAGAAATTCTTCCATTAAAACTTAAAAAAAATCCATGAAATAAAAGTAATCTAAACTATAAAAACTGTCTTTTATGCAGTTAGGCAATGAAGTTTTAGAACAGTACCGTCCAATGTAACTTTCCAGAGATGACAGAAATGTAGCCACCAGCCACATGACTACTGAACACATGGAATATGGCTAAAGAGACTGAGGAATCGGGTTTTGGTTTTTTTGGAGGTGGGCGAGGGCAGGTAATTAGGTTTATTTATTTATTTATTTGTTTGTTTGTTTTTTAATGAAGGTACTGAGGATTGAACCCAGGATCTGCTAAGCAAGCACTCTACCAGTGAATAACTTCCCGTACTCAAAGGAACTGGTTTTTAAATATAATTTTAATTAGTTTAAACTTAAACTGCCACATGCGGCTAATGACTACCATACTGGACAGAGTTTCAGGGAGAAAGGAAGACTGCTTCTGCTGTCAGCTTCCTTAAACTAGCCTTCCTTTTCCTGATTGATTGTTGCTCCTACTCTTCTGACAAACCATTTCTTTAGCACCCTTTCTGACTGAGGTCTTGCAAAAGAAATTAGCTCCACAAAAAAAACATCTGAGTGACCATTTCTGTAATTCTCCCAAGATGGTACAGAGCTAGACTGATGACATACAAGCTAGATGGTATAGAGCTATTCTCCCCAGATTCCCAGGGCAGAAGAAAATCAGTGTAGCTGATGGATTCCTCAGGGCTTCTGGACTTAATTCTCTCATAAACCTGTTCTGGTAGTTTCTATATTAGTAGCAACATACTTAGGAGAGGAACTGTCATTTCCTCATAAGAACAATCTGCAAAAGTGATACAAGCACAGTTAACAATTTTACTTGCGTAGCTCCAGAGGCCAGTCACACTAACTTTCAATTACAAAGTTGCAGATTTACAACAAAAACTATACCTTATCTATGGAGTCACAAAGGCTACATCTACTTAGATAAACAAAGCAATTACAGACCACAAACTGGCAAAAATGGTTATAGAAAATAAATACTCCCACTACCGCTATTTTTCACTCCCTTTATTTCATAGTTTCAAAGCTTCCTCATTTTCATACACTAATAAATTCCTTTCTGGAAGATTTTCAATCTTTATTTACTTAAAACCAAAAGATTCTAAAAGAATAAAACAATCAAATCAACATGACAGTCTCACTATTATTCTAAGCATGTTCTTCCAGTATACTTCATAGAACTAATTTTATTGCTGCCCTTCCTACGAAACAGTTAAGGGAATACCTCTACTTATAGTCACAGATGTCTCTTAAAACTAAGTAAAATTCTGTCTCAGGCAAAATGAAATTTGCAAAAGCGTTTAAACAAAAATGAATTAAAACGAAGTTTCTTCTTGACCTGGGCACTATATGAAGTATCACAAATATCTCTGCATAATTGCTGTTCAACAAATTATAAATGATTTCCTTATTTTTAAAAAATGCTTTTAAAACCAAAAAGAAAAACCCAAGATTAAAAAAAAAAGAAACTTACTGCTCAAATACTGTGATTCAAAACATTTAAGTACAAAAAGTCTACAGTTACATGGTACATTTGGCCATAAATGTAAGAAAGACTGCATAATTAAACAAGTATTAATTGCTCTAATCTTCTTAGGCAAGTGAAAATTGAAAGAGCTGATTAATGTCCTGGATTTAGTTCAGTCTTTAAAATCTGACACCTGAAAAAAAGACTATCTTGAAAAGCTCTTTCATCTAAGTAATTGGAATTTACTCTCAGTAATTTACTATTCAATAATGAAGTATATTGATTCCTCACCATTTTTTCTAATTAGTTATGTATATTGACTGAAAACGTTCAAAATATTATTCATAAAATACAACTAAAGGTGAACTCTGATCTTTATTATATATCAAAAATAATTTTAATTTTGAATATATTTCCTTATTGGTCATAAACACCAATTCACTCTAATTCTAGATGCTGCTAATAACATTTTATATTGCCCATAAAAGCCAATTAAGACTTCCATATACTTCATGGAAGCAATGAATATACCATTTTATTGTTGAAGACTTGCTATGGTCTTTTGAAGAACTTCACAACTTTTCCCTTAGGAGTTGGTTTTCCATTTTTTCTTCTGTGCTGTTCACTAAGAAAAAAATGTTCTTGTAACATTTATGCAATCCAGAAAATCATCCCTTATCTTTTAATGTAAAAAAAAAATCCTAGAGGAAGGTTCCAAGAAGGAAGTCAACAGCTCTGTTTAGGGAACAATGAAGTCCAAGGCAGGCAAACTATGATCCTTGAGCAAAAGCCCATTCATTTACACATCATCTGTGGCTGCTCTGACCCACAAGGGCAGAGCTGAGTATTGCAACAGAGATGATAAGCCCAGTAAAGCCTAAAATAATTACTACTTGGCTTTTTATTCTATAAGAGAAATCTGCCAATCTCTGTTCTAAAAAAAAAAAAGTACAAAAAACCCCCCATAAAAATCAAGGCAAAATGTAGCAGCATTTTCAAGAATCACAAGAGAACAAAAAGGTGAACCAGGATGGTCCAGTTGTCCTTTAAGTATCAAGATTATAGAAAAAGAGTTTTAAACATGAAAGAACTCAAGGAGTATTTGAAGCTTACTTGAGTAACTTCAACCAACAAAGAAATGATTGGGAAAGCTTTAGCAAAAGGACTAATGATAAGCATTTTATGTATCTTACTGTAGATCTAAATTTAAAATAAAGGTGGGAAAGAGAATGGAAGAATATATAAATGTTCTGACAAAGTAGACATAATGCAACTTAAAAAAAGAAAGGAAAAGGGAGAAGAGGAAAGCAGAAAAAGTCAGTGACCACGGAACACATAATAGGTGGGAGTCAAAAGATTACCATTAACAAGATTATACTGTATAGCACAGGGAAACATACACAAGATCTTGTGGTAGTTCACAGCGAAAAAAAATGTGACAATGAATATATGTATGTTCATGCATAACTGAAAAATTGTGCTCTACACTGGAATTTGACACAACACTGTAAAATGACTATAACTCAACAAAAAAGTTTAAAAGAAGATTACCATTAAAATAAGCAAGATAGTGAAAGTTTAAATAAGAGAACAGACAACTTAGAACCTTTTTTAAAGTATAAATACAAAGGCAACTACTAAGACAAATCTAAGTATCAGAAGAAATTTTCAAAATAAAACAGCATGCAGAGAAACAAAACTACTGTAACATGATGTACCCAGTAACTGTAACAAAAAAGAGTTAAGATGAAATATATCAGTAACAGCAGTAAATATAAATGGACCTAGCTCATCAATTAAAAGACAGTTTTTCAACCTGACTCACAAAGCAAGACACAATTAAGACAAAGTGATTCAGGAATAAAGGAATGGGGAAAAAAACAAAGGAATGGGCAAATGTAGGCCAAATAGAAACAACCTATACTGACATCAAGCAAAGGAGAATTCCAGTCCCAACTCTGAACATTAAACATGACAAAGGACATTTTTTAACACCTAAAATACATAATTCACAATACCTATATATAAGTTATGAATACATATGTACCAAACAACACGTGTGGAGAGGGAATGATAAAGCAAATACTGATAAAGTTCAAATATTAAAACAAACAGTAAAATGTTAACATTTGGGGACTACAGGTACAGGTATCTAGGTACTATCATGCTGTCTGTACCACTTTTCCGACAGTCTGATGTCATGTCAATCTAAAGTTTAAGTATATGTATATATAAGCACATATTTAAATGAAAAGATAAATGGCATTATGGATTTTTATATTTTCTAATTTTTATAAATAAACCACAATAAGATTTTAAAATATTTTTAAAAAAAAGGAGCACAAAAAAGGCATAAAGAAATGAAGCACACTTTCACTGAAGATTTTAGCAAGAATAGACCACCATTACTATGGCACTATTTCAAAATCTAGAATTTTAGGAAGTTCTTCAGATGAAATGAGATATTTTAAAGTTGAGATGCCACGTTTTATTAAAGTGGCTTTTATTTATAGCATACTTCATGTTAGATATTCACAAGTGCTTTTATGAACTGCATCTTGTATCAGAAGTATTACTTCTGAAATACCAATTAACAAATGTCCTAAACTTGATTTAAATGTTCTCCTAAATTGACATTTTGAAAATTCTCTTCGCAGAGGGATCCAGGACTAAAAATTACGTGTAAAAAGGTTCTAACCTCTAATGACAAGTGTTTATTTATGGAAGAGAATAAAATTAGAACACAATACCAGATTCATTTTGAGTGACAGAGACCTTAAATTTCTCTCTACAGTTAAAGAACTGAAAGTAACAGTGACTTTGAAGTCAATCCAATTGTCAATCTGTGAGCACCAATTTGATGTAAACCCAAGTCAAACCTGCTGCTGAATAACATGTTAAAATCTCAGCAAAACTCTGTACAAAACATAATTTGGTGAATAAAGGGCAAATATTTTAGTACACAGAAACTTCCCTGTTTTCCCCTCTGCTTCTCATGTTGAGAATAACCTCTACTCTCCCTACCTACTTCTGCCTCTTGGTCTCCCCTTAGATCACTCTAATCAATAAAGCAGCGTCCCTCCACACAGATTGTCTTCGTTCTGTGGGGCTTTCCCGGGTATAGGAAGATCCTTCTGCTTCCTCCTTAGTTGCACGGTTCCACAGAATCATAGCTACGTCTCTTCCTAACTCAGTACTCCTAAACAGAGAGAAATGATCTGAATCCCACGGTGACTGCCCGACTGCCATGGGGCAGCCACATCACTGAAAACCATTAAGATATATAACAGATCTCTTGTGCTACGTACGGCTCACCAAGATGATCTGTATAAGAATGAGATGACTATTAGTCCATAAACTACTTAATTTGGAATAGTGGTAAATCAGTTATCTGTATCTGGCAACACAGATGTCAAAGTACAAAATAGTATCTTAAGAATATATGTTTACAGTGTCAAAACCATTATGCATATAGAAAACCCTGCTCTATGATAAAAACTTTTCATTTTGATTTTTAATACAGGTACCCAAAAGAAACAAGTACATGAGGAGAAAATAAAAATGCTAGAGCAATCCAATTTCCTAAAAAAGAAAATCATGTCCAAGCCATGAGACATTCACAACACAAAGTTAAACATGCTGAACCAAGACCCGACTCTAATACTTCATTGTCTTAACGTTTATAAGCCAAACACAGTTTTATTAACCTGCTAACATTCAAATACACTGATAAACTTCTAGGATGATTATTTTGGTAAACAGAGGTACTTTTTAAAAAGCTTGAAAGGCAACCTTCAAATCTGAGATCTCTAATAGCCAAATGAGCTGAAAAACGTATATAAAAATAATTATACCCTATCTTCACTTTTGAGAGGGTGATAGGACCAAACTATAACGGAGTATGCAATGAATGTACAACTGTTTTTACTACTGGAGGCACCAGTAATGATAGCCACGTTGTCCTAAAAATATACGTTATTTGAATTAAAAAGATGCAGCCACGGAGATACACTGCTTATCTCCCTCTAATAAAGACACTTGCCCTTCGGCTGCAGCAAGTATAGTAGCACAGCCACCAGCAGTAGTGGCTCTGAGATCTGTTGCACCATTCAGTCCTTCACTCCAAGGCCTGGCTCTTCCCCAGCAGACCCCAGCCAACGACTGAGCAGTGGGGGCACTAGGGCCGGGCCACTTCTGCCCAATGCCTGTCTCATCTACAAAGTAACCCTTGCTTTGGAGCTCCCCCCTTGAACTGGTTACCTATTTGTACTGTAATCTGAGACTCTCCTAGCCCCACCCAGTTACCAGATCTGCACTGTAGCCTAAAGACGGTGGTCCAATCCTGCTTCATTCCCCTGTCTATACAGACCTTACCTCACAATAAACCTCTTCCATTTATAACTCTATTTCAGGATCTCCTTTCCAGATGCTATTGCAAGATAACACAATACTTCTCTTACAAAGATACAAGTAGTCTACCTACTATTCTGCAGAGGTATCACTCGCTCACAGATACATATATATACACCACAACCTTAGCCAACCAAGCTAAGAAACTGTTTCATAGGTTCAACCTATAGTACCTCTAAAACTCGCTCCAAATCTTTAAAGTTCAGATTTGAAGTATATTTAAACATATCAACGTTAATTTTTCGTCTTATTTCTTACATTTAAAAAATTTTACCACCTATTTTCAGCTTCAATAACCATACCTGTCAAAGGAATACACAATCTTAAGTTCATCATATTAATAAAATACTATGTTTAATTTATTATTATTATCCATATTATGCTTAAACCTTTCAGTGTTTCAAAAAAAAACTAATATGGCAGTTAAAAATACTCAGTTATATGGCATTAAAGCACACTAGGAACAAGAATAAAGCAACCTTTCATTTTGTACAACACTTTAGAATTTACAGAGCATTTCTACACATTATTACCCCATTGAATTCCCAAGCACTTTGAAGATGTTACTGCAGGCTGACAGATAAGGAAACTGAGGGTCAAAGAGATCATATGTCTCAAGTCATAACCAGAACCCAAATTTTTATTAATGGAATTCACCTCAAACCATAAGCAACGATTAACACGATGACGGCAGGCAACCTTTTGTTATTTGTTTCTAGCTTGTCATTATCAAAGACCAAGGCACCATAAACTACCTTATCAGGTAGCTGACTCAATGAGAACAAATATTTAAGTAATCTTTCAAAAATAAGGTTAATAAAACAAAATTTATCTAGAAGCCAAGAACACTAAGAAAATAATATTCTGCCTTGGAAGTCAGTTTAGATGATTCTCTACTGATACAATTTACCTTAAAGTGTGAATTACAGAACTTTTCTGAGCACTCAAGCCAAAGAAACTAAGTTTTAAAAATCAAATTAAACGCTAACTTATTATAGATTTAAAGGCAGTCATGTCTTGTTTGAGATCAAGATACAAAGTAAAGTAAGATAAAACCTCAGAAAGCATTAGCTTTTTTGCTTCCAGACACAGCGGAAATATCACAACACTTAATATTCCATTTCAAGTCTTCTACAAGGGAATCAGCAAGGTCCAAGAAAGGGGCAATACCCGACACCCCCACAGGCGACACAGCTGAAGGACTACAGACAAGAAACCTGGCCTCTCTGTATTTTTCTCACCCATAAAACTGTTATCTGTCAAACCCAAATCAAAAAGTTGTAAACAACAGGATGAAATGACAGATAGGCAAATCTTAGCAAAATGAAAGGTATAATTAAAAACCACCCATTTGCTAAAATTCAAATTAAATAGCTCTACATCTCTTAAGACACCTCTCGATGGTGCTCAGGAAAACATCACCAAAAGTTCTTTTTTGTCATGATACTGGTCAAGGTTCTTTTGAGTAAGATTTTAAGATTCTGAGATGAAGTAATGAAGAATTCTGTACTACACTATAATATTGCATATTTTCAAATGTCACATGTGTTGCTCGACTAGCAAGTCAATTCACATACACTTAACAAAACTTCATTTAAGTTAGGATTTTTCTTTTTAAAAATATTATTCATAAGTACACTGTTTATCAACATTTAAAATAAACTTAGAACACTTTCATAAGGATGATTATTAATATTAAAAAATAATCAGAACACTGACCATCAGAATATTTCTGGACACAATAACCCACAAAAGTATGACTTTATATTAGAATACAAATCTCAGCAAAATTTTGTATTAACCAGTGAACACTTAACAAGATCCATTTTTCTATTCCATTAGGAAACACCATCTATTGTACTTACTTCTGTATAACATTTTGCAAGCTTAACATCATACCCAGTTCTCCTTTCATCTTTTCTCTGTTAGCACGGCATTCTGCCAAGTATCGAAGAGCCTACAGCAAAAACAATATAGGTTAACTCGTATGTCCAGATGATTCAAAATTATACCTGCTACTAACTTACTGCAGGAGGAAAAAGAGTAAAACATTGGTTTTTGTTTTTAGAATCACTTGGTTTTGAAGTGTTTAGAAACTCTTCTTTAAGTGTGACCATCAGATCAGTCCTCTAGGGGAGAAAAATAATCCAAGCTGAAGTAGCTGAATCTGCTCTTTGAAATGAAGGTTCCTAACTTATCTGCAAGGTCAGAATTAGGTTGTTCTGATTCTATTTTCATCATTTCATCTTGTCAAGGATACGAGGAACTGCATTCCTGATTTATTAATTTCAGGGAGTAGTCCCAATAGCCACCATTTCCCTAGGTGCTTTTTACATATTAATTAAAA
Source organism: Vicugna pacos (assembly GCF_048564905.1). Lineage (NCBI taxonomy): Eukaryota > Metazoa > Chordata > Mammalia > Artiodactyla > Camelidae > Vicugna > Vicugna pacos. The sequence goes on along the minus strand of NC_133015.1, from coordinate 17,878,927 downwards.
TAAACTGCTGAGGGGACAAAATATACTACCACCTTATGGAATTAACAGTTTAAAGTTTTACAATTTATCTTTAAAATATCTTTTTTTTTAACTGAAAAGCAAAAGATGAACTCACTCTCACAAATTTCTATTTTGTGAATCTAACTTTTCTAGGGTGCTTTTCTCTTAAGATTTAATGTACATTTTTGCAAGTATTTGCTTCACATGCTGATTCTTAGGGATTTCATTAGTTGTTCCATAGACCTTCTGTTCCATGAGACAGAGCTCTCATCCTTCACTGAGGACTATTCATACCTGATTTGCAGGGGAATATCTCTGGGAATTACACCACCCAGAACCATCTCAGGCCACTGACCTTCATGTTGTCTACTGGTCCTCTATACTACATTCCCAAAGTGCCAGCTCATTACATGAAATCACAAATTCAACAACCTGTCTCTGACTACAATCTCCTATCCTTTCTATAACCACTACCTTAATTTTTACTTCAGTTCACAGAGGATTCACTGCCAAGGGAACTGCCTTCCCTCCATAAAAAACTAACAAACAGGACAACATTTATTAAACATGCTGGACAAGAGGCTGGACTGGAATCCCTGAAGAAGAGAAATGATGAGGCAGGCCTGACAACTGCCCCATCCCACTGCTCTGGAGGCGGCTCCAGACCGCAGCACAGGGAGGGAAGCCAGCAAAGCCCAGTGGTCTTGCTGAGCCGGAGAGGCAGAGATCAGAGTTGGGGAGGTTAGGGTGGTACAGAATACGTCCATATTTGGTTTTTGTCCAGGTCCTGGCTCAGAGCTCTTAAAACTTTTGGAATTTTCTGATAGGAGCTTCTTTTGTTCTCTACAAGGCGGTTCTTTGGATCGCCCTTGGATGAGTTTATGTCAAATAAGTGAGTTAGGTTAGGGCCCCTAGATAGCCTCAGGAAGGGACTAGTCACTAGAAAGACCAAATGACCAGAGGGTGGGAACTTTCAGCCCCACCCACTGACCTGGGGGTAGAGGCGCTGGAGACAGAGTTCTGTAAAAATTCAACAAGGAGATACAGTTTCTGACTTGATGAATACATTCATGTGCCAGAGGGTGGCACACCCCAACTCCACAGGGATAGAAGTTCCTGTACTCAGGACCCTTCTAGATCTTGCCCTATGTACCTACCTGTTCATTTGTATCCTTTGTAAGAAAAACAAACAAACAAACTGGTAAATGCAAAAGTGGCTTCCTGAGTTCTGAAGCCACCCTAGTAAATTATCAAACTGAGGGGGAGTCAGATGGATCACCCAATTTATAGCTGCTTAGTTAGAAATACAGGTGACCTGATACTTGCAACTAGCCTTTGAAGTGAAGACAGTCTTGTGGGACTGGGCCTTAAACCTGGGGAATTTGATACTTAATTCTGAGTGGTTAGTGTCAGAATTGAATTGCTGGACACCCAGCTGGTGTTCACAGAGGATCAGAGAACTGGCTAGTGTCAGAAAACACCCCAGGCAGCTAGAATTTGCGGAGCAGAGTAACAGAGGAGGGATCTGCACAGCAAGGGATCGTTTGTGTCTCCCCAGCCAGAAGTGAAAAGATCTCACAGTGCAGAAGGAATCAGGGTGAATCCCCAGCAGAGCATCCCCTTAGTAGTGGTGATATCACAGAACACAGGCTGCTTTGGAGTCACTCTACAAAGCCTAAATGCAAGTCTTGAAAAAATCAAACCAATCCCAAGTAACCTACCTACAAGCAAGAACAGGCTGAAGAATACTTGTAAGGATACCAAAAAATCCAAACCCAAACCCCAAAATCTGTCTGGCATCTGATTAAAAGTAGCCAGGCATGAAAAGCAGCAGGAAAATATGACCCATAATCAGGAGGGAAAAAGGTCAATAGAAATAGACCTAGACATGACAGAGGTGAAATTAGAAAACAAGAACACAAAAACAGCTATTATAAGTACATTCCACATGTTCAAGGACGAGTAGGAAAACATAACATGGAGGCGGGGAAGAAATGAAAGACATTAAAAAGACCCAAATGTAACTTCTAGAGAATAAAAACATAATGTCTAAAATGAAAAGCACACTGGGGAGGATTAACAGCAGATTAGATACTACAGAAAAGAAGATCAATGAACTTTAAAATGTAGCAACAGAAACTACTCAAAATTCAGAATTGAGAAGGAGGGGAAAAAAAACCTTAAAGAAAAAAAAAAAGGAACAGTGCAATAGTGACCTGTGGGACAACATGAGCCTAACACACACATAACTGGAGTCTCAGGAGAGGAGTGCGAATGAGGGAAAAAACGTTGAAAAAATAATGCATGACAGTTTCCCTAAAGTGATGAAAACTACAGGTCCAAGATCCAATAAATTCCAAGCAAAACAAGAACAAACAAAAACACAGCATAAAGAAAGCCATTAATATCAAGCACATAACAATCCCTTGCTGAAGACCAGTGATTAAGTCACAAAAACAGCAGGAAAAAGGCTTAAATGTTACATCGAGAGGAACAAAGATAAGAACCACCGGTCTTACTAGAAATAATCTGAGCCAGACGGCGAAACAACACTTTGGAACGCACCGGGCAAAAAAGCCACCAGCAAACCGGCATTACAGAAAAGCGTTCAAGTTCTTCAGGCAGAAAATAAAAGACACCATTAGAAACATGAATCTGTGCTAAGAAGTGAAGAACACCAGAAAAGGTAAATGTGACAGTAAATATAAAGTACACTTGATTTTTAAAATTTTAATCTTTTAAAAGATAATGGTTTAGAACAAAAAAATACTGTAGATTTTTAACATACACAGAAGTAAAACGTATGACAAAAAATAGCACAAAGGATGGGAGGATATGGAAATATAACGCTGTATGATTCTTACATTATATGTGAAGCATGTGATTTACTTAAAAGTAGACTGTGACAAGTTAAACCTAGAGCAACTGCTAAAAAATTAAAAAACGAAAAGGTTTCTTTCTTCTTATCCTTGTTGCAATTCTCACTGAAGTAGGACCCAAACTAGGGGCCATGCAAATTCTCCCATTTGTTACTACCAGTCACTCACATCAGTGTCAGTTCTGCCTATCAGACTTCATTCTGTGAAGGTAACATAGGAAATCTGCATTATGTAGTTTGATTTTCAAAAAGGGAAAAAAAGCCTGTATTATTTTTCTGTATGTACTTGTGAAATTAGACTAAATGGGAAATGATCATGGGTCCTTAAGTAAAGGACGAGTTTTAAATTTTCTGTTACATTAATTTTCATTTAAACTCCGTTATGAAAATTTTAGAAGACACAAAGTATACAAAGTGTGTGGTCACCCCATGTACCCACCATTCAGCTTCAACAATTCGGTAATTGTTGGCAATCTCGCTTCATCCATCTCCCCTGCCGCTAACCACGCTGGAGCACTTATAGCAAATCTCAAGAGGACGTATAATTCCATTTGTAAATACTTCAGCACATCCCTAAGAAATTAATGGGTCTTTCTAGTTAACTTAATGATAATACTATTAGAATACTATGCAAAAGCAATTATGGTTTTTTAATATCTACTGTCCTGTCTATATTTATTTCAAGCTATCTACAAATGTATTTTCGGTTGATTTGTTCAAATCAGGATTCAAATCAGTTCCACATATTACACCTGGTTTGATATGTCTCTTAAGTCTCTCTTAGTCTATAACAGTTACTGCTACTCTCCTACACCTCAACTGCTTTTTTTTTTTTTTAATGAAATTTATTGTTCACAGACCTGGATTATTTGTCCTCCAGAAATGATCACTTTCTGGATTTGCCTGACTGTCTGGTATTATTCTTTAACATCTTTCTCTAGTCCCCTCATTTCCCACAATATGGTAGTTCCTTCTGCATTAGTTATGATCCTGTATATGTTCTCTTTTCCTCACCTTTTCCTTTCCGTCTTATATTAAAACGAGTGCCATGCCCATCTACTGATGAATGGATAGACAGAATACGGCACAGCCATGCAATGGACTGTCATTCACCCATAAAGGGGAATGCAGTACCTTGCAGCTACCGTGTGGATGAACCTTGAAAGCATTATGCTCAGTGAAAAAAGTCACAAAGACCACGTATTATATGATTTTATTTATTAAAGATCTATAGGCACTTTTGCTGGCATAGGCAAATATAAAGAGACAGAAAGTCATGGCTGCTTAGGGAAGGCGGGTGGGGACTGAGGAGAAATAGGGAAAGAGCAGTTTCTTGCTGAGGTGATGGAAGTGTTCTAGAACTGACTGTGGTGATGGTTGCACGACTCTGTAAACATACGAAAATCCACGGAATTGCATACTTTAGGTAAATTATATGGTACATGATTTACATCTGAATAAAGCTGTTACAAAACAAAACAATAAGTGCCTCTTTAATGTGAGTGTTTTTCTGTACTGTTATGATTTAACACTTAAGATTTCTTCTTAAGTGAAAAAAGGAAGTTGCAGAACATTCCACACACATGGTATCCTATGATTTGTGTCAAAAAATAAAAATACAGTGTGCTACCACTTGTATAAAAGGACTCTACACATACATATATGTTTGCACATACAAAAATACATCCAAACTTGTCATTATTTCCTCTACAGTTACTTTTAACTTTTTACCATGTCATCTAATACTTTTTCAAATTCTCCTTTACTGCAAAATTATAACACCAAGACTGAGGTTCCTAAAGGCAACTTACCAGCAAAGCTGAGTGGACAACAGGGGGGTTGGGATGGTCCATAAATAAAATAAGGCCGGGCAGACATCCCTGATCCTGGACGATGGCTCTTCGATTTAATGGATCTGCTGCCAGATCCCGCAGCTGGTTCACCACCGAGAGCGCATCAGGTTCTTCATTCATGGTGGAGGAAGAGGAATTCATCTTCTATGCCACACACATGAACAAAAGCTTCTTAAATTCTGTAGAAAGGTTTTGTAAAATTAGTTCTAAGCTGCTGAGGTATGTTACGGCATTTGTTAAATAATCAGAATTATAACACCTTCAGGAAAAAACAGATGAATCTAAATCACACAGAAACTTAAGAATTGGCAATTCCAGTTTGAGAAAAGTAAAATGAACATAAGAAGCTGACTTTTAAAAAAAAGTTATTTATGTGTGCACAGTGTTTAAAGAACATATGCCATCTTCATTATTCCAACAAGTTTCTTTTTAGCAGTACATATTTTAACACTAAAGTCACAATAAACAAGAGCTTTACAGTTTAAGCTTATAACCTTTGCTACACTTCTCAACCTGCAACGCTGCCAATGCTCCTTTCCGCTAGAACATTTCTGGAGCCTAAGACAAGTGCCTCAGAGAAAATGGCTAGCAGACAGCTTTTTTCTTATTCTTCAGTGAACAAAACCCAGACTACTGGGTTTACAAAAGATAAAATCCCCTTAGAAAAAGGAGGGAGTCAAAGAAGGTCATGAACAAAGAAGCCAAGAAGGGTATCTTGCCCTGTGCCTCAGGCCAGTGAAGTCTGGGAGATCAGGGTGAATCTGAATGGAATCTAAGCACACCTGTCCCCCAGAGTGTGTCACTCTCAGAAGAATGAAACAGAACCTGAGGTGAGGAATTCATCTGGCAGCTAAGCAAACAGTCACAGAGAAGTTAAGTAACTTGCCCCAGGTGACAAAAGGTAGTTAGTATAGAACTGGGCTAAAACCTTATTTACTATCTCCTAAACTGGTCAGCAGTCTTTACACTTCCCATATCTTCCTTTTAAATTCAGCACACTCTTTTCCCATAAAAGCAAGATATTTTAGAAAATGTAACACGATAAACATATACAAAAACCAAAATACAAAATATCTAGGAACAATCCTCATATAGGCATAAAGTTAAAAACAGTAACTCCATTAACCAAACTACACACTATATTTCTTCTCAGAAGAATGTAAAGGTATAAATACTCTCATCAAATTAATGAGTTAGTTTAACACTAATTACAGAAACAATGCTAACTGGGGGAGGAGGGCTGGGAACACAATTATTCTGTAACTCTAGAAAGGCTATTCAAGTTATTGGAGGGGTGGGGGAAAGCAAGCAGAAATGGCTTCCCCATGTACTGAAATACACAAAGATACAGAGAGTAAAGCAGTGGTAGTGGTGGTGGTGGTAGTGGTGGTGGTGGGTGGTGGGTGGTGGGTGGTGGGGCAGTAGCTGAGAGATACTTCTCCCAGGAAAGTCGTTTATACATTAGTTTAAGAAAGCAGGCTCTCAGTGAGACAAACCCAGGCTCCACCACTTGGCAAATGTGATTTTAGGCAGATAACTTAAACTCTTGGTCTTAGTTTCTTCATCTATAAAATGGGACGAATCATAGCAGCTATCAAATGGATATTACCTGCCAAATACTATCGTGTTAAAGCCTTGTTTTCTCTGAGTCCTTTAGTTCGCATTTGCTTGAAAATTCAAAAATTTTCAAGTATTTTATCTGGGTTTTTTTCCACAGGTGTTGTGAGTTAAGATCCTATGCAGTGGTTTTTAATTGCTTATAAGTTATATCAATACCATTTCTTGAATAATCTTACTATTTTCCATTGATGTTTGACTCCATGTAACTTACAACTGTTACTGAGCATTTACAATGTGCCAAGTACACTAAGCCTTTTACATGTATTAATGGATAGTATTTGGCATGGAAGTTTCTCAAAACGAAAACAGTTACTTAGGCAACTTAAAAAAGGATTTAAAAAAAAAGCAATAGACTGCACAGAGAGAAGATTAAAGGGTTTGGGGGCAAGTTGCCTCTTAGGTACAACATCCTCAATATCCCTGTTTACAAACCAGCTTACTCATGAGCTTTTTATGTGCTATCACCAGCACAAACCCTATCCAAAAGTGGAATCTGCAGAACCAATCACTGGCCCAAAGGCCCAAGAATAGAGTCGCATTTAAGAACTAAATATCATAGATGATAGTCTTTTGCACACAATACTGGCCTTGGACCTGGAGAGCTCCATTCTCATCTAAGGAGTACTTAGAAAACTTAGTAGGAATGAGTCTGAAAAGTTATGGTCTTTCCTGCTTCTTTGAGGTGAACCAAAGGCAAGAGTTAAAACTTCCAACCTTACCAGTCCACTGACTAGGAGCAGGCTCAAATTAGGATCCGCCAGGAAAAAGTAGAGAATAACGTAAGGTATACCTTTTAATTTCTCTTTTATTTAGCTTAATGTGGACAAATAAATCATTATAAGACCATGAACGCACCCCAAACTCTAACAAGAACTCTGGTCACCTAAGGGATCTTATTTATAAAAAAAAAAAAAAAAAAAAAAAAAAAAAAAGCCAGCAGGCCAGGTGAGGCCTGAGAGTCTGCACTGCCAACAAGCTCCCAGGTGAGGTCTATCTATGCCGCTAGTCAGGGAACCACTTTGGGAAGCTAGGAGTTCGCTGATGTGAGGCACCTGTATAATTAGGCAGCTGCCTGAAAGATGTGCTTTCAGCCAAGATTTACCACTCAACTTAAAGAATTATTTAGCTCTTACATGCAGAATTAAATATAACAAATACACAGAGCCGCAGAAATTACACACTCAAAACCTAAGTTCACACCCAGTTAAGCGAGTTTTAAAAAGTAACGTTAAGCATTGACACCAGACCTGGCTTTCCCTTTACTAGCAACTAACTGTAACTCTTTGAGAAGTTGGGTTACCTCCTTTGAGCCTCAGTTTCGTCTCATAACAATCCTGAGGGGTTGTCAGGATCAAAGAAAATAAAAACTTGAGATGGTGTTAAGAGTACCAGCAACTGTCAAACAAGAACAATACCTGAGACAGTGGGGACTCCTATTCGGCCAGGTGTTGGGGTACACTCTGCACTACCCTCAGACATCAGTTCACTACCACGAAAGGAGGTGCTACATGCAAGAACGCCAAGAACAGTTTTTAAAATACAGAGACGTGAACATTGGCCTCGCCTGAATGAAGCCAAACACAACCATGTCCTGCTCTTAATAGACACGCAGGTGCACAAAACTAATAGTTAACAAAGAACAACCTGGAGAGATGAAGAAGGGAGATGACAGCCATCAGTAATTCCAGGGTTCGTAAAAATCGGAAGTAGAGAAGATAGGGGGTAAATGAACAAAGCGAACATTTTCACAGGACACAGGGGAGCAAGGCGCTTTAAAACGCCGGAGGGGAAGCACTGCTGGGTCCTGAGAAGACAGGCAGAGCGCCCCTGCTCAGGCCGACTCGCCGACTGGGTGCCGGGGCCGCCTTCTGCGGCCTTCCCGGCTCCACCGCTTTGTCTGCCGCCCCGGGACCCTACATACCGCTCTAGCGCTTTAGGAGTCCAGAGCCTGCCGCAGCATCAAGGCCACACCAACGAACGAGGTAGAGGGATCCTGGAGGCACGGAGCAGGTCCCTCCGTTCGGAGCCGCGGGCTCAGCGACGGTAAACGACCATACTGCCTCTAAGAGCCAGAGAACGAGGGCGCTGGCGGGGAAAGACTCTACGGACTCTCCCCCGTGACCCAGGCGCATCCGCCGGTTGTGCCCTCCCATTGGCTGGTACCATTCCAAAGCGAGGAAAAGACATCCAATCCGCGAAGGCCTTCTTAGACTAAAGCGTTCATTGGTGACCAAGGGAGATGCCCGAAGTATTGAACCAGAAGGCCCAATGAGAACCCAGGAAAACTGAATTGGCCCAAACGACTCTCCGTCCATTAAGCGCTGAGCAGTGGAACTTGATTCCAGCTGAGACGCTTCCCGGACTACAATTCCCAGCTTTCCCGCGCTGGAGGGGCGCTTCCACTCCTACGTTCAGAAATTCGAATTGAACTCTTCTCTAGCAGCTCTTTCAGTTCCAATAGAGTAGTTTCGTAGTATTCGCTTCAGTGAGAACCTTAAAAAAAAAATTTTTTTTTGCGATTTTACTAAGAACATTAGCACTGTCTTCCAAGCAGCGCGAAGGTCGCAAAGTAGTTTTTTGTTTTAAATAAAAACTTCTTTTTGGAACGATTTTTTTTTTCCTTCTTGTAAAGGAAACAGACGACTAGAGAGAATATTCTCCAGTTCGTGAAGAAGTATTGTAAAAATATCGTCTGCTTAGTTCATCAAAGTAAGTGTTTAAATAGTTGTTTTATCGACGACAGTCACTTAAGTTTTTGTTTTCTTTTAGATTTTTTTTAATATTTGTCTAAATATAAGTGTAATCTAAATCCCACAGGACAGTCTGAGAATACGCTTCTATTGTATTAAATAACCTCTCTGGATAGATTCCAGATTTTCTTCCACAGTTTGATTCCGCTACGTAGCTCATCTATTAAAATCAGAAGGAATTTGAGAGGCCTCTAATGGGGAAAGACTGTGAGTGAGAATAAGTGTCCCGAGCTGTATTCTGTGCTAATGTCTCCAGTACTTTGATTCATCTGAAAGTGAATTTACAAACCAACGATTTTACTTATGTTCAAATTTCTTTGCCTTCCCTTATCCTTGGTTATCTTTCTCTTTTTTCTAATAAACTCAAGAAGAAACAATCTCTTTCACAACATTTGACCTATAGCAACAAGGTGTGTTTTCTGCTTCCCAAAGACAAAAGAGGGCATGGTGGTAAGTGAACAGAGTCCAAAATAAAAAGAAAAAAGAGATGATGCATAATGTTCAGTGGTAGAAGCACTAGCCTCATTAGTAACAATTAACTAGACCATTAACTGCTGGAACTGAAAACAAAAAAAGAGAAAGAGACAGAGAGAAATGAAAAAAAGAATCATAAATGTAGAAAGCTATAAAAAAGTAAATATGAGAAGTCCAAAGGGCAGAGTCAGGTTAACCCATTTGACTGAGTGAATCAAATTTCATTCAGTATTGTTATTAAAAATAATAACCCAGGAAAATAAACTTGCTATTTTTGCTATGGTTAATTTGTATGTTAGAAAGGGAGGGGGGAGGATTTCCCCAACTAGTTATTGATGCCATAGCTCTATATGGTCAATAGTGTCTTTGTCTTTTAGAAGTTCACAGTCTAAAATTAAACAAAGTCATGTTTCTGACATTAAAGTATTCAGAAGACCAATTCTTCCTAGCAAACTGCCAGTACAGAGAGTAGGTGACATTAAAAAGCAGGGGATGTATTCACAAAAAATAATTACCAGTTTCATAAGCACCTACAGATTACAAGCCACAGGAAAGTCTTTTAAGATTTTAAGAATTTATATCCCCATTTTAAAAACAAGAACTGGACACCGGTGACGGTACACTACCTGCCATCATGAGTCACTGCTTATGTTTAGCCTCAGATGTGTTACAACAGGACACAGCTGGAACGTCGAGTTTCTCAGTGGCTGTATTGCTTAAGACACATGAATCAGATATTGGCGGTTTCATTCATTCAATTATTTAACAACCATTTCTGAAACACAATGTGCCAGAGACTGTGTTAGCAATGGATTCAAAGATAAGGAAAAACATAATCACTGCCTTCAAGGAGCTTGTGGTCAAGTGCAGTAGTTTCCAAGTCTTTTTGATCAAGCACTCCTTTCAGCTTAAAAAGATTGTTTTTGAACACATAGCTCTGATATATGTATATGCATTTATTTATTCATAAGTTCTATACATATACCATCAAAATAATATGTAGACTTAAAAATATGTCAAAATAGAAAATGTTAAAGGATGAGGAATAAACAGAAGCACTGGCTGTCCATCTGAATGAAAATAAAATTGTATCCATATATTACATCATTTACCAAAAAATTAAATTCCAGGTGAATTAGAAACTCAAGTGTAAAAAATAAAATATTAAAAATCCTTCAAGAAAATCTTGGCAATTACATATAGCAATGAAGAAGTATGGGAGACCTTAAACAAAAGTGGGAACCAAGAATTTAGAAAAAAGAAATGGACACATTTGACTAGTTTTAAAAAACAATTTTTTGTATAGAAAAAAGATACATAAGCAATGTTGATAGTTAATAGATTTGGGGGTAAATTTGTAACTCAGTGGGCGGATAGAGAATAACATCCAAAAGTTAATTACAAATTGTCAAGGGTGTAAACAACCTTATCAAAATTGGGTAAAAAAAATATATAAATTGGTACTTAATCAAGAGAAAATCCATCTGGCCAATAAGTATGAAAAGACATTTCAACTCACTTGTAATAAGGGAATGCAAATTAATATGACAAGGAGAAAAATCACTTGATGCTTATCAGACTGACAAAAGTCAAAATGACACAAAGCTGCTGTTGGAGATAATGAGTAGGAAGAAGACTCTCAGATGTTGCTGTGAAAATGTAAATATTACAGCCTTTTAGAAAGCTATCCAGCAAAATCAGTTACAAAAAATAGTATATATTGACCCAGAAATCCTGTTCTCAAGACTCTAAACCATAGAAATAAAAAGCACCAGTATATGGAAACATGAGAACAAAGATATTTATTGCAACAATGTTAATACTGGCCAAAAAAACCCAAAAAAACACCCACCAACACCACCAACAAAGTCCAACATCAAATGAATGCATATCAGTAGTGGGATGTTTTAGTAAATGATAGTATCTCTAGAGCCCATGGGCCATTATGAAAAATATATTAGAAAGTCATTAAGAAAAGGAAATTAGAACTATAGGAAGAGACATTGAGGAACTTGCACAGTGTTAAGTGAAAAAAGTAAGATGCTTAAAAGTATGTATATTATGACCTGATTTTTGAAAATAGTAACAAATCCTACCCTATACATGTTTATATATCTTTGTATGATATTGTATGATCATGGGAAAAATATAGAAAGATATAATCTAGGTTTTCAGCATATACTACCTGAATGAGTAGGCTAGGATCTGGGAGACTGGGAGCCCACCACGCAGAGAAAAGCTAAAAATAAATTAACTTTACTTGGGGTGGGGATGTAAATGTAGTTTTATATATAATGTGATAAATTTGCATTAGGTAAAATCATGTGTAAATGAAATAATATGTATTCAACAAAATCTATGTGTTAGATTAAAAGGCAGAAGGGAATTTGGCAGTTCCGGGAAAGTACTTTTGCAAGTATAAGAGTGACAAACTGGGGATCACCAAACAGTTATATCCAAGGAGGATATGTAAGGGGCAAGATAGGAGGCTGGTGGGGTAAGCAGCGAGCCCTGCTCAGTGACTCAGTGTCTGGAGGACCTCGTTCCAGAAAGCTACCTTAGTGCCATGTGGTTCAGACAAATCTGAGTTTGATCACTTGCTGGCTGTACGACTTTGTACTAGTCACTTTGCTGCTAAAGACCTCAGTCTCTGAAAGACAGAGATCACAGCACCTGCCTTCCAAGACTGCTGTGGGAATTAAATAAAACAGTGTAAGTCAGAGCACCTAGATCAGTATCTAGAAGATATTCTATAAATGTACATTTAGTCCCAAGTCTCTCTGTATAAAAATCTGCAATCTAGAAAAGATCTGATAAAAGCTAATTTATAATGATAAAATTCATGAGTGCTTGAATACTAAGAAAAAAAAAAGACAAGAAAAAAAATCACTGGTCACCTTTAAAGAATTTGAAGGAACCAACTCAATTTTCTGAAAACTGCTAAATAAAAAGAGAAGTTAGCTTTGACCACCTGTCCTGGAGCTAGACCTTCTAAACAGTTCCAGTCTCCCTTTGTCTTAAGTGCCCCTCACATGGGTTCTTCACTGTCCTACCCAGTGGTCTTTTACCAGCCAGGTTTTCCTGGATTCTAACTCACGACCTCTTGAGGCCCATTTGAGTGTGATGTATTTTCTGTAGACAGGCAATCAGAGGTGGCAAAAAGCAGAACTAGAGAAAGGGTCTCGATTTCCAAGGAAGGTATTGTGTAAGACTTGCAGATTATTCAACCTGTCTCACCATATGAGATTTGTCATTAAACGTAATATGAGAAACAGACTGATGGACACATTTGGACATTTGTTTGTCCCCTATTTTACTAATATCTGGATCACAACCACATAAACTGACTGTTTGTCCTTCATTGGATTATTAATTGGGCCCCTTGTGATAAGCCAGGAATTGCCCTTAGTACAGTCAGTTCTCAGGGCTACCTTTGAGGGTGGCTATTCTACCCACTGTGCAGGTCAGGAAATTGAGACCAAGGCAGGTTGGCTAGCTTGCCCAAGGCTGCACAGCTGGCAAGTGGCAGAGGCATATTTGAATATAGGTCTGTCTGACTTGGAAGCCCACATTCTTTCTCCAACAGAATTCAGCCTGACCATCTGCCAATAAGAACAAATAGGAATCTGACCTTTCATTAAATCTCTACAAGGAAGCTGGCCCACAACTGGCCTTGGTCACTTTTCTATTGCCTAATATACACTTAATGATAAATCTCTTTGCCAAAATAATGGTATTATAATCCTTTAATTTCCTGTTAGGAGTCTGGAGGCATAGAAAGGTCAAGGGACTTTTTCAAGGCTTTACATTGAGTAAGAGTAAACTCTGTTTTTTTCCCTCTCTCCTCTATTCAATAAGTACTTCAACTGGCAGGTGAAGTTTCAGTTACTCTGGATTCTGCCAAGAAAGCTGGGCCATTAATTTTGGTAAAGAACTCCAGGATCAGATACACTAAAAAGAAAAGAAAAGGAAAGTCTATTTTCTTCTAAAATCCCCAAATGGATTGCCCTGTAACCTCTACATTTCTGAACTTATCCATGTAGAACAATCACCTAAGATTCTGGGAAGGGGCCTGAGCATATGTATTTTTAAACAAACTCCAGAGTGAAATTTAAGAACGACTGATCTCGTGGAAGAGTCAGAAACTGTATTACTTATCTACTGCTTCCTAACAAATTACTCCAAAACGTAGCAACTTAACACAATAATCATTTACTATCTAGTCGTTTCTGTGCATTGAGGAATCAACATGTGGCTTAGCTGGATGTCCCTGGTTCAGGGTCTCTCACAAAGCTGTGGTCATGGTTGTCAGTGGGGCTGAAGTTATTTCAAGGCTCAAATGGGAGAGGGTCTTTTTCCAAGTTCACTCAGATGGCTGTTAGCAGGATTTGGTTTCTTACAGGCTGACGTAAGAAACCCAAGAGGGCCTTAGCTCCTTGCTGACTCTTGGTCAGAAGCCTCCCTCCGCTTCCTGCCTTGTGGGCCTCTCCATAGCATAGTTCACAATATGGCGGCTGGCCTCTCTCAGAGTGAGTGAAGGAGAGACCAGGAGAGAGCAAGCAAGATGGAAGCCACAATCTTTTTGTAACCTCATCTTGCAAATGATATCCCATCACTCTTGCTGTATTCTGTTCATTAGAAGGAAGTCACTAGGGCCAACCTACCCTCAAGGAGAGAAAATTACACAAGAGCATGAATATCAGACAGGGATCTTTGGGAGCCATCTTAGAGGCTGCCTGTCACAGGGATGTAAAAATTAAAAAACAAGGTGGTAATATATGTCCATTAGGGGAGGCTAGATTCAGTGACACTTCAGAAGCAACAAGTACACCCAGTATCTAGGTTTTGGTTGATTTCTAAATACCATTCCAGGATTTCTTGAAGAAATGGAGAAATGGCTGACTCTAATGCCAGGGCAGGAAAAATACAAGATCAGCCTGCAGCCTCTTGTAGCTCAAGAAAAAAGGAGATGATCAAAAACCAAAAGGACACACGAGCCAACCTTAAAGAGTTTCCAGTGGTCCAGCTGGAACAATTTGAGCAACAATATAAAAATCATAATATAAAATACAAAATGAAGTATTAAATATACATGAGAATGTATAAATAAATGAATGGAGGGGTGTGGAAGAGACTAATCTCCCTTACAGGAGAGTTCCAAATAATTTATATAGATATTCTGCTCCAGAGGTTGAAGCTTAACCTCCTACTCTCCTTCAGTGTGGGCTAGATTTAGTGACATGCGTCTAAAGAAAAGAATGTGGAAAGACGGAAAAACTTTACGGTGGAGAAACTAGGGATCACTACCATGGTCAGGTGATGAAGGTTAACATTGGCAGTAATAAGCCATCCTGCACGCCAGTATTACATGATGAGAAGGGCATCTCACCCATGTGGTACTTTTCTCAAACTTTATCATCCCACTTACTTACGAGAAAAACACTAGGAAAATTCAAATCGAGGGACATTTTAGAAAATACCTGACCAGACTTCTCAAAACTGTCATGGTCATACCAAGGTTATAAAAAACAAGGAAAGACAGAAACTTTGACAGACCAGAGGAGTCTAAAAAGATATGATGACTAAATGCAGTGTGGCACCTTAGATTAGATTCTTTAACAGAAAAGGGATTAGTAAAACCTGAGTAAAGCTTGGAATTTATACCAGTGTTGGCTCCTTAGTTTTATAAATACTACGGTAATATGAGATGTTAGCCTTAGGGGAAACTGGGTGGAGTACACAGGAACTTTTTATACTATCTTTGTAACTTTTTTGTAAATCCAAAATTATTCCAAAATAAAGTTGACTAAAAACAAAAAGTGAAACACCCTGCTTATAATTTTAAAAGTGTGATGACTGAAAGATTTCCCCCTAGATTAGCTTCTGGCTCAGGAAATTTCAAACCCTCTATCTCTTCCACCAGCCACATAATTCTAGTGCCATGTGTCACAAGACACATCCATTTGTGAGATGGAATAGAGCAAGGCTAGTTTTGCTGGAAGACATTCCAATACAGGGAGAGCCCAGCAATAACATGATGGAAGTGGCTCAATTTCATCTCAGTTCTTTCCCTCGCCCAGATCTGCACAATGCCCAGGGCCACTCCAGGAGACCTAGCATGGAGGGAAGTGTGAAGGAAAGGAAGTTGGAATGGAAAGAAAGCCTTATCCAGTCCCCGCTGAGGAGAGCTTTAAGACATCTTCCTTCTGAAGAGTAGAAAACTGGGTATACTCAGTGCTAGGAGCCCCCCTCCGGTGTTGGAAAGGGCTGGGGCAAGTTATGGGGCCTGGGTACAAGCTTCATTACCTTCACACAAAACCCACCCTGGAATGATCTCAGGATAAACAAATGAACTTTGTCAGAAATGCCACAGTGCTTTGCCCTTGCCCCTTTAGCTCAGAAGTTCCTGCTCTTTCATCAGGTCCCAGCCGAAGCATTCACTCTTCCCGGATATGCTCCCTGAATACCTGGGGGGCAGGCTAGGCAGGTCTCCCAGGCCCTCTCCAAGACTCCATTGTATCATTTGACTATATAAATTAAGTTTGTTGTTAGCCTGTAGGCTCACTCAGGGCGTGATTAAACTTTTTAAATTCTTTGTACTGTCATAGTGGGCCCCCAACAAGCCCTTGTTGAGTAAATGAATTAATGCTTTTGCTGAAGGA
This sequence comes from Vicugna pacos, assembly GCF_048564905.1. NCBI lineage: Eukaryota > Metazoa > Chordata > Mammalia > Artiodactyla > Camelidae > Vicugna > Vicugna pacos. Next base: position 17,862,690 of record NC_133015.1, on the reverse strand, counting down.
GGGAAGCCCTCGCCAGGAATAGACTGGGCACCCAGGATAAGAACATCAGAGTCCGATGGCTGCTGATTGACCTCTGGGATCAACTACAATGGGAGGGTAAGAGAAGCAGCCAATCAGCAACCGCCTCTTGAAAGGCTATCCAGAAATACAGGTTTCTCAGTCTACATATAAATATTTTATAAGTCCTACACACGTTACCATGCTTAATATACTGTTACCTATAAATGTATTTTCATGACAATTATTTGAAATCCCGTGTCCTAGGATATTCAACTATTAAAAATCACGTCCCAATGAATCAGGCTAAACAGATGCTGGAACTGAAGACTTAGTAAAATCCTCATCCATCAGGCACTTTGTACAAACCCACATCCTCACTCTCGCTGAAGACGAACACACCCGGGATATGAAGTCTAGTCTGCACAGGCAGGAGATAGTCCAGGTGAACCCAAGCCCTTAAGCGCGAGATGAAAGGGCCCAACGTATGTTAGCTTAACAAGGGCTTAAGAGTCATCAGCTTTCTTCCAAGGTAATACGCACTCGCGGATACATTCAGAATTTGGGCCTTCCTACACATGTAGAGTTTGAGGTTTACAAATCACTTTCCAGGGCAGAGAGCGAAGACAAAAAGTGAGGTCCACGGGGAAAACGCACGCCCCCTAGCCGAGTCCTGCGCATGCGCGCGCGACTAAAGGCGGCCGCCAGCAGTCCGGCGGCCACCTCGCCTTCCGCTCGCGGCTCTCTGTGCCCGCCTCTCGGCCGGAGGAAGCCGCTGATTGGGCAGTCTGGCCCCGGTTCGGGGCGGAGGTTGGGAGATTGGCAGCAACGCCCCGGGACAGCGAAACCCGAGGTGCTGAAGACGGCGCCTGGCTGCCGCGCGGCCGAGGTAAAGTGGGGCTAGGGACTCTGGAGAGCTGTTGGCGGGGGCGAGGAGGCGCCCCGGGGCCTGATGGCGGTGGGAAGCCCTGGCGACTGTCAGGGTAGGAGCTGAAGGAGCCGGGGGCAGGCTGGCGGGGAGCGCGGCGGGCTCCGCGGGCCGGTTGGGTGTCTGCGCCGCGGCTGAAGGGAAGCGGAGATGTTCTCAGGCGGCCGGGGTGGCTGAGAGCCCGGGTGGGGCTGGAGCTTGTGTGGGCGGAGGGAATTCGGCCGACCCTCCCGGAAAACTGGGACTCACCCACCCACCCATTCGCCCCCCCCCGCCTCCCCGCGGCCTTCGATCGATGGTCCGGAGCCCGCAGTTCGCGCGCTGGCGGCCGGGCGGCGGTCCCAGGGAGGCCCTTTGCGGCGGTTCGTTTGGGTGTTGCTCTTTCCCAGGACTCGGCGGTCCGGACTCCGCGGTGCACTTCCCGGCCAGGCCCCGGGGCTGCGGGAAGGGAGGGGCGCACCGACCGGGCCGCCTGGGAGGTGTCAGCAGCCTCAGCTGGCTTGCGTTACTGTTTCCACCTTTCGCCTCGCGAAACTTCCCACTGTGTCTTCCTGACCAGGACCAAGATTTGCATTAAGCCCCAAAGGAAAAAAAATTGACCTTTGGCCATTGGAAAATACGTTTTATTATAGGCATCTTCAGATTCTCCAGAGGTCGAGAGGATAGTATAAAGAACTCGGTGTACCCATCACCCAGTGTCAGCAATTATCAATGAATGGCCAGCCGTGCTCCCGCTCCCCGGGTTATTTTGAAGTATCGCCGAGATATATCATCTCTTTTTCATGTTTCTACGAATTTCTCATGATCAGTAATCACGTTTCTTTACCAGTCGTTTTGAGTTGAGTAAAATAAGGCACACTTGAAGGCGTAGAGAGCGCCAATTTAGTTTGCTCTCCAAGACTGTGGGCAATTCCCCGCAGTTTAATTGCCTGGTGCTCAGGTTTTCAAAATGACTGAAAACAAAGGTACCAGATAATCTCGTTTTGGCAGTAGCTTGACTGCTTTTGTGTAGTAATAATATTGATAATTTGTATTTACCGAGTTCTTGGTATGTATGAAGCACTGTGAAATTGTTTCCACCTGTTAGTTAATTTAACTTGTATAACTGCTATGTGAAGTAGGTATTATCCCGTTTTACAGATGATGGGAAAAAGAAGTTAAGAGAGGTTAAGCAATTTGCCTGAGGTCACACTGATGTAAGGGGTAGGGGGCTGGGATTTAGGATGCTAACCTTGATCACTGCCGAGTTCTTGCTCTTTTAACCATAACTGAATGTCCTAAGAATTGTGGAGTATATGTAACTGCGGTAGACAGTTTTGTTGAGCTTCAAATCCATGATGAGGGGGGAAAAAAAACCCTGGGTTGTTGTGAGTACAATAGTAAGGTATTTTTGTTTGCTGGAAAATAAAAGGTTAATACAGTTGAATCTGAAGTTCCGAGCAAAATATATAAGTGTAGTTCAATAAATACAATAAAAAAATTTAATTCTGTAGAATATGGCCAGGCTAGTTAAGAGGGGAAGGAAAAGGGAAAAATATATATACATACATCAGTGAATAGTCTCTTCTAGCACTTAGCATATACTGGCTGTTTATACTGGATACTTTAATCTGTTTTTTTTTTTTGTTGTTTTTTTTATTTTGAAGTATAGTTAATTTACAATGTTATGTTAGTTTCTGTGATAATCTTTTCCATTATAGGTTGTTACAAGTTACTGAATATAGTTCCCTGTGCTATACAGTAGGACCTTGTTTTTTTTATCTGTTTTAAATATAGTAGTTTATATCTACCAATCCCAAACTCCTAATTTATTCCTCCTCCCTTCCCCTTTGTCAACCATAAATTTGTTTTCTATGTCTGTGAATCTGCTTCTGTTTTGTAACTAAGTTAATTTGTATCATATTTTAGATCTCACATAAAGTGGTATCATATGATATTTTCTTCTCTGTCTGATTTACTTAGAATGATAATCTCTAGGTCCATCCATGTTACTGCAAATGGCATTATTTCATTCTTTTTTATGACTGAATAGTCTTCCATTGGGTATATATACCACATATTCTTTATCCATTCACCTGTTGATGGACATTAGGTTGCTTCCATATCTTGGCTATAGAAGTAAATAGTGCTGCTCTATTTACAATAGCCAAGACATGGAAACAGCCTAAATGTCCATCAACGGATGACTGGATAAAAAGATGTGGTATATTTATACAATGGAATACTATTCAGCCATAAAGACTGACAATATAACACCACTTGCAGCAACATGGATGCACATGGAGAATGTCATTCTAAGTGAAGTAAGCCAGATAGAGAAAGAAAAATACCCTATGAGATCGCTCATATGTGGAATCTAAAAAACAAAAACAAAAAAACAAAGCATAAATACAAAACAGAAATAGACTCATAGACATAGAATACAAACTTGTGGTTGCCAAGGGGGCAGAGGGTGGGAAGGGATAGACGGGATTTCAAAATTGTAGAATAGATAAACAAGATTATACTGTATAGCACAGGGAAGTATACACAAGATCTTATGGTAGCTCACAAAGGAAAAAATGTGACAGTGAATATATATATGTTCATGCATGACTGAAAAATTGTGCTCTACACTGGAATTTGACACAACATTGTAAAATGATTATAAATAAAAAATGTTAAAAAGAAGTAAATAGTGCTGCTATGAACATTGGGGTGCATGTGGATATTTTAATCTATATATAATCCCAATCTTACACTACTCTAAGTGAGTCTCTTCATCCAAATAGTGTTAGGCAAGGACTAGAAAGAGACAGATGGGTTATTCAGAGGACAGTAGAGAAGACCTGTTAAATTGTTAGGATTCCTACTGTAGGGAAGTAATTCAGAAGTCTAGAAATAATGTTAGACTCATACATGAAGGAACTTGAGTGCCAAGTTTCAGGTGTTTGAACTTGAGCAAAGAAGTGACATGATTGTAGCCATATCTCATAGGAAGATAGTGAGCCGACCGTGTCAAAAATGGCCTCACCTGAGATGTAAAGAGATTAGGGAATTGACTTGGTGAATATAAAAGAAATAGATATGGGTAACAGGTGAATTTATGAATGTTAAGGAAAGGAATGAAAAAAAAATCTGAAAAAGAGAGGAAAAGACAGCGTGGTACAGTGTGGTACAGTGGTGCAGTAGGTTCTGAAGTGCTGGTAAACTTCAGTTTCCAGCTGTTTTCTTGGGCATTCTTGGTGATGAGTATTATTACTGTATCACTGCTTTTTGAAATGTTAGCTTCTGCTCAGCTGTTCATCTGTTCTTTTATATGTTTATTATGTGCTATTGATACAAATTATACAATTTAGATAAGCAAGAAAAAAAAATGACACTGTAATCTAATCATGTAATGATACAGAAGTACGTAAAAATAAAGAAGGGAAAGTGGAGAATTCCATCACCAGGCCTCAGACACAGCCAATGTTATCTTTTAAGATCTTTTCTTGTGTGTATGTGTGTACCTAAAATATCTATTTCACCATTTTTTCTGTGCTTTATTTTTTAAAAAACAATCGCATATTTTTTTCATTTAGATTTTTATCATGAAATCCTTTTATGTATACCTTTTTGTTTTAATGGCCATAAACTTAGAATAGGTATGTTAAATTTATTTTAACTGTTTCCTTATTGAAGGACATTTAGTTTGCCTCTAGATTTTATCTTTTAAAGCTAATGCTTCAGTAAATACCCTTGCTGGCTTTTGTAGATGTAATTCTTGGTTTGTGGGAGACGGTGAGCTGTGAGTCTCTCTACTCTGCCATCTTGGCCTGAAGCAATTTCTTTTACCCTTACTGGTTTTAAAAACTAAACATCTTTACTTACAAAGGTATGATTTACTGAGTTATTCCATAAGGCAATTTTTATACACTTAATATGCAGGGAACAGTAATTATTACACAGCCTATCAAAAATCACCTTTGTATTGAATTTTCATCATTTAGTTTGGCCTAAGGAGGCACTTTTAGTTAGTGAAAAGTATTACTGACTTCCAAGTGGTTGTGTGTTTGTTTCTACGTATATCCAGGATCACTCAAGATATTTGAGCAGTCTTTTCAAAAGAGTCTTATAAAATTGATGCCAGAATACTTAATTCATTTGCATGGGAATGCTTAAAATGACACTGTAAGGAGACAATTCCTATATCATTGACAGTAGGGTTATAGTTCAGAGATCCTCACGTGAAAATGGCACACCTTTAGTTCAAACAGAAAAGTAAGGCTACCTCTAACCTCGTTTATATCAGACAGAGAGAAGGTTAACCTCTAAAAAAAGTTACAGAAAATGTCCTTCAGAAGTTCGGTTCATATCTAAAACCCATTAACTCGCAAGAATTTTCATCAAATTTTAATTAGCTTGTGTTCTTAGACTTCTTATCTAAACAGTTCTGTTGTTGGGAGATGTACAGGTCATGAGATTTATTCATTTTGTGGACTGAAAAAAATTAAACTTACTACATGTCAGACTCTGTGCTGGGTACTGGGAATGTATCAGTGTACTTAATTTTGCATGAATAGTATAGGATATTCTAAATTATTACCAGTAAATTGTACCCATAGGTCGAATACTATGTCATTGTTTTATAGTGTGGTAAAGTCTTCTGAATTAAAGTCTTAGCCAGACTGATGTGAATTATAGAAGTTGTCACTAGACTTGAGTTTCAAGTTTAATGTCCAGAAAGCAGGATAGGATGTTGCTGTAGAGTTGACAACATTTTATTATAAGTAAACATTAAAAAAAAAATTCATCTACTGTCCCCACATCTTTTAAAAAAAAAGCCGTTTTCACACCAAAAAGGTAAGAAGGACATATTTTTAAAATAAAGGACAGTAACTTTTTTTTCCTGTCTTTTTTGACAGTAACTTTAAATTGAATACGTTTTTGTTTTCTACTTCACGGTCCTTATTTTTCTTTTGCGTCATTGTTTGCAACAAGAAGTTTCTGAGGTTTCTATCCTGGCTTCTTACCCAGTGTGAGTTGGCCCGTCCACTCTTACTTAGATTTCATCTCCTTTTTCTAAGCCAGTGCTCCCTCATCTTTATCTCAAGCCACAGACTCTCTTCCTGGCAAGAGTAATTTTTAAAAGTATCTTTTAAAAACCGTCCACTTAAAAAATGAGCAAAAGACACTTCACAAAAAGAACATATCAGGAGGGAGGGTATAGCTCAGTGGTAGAGTGCATGCTCAGCATGCACGTGGTCCTGGGTTCAATCCCCAGTACCTTCGTTAAAAATAAGTAAATAAGACTAATTACCCCCCCAAACAAAAACCAGAAATTAAAAAAAGAACATATTAAAATGCTCCCCCAAATATGTGAAGAACCCACTAAAATTGCTAAAATTAAAAAGACCTACAATACCAAGTATTGACCATTGACGATACCAAGGATTGTAGAACATTGGCGCTCTTTTTATTTACTTGCTTGTGGGAGTGTAATTGGTACAACCACCTCAGAAAAGTGTTGGTTTCTATTCAAGGTACAGCTACATGTCTATCTCTGTATACCTTATGATCTAGCAGTTTTACTCCTGGGTATATACTCAAAGGAAATTTGTTCTCATGTGTACCTTGCTATTTTATGTGCATGAGTTTTTTCAGCTGCTTTTTTTTTGGTAGTAGCTAGAAAGTGGAAATAAGCTAAGTGAATTATGGTATAGTACCACAACAGAATACTACACAGCAGTGAAAAAGAACTGTGACTCACAGAAGATGTGTATAAATATTGAAAGAAGTCAGACACAAAAGAGTACATATAGCATGCAAAATTGATATGCTGTAAAAGTTAGAGTTGTGGTTAGATAGGTGAGGCATGGATATCGACTGGGTAGAGGCCCAAGGGAGCTTTTTGGGGTTCTGGCCTTTATATCTTGACCTTTATATCTTGAGGTTATGCAGGTTTATAAATACATAAAAATTCATCAAGCTGGACACTTAAAATTTTCTGTGTAAAATACCTCAATTTTTTAAAAAATGATACGTTTTCAGATCCTACATAAAACCATCCTTTTTCTCTGACCACTTTTTTGTTGGTCATTTCCAGCTTTGACGTTGTTTTTGGCCCTTTGCACTTTTTATTCACATTTACTCTCAGTATTCATTCTTATAGGCAATAATAGATGTTGGTAACATTAAAACTTTTGTGAGACAGATACATTTTAGTCATGACCGTTTCTTAGTTATCAGTAGATTATGTGTTCTTAGAGTTTTTAAGAGTACTTAGAACTCTTCCGTTACACACTTTCATCTGTCAGTAGGGCTGGGCTCTTTTCTTGTTCATGTTTCACCCCATGTCTGGCATATTTGTGGCACTTTTATTCTGCCCCCTACCCTGCCATTCTTTGTAATTGTTCATCAAGTTCTCAAAGTGTAGACCACAAGCTTTATTTCTGGCTCACAATGAAATAAGCTTACATCAGAATGTAAATCAAATATGTCATTAAGTACACTGCCTTTTTTTTTTTTAAGCCTTCCTTGACATTTATAGTCTGGTGCAAGCTTCTTGTCATGCTGGAGACCAACATTTCCAGTAAACTGGCTTATGCCGTATCAGTTAATGATTGTATCAAATAAACAGTATGTTGATGGGCAGGGGAGGAGGGTGAGTGGCAGGGGTTAGAGTGCCAGTGAGTGTGAGAGGACTTTTTATTTTTGACCTTATAGCATCTGAATTCCTGGTTTATATTTCTGGATTGATTTTGGTGGGAGGCAGAATCTCCTTGTACCTATAGCCAGGTAGATTTGGCCAAGCAAAAGCTGGCAGTATGGACAGCAACCCAGGAGCCAGTGAACTAGAAAAGTGGGAACTGGTAGATTCTGTCCTGTCTGGGGTGGTAGAAGCAGTTGCCGTGATGTCTTCCCAGACCAGTTCTACTGCCATTTGGGATGTTTTTCCTGGCTGTGTAGCTTATAAGTCAGGTTCTCCTGAGATTGTTATCTGCTACGTGTCTTTCCATAAATAAATCAACCACAGTAGTTTTTTTGCTTCCACTTAGAACCCTGCCTGGAAAAGAAATACTAAAAAAAAAAAATTAGTTTACTTAAAGCAGATCACAAGCAAAATTTGTTTTTTCTTAAGTAAATTTATACACACAAAGGTTTAAGATGTTGTAGACTGGGCTTACTTTGTGAGATGTGTTGCAGACAGTAGGGATTCTAAGTAATAATTATTTCACTTTAGTATTTGCATTTTAAAATTTCAGTGTGCTTTATGGACCATGTGCTGCTATGTATGCCTGCAGTACTTGAAATGCAGATTTGGAAAGACTGCCATCTAAATGCTTGGCTGGATTAAACGCCTAATTAGGATGGTTTTTCAACAGGTTGGAAGTATGCAATCGGTGAGTGCTCAAAATTTATTTTTAAAATCCAGACATTAAGAATTTTTTTTGAGAAAGTGAAGTGAATCTATATATGGCTAACATTTTTTAATTCAATGTGTTTATGTACTATTTAATTTGCTTACTATTTAAATCATGGAAGTGAATCTTTACCCAGCATGCTAAGTGAGGGAGTAACTTTCTGGGTTACGCTGAAAATTTAACCAGTATTCATGTGACTGTTAAAAGCAATGCATTTGTTATTAGTGACGAAAAGTCTTAAATATATGTAGAGATCATTGAATGAAATGTTTGACTAATACTTGACAACTCTGAATGTTGTAGAACTATTAATATTGAATGCTGTTAAAATGTGGTTTATCATATAGCTGTTTAAAGTGAAAGGTAAGTCATGTCTCCTAAAATACAACAACTATAGATACAAAGGAAAAAATTGGTATCATATGGTTATTCTATGCCAAAGATGTTTGTTCTAATCTTGACATTTTAAAAGATATTTTCTCCTGATACATATTTGTTTTTCAGGTCCAGTGTAAAGGTAGTAGAGTAGTAATTGTGCCAGGCATACTTTGTGGAGTATTTGTTTTTCACTTTCAAATTCTGTGTTTTGTTATCAGTGACACTGAATTAAAGATATAGGCAGGTTACATACTTTGAATATAGGTATACTTTTTAATGCACTACTTCTACTTTTTTGTTTTTATTTTATGTTTCTTCATATCTTGCTAAGAGAAGTTTGAACTTTTAGCCCCACTACACCCCCCCCACCAAAGTAACATTTATTTTCTTTGGAGATAAAAAGCAAAGAACCAAATAAAATTACCCTGTTTTATAGTTGCATAGTTTTGAGATTTTTATATTTGAGGATAAACAATGGGAAAATGATTTGTAAGCTTAATAGTATTTTCATCTTTTTCAGTTACATCTTCCCATGATTTGAGCTTCACTTAACGCAGCTATGCCGCCCTTCTCATCTGTTACTTGCCACCACTTGGCTGCACAGGGTGGATTAACATTTCAGTACTGACAGCAGAATAATTTCTTTTCCTTTCAGAAACACAGGAAGCTTTTGTTGCTGATGATTCCCCAAAAGTGAAGCTTTAAAATTTATGATTCCTATTTATTTGCAATTTTGGTAAGAAGTATAGTTTAGTGGAAAGATTGTAGGTCTTGGATTCAAACAAACTTGGGTCTTAAATTTATTGCTGCCAGTTACTTTCTTTGTTTACAAATGACAGATAGAAGGAACTGCTACTGCTGAGTGAGCCTGTGGGTTACAGACAGTGTGTGAAATACTCAGCACGGTGGCGTGTGTGTAGTGTGGGCACATTCAGTGACACTCACTTTCCCGTGGCTTTGCTCTGTCATTCCCCTGCCCCCGCCCCAAGTCCGGCAAATGTGACCAGAGCTGATTGAGGCCAAAGGGCAGAATTTTGTTTCAGGAACAGATAACACAGTCTATTTAGCTTAGTTTACTTATTTAGCTTTGTTCGTTTTTGAGCTGTGAAACGTGACTTTCACCAAAGAATGGTCCATGTGAAAGAGCATTAACTTGTTCCCAATATTGTAATCACAGCTGAGGGCCCTTTCTGCTAATAACTGATGGAAAGATCATTTTTTTAATGTAACATATAGTTATCAACTTTAATCCATTCACTGAAAATCTATATAAAAATAAGTTTTCTTCTAACAAGAAGCAGTTTAAACTTTTAGAGTTCTTTTCTATCTTAGTTTCCAGGAGCTCTTAGCCTGCTACCTAAGAATAAAAGGGGGGGATGTAGTCTACCAACATTTTACCTTTGGGTTTGTGAAAATAAAAACTTTTTAGCTCCACTTTTCAATGCTAAATACATATTTTCCTCACTGGTTTGACATATAAATGAACTTGATACTTTGAATGTATTCAAGGGCAGAAACTGTCTTCATCCTTTACATATTTTATCTGATTTTTTAAAAGTGCAGGTTTTGAGATCAGGGTTTGGTTTTTGCCATTAGGACAACTGGTGATGATTGTTGGCTCTCTGTATTTCACTATACTGTGTATTTTATATACAGCACCCCTATAATAGCTACCGCGCATGGGCTTCCTATGCCCAGTTCTTTAACGTACGTGTATGTTCACTCGAGCAACCTTTTTTTTTTTACACAGGTGAGGGATCTGAGGTTCGGAGTGTTTAACTGACTTGTCTGAAGTTACCCGACTAATATGTGGCAGAGCTGTAATATGAATCCAATTCTGACTCCAAAATCCTTCCTTTTTTTAGTGTACTTTGCTACTTCTTATAATAGAAGGCAAAGAAGGCAGTATTTATTAAAGACATTATATGTAAATGACTCATCTAATGTTCATAGGCTCATGAAGTAGATGCTGTCCCCATTTTTACAGATGAGGAAAGGGAAGCAGAGGGATCCTTACTTTGCCAACATTATACAGACAGGAAATGGGAGAGCCTGCTTTTAGAACCAGGCCTGAATGCTGCCGTGGCCTTTGTTTTCTTTTGACTGCCTGCCTTTTTGTCTCAACATTTGTTTGTATTTGAAACTATATACTGTCGACCCTCGAACAATATGGATTTGAACTGCTTGGGTTCACTCATATGTAGATTTTTTTCAGTAGTAAATACTACAGTACTTCACAGTCCAGTTTGGTTGAACTCGCAGACATGGAACCCCTGGGAAGGGAGTTAAGTGCAGATTTTTGTTGGGGAAGGAGCATGGTGTTGGCGCCCCGAACTTCAGCGTTGTTCAAATCAGCTGTATTCACATTTGTCCAAACTCAGTCTGTTATTACTATATTTATGCCCTTAAGTAAAAATATTTTTAAACTAGAGAAAGCAAGGATAATATGAAACTAATGTGATTCTGATTAATCTCAGTATTTTATGTTGCAAAGTTATAGCAAATATCTGATCTGAGTTAGTAATATATTTCCAGTAATACCTAAGCATTGTACCCTTGTTTTCGTTTTGTGCCTTGGAGAAAGAATGTGACTGTGGCTAGGAGCGTAGCGTGAGGAAGGAGAGAACTGAGGGAAGTGCTATCTTCACTTGGGGATTTCAGAATTGTTATAGAATTTCATCTTCCCCTCTCTACCCCTGCTCCCCAAGACACACTTTTTATTTTTCCCAGGCTCCCTTAGAATTAAGAATTTACACTTTGTTGGGTCCTGTCCTAGACTCCCTGAAAATTTGTTCATGGTATGGGCCTTTTTCCCAGAAAAATGTTGTATGTACATACAGTTTTTTTGTGTATACATACAGTGTTGCATATAATTTCAGGGAGATGTGAACCTCAGAATAAGAACCTTTTGGTTAATACAACATAGTTTTTCTTGAAAAAGATACATTTTTTAGAATTAAGTTTATACTTCCTCCTGCTAAATGATGGCTCTCAAATAGAAATATAGATTAAACTAGTCTATAAAGCCTGAGTGCAGTCATCATGTTGAGACAGATGACAGCTTCAGATTCCAGCCTCACACTCCAGCACTTCGACAGTAGAATTTCACATTGTTAAAGAAGAACAAATTGCTTTCCTGTTGTCATCCTCCCTGTCATCAATTTCAAACTCTGTTGCTAAACGTCATGCATGGACTGTTATTACTAGACTCAGACATGCAAACACCCCCCCACCACACAGATTCATTATTACATTATTTATCAGTAGTTCTTGTAAATAAAGCAAAACAAAGTTTTTCTGTTTAATAATTACTGTTATTTAATTATTTCTTAATGGAATTGAAGTCTTGTTTTTTAATGAAATCGAATTGTCTAGTAATGACAGCTTTCTCCCTGCCCTCTCTCTTACATCTGAAAAAATATTAATGACCGTTTATCTTTACAGAAAGTCTTTCCTTCTGCAAACAAATGTGCTGACAAGACATAGTTCAGCCACCAGTCAGGGCAAGAGATGCACTTGGGCCGTACAGCCTCCCAGTGCACAGATGGTGACTTTTCATGCCATCTGTTCATTATTTCTTCACAGCCATTTATAATTTCTCCCCCTTCATGAGGGCTGAATAGAAAAAATGAAGGAAGACCTAGATTTAGAGTTTCTGGAAGTTAGCTGCTCCTTCCCCTTACTTTACTTTTGCAACAATCCAGTAAAAGTTATGGCTCCTCTTCTTTCTAAATATCCCAGTCCTTAGCTTATGTAGACCTTTGCTCGTATTTTTTGGTGCTCAGTGCTATGCGGTTCACAAGTGACAGAACAGCATTAAGTTAGTCTACTGTGTATACCTGAAAAAATAATCACATAAAACAATCTGTTCTTTTACTTCTCGCAACTTTGTATAAGAAGCCTAAATAGTCTACTTTCTCCTTCTCAGTAATAGCTGAATCTTTGGGCCACTTCTTCATGTGGAAAGCACCTGGTATCCTTCCCTTCTGATACTAAGCAGATGGGGAGATGATGGTTGAAACTTAGCCCTGAAGCATGCCTAGCGAGGAATGTTAAAAGCTGGCAGAAACCTTAGTTCCTGACCTTGGCAAGTCCTTTCTAAACTTTTCTTTGTGAGCTTTTTTGTCTTCTTCATCTGCAGTTAAGATGTTTGCTTACTGGAGAGATGGAAGATTCTGATTATGTAATTGTCACATTGTGATGCATAAGTAGCATTCTACTACTCCTGCGTCACAGAGGAGATTTGTCCTGTGGCTAAATAGAAGGCATGAGAAGAGAAGTGGTTGAGTGGTGTAGTTACTATTGCCCAATGGATATTTTTTAAAAAGTTTTCAATGCCTATTAGCATGTATAAGGTAAAGAGTTTGCTTAAATACTGTCTATTTTAGAATTACTTGCCCTGTTCTTTTTTCTTGGCCTCTTATGTTGAATCAGTAAGACTGTGATTCCCTCTAGTCGGATGATTTTCCTCCTCTTAGTTTTCATGTGTTAATAACACTGTTCACGTGATGATCCTCTGTCTGGTCACTGGTGTGAGTGATTTGCATTCCTCAACTCCAGGTGATTCTCTTCTAAGCTTCACAGTAACTTTGCCCCTTATATTCTTTTTTTAATATTCATATTTCAATATTGATGTCTTGTTAACTTTCCACTGACCAATTTTCCAATCTATACCATCCTTTTAATTTACATTTCTAGAGAGTTACCGTTTTTTGTTGGTTACAGTGGCCAGTGTAGGTTATAGAACTTTCTGGAACTCTCCTAGGTAATAGTCAATAAAACTTTGAATATACTGATGATGAGATTTATATAAAAGCTGAAGCAGATGCCAGAGGTATTATATATACCCCATGATCTCACTTTGACTCATGCTGTTAACCTTAAATTGGATTTGATTGCTAAAAATCTGAGAAGTTAGATTGCCTCTCTGCTCATTTTACAAGTTGTACATGCTTTATAATGATCTAAAGGTCTAGTTAGGGTTACGTATTGGAGCCACCACTGTTTACAGTAACATTGCTTGGTCATACTGTTGATGATAGGGTAATTCCATTCCTTAAATTAGAATGGGCATGGAGTGACTTTAAAAAGGGGTCAATGTCCATTGCTCAGAATACATGCCAACTGATTGGGCACCATAAATTTAGTTTTAGGACATAATTGAATGTCTAATGAATTAAGTAAATAGTCGTATCATTTTTTTTAATTGCCTTTAATAGCATACCACCTCTCTCTACCTCTTCTGTCCAGGCTTTCAGGTTTAGCATTCAAAACAGATGGATAGTTTTTCTCTTTAAGGAAAGATCATATACTTGGGGAGAAGTTTCAAGGTACAATTCGTAATGATTTAACATTCTACTATGTGTTTTTTGTTTGCTTTTGCGTTAAGATTTGTGTTTGTTTTTGCTTTAAGCATAGCATAATGTCCTCTGTGTATTACGATTTCCTCTGAGAAGCTGTGCTCCTCAGGGCCATCACTAGCCCATCAATGCCTTTGTGTGACTAAGGAGAAGGCACCTCTGCCTGAGACAAGGCCTCACAGGAAGAAGTCGTGCAGCTGGCTTTTGGCCCCTACTCACCCTTGGCCAGCCTTTCTTGTGTGGCAAACAAAATGCAGCGTCCTGCATGGTACAGATTGAAATTCTGAACTTTTAACTTTGCATTTGTTTTGAAAGTCAACTATAACAAAAGTAACTCATAGTTTTAAAAAATTGATGTGTATAAAAAATTCTTAAACTAAAAATATAGCAGAGAAAATAAAATAGTGATTCCTTTGCAGAATAGTATGAAAACCTAATGAAAATAGAAAATTTTACCCCAAATATAGTATTATTTTACAATTACTAGTTATTCTTTTACATTTTTATATAATGTCTTACATTTAACTTCATTGCATTAATAACAACCTGCTATATATATTCTTTAATTTTTTTTTTTAATGGAAGTACTGGGACTTGAACCCAGGACCTCGTGCATGCTAAGCACACACTCTACCACTGAGCTACACCTTATTTGAGAAATAGCAGCTCATTTCTTGTAACATTTAGAGCATTCTGATCCCATAATTAATGTGTCAGCATGTCGTGCAGTCAGTTGTCTAATGCCTTGTATTAATGGTTCTATGAGTCTTATAATTAAACTTCTGATTTTTCCTACTTCCTCAGGTACTTTGGTCTGGGAAGCCATATGGTTCATCTCGAAGTATTGTAAGGAAAATTGGTACTAATTTATCTCTGATCCAGTGTCCAAGAGTTCAGTTTCAGGTACTGTATTTTATATATTTCAAATTTTATGTTAATATGTACGTTAGTAATATAAATATGCAAGACAGCTTTAAAAGTGCTTTTTGAACCTCTCCCCCTATTGATGTCACTATCAGTAAAATAAAAGAGGATAAAAACCACAGTTAAGTCTTTCTAATTTTAGTTCCTCTGTGAAGTGATCATTTAAGCTCTTTAAGACATTTATCCTTAACAATACATATACGACGATTTAGACGCATGGAATAATCTAAGCAGTTGCTAATTCCCAGGTGACCTTGAACATTCTCTTCTAGCATCAAATCAGGAGCAGCTCAACTCTTTGCTTGGAGACAAATTCCTGTTTTCTTGATTTGGGTTGTTGTTCCTTACTGTTACAGGGTTAAGACATATATCACAGAGCTTTGCTCTTGTTTTTCATTAATTCTCTACAGCAGTAATGTGACAAAACCTTTCAGTTCAACATTTAAGGAAATAAAGTTCAGCAGGTATCTATACCAATTTTGAATGATAGATTAGCATGTGAAATGTGGAAGATACGTTTAGCTCACAATTCAGAAGCTCACAAGTGCCCCTGAGAGCTTTTTAGGGATTGTCTTATTTATAAATCCCTCCTCCTTGTACATATTAAAAAATCTGTTCCTAAGTGAGTGGTAGAAATTGGCGTTTGTTCAGGTTGACTAACAAGGCTGTTCCCTGTTGTGCTGCTTGCAAATTGACCTGCAAAACCTTTGTGCACCCATCTAGAGACTGACAGGTTAGAACTTTCACCAAGTAATTTTTATCAAATGATGGACTGTTCTTTTAATCAAAATGCAGAAACCTGTGGTAGTAATTTGCTCAAGCACAATTTCTGAGAATTCACTTAAAGACACCAATCACTGATTACTTTATTTGTCAGCTTCCTTCAAGTAGCTATTGTGTTAATTAACGAAGGCTTATTAACTTTTCTTCTGATTGCTCAGTTCCATTAGAATTTTATTTTTATCTGTCTGTCTGCTTAACCTCCTTGCAGGAGAACTTGCTTCAGCACTTGTGTTCACGTAGCTAGAGACATATGAAAGGACACGGAGATAATCTGGCATTTTCTGGTAGCAACCCAAATCTGCCTTGACAGTCAGTGGGCCAGAGTACTGGAGCCAAGTTTATTTCCTTGGAAGAATTCTCCTTCTCAGTGTTGTTAGTCACTTAGAAGGGTCTGAGCAGAATAAAAATTTTAGATTTAGTATAGGAGCTGCATTTGAAAAGAGTAACAAACATAAGGAGAGGAGTAAGGTAAGAGAAATGTTGGTGACCCACTTTAGAATGTAGTGGAAGACAGAAGACATTTGTTTATAGTGGGATTTTTATGTCCAGGCAGTTTTGTAGCATGCTGCATCTTTTAAAATTCAACATCAATATTAAAGTGAGTGTTTTATCTGCCACTTAGATATTTTAAATCTGCTATTATTCCTCTATCTTCTGTTTTTTAAACTACATCTATTGGAAATATGAAAAACATAGTCTTCAAAAAATAGAAAGGATGCAGTTTAGAGTCATAAAATTACATTTCATTTTTGCAGTTTTCTCTGGCTCATTTGGGAGTCTGATATGGGGTGTATTTGGACTGTCTAAGAGTCCAACATGAGTAAATACTACTATAGAAAGTCTGGAACTGAGGAACAACACTTGGATCCAGGGAGGGTAGACACCACTATAGGGCCATATTTGAGAGATGGAAGTCGATATGGATTAAATTTGAGAATGAGGCAGGAGTTAGGTAGTCAAAAACCAGTCCTTTGTTGTTCTGGGTGATTTCAGTGTCTTTTGGGCTCATCTGAAACTTGGTCTCATATTTTCTTTACTTCCTCTACTCCTGCTGACTTTCACTTCCATTCCTTTTCTAGTACCCACTCTCGTAGGCAACGCCTCAACTCTGTCACCCTCACAACTGTTTCACCTCTGAAATCTTAAGCCTCAGTATGTTCTTTCTCAATGACACCATCTTTTCACTGTCATCAGCTGACCCATATATCTGCAGGCGAGTAACATATAAATGATGAGCAGGATGGGCACATTACTTTGTGAGGGTTAGACAGGATGATCCGTGTGAAGTCCTGAGTGTCATAACTGGTACATAATTCGTGCATAATGGAAGTGTGCTAGTCATGCGGTTTTATTGGTAACAGTGGTCCAGGAAGACCTCTCTGCAGGAATGACATTTGAGGATTAGAAAGAGCCAGCCCTGCAAAGAGCTGGGGAGAGGGAAGGAGGTGATGGTGGGGCTGTTGTGGGCAGAAAGAACACTATGTGCAGAGGTCCTTGGACAAGACTGAAGTTATTGTTTGAGGAACTAAGACAAGGCCCGTGTGTCAGGAGCTCGTGAGGTGGGAGACGCAGTTGAGGTCTTTGATGTCTGAGCCATTTGAGGATAAGTACCTGAATTCATACCGCAAGTCACTGTTAAACCTAACACTCTCCCCAGTTACTGTCTGATAATCTGGAATGTGCTAATGTGACATCGTACTGTATGTGATGTCCGTTTCTTGAGATTTGTAGCTCTAAAATGGCTGTTCAGGATAACTGAATCCATGATACAAGTATTACATTTTATCAATTTGGTAGCGTGGCTTAGTAATTTGAAGCCCAGCTCTGTAAATAACCAATGTTTGTGACATTTTCTTTGTTCTCGGTAATTGACGTCTTAAAGACTCGTTTCTCCATGGAGACACTGTCGCTTACCTTCTTAGATGATTTTGAGAGACAGACACACGTTTCCCTCCCTCTGGTCTCCCTGGTCCTTTTTCTTCTACCTGTTCTCCCCCTACGTTCCCCGCCCCCCCCTATTCTAGGTGTGTCACAAATAGAAATCTTCCATAAATGCTCAATTTTTTAAAAAGTGGCTTAGTGGCTGAGTCTCAGCTCGAGTATTTGGTTGGTGTTCTTTACACAGGTGCACTGCTCAGCCTTTTGGTGTCACTGTGTGTCCCTGTATCAAAATGGAGATATTCTGCCTTCAGTGTTTCTTACTATGGCGGAAGTTAGTAGAAAAAGAGGAATAATGAAATCTGTTAGTGAAAAAGCTAGAAGTTACTATTTTACTGTGTTGCTTTTAAGAATACATGTTTTGACATTTGGCTGTAAACAAATGGTGGTAAAATAAACTGAATATATTTACTCTTACACCCTTCTTTGCAAGAAACTGAGAGAATCTTAGTTCCCAGTACCAGTGTGTTTATTTTATGAAAAGTCACATGAGGACAAAGTTAGCTGCTCTTATATGTTATTCTAAGTATTTCAACTTCTGTACAAGCATTATACTTTTCTTTTATGCATTTTGTTAGATGAATCAATTTCCTCAGTTATAGTTTACATTATCAGAATATTTAAAATTACCTAAAATTACTTTGGTATAATTCTTGAAATAGAATTGAACCTTGGATAATTAACATTGTATCAAATGTTGAACTTCTCAAAATCAGTAAAAGTACAATGCTGTTACTGAGTTTTGGTCTGAATGACATGCTTTTTATACTTTTCTGAAAGAAATTTGAATACTTAGCAACCAATTGTGCTAATTTTTATTTAAAATTTTATAATGCCCTTGATTTAAACAAATTTTTTCTCTATTCCCTTCACTGTGTTTTCTTTTTCCCTCCCTTACTAACAATAGCTGTGGTAAGACAGGACCTTGCTGGAACCTTCAGTAAGTTGATCTTTCCTTTTTCAAACTTCCCATCAGTCACCCATGCATGCCAGTAGTGGGCTCTAAATCATGCTTCTAAGAATCCACGCTGTCAGTCCCCTTGCCTACACTGACCTCACCTAAACTGGTTCTTGACTCAGTGAATTGTCCTCTGTTTCATACTTCAGTTACTGAGTGTGGATTTCAGCAACAAATGACGTGGCCTTTTAAAAAAAGATTAATGTTACTGTATTTTCAGTTTTACTTTGTTTTCTGTATAAGTTTGGTTTCCCCAGGGATTTTGTTAGGCTTCTTTTTTTAGTGGCATAAATCACTGTTATGTAGATGCATGACTTAGATATTAAAACTACTTTGTTTTGTGGGACAGGATGTCAATTAGAAATGATAAAGATATTATCAGTTCTGGAACTGGTTCTTGACAGTATCATTAACGTTTTCATCTCATTGAGCACATGTTATAGGCATACTGTTATTTCAGTGACTGAATATAATCACTACTTAGACTGCAAACTAAGTCCATGGAATAATTTTTTTTAAGTTTGTACAAAATCAACATTTCATGTTTAATATGTGAAGTTATTACAGATATAAAACAATTATTGTATGGTCTTTATAAAGTACTCTGAAAAGCTGTCACAAAATTGGGTTTAACTTTCATATTTTTGAGTATTCTTAGAAAAATATCATTTTGCTTCCTTTTATGAACAAAAATTTCTGGGAAGAAAACAGCGCTCTTTGTAACTTTACGGGAAAGTAAGAAGTCTTGAGGTCAAAACAAGATTTTATTTATCTTAAATAAACCTTTCTTCCTACCAACCAGTAACTGTATTGGAACAGAATTTTATTTACTAAACAAAAAGTTATATAATCAGATTGATCTTCATGAACTAGCACCTTGAGGAAGGCACCCTCAGGTTTCTTTATGATCTGTCACTTATACAAAACAGCCCATTAAACACTGTGTCTTCTAAGAGCTTCCTTTTTTGGGGACCTTCCCGTTCCTGGATCTCCATGTAGCCCACTTAGCGTCTCCCTTTTATAATGTTATGGGAATATTAATACACCATTCTGTTTTCAATAACGGATAGAAACAGATTCTATTACCATATTCTCAGGCTCTTGAGATCAGGTGTGATGCCGAGTTTAGTGATATTATTTCAGTTGTACAAGATACCCATTTACTGAGTGTTTGTTTATTGACTTATTTGGGTACACTTCTAAAACATACAATGGAAAGGTACAAAAATCTTCTTTTTGATTTTTCTTTGATCATATCCCTTGACAGTGTACTTGCTTAAGTTTTTCCTTTTTTCTCTTCTGACCACAATTATTCTACTACATGCCTTAAAACATTGGTATTTTTGAAAGCCTTTTCAACTTGATTCCATTATTAGTTCCTTTGTTTTTGTTTTTTGCCCAGGTTTAACTTCTTAAATTTCTACTCTTTTTAATACACTTGTTTTTTCTCTTCCCTGGACCCCTGTACTCCCCAAAAGCCATAATTTAAGGTATTTTAAATACTTGATGTTCTTACTGAGTTACTGTTAAAATGTCAGTTTTTTAATACTACTTTTGTTAAGTTGATAATGTTAGGTAATTATGATATCAGAATGGATACACATAATAGCAGTCAATATGTTTAGTTAAAATTTTATTCCTAATATTAAAGATATTTAAAATTTTAACCATATTACTATTCTGTGGTTGTATGGTATATTTTACAGTTGAGGAAGAAGTATTACTTAAGTGTAGCTTCCAAAAGCTTCATTTGGCAATGTTAGTATTAAGAAGGTTCAGATAAAGCATGGGTTACAGTAGAACCTTTCTGATAAATACATTAATATGTAAATCTCTTTGGTCTTTTAAACTTTTTTCTTCAGTTGAAAAGTCCGCATTTTCATTTTTAGTTAAACCTCACTTCAATTTGTAGGAAATACTACATTGATCTGATAACTTAATTTTTAAATTATTATTCATTGGTCATCTGCCTCTGAGGCATTATACTTATAACAGAACTTCAATACAGTTATATTTCCATTTTTTCAAGGTAAATTTCAGAACTTGAATCCTTTTTCTTTGTTGTATTTCAGAATATTCTGTTCCTTCATCTGTGTGTTGAAGACCAGCTGGAGAATTCTGTTCTATTGCTATGTTTTTTTGGTTCTTTAGTATAGTTAATACTTTTATTTAAAAACAAGAGATTTAAAGATTAAAAAATGTATTTTCAGTATTATAATAGCATACCTATGTAATATTCATTTCAAAATGTTCCCAGATTTTGCACAAATTGGTCATTTGTTCTTATTCCTATACTTTTTTTTTTAACTAAATCTCTTCAGAAAAGAACTGATGTATAATGCTTAAATTCTAAAAATTTTCTCAATGTTTTAGGACGAACAGAGGGTTTTTTTTAAACCAGTTTTAGTGACCTGTAAAATAAAAAATTGAGTAAGGTTAAATTATAATTCAGAGATTGCATACACTGTTAGACAACAGTATGACATAACTAAAGGTCCTTTCCATGGAGACCTTCAATGGGAACGCTAGAAACTGCCTGTGTTTGTTAACGTTAGAGCTCATGATTTTCCTTTCGGTGATTAAATGTTTTATTCTGTCATTTTGGTGCCAGATGAAGAAGTTTCCCTGTTTGTAACTTACAGCTTACCAGCCCTACAGCCGAATGGAGCCCCAGCCCAGGAGAGGATGCAGTGGCGTCTTTTGCTGATGTTGGGTGGGTAGCCAGAGAGGAAGGAGAGTGCTCGACAAGACGAAGGTTAGTCTGGAAATCTGTCAGAGCTGAGATGCAGTATTGATTATTTTAAGAGATGATACATTTACATTGTTTCCTTTTTTCGCCTAATTTGATCTCTAGTACGTAGTTATTTTTTCGAGTGGTCGTCTTTTCTGTTCATTTTAAAGAATCAGCTACTATTTGTAAAGTTTCTAGAGTTAAAGAACTGTGTCCTAGGTCCATAAGAATTACAGAAGTTTACATTCTAAAGTGAGAAACTGGAAAGAACTGTCATAAATATGTTTAGATTGATGGAGTAACTATAATGGTCTTCCTGGGGCAGAGGAATCCCTGTGGATCATATCAGGGAATTTGTGTACTCATTGGAGACTGTTTCCTAAAAACTGAGAGTCAAGATGAGTTTTGATTCAAAGGAGGCAGTGTGTAAGATTTAGAGAAGTGCTTCCATTTATTTTAAAGAGCCTGAATAAATTGTTGACTCCTCTTCAATCTAATAAACACTTATTCACCTGGTCAACTCTTCATTCTTATTAGGCATCGAGGAAACATAGATAAAATAAGGTACATTCCTGGCTTTCCAGGAATATCTGGAAATACTTGCTAGAGGAGATGAAACAAGGAAATCAGTAATACTGATGCTGGAAATACTACTAAATAAGTACAGAAGGCCTCTGTGGGATGAGAGGCTTGGCAAGGCTTCTCAGAGGAGGGGATGCTAGAGCTGAGTGAGGAGGGTCAGTAGGAGCCACTCACATAGGATGGTGGTGTTCCAGGAAAAGTGAATGTGTTTAAAGGTACTCATTAGGAGGCCACACGGCATATTTAGGAGACTCCAAATGGCTCCATGAGTCCAGAGAGGAGCAGAGAAGGAACAAGCTTGCTCTTTATTTGGTTTTCCTGTTACTTTGTTTTCAATTCTACTGACATCTGCGCCTATCATTTTTTCCTTCTTCTTGGAGTTTTTCTTTTTTTCTAGATTCTCTAGGTGAGAGCTTATATTAATTTGAGACTTTTTCTTTTTTCTAATATAAGCATTTTAGTGCTATAAATTGTTTGGTTTCCAAATGTTTAGCACTTTTCCTGTTATTGAGTTCTAGTTTGATTCTGTGGTCAGGGAACACACGTATCCAGTTGATCCTTGAACAACATGGGTTTGCACTGTGGACTTAGGACTGCGTGGAGGGTTGGAGTCCCTAATTCCTGTGTTGTTCAAGGGTCAGTTGTATTTCCATTCTTTTAAAAATTTGTTGAGGTTTTTTTTAAACGGCTCAGGATATGGGCCATTTTGGTTCATGTTCTGTGGGTATATAAAAGAATGTGTGCTCTAGGGGGTGAGTGGTATAGCTCAGTGGTAGAGCACGTGCTTGGCATGCACAAGGTACTAGGTTCAATCCCCAGTGCGTATGTTAAGGGTAAAAATAATAAGTAAGTAAATGGTAAGTAAGTTAATTAATTAATTAAAACATATGTAAAAAAAAGACCAGAAAAAAAATACGTACTCTGTTGTTGTCAGTAGAATGTCCTGTAAATGTCAGAGACCCTGTTGGTTGATGGTGTTGCTGAATTCTGTACTTTTTTTTTCTTCCAAAATTTTTTTAATTGAGTTATAGTCATTTTACAATGTTGTGTCAAATTCCAATGTGTATCTTTTTTGATTTTTCTATTTGTTCTAACAATTTTTGAAAGGAGGGTGTTGAAGTTATAGTCACGCAGGTCACTGAGACTCTGCTCACATTTCTTCCTGGTCTGTTCACTTTTTGTGTTTTCATATTGGATGATTTCTATTGTTCTGTCTCTGAATTCATTGATTCTTCCATCTTCTCCATTCTGCTTTTGATCCTATCCAGTGTGTTTTTAATTTCAGTTATTTTACCTTTTACTTTGAAAATCTTCATTTGGTTCTGCTTTATATCTTGGAGGTTTTTGCTGAGACTTTTTTTTTCATTTGTTTTACGAATGCTAGTAATTGCTCATTTAAGCCTTTTTATTATAGCTGTTTCAAAACCTGTCAGATAATTCTAACATCTCTTGTCATCTCAGAGTTGGCATCTGTTAATTGTCATTTTTCATTCAGTTTGTGTTCTTTTTGGTTCTTGGTATGAGTGATTTTTTAAATTGAAATCTAGGTATTTTGAGAATCTGAGACTCTGGACCTTATTTCAGCTTTTTCTTTTAGCTGGCTTTCACTGATAGCACTCTGGCAAGGGAAGGGTGGGTGCCATCTTGTTTATTCATTCAATTTTAATATATTAATTTCTAATTGCATCTAATTCTTAATTCTGAGTGCCACAACATACCAAACTGAATAGGTGTTAAATAAAAATGTACAGGTTCATAGGATTTGAAAGTATTTCAGGCAGCCCTTTTCTTACACCACAATGTAATCTAGTGACCAGGTGAAAGTTTTTACAAAATCTGTAATATAAGAATAGTGAATAAAGTGAGACTGAAGACTTGAAGATACCCAATTTAAGTTTTTCAATCTGACATGAAGTGGATGGTGCTATTAAGGAGTGTTGGGGAAGAACCCCCAACCTCATACAGGATGACAATGAGTAACAAGACTCCAAAGGAAATGACTCAGCACCAGACAGGCTGGCTTGCCACGGCTCCCAGGTGGAGGGCAGACCAGAGCAAGTTAGCTTCCTGCTCGCGGTACAGCAAACAGCACGTGCTGTTCATTCCCACTTTGACCTTAATTATTTGACACTAGACAATAACTAATAATGTACATCACTCAAGCGCTGCATTCAAGGGACAAACGTCATTTCCACGAAACATCACTTGTAGAAGGATCCAGCTTTTAAGATACAAAACAAGAGCCTAGAATAGCGAGTAAGAGGAATCCCACCAGTCGTCTGGGTCTGTGGCCTCGCGACAGTCCTGCCCCATCCCCACTGTAAATCCTCTGATGGGCAACTGCCCTCTGAAAACAGCTTTCCTAGTCCAGGTATCTCTAGCCAGCTACTCACTCACTTTGCAAAGATTGTTAGTTTTCTACGCAACTTTTTACTTTCAGAGAACTGAATCAACCAGTCCCCCACACCAGCCCCCGTGTATCCCATTGGCAATAGTGTCTTTTTATTCATTTCTAGGCTGTTCTCAGTTGAAACAGTGAGACAGCGCCATCCTGGGAATAGCACCCTCCACAGGGCACTGGGCTGATGTAAAACGATCTCAGATTTTGGTTTTCATTAACTGTGAGATTAAGGGGAAGGACCCCACAGGTGCACTATATTTAATTGAGGATTTCCTTTGAAATGATCAGTGGAACTTGAAAAGCCCTTCATAGTTCTGTACGTTGTGCTCCCAAAGTGGCTGCTGCCCTTGACACCGATGTTGAAAAGATGAGTGCGAGGTCGCGTGCAGGGCCACTCCGAACGGGCACCTGTGCCCTCATGCCACAAGGCCCTTTGGAGCCAAAAGCAAACAAAAGGTAGAAGGCACGAGCACAAGCTGGCACACAGGAAGTGTTTTTAAGAAACGGCCGCACGCTGGCTGTCTCCTGCTTTGGGGATGTGCAGACTTGACGCCTCTTTTGTTTTTGTTTTTTTGTTTTGTTTCTTAAATTTCTCTGAATTATACACAAGAATTATAGTAGGAAAGAGCATTTTTCTTAGTTTGGATTACTTCTGCCTCTATATTCTAGCTCTTAATAGCCTTCTATTCTGAAGGATGGCAAAACAGACTGGTTCTGAGAATGAGTTTTGACTGCCTTATAAAACAGATGTCTGTGGGAGAAGAGTGTGTGTGTTTGTATTTTTAACGGAAGGGACATGTCTGAGAATTTTCATAAAATTAAACTTTTCCATATACAAGAATATTACAGAGCAACTCTTTTTGTTTCTGGTTCTCGAGCTCCTGTAAATGTTGAATCTGTGTCTTTGAGAAGACGGGATCATTTCAAGATTACTTTTCTTAGCTTCTAAAAATCTACATTTAAACTCCCGCACTTCCTGTATTTATTCTATTTGAACCCACAGCCGTCAACAGTGTTTCATACGTGGAAATGCAGAATCTATGCCGAAGTTACAAAACTAGTTTTGGACATAAAATACAGATGATCTGCTATTGTTACTTAAATCATTTTGCTAAAAGTCCTAAACTTTTTCCCTCTTACCCTGGTACACTGGTTTTCAAGATTAATGAGTACTTTATCCTTAATTTTCAGTAGATGGAAAAACAAATGATAAAATTCATCTGTTGGAGTTCCGGGGGAGAGGCAGAAGCTTAATTCTTCCCTTTTGAAAGAACATTGTAGTTTGCTGTTCACTATTCATTAATTCTTCTCTTACAATGTATTTTGCCTAGAAGGATCTTAAGGAAAGAAAGCTGTTTAAACTAAACGCCTTATAGTTGATCTCATAATCCAAACTGTCATATTATCTTGTCCCAGTTGTGGGTATTGAGTAAATGTTCATGGGATTTGAAGACTGACTGACTTGAATGATAATGTTTTAAAGCAAACTTAAAAGCACTTAATACCGTTGGCTCCTGTGATCTAGGAGAATCTTAGGTGGGGGTATATACTCACTACTGAAGCGACGACTAGTTCTTAAACAGGACGGTAACATCATTTTTTGTTTAGTAGCACTGAAGATTCTGGCATTCAAAATTTATTTGCTGTTATAATGCAGACTTGATGAAATACCTGCGCTCGTACACAATACGAAAGCAAACCATCATCCTCGCTTCCATTCTCAGATATAAAAATTTTCATTCTTTTAGGTGAGTTTTGACAAAACAAAGCAAAATTCAACGTTCATGGAAAATGGAAGATGGTAGGGGGAGAGGTGAGGGAACGCTGAGTCTGCACCTGCAGTTCTGTTTCTTTCCGCTTCCATCTACTTGTCACCCTCCTGATGCCCCCTCCCTCGATGCCTGTGGGGCAGCGTGTGTCCTCTGTCCTGAGAACACCACTTCTGAGCACTCTTGTTGCTTTAAAGTCATGAAGTCACAGTCTCTCTCCTACTCTTATTTCTCCTCTGGTGTCTGGAACAAATGTGATACTTTAATTCTACATTTATTTGAGATTTCTGTGTTTTACCCAGATCTCCTCAGAACTAGTATTCTGTCCCTGCCACTGTCCCACCTGTAAGTGTTTTCCCTAGTTCTTCCAAGTAGTATTTTAAAAAATCATTGTGTTGTTTTTATTAAAAACATAAGCGGTCAAGAATATAGTTGAGGAAGCATATTAAGAATATGTGACATTATACTGATTAAATCAACCCATGCAAATAGCCTGCCCCTCAAAAGAATGTTATTCAGTAGACTGACTAATTTTTATCTACTTGTACCCTAATGTACAGAGATGTTTAACAAAAGTATTTGACCTACCCTATGAAAAGGTAGGTAGAAACCAGAATTTAGGCTGTTACATCAACAAAAAGCAACAATGATTTTTTTAATTGTTAATGTGTTATTAAAATTTTTTCCTTATTGCAGGATGATTAGAGCACATGAGTCTAATCTCTTATAACAAATAATCTTTCAAAGAACATTTTAATATATTTAATCAGAGTGTCAGCATTATTTCTCATAAAAGTTTTTACCTTTGTTTAATCTTCATGTACTTTTTTAGACATCTCATCACCTATTTCTTCCCAGTGTGGGGCTAAGAAAGGGAATGGTAGTTGAAACTTTGCAAGCCAAATATACTTCCCTATCCCACAGATATTCCAAATTAAAGTTAATAAAGTTAGTATTGATTGAAGTCGGCTGCTAATCTAAATCTAAAGTAGAGCCTGAAGTAAAGGTAACAACTAGGATATTTATTCTCCAGATGTTTTTGTTTAATACTACAGGTAAAAAATAATTTACAAGCATCCTCAATATGTGATAGTATAATTAACATGGCATAATCAGAATTAGATATGAAGAAAAACACCTGAATTCAGTACATAATACCAAAAGCTAAAGGTCCGAGAATTCACTCAAAACACAAGGTAGAACGAATTAACACGGCTCTCCAGCACAAACAAGGCAAGACAGCAGTGTCCAGTTAAAGGAAAACTAAAACAGAATGTAATGTTGGTGAGCGCTGTAACGGTTAGGATTAAGTGTGACTGCGTGAAACAGAAGTCAAAAACAATGAAGAAGAAGTTTATTTTTCTCTCAAGTCAGAAACATCCAGAGTGGAGAGTATGATGCTGACAGTGGCTCCACTGTGTCCCTAGTGACCCAGCCGGGCTCTCTGCCATCCTCAGCACTGGCTTTCACGTCAAGGTTAGCTTGACTCTCAGAAGCTCTTGGGGCGGGAGGAGAGGGTGGGGCTAGAGATGAAAGGACTGGCTTTCTCCCGGAGCGGCGTCATCTCCGCTAAGCAGCCTTCCTGGCGGCTCACCCACGTTCTGCCTCCAGCTTGTCAGTCAGCACTTGGTCACATGACCATGGGATGGAAGGAAACTGGGATATGTTAACCTGATTGTTGTGATTATTTCAAAATGTATACACACATCAAATCATGCTGTACACCTTAACTACATACAGCATGTGTCAGTTATACCTCAGTAAAGCTGGAAGGAAAAAGAAAACTGATTAGAGGCCGGAAAAACCTAATTGTAGAAAATAGGAGGAAGTGGTAAGTGTAGAAATTGACAACTGAAAAGGAATCTGAATTTTATTCTCACCCCCCAAAGACTTCCATATAGAGCTGTGGAGCAATGCATGTTAGAAAAGCCTTTTTTTTTTTTTAAACACCCAAGTGAAAATGAGATCATGTATATAGTTACTGCATGAGTTCCACTGTAATGATTACTTTTTTCTCCTTTGTAGTTTCTTACGCTGTAATCTGGCCCATATTGTTACAGTATGTCTTACAGTTTAGTACATTCTATCACATGTGGAAAACACTGACATCCAAGGGTAGAAGCCAAGACCCTGGGGAAGGGCTAAGAGATTACTGATTTGATTTGATTGTCACACATAACCAGTAATTAGTTTATCATTAAAAGTTTCTTCACCTTAGTTCATACCATCAAAACAAAACATGAATTAGCAAAGACACTGTTGGAATCTGTGTTGCCTCTTGTAGTGCAGGCTTGTGTGCATTGTGTGGAGATTAAGAAGAATGACGGCAGTAAGAAATCTGGCCTGGTGCGTTCCTGCGCGAGGTTGACGAGCGCTTTGTTGTTCTGAAACTTACAGCAGGGGCTTTATGGACGGTCAGCCTGAAAAGTGGTTCTCAGATGTTAGGTTCTAATTAACTTTGAAATGATGATTGATTGTATTCCCTGACAAAGCCTGTGACAGCCAGCCTTCTGTCTTCCTTGCAGGACAGAGGTCAGGTCAAGGCAGCCCCTTCAGGATGACCTTCCTTTCCTTGAGAAGCCCCCAAGCAGGCAGTTTTCCTTACCAGACCTGTCTCCAAAGGAGTGTCAGCTGCAGAGCACGACGCTGGCGAACGAGGAGGCACTGCAGAAGATCTGTGCCCTCGAAAATGAACTTGCTGCTCTCAGAGCTCAGATTGCCAAAATCGTGACCCTGCAGGAACAGCAGAGCCTCAGTGCAGGTCTGTAAGTCCTACGTTTGTTTTAACCAGGGAACTGGGAATTAGAAGAATGCCACTCATGTAAAATTTACCAACAAGTAACAGCATTGATCGAGCTTGTTAGAAAATCTGGGGTCCGTCCTCTATGCATGGTCCAGTAGAGGACCCAGGCAAGTTTTAGTGGTTTTTGTTTGTTTTGAACCACCCTGATGCTGTCAGAGAGGATACGGAGTATACGCATTCATTTAATACAGTTAAACTGCTACTCCTGTGAATGCTGCGGGCACCTCAGCTGTCTTTGATAGTGGCACCATCCACGTTAGGCGTGAGGTAATCTCCATCAGCGCTGACGGGGCTGAGTGCTGCTTCCCTACCTGCGTGTTCTGCGGCGGGTACTTGGCCCTTCCACCTCCCAGTCCTGCTCTGCAGTGAGGACAGCTGCCCTGTGTTACGGAGTTACCGTGGGAGTAAATGTGCAAATTATATGAAATGTCTTTAGCACATTGCAGCTACTTAATGGTCAGTTCTCTTCCTCTTGCCCAGAGTGGAAACTGAATTCAGGTCGTCTGACTCTTGGTCTAATACTGTTGCTTCTGTGTGGCATTGTCACTCGGGAGAAGAAACCGTGGTGTTGAAATCCTAGCCCATGAACCTGCTGGCACGTAGTGGTGGTTTTTCCTCGTGTTGTTCCCGAGTCCTGGCTAGACTCAGTATAAGCCAACTCTAAAGGTGAAAGGCCAGGACAGTTACTCTGCCTCTGAGTCACTGTGCTCACGGCCCCAGGGTTTAATGTAACCCCACGTGTTAACCTCATCCAACCTGTGTCTGGCCAGGATGGACCGAGGGCGCATGCATTCGGGCACCTGCTGTCACTTAAGTGAAATTTGTGTGTCACTTTTATAGAACCAAAGTCCTGCCCTTTTCT
The DNA here is from genome assembly GCF_048564905.1 of Vicugna pacos. Taxonomy (NCBI): domain Eukaryota; kingdom Metazoa; phylum Chordata; class Mammalia; order Artiodactyla; family Camelidae; genus Vicugna; species Vicugna pacos. Next base: position 17,832,891 of record NC_133015.1, on the reverse strand, counting down.
TTTTTAAATTATAAATTGCACTCCTCTTTTGCTCTACCTCCCTCTACTGGCAGACTAAGAAAACTGCTGTAATAGTGCGAGAATTGGGGGGTTTACATTAGGTGTTATATTTACAATCCAAATCCCTTGAGGAAACTCTTGCACTGAGTTCCCCCTAATCAGTATAGTTCACCCAAAAAACAACTCACTAACCTCCCATTATGCAGAAAGATGAATTTTTAGGTCCTTATTTGAGAACTACTTTAACTTCTTATTTTGGAAATTAACTAGAACTTTTTTTCTTACAGAAATTTGTTCAATAAATCTAAAACTTTTCTTTTAAAAACATTCTAGTTAATGCTTGATAAGTCATATATAAATATACTTAAAATGAAACACAAGTTTATCAAGTTTTTTCAAATAGTTACTCCAGTATTAAATGGTCAAACTGTATCCTGAAGACAGTTACATGTGCAGTGTGACTGCTGTGTGTTTCATCTAGAGGTGGGGACAGGCTCTGCAGCCGGCCCACGACAGCGCCCTGTTACGTGGAACACTTGCATCTGGAGGGTCTGGGATTAAATGATACAGAGACTGAGATTCAGGCATTAAGATTCTAACCAAGTAGCTGACACTTCCTTTCTACTTACATGATTGAGATTCTTTTTGAGGATATTATTTTCAAATATGAAGTCCTTAACATAACTTTGCTTTTAAAATATTTTACTTGTCCGTAGCCATCAGGATTGAATTGGTTTTTCCTTATTTCTGTAGGTGATTTGGAATCTGCCACATCTGTTGCCACAGCACCGCCCTCTGCCCCGCCAGCGCCCCCTCCGCCTCCGCCCCCGCCCCCGCCCCCATCAGTGCTCCACCAAAGCACATCTGCTCTTGATCTGATTAAAGAGCGAAGAGAGAAGAACGCCTGTGCTGGGAAGACTTCAGTCAAGAACAATCCAAAGAAACCTGACATGCCAAATATGCTAGAGATCCTGAAAGACATGAACAGTGTGAAACTTCGGTCAGTAAAAAGGTGAGGACACACTGCCTTCTTTCTTACGTCCCCCCCCTTTTTTTGCCTTATAAAACCAAGTACTAGGCTTCTTGATAATTTTGTTTTACAGCATGACTACAATGAATAATTTGTTTTTAATTTAAGAAAAAAAGACATGCCCCATTGGCTCTTATAATGCTGTTAGCTAAGAGATTAGCAAAATAAACACTTCCCAGGTTACCTTTTCACCACCCCCACCACTGCATTTAAAGCCCTTTCGTGACTGTGCAGGCCATTCATCCGCTACAGCTGTGCTGTGTACCTACCAGGACAGTCGCTGGGCGCTTGGAGAAGAGTGGAACTGCTATCGCCCTGAGGGCGTGTGGTCACTGCTCCTGAGAGGAGCTGACCTTGGGTTCATCGGGCCCCTTGTGCTCTTCCACGTCACTGCGTCAGTATTTGTCTGTGTCTTTTTTGAGGGTCTGTGATGCTGTCAGGCCCACAGAGCCCCTCCCAGAGGGACACCAGCACTGAGTGTCCGGCTGGTTTCTGTCACTTCTCTAAGGTCAGAACAAGACGTGAAGCCCAAGCCAGTGGATGCTGCTGACCCTGCTACCCTCATAGCAGAGGCTCTGAAAAAGAAATTTGCTTACCGGTATCGAAGTGAGAGCCAAAGTGAAGTTGAAAAAGGAATTGCAAAGTCTGAATCCGAGGCCACCTCCGGAACAGTGTTGGTGAGTGCCAGGCAGGCCTCTCTCCTGGGGCAGCTGGTGGTCCACTGCTGTGCACCTGCGTTTTGCAAGACATTCAGCTGTGTCCTGCAAGATTCAAAAGGATGTGCTTCAGGATTTGGTCCCTACCTGCAGCTAGGTTACTTAAAGAAGAGCACAAAGAAGGAAGCAAAATTAACCTCTGGTTTCACTACTTAGCATGAGAAATTTAACATTGGAGATAAACTATGTTTTATTTATATTTAAGCATAATGACGTGAAATTCATTACAATAAAATTTATACCTTAGGGCAATCTAAATGTTACGATACAGAAATTCACAGTTAAGGGAAGATCGTTTTCTCTTAGGGCACCTGTGACAGTCTTCTGAAGAGGGAGAGGTTTGACCAGGGCCTTGCAGGATGTGGGCCACGCCACAGATGGAGACTGAGCAGATGTCACAGATGCTCTCAGACAGGGATCCAGTCCCTTCAGTCCAGTTACTGTCATGGGGGCTATGAGCTTGTCTATTCCAGAGAGGCAGATATCTTAGAAATTCTAGCATCTTTGAAACTCTTCGTACATGGAAAAGGAAACTTTGTACCATTCTTTTACCCAGAGAAGTAAAATTGGACTAGCTAGGGTCTTGCTAAGATGATAATTTTCTTTTCTAGAAAGTAATCTTGTTACCAAAGTCTTTGACTTTGTTGACATATTTATAACAACCTGTCAATTCATAAAGGTTTTGATATTGTCTAGTTGCTGGATTTTTCATGCAGAACATACCCAGCCCTTTGATCCATGATTGGGAGGGGGCATATCAATACTGCTACATTAACCAGTGTCTTTCTGTTTCTTTTCTAGTTTGGGCCACACATGTTGAAGTCTACAGGAAAAATGAAGGCTTTAATTGAGAATGTTTCAACTTCCTAACAGACAACGAGCTGAGAAGGACTATCCTAGTTCAGCTGTTGTTTGTTAGGGCTGCTTGGCTGGTAGAAATCAACACTATTTGGTAAATACCTGCATTTAGTGTTCAGTGGTCTCCTTTTAAGTCTCATTAGAGGGTTAAGCTGTAACAAAAGCACTCTTAGGTTTGCTTTTAAGAGAAGGTCAGTTCTGAAGTTTTCTATAACGTGTATATTCTGACATAACATGTTTTTAATGTGTAGCCAGGATATTTAGGTTTCCAGTCTCGAAAATAAGTTAGATTTCAGAACAAAGGAACTTTGTAGATGTGAGTTTTAAATTCTTAACACTAATTTATCTGTACAGATGTTTTATGCGCATGTATTTAGACATAAAACAGTACCTGACATTTAGCAGAGGCAGTGATGAGGGTGCTGCTGGTGTCGTTCATTCTCAGCGATCGTTTCTGCGCAGCTGGCACAACCAAGTTGTTGGAGTGAAATGTTTGAGACTGTAGTATCTTCTTGCCTTGAACAGAACTTTCATTTTAGATTCTTCCTCACATTGTCTTGGAGGTGGGGTTTGAGTGGGAACTGGATAATGTTCGCTGCTGAAACTCCATGAAGGAACGTCAAGGATCGTGAAAGCTGTTCTCGTCTCAGTGCCACCCAGTGCTGAGGAAGGGAACGTAGTTTTCAAATAGTGAGGAATCAAATTATTGAATTAAATCGTTTTTAAGTAAAAACCAGAATGTACCATCTTTTTTTCTTTCACAAAATGACTTGTTACTAAGTTAATACTTCTGGAAATGTCAGCATAATGGAGTTTAAAAATTTTTAATATTGGCAAAAACTTTAGCTTTATAGCGAAACACTGAATAGGCGAAAAAATTTCCTGTGAGCTGCTTATCATTGGTCAGAATGCTGTTCTGTTGCATTACATTGTGCAACATAAACTAGTGCTACTAGGAGTGGAGAGCTGCCTTTCTCATCCAGGGCTTCTAAGGAATTGTGACAAGTGATCATTTTTAAATGCTTCATAAGTCTTCATGATTTTCTATATTTCTGCTAAACTCAGTTATAGTTAGTCAGACTACCATGAAAACATATTTGGATTTACTATTTAAATCTAGTGGGGGCAGGGGGAAGTTGTACTTCCTGGGGGGTGGGATTCAGAGGTGGGAAGAACAGGCATTCACTGTTAGGTTACTGAAAATATGTGCAGTGTTCTAAATAACAGCAGATACTAGTTGAAGTTAATGTACATGGTTTGGTTATTCATGTAAAATTTGAACTGTGGCTTATTTTACACGTTGTCAATGCACATTGTTTCTCACTGTTTTATATGGTTTAAAAATTCTGCCTTTAAAAGAAATCCAGAAAACTCCCCTGATAGACATACCTTGACCACCTAAGAAATTCATATTTGTATCAGTATTGAATTTGGGCCAGTGCTCCAAGATAAGGAAGGTAACTGTTTTGAAATAAAGCAAACTTTTATCTTCCTCGGACCGTAACACCTATAAATATGCTTGCTTTTTCTTCACAATAGGTAAGATTCTTTTGATTCTACATGAAGCTGCTTTAGAATAATCTGCTTTCTGCATTTTTCAAGTGGAAATATATTCCTTATAATACATCACCTCTCACTCACTCATCTCTCAAAGAGGTTTCAGCATCAAGAGAGAAAGGCAGTCACGTGAGGGAGCTTCCCCGGGGCTCTCAAGCCTACACAACCCACCCCGGGGACAGAGTGCTGGATGCTGCTGGCCCCTCTTCCCCCGCACCCTCGCGTTCGCCTTCTGGCAACCCCAGCAGCACAATCCCTGAAGTGGAAGAGCTTCAAAATGATTAAGCTCTACTTTATAGCTGAGGCTCAAAAAATTAAGTAACTGGTACAACGTTTTGCCTGCTGTGACTGACTAGTCTGGGGCTCTCTACACAGCCGGCCCTGGAGAGCTCGGCAGGGGCTGGGGCACGGCCCCCCCCCACCCGGGGGGAAGTCGCGGACGGCGCTCTCGGCTTCAACAACAGAAGCGCTGACAGCTGGCTCGCCCGAGGGCGGGAAGCCGCACCGGTTTCGGGTAGTCCAGGACTCAAACCTTAGTTTCTTCGATTGCGCATATTATGATCTCTGATCAACACAAACTTTTTCCCACTTACAGATCTGTAAAATGAAAACACGGTACTATGTTCACTGAAAAAAGTCCACGTGTAAGTGGACCCACGCAGTTCAAACCCGTGTTGTTCAAGGGCCAACCGTACACACGAAGAGCACCGGACCTGGAGTTCCACGAGATCCATGTATATGATCCTGGCCAAGTCACACCTCTGTTTTTAAAATGGGAATAATGTTCAGCTCAAAAAATTGTTGAGGATTAAAAAATGACTGAACATTTTCTATGAGTGGTATATAGAGTGCTAAGGAAGTTATGACTTACACTGTTTCACATGAGGGCACTAGTTCTCAGTGGACTGATTTCTCCCAGGAGACGTGGTCCCTGGCACCCGGAAAAGGTGTCATCTGTGCACAGGGCTGGGGTGGAGCAGCGGGTCTCACAGGCTTTCGTTCTGGTTGTCCTCCCAGTCACAGGCCCTTCTGTCCTCCTGCTGCATTAAGAATTCCGGTGAGTCTGTGTCTTAGTGGTGAAGGAAGACAATATGAGGGAGCCACCACTAGAAACAAGAGTTTGGGGAAATCATCCTCCAATAACCTCTGAAAACAGAAGTCCCCGCTGTGGGTCAGGTCTGGGAGAGAGAAGTTTAAACTTGCAGGCGTTACCCAGTAACAGCAGCTCTGGGGTTGTCAGGCAGAATGAGGCACCTGGTCTTATGACCATATCGTTCTCACTGTCACAATACTTGCCGTGAGCCTTCCGCCATTCCTAACTCCTCTGCCCCTCCTCATCCCGGAGCATCAGCGTTCTTCTGAGCTACCCCCGAACCTGCTTCCTAACATGGTTAGTTCTCCCTTGCAAACCTTGCAAGCTAGTTCTTCACTGGCACTAGTGCGATCACCTGAGGTCAGACAGCATGAGGAAAACAGCATAACCGAGGAAGGATCTGGAAATCTTGTATATTCTCCTCTGAGACTGTTGTCCTCAGTCCACTTCATGGGGCTGGAAGCCTTAATGTCCCTCTAGCTTCTCACCCTCCTCTCTGGTAGACGCTCCAGCCTCTTCTAAAGGTCACAGAGAGGGAGCCTTCCGTAAGCTTGGAGTGTAACCCAAGCAACTCAGACGCGCTCAGGAAGGTAAATGGAAGAGGATCCAAACAGTGCCTCACCCTCCATCCAGGGAGCCATGGCTGTTCCAGGGCTGTCCAGCCCCTCAGACCTGCTCTCCTAGCTGGAAAAGCCTTACTTTGGGGACAAAGACTTCATGACAGTATTTCTACCACAGCTGTGAGCAGCAGCCTTCTGCTCCTGATGTCTCGTCGCCGTCCCTCTTCATTAGTCAGTCACCCTGGTCATCAAAGGACGAGAAAAGATGAGGCGGAGGCATGGGGGGAGGGGTTTCTGTAACGGCAGCTGTGCTAGCAGTGAGGGAGGGGACGCATATGAGACACCGGTCTGGGGGTCCGGTCGTCCAGGCTCTCTGCCCCCGTGGCTGCACCTCCGCCTTCCCTCTGCAAGGAGAACACCTGGTGATGCAGAGACTGGCCTGTGACCCGGGATGCAGCCTTGGTTAGCTGGTCCGATCAGATTCTCCCTTGGGAATTTGAAGAGGAAACCCTGAGAAGGGGGGCAGTTGGTATCTGGAGCTCAAATAAAGATGTCATGAGGTACAAGTGTCCACGGGCAGTTCATACAAAGCAGACTATGAAGAAATGAACAAGGCTGTTTTACAGGTTAGGAAGCCACGGAAAAGACTGGGTGACTGGCTTTACATGACGAAAGACCCAAACCCAACCCATCTAGCCACAAAGGCAACACTTTTAAAAACTACACCATCCTGGCCTTTCTAAGCAGACACTCCAAGGTAGAGAAGATTTGGGGAAAGGACCAGGAGTGTGGGAGAAAGAAGCAGACGCAGCAAAAAGCAACATCTCAGGATGCTCAGACCCCAGGTTCTGCTCCTCCAGCCTTCACAAGGGCTTGTCTGTTATGAACACAAATCTTCAAGATAAAGTCCCCAGTTAACATGCACTTATCTGAGTGAGCCTCTGCTCCCTGTCATGGAAAAAGCTAATCCCTATCTTGTGATGATTCTTAGACGGAAATTCAAAAGTCCTGTTTTCTGCAGATGTTCACCTAGGATCTTAAAACACATCCCTTTATGATACTTTCTTCAAAAAAGTTTACATATAGAACTTTTACAAATTTCAGCTAAGCTATAACATGGGGGGATACCATGCAGCCAGCCTCCTGGTTCTTCACAGGACATGGCTCAACAGTAAAGAAACACTTCAAATGTATGCTGAAAAAGCTCAATGTATATCTCAAAGGTAAATGTAATATAAGATGAACTGTGTTAACAAGACTGCTGATGGTACCAGTGGAGAGTGTCAACAGTGTGCTCCAGTTTTACGTTACAGCTAGAAAGACTCTAATATTAAACACACGGGTTTCAGGATGACTTAGAAAGTAGTAAAGGAGTAAAAGTAAAAAATGTGATTGTGATTGAGAAGTATTTTACATATTGAACATCTAAGACTTATATTTTAGAATCAAATTTGAAACCTAAATGATTTTTACCAGTCAAGGATATTAATAATAAGAGTCAAGAATTACTGGAAATGGTGTCATTTTCAACATGAACCCAACAAAATCATTCATTCTCAACAGCTCCCAACACTTTGCACTCATTTTGTACAATATAGAAACCTGCCATATTATATAACAAATGCTTTTCACACATCATCTTGTCACCCAAAGGTTTTGAGAACAGAGATCATGTTCTGCAATTATTTATACCTTCATTACATCCAGTGCAGTGCTCTGCCCATAACAGGAACTCAGATACTGGTACCACATGACTTCAGCACAGACAGACTGGTTTCAACATAATTTCCTATAATGGTAGACTGATAGCTAAAAAGGAAACAATACCAAGTTAATTTGTTCAACGTGTGTTGACGGCACGATTTACACCAGCCCTGTGTCGAGCACAGGAGACAAGATGAAGGAGAGCTGCGTGTCCCCATCAGCCCACCCCCAAGTAGTGGTCCCTCTTCCTGGAGACCACGACCCTTGGGGGCCTGCCAAAAGACAAATCCTTAGCAAACAAAGAATGGCTCAGGCTCAGTCTTGCAGATATCTGAACAACTGTGTGTTCCAAATGGATGCTGATTAATATGTGCATTTATTTAAAAACATTACTGAATGCATATCAGCTGTCGGTCACTGTCCCAGGCTGATTGGGAGGAGATTTAAACAAAAAATTTATACATTTTTAAAAAGAGTACGCATGAAAACACTGTAAACCTCTGATGTGAAGTTTTAGGAAAACTGAAAGCTTTAAGAGTCAAAGTTTTTTGGAAAAAGAGGCTGTTATAGGAACCTTCAAAGAATTACTAGCACCTCTAACTTGTACCTAAGGTACAAATATATTTCCCAGGTTTGCAAAGGACATAAAATAGTTACTTCTCCTGAACAAAGAGGATCGTTATAAACCATCACATTTACTGAGTACAAATACTGACCAGAAACCAGCTGTTTTAAGTGTTGTGTTGAGCTGAGGCTTACCAGGTTTTCTCTCCGAGGACCTCTGCCCTAGAGCAGAGGAGATGCCCCACCACTAAAGGTTGGCCCAGAGCCCTTGAGGGCTGCCACAATGCTCTACACTTCTTCGAAGTCTCCTATTTTATCTTAAAAATTCATGTGAATTTTGCATTCTGTTTCATAATGTTTAATTACTTATTTTAAATGTGATCTAAATGTACTGTTTCCTCAAATTTTTCTAGAAAATCAGTGTTCACGGAATATAGGTCCTATTTAAAAAGCAGGGCTGTAGACGGTAAGCCCTCATATATGTAACAAAACATAGCTTTCCAATGGGTTTATCACACCTGCAGGCAGGAAATGAGAGCAACATTTAGGTGTCTCCCCTTGAGAATGGAAATAAAAAATCAATCCTCTGAATATCAAACAGTGAAAAATGCAAGGGGTCAGAGAAGCAGCAAGCAGTCACACACCGGCAGACAGAGCCCGGGCAGGTTCACCTGAGACAGGCTGACAGTCTGGCATCTACTGGACGTGCCACACAGAAGCGGGCATGGAGGAGCAGATGCCGGCAGAGAACCTCCAGCATCGTCCTGGGAGCCCTGGTCCACAGGCACGAGTGTCGGCAGGAGCATCCCCGTAGGATGCGTGGGGCAGCTTGCTCCCCGAGCTCAGAATCCATGTTCGCCAAGTAACCGGCTGATCAGAATGTGGCTTCCCAAGATCTGCCTGAAGGGAGAGAATGATTGATGGTTATATTTCTCATTGTAAATTACACTAAAATAAACACCTTTAAAAAATATCATTTACCGTGAGCTTGGTTAACGTAAGTTTGCTGTGAGGTAGTTCCACCCTCCGTGTGCTGAGATTCTAGCGGGTTGGATCCTTATCAGATTCTGGACGCATGAGATCTGCCACGGTGATGCTGCCTCATGTAAGTGGCCAGTTAACCTTCCCCAGGTCACCGTCAGCTCTGCCACCATCAGACTTCTGTACCCAGCTGTCTAGCGTGGTGGCCACAAGCCCATGTGGAGACTGGGCCCTTGAAACGTGGCTAGTCCAAACTGAGATGCGCTGTAAGCCTAAAATACACGCCAGATCTGAAAGACACCGTAACAGAAAAAAGAAGGTAAAACATCTCCTAATTGTTTTTTATAATGACTATATATTGAAATGAGAAAATATTTTGGCTGTATTGGAATAAATGCTATTAAAATTAATTCCATCTGTTTCTTTTTCATTTTTCAAATGTGACTACTCAAAAATTGACAGTCACACAGGCTCACGTCATATCCTACTGGACATCCCTCTCCCATGCAAATAATGACTTTTTTAAAAAAAAAAATGAACAACTCTGTTTGAGTTCAAAGTTTGCACTCATCCTGTCTAATGAAATGGACTTGGGAAGATCCGGAGAGGCCCGGTGGTACCTTTCTTACACTGACAGTAATCAAGTATAATTAAGTGAGCCTTTCTCACTACTTGAGTTTTAAAAGGCCAACAAAACTAGTATCTTGGTACCTGCAAGAGGCGCTGGGGTTCCCAACTGTGGAATCCAGAGCTGACTTCCCTTGGGGATCAGTCAGGACTCTGCAGACTGCGCCTGGGCCTCAGCTCACTCCCCGTGAGGTGGAGATGACCCTGCAGGACCGTGCCTGCAACCGGCTCTGCCTGCACCCATGTCTGATGAGTGAATGCCAGAGCCAAGAAGCTAATTCCCTGATTTTCTAGTAATTTAGCATCATGAATTCCAAAAGATTGAGTTAGAAGGTAAATATCAAAGATGAAAATGTGAAAAGATAGGTTTTTATTCATCAAAAGTTAAACAGCAACAGGCACGTATTAAAATGAGTACGGCAAAGCCTCTGACAAAGGGCTTTACGCTCAAGCTTTCTCCCAAGAAAATGGCTGTTGCAACAAACTGTAAACATAATTAAGAAACAGTCTTTTACAGTAACAAGGGAAATACAATTGAACTAAAAGAAAGCACCAGTTTCTCTTACAACTAGATTACAGTTGTGCTTACTATACAGAAAACAATGTAAAACAAATTACAAAAGTGGAATGTTGTAAGTTTAAAATTAGTCCTTAGATTTTGTCCTATAAAACATCTGTTCACATCAAAAGGCCCGTCAAAGGGTAACGTTTCATCAAAGGGAGGGACAAGAAAACAATGCACTTTTTTCAAATCAAAACAAGAAGTTTGGTCACTTAGCTTTGTGCATAGTTTAAGGCAACTGGAGCGATCAGTCGCAGCGCACCTCCCTGCCCCTCCCCAAGTGTGGCTGCTCATTATGTCACATTCTAAAATAATAAATAAAAGCGGACGTTTCCAATCCCTCCCACGTGGATAAATAGGACACATGCACAGTCACACATGCACGAGCGTGCCCGCAAACACACATCCGCACACACACACCACGCCTCTCACTCACTGCAGCGAGAGGGGACTCTAGTACCCTTGCTCTGAAGGACACACGTGCCCATCCCACTTTATTTCATATTGGCAAATACCCTGAGCTGATTATGGTGTTTTAAACATTCCACCTTTTTCTTGCATGTGCAGGTCAAGTGTACAGTAGTGAAAACAACATGCAATGTCTTCACTGCAGAATCATAATACAGCTAGGACACTGGTGTTCCGCCCCGCCCTCCCCCAATTAAAATCTAAGTTAAAAAAATTGCATTGCCGAACAGCACTGGAGTGAAAGCTGGCGGTGCTCTAAGATAAATGCTCAGTTTCCAGTGCACAAAGTAAAACTGGAGCAAATGGGAGGCTTTGGTGGCATCCAAAGAAGAAAAGGCAAACCGGGGGAAGAGCTGCAGTTTAAGGTTTGATCTTTAAAATTCTTAGTGGTTCTTTCACAATCATGCTCCAAGGCAAATTTAGAACCAATATTTCAGAGTTGGTTTGTAAACATCGAGTCTTGCCAGAGGTGGCAGAGGCTGGGCACTTCACAGTTCCATTTTGTCCGAGAGAACTTAGTGGAAGCTACAGACACACACTGTTGCGTCAGACTGGTTAACTCCAAGAGACTCTGCTGAAGGCTTCAGTTCAAGTTTCACGGCGCTCCGAGGGGCGTGGGGCTCAGCACAATCCTCCTTCGGCCTTCCCTTCGCTTCGCGCCCGCCGGGCTTTGCATGTTCGAGGTTTCGCACAAAAGCCAAACGCATATTGCTGTATGTTCAGGTCGGGTGATTAAAAAGTGGGTTCAAATGATCCAACACAGGAAATCTTGGAAATAAATAATGCTGGCATCATTCACTTCCCTTGGCAGTCAAGGGTCAGCTCTCTCACCTCAAGACCCCATTCACATTTCTAAAAGCCTCCAGGAGGCAGTCTGTCTCACCGATCCTGGGGGTTATGATAACCGGTTTTCCTGAGGTAATAACTGTGCGTTCAGCTCCTCAAATGCAGCATCAGTGTCTTCACTGCTCGACTGTTCTCTCTGCAGTCCCTTCCAGCTGGCTTTATTCAGCCCCACGTGCCCGAGCATTGTCTGGGACAGCCTGGTATTGGAAAACCGGGCCCATTCTGTGAATAAAGGCTCCACTAGGTAAGTCATGAAACCTCGAGAAAATAAGAGAAAAAAGGTGTTAACCTACGTCCTGAAACCTTATCTTTAAAACATCTATATAGTGTTTACGCTCTTAAGTCCTATTCTTATTTCAGCCAACTCTCTGAAGAACGGGGCACAGCACAGTTGGAGGGCGGGGGGACAGGCCTGGACTGAAGGGCAGCTCCAGCTGGGGCACCGCTCTGTCCCCTCAGGGATGGTAATCTTCACACCTGTCAAGATCACAGGTGGCCATTTTAAGTAATTCAGAGAGGGGAGGGTATAGCTCAGTGGTAAAACACATGCTTAGCAGATACGAGGTCCTGGGTTCATTCAATCCCTAGTACCTCCATTAAAAGATAAATAAAGGCCTAATTTCCTATCCTCCCTCAAAAAAAAATTAACTCAGAATTTATAAAGCCAAACCTCATGACAAAAAGTATGTGTCTACAAAGAACAGAGGAGATTAAACCATTATTAAAGTGAACACCAAAGTGTACCAAGGTCCTACCTTATAGACAACTCATACAATCGTCTCCCTTAATTCACAGTCAGAAAGAGAAAATGAGTAAGTTCGGGACTGTCCGCATCTCTAGGTTATATAGCACGTTGTTCCCGACTCAGCACTACACAGGGTAAAAGCAGCACCGTAGGAAATACCTCAACAACCAAATCACATATATTAGGAGAAGCAAGTAAGACTATCTTCCTGCATGTTTGATCTGTTGCGGACAGAGGAAATGTACGTTCAAATTCTATCGCTCCTTGTTTAACAATTTTTAAATTTTCTTCATCTTTAAAACTTTTCTTCTCAGCAAAAGACCACGTGGCCCACAGACAAATATGGGTTCCGTTTAGCCAACAACAAAAAAATCTCACTGGAAGTAAAGCAGTTAGCAGCCACCACTTTTAATTAAAAAAGTCATATGAGGTCTGATGGTTGAATTTTTTCAAGTGTACAAATTACGGTATCTGCAGCAGTAGTTATGAGATTGGAAATAAGGCTTTCTTCCATCTCGTCCATTCCCTCCACACACGTTAACTGAGAACCTACTATGTGCCAGACACTGTTCGGTGGGGGGAGGGCAGGGATAAGCATGAACAGACAGATGAGATGTGCCCTCAACGAGTTATGTTCCGGTGAGGAGGAAGAGATAACACGGAAACACGTCATTACTGCAGTCAAAGAGCATCATGGCATTTTTGGGCAGCCATCCTCACACCTCTGTGTTAGGCTGATCCAGACACTCAGAGCCCTGTCTTTTCCAGGAGCCAGAGTTAAGTCATGAGCAGCTGGAGTTCTGGACCCAAAGGCAGAACTTTATCACAGGTTTCACGATTCATCTTACTTGATTCTCCCCTTGTTCCACCTGGTGAGAACTTCTGCATCCTGTCTCTAACATCCAACAAATTAGCTCTCACTTCTGGCTCTCTGTTACCTAAGATTCTTTTAGGTCTCAAGCACCTTGTAACAAAGAACAGGCCGGGGCCACAGACACCATCACACAGGCCCCAGTCAGAAGGGGGGACTCCTATTTATTTGCTGCTCAACCACTTGTGAATCCACTTAACTTTCTGTGAACTAAAATCAAATGAGAGTAAATTATAAGAGCCAAAAAAAAAAAAAAAGGAAAAACAAGGGCAAAATTTCTTAATTTAAAAATTAGAAACAAGCATTCATTTTAATACTCATATTTCAAATGTGTATCTCTTCTTGACAGAATTAAAATCAACAGGATTTTTTTCAACCAGTTACATCTGAGTATGCGTAGTTACCAATCTGGATGTTGGCAATAGACTCAGTCTGACGATCACAAAGTGGACTCACACCCAAATGATACTTTTTTTCTATATCTCCTAGAAATTAAAAAGAGAGAGAGAATTCTTAATGTGGAATATACCTATTAGTTAAATATACAATTAAAGTCTTCATCTTACTCATAAATTCCTTAGGGAAAAACGTAACATACCTAATGCTCATGAAAGGACGAAAGGCTTCTAAATTAGTTCTTTTTTAAATTTTAAGTTATTCACACACAGAAAAGGTTACCAAACTGACATCCTATTTTAAATGGCGAGGGTGGAAAACTTTCACTAGGTGTTACCCCAAGACTGTAACTCTGTCAGTATTTTAATTTCAAGCTTAGATTTCTAAAAGGAAATTGTATGGAATAAATATCCTTTCCTCTTGGCTTTAAATCACAAAATATGTCTTACCTGTTCACACGGCCATGGTCCCTGCACAAGACAAGAATGGAGCAAGGGCAGAAAACCCTATACAGCAAAATTTCCAACCTGGTCTACGTCTATTCATCAGTGCGTACACACACAGTTTGATTATTCCAAAAGAAAATTTTCAAAACAGATGCTCAATGTGTGTATTTGTATATTATTGGTTATATGTACATTTACTGTGAATTGTCACTAAAACTATCAAACACCTACTGCTGGACTCTGCAAATGTCTGAGTTATTTTATTCATATGATGCTAAAAAATGAACTGAACAGATTATCACCCAATACTGTAACTTGCCTTGATGGAAGAATTCCTCTGTTACTTTTTCACTCCACTGCTTGCTTAATTCCCAAGTCCGACATGGGTTACAAATATCAGCACATTTCAAAGCCATCTAACAAGCAAAACAGTGAAATTGTCTTAAGAAAAGTAAGTAAAATTTGAATTGTATTAAGTTTAAATACACTCTAACAGTGAGGAGAAGAACCCCTGAAAAAAGAAAATGTTGCGACAGGAAATTCATTGTCTTTTATACTGATTTTTATGATGCTCCTAGGTCTACCAATGATTTTTGCGGAAATACTGAAAGACTGCTAAAATCATTATATATATAACATTATTATACATGTTTGATAATTCCAGAGAGCCAAGCATAGGACTGGATTAACCAGAAAGTTACAAACAAATCATCCAATTCTCCCTCATTTTTCAGACGTGAGAATTTCCTAAAATAAAATGCTGTTTGTTGATTGGAACCCTCATTCTGCAAAAACTGTTTTTGTCAGAAATCCCAAGTATGGAAAATACAAAAGCAACAGTGCTTTTCCTAGGCAGAAGACTTGCCTTTTCGAAAGTTTTACTGATGGAAGGAAACATCACGGTTTCCCCCCAGATTTAACCACTCAGAAAACGACACAAGAATATTTCATTTTCATTCTAACAATCACATGATCCGCCTAAGAAATAGGACCTTTCTAAGCCCCATTTTACCTGTAAAACCAAATGCCTATGCCTGGCGTCTTCCAGGCGTAAGTCGCCTCTGTCCAGATGGGCCCTGAACAAGGACAGGTACTCGTTCTGGCGGCTGATGTCTGTGGCCAGTATCAGAGCGCCTATCTGAGCCTCCATCTGTTGCCTGGAGTTTAGAGAAACAGAAACAGAAATACAACACTTTCAAGTAAATAGTTACTTCTTGACTTTTCTTCCTTAATCTTAGGACTCAGAAATCTTTATAGGGCCTAAGATACTGTAATTGCCATTCAACCATTAACCTATCATAAAAGATGGATTTTAAAGAATGCATACGAAAAAACCCACTAAAATAATCAAAACTAAAACCAAGAGCGTTTGTAGGAAAAACTACTATGCAAACATTCCAAAAGGAATGCCTTTACTTTGCCAGCCAAGGTGAAATTATATGGCTGAAAAAGAAAGAAAAAAAGAAAGAAAGAAAAATCTATGAAAGATTGGTATGTTGTTTGAGAAAATTCTTTGCTGGGATGGGCTGAGGGTAAACAACTTTGGATTCTTTTTTGGATTCTTTTTTGGAGCCTGAGATCTGAGAGGCAGAAGAAAAGTTCTGATGGAGGAAGAACAGCCTGGCCAAAAACTATCTTCTGCAGACATTTTGATGATGTCTGATTAAATCCTGACAAAATTCCACCAAACAATTTGACAAAGTTTAGCTTCAACTATATTTTCAGGGTTAAATTCAAGAATCAATCAATTATCTGTATGACTATTCAAATTTTATGGAAGGGAAAAGGTAGCATGTTAATACAAGTAACAAATACATTATTATATTATTTTAAAAACTGTCTTAAGTCAAATAAGAGAAATTTTTTAAAGTCTTGCCTCTGTTTCAGTTGGCCACAGAAAATACTATCTCTGTATAATGATCAGTATAGAGCTGTCAATAACAGATTAAAAGGCTCGTAATATTGAATATTAAGTAAAATAAATTCTAAATAAGGAAAACACAGAAGAATGCTAGTATGTAGTATTCCTTATGTTGTTTTTATTTGCATTAAATCTGATAATTCAACAAGGGTTAATCATCAAATACAAAACATGATAAAAAGGGAACAAACAATTTAATCTGAAGCAAATAATTTAATCTTAGTCAAGAGAAAGAGAATTTATATAAACAAACACTGTGTGGGCTAAGCAATTTTTCTATTTATACTACAGTAAGAAATAACTTTACTTACCAGAAGTATTGTCATAACTCCAAATGGTATCCATGAATAAAGATTTAAAAAAATAAAAAATAAAGTCCAGCTTTTTTCTTACGGTCATTATAAAAAAACACTTCAGTTTTTTCTAGAGGTGTTTTAAATTGTGAAAGGGAAAAAGGAAAGGACGATGATATGATTTTTCCTTAAAAAGATTAGTACTTTCTGTTCTTTCTGTTCATTACTTTATCCTGTAACTCTGGAAGTGACTCCAGGACTATGCTATTGAGGATATAAAGTATTCTTTTTACTTTTTATCAGTTTTGAAAACTTCCTGAAACAGATTTTAACAATTCTATTTCTTATACAGAATGTTTGCTTTCTAGATGTAATTTACCTTTACATCTAGAACTTATGGTTTTAGTCAAATGAGCATGAAATGGAAATATGTAATACTATTTACATAAATAAGCAGTGAACTATGACTGAGCCGTTGTGTATTTGGAGTAGATTTTATACTATCCATGGAGTAATCTTTCATAAAATTTCACTAAAAAATACTATTGACTGTACTGTAAAATAGGTTTAAATAACCAAAATGTTGATATAAATTTGTAAAACAAAATAATTTACCCGTTAAATTGAATAAAATCCGAAAATTGTGGAACATCTGAATATAACATAATTTTTAAAAACTTTATAAAATTGTTTTGCTAATTTCATTTCTATAGTTTATAACTAATAAATTTTGTCTTAATCCAACCAACCTGCTTTCTAATGGCATATGTGAGAATAAACCGGATTCTCTCAATAATCCCACTGCAGATCTCCAGTGGTGATTTTCCAGTACTGAGGTATTCTACAAAAAAAGGACATATTTTGAGTTACTAAATGGTCTTTTTCTGAACATAAAGAATTATTTGTAAATAATATTAATCTGGTTAAAATTCTAACATTCATTGAGAATTTGTTTCCTACCTTCACTTCTTTAAAACATGAAAGATTTTCTAGAATGCAAGAACATTCGATCTGGATGATAATATTGTACTAACCTTGTATAAAGTTGCCAAGTAATGGTTTGTTTTAATAAGGAAAGGTTGATTAACACCTGGATGATCCAGATCATGAGTGGCAGCTGCAATTAAGCTGAGCAAGATGTCCCAAGGAGTTACAGAGTTGGCAAGCTACGGCAGGACAAAAAGAGTAACTGACGACAGACATTTCTGAAACAAATCTACTACCTCAATCGTAGCTCTCAGCCCCAAGTGAGAGTACTGACCACCTCCCCTCCTTCCGTGTTTCTCAGGGTGTTCACTTAGGTCACTGAGCACCTGCCAGGTGCTGGTCTCCTCGTCAAGCTGGGGGCAGACGATATGACAGTGTCCCTCCCATGGGGCACTGACGGATGCAGCTCCTCCTTACACTGTTGTTGGCCATTTTAAACAAGCTTAATTCAGATGACAGCTAAAGTATAAACCATCTTTTTGAGAAATAATAGCTATAAAACAACAGAGGTTTGAGGGGTTTTTTTTTAACAGAGGTTTTTGTTACTGTAGCTACTACCAAATAGAAAAGGTTTAAAGGAAATTTTTATTGTGGTGAGAATACTTAGGGTGAGATCTACCCCTTCAACAGATTTTTCAGAGTACAATACAATAGACCTATGTATTGTACACAGTTACAATGTGCCAATCTCTGGTGTACAGCACAATGTCCCAGTCATGCATATACATACATATATTTGTTTTCATATTTTTTTCTTTACATTTTCTCGGTGACTTTATTTATTTTTGTTTATTTATTTATTTATTTTTTGCGGGGGAAGTAATTAGGTTTATTTTTTAGAGACGGTATGGGGGATTGAACCCAGGACCGTGTGCATGCTAAGCATGTGCTCTACCACTTGAGCTACACCCTCCCCCTAGATTTCAATTAAGAATCTAAATGCAAGGTTATTTCTGAGGTTCTAAATGTTTCAGGAAGCTACTGAGTAATGACACAGCAGGAGCCTCTGTGGAATTTGTAATAAAATCCCTTCCCAATGGGTGGACCATTCAGCACAACACACACAATGTATCCACAGCAGGAAAAGCCATCTTGTAAACTTGCCATTATTCTTTACTCTCAGTAATTATTTACTAATTTTACTTGATACAATAAAATAATCACAATAAATAAGGTTGTTAGCTGACTGAAAATTTCCATGATAAAAAAATAACCGCCTTGAGTATATCACCTGCTTTTCATGAACCACCGCTCATGTTCTGGCCAACTTCCACTCATCTTTCAAGGCCCAACTCCATGGACACCCCTGCCCCACCTCCATTATCTGCCTCCAGCCCCTTCCCCAGCAGACGACTGAATTGTGCTCCTACAGCACTTTGCATGTCTTGCCACAATAACACTCCGCAGAGTGTCCCAACAGTCAGAGGTCTGAGCGTACGCCACCACTATAGGTACACTTACTTACAGATTATCATACTGAACGGACAGACATGGCACATGATAAAAGGAGAGTGAAAACTGAAAAATTTAAAAATATGAGATACAAATAAATTTAGATTCAAATTCTAATATATTCTCTCTATGCCAGAATGGATCTTTTCCCATCCTGTGTCAAGTCCATCTCAGTTTGGGAAAAAAAACAACAAAAACAAACAAACAAACAAAAACTACTGAGAGCCTGAATCCTCTAAAATACTGTAAACTGTTGGCAGACAGAGAAGGTAAATTATTTATTTTTGTATTACCTATAATCGGTATTATGGAGTTCAATGAATGAGAAGATAGTAAAGACAATAATTTGTTCTTTAGGATATGCAAAAGCACTTAAAAAAATAAGGTTTTTTTTTAAAGCACAGCTTACTTACAAGGTTCTGGGTGCATGCTGGGAGGGAAAGCCAGCTAACTAAACCACGTTGGCCAGTTGACGCCAACTCCGAGAATATAGCCACATGGCTGCCACGTTTCTGATGTTTCAAGAGATTGTGGAATATGTGAAAACACCCCAATTAATAAAGTATATAATTTCATGACTTAAAAAAAATCAGCTATGGTGGCGTTATTTATATGCAGTAATAAAATGCATATATTTATGTGTATATTTTTGACAAATGTATACTCCCAAACACCCCAATTTTTAAATTAAGCTTTAAAAAACTCTAGGCCAAGCCTGAAGTGCCTGTTTGAGAGTCTTGTGGGAGAAACTGGTACCTAATCACCATCCAGCCAGGCAAATGGATTGACTGATGGAGGAAAACACTGAATTCTCTGGGGCACAGAGGAGGGTCTGTGAAGGATTCGCCCTTTGCCTCACACTGTCCGCGCACAACGAGAAGGAGCTGGGGTGTGTGCAGGCACTGGGCAGGACGGCGGGGCCGAGAGTGTGCAGGGATGAACGTGGACACAGACGCTATCTTATGCAGCTCTGGCTGTACTAATTTTAAGCACCTTTTGCCCATATAGCTCTAATAATTCTTATTTTAAAGTTTTCATTAACATACTCAGTGAACTTATCCGTCAAAGCTTCAATTAAGGACATAGATAAAGTCACTCAGTCCTGAAACGCAAGCACCCCCTTCATCACTGAACTGCCCCTGTGGAGTTTAGCATCAGTGCCAATGTCTGGACGCAGCATGGGAGGGTCCACGGGTCCTGGCCACCCTTGGACTTCTCCACCTCTCTCTCCACAATGATCCCAATTCTCTGGCTGTGCACTTACAAATACAGACACATCTGGTAACCTGATCCAGCTACGTCCTCTTCTCGTGAAGGACGCTTCTGATTTTGAGTCTGACTAAATCACCAGCTCAAGGGAAAGTGTCTGCAATTAAATCAAAGGAATCTCAGGATTTTCACCCACTGTGAACGTCAAGTCCTTACCTTAGGTTCCTTTAAGTAACAGTGCATGGCCTGAGTAACATCTGCAGCGTGGACGGCATTGTGGTAAGGGTTCTGACTGTGGTAATCCTCTTGAATCATAACTGCATCAAAGAAAAAAAGACCCCAAATTCAACTGCAAACAGGAGGCATGTACAAGTACAAAATCTGCAAGGCTTATGAGCCCTCCAGCTATGCCCCACATGTCATCAGCTAACCGTGCAGATTCAGAGACGACGGTCACTTCATAAGTCACATTTACCTAAAGCACCGATCCCGCTTTGACACCTAACTTGTTTGCAACTTTTTTAAAGAGAAAGTATTCGTGTCAAAATTATAATAATTATTATTTTCTCTTTTAAAATGATAATCACTGTGCCAAACTCCTTTGACTTTTTTAATTTAAAAAGAGTTTCTTAGTTTAATAAAAACAGTACAATTTATTCAACAGATATATACTGTGCCAGGTACTGTTCTGTGAACTAGAAATTCATCCGTGAACAAAATTCTACAATAACACAGACACCGGGGTATGGGGAGACAAGCTTCTGGATGCGCCGTCAGTGAGGTGGGTGTCGGATCTGACATCAGTTTCTCGGTGGTAGGCACGGCTCTTCTGTTATCCTGCCTCCTCTGCTCAGTGTCTGTTATGCCAGCATAAAAAAGCAGACGAGGACTAGGGGCAGAGTTGTCCCCGCCACCGTCAAACCTGTACTTGGGCCCCAATGGCTTAACATTCCATCCAGTGTCTCCAAGCAAAGTGAGCTGAGCCCAAGATGGTGAACTCACTGGTGAGAG
Source organism: Vicugna pacos (assembly GCF_048564905.1). Classification (NCBI taxonomy): domain Eukaryota; kingdom Metazoa; phylum Chordata; class Mammalia; order Artiodactyla; family Camelidae; genus Vicugna; species Vicugna pacos. Next base: position 17,811,994 of record NC_133015.1, on the reverse strand, counting down.
GGAAAGAGTGTTAGAGTTCTGTGTTCACTTTGAGCCCATCCTTTAAAATAGCCTGAACACTGTGGTTAGTAACTATTTTTGTACGTGTTTTATTATCTAGATATTAGTGCAGTATTACAGGGACGTAATTTCTAAATAAATATGCATTGAAAGTTTCTCAAAAGTCCTAGGTAATAAATTTTCTTAGTTTGGTACTTAAGAGGAAAGAAAATATTATCTTCTTCCTTAAAAAATTAGAATTCCCACACTAATTTTTTTCTAACGTATTTATTTGGTGAAAGACTCCAATTTTGCTCCTAGCAGAGTGGGCCAAAGTAAATACCACTCTGCATATTAAAACATATTCAAATAATCTTTGAATTTACTGTCAAGAGATTTCTGGGATGAGAAAAATGGGAGATCTGAGTGTGATGGACCTGGTCATGTAAAGTTTTAGCTTCAAAACTCCAGGAGGGGACAGAAATGGGTCCTTTCTGTCAGGAAGCTGTGGCTGATCTAAGAGACTGACTGCAAAACGGTCCCAATTCTTGGCCAGGCCCCCCCACCCATGGCTTTGAGCCTTCAAAGCTTCCCCACCAAGAGGTGTGGTCCACCCCCATCTGACTGGCTCTGGCCACCAGCACGTGGTGGATGTGAAGGCGAGCCAGTGCTGAATCGGGCTCCAGAGGGCTGGGCACACCAGCTCTCTCCTACACACTGGACAACTCTTTTTGAACAAGCTTGCCTTGCTGTAAAATAAGTAATTTTTCTTTTCTTTTCTTTTCACGTGACTCTATTATGGTGCCAAGTTCTTCCTCTTCCTTCTAATGGGAGACCATGTAGAACAGAATCAGATCAGGCCCAGTGGCCCGGCTGAGGGCCCGGCCGAGGCCCCCCGCAGCTCACCTGGTGTCAAGGGAGGTATGCAGACAAGCTCAGCCAGACCAGAAGAGCCTCCACAGCCCCCCAGACTCGAGGCTAAATAAATGTGCGTTGCTTTAAGTTGCTAACTCTGGGCTGGTTAGTTTTAGAGCAATAGCTAACTGATATAAAACTAAAGAAAAGTTAAACAAGTTCTTGCATGAATCTTATCACTGTTAAATGAGTTAGAATCACTTACCTAAAAATCTGCGAAGTTTCATCATATCTAAATGGAAGTACTCAATTAATCCATGAAGATTGAATAAATGGAAGGTTAAACTTACTAGGCTATTTCCTAAAAAGAAAGAAGAGGAGACATTAGTAGGAATACAAGCTAACGTAATTGTACTGTGCTTCCAAATATGGGTTTGAATATAAAACAGAGTACTAATTCCCACTTTTTGTCTATCTAAAATTTACACCTTATTTTTACCAGCTATGAATTTTAAATATCACATCTTTTTTCCATTCTAATAAAAATGACTCTATTTTTCCAAAACCAAACCACCAGGAGATAAACATTTTTGAATAGTTTTTTAAAAAGACACCAAAATAATAAGAATCGATAGAAAACTCTGAAAATTGTCCCACAATGAGTAAGTTTAATTCAATTTCCCAAAGCACCTAACACCTGGCTACACTTCACCTCCTTGTGAACATCCCTCTACCTCACTGCTCTAACTGAGCGAGGGGGTCCCCGAGCAAACTGCCTGGCTGCAAACCTGTGAAGTGGAGGTTGTGTTTATTCCTAAATATACAGGGCCAGGAGAAGGGATCAGTGACCTCAAGATCAAAACTCTGAGCTCAGCCCCTTGCCTCTCCCAGACTAGCAGCAGAAAATCGGAGAGTTGCTGAAGGCGTGGTCGTGTTTGGGGTGTTGTGATCCCCCCCACCCCCCCGGGATCACAAAACAAGGCGGAATTCTAACACTATAAATTCACAGTCAGCTATCTAGCCATCTTACCACATTTTTCTAATGAAATAGTTTTTCACTTTTTTAAATGCCCATTTTCAAGGCTTCTCTACTTTTTTCAGACCTGGAACACACTCACTCCGCATTCCCCCTCTCATGCTTGACAGCCCTTGATTTTCCCTTTCATGGGAAAAATACAAGCCTGTAAGTTTCCGTTTCTTTCAAAAGCCAATCCTTCCACAGCTTCTCAGGGACCTTCCTCAGTCTGTCGGATACATCTACCAACCTCCCAACCTTGTTCCCACTGAATCAAAACACACATCCCTCCCTCCCTCTACTGCCCCCCCAGTTACCACCCTCTACGCCCCAAAACGTGCAGCGAGGATTATCTTCACCCCCAACTTCCACTCCTTTGCAACTGGAGTCACACCAAGCATAGAAATTAAATTTGGAAAAACTACTATTTTTATAATGTTCAGTTTTCCCTTCCAAGGTACTTCTCCATTTTTTATACGTTCTATTATATTGTTCAAAGTTTTATAGATTTCCCCTACAGGACACATATTATTTTAACAGTTAAACAGACTATATGTTTTAAAGGTGTGTGAGCTTATAAATTACAGCCAGTATTCAGACAGTAACAGGAACATGAACATGATTCTAGTGTTCTCAAAAGAAATTTATGATTCTAACAAACATGTATAAAAGGCCTAACTAGTTTCACAATGAAAAATTATACTAACAATATTTATGAAGAATTATAAAGGACCATTGGGCTAACCTAATTATCCCAAACTGCCTAAACCACTGTCAAGAGAAACCCATGGCTGAGGAAAAGTTAATTAACCAGAACAAAATTTGCCTGAGTAACACTGAAAAAGGATGTGGCAGCCAAGAGACAGTCTTCTTAAAACCCACCTGACGTAACATTTTCAAACAGAAAGAAAACACTATTTCACATCTTTTAAGAAATCAAACGTTAAAATGCATTCAAATCCTGGTAACACTCTACTGGTACAAACATGAGGCCATGCGGTCTGGAACCATTTGTGAAGAAGTGAGCTCTGCTTCTGTCATCACCACTGTAATAACCAATTTTTCTTGGGGTATATACATAGATATTATAGAACGTATGTTCAAAAACCACTCTGGTTTAAAAAAATGGGCAGAGGATCCGAAAAGATATTTTTCCAAAGACATACAGATGGCCAACAGGTACATGAAAAGGTGCTCAACATCACTAATCACCAGAGAAATACAAATTAAAACCACAATGAGATGTCACCTCACACCTGTCAGCATGGCTACTATCAAAAACACAAGAAATAACAAGTGTTGATGAGGATGTGGAGAAAAGGGAACCCTTGGTGCATGTTGGTGGGAATGCAAATTGGTGCAGCCACTATAGCAAACAGTATGATGGTTCCTCAAAAAATTTAAAGTAGAACTACCATATGACCCAGCAATTCCACTTTGGGGCACATGTCTGAAGGAAATGGAATCACAATCTCAAAGAGATATCTGCACCCCCATCTTCACTGAAGCATTATTTACAACAGCCAAGACATGGAATCAACCTAAGGGCTCATCAATGGATGAATGGATAAAGAAAATGTGGTGCATATCCAATAGAATATTATTCAGCCACCAGAAGGAAGCAAACTTGCCACATAATATAATATAAATGGAGTCTGCGGGAATCGTGCTAAGTGAATTTAGTCAGACAGAAAGAAAAACTCCGTATGATCTCAGTTACATGTGGAATCTGAAAAAAATAAAAACAATCTCGAGTTCATAGATACAGAGAATAGACTGGTGGTTGCCAGAGGTGGGAAGTGGGGGAGTGAACAAAACGAGTGAAGGGGGTCAAAGGGCACAAACTTCCTATTATAAAATAAATAAGTCCTGGAGATGTAATGTACAACATGGTGACTACAACTAATAATACTGCACTGCATATTTGAATGCTGTTACAAGAGCAGATCTTAAAAATTCTCATCACAATAAAAAAAAAATGTAACTACATATGGTGACAGATGTTAATCAGACCCACCATGGTGATTATTTTGCAGTACATACAAACAGCAAATCATTACATTGTATACCTGAAGCTAATATAATGTTATATGTCATTTATACCTCAATTGAAAAAAAGAATGTATATTCATTTTGTATAATTAGGTAATCATATGGTTCTCCCTACATTGTTTCCCAAACCTAATGAAATAAATTGCCAACTTCTAGGGTCTAGAATAAGTTTATTTTTTCTTCCAGCTGCTTTATTTGTTCCATGGTTGCATGTTTGAGCTTCCAGAATGTTAGAGTAAGTTTTAAGAAAGCTGCAACCCAATGGTAAAACACTCTTATCTGGAATTCAGGCAAACAGCAATAAGAAACACATGTGACATCCTCCACCAAGAATCTTAAAGGAATCTGGTTAAGAACCAATCTATCAAAGTGTACTACCCTATAGAAAAGAAAAACTGCATCCAATATTTTTCCCCATTTTCAGTTCATAAGGTACCAACCAACTTAATACTAGTGAATACGAACACAAGCCAATGAAACAGTTCAAACAAGAACCAGGCACAGAACTTATTTTATATGATAACAGAAACACTTTCTTTAAAAAAATTTTTTTTTAATTTTTTGGGGGGTCATTAGGTCTATTTATTTACTGTTACTTTTTTTTAATGGAGGTACTGGGTATTGAACCCAGAACCTTGTGCATGCTAAGCATGTGTTCCACCATTTGAGCTATATACCCTATCTCCTCACAAACACTTTTTTGAAAAGAAAATTGCACTTACAGAAAAGCTACCCTCATAAAGATAAATCATAAAGGATAGACCTGCCAAAGGTGTTACAGCCCTCGACAGTTTTTAGGATGTGATTCTAGGTGGAGGCTGGCAGGATTAGGCTCCCGCCATAACACAAGCCTGGCCACGAGGATCCTCAAGTGCCAGGCAGCTTCTGGGGGAGACAAGCCAGATCGTGCTCTCTCATGCTACCTAAGTCATTCCTGCCAAAGGAGTTATCAAATATATCTTACTGGACAGTCACCTCTTTTCTCCTTGCAGTGGACAAGCTAGGGACCATTTGCATGAGTGAGAATCACTAAGCTTTCCTTCTTCCCTGCGCTCCTCACAATGTCATTTAGGAAATCACCAGAGTAAGAAACACAGAGCACACTGGATCAACAAGCAAGAAGGGGAAGAAGCTAGATACTTGGATACTACGGACATACACCATCCAGAATTCATTTCAGGCTAAAGCAGCTTTGAAAGGAAAGCAGTTCCAATTAAATAATACAAGTTGAAGGAATTTTCTTCTGCCTGTTTGTTCCCTGACGATATCTCTTCGTGTACAGAATTTCTGTTACCTTTGGGTGACTGTACTTAACTGAAAATATATATATATCACCATCTGCAAATGCACAGGTGGGGAGCTAACCATGGGTGGTTTCTATTAACCCGTAACGACTCTAGGAAGAAACCGTTTGGCCATCTTCTCCACAAAGAGGAGTGAGAGGGTTAAAGGAAAGCAAAGTGCTCAGTTAACTAACATGGACCAGTGGCCCTTACTCCTGCCCAACCTACACCATCACCCGCTCCACTCCCATCACCAAGCCCCTGACTAGCAGGACACGTTCTTTTTAAAAATAAAATCAGAGAACAATCAACTATTTCAGGGAGTGACAAGTGTCCCAGGAGACTAAGAACAGGCTGTGAGCTGTGAGTGTTCATATGAGGCTGGACCCTGAAGGTGTTAAGGTCGGCCTCGTCTTATCTATATTTATCTTGTGATTGCGACTAAGGAAATATTTGTGTTGCGTTAGGAAGGCGAGTTTCCCAGACCTTCAAGAAGCTGAGCCGCCTGTATTCTCAAAAAGGGGAAGGCTCAAGGGAAGGACAGCTGTGTAAATGATACCAGAGCCCTTCCGCGTGGACAGGCCAAAGTGGGGGCAGGGAGAGGGACAGACACCGTCACCAGAGGGCAAAGGAGAGGGAACAGGAAGGGAAAGGGGGAAAAACAAAAAGGCAGGGGAGCTGCAGGGAGGTTCTGCTAATCAGGCCAGCTTCACTGTCTTCCCACCTGCGCCTGGGTCAGTCCGGTTCACATTCGGTCCCCACGCAGACAAGGGTAGGTGATGGCGAAGTACCCTCCCCGTGCCCAGCCGCACAGCTCAGAGGGAATAACACAGTAACACGAAAAAGCTACACTCACACTGACTCTCAAGATGAATACAGTCGTATTTGCTTGTCCATTCCCCACATTTGGCTTTCTTCTGAAAGGAGCTTTAATCCAAAGTAAAATTTTAAAAAGGTGACTTCAAAGTATAGTAGTGAACCACCTATTTATTTACTTCATTCTCAACAGTCAGAACTGACTTCCTCTCGGTGAACTTTCCACTCGGCTTCACTTGTTTAAAAGATACTAAGGCAGAAGGGGCAAAGTCTAGTTGGACTACAGGTACCATCAATTTTCTTATGCCAAAAATTCTACCCTAAATAGAAAAATGATTCCTACAGAGACTTCTGTTCCTGTTTCCAAAGAAAATAAGGGAAAATGAACCCTCCCCCAAAAAGCAAAACTCAGGAGGAGGTTAACAGATCAGAATCACCTGTTTTTTTCAAAGTACTCATACTTTCCGTAGACTCTGGTAAGCCCCCTGAAGAGGCCCGGAGCTCTTCCCCACCCCACAGGGAGAAGCAGCACCACAGGCGCCGCCCCTGTGGAGCTACCATGCCCTCTCTCTCTGTGCCACACCCTCTCCTCTCCTCCGGCTGCAGACGGAAAGCCTGGGGACCAGAGCTAGAAGCAAGGACATCTCTCAAAAGGTCGTTACTCTATCACATGTCTGGGGCTACCAACACTGGAATACAAGATCGGAGGATGTCACTGTAAATGGCTACAGTCCAAAAAATAAAATTTCAGATCGATTCTTTAGGCTTACGGATCAGTCAACAAAGAGGGAAGAAAATGCTCCCTCTGCCAGCAGAGGGCTCATAACCTACGCAAAGCAAGCAGCAACCCACCAGCAGCTGTACCATCCAGAGAATACATTAAGTCAAATTCTTCACTTACCATTTGTTAGTCTATCAAATAGAAAGATATCAAAATTCCAATTTCCAACTTTTTCCAGCATACACTGAAATGAAAACCAAACATTCCTACTGTAATTTAATTTCAGTAACATTGTCTTTTGTAGACAGTCCATAGGGAAATCAATGAAAATAGTCGATTTACTTTAAGAAGTGTTAAGTATCATTCTTTTAATCAAGACCTTTCCCAAAGGCTCCGAAATATGCCCAAGGGGATAAACTCTATTTGAAAAACCAATTACTATTTTGTTTCCCAACTAATAAATGTATAGGTAAGGTTAGTTGTTTTTTTCAAGTTACTCCTATACTCCCATGAACTGTCAAGAATTCTGATATAATTTAATATCACAGAGGTGTAGTTCATACACTACATGGTCTCGGAATTAGATTTTAAAACTAATAAAAATAAGTTGGAAGGACTGAATACTTACTATATTCCAGGTACTGGTAAGAGTGCTCTACTCTTTACTCACTATTCAGACCAATACTATCAAGCACGCATTGTTTTCAATTCTCATTTACAGATGAGGAAACAAAGCAAAAAGTAACTGACTTGTTCAGTGGGAAAGTAACAGCTGGGCTCTTAAGTCAGGTGGTCTGAGCCTGGAACACAGGCACCTGACGTCTATACTGTGCTATGTTTCAGTTATTTGTTACTCGTTTTCTTAAAACACACTCCTAATTTATGGGCGTTCCTTAAATATCCCTATAGAGCAGTTATTAATAGCATTTACTACACTATTTCTAGGTTGATGTATATTTCAGCCAAGCAAATAAATCCCACGACGACCCTAAAAATCAAGCAGATTATATTTCCACACCACATATTTGTAACCTGGAAATTTCATAGACTTTATTTTCAAGGAAAAAAAAAAAACTTTGTATCCAAAAGTTCATGTTGAATACATTTATGACTAAACAGACATAAGCAATACTAAAGTATTACTAGTAGAAACTGTGATAATACGAACAACCAATCACACAGACCAATATTCTCATTCTAAAAAGCAGAACTTGGTGAACTTTTTAAAATTTAAAGAAATCATGAACACTTTTCCATTGATTTGTTTTATCAAACAGGAAAGCAAATTTTTTTCACTGTAATGTAATCATATGGTGGTATCCTGGCCCAGTCTACACAAACTTACAATATCTGGCCTGTAACTATTAAATCAGAGGATATTTTTATAAACATTAGAAATGTAAGATTATTAAAAATCCTCATTCGGTCAAAAACAAGTTCATCTAATCTCCACCTTCATTAAGATATTTCTTCTAAACCGTATAAAGAAAATAATGCTCACAATCACTGGGTTTAATTTAAAAAAATCTAAATCCTCAAAACATCTCACTGATGCAAGAGACTGTGAAATCATTTGACTGAAAGTCATGAGACTTCCTGTGCCAGGCTCACCTCTAACCAGCTGCGGGAGCTCGACCCAGTGGTTCATGCTGTTTAGGCCACAGTTCCCTCACCAACACAGAAACCAGATCAGATAATTCAAAATCTTCTTCCCCATGTTAAGATTCCATGCGATCTTTTAGTTTAATGTTCTACTAATCTATTTGCTATTTAATATTGCAATAAATGAAAACATTTTCATTATTTTAGTTACTTCAGGAATGTTCCTTGCTCTCTAATACCTAATTATAAAATGAACAGCTGCTCTAAAGGAAAAATCTGAAAAATGGGTTCAATTAATTTCACATACAAAGAATCAGTACCATGTAAGGGGGGGAAAGGCTGCGTTAAACTTATCTAAAAATTAATGTTTTCTTGAAAAAGCTATACGTACCTTGGCTTGTCCATTATAATCATCATCTAAAATGTTTAGAGAATTTGAAACGGTAGTACCACGAAAAAAGCGTGAAGATCTAAGATACCGCTGGAAACTTAGTAATCTTCTGATATTCCTTGCAGACACAGAAACTTCAATTTCAGATGGAGCTGAAATAAAAGGAGTAAAAGGTGAGCACAGTATACGCACAGTTTTGACTTGCTATCTTAATAACACCCCTTCTGGTCATACACAAGCATTTCTTAAAATTGATCAACTGTCACACAATTCTAGGAGAGAAGAGGTACTTTTATTTGTATTTTCAATCAAAGAGCTAAGAATGAAGGCATAAATGGCCAACTGTGTTAGCATTTAGAAAGCTAATGAAGAGTGTGACTGGATTAATAATCAGCTTTTTTTAAGAAAAAAAAAAAAACTTCCAAGAACATTACCTCTCACTCTGTTGCTTCAATACACTATACAAACATTACGGAGCAGAAAGATAAAATTTAGTTTCAAACTACCCTTCGTATTGAGAAGCCATGTCCCAAGTTACGTGTGAGGCTTTAAGAATTATACGACTAAAATATCTCAAATCCTAATGAGTTATCACTTCAAATATTTCCTTAAAATACTTTTATTTAGAGGAAAAGGAGATGGAATGGAGAATAAAGTAGTTTATATCCTGTAAGAGTTCTAAAGGATAGTGATAAAAATTCTGTAAGATGGAAAAACTCTATGAAAAAACTGTGGTTCCACATTGAGTACTGGTATGTTCTCTTTCTTCAAGTCTAAGTCGTTCTTCCCTCTGACATTAGAATTAATCAAAGTTTCTGTGGACACCAGATGAAGTAACAGACTTTGGTTAAAAGCTATCTTGTAGGAAATGAATGTTATCTTTAACTTCTTAACTAAATTCAGTGATATGTTCCCAATACAAAACACATGAAAACAAAGACCAAGGATCAAACCAACCATCATCTCCCATCTTAACTTCCATTAGCATTCCACTGGTAGAGTAACAGGTAATCACACACATTCTCTCGTGTGTCCAGTCACCACTTCCTCTATTAACCCTATAACCCAGTGTTTTCTTACCTATAAAACAGTGGCAAAAATATCTAATTCAAAGGGTGTTGAATTAAATAAGATAACATATACATGAGTCAGATATGTAATAGGTATTAAATAAATGGTGGCGATGTAGATGCTGATAAAATTGATGTTGATGCCACTGCTTGGAGGTGTGCTTCTAGGTAGTTATCCTGCGTTCCAAATCTGTTCATGTTGGTCTAAACAGAAGTATTCATTGGCTCCTCATCGTTTTAAAATGAACTCCATCTCCTTAGTCTGGAAGAAAAGCCTTCATGCTCTATATCAATGTAACTTACACTGAAAGGGCTAGAACCAAAATGCTAACACTATTAATATCAAACAATTATGTTTGAATGAGAATTAGCATATTTGAGGAAATTAGGGTAGTTCAGTGAAAAGTAATGTTCCAAGTGCTTTAAAAAAGTATTTCACTTAGCCCTCAACAATCTCAAAAAGTGAGTATTATTATCCTCCACTTTACACACGAGAACACTGACTCTACAAACCCTGTACTGGCTCTACGTAGCCAATACAGGGGTCACAACTGGATTTTAAAACTCAGATCTGTTTACAAAGCCTGTGTCCACAGTCTTACTCATATGTTTCTTATTATATGTCTACAGTATTATGTATTGACTGTTTATGATAAAAATTCTGTGTATGCTATTATTCAAAATTGTCCTTACTTAGATGAAAGTATGTATAAAAAGAAGAGGGGACAAAAGCAAATGCATAGAAATTAAAGTATTAAATGTGACCCCTCCAGTCTTATTCCTCGAAATGACTGGACCTGGAAGGAACAGAGTTGGAATGACAGGAATATACCTGGAGCAGATGAGACTAATTCATACCATATTTGTACTGCTGTCTCTGTGTCTACAAGGCATTTTTTCAGTTTCACAAAAACATGTCCACACCTGTGATCCTATTTGGTCGTCACAACAATCCTGTGAAGTACCATGCCCATTTTACAAACACAAACTTTGAAACCAAACTAGAAGTACAATATGATTAACACATTAGGCCCAAGGCATTTAGAAAGCTTCTTAAAAGTGTTGCAGAAGACACAGACTCTACTCACTATGGAAAAGTAGCCTAAAAGAGTTCGAGGTCGTAAGCACAGCTTCATGAGCATTCCCTTCAATTTACTATCTTAAATCACACACAAAAGGTAACAATTTTCTCACTGGCAATTACTTTACATCGTGTGTGTGTACACATATAGTAGGATTACTGCTCCCAAATTATATGGCCAAATGAATCCACCCTGAAGTAAATTTGAGAATCTCCTTGGCAGGATAACTGCATAAGGTCCAAAAAAGGAATGAGCCTCATTTAAGGGGGCTCAATCCACTATGCTAAGTCCCTGTATCAACATGGCAAGATTCACACTGTCACTGGTTAAGACTGCCAGCGCTGTCTGGGAGTCAGGGTTCTACCCACCATGTCATGGCCGTACCTTCCCCTGCCTTTTTCCTATTTTCTGGGTGGCTTCTCACAAGTCACACCTTCTCAATGTCTCATTTTCCTTAACTGAAAAATACTAACCATAATTCATGTCTTTTTCCTGTTTCACAGAGCCCTGAAGTTGGGACTCATTACCAAGAGCTCTGTTTGACCATACTAAGATGAGTGTGAACATCAGACATTAATTCAAGGGGAAACGCTCACTCATCATAGGAGAGGCCTTCCAGCAAGACAAATCCCACAAATAACCTACACAACAGGGTAACAGACGACCTTCCCTTAACGGCAGTACCAGCCGTAATAATCACTGATTATTTCACATAACTAAGGAAGGACAGAGAACCTGTTCAGATAAAATGACAAATCATCCAGTGAAAAGAGTTCTCTTCACCCAGGGGGCCTGCGGAGCCTGTACTTAAGATTACATTCTAGAAATAACTGAAAATCCCATGAGACTTTGCAGAGATGGTAATTAAAACTAGCTGAAAGCTTTGCCTAAGATTTAATATAGGACCAGAAAGGTGGGGAAGGAAGGGAATGTATATGATTTTTTTCATTAATCTTACTTTTAATATGTACTGTACTCACATGTTTCAAAAATGAAAACAAGGAGGGAAGGGGGGAGGGAGGGAGAAGAGAACACAGTGAAAAACCTAACCCCTACCTAGTCCCCCATCCAACCAACTGCCAGACCTTTCCCTAAAATGATCATCTTTTTCTCAAAAGTTTTGTGGCTATCCTGAGTTTTAGATCAAATATATGGAGACATCATTATATACTATTTTTCTAACTTATTTTACATAAATGGTAGCATGTCATACAGCCTGTTCTGCACTTTGTTTTTTAACTTATCTTGGGGCTCTTTTCCTATCAGTATCTAGAGGCTGTAAAGCATTCCATCATATGGATGAACCATAGTCTATTTAACCAATCCTCTACTAAAGGGCACTGCTACAATTTCACAATTTGCAAACAGACCTTTGTTTTATTAAATATGTTTATATTTCTACCACTTTGTTTTATCAGTTGAGATATCACCCTTTAATGTTTTGTTATTGCACAAGAGGAAATCAGTCTATATCTCATCTTTTTTTCGTTTTCCAATGTTTGTTACGTGTCAGAGTGCTTTTTCCCCCTTTCACTCTGATCCCTATTTTCATTTTAGGTTCTGCTCTAGAATTAAATATATTCAATATTCAGATTCTTTCACTATGGGTTCCCCAGTTATCTCTGTCTCTGGGGTTCAACAACTGGACTGTAATGTATCTCAGTGGGGGTCTCTGAGTTTATTCTGCTTGGAGTTCACCCTCCTTGGAGTTCACTGAGCATCTTAGATGTGCATATTCATGTTTTCATCAGATCTGGGAAGTTTACTACCATTACAATTATTTTTTTCTGCCCCTTTCCCTCTTCTTTCTCCTGCTGGAGCTCCAATGAGTCATAGGTTGGTACACATGGTTTCTTGGGCTCTGTCTCTTTTTCTTCTTTTTTCCCTTTCTGCTTCTCAGTCTGGATAATTTCAATGCTCTTATCCTCAAGTGTGTTGATCCTTTCTTCTGCCTGCTCAAATCTGCTGCTGAATCCCTCTAGTATATTTTTTATTTCAGTTATTATACTTTCACTCTAATCCCAGTTATCAGCTCCAGAATTTGTTAGGTTCCTTTTTAAAATTCTATCTATTGAGATTCTGATTTGTTCATTCAATGTTTTCCTGACTTCCTTTAGTTCTCTGCCCATGGTTTGCTTTAGCTCATTGAGCATTTAAGACAGTGATTTAACATCTTTGGTTAGCAATTCCAACGTATGGGTTTCTTCAGGATGGTTTTTGTGAAGTTCTTTTTCTCATATGTATGGGTCATACTTTCCAGTTTCTTCGTATGTTTTATAGTTTTTTGTTGAGAACTGGGCATCGTGAGTATTATACTGGGGTAACTGGAAATCTAATCTCTCACTCTTCCAGAACTGTTAGTTTTGCTTGCTCTGGGCTGAAATCATCTGTTTTGTGACCTTTCCAAACTATTTTTGCCTCTGCCTACCTATTTGACTGTTTATTCCTTGCTGTGTGTGATCACTGAAGTTCCTGTTGCAATATCTCTGCAGTCAGTCAGTGACCCAACACAGATTTCCTCAAATGTCTGGCTCCAAAGAGAGGGGTGGAGAGGGAAAGCACTGATTCTTTAAATCTGCTGGCAGATGCTGCTGCACAAAGCCTCCACAGCTCAGGGGCTGAAACCAAGGCAAACACCTGTGTCTGTCCCTCGGGGATCTGCCAGATTGGCTTAAAGAAGCAACTCCAACTTTCTGGAGGACAAGGTGCCCACTGCCCACCCTGGCTTCAGCAAGCCAATACAGGAACTTGGGCCACTATCCCCACAGGCCGAGGGGCTGAGGAGTGAGTGTTTGTTGTGTCCAATCAGGGCCTAGAGCCTGAAACAGTTGATTCTGGCCTCCCGTCCCCGCAACTTTAGTGGTGGAGAGACCAACCCCAGAGCTCCCCACCCTGTTATTTTGAGCCACATCATTCCTTCCCTTTAAAAAAGTGTACTTTTCCTGGTCCTTTCTGGGAGGAGCTTCTCTAAGTCTTCTCTTCTGCTCAACTTGGGTTTGAGAACACGAACTAGTTGCATGGAAGGGCTTGGCAGTCCAGAAACAGCAGCTGTCAACAGCCTGGCACCCTCGGTACTTTTCTACGAATTACTTTCTGTATACATACAGTTTTTCTTTCATCTCAGACAGTTCACAGTACTTTTTAACCTAAAAATTCATAAACACCTTTTCAGGTCAATAAATACACTTACATGTGCCATCCTTTTTATCAGCCACGTATTGTTCTAAAGTATAAGACTACCATAAATGACTAAATTCTTTTGCCGTTACGCTGTTCCTAATTTTCATTTTTCTTACCAACAATTCTGTAATAGTTTCTCTTGTAACTAAATCTTTTCACATGTCCTGCTTCCCTTAGAACAAACCCTCAGAAGTCAGACAAGCACACAGGAGCACATTTCAGTGGCTTCTAAGACACAAGCAAACTGGAGAATAGGTTTTTTAAAAGAAAATGAGAGAGGTTCCCAGAACTATCCTAGACTGGCTTCCAAAATATGATCTAAGAGAAGGGAATCGCTAACAATAAATCAAGGATGAAGCATGAGATCATTTTAAGAAGGAAAATTTTAGTTTCTTCAGGTTTGCTTCACCTCACCCCAGTCCTTTCTCTACACACACACACACACACACACACACACACACACACACTGATTCCCTATAATGATCAAAAGTAAAATTCCTATATTGAAACAAGCAGGCAGAGGCCACTACTGACAAGGTCACAGGCTGAGTAAGAAGCATTATTTAGGAATATATAAAAGAGGATACATGGGGAACCAGGAACAAGAATGAGTGATTATGAGAACTTAACTAGTACTTTCATTCAGTTACTAAAAAGCTCACCTCCTGACCATATTACATAAAATCTGACCCGATTACCAATATTTTCATGAACTCATTTTGTGACATGAGACACAGTTATTTATTTCACAACATAACAGACAGCAGATTAAAACTGTCTTCATTGAAGTCCAGCTTCCACCAGGCTAGGACTTTTTATTTCAAGTCTCAGGCTTGTTCTAGTTTACATGGTTACCTACATTCCAATCCAGCTTAGAAAGCCAACAGGGCTCAGTGAATTAATCAAGTTACTGTTAAAGAACTGTTAGCTCTGCTGGTTCTCCTCTAAAATATCACATTACCTCACTGTGTGACCATGAACAAACTAACCAACCTCCACCAAAACCAAATGAGCGTTGTTCATTAATGATCATGGGAATTACTCCCAGTCTTCTACTCTTGGCTTCTCTGAGCCAATGTGAAATGCAGGATAGCAGCAAGCAAAGAAGCCATGTTTTTATCTTGCTTTTATCTTTCATACTAGAAAGTAGACAGGAAAAAATAAATGTAGGTAATAGGTTAAGGAAACACAAGGGCGGGAGAATCAACACATCTTGAGCAGTATTCCTTCCAACTCTCCCACAAACCCTCTTCTCTGTCATCCGAATGGTATGGCAGAGATACCACTTATATTTAATTTCTGGATAAAAGAGATTTTTAACAGAAAAGCCTTTAGATCTTGAGACTTAATCACTACTTGCTTTAGTGGTCCACAAGAGGGAGTCCTATAGTCACTATATTTGATACCTTAAAACCATAACAATCATTTAGATGCATAGTATCATGAACTACCCTGGGAAATTGTTTAAAAAAATTTTTTAATTCAGTGCTATAAGGTTTTAACTCTAGTTGAGGGTAAGGTCATATTGAATGATAATTGAATAAAAAATATAAAGACATTCTATGTTCTTATCTCTGCTTTCTTTAATTTTCCTTACAAAGAATATGAGCCATATCTGAAAAGCCTACTGTTAATACTGAATAATTACATTCAGCTACATCGAGATTCAAGTTTTCCAGGGAGAATTTTTACACTTCACATGCATGGATAAATGGGGAAGAAACAGCACGGTGTTCAGAGCACTGGTCTTTAGTAAAGCAGCTTGTGCTAATCCAGAGAGGCAGGAGAGCAGAGCGAATAAAGACGTCAGCTTCCGGGTTACACACCTGACTCTGAATCACAGCTCTGCCACTTTTACTAGTTTGTGACATTAGGAAAGTTATTCACTGTAAATTAGGCCTTACAGAACTGCTGTAAAAATTAAATAAGATAATACAGCAATATGCCTTTTGGGGCAAAGACTCAACACTAACATTAATGGCTATAGTTGCTATAGTTGGCAGTTTTTTCTTAAGTGATATATAATTGATATATAACATTAGTTTCATGTTTAAATATTTTTAAACACATGACTTCATAATATTTATTTTAACAAAGCTAACTTTATACTTCATGACAGCATAATTTTATCCTGAAGACCACTGTATACTTTTACATACTATAGAAATAAATGCACACTTAAAGATTTCAAAATATGCATACAATGTCATTACTTTAAAACAAATATATAGACATTCCAAGCTTTATTACAAACCAAAGAAATAAATATTACTCATAATCTAAAATTAGATCAATGTTAACATGACAATAAACTGTATAACTAATATTCTTTCCCTTAAGCAATTCTCAAAACTTCAGTTTGCAGAATTCAACATTCACTTTGACAGGATTTGATAAAATAGTCGATATAACCCCCTTTTAAAAGATTACTCTTATTACTGTTATGTAAGCATGTCCACCCTTCAGAGATGGGATATGGTGGGTCCTTTTGATGCTTAAACTTGGGACTTGAACATAGGTCCTTATTCAGTGCATTCTTAATTCTCCTACTAGTGAGCTTAGAGAAAAAGAAGGAAAAGAAAGTACACAAGGCTTTAACGGATAACATGAAAAATAAAGCTTAAAGTTAAATTTCCAATTTCCCCAAAGGACAAGTAGAATTAAACCACCATTAAGTTGTATTAAGGTTAATGTCCAATCCATATTGGTTCCCTAATTTATGCTATGAAGTTAGAGAAGATACCCAAGAGATAGAATATTTTATACTTTCAATGTGAGAAGAAGAAACAAAAAATCAGTGCATTTCCTAATCATCTAGAAAACAAGATAGATTTTTTAAAAAAATACACATAGTTGAGCAGAATGCTCTGTTTCCTAAATCGATTCAATGCAGCAGTTCTCATCTCTACAAGCACAGCTTGGTAAGAGGACTGTTAAAAGAAGGAGGTAGGAACATTCGTGATGAAAAAGACATGAGACTGTTTCCTGTGACACTTTCATGAACTAGTATAGAAATGTTTTTGAAACAATCAGATATGACTTCAAGATGAATGAACGGGAACAAACCAGAATTTAATAGAAACTCCAGACAAATATGACCTCAGTCTACAATACCACAGCTGTAAGTAGAGGCTGGCATGCTCACATCTGAATGAGAGACTGAATTACAAATGATGGACAGCCACCTTATTAGAACAAACAAATAATGGCTAAAATATATATATATATGCTTGTAAATAGGATAGCAATGACCAGGCAGTATAGTATGAAAGATAGTAAGAAAAACAATATAACGAAGAGAAAGTTATGGCTGAGGGAAACAGCAAGCAACAACTTCTATTCTTTTGTGTGATTGTTGGGAGATAATTTGATTGATTGATTGATTGATCGATTTTTAGAGGAAGTACTAGGGACTGAACCCAGGACCCCATGAACGCCAAGCATGCGCTCTACCACTTGAGCTATATCCTCCCCCAACAACATCTATTCTTAAAAAGAAGAGGCAGCAAAAACTTTGAATTTAACAGGCTCTGCCCTTGTGTGGGAGTTACTACATATTAAAGACTAAGCTAACCTAAGACAATAAAATCAGTATGATATAAGCTTTTAAGCTCCAAATAAACATAGAAACAGATGTCCCTTCTGATCATATAACTAAATGTGAAACAAGTATCCAAGTCTAACATAGCCCTGTTAGGAAGACAGGAAACCCCAAATTAAATGCATATGAGGCTCTACAGCAAATTTAGAGTTTTGTTTGCTTTCAAAGTGGGTTATTAGAATAAAGACAACATGAGACATTTGACTGAACAGAAGGGGAGCAACCAGCTGGATCTGGTTTACAGCTAATACAGATCATACTTAGAGAAATACAAATGGGACGCTATAAAGTCTAACTGGTAGAAGATACACATTTTTGGTCAATTTGATGCAACAACAATATATTCAATCTCTATAATGGGTTAGAGGCTGCCAGAAACCAGAAACAAAAAGATGAGAAAGGCTAAAAGGCTAAGGTTAAGAGTTTTTAGGCTACAATGTAAATATCCTGAAAGGTCCCCTTGCTGCCCTAGTATGGGGTGGAATAAAGTGCTAAAATGAACAGAAAGCTCAGGATAATGGGCAAAACACATTCACACAGAACGGAACATTACCATGTGTCAGAAGTAAAAGAAAACGGAAAACTGCCATTTGTATGGACACGAAAAAACATTCTACTTGTATTACAACTTGTCCGACGCTGGCAGAGAGACCATGGCTTCCAGTCTGGATGACGTCAGTGAGCTTTGGTGAGTTCCATGAAAAGAAGGAACTGTCAAGCTGGCAACTTCCATTACTATTTAATAATCATGCCAAAATCTTTCAAAGGAACACATCAGGCTTTCTAAGTGCACATGTGGAGTAGAATTATAATAATTCTTTTATGTTTAAAGATATAATTTGTTATCATATAACCTAAAAAGAATGTGTAACTAAAAGAATAATTTATTAAATTTAGGGACATAAATTTAGAGCAAATGAGATGAATTTTGACAAAAAGTTAACATGGAATTCATTTTATCAAGGCCAACTAATTTCAGAGTTAAAATATCGTATTTCAAGAGACCAGGTATATGGTCAGTTGGACACAGAAAAATATTTGTAGGACCATCTGGGGCCCTTAATCCAGGCTACGGAAAGCTGGTTACTAAAGCCAACATACACAGAAGGAGGAAACTGACGTGACGGAGGCTTCTGGTCCTCTCCCCATAAAGAGCTGAGTGAAGGCAGGAATCTGAGAAATCTTGGTGAGGGACGCGGTCACAGTAAGGGTGATGCTCAGGAGCTAAGAAGCCGTGTCAGAAGACACAGCTCTGTGACACCTTTCAGTTCAAACCACTCTGCTGTCAGCGGAACACCTATGCCAGTCTCTCTAACCAATCAACTTCTCTCTCCGCAGCCTTCTCTTCCCCCAATAGCTTTGCCTCTCAGTTTGTGTATTTACTGCTCATACGTTATCAGACGCCTCAAACTTAGAATTTTCACAACATAAGGTCGGGAGACTATACAGGTTAAAATTAGTTGAATGAACAATATCAAAAATCAGTTTATTAAGTGCTGGAGGACCAGAAATCTGTACCTTAGTAGGAGTAATTCCTAGATAGGGCAGGTCTGAGGGGTAGGGATCTTTTAAAAATGGGATGAAAGATGAAGTTTTTCAGTGGGTCTCAAAGAAGTGTTAATGCTAACATTTTCAATTTAAGTATTTGTCAGAAACTAGTCACCTGCCTATAGAAAAGTGGGCCAACCCTTTTTAAAAAAAGGTATATAAAATGATTGCACACTTAGACGAGCTAGCTACTTCATCTGCTAGTAATCCTATAGCCCTCAACAGGATTTCATGTACAGCTTTGGGGGACAGGCAAGGGACAAAGAGGCTAGATAAGAAGCATCAATCTTAGCTTCTTGTTATCTAATTAATGATCAGCATACTGTGAATACCTATGGAGTACTTATGACACTTTAAAAACTGTAAGCCAGAAACTGCTTTCTATTCAATAAGCAATCTCAAAACTGCTTTCAGGCTGAATAAAAATTTCTGACTAATGGGAGCACCTGAGAATTTCAGCAGTATCTTCAACGAGCTAAGATCTTCCAAATTTCTTAATAAACAACCCACTCATATAATTGTGATATGTATGTTCTATCTGAATTGCAAAATGGAACCCTTCCCAGAGGGAAAAAAATTCCTTTGAAACAATACTCCAAGGAGTGTTTCTGGTCATCCTAAAATAATGTCAACAAGGACTTCCTTACATGAAAAATTCCTTTCTCAAAATGAAACTATGTAAATATGTATGACATAATCTTTTGTCCTATAATATAAAAGATAGGTAATAAGAACACAAACAAAAGAACGCTTCAGAAAATCTCTTTCATGAGAGATGATACCTGGGAAAATTTTTTGACTTTTCATCCCACAGACCCAAGGTAATAACACCTGATAAATTCACAAAGAAGTTAGTATGAACAATCCTCTTACAGCATTAGAGACCAGAAAAAAAACCAACCAACCAACCAAAAAAGAAATCTAGTTAAGAATGAAAGCTTTTGTATGATACATCCATTATTTGGGGAAAGGTTTAACTTGAAAATTATAATAGTAGAATTTATTGATTAAAGCAAAACAGTGCGACAAGTTACCAGACTAACCCTGACTTCAGATTTATTACAGGCCTTTGGGAAAGACTTCTCGGCAAAGAGGACTCATGATCATCCAAACCCGTCCACCCTCTGTAACCGTGAATACAGGTTAGTTTAAAAACGTCTTCCCAAAGTTTGAACTCTTTCAGTTCTTTATAAATAATCACAGACCTGGTATAATACCGGTTAATTAACAAATATGTACTCTGACTATAAATTCATGATTTTTAATAAATGCATAATTTAATAACATACTTTAAAAAGTTTTTGTTGGGAGATCATTTCAAAACACAAATATAAAATACAAAAAGGTGCAAAACTTAACAGTACAAGGAATAGCCTTTATCAAGTGCCCTTTGCTCAGATTTGCCATTGTTGACATTTTTTTCACCTGCTTTACCATTTGCACTGTGTGTGTGTGTATGTGTGTGGTGTGTACATGATTCTTTTTCTGAATATTTGAGGGTAGGTTATAAGCATTCCAGTCTTTCGTCCTTAAATACTTTGGTGAATAACACCTCAACTTAATATATATTTCTACTATAAATAAGAGCAACGTGAATGTATTCACATACACGTTAACATTTGTGTATGACTATTCCTTCTGCACACATTTCTAGTGCTGAAATCAAAGAGATAAAAATGTTTAAAACTCTCGATGCACAGTGCTGAACTGCCCTCTAGAAAGTCTGTGACTTCTGTTACTAGCACCTGAGCTGACTGTTTGCTTAATTTTCTAAATTTGACAGGAGTCTGTTTAGTAGCGAGGTTGAACACTGTTTCTCTAACGTGCTACTGTGTTCAGCTAATTTTCTTCTTTTGTCTCTTTATACCCTTTTAGAAAGACTCAAAGTCAGAACTTGCTGCATGATAATGCCAAGGGCAAATTCTACTGTGAAGATACATTTATAGGTGTTACAAGAATAAGGATTTATGACAAAAGACAATCCAAGCCACAAAAGCTCAAGGCAGAAAAACACCTGTGACAGCTGTACAATAAAATCATGACTGAGGTCCTCCCTGTTGACGGTGGGGCCTGTAATTGTTCCCTAACTGGATAAATAGCTGGAGAAGAACGCATCTTGATATGGTAAGCCCGAACACTGCTTATAATAAACTGTATACATATAAAAAGTCTTTCTAAAAAAAGCTCAGTATTTCAATGCTGATGTCTAATTTCTAGGTAAATTTAGTAAAGACAATTATGTTAAACATGGAGAAAATCATAATCCAGAAGTAAGTTAAAACTATTCCAGCACCTAAACAAACCTCAGCAGCACCTCACAGATACAACACACGGAAGAAATACAAAATTATAGATAGTTATAACATGCTGATAGTATGTTTTTAACCTGCTAACATGCATTTTCCCCTATATTTTAAGCTCTCCTTTTCTTTAGAAAGACCCTACTCTGGGTACAGAGTAGAGCTCAGATTACAGGACAGAAATCCTACAAGTAAAGACAATGGTTAAGAGAATGCCAGGATAACCCCAGTCAGTGGTGACAGAAGTTCTAAATCAGGCAGGACAGGAGAGAAGGAGGACAGAGAGGAGAAGAAAGGAGAATGACAGCTATTTTTGGTTACAAAATACACAGGATTTAATGCAGACTGGATGTAAGCAATGAAAGAACAGAAAGACACAAGAATTTCACAACAGGGGAAATTAACAGTGAGTTTAAGGTAAAACCAAAGAGATGCACAAAAGGTGGGCTGAGGAGCTACACATAGAGAAAATTCTAGCTTCAGTGAATTTAATACACCTATCCAGAATTTGGTCATTAGAACATCCTAGAAACCACTTTAACTTCAGCATGTAAATCTTTGTGTCATTGTGAAAAATAGTATCTCAGTTTTAGTTGCATACAAAGGAGAGGGCACATTACTAAAGTCAAACGCTCAGTCCCTGGGAAGGATTACACCCACCCCACAGAGCTGCTGACAGGCAGCGCCTTTGCCAAGTCTGCAGACTCGGCCTGAAGACGGCTCAGGGGAGGTCTGAGTCATAGCAGGAGCACGTGCTCACTCCCTGATTAGATCACATTTCACAAAACCTACTAGATTAAAATTTTTTCTTTTCAGAATTCTGAGCTGTGTGATAAACAGACCTACTACACCAGTAGGAGAGAATGACTCATTTTTCTCTATTTAAAAAGCCCCTCTAAATTATATTACCATTTTGGCTTAGAGAGATGTTCTTGTTTTGTACTAACTGCAGGATCAGTTCTACAGTGACAATTTCCAACTACAGCCCTGAGTCTTAGACATTTGTCACGACGCGGTCGTGAAGAGGAGCTGCGTCCCTAGGAGCTGAGCTGCCTCCGCTGTTCTAAGACACCACACCACAGACGCCCCGCACCAGGGGATCAGGATGCACTTGCGGACTCTGTGTGGCCCGACAAGAGTGGGTACATGCCATTATATCTGTGTCCAAACCTAAAGAACACACAACACCAAGAGTGATTCCTAATGTAAACTCTGGACTTTGGGTGACTATGTGTCACTGTAGGTCCATCAACTGTAACAAATGTACCACACTGGGTAGTGACGCTGATAGCAGAGGAGGCTACTATGCATGTGTGGTGCAGGTATGTGCAAAATCTCTGTACCTTCCTCTCAGTTTTGCTCTCAACCTAAAATCACTCTTTAAAAACTCTTTTTTAAAAATCACATAATAAACCCATATTAACGTAAGTAACACTATATTAAAAAAAAACTATTTTCCTAATCAAAAATTAAAACTAATCAGAAGAATGTTACTGTTTTATATTTTTATAAATCTCTTTAATGTCTGGAGACATATATCATGACATCTCTGGAAAGTTCCACTATACCTTTGAGAGAGATGAGAATGAAAAAGGCAAATAATGTCTTAGTATTATTATGGAAACAGTTTTAACTTCATGAACTTCCCCAAAAGGGTTCTGAGAACCCCAGATCACATTCTGAGTAATACAGGTTTAGTTTGTCTATCTTTGCTGCATTCAGTTTTGATAAATTATAATTTTCAAGAAAATTATCTGGATTATACAGGTGTTCAAATCTATGTTTAGAGTTGAGTAAAGTTGTCTATTTTTCTTTAATTTCCTGTATTTCTGTGAGGTTCCTCCCTTATTTCGTATTTTGAATATTCATCTTAGTTCAATTTAATCTGTTGATTAAATTTAACCAACCGCCAGCAGTTTATCTATTTTACTAGAATCAGCTCTTATTCACTTTATTTACATTTCAGTTTTCTAACTCATTAATTTGTTTTTTACCTTTACTAATTGATTTCACATTTTTCTTAGGTCTACTTTGTTACTCCTTTTCTAACTTCTTGGGTTTGACTACTTAATTCACTTATTTCATTCTTTCTCATTTATTAATATAAGTATTTTTAATGCTATGAATTTTCCTGTAAGCACTGCTTTAACTGAATTTCACAGCTTTCATAAGTAATCTTTAATTATCAATTTTTCAATACTCTGCAAAATTAGTTTTCATTTCCTCTTTGACCCAAGAAGTATTTATTTCAGAATTCAAAAAATTTTCCAGGTGGCCAGTCTTTTTGTTTTCTAGATTTGGTATTTCTAGCTTCAGTGATCCTACTTCCCCTGCCAGCTGCCTCTCTCTCTCTTTTTTTTTTTCAGCAAAAATATCTAACAGAGTTGTCTGTACTTATTAAATCTAATTCCTTTCCTTCCTCTTAAATTTTCTCTTGATGATTATCAGGTTTCCTCTACCGCCACCTCTACACTGCTAAATCACTTTCTCATTCCTCATCTTATCAGACTTGACAGCATAATTTGGCCAACTTAATACATCAGAATTTGATTTTTTTCATGTATGGTATAAATAAGGGATCAAGACTGATTTTTTTCTCATATGGATAGCCAATTGATTTAGCACTATTTATTTAAAAGATCATCTTTTCCCCACTGCATTACCACATCTGTCACAAATCAAGTATGTGTAAGTCTGTTTCTGGACTTTACAATGTTTCATTATTCTGTTTGGTAGTACTTGAGCCAATATCACTCTAGCTTAATTATTATAATTCATAATGAGTCTATATATCTGAGAAGAGTTACCTCTATGTTTTCTTCTTTTTCCCGATTGTCTTGACTATTTTTCACTTTTTCAATTTTTATTTAAGTTCTAAAATCAGCTTATATATTTCACCAAAGGATTAAAAAAAAAACTGCTGAGATTTTTGTGATTTCACTAAACCTATAGGTCAATGAAAGAAAAACTGACATCGTTATTAAATCCTCCAATCCATGAACAATTGTACACACTTCCATGTATTCAGGTTTCCTTTAATTTTCTCTGTGATATCTTACAGTTTTCTATGTAGAATCACACAATCTTTAGTTAGATTTATCCCTACATATTTGATCTCTTGTTGATGTAAATTTAAACTATATATTATTTCAACTTTTGTCAATACTGCTTTATAGAAATACAACTACATATTGACTTTGTACCCAGCAAACCTGCTAAACTCACTTACTAAACTTAATAATTTTCTAAGTATATAATCACATCATCCATAAATAATGGCACTTTTTTAACTTCTTCTCCAATCCTTGTATCTTTTATTTCTTTTTCTTAAATTATTGTACTGGTAGGGACCTCCAAAACAATATTGAGAAGGAAAGGTAGAACATGACATTCTGGATTTCTCATCTTAGAGACAAAGTTTTAATACTGCACCATTAAATACAATGTTTGCTGGAGGTTCTGTAGAAATCCTTTTTTTGTATTCCTAGCTTGCTCAGGCAAAGCATGAATGCTGAATTTTATCAAATGCTTTTCTGGTACATAATGGTCTATCCATGACTTTTCTTTTGTGCTCTATTGAAGTGGTGAATTATAACAACTGGTTTTTAAATGTTAAACCAATCTTACATTTCTGGAAAAAATATAAATTGGGTCAAAATATATTATTCCTATAAATTACAGATTTAATTTGATAATGTTATTTAGGATGCTTCATCTACATGAGGGAGTGAGTGACTATATTTTCCTGCTTCTGTTATGTCCTTTCCAGCTCTTCATGTCAAGATTATAGCTGGCCTTACATAGTAAGTTGTGAAGTGTGTCCTTTTTTCTCTTATTCTCTGGAAGAGTTTGTGGATGAAATTTTAGCTTGATAGTTATTTTTTCCCCCCATCACTTCAAAGCTACCTTTCCTTTGTCTTGAAACTTCTTGGTTTCTATTGAAAATAAAACAATCTGTTTCCGGCAATCCTATACATGCTCCTTTGAAGGTAATAATTTTTTCCTGAACTACTTTTTAAGTATTTTCTCTTTGATTTTGGCTTTTCATTATTCTACATTACATCTAGGTACAGTTTTCCTTTAATGTTAACTGTACTTGAGATTCATAATGCTTCCTAAATCTGCACCTTAATGTCTTTAATCAAGCTTAAGAGATTCCTCAGTCATTATCTTTTCAAAGATTGCTTCTGCTATATTCTCCCTCTTTTCTCCTCGAACCCTAATCACCTTCCCAACACCATTTTGTTCCAGTTTAAAGATAGAAGATTAAAACTTTTTTAACCATACTCCCTTTGACAAGTGGGATCTATATCCTTCATGCATGAATCTGAGCAAGCTGTGTGGCACAGCTGACGAACAGAATATGCAAATGTGATGTTGTACCACCTACATCGTCAGAGACGAGAAGCTGCCACACTTCCTCTCTCTTGCTCTGGGGAAAAGCAGCAGATACTGTGTAAGAAGTCCAACTACCCTGAGACTGCCATTTATGGAGAAAGAGAAATGGTGGCCAGTTCCAGAAATTCCAGCCATCCCAGCCCTGGCACCAGATACAGGAGTGCAGAAGTCATCATGGATGTTTCAGCCCCAAGACATGACACGTGGAGAAGAACCAAGGCCCCAAACATACAGACCCAGTGGAGCTACTCCAGGTATCTCTAGCTGTTTGAACAATCCCCTCTGAAGATCAAGACATTGCAGACCACAGACAAATCAAATCTGATATACCCTGACTGAATTACTAACCTTCAGAAAAATGAGCATTAAAAAGGTTGTCGTTTTATGCCAGTAAGTTTTCGGGTCATTTGTTCCTACTGGGAAAGGTAATCCTCCAGGAAGGCTTCTAGTGTCCCTGCACATTTTTGCTGGATGTGTGAAGAATGCCAAGCCCTAACCAGTCTTTCCCTGGGCCATTTCTCAGGGCTGTGTTTGCAGCCAGAGGCCTTGAGGGGTAAGCAATCTCTTTCTCTGGGACAAAGAGTAGTATTACTATAAAAGAGGTTAATTCACTCAGCTCATTGTTTCTCAGATGTGATGCAAGCTCACAGTGTGCACATAAATCCCTCTACTTGCCAGTGCTATGTTCCAGAAGGACTGACATGATGTTCATGTTGCTTGCTGTGCCATGAATAATAAAGTCCTTTGTCTCTGACCCAAGAGTATCTTCTGCTAATATCCATAAAACAGTAACAGGCTGATTTATTCGTTATCTTACAAGGTAAAATTTCAGACCCTTCACAATTCTTGAAAGGTACAGGCTGACCAATAGATAACTAGGACATATTCCATGTGTCTTTTCTGTATTTTCTACCTTTTACATCAAGTGTTTCGTTCTAAATATTTTCTTCTGACCTATATTCCAATCCACCAATTCTCTCTTCATCTTGAACTTATTTGCTGTTAAAACCATCTCCAATGAGTTCTTATTTAAGGGATGGTATTTTTCAGTTTAGAATTTCCATTTAGTTCTTTTCCACAATTTTCAGTTCTCTACTCAGATTCTCAATTCTGTCTTTTTTTTCCCCCTATCAACATAATTATGTTTGGGTATTTTAAAGGTCATGTATAACAAAGCAATTATTAGGATCCCCAGTGTATATTTCTGCTACCTGTTGTTTTCTTCTTCATTTTTGGTCACATAGCCCCCTTCCTCCAAAGACGATTAACAACTACTTCTGGCAGCACTAACATCACAGGTCACCTTAATCTAACCGCTCACTGAGATGTTTTAAAGCTGGGATTTATTTCTAAGGTATAGCCCTTTGGGTCTCTAACTTAAGCACAGAGGTTTATCAGGACAATCCCCCAGCCTTGGTGAGCTATAACCATCTGTTTTTGTTTTTTTAGCCTCAAGTGTCCATCAAAAGCTCTGCTCAGCCTCTCACCCACTTTTTCCCGCATCAGCAGATCCCACTAAGGGGAAAAGTAGCCTGAACTTGCAGGTTTATTTCTGCCTTAACAGCATTCTGATACACTCAAATACATGTCTTTTATATTTTGTCCAGTTTCTCTAATTTTTTAATTGAAGTGTTAATCCAGATAATTTATCCAACATTAGCAAAAATGGAACTCCTCCAAAAACAGATTTAATATGTTTAATATTCAACAGTTTTAGAAGTTCTGTTTTTTCCCTTCTATCCTATCCATTATGCGTCAGAACCAGTGTTTTCAAAATATGCATTCTACACGCATCTTTCAAGGTTATGTGTATTTTAAAATAAACCCAAAGGATGCACCTAGTTAACTATGAAATACCTTTATATAATGTCATTTGCACAAAAACATTCTATCTAGAGTAATGAAAACAAAACATTTAGAATAAGACAACTTTTTAAAAATACATATTTAAAAAAGAAAAAATGTATCAAAATAATCTCATATTTAAATTAGAAAGAAGAAATACTATATTCAGCTTATTTTGATAATTTCCAGTTCTACCTGCCTTTAAATACTTACTAGCATTATTTAGAAATAAACTATCATTTATTATGACCCAGTATTTTCAAAACATTTTACATATAATATAGTTTTTTCTTATATTCTTCTTCCTTTGGAATATTATGTAATTTTATGAAGATCTGAAGTTTACTGAAAGTCTTAAGAGAAATACTGTGTCTGCAAACACTTACCATGAAAAATACGAAAATCAATATACGGGTGAGAACCTCTTCTTTCTGATTCAAATCCTGCTCGACTCCTTACGCGTACATCTCCTGAAAAGAATCAGGAAAAAAATGTAAGTTTAGCAGGCTGCCATTGGGAAGAAGCTTTCACATGCAACAAAGGTCTATGCGGTATACTCAAAAGTAAAGGCCCACTAATGACATACATGGACTAAGGAGTTAAGAGCTGATTTATTTGAGGAGGGTTACAAATTTTTGGTACTGAGTTGTAAGGCTACATGAGGAGTTTTTTGTTTTTTGTTTTTGGTTTTGGTTTTAACCTCCTAAGTAATTAAAATCTGTATTTTAAAGTCATCTTCTGAAAGACGACTCAAGTATATGATAATCCAACCTCACATCTTATTACTCACATGGAATTAAAAAAAAGTCTCAGCACAAAACTTTAAAAAAAGCCACAGCAAAAAGCAAATATTTACTAAGTGTCTACTCTGTGCCTAGTACTATACTATAAGAGATATAAAGAAATTGAAAATATATTAATTATTCTCAAGCAGCTTACAATTCTTTAAATGTATGGAAGATTAAAAATTAAAGATGCTGTCAGAAATGTTTAATTTGATTCAGCTTCTCTTTTCTCATTGACAGTGGATATACTCGAGGTCTTTAGTTGGGTCTTAAACTTTGGTGGTCGTAAGCTCGGTATTGTTTCTCCATGTATCCATATGACTTTCAGATCTACTCCATACAGCAACACAAGCACTGCAGTCTCGGGCCAGGCACCCTTTTTGTGCCTTACAGGCATTATTTTATTTAATTCTCTAACCATCTCTGAGAGACAGGAATCTTAACCCCCATTTTACAGATGCAAGAAAGGACATCTGAGACGTTAACAAGCATGCCAATGGCACATAGCTAGCGTAAAGATGAGTCTGGATTTAAATCTAGCTCTGTGGGCTCCAAGGCAGCACCTTTCCCACCAGACTTCCACAGCCTCCAAGTTCAGAACCTTTAAGTCTTCAGCCTTGCTCTGGCAATTCTGTTTGCCTGGAAGGCTTTCCGGCTTACTCTTCTTTCAAGGAGCATGTCATCCACCATTGAGTCCAACCCACAATGATTAACCACTTCTCTCATGTGGAGATTTTTTCACTCTGCACCAAATGTTTACTGAGCACTCACTACATGTCAGGAACGCAGCAGTGAGCAAAACACATAAGGCCTTCATGTAGCCTATCCTTTCATGGAGTGGGACAGATAACAAAACAAGTAAGTAAGTTCATTCTATGGAAGATGGCAGTAAGTAACCTGTAGGAAACGAAAGCAAGGTTAGAGAAACAGGGAGGGAGGGGCAGGGGAGAAGTGACGTGTTAGTGACATCACAGGAGACCCCAGTGTAAAGGAGGCATTTGAGCAGAGACCTGAAGGCAGTCAGGCAGTGAGCCACAAGGCTATCTGGAGGAAGAGGCTTCCAGGCACAAAGAAGAACAAGTACAAATACCCTGAGATGGGAGCATACTTGGCATGTTCAAGGACAGGCAACGAGGCCTGCATGGCTGGAATGAGATAAATGAGGGAAACTGGTAAGAGGTGAGGTCAGAGAAGGTGTAGAGTCACATCATGTTGGACCTTCATAATAGGTCTGGCTATCACTCTAAGATAGAAAACTATCGGAAGATTCTAGACAGAGGAGTGAGACTGATTTAACGTATGTCTGGAAAGGTTCACTCTGGCTGGATAGACTAGAATCAAGGAGACACAAAGGAAGATGCAGGAAGACCAGTCAAGGAGTGAGTGCATTAAGCGAGGCACCCACTATGGCTGGGGTTGGAGGGTATGGTGATATGGGGGATGGTGGTCAAGAGGTACAAGGTTTCAGTTATGCAAGTTAAGTTCTGGAGATCTAATGTGCAACAATGTGACTACAGCTAACAATAAAAACCAAGTAAATGTGGTTTAGATAGGGATGGCAACAGAATTGGGGTGGTGAAATTCTGGATATATTTTGAAGGTAGAAGCCAAGAAGATTTGTTGATGAAGTAGACAGAGTAAGTAATAAATGAGAGTCAAGAATGATCCCAAGGTTTCTGATCTGACAACCGGAAGAATGGAGTTACATTTTCTGACATGGCAGAAGAACGCAAAATGAACAGACTTGGGGAACACAAATCTTTTAACAGATATGTTAAATGAGGGGTACCCATAATACACCCAAGTGGAGATATTCTACAGAGTCAAAAAAAAAAATGAGTCTAAAGCTCTGTTTTAAAGAGAGCAGAATACTGACTTGTCTGTAGAACAGGACAGGGACAGTAAAGAAAAGGCTGAACATTCCTGTGAGGAAAATATGTGCTAGAGCAGAACGGAGCTGAAGCAGGTAAGATACACAGAGTAAATTCAAGAAGGAAAACGGGAAGAAGAGCAAAAACAGCAAGAAGAGCAAGGAGAATATGTAGGCTTAAGAGTAAGAGAAGGAGTTAGGGAAACAGGCAAGAAGAAAAATATCCCCAAAGTAGGCGAAGAATAAGGATGACTCAAAAGCACAGAAACTGAGTACGGAATTATGAGCAAAAGTAAGTAGTCATGGAAGATCCTCTAAGAAAGGATGAGTAAAAGGGACTATCGGAATTTTAACAATACATTTTTAACAATATGTATTAAAGTACAAGGGATCAAGGAGTGCATGGAAGAGGAGGAAATTCTGGCAAAGAGAGGCACAGAGGAAGAAAATCACATACATACATACATAACAAATTCGTTTTACCCTATGGACTTGAGTAATACATTAAAAATTTAAGACCCAAGACTAGGGAGGAGACAAATGGTCTTCTGGTCAGCCAACTGAGAACAAGCACACCCAGCGACAGGACTATGTGAACAGGTATGTCACGGTCTTGTCTGTATCCATGTTACCATGGACATCTGTTCAGTATTCAGGAACTCCACAAATTTAAGATACTTCTTATGAAGAATATTCAGAATACAACCTAAAATTGTGTGCTAATGACAGTCATAGTTATTACGCCAGAGATTTCTCAATTACCTATAAATCTAAAATGCCTCTCTTTATTCACATCACATTAATTTTGGTTTCTAGACTCTACACTGCAAAGTAATAGAACATTCCTGCTGCAAACACTGACGAAAAGCTACCTAACAAAAGTTGTCTCAATCTGAAATAACAGTAGATGATAACAAAATTAACTCATATTGGTACAAAATAAATAATGCTTACCTAGCATACGAATGTACAACGCAGTCTGATCAGAGCTGTCATAGGAAATAGCTCCCCGCCTCTAGAAAAAAACCATACACACATTTTAATGCATGACAATTAAATGTGTTATAATATTCAATTCAACAAACATGTATTTATCATTATTTGTGAAGCACCATGCAAGAGAAGTTGGATATACAAGATGAAATTAATATGTATCTGCTCTCAAAGTCTCTAGTGTAAGGAAGACAAAAAATTATAAAACAATATGATTAAGCACTACCTTTAAAGTGGATACAGAGTGAGGGACATGCAGTGGGTAGAAATTTAATGTCAGAGTATATCAGGGAGAGACCTGAAGAGCTAGATAGACTCGACAAAGAGATATGGTTCAACTACTTCACTATTCCTTTCATTTAAATCTGAATGAGTAAGCAAACAAGAATCATGAGACATTTGTAGAAATCCATTAGCTAAAAATAAATGGAAGAAAGTGAAAAACCCAAATGGCCCAGAGGCTAGAAAAAAATAAGAGAATTTTAAAAAATGTAATTAGTGAACTCGAAGAAATTAGAGAAGACACTGAATCTAGAAAACAAAAAATTGTGTGCCACCAAAAGAGAACAGATTTAAAGATACATTTTGTGCCTAAAAATAAACGGATATTAAAACTATCTTGCAACATTATTCTTAACAGCCCCAACTGGAAGCAACCCAAAGGTCCATCAACCAACGAAAGTATAAATAAAATGTGGTGTAGACGTACAGTGCAGCTCAGTATTCAATATTCAGTAGTATTCAGACATGAAAAGGAATGAAGTGCTGACAGATGCTACACTGCAGCTGAACCTTGAGAAGAGCACATTGAGTGAAGGAGCCAGGCACAAAGGACCATATAACACATGGTTCCACTTATATGAAATATTCCAAATAGGCAAATCCACAGAGACAGAAAACAGACTGGTGGCTGCTGAGAGTTAGAAGGGTTGATGGGAAATGGAGAGTGCGTGCTGATGGGTACCGGGTTTTTATCCACAGCGAGGAAAAAACGTTCGCAAATTAATGGTGATAATCATCGCACAACTCTGTGAATACACCAAAAATCACTGCATTGTACCCTTTAAATGGGCAAATTGTGTGGTATATGAATTATATCTCAATAAAGCTATTATGAGAAATAACAAGTATTGCAAATATTTAAAATATATTTCTAAAACAAACAAAACTTTGTACAAGCTAAAATACCCTCAACATGTTCTGCCAACTCTACCTCCACACTCATCTCTCATCCTCCATCTCCACGTCTTCATTCTGTCTCAGAGAATAGCATCTCTCGCCTGCACTCCTACAATGGGCTGCTGACTGGTTCTCCTGCTGCCTCTCTTGGCTCCCAGTCCACTCTTCACAGACGCAAGAGTGAACAGAACATTTCAGCTACTACTCAAAATCTTCCCATGGCCCCTATGCCTGGAGTAAAGCCCACACACCAAGCCCTCAGTGATCTGCCTAACCCTTAGGACTCAGGTTCTACTGACCTCTTCTCACCGTGAAGACCAGCCACCCTGGCCTCCTTGCCTCTCCTCAATTATGCCAAACATGCAGCCTTTACACTTGCTCCCCTGTCCAGGGTCACTGCATCGCTGTCTCCTTATCTCTCAGGTTCCAGATGAAATCTCGTCTCTTCAGGGAGGCATTCCCAGGCTACCAGACCTAAAGTCACCTGAGACGCAGCCTCCTCCATTGCTCCCTACCCTGTACACATGTGCTCTGCACGGCACACAGCTGATGTCCTCTTGTTTGCTTGTTCTAAAACAAAAGCTCCACAAGAGCAGGAACCATGTTTGGCTTACTCACCGCTGCACTCTTGGTCCCTTAAACAGCAGCAATTATTTAGTAGATTTTAAATAAGTATTTGTTAAATAAATGACTGAGTGCATTTACTGTAATTAATGAATAATAATTAACAAATTAAGCTGATAAATAAATGAGTAACAGAACTGATAAAAAGACGAACTAATACACAACACTGTAAATCAGCTATATAGATCACAACAACAACAAGACAAAAAAATCCAGAAGATAAAATTAACCAAATGTCTTATTAGAATATAACCTCTGTGGGGGCAGGGACTTCATACAATGCTGCATCCCCAGATCTAGAATAAATCCCAACATTCAGAGTAGTGCCTAGCACAAAGAAAGGGATTATTAGTTGAATAAGCAGGCAAGCAAGTTCTTAAAAAATAAAAAAGAGAACTAGTGCCTTGAGCTATGTTAATAAAGTAGACTGACACTACAAAGAAATAGATAAATAGTCTATAAAGAATTTAGAATCAAATCCAAGAATATACAGTAATTTTGTATACGATAAATACAGGATTTTAAATCTGTGGGGATTTATTTTTATTTAACTAAATATGTTATGTTAAGTGGTTGCTATCTGGAAAAACGTAGAGCTGTATTATTATCGTCCTACTTCAAAATAAATCACACATGGAACAAAAATTTTACTGTAAAAAATTAAAGCATGAAAACATTAGAAAGCATGACTGTATTAAAAAATGTTTATAGGAAAGGCCTTTCTAAACTGTTCTAAAAAATTCAGAAGTCATGAAAAACAACTCAATTTGGCCACAAAAAAGTTAAATTATGTATGGCAAAATATATCATAAATATAGACAAACGTCAAACCAAGAAAATGAGTTTAACAGATATGAGGAAGAGCTCATTTTTCCCTACTACAGCTAAAAATGAGTGAAAAAAAAAAAGAAGCGCTTCACAAAACAATTAGAAAATGATGAACAATGGTGTAGAAAAACAGGTAGGACATAAACACTATTCACAGGAAAAGAAATCAAACTAATAAATACAAAAAATACGCTAGAGTTCATTAACAAAAGAAATACATATTAAAACAACAAGTGGCACTTTTACATATCAGATTGATGATCTTGTTTCCTCACAAAACTCTGGCATGAGATTTACAACTCCTCAACATACACCTAGAAATCTCAAGGAAAAAGTCATGTTTTGTACTATTATTATAAAGAAAATTTACTGTGTTTAAAGCCCTCATTTAGATTTAGTATGCAGAACTCCTCAAATCATTATTATCTCCATAATGCTTATCATGTAAGAAAAACATCAAACTCCTATACAATTTCATGTATCCTTTTTTTAAACATGTATTTGTTTCCATATTCTTTTCCACCATAGGTTACTATAAGATACTGAATACAGTTCCCTGTGCTATACAGTATGAATTTGTTGTTTATCTATTTTATATATATTAGTATCTGCAAATCTTGAATTCCCAATTTATCCCTTCCCACCCCCTTCCCCTCAGTAACTGTAAGTGTTTTCTATGTCTGTGAGTCTGTTTCTGTTTTGTAAATAAGTCTGTTTCTCTTTTCTTAGATTCCACATATAAGTGGTACCATACGGTATTTCTCTTTCTCTTTCTGGCTTACTTCACTTAGAATGACAATCTCCAGGTCCATCCATGCTGCTGCAAATGGCATGATTTTATTATTTTTTATGGCTGAGTAGTATTTCATTATATAAATATACCACAACTTCTTTATCCCGTCATCTGTTGATGGACATTTAGGTTGTTTCCATGTCTTGGCTCTTGTAAACAGTGCTGCTATGAACTTTGGGGTACAGATATATTTTTAAAATGAGGTTCCTTCTGGATATGTGCCCAGGATAGGGACTGCTGGATCATATGGTAAGTCTATTTCAGTCTTTTGAGGAATCTCCATACTGTTTTCCATAACGGCTGCACCAAACTACATTCCCACCAACAGTGTAGGAGGGTTCCGGATTTCATGTATCCTTAAACAAACAAAGAAAAAGCCCCAACAGATTATGAAATATAAAAGGAACACAAGTTTCAAGCAAAAATAAAATCCTAAATTTCAACACTGGTTGCCTCCAAGGAGGCTGAGGAACACAGGGGCAGGAGGAGGACTTTTCAATGAGTATCTTTGGAATTTTATAGCATGTGTAGTTATTATACATTCACAAAATATATCAACTAAACTTAAAAAGCAGAGCAAGAATCTACTACAAAGAAATCTGCAAAGAAATGGATGATTTCAAATCCCAAGGGACTAAAGTATACAGAATATACTCCTGGCAGCATCATGCTTAATAAAGTTAAAGTGTCTTCCACCAACAGAATTCCCTAAGCCTCCTGTAGTGTTTCATGGTAAACTACTTATTCTGCAGCAAACAGCCACTGTAATCACTTGGTATTAAAAGGCACCACTCACACCTGCTGTCCCATCCCCACCCCCCAAGATATCTAGCTTATTAGATTACAAGCCTTCCCTTAAAATACTGTATTAGAGGAAAACCTGGTAGCCTGGAGAGCACATATGTGGAAATAAATATTTCTATCAGCCAAATCATATTCATGAGATCATAGATATGATTATGTAATGGCTTATCATGGTCAATACCTGTCAACCAATCACAATCTGGGTAAACAGCTTGTTGAAATAAATTTTAGCCTGTTGTCCTAATAGTCCTCTTTAGGAGAGGGGATGTCTTCTTTTCAATGTAGGAGGGGTTATTTACCAAAACAGCCACTAATCAGAAAGGTACACTCTCATTTATCACCTTAAGGATTAAGAAAGATTGACTAATATCAGTTCTTTGTTAAATAAAACAGTACAAATCAAAAACTGGGTAATGAACATAATCTAGATTATAACCATTACATACTGAATTTATTTTAAGGTAATCACCGTAAATTTATCTGCAGAGGCACAAACTTAGATATTAAAATAATAGGGTCTGTATTTAGTTAATCATAATAAAAACTTGGCAAAAGGGCAGTATTTAATTTTAAACATGTATTAACAAATTATTTAGGGTTGTGCAAAAATATTCAAGTTATTCTATTCATTACTAATTTAAGTAAGTCTGGTCCACAAATATTTAGCTTAAATGCTATCATTTAGACAAAATTTAACTCTAATGGAATAAATCCAAATGAAACAAAAAAAATTTTTTTAACAATGGACTTTGAAAAATATATATCCAAACCCATCAACAAATGCATCCTGAGTGGTAATTCACTCATTTACGGCCTCACAGATCAAGACTAAAATGAACATGACTGAACTGTCTCACTGAGCTGTCTAGGTTGAATAATCTGAAGTAACTCATTTCAGAAAAATACACTGTAAATTATGAATTATAACAATAAAAATTTTGTTTCCATGTTAGAATGAAAATGATATTTTTATTTTTTAATTGATGTATAGTTAATTTAGAATTTTGTGTGTTTCAGGTGTACAGCAAAGTGATTTGGTTATACATATATATGTATATATCTATATCTTCCATTATAATTTATTATATAAGATATTGAATATATAGTTCTCTATGTCACACAGTAAATCCTTGTTGTTTATCTATTTTATATATGGTAGTGTGCACCATATTTTGAAAAATAATTATATGTGCCTTTACACACCAAGGCTGTAGCACAGACTTAACATGTATTTTTTAAATGTTATCGTTTTAAAAGCTATATACCAGCAAAATTCTATTTTTAATAAAGACAACAGGGCAAAATTACTTACAATCCCTTGTCACGCTGTCCGTCATGAAACACTCTGAGCTATCCTCCCCACTCCGCCCTCACCTTTCCAGTGAATGGAAATAACTGAGAAGCTCCTACTCGTGACTCTTCCAATTTAGCCATCCTGGGAACAGCTTGTAAAGCAAACTAGCATAGGTCAAAACACGGGCGAGGCTGAGCTAATCAAAAACTGACAGCGCAGCATAAACAAGTTAAACTGTAAGGTTCCAAAGGGCCCACTGCCACGCGGACAGGAGATCCAAGTGCCACCGTGAGACCCTCACCTCAAATCAGGGCAACTCACTCTTCCACAAAAAGTCTGACTTACAAGGTAAATGATAAAAGGCATAAAAACTGTTCTCAATATTAGTTAACACATAACTTTCAAAGACACATTTTAAAACTGAGCAAAGATATTTTAAGTGCTATTGTTTTCATTTTGTTCAAGTTTCCACTAAAATGATCTCCTGTGCAAAAGCGGGTGTATTTCCCTACATGGTGAAGTAACCACATAGCAACAACTTGCTGAGGTCCTACTCCGTGCCAAAAAATCTTCCAGGCACTGTCGTACAAAATCTCATTTAATCCGCACAAAACCTCTATGAGGTAGATTTTATTGGCCCTGTTTTGCAGACTAGTAAACTGATGGTCACAGGCCTTAAACACAGTAGCGCTAAATAGATTTTTGGGTAACACTACCAAAAAATAGTAACATACTACAAAAGATGAAGCCCACAATTCTGAAAGCAGTTTTCCAGTTAAATGAACTTTTGGCTGGAAAACGCACATTTCAGAGCCTACCCAAGTACTGCCTCACCCTTATGTATCAAACAACATACTTTTTAAAAAAATCACAAGTTTAAAATATCAGCACTCTTTTTGTTTAAAATTGCATTTAAAATTTTTGGTGGTGATAAAAAAAAAGTCTGTAAAAACATCCACAATTCAACTAATGCATTATTAATATTAACTTGACCTTCATTCAATAACTTGGAAAAGCTAATCCTTTAAAAACAATGAGTAAATAGGTGTCAGTACAACAAAATTAACTCTTAACTTATAAAACACAGGATTTTTTGAAATTTGAGTACATTGTTTTTCTTTAAGAGATTTCTTCAATCATATTCACTAGGGAAGCAGGACTGCGTCAAGTAAGAGACAATCATGCTTAAAACAATATGGTTAAATCAGAAAAATTACATTATCGGGGATTAAAAACCTCATTTGAAAAGGAAATTAACTTTACAGGAGCTTTTGTGTTGCTTAGCAAATAGTGATGCTCTTATCCATTTTATGTTAACACTGATACTTCTCAATGTCTTAATACAGGAAGAAAAAAGCTGCACAGTGGATGGAAGATACAATCATTTTTACACAAGTACAGAAAAAAATAAGTTCAAGTAGTATAATCTTAAGTATTTCCTACTTTAGACTCTCATCCAGATGGCAGACGGCAAGCATTCTATCAAGCATTTCTTAAGTCCAATATTTGGAATCCAAATTAAAAAACAAGACATATAATAATCTTACTTTCTTATTCAATATAAGTTATGAAAACATTTCAGTTGCAGCAAGACCTTAAGAACATGACAGAGGGTGGTATTTAGTTTTTAAATTATTTATAATTGTGTAGAAATCCTCAATAATTATACTTTGATAAGCAACAGTAAATTCTATACCTCCAGAAGAGAATGTTTAAAATCTGTACACCAACAGTCTACATTAATAATTTTACAATCTTGAAAGTTGAACTTCTTTAATCATAAAATCTTCTTTAAAGGAATGCTACTGAGGAAAGCTACTATGACACCAAGGAATGACACCATAAGAAGCCCTTAAAGAGGAATAAGGCGAGAGAAGAAATAAAAACTACATGCAGTATTCTCTTAAGCTTTTCAACTGACAGGTAAAACACATAGCTCTTTTAATCAAGGAAATAAAAATTGAAGCAAAAGGAGAAGAAACTCAACTAGCAACTTCACTCCTACCAAATATACAAACTAAAGATTAACGTCATGACCCTAAAAATAAAGATGGCCTACCTTTGAGGCGATCCACTTGATGAGAACCAAGGCCAGACACCAGATCAATGTAATTCCCATTGGATTAATGGAAAGCCCGCTGCATAATCTCCCTCCCCTCTAGCGAGCAACGAGCAAGGAAGATTTGTTAGGAGTCTGACAATAACCAGCTGTCCCGAGGCAGAGGAGAGGGGACACTGCCTGCCTGGAACCTCACACAGCTGCCTTCAAACAAGGATCACCTGACTCTTGTGGGAAGGCGCTGCCAGCCAGCCTTCCACCCCGGCCCGTGTTCAGTGCCACAGCCCAGGGCTGGGGCAGGAGAGGGGCAGGACCTTTGGGAGAGTAGAGGAAAAATCTCAGCAAGTGCTGACCTAACAGTCTCACCAAATGGAGACGAACGAGGTCTCAGGCCAGCCCCAAGCACATCCACAACCTTAAGACTAGAGACTTTCAAGAAATGTTTGGCAGTACTAAAAATTTCCTCGTTTCTTCCACGCAGACCAGCTTCACAGGTGGAACACCCTGGCATTTAAAAATATGAATGCGTTTTATTCCATCTTTTCAATGTTTAATACTGAATTTGTTCAACTTTTTATTTCCTTTAGAGTAGAATTGCTTTATGAATGCTAGAGGCTTTCCAGACATTGTGCTGTTTAACATTATAATTCACTAACTTCGGAGTTATTGACAAAGGCCTGTCCAACCATGCATTTTCAAGCCCTGATTTGCAACTCGACTTAAATGTTTCTGTTCCATGTCTAGTTCTTCTCTTGGCTGTGAGCGAGCTCTGTGATAGCCAAGTGGGCCCATACTCATCCATCTTCACCATCTCTCACAGCAGCCGGCAGAGGCACAGCCCTTCAGGAAACTTTCGTGCAAGCATTCAGCAAATACTCATTAAAGTGGAACTATGTACCAGGCCCTGTGCTAGATGCCAGGAGCATAACCTTATAAAACTAGAAACGGCTCCTGCCCTCCAAAGCTTAGTTTAGTCAGAGTCTACATTAATCAAAGTCTGCAAGTAAATACAAAACTGCAACTGTAACAAGTAAAATGGATCTGAGACAGGAACCGCCAACAAAGCCTGGTTCTGAGCTGGTGAAAAAGCAAGGGGCTTCTTCCCAGGGCCCTGAAATGTCCCTGAGCTGAAATGAAAGAGCAGGAACATGAGGATCGGAAGAATGATCTGCATGTCACGACAAAGCATGATGGCCGGGGCGCAGACAAACCAAGCGCGGTGAGAAGATACAGGAAGAGCAGAGGAGGCGGAGTGCAAGAGGGCAGCTGGGAGGCCACTGCGGAGATCCAGGAGAGAGAGGATGGCAGGGGAGGCTGGGGGGTGGGGAGGAAGAGAGGGCCAGCTGGGAAACACTCAAGAGGAGACAGGACTGCGTCATAGAGAGACAAAGTCACCTGCCTCATGACGGTACCCACATGACAGTTTTAAAATACGTGAAAACAGCCCCAACAGTTCAAATACCAATGCTGTTTTCATTATCCAGTCTCAATACAAAGAGTTTACTTAAAAGAATAGTTAATTGCAGACCTGTCAAAATGAGGCATAAATTCAATTTTCAGGTCCAAATCAAAATTTTTCTAAATTCAAACTATACATTAAACACATGGCTGTTCATTTCCCACTAGACCTCACATGGCATCTCTACTTCCTACTGAACTAACAAGCTGTAATGCCAAGCCCTGCGCAAACGGAGATAACTTTTTTAGTTTGTCATGAAACTAGGTGTGACATGAGGTTGAGGTTGTCAGGGTTTTGGATTACTCTCTGGGTTCCAGCAAACTCCCAAGGATTCCCAGGAACAGGACAGAGCAGCGAGTGTACATCAGCTCCATCCTCCAGAGAACTGCTGGTGGTCATGATTCATTATCTGTCATGCTAGCCTGGGTTACACACTCCAAATTAGCCCACACCTTGATGCTCAGCCCAGAAATACTTCTCATCCTCACAGTCTCCTGCCAATCAGTTGCTCAAAAAGTCAAGTTCTGACATGCAAATACGATACTGCTATTTTTGGTACAACAGTTAAATATTTTTAGATGTCTTTTTGGTTAATGGTAAGGTCAAGAATCTGTACTTGCTTTTCTTCTAAACGAGAAGGACTGGACAAGGGAAGAGGGAAAGAATCAGAAGTGAGACACAGAAGGGAAAAAAGTAGGAAAGTCAGTACCCAAAGTTCACTCACTTAAAATGAGCTTCTGTCGAGATTATTTCTATCATCACAAAACTCTACTGGGTTTGGAATCAAGAGCCTGGGTTTATGTTCCAGCTGAACTGCCAAGAGCTGAGTGACCCTGGGTAAGTCACCACCTGTGTGGGCCTTCCTTTCCTCCCTTCACAGGCATTAAATAACATCTGTAAACGAACACCTGGCTCATAGCAGGCTTGCAATAAATTTTAGCCAAATCCAAACGAAATAATTAAGACCAAAGAATGATAAATGACCTAACCAATCCAGTTTCACTCCAGCTCTGGGCTTAACTGAAATCACATGGCCCATGAGGGACCTTGTGCTGTGTTTGCCCAGTGCCCTGAGAACCTTTTCTGATCCCTGGGAGGCGAAGGTCTTGGCTTTCTCTTTTCATACCAGTGAACAGGTTGGCTCCCTAATATGGGATCCCCCAGCGTCCTCTTAAATTTCTACTATATGTCTGACACAAATACAGCGGTAATCAAGACACAGTCCTCCCAGATCACAAAATGTCCTATTTGAATAGTAATAGCTGGTGAGTTTATACCTAAAAGCATAGTTTCTTTATTGCTGATGACACATTTACATCACTCAAATCTGACAAAAATCTCAGGCAATGCAGTTTTTCCTTAAAACACTACATTTACCTTTCTTAATGGTGTGAACATAATGGCTTTAAAATGTTTTCTTATTTTGAGATACAAAATATTTACCACTAACTTATCTGGATAAATTACAAGGCTTCTCTTAATAAATGAATCTCAATAAGATGAAACAGAAACAAAAGCTTGTCAAATTATATTAATACTTCTTTAAAATATTATGTTTATTTCTTAGAAAATATCCTAAAATTTAATCTTTCCAAATCAAATTATACAATTTTTTATCCCGTAAAGAAATAAATGCCTCTTTCACACTAACAATAAATGCATTCTTTCATGACATTTACTTTCTCACCTGTCTCAAAGCCTTAGTGAAACATGGCAGGGGAATCAAAAAAAAAAAAAAATCACTTGACTATACTAGAAAAATTAATGCACAGGATCCAGTTAAACTTTTGATAACAGAATTTGATACTATAAGAAAAAAAGTACAAAACTCTACCTTTCTAGGACTTGTAAGACTAGTATCTGAAAAGTCAGGACATTAAAAGCAGATCTCACTATTTTAGGAGCATAATCAATAGAAAGAAAAGGTACAGCTTTGATCACTGTGTCTTAGAGAAGTAATCCGAGTGCAAATTTTATCCCTGGACTCTCGGCCACTCACAGGACACCTGTCAATCTTGGCAATAGCCTTTAGCTATCCATACAGAGACTCAGCATGTCCTTCTCTTGACCAAATTAGGCTAACCTTCATCTGCATTGACATCAGCGTCTATAATTTTGGAATCTTGTTGACAGAAATAGCCTATCCCAGAGTTCTTTATATAAATGTAGTGTTCATTGGAAACCATAACCAAATTTATAATAGAAAAATGTGAATACTGTAGTCGAAACACTCTAGTTGTGCTTTTATCATTTTGAATTCCGGTTAATTTTAATAACAAGTAATAAATGAGCACAGGTTTTTATTTCTTTTACTAAAAACTACATGTCAGGGCTTATTATTTTTCAAATGTATGAATTTCAAGAGCTATGAAACTGATAAAAAAATTGAGTTTTGATAACCAACAAAAATTATTTTAAAACTATGGTAACATGGGAGTTTCACCAGTTCATTAAGGCCTTTGTGTCACACTGATTTAGACTTCTAAAATAAGTTTTCTGTTTTATAGTATCTCAGTATTTGGTCCTAGTATGAAGGAAGTAATAAAAACACCTTGGTATTTTATGCATATCCACATCTTTTCGTCCAGAAAACTACATCTTATGACATTAAAAGAACTTACATTTTTAAAAAATATGGAAAAGTAAAAATGGTCACAATTTCCAGAAGGTAAACAAACAAACAAACAAAAAGTACTGGTATAGATTCCACAACTGTAGAGTTTAACTTAGGCTGCTAGTATATAAGAGCAGGAGGATGTCACAGACACGGGACACCTGAATTTCAGCAAGGCTGCACACACAGAGCAGTGTGAGCCCCTACCACAGGTAGGCTGACTCCTGGCTGACTATACAAACATAAGCAGAGATTAAGTACTTGATATCCAACTAGCGGAAGAATTCTAGAGGGAGCTAATAGAACTCTATACTAGACTTTGCCTAGTGTTCTGCAGTTTATTTATTGGGGTGCAGATCAGACTAATGCATATCAAATCTGTATATAAAATACAAAGTGTAAACCACCATGCTTAATTACAAAATAACTTAATAAAGTATGAATTTTTATATAAAATAAACGGTATGCATACAGAACAATGGAAGTGGTGTTTAAATCAGTTTCCTTAGGAAAAAAAAAAAAGCCAAAATGTTCAAGGTAATAAGAGACAAATAAGGCAATCTTAGGAAGCACTGAGAGTCAGATAAACATCCAAATCAAGGATGCTCCAATATTCTCAATACAGGCCACATTTATAAGACTGACTTCAACTCTGAATATTACACTGAGCGATGCATACATACATCATATTGTTAATGCAAATAAGGATAATATATAAGGAATAGCTTTATGAACTGAGATGCTTTAGGCAAAGAAATAAAAACAGGGTGTTAAACTGCTCTAAGATAAAATAAGCTAAGGAGTTTAGCTTTATTCTGTGTAATTACAGGTCGAAGTAGAACCAATGGGCAGAAATTTGTGGGAAATAGAATCTGACTCAATATTACTTACTAAGAACTTTCTACAACTTCTAAGAACTGTCTACAATTAGAACCATGGAAATTGAAAGAAGCCGCCTCAGACTAGCCTCTGTCAAGTAGGTTGTAGGGCAGGCTAGAACAAAGGACCTTTGAGGTCTTCCGCCAATTTTAGGATTTCACGTTACTGCAACTGACTCAATTTAAATATCAAAGAAGTCTTTCTAAGAAAGCTACTGTTATTAAAGGCTCTTCAATTGGAAATGCATCCCCCAACACACCCCACAGATCTAGCCATACTGACTTCCTCGAGGCCACTAGAACAACAAAGTGGTTACTGATACTTACCTCAAGATGCTTTCTGAATGAGAACTACTTGTAGGCAAGGAAGAAAAAACTTCACTCCTAAAAATATGAGCAGACCACTATTTGTACATAAATATATATCAAAATATTTATAACACAGATATTAAAGAAGAAAAATACTAATCTCCACAGACTGGCCAAATTTAAAAAGAAAACTATGAATAAGGATGGCAACTGTCAATAGCTACTCCCCTCTCCAAACCAATCAGAGAAGAAGCACAAAAAATTTCTGAAGTTGTATGTAAGGCACACTGAATAGCAGTATCTCATCTCCACATATAGTATTGGAAAGGAGAGAAGCAGATAGAGAAAGGATTTTGAGATCTCCACTGTGTTAGGCATGAGGAATATAATGTAAATGGACATTGTCTTTCCCTTCACACAGCTCAGATTTTTGTAAGGGCTAAAAACAATCAGAGTAACAACTACAATTACAAGTAAATATAAGATGCTTTGAATACGAAGTGTGACACCTAACCCAGGATTTGGCAGTATCTAAGAAGACTACTGGGAAACAGTGACATGTAATCTGATCCTTGAATGATGCCTAAGAGTTTGTTGTACAAGAAGCAGGGGAAAGTGCTTCAGGTAGAGAAAAAGTAGTATGTGCAAGTATCAGAGGTAAGCAAAATCACAGCCAACTAAGTTCAATAAATGATGGGGTAACTGGTAATGTACTAAGCGCCCCCATCATGACAGCAAGAAAGCGAGGCTTTCAATATGAAACAGTTTCC
This sequence comes from Vicugna pacos, assembly GCF_048564905.1. NCBI lineage: Eukaryota > Metazoa > Chordata > Mammalia > Artiodactyla > Camelidae > Vicugna > Vicugna pacos. The sequence continues at coordinate 17,766,997 of NC_133015.1, read as the reverse complement.
AGGTGTTAGACAACAAGGAGCACACCTTGATCTCTGTGAGAAGAAACAAACAAGGTGAACCTTGTAATTGCCCAGGTTTCTTAAAGGCAGTTACCAAACCCTGAAGCAGAAGAAAGTAACCCTGCAGAGCAAGTAGTCTCACAAAGCTGCAACTGGAATTCTGGGAGGCTACAGCACTTGGATTTTGCAGGGCTGAGTACAACAGAAGAGCTATGAAGACAACAGGCTCCCGAAGTCTGAAAGTGGGTCTCCTTGAGTCCTCAGCTGAATACTAAGCTAGGCCTGTATAGGATGAGATTCCATACGGCTGGGAAAAGAACTACCAGGGAAAGAACAATTTACAGGGGAATTAGGAGACATTTGGGTCCCAACCAACTACAGCGAAGAGCTCTCACAGAGTACCTGGGACATTCCATACAGACTCCAGAAATGCCATAGCATAGGAGAAGGGCAAAAGTAGTCCATCAATGCCAGAAGTTCTACTGGACAGAACTGTTTTGGACCCATGTTAACAATGCTTAATCTGCCTAAAAGGGTCAGGGTGATCCATCAGTAACTAAATTGCTTGCCAGATCAAAACTCAACACTCTTTTAAAGATGACAAATGAAAAATAACAAATTAGGAGAATAAACAAGAAAATGCAACCCCCAAACCAGGGGTGGGGGGAGGGGAGTCAATAAAAACAAACCTAGAAATGAACAAGATGAAGGAATTAGCAGATAAGGACTTTGAAAATGTTGTAAATGCATCCAAAGATTGAAAGGAAAACATGCACACTATGAAAAAAGAAACTGAAACCAACAAAAACAGATTACCTATAGCTGAAAAATACATCTAAGATAAAAATTCACAATTAGGCTTAATAGCAGACTAAGTGCTATAGAACAGATCAACAGAAATTACCTAAACATCTTCCAAATTCCAGATTCCTCCCCTAGAGCCTTTAGAGAGAGCATGCTGACACCTTTCTGACTCATAGCATCCAGAACTATGAGGATAAATTTCTGTTACTTTAAGCTACGTAGTTTGTAATACTTTGTTTTGGCAGCCCTTAGAAACTAACACACGTTTATGGATTGGAAGGTTCAATAGTGCTGTCAATTCTCCTCATGTTAATTGATAAAGCCAACACAATCTCAATTAAAATTCCAGTACGCTTTTTGCAAAAAATTGACAAGCAAATTCTAAAATTTATATGGAAACACAAAAGATCTAGAACAGGCAAAATGTTTTAGGAAAAAAAAAAAGATTGGAGGACTTACACTATCTGATTTCAGGACTTCTTTTAAAGCTACAGTAAACCAGACAGTATGGCTTTTACATAAAGGCAGACAAAGAGCAACAGAACTGAACAGAGTTCAGAAAGGGACTCACACGCAGTCAGTCAATACTTGACAAATGTGCCAAAGTAATTAAGGGAAAGTGTAATCTTTTCAACAAATGGCACTGGAAAAACTATATATACTTATGAAAAAAATCTCATCACAATCTTACGCTATACAACAAATCAACATAGATCACTATCTATAAACATAAAGGCTAAAATAATACAATTTCTAAGAAAAAGTATGAAAATGTATTCATGATTTTAGGTTAAGATTTCTAGGTACAAAAACAGCAATCACAAAAGAAAAAATACATTGATTATACTTAATTATAATTAAAAACTTCTCTTTGAAAGACAGTGTTAAGATATGAAAAAGAAACCACAGACTCAAATGTCTGCAACACATACATCTGACAGTTTATATACAGAACATACATGTATTTAAGACTCATAACTTAATAAGACAAATAATTCAACTTAAAAATATAGGCTAAAGCCTTGAACAGACAAGTCACAACAGAAAATATACAAATAGCTAATACATATAAGAAAAGATGTGCAACATGTTTAATCGGAGAAACGAAAATTAAAACCACAAGATACCACTACACACTCAAGAGAATGGCTAAAATTAAAAAGACTGATAACATCCAGCATTGGGATGTGGAGCAATCAGAACTCTCTGCAAGTGAAATATGTGTTCCCAAAATGACCTGAACATGAATGTTCATAGCTTTACACAAAATCCACGTGTACCTCAGGGGTATTGTGCATTCAGTTCCAGACCACTGCAATAAAGCAAATGTTATAGTAAAGCAAGTCACATGAATTTTTAGGTTTCCTAAGACATACAAAAGTTATGTTTAAAATGTCCACTAACAGATGACTGGATAAAGAAGCTGTGATCTACTTATACAATGGAATACTACTCAGCCATAAAAAAGAATAAAATAATGCTATTTGCAGCAACATAGATAGATCTGGAAATCGTCATTCCAAGTGAAGTAAGCCAGAAAAAGAAAAATACCATATGATATCATTCAAATGTAGAATCTAAAAAAAAGAAAAAATAAAGACACTAATGAACTTATCTACAAAACAGAAAAAGACTCACAGACATAGTAAGCAAACTTATGGGTACTGGAGGAAAAGGGTGTGGGAAGGGATAAACTGGGAGTCCAAGATTTGCAAATATTAACTACTGTATATTAAATAGATAAACAAGTTTCTTCTGTGTAGCACAGGGAAGTATATTCAATATCCTGTAGTAACCTATAATGAAAAAGAAAATGAAAATGAATATATGTGTGTATATGTATGACTGAAACATTATGCTGTACACCAGAAATTGACACATTATAAACTGACTATACTTCAATTTTGAAAAGTCAAAAAAATAAAAGTTATGTTTATACTATACTGTGGTCTATTAAGTGTGCAATAGCATTATGCCTTAAAAAACAATGTAAGGGGGAGGGTATAAGCTCAAGTGGTAGAGCACATGCTTAGCATAGACAAGGTCCTGGGTTCAATCCCCAGTACCTGCTCTAAAAATAAGTAAGTCAACCTAATTACCTCCCCCAACAAAAAAAAATTTTAAAACAACAATGTACATACCTTAATTTAAAAATACTTTGTGGCTAAAAAAACAACCATCATCTGACAAGGCAGAGTTGCCACAAATCTTCAATTTGTAAAAAACACAGTATCTGCAAAATGCAATAAAATAAGATATGCCTGCAGTCAAAGCTGGTAACAACCCAAGTATCCAACAACTGATAAATGGATAAATAAACTCTGGCATATCCATACAATGAAATACTGCTCAGCAATAAAATGAAACAAACTACTGATACGAGCAATGACATGGATAAACCTCAAAAAAGTGGCTAAGCAAAAAAAAAAAAAAAAAAATCAAGAAAAAAAGGCTACATTTTGTAGGATTTCTTTTATCTGAAGTCCGAGAACAAGCAAAAAAACCCAGTGATTGTCTGGGGCAGGAGCTGGGGGAAATGACTGCAAAGGAACCTAAAGCAACCTGTGCGGGTAACTGAAGTGTACAAGATCCTGATTAGGATATTAGCTGCGTGGGTGTAGATACTTTGTTAAAGCTCATCAAACTGTATAAATTCTATCTCAGTAAAATTTAATTACAAATATAGGAGCAAAATCTATCCCCTCCCACCCAGAGAGGAAGTTTAATACAGGTTGCAATGTAAAGTGAAGTTGGGAGTGGTGCATTGTTGAGACTACAGAAGTAATGAAGATTCTGTCAACTATTGAGGATTCTGAATTGTATGGAAAATACAAAAGGAAACACTGAAAGGCTTTATTTAGGTGAGTCATGCAAAATTATGTTTTGGAAAAAATACTTTTGGTCCCAGTGTGTGAAATGGATTAATACCGTGGAAGACTTCAGTCTTCAGGAGATCTTTAGGAAGGCTGCTGCCTTAATCCAGAATGAGATGATGGCCTAGATGAGGGCAGCGGTCATGGGAATAGAGAAAGGTGATCAAGATTCAAGAGACTGATCTGCTCTGTTTCAGGAGGGGGTTAAGTGCCCCAGGGACAACCAAGTGGAACTGTCCATTCAGGAGTTGGGTTTGTGGTGGGCTAGAGACGGATTTGGGAGTAATCCGCTACTAATCAAGACCATATGGTGAAAAAGATTACTCAAGGAGAAAGGAGAAGATGCTTTAGGCTCACAACAGGAAAGGACTGGGAGGGCAAAAGACCAACATTCACAAATACTAACTGTTCAAACTAAAGAGCACCCTCCCACATTGTTTTTTTCTCACACATAAATCTAAGTAACGTTCCTTTCCTCTTCTATTCCTATATTGTTAAAGCCAGTAAGAAACAGCTTTAAACAGAATACAAAAAGCAAGTGACAAGAAGGCCACTGCTCAACAAATCTCAAACTGAATCCCCTTGTAGGGCTCAGTTTCCTCCAGGCCTAAGCTGGAGAAAGAACTTTTTGTTCAGCCCCTTCCTCCAATCTAGGCTCCTTTATTCAGTTCCTTCATTAAATGAAAGCAAGATATAGCAGATAATACTAAAAATTCTTGCATCCAGTTCTGTAACAGACACTGATTTGGAAGGAGAAGCCAAGAATAAACTGTAGCTAACCAAGACAAAGCTTGTGCCCCTGTTATTATTATTATTATTTACTTAGTGGCAGCAATGAATCAGGTTTAAGTAGTCTCTGAAATCACTTCCATTTCCAATAGCAGACTAGTTAAAAGAATGGACACTACCACTAAAAATAACTTAAAATGCTGTAAAACACAGAAAATACCTACTGGAATGAATCCGTGAGCTGGGAAGAAAAAAAGGAATACTCAGGCAAAACCTAAGAAAAAGCAGGAATGCACAAAGGTAAGCAGAGTCCTGAAGCTGGCTCTCACTTCAAGGTCAAAGTAAAGTGAGTGAACCTGAACTTTGGGTTTTTCACAACCTCTTGGACATATCATCAAACCAAAAGAGCCCAAAGCCCAGAGTCTGGCCAGAGCATAGGGCACTTCCCAGTAACTACTGCTAATGGAATACAATGAGCAGTAATAACTACATTCTGTGCTCACGTCAAAAAATAGCTTGAATCAAATCATATGCAGTTTGACAACCATCAGCTAGGAGAACATGATACAAATTTATGCAGGCTAGCAAAAAGGTTGCCAGCTTTTGGATTTGCTACTATTTTGATTAACTTAATTGCAAAGGCAATTAAGACTCGTTAATGCTACCTTAAGGAGCTCTAACTAGAACAATGCATAAAAAGCAATTTGGTAAGGTTCAGGAAAAAAGAACTATTTTCTCTTAAATTACCACCATTTGTTTACATTTAATAAAATGAAGAGAACACGAAGGCTTCTGTACTTAGCATATATAATTATAATGTTTTGTTTAAAACAGAATAGGCAAAGAATTAAAAGGGCAAAAATAACTTTTAATTTACATTGAAGTACATGGTACTTCTTGTTCAAAAAAAATACTTTTATAACCAACATTCTACAAAGAAATTAAAACTTAATTTATATCATCTAACATCAACAAAACTCTCTCACTAAAAAGAAATTTTCTTCGTAAAGACAGAAAGTAGAACAGAGGTTACCAGGGGCTGGAAAAGAAGGGAATAGCAATTAGCGTTTAACAGGTGCATGGTTTCTGGGCAAGTTTGGCAAATGGAAAGCGGTGATGGTTGCACAACACTGTGAATGTACTTAATGCCACTGAAACGTAGACCTAAAAGTGGTTAAAATAATAATTTTATGTCAGGTGAATTTTAGCACAATAAAAATATGCATAGGAAAAGTATTTTCATCTAATTTTCCTCCAAGTTTGGAATTCTCTTAAGTTTGAAATTCATGCCAACAAATATCTTCTTAAAATTGGACCAAGGGAGCAGAAGCTTTGGATCATGTGATCGTGGGTTCAAATCTGAGGTCTCTCCTTCCTAATCATGAAGCCTTTCATTCTGAAAGCCTCCGTTTCCTCCACTCAGTTAATGAGAAAGTACTTGGGCATAAACAGACAGCTAAGGTATAAATAAAGATAATTCAGGAATGTTACCAAGGTGTTCTTATCCAATTCTCTGACACAGTCCAAGTGAAGAACCATTAACTAAAATTTATAAGCCTTTAAAAATCATTTAACACCCTCTAACCAGAGCTTGAATATGTTCAGGCATATCAGAGACTTGATTCAAATTCTATAATGGTTTTCCCTTTCTGCAGGGCAGACATTAATCAACCTAGCTCCTATTTAAATTGGCAGTTTCTCTAAGTTACAATGTGAGACAGTCATGGAATTTAAAAAAAAAACAAACAGTAAGTAAAACAAAACTACAACCTACGGAATGGGAGAAAATATTTGCAAATGTTGAAACCAACAAAGGCTTGATCTCCAGAATATATAAGTAGCTCATACGACTTAATAAGAAAAAAACAAACAACCCAATTCAAAAATGGGCAGAAGACCTAAACAAGCAATTCTCCAAGGTAGAAATACAAATGATCAATAGGCACATGAAAAAATGCTCAGTATCACTAATTATCAGAGAAATACAAATCAAAAGTACAATGAGGTATCACCTCACACCAGTTAGAACGGCCAGCATTCAAAAGCCCACAAATGACAAATGCTGGAGAGGCTGTGGAGAAAAGGGAACCCTCCTACACTGCTGGTGGGAATGCAGTTTGGTGCAGCCACTGTGGAAAACAGTATGGAGATTCCTCAAAAGACTAGGAATAGACCTACCATATGACCCAGGAATCCCGCTCCTGGGCTTATATCCAGAAGGAACCCTACTTCAAAAAGACACCTGAACCCCAATGTTAACAGCAGCACTATTTACAATAGCCAAGACATGGAAACAGCCTAAATGTCCATCAACAGATGACTCGATAAAGAAGATGTGGTGTATTTATACAATGGAATACTATTCAGCCATAAAAACTGACAACATAACGCCATTTGCAGCAACATGGATGTTCCTGGAGAATGACATTCTAAGTGAAGTAAGCCAGAAAGAAAGAAAAATACCATATGAGATCGCTCATAGGTGGAATCCAAAAAAAAAAAAAAAAGAACACAAATACAGAACAGAAACAGATTCATAGACATAGAATACAAACTTGTGCTTGCCAAGGGGGCGGGGGGTGGGAAGGGACGAACTGGAAGTTCAAATTTTGTAGATACTGACAGGCATATGTAGAATAGATAAACAAGACTATACTGTATAGCACAGGGAAATATATATAAGATCTTGTGGTAGCTCACAGTGAAACACAAATGTGACAATGAATATATGTATGTTAATGTATAACTGAAAAATTGTGCTCTACACTGGAATTTGACACAACATTGTAAAATGATTGTAACTCAATAAAAAATGTTTAAAAAAAACAAACACATTAACTTACTCATTTTTTTTAAAGTTTGATCATAATACTCTCTTTTGCAAATAATTGTCAGTCATTACCCAATGGTAACAGTCCATTTTCAGCAGGCATTTAACAATCAGTCAGAAATTTGCCCAAGTAGTTCAGAGTCGAAATCACAATTTTACTCCTTTAGGAAATCAGACGTGGCAGGTATAATAGGGGGGCGCTTAATCTTTAGTATCACATAGTTCGTGCACCCTCACATGATACAAGTTATTCTTCTGATATCCTGTACTGTGTGTGGTATTATTATTGTTATTATTAGCTGTATATTATGGTGTTTTGACATAAAAACCTTTCTGACTGGGGAGGCTGCACCTCCCAGGACTAGCCAACTCTTAAAGATGGCAAAGGCCCAACCAGAAGTATGTCTTTGATTATGCAAACTAACCAATCCAGAGCCAGATCTCTATCAGACCCTTGCACTTCAAAAGGCCTTAATCATCCCAGGGCTAGGTACCAGGTAATTATGGACCACTCCTGTAGCCCAAAACTCACCGAAATTATTCAAATTAACCAGCCCTCAACTATTCACTCTGCCCTGCCTTGCCTTTCCCTGGGAAACCCCAGAGAAGGCCATGGCCTAACTTGTCCCTTGCTCCTGCCTTCTGACCACCCTGGTGGTCTCCCACGTGGCCCTGTACGGTGCGCCAGGGCGCCTGTCTCTAGGACCTGAGAGTATAATAAACTGTTTCTTCGTGAGCTTTTCCATGTCTGCTCCCACGTGACTGACCATCTCACAAAAGGAGACAGAACATAACAACTGACTGAGAAAGTACAAAATAACCTAACACTGTGAGTTCAGTAATGTTGATATGAGTTTTACTCAGTTAATCACAGCAGTATTATGTATGAGTTTATTTTTCCAAGTTTACTTACAAATACATATGGATTCAAGAATCCCTTGCCAAACTCCCAGATTCCCCGGGGATTTGCCATTATCCACTAGGAACTACTGGTCAGGGGAAGATAAGGCCTGGTGAGTGTACACGTGCCCTTTCCCCTCTTCTCCACCCCAGACACACACACTTCTCCAAGAGACATGCCCCATTCAGTATGCCATCATGCCTCTTTAAAAAGAGCTGATAAAAGTGAGGAGGAAAAGCTGATGTGAAAAAAAATGATATGATAAGTAAACCTATATGATCAAGGTTAAAAGGAGGGCACTCCAAAGAGTAGAAGATACTTACCCTCTCAGCAGACTGCAGACATGACCTTATCATACATCCTTCCCTAGTCTACAGTAGGGTATTTTTTATTACCAAGAAGATATAGAAAACCAGCTTATATTTGTCTTTTATGGCACAAACTTAACCTTATTGTACCATTTTCACCCTATATGTACCCTAATTCCAACTAAATAATTTGCTCACCATTTCCGGAACCGAGCCTGGACATTACCACTGCCACACCTGTACCCAACTCATTTCCTCCAGCTGGAATGAATTCCCTTCCACTTGGGAAAATCATGTCAGTTTTAACACCTCCAAAATGTGGTCATATAAAGAGAAACATAAAATTCGGTCATTTTGCCATTCTAATGGCTTACTTCAAGATTTACCAAGGAAGCTTAAAAAAAAAATAAAACTAAGATAGGTAATTTGATATAGCTGAAAGATTTAATTTCTTGTATGAAAAATTAAGAGCCAGTTACATAAAGTACAGGCAGTTTACAACTGGTGAATAAGATATATTTAAAGAGTTTCTTGTTTTGAACCTGGTGTATTCAATACAAACTATTAGCAAAGCAAATAGTTGCTTTGCTAAATTGAGGTAATGTTTCAAGTACAGCTGATTTTCAAATTATGACTCCTGTTCACGGAAAAGTTTCTAAACTGTCCAGAAGAAAACAATTTTCAAAATTAGACAAGTAAACATCTAACTGAAAGGCAATTATCACCTTCTCTACATACATACATACATACATAATTTACTTCCTGTATTTTCTTTACAGATTATTATGAGTCTTTCTTATATTACTTGTAAACTGATAAAAGACTTCTGGAAGATAATTTGGCAATGCTTATCAAAGGGCTTTAAACTACACCTAACATTTTTAACTAGCCATATCACTTCTAGGAAATAATCTTTAGGAAATTACCATAATGGACTGATTAGCTGATTACTAAAATGAAATATGGATACCTACAATCATTTAAAGTAAATGCTGTAAAAATACAAATGTTCTGTTTTCAAAAAGATTATAATTTAATTCTTGGATACTTTTAACTATTTCAAATTTGTAGTAAAAGTAATGCACATAATCCCTATGTAAATATGTAAATACACAGAGACAGAAGGTAGATTGCTGGCTGCAGGGGCTGGGGGAGAGAGGAGTGAGGAATGACTGCTAGTGGATAGTTTCTTTTTCAGGTGATGAAAGCTCTGAAATTAGATAGCAGTGAAGGTGTGCAATATTGCACAACTTTGTGAACGTACTAAAAACCACAGCATATATTTTAAAAGGGTGAGTTTTATGTTATGTGAGTCACTTCTCAAAAAATGCACACATTCAGACACTTAAAAATTTTAACTCTGGGAACTTCCACCAAAACATTAATTTATGCTGCCAGATTAACATATTTTCACACGTATCTTAAATTAGGCCATTCTCTGGCATTCCTGTATAAGGCTGACCGTTTCACACACGTGTTATTAATTAGCAAAGTTTGGGCTCTGAATTAACCTTTTCTTTTTTCATTTGAGCCTGTGCATGGCTCCTCATGCAAAACTGTGCTCTACCAGAGCAACTAAACTCCTTAAAAAATGCAAGGTAAAGCTCAGGCGCATCTGTTCAGCATTTATTTTCATTAAAAGGAAGCAGTTTTATACTAACAGATGAACATATAAGAACACACTGCGGTTGCATACTACAATTTTAAAGCTTGCACAATTTTGGTGTACTTTTCTGACTTTATGTTTTTGACAAAGTGGACAGAATTTTAGGTATTATTACTGACTCTATTTGAAACAAATGTTTCTGACTATTTTTCCTTCAAACTTCTGGATCATTACTTTAAAAATATTCTGAAACTGCAAGGGACGTTTTAAGTAAAACACTGTTAACATTTTTTAAACAACTTTCTGGAGATACAGTCCACAAATCATACAGTTCCCTTCATTAAATGCACAATGCAATGGTTTTTAGTATAGTCAACGATATGTGCAGCCATCACCACTGTTAATTCAATAACATTTTCATCATTGCAAAGAAACAGATTATTGTTTTTGTTTTCTTTGGATAAATACCCAGAAGTGGAATTGCTGGATCATACGACAGTTCTTTTTTTTTTAACCTTTTGAGGAATCCCCATACTGTTTTCCATAGCGGCACCAATTTACAGTCCCACCAGCGGTGCATAAGGGTTTCCTTTTCTCCCCATCCTCACCAAGACTTGTCATTTCTTATCTTTTTGACGAAAATGATTCCAACAGGCACAAGGTGGTATTTCACTGTGGTTTTGATTTGCGTTTCTCTGATGACAATTAGTGATGCTGAGCATCTTTTCATGTGCCTGTTGGCCATCTGTACGTGTTCTTTGGAAAAATGCTTATTCGGGTCCTCCTTCCATTTCTTACTCAGAAGTTTGTAATCAAAAAATATCTAGGAATAAATTCATTGAGGGGCTGAAAGACCTGTGCTCTGAAAGCTTAAGACTGCAGAAAGAAATTGAAGACAACACAAATAAATGGAAAGACAGACTGTGTCCACGGATTGGAAGAATTAATACTGTTAAAATGTCCATACTATTCAAAGCAATTTACAGATTCAATGCAATCCCTATAAAAATACCAATAGTATTTTTCACAGAACTAGAACAAATAATCCTAAAATTTGTATGGAACTACGAAACACCCCAAACAGCCAAAGCAATCTTGAGAGAGAAGAATAAATAAAGCTGGTGGTACCATACTCCCTGACTTAAAACCATACTACAAGGCTATAGTAATCAAAACAGTATGGTACTGGCACCAAGAGACACAGAGGTCAATGGAACAGAATAGAGAGCCCAGGAACAAACTCACGCACATGTGGTCAATTAATCTACGACAAAGGAGGCAAGAATACAGAACGGGGAAAAGAGAGTCTCTTCAGTAAATGGTATCAGGATACACTGCCAATTATTGCCAGAGACCGAGTTAGAAATGGCCCCGAGAAAGACTCAGGTGTAATGCGAAACCTGTGGGGGAACCTCATGGGATGGGTATTTTTGTGCTTAAAATGATACAGAAGGGAAGAGACAGCCCTTTTCTTCCTCTGGAAGTTGTCATGTCTGGATACATGGAACTATTAAAGCCACTCTGCAGCCATGTGCAACATGCTACAGACAGCAAAACAGAAGGAACCTGGCTCAGTAATGAGTATCCTGAGCTGCTGGATTAACCAAATCTGGAGGCACTCAACCCTGAGTCTTCTTGGTAAGTCTCTTGTTTGAGGAAACTGGAATTTGGTTGTTTTGTTTTGTTTTTTGTTTTGCTACTTGCAAATAAAAACACTCCAGCTGTAGAACGTGTGCTGGAGCCTGCTCACACTGGCTCAAGACAGCCACCTCTGCATTTTTCCCAACAATGACACTACGCTGACAGCTTCCTATCAACCATGGTAAGAGTAAGCGTACTACAGAAACCAGCAAACACCACAAATCAGGGTTATGTTTCCCTCAGAGATCCAGTTGTTACAAGCACTTCCCAGCACACCACTGGATACAACCCTATATCAAATTGTTCTGTTCATCGAACCAACCTTTTTATTCTCATAATAAAGCTGTAAATTTGTATTTACCAAATTTACCAAGAAAATACTGCATATATTGAGGTTTCTAGTAAGGTTTAGAAAAAATTTTTCAGTATCTGAAATACTGCTATAAAATAGCCCATATGAAAAAATATTATGAATTTTTTTAAATGGTAAAACATTATGCACAGTAAGAGACAGAAAGAGAGAATGCATTTAGATGGACAGATATTCAGATTGCTGAGCTAGATACCAGTATGTTCACACTGTCATCTCTGGGTGGGAGAACTACAGATGATTTTTACATTTTTCTGTGACTTTCTTCCCTAAATTTTCCATCATGAACATTACCTTAGTTATAAAGAAAAATACAATTCATGCTTTTAAAAGGGAAGAGATTAAGTGTTTTTGTTCGTGAACACAAGACAACACTATTTTTTCTTCATTTGTGTCTAAGTAGAACCTACATAATCCTTTGCAGGAAGGAAGGTAGCTCCAGTTTTTAAATTGGATGATTCTGTGCTACTATTTATAGTACAAAGCTATAACCTTGTTCTCTGACACTACCTGAAGATGTTGCAGGCATAAATTGAATTATAATATGCATTATAAGAAGAGTGCTGAATTCACATAATCACTTTGAAAATAAAACCTGAGCCAAATCTCTCCTACTCTGAAATATGCATGTGATATGATCTGTGAAACTGCATTAACTCTATCCTTAAAGATAATGAAGTAAAGGGACATTGGTCATGAGTCAGAAGATTTGGTTTCCAGGTCTACAGGTCAACGTTATTAGCTCTAGACCCTCTGAAGCAGCACTCTCTCTGAATCTAAACCTTCTCACTTGTTAAATGGGGTTAATATCTACCCGTTTCTTTTCACAGGATGAGAGACAAAGCAGATGAAAGAACTACCAAGTGAAAGATGGTATTACATGTCACCACTTCATTATACACACATTTTAAGTTTTGTAACAGCTGTATTTTGTTCCACTTTGATACAAAAGACAGCCTTATAACCAGCAAAGTATGATGCTAGTTTCCCTGGTAACAAGTTAACCTCTTCACTGCTCAAAAAAGCTTTATATTAAAAAAAAAGAAAATCTCTTTTCTTTGCTGCCTTAATGTTTTTGACTTGCCTTAAAACAAGGATGATATTGACAGAATACTATTAACACAATGTGACACTGGATGGGGAGAGAAAGCTATAGATCATTTTCAGTAAGGAGTATTGCTGCAAAAGTCCTAAACAAAACACTAGCAAGTGGAATTATCAAAGGAACAATACACCTTACCCAAGTAAGAATCATATAAGGGTAAGTTAGTATTAGAATATTTATCAGGGTAGTTTACCAAATGAGATCAAAAGGTGAAAAACTTGAAGCATTGCAACAGATACCCCAAAATGCATCTGAATAAAGTAAAACATTCCCATATAAATACTCCTAATGAAGTAAAGATAAAAAGGCAAAATATCATTATTTGCAAGTGATGTATTATTTGCAGGTGATTATGAAAGAAACAAGAAAAGGTACCAAGAAACTATTAGAAAAAATAAGAAAATTCAGTATGCAGCTGATGAAAAAAAGTAACATAAAATTACAAACAGAAAACATAATGAGAGAAAAGATTCCATTTACAATTCCAACCAAATAGAAGTAAAACAAATATAAGTAAACAACAAAAGTGACACAGGGCTCTACAAAGAGAATTTTTATTTCTATTGAGGGATCTCAAAGACTGGAATGGGAAGATTCAGTATTAGGGTGAGAGCAGCTTTATCAGTCAGGCACACTCTAAGGAGCAACTGAGGAGAAATTCATGAAAGAACTCTTTCCTAAGGTCTGGGTAGGGTGAAGCTCCCAGGGGTTAGCAATAGCAGGAAGCTGTTACGACTTACTTCTAGACCCTCGTGAGGACTCTCACTCTGGGAGAGGAAACACCCGGCAGAAGGTGTGGCCTTAGGTTGACAAACAACCCTACGAGGGTGAGATGCTGGGAACCATACCCTAACCTCTCTTTTCTCCCACCCTCCCATCTCCTACCAGCCCTCCCAACCCAACAAGAAGCCAGGGGCCAAGAGAGCCGAGATGACGCAGTCCATAGAGGGCAGCCTCTGAGGCACAGAGCAAGATGCAGAGAGTGGAGAATATATCTGAAGAGGCAAAAAGAATGTCCAGCACAGCAGCTAGTCTCTTTTGACTGTTTACTCTATGCCAGGCACTGCTCTAACCATTTAATTTGGATCAATTCTAATAATAACAGTTTGTTCAAACTACAAATTCAATCAATGCCACTTAAAAAAAAAAGCAACAGGGTATCCTACAGGTAGAGAGAGGGAAGGGCGTTGTTCTTGACTAATGATAACTTTTTCTAGAGTGATAACTTTCTGCACATCAGGCAGGGGCGGAAAGAGGGGAGAATAGCCCTATCAAATATTTTAAAGTATTATTAAACTATAATAATTAAAACATTTTAATCCTGGAACATGCATAGACTGCTCGATGAAACAGAATAGAGTCTAGCGAGAGATCAAATAGATGTAAGAATTTCACACATGACAGAGGTGGCGTTTCAAATAAAGGGGAAAAGATATATTATTTACTAAGTGATTTAGGGGAAACTGGATAATAAGTAGAGGGAAAAAGCTAGATCTCAACCTTATTCCATATACCACAATAAATTCCAGATAAAGCAACAACTAAAAACAGGAGGGGGAAAAAGTAGAAACAATTATCAAAAGAATAATGCAAAAGACTGCAGATTATAAGAAAGAATGTATCTATTATCTTGAGGAACAGCAGATAATACTTAAGTATGACACAGAATCAGAAGCCTTAAGAGGGAAAAAATGATGTATTTCACTAAATAAAATTATCACACACAAAAAACTACCATAAAAACCAAAAGAGATTAGATAAAATATTAGTCATACTGTAATACGTTTACTTCTCTAATATTCTAATATTACTTTCCTAATACAATCTTTCATGTATTTTTAAAAATATAATTGCCATTAAAATAAAAATATGCACAGTATCACTTATAATTAAAAAGAAGCAAAACAGATCTAATTAAACTCCTTTTTATTTTAACCCATCACAATGTCAGGGACTAACAAGACTGATGCTACCTCAGTGCCCGTGAGGGTATGGAGATAACACAAGAAAGAAACAGCAAGTATTCTTCACTATTCAGACTCTGGCCATGCAACTCAGGAACCAAACAGGTTACGATAAATTTTCAAACAGACCCCTCATTGCCCCTACTCCAGCCCCACCCATATATCAAGAACTAAACAGATTTGGATAACATCACATCTCTCACTATTTGAAATCACTGTACAAACTCTCACAGTGCTAATTCAAGAAAAGATTTAGACAGCAAGGAATACACTGTGAAGTATTCATGGAGTTTCGCAGTAAGAATGTATATTGATGCAGCCTTTTGGAGATACCAAAATTGTAAATGCACATAGCTTTTGACCCAAGTTATTTTCCTTCCAGAAATGTATACCATGGACATATTCACATGGGGATACAAAGACATACGTACCAGGATATTCACTGCAGCACTGTTTATAAGAGGGGAAAAAATACTGTTAACCTAAATATCTTAATTAACAGGGACCCCACTAAATCACAGTACATCTGTGCAGTGGGCTTCATGAGTTCCTGTTTTTCCAGAGATGGCGGATAATGGGAAAAGACCACTTAGTGAATTTCTCAAACTAAAGACCAAAATGTAATTAAAAATATTGAAAATGATAACTGATTTTCAAGATTTCGACTTGAAAACTAAAACAAAAATATAAAAACAAGTTTAAGTCATATTGAACAAAATTTAAGTTATAATTTCAACTATGCACAAATTCTTAGAATTAAAAAAATCATGTTGATTTTTTTTTAGTATAAATCTTTTCAACAAAATTCTATAACACAATATAACACATCCTTCACTTTTTTTCTCAATCACAATAATCATCTTCTCAAAAAGATTGAATGGCTTCATTCATTTTTTTCCTAAAGGCCTCTCTAATCATTTGCACCGAAAGCCACTGTAATCACATCAGGCTCCCTTAAAAGCACGAAGTATGTCATCATCCTTGATCTTCAACTGGTAGTCTGTCAACAGCTTTGAGTTCTTTAATGTCACACCCATGAATTTCATAAAAATCTGCATGCTTTTGCAAGATATGCAATTTTGGTTTGCAACTGATTTTTATTGTATTTGACTAATAAAAATGTTAACAAAGAATCAGGAGCAATATTTGAGTGGGAGCGAATTTTAAAAGTTGTGCTTTATTGCTAAAAATTTTTTCTTCTGATAACCAATCTAGTAACACAGATACTAAGCAGTCATTAAGAGAATGAAATACCTACTGTGCTGACACAAAGATGTTCAAGATTTACATGTTTACAGAATATGTATGTTATGATTTCATGTGCTCAAAACAGATTTTCACATGAATACTTATAATAATACATGTCAAGATATTTATATGTGAACAAATTTTCAAGAAAAGTATTTAAGAAACTATAAACACTGCTCATCTCTGCGGAATTAGGAAGGAGAGGTTTCCTTAACTGCATTTTATATTCTTTTGAATTTTAAAATTTCACCACAGGAAGGCATTACTTTTACAACAATGATGATGATGATGCTATAGCTTAGTTTTAAATTAAGTACTTAGTAATGATATAATCTATGAGTCCAGCTTCCAGGTGTTTAAGCCTTAATATATTGAAGGCATTAAACTTAGAAATCTCAAATACTGGTTAATTAAAAGCCTTTCAAAAAACATTCTTATGCAACACTTGATTACTCTAACAGTTTTTTCCAAATGTATTAATTACTTCAGACAGAAAACTTTTTATTCCATTAACCTTTAGAGATAAACAGGAACAATGGGTTTCAATGGAATCAAGTTTAATGTAACAATGAATCAAAAAATTAATTGATAAGTTTTAGAGCCCATATTGCAACTAACTTTTTGCAAACTACCCCCTCCCCTTGAGTTCTGGCATCACTCTAAGAAAAAACCCACAATTATAAGGAAAGGCTACTATAATACATCTCCCTCTTCCAATTAGTGGGGCTGGATTTTCTTCACTTACTTCAGCCCAAGCAACACACCACAGCAAGCTCCACATGGAAGCCTGGATGAGAACCCATCTGTCTTTTATGAAGCCCAAACTAACGTGATTTGAAGTGTAAATCAATGCCGCTTTCCTTATTAACCTTGCTCTGGAAATTTTAGGGTTGTGTTTTTTTCATTAAAAAAATTTATGTTCACATGTAACTGATACTATTGTTATTTTTAAATGAATAGTATTTGAATTTTTAAATTTATTTTCTAATACAAAAAATATCAATAGATGACTCATGTAAGTAACAGCTCTTTGGAGTCTTCAATAATTTTTTAGAGTGGAAAGGGGTCCTGAAATAAAAAATGTTGAGATCGTTTGGACCAATAGGCAAACAGCTGGGAACAATTTGTGTACATCTGGGATGAATGTACTATAACATGGTTGAGGTGTGGGAAAATGAAATGTTACAGATACTAAATTTGTTTTTAGTTATAATGCTGTTTAAAAAAATTAAGAAACAGGGAAAATGTATTTAAAGTTTTTATATTAACCCACATATTTAGATTTCTGGTGCCTTCATTTCATCCTGTGGATGTGAGTTACCATCTGGTGTCATTTCCTGACAACCTTAAGAACTTGAAGTATTTCTTGTAACTAAGTATTGCTTGCTACAGATTCTCTGAGTCTTTGCATAGGAATGTATTTATTTCACCTTCATTTTGAATGATAGTTTTGCTAAATACAGAATTATTCAGACAGTTGTTTCTCTTTCAGCCCTTCAGAGAACGTCATCCCACTGCCTCCAAGTGTTTCTGGTGAGAAGGCAGCCATTAACCATGTTGATGCTCCCCTGTGTGCAATGAGTTATTTTTCTCTTGCTGCTCTCCAGGTTTTCTCTTTCAACAGACTATGTCATGGGTCTCTTTGAGTTGGTTTCTGGATGTGTAGTTTAAAGTTTTTCATCAGTTTGGAAAGTTTTCCAAAAGGCTATTTTCTGCATCTTTCTCTCTTCTTTTGGGACTCTCATTTACACATACATCATGTGCCTGGCTGTGAGGCTTTGTTCATCTTTCTCCAATCATTTTGTTTTCAGATTAAATCATTTCTATTGGTTTGTCTTAAAATTCACTGATTCTTCTTACTGGCATCTCAAAACTGCTGTTGGGCCTCTTTAGTGAATCTTTCATTTCAGGTATTGTATTCTTCAAGTGTAGAATTGCCACTTTAACTTTTTACTTTAGAATAAATTTGGAAAGATGTTGCAAAGACAGTACAGAGTGTTCCTGTGTATGCTCCACCTAGCTTCTCCTAATGGTAATATCTTATATAATCACAATGCCTTTGTCAAAAGTAAGAAACTAACATTACTGCAACACTATAGACTTTATTCAGATTTTTCTTTACTCGAATTTTCTACTGATGGTTTTTTCTTGTGCTAGGGTCCAATGCAGGATACCCACAATGCATTTAGTCATTATGTCCCCTTGGTCTCCTTTCATCTCAGTCTTTCTTTTCCATGATACTGACATCTGACATGACAGCACTGGTCATTTGGAACAGTCCCAAGTTTCACTCTGCTGTTTTCTCATGATCGGACTCAGGTTATAAGTCTTGGGAAAGGGCAGTACAGAGGTCAAGTACCCTCTCATGACATCATACCAAGGAGTGGCTTGGTGGTTTTTTGTTGTTTTTTTTTTTTTTTGAGGTGGGTATTGCTTTTAATAATTTCTGTACCCATATTGAGACTCTCCATTTGTTTATTTACTGTTGTTATACTTTCCTTTAATTATTTAAACATAGTTTTCTTTAGTTCTTTTACCATAGTTATGACAGTTGATACGAAGTCTTTATAAATTTAACATTTGGGGACATTCAGAGACAATTTTTTGGACTGCCTTTTTTCCTGTGCACTGGTCACACTTTCTTGTTTCCTCCCATGGCTTGTAAGTCTGTTGTTAAATCCACAAATTTTACATAATATAGCAACTCTGGACCCTGATTCTTTTCCCCCTTAAAGGAATTGCTGCTGTTCTGTTTACTTTTATTTCTGTTTGGTATTAGGCCTGGGCTAAATATGTGAAATCTGGCTCCCCGTGGTATGCGTCACTGGTGTCTCTGCTCAGTTTTGTTTTAAATATATTCCTGTTATTATTTTTAAGCTTAACCTCATAGGGAATGCAGCTTTGCATAGCTTAGCGGTCATCTTGTGACTGGACAGCGGTTATGCTCAAATACCTCAAGCCAGTAAGGCTCTAACCTCTGCTGATGGGTATATGTGCCCGGGTAGGGGAGAGCAGGCTGTTTTCCAGTTCGCCCAGGTTTACCTTTCCACAGGGCCCTTTCACGTCTCCGAGGTTGTGCATGTGTGCAACTTCGGGGTCCATCAAAAGTATGAAATTCCTTGGACCTTCTCAGGTCTTCCCTGTGCTTATGTGCAGCCTCATCCAGGAATATGTTTCCTCCAAACAGCACTGCAATCCCAGGCTATCTGAGCTGAGTCACCAGCCCTCCCTCGCAGTTCTGAAAATTCACATCCACAGAAAATGCCACTGGGCATCACCCACGACTCCCAAGAGCTGAGCCCCGTTCAAGCTGAGGTCTTTATGGCCAGCTTCTTGCTGGCAGAACCTCACGCCAATCAAGAGTGGGGTGAAATGTCAGTAGCCCCAACCAAGAATGCCACAAATTCCCATTTTTCTTACTCTGAGTTCAACAGCATAACTCTTTTCAAAGTTTTATACAATTGGCCTTTGGTCAGTTTCCAGGGTACTGAAATGGTTGCTTTAGAAAAGTAACGTAGAAATAAAAATTCCATCCAAATGTTCATACCGTTTGGACCAGTAGTCCCAGTTCTATAAAAATCAGCCCAAGAAAACAACCCAAAATGTGGATAAAGCTGTGCATAGCACCTCCCTCCTGTGTTATTTCTCCCTACAGCCTCCAGGATGCTAAGTGGAGCCACGTGAGTACATTCTCAGCAAGGCAATGAGAGCAGAAGAGACACCACGGCTTCCTGCTCACCTCCTCGATGTAAACTGCCCGGTACTTCCTTGCTGTCCCCTTCCCACAGGTGAAGTGTGCACTGGCCGCAACTCACAGACCACCATGACAGTTAAATTCCTGTATTACTTCATGGAAAAGAATCACTTCACCAGCCTCTACGTATTTTCAGGCCATTGTATGTCAACAAAATAAGACGTTATCTTATTACTGAATAACATTACAAATCCATATTTTAAAAAGTAGTATGTTCCAAAAAGCTACCAAATTAAATGTACCCATTCATCACAACTACCTTAAAATATGTATATAAATATGGCAATACAAAAAAAATAATGCTATATAATGGTGCGATTATGGGTAAATATTCCTTTCAAACTTTCAGTAATACTAAGTTAGTCTGATAATTTAAAAAGCTGAAATTGTTGAATTAAATTAAATCTGTTTTGAAACAGTTTTTCACTCTGTTTTAAGATTGTCTTGGGTTGCTCTCACTCTGTCGCTCTGTCGCTCTCACCTTCTGAAACAGCCCGCACTCTGTCTATGGAGTGTGTATCTGCTTTTACTTTAAACACCCTACACCTCTTGGCTTCTCTGCCTCTCACCTGTCTGAGATGGCCCACATTCTGCCTAGAGTGTGTGTCTCCTAAGCCGTTTTCCCTTCTGAGTGAGACAGACCCCACCCTGTCTATGGAGTGTGTCTCTAAATAAACTTGCTTTCACTTAAGAAAAAAAAATATATATATATAGTCTTTAAAAATGGTTTCAAAGCAAATTTAAGGGATTTTCACCCTATCCACTTTCACACTGGTATAAAGCATGACTCCTCCAGCCGATGTTCACATTCAAGGGGCCTGGTCTGCCATCCAGCCATTGTGTTCTTTAATAATGAAGAATAAATTATCTACTCATGTTCCTCAAGGGCACTAGCATAGCAGCCTTATTCAAATAGACTGGCTCCACGTAACTAAATAAACTTTTTTTTACTTTTTAAAAAAAGTCTTTTGCTTCATCTCTTATATTTGTATTTCTTAGAGGAAGCAAAGTCTCCATGCAAGGGGAATACTGGAATCTGACCCAGTAAGAAGCTTTATGCCTTTTCTCTCCCAATAGCTTCCCTCAACCTAAAATTCTTTCTGGAGGACAGCTGGCCCCTCTATGAAAAGCATAGCTTTTAAGGCTGAAGTTCCTGACCCTCAAAACCAAGAAACTAAAACAGCCAAGCCCAAAGAAAACAAAACAGAGCTGCTCAAAACTTTGTTGTCTTCTTATTTTTCAAACTACAGTAGTCAACCCTTATCTGTGGTTCCCCTCTCCATAATTTCAATTACCCATGGTCAACTGCAGTTTGAAATATTAGATGGAACATTCCAGAAAAACAATTCACAAGTTTTAAAAAGCGCATCACTCTTGAATAGTGGAATGAAACCTCACACCGTCCCACTTAGGACGTGAATTATCCCTTTGTCCAGTGTGTCCTGCCTGTTAGTCACTTAGTATCAGCACCGTCTCGGTTATCAGAACAACATGGTATCTCAACACTTGTGTTCAAGAAAGCCTCATTTTACTTAATAATTATTTACTTAACAACAGCCCCGAAGCACAAAAGTAGTGATGCTGGCGATTCAGATATGCCAAAGAGAAGCCATAAAGTGCTTCCTTTAAGTGAAAAGGTAAAAGCTCCTGACTTAATAAGAAAAAACCCCCACAGGCTGAGGTTGCTAAGATCTACGGTAAGAACGAAGGAAGATGAAATTTGTGTTAGTTTTGCTGTCACATCTCAAACTGCAAAACTTACAGCCAGAGTGCATTTTAAGTGCTTAGTTAAGAAGGAAAAGGCACTAAATCTGTACACCAAGATTTTGAGAGAGACCACATCCACATAACTTTTTCTACAGTATAATTGTTCTACTTTATTAGTTACTGTTGTTAATATCTTACTGTGCCTAATTTTTAAACTTTATCATAGGTATGTCTGTATAGGAAAAAACAGTACATGTAGGGTTTGGTACTATCTGTGGTTTCAGGTGTCTAGTAGGGGTCTTGGAACATATCCCCCATGGATATGGGGGAACTACTGTATATAATCTCTCTAAATATGCAGCTAACTTGCACAGTATCTTGGTATTTTCAAACCTAATAATTAAACTAAAGGTTTGAACAGAGGAAGCGTACAGAACCCCATAAAATATAACTACAAGTGTGTCTAACTATAGAAAAAAGAGGTGGCCTTGAATCTCTCTAATAAAATGTACTATAAAACATCATTATTTCTACAGCCATGTTGTCCAGTGAGAATCAGCAGCCACTGAGGCTAGAGAGTGCTTGAAATGGTGCTGGTCAGAACTGAGATGTGCTCTCCAAAAACACATAAAATTTATCATTAATATCTTTTTAACATTATATGTTAAATTAATATTTTGGATAGAGTTGCTTAGATAACATATACTAAAACTAATTTCACCTGTTTCATTTTACTGTTTTAAATGTGGCTACAGGAAAATTTTAAATTACACATATGTGGCTCACACTGTACCTCTACTGGGTATCACTGGTGTTACATGTGAACCAACTGGTCCAGATTCTAACAAGAAAAATTCTACAAGCATTTTCTTTCAGTTTAGTATTCTCTATCTAGTTCTATACTTCTGTGCTAAAAGATGAAGAGGTTGTGTTGACCTAGGGTTATGTCCCGTGGTATACGGAAGAAAAAACTGCCTAGAGTCATCACTTGGGTTACTCAACAACAGTGGTGTATGATCTACTATGAGAACCGATGCTGCAGGAGAAATCCAGAGACCTTTTTTAAAGTCCTAAACAGTTGAAAACTTACCCCTGATTCTGACCATGCCATTTATCAGTTTTACACGAAGGGATCTGAATATTATCACCACTTCAAGAGGCCTTCCAGAAATCCTTTACTCATCAAAGAATTAACAGTGGCCACCTTGAGATGGTATAAGGTCCTTTAAGACAGAAGTAACTGTTGCCATGGCAGGGTTCAGGACAGCACTGTGAGAAGGGGGACAAAGGAGGGAGTGTGGGTAGAGCAGGAAGCTGGACTCTACAGGACTGGGTCACTGACAGGACTTCATAAAGGTTCAATGCACTTTTTACATTTGCTGAGTACCTACTCTGTGTGAAACACTAGGCTGAACAGAGCTAAATAAATACTGACCACTCTTAAGGAGTTCATAGTTTAATCAAACTGAAATCAGGACAGACAGGTATACAAGGGTCAGCTGTTCCA
Source organism: Vicugna pacos (assembly GCF_048564905.1). Lineage (NCBI taxonomy): Eukaryota > Metazoa > Chordata > Mammalia > Artiodactyla > Camelidae > Vicugna > Vicugna pacos. The sequence continues at coordinate 17,743,650 of NC_133015.1, read as the reverse complement.
AGAGTTAACCCTGAGCTAGAATCTTAAGGATGGAAATCAGAGTTGGTTAATAAAATCAAATAAATCAGTAGACAAAGAGCTGAAGCTCAGTGCACTCAGGAGGCAAGGAAGGTTATGGTTAAATGGGAACACAGGTATTCCAGACGTACAATGGATGAACTCCAAGAACCCTTTGAAATGTTACATAGATTTCGCCATGACTTCTGTGTCTCTGTGTCTACCTCCCTGTGACATAAATAAAATCACCATCTAAAATAATAAAGTTAAAAGTAAACCTAAATAAACGTTCTAAGATTTTATTTTTATATCTTCAATGGCCTTTCTTGTATAGCCCACTTGAATCCTGCTCTAAAGTATCCTAACCAAAAAAAACAAAAAACAAAACAAAAAAAAACAGAGAGAAATTGAAAAGTACCAATGCTGGGGAAGTAAAAGTGGAAAGCCTTGAAAAAGTTATTAAAACTACACTTCAAATGGAAATGAGCCAAAGACAATCACAAAAATCCTTGGAGTCACTTCTGGGAAGTTTTTCTCTGAAAACGAATTTGGAGTATTTTCACTGTGAAACAAACAGAAAATGAAAATGTTGGTTCTATACGTTTCAAGTAATCTATGGGCTTACTTTTATCTTCAAATTGTCATCTTTTATGATAATATAAGCCACTAAAAAAATCCCTTTAAATATTTATAAGATATAAATTCTCTTCAAAATTGTGGAGATTTTTAGAAAAGCTATCTAAAATGGGTTCTATTTTTCATTTTTCTTACTATAAAAGCTGAGGTATTATCACAAAATTAAAACTATTTAAGTGAGTTAGACTGTGTGCCAAATGCTTTAACAGTGAGTGTGCTGAGAAAGTACATTCAGAAGTTCTCAAGTCATTCATTTTAAATACACATTCCCAGCATAATATTTTTCCTCCAATTCCACATTCTCAGTTCTTGAAAAATACATATGTCACCCTCCTTTTACCATGTATTTAAACTACAAAGATATAATCAGCAATAATTTGTTATTGATAATTAGTTCACAAAACTTATTTAAAAAATGAAAAAGATCTTTATCAAATTAGTATGTTGAAAACAAAAAGTTTATGTGTGAAAGAATTTAAAATACTTACTACTTCTTTAACAAAAATTTACTCCCATGATTACATTGTGAAAGAGATAAGGCTTACCAGATAAAGGCTTAGCAGTATATATAGAACATCATTTTATTTTAAAAAAGGCCAAAAAGGGAAGTTTGCCACACATATGACAAAAATGTTCATTCTCAATATAAAACAATTCAAAAATTTAAAATATACTAAGTTGCCAACAGAAGAATAGATAATGGATACAGAAGATAGATAGTAGGTAATTAATAAACACATTTCAAGTTTAATACCAAGCAAAATCCAAACTAAAAATACTGGCAAGGTATGAAAAGGTACTCACATGCTGCTCACGGAAAGGTAAATTGGGATTATCTTTCTCTGGAAGGAGATTTGGCAATATGTTTTCATCCAGGAATTAAGAAATAATTTCAAAATTGAAAGCAAGATTTGAGTAGGAAAATTGTATCACAATATTTTACTTCTGTGCAGAAAAACACTGGATTAATGTCCTAAAATGTCAGCGGCAATTATCTCTGGTGGGAGGCTATGGGTGCCGTTTACTTTCTTCTTTATGACAAGCACGTATTAACTTCAGTTAAAGAAGAATTCAAGTTGCTTTTTAGAATTATTTTTAACAAATATCACCCAATTCTTTTTACCGAGACAAATAATAAGTATTTTCTATTTCTATTCCAAATGGACAGGGCTCCTATTCTAATTCCGGATTTTTACTTCCCACTCACCAAAAACATCATTCTCCCACAGAAGTACAGCAGAAAGGCATTCTAGTCAGAGAGATCTAAATTCAAACCCTAGAAACACATTTACAGCTGTTACTTTCTGCAAATTTTCTAAATCTTGATGTATGCCTTAAATAAGATTACATAATTTTAGGGATTAAGATAGCTCCAATACCACAGAGGGCAGCTCAGAAAGGGTATAAACATGGAGGGAGAATTTTGCAGGGAAGGAACAGGCTGAGACTATAAAAAGAAATGATTAAGAATACAAGTTGGCATTCCTCCCAATGAGAGTTATGGTGACATGTGATCTGACATGATAAGCACGAGACTAAGAGAGTTAAGTTTTTCATTCTTCTGTGCTAAACACTTCCGTGTGTTGTACACCAGGAACACAGAATTGAGTAGGTAAACAAGATCACTGCTTCCTGACCACACATTCTATGGAGGTTGGTGTGGAAAGTGAGGTGGGAGCAGAAGGCAAGCAGAGACACACATATCCAATTAGTGGTGTGTACCACAAATCAAACAAGGTAACAGGACAGCTGGGCACAGGTGCTTTTTAAATAGGTGGTCAGGGAAGGCTCCCCTGTAAAGGGTGGGCTGAGACTTGAAGGACAGGAGCCATGGGAAGATCGTGGCTCAGAAGGCAGACCAAACACAAAGTCAAAGATGGGAACAAACCTGACAATGTTCAGACAGCAAGACAATCACTGTAAAAGGAGATGAGACAGAAGTCAGCAAGGATTGGATTTCATGGGGCCATACCATGAAAAGGAGTTTGGATTTTAATTTCACTGTTGATAAGAACCCACTGATGTTCACACAGAAGCATGATCTGGTTGCATTTTAAAAACTACTTCAACCGACCTGTGGAGAGAGAATTCTAGGAACAGGATGCTACTGCAGCAACCAAGCGTACCTTCCACCAGGTAGGAGTGACAGCACAAGCGGTGGCAGAATCAAGCGGAACTCCCACAGAGGCTGATTTCAGCTCTCTCTTTCACACCAAGCAAAAGGTCTCTTGTAAAACCTTCCCTGGTTCTCCCAGCTCCTGTGGCATCACATACACCCTATGAACTTCCTACACCATTCTAATGGACCATGTATCAGGTGTATGGCAATTATGTATTTAAATAGCTGTCTTTCCTGATGGACCGAGTCCCAAGAATGAAGGCAAGAAACATGTCTTATTTATCTTCAATATAACTGGCAGAGTGCCTGGCACATAAAAAGTGCTCTATAAACATCTGCTGGCTGAAAGAATGAACAAACACATTTCAATCAAAGCCATTTGTATGAGTTTCCTACGGCTGCCCTAACAAAGTACCACAAACTGGGTGGCTTAAAACAACAGAGATTTATTCTCTCTCCAGTTCTGGAGGCTAGAAGTCCAACATCAAGGTGTCCACAGGGCTGTGCTCCCCCTGAAGGCTTTAGGGAAGAATCCTTTCTTGCCTCTCAGTAGTTTCTGGTGTACCTCAGCATCCTTGGCGTTCCTGGCTTGTAACTACATCACTCCAATCTCTGCTCCATCTTCACCTGGTCTTTTTCCTTGTCTGTGTCAGAGTCTCTGCGTATTCTCTCCTCTTCTTGTAAAGACTTCCCTTGGGGCCTGTCCTAATCCCATATGACCTCATCTTAATTACATCTGCAGAGATCCTTGTTCCAAATAGGGTCACATTCTATGGTTCCAAGTAGACGTGAATTTTTGGTAGACACTATTCAACCCATTACACCTTTTAACACCAGAATGCATCGCCTTATAAAGTGGTAACTTTCTTATTCCAGATATGTTCAAGCAAAAACTGAGTAGCCAAAATCAGCCTGTTCAACAGAAGAGATCTGCAGATTGCTCTATGTGTCCTTTAATCTCTTTGGTTTCAGTTTACTCATCTGGATGTTGATGGGGCTGATTTCTATAGTCTCTCCTAACACTGATGTTCTATGATTCCAGGTCATAAATATTCTTGAAGACGTTTTATGTCCTGTAAATATGTTATAATAATATAGACACCCTCTATATTAAGTTATATGTAATTTAATTATAACAGAAAGCTTGCCCTCTTAGCTCTGCAATAGACAAAATATTTTTTATAAACTGTCACCAAACTCACTTCATTTTTCCATTAACAACATAGTGCATTCCTCCATACATCAACCGCTATACTTCCATTCTAATAAACCACTTTGAATACCTACTATGTGCCAGTGAATAACCCACTTCTGACCCACCTATTTACGCTTATTAAATTATCAGGCAACTAGACTTCAGTTTCTTCATAATTTTATTTCTACTTAAATGACATTTAGAATTATCAATTCTCCCCATAGCCAAGTTTAAGAGATTCTTCTGATTACAAAAATGACATATTTGTATTACTTTTCTTAAAATCCACAAAAGTACAAAGATAGTAAAAATTACCATAAATTCCACTACCCAAAGACAGCCACTGTTAACATTTTGCTGAGCAATCTTCCAGACTTGTATGTATTCATAAAGTGGTGTATACAATATCCTCCATGTTTTTATTCACAAACAGGTGTTACATAGAAAGTTACATTAATAGGCTAATACACATGCCACTTTGCAGCTAGTATTTTCCCCATTCAAATGGTTATGTATACCTCTCAAAGACGACTATGGATACACTGCACTATTTTACTGACTGTAGAGTTTTGTGCTGAACTAAAACACCACATTTTAACCAATGCCCCACTGATGAGCACTGAAATAATCTCATTATCCATCATTATCAGTGCTGCAAAATTGTTATGAAAAAAATCTACGCATATATAGCTTAGCAAAGTTTTGCAACTGCACCTTTGCCAGGACTGCAGAAGGGGTAGTACTCACATTTAAAATTTTGATTAGTATAATAAAGACCTACTGCCCTCTGAATACATTGAATCAAATGATGTTCCCATTTCCATTTACAAGAAGAATTATTTTCTCACACGCTGCGAACATCGGGTTTTGTCAGTCTTTGCCAATAGGAAAATGTTCCTCCTCCCAAGTTTTGTTTTTTTGTTTTTTGTTTTTTTGCATTTTCTTTATTACTAGCAAAGCTGAATCTGTTTTCCTACATTTGTATTTCTTTTGGGAACTGAGTGAGTCTTCTGCTAACTTTCTACTGAGTACACTTAATTTTTTTCCTATATATCTTACTTACAGTGCCCTGTTAAAACTAAAGAATCCTTCAAGGACTAAGACCACTCACCACTCCTTTCAACATCATGCTGGAACTCCTCGCTAATGCAATCAGACACGAAAAGGAAACAAAAGGTATACAGATTAGAAAGAAAAACAGAAAACTGTCTTTGTTCACATATGACATGATCATTTATGCAGAAAATCAGAAAAAAAAAAAGACAAAAACCCTTCTGGAACAATAAGTGATTATAGCAAGGTTAATACACAAAGTCAATTGCTTTCCTATATGCGATCAATGAACAAGCGAAATTTAAAATTAAAAACACAATTCCATTTACGTTACTACTCCCCAAAATGAAAAACTGAGGCATAAATATGTACAAGATCTGTAACTGGAAAATTACAAAACCTGGATGAACCAAATAAAACAACTAAGTAAACGGAGAAATATTCCATGTTCATGGACAATTCAATGTTGTCAAAATGTCAATTCTTCAGAAATTCATCTATAAATTCAATGGAATCCCAAACAAAATCCTAGCAAGTTATCTTGGGGATACTGACAAACTGATTCTAAAGTTTACATGGAGAGGCAAAAGGCCTAGAATAGCTAACTTGATATTGAGGGAGAAGGTCAAAGTCAGAGGACTGACACTACCCAACTTCTAGACTTACTATGAAGTTATAGTAATTTAGACAGTATGATACTGATGAAAAGAATAGACAAAGAGATCAATGGAACAGAATGGAGAGCCCAGAAATAGAGCCACAGAAATATAGTTATCTGCTCTTTGACAACAGAGCAAAGATATTCTGGAGCACAAAGACAGTCTCTTCAACAAATAGTGTTGGAACAACTGAACATCTTCATGCAAAAATGAATCTAGACAAAGACTTTATATCCTTCACAAAAATTAACTCAAAACGGATTACAGACCAAAACATAAAAGACAAAACTATAAAACTCCTAGAAGAAAATATAGGAAAAAATGCAGGTGACCTTGGGTATGGTGATGACTTTTTAGATACAACACAAAAGGCAAAATCCATGAAAAAAAAAATAAGCTGGACTTCATTAAATTTAAAAACATCTGCTCTACAAAACACAATGTCATGAGAATGAGAAGACAGCCACGAACTGGGAGAAAATATATGCAAAAGAGACATCTTATAAAGGCCTATTATCCAAAATATATAAAGAACTCTTAAGAGTCAACTATAAGGAAACAAACAACTCAATTAAAAATTGAGCCTAAGACCTTAACAGACACTTCACCACAGAAGGTATACAGACAGCAAAAAGCATATGAAAAGATGTCATCAGGAAAATGTAAAGTAAAACAACAATGAAATACCACTACAGACTTATTAGAATGGCTAAAATCCAGAACACTGACAACATCAAATGTTGGTTGATAGTATGGAGCAACAGGAATTCTCATTCATTGCTTCATTGCTCATGGGAATATAAAATGGTACACTTTGGAATATAGTTTTGTGGCTTCTTACAAAACTAAACATACTTTTATCCATATGATCCTGCAAACACACTCCTTAGACATTTACCCAAAGGAATTGAAACATGTCTACACAAAAAACTGCAGATGTTTGTAGCAGCTTTACTCATGACACCCAAATTTGGAAGCAACTAACAGACGTCCTTCAGTAGGTGAATGGATACACTGTAATACAACCAGATAATGAAACAGTATTCAGTGCTAAAAAGAAATGAGTTACCAAATCATGGAAAAAACATGGAGGAATTTTAAATGCCTATTACATAGTGAAAGAAGCCAATGTGAAAAGGCTAAAGACGATATGAATCCAATTATAGGACATTCTGGAGAAGGCAAAACTATGGAGAGTATAAAGATCAGTGGTTGTTGGGAACTGGGGAGATAAAGATAATTATGTGGAGCACAGAGGATTTTTAGGGCAGTACAAGTTCCCTGTATGATACTATAATAATGGATACATGTCATTATGCATTTGTCCAAGCTCACAGACTGTACAACACCAAGAGTGACCCCTAATGTATAGTTTGGAATTTGCATGATTATGATATACTAATGTAGGTTCATCAATTGTAACAAATGTACCACTTTGGTGGGGGGATGTTGATAATGGGGGAGGCTATGTTATGTGTGGGGACAGGAGATACAGGAGAAATCTCTGTACATTCCTCTTAATTTTGCTGTGAACATAAAATTGCTCTTAAAAAACAAAGTCTTTTTTGAAAATTTGCTTTCTAGAATAACGTCATTGTTTTTCAAAAAATAGGTTCACTATCAAGAATTCAAGCAAAAAGTAAAATGAACTAAAAAAAAAAAAATTCCACCATCCACCCTTCCATACATGACTAGAGTGAGAGCTCTTTGTAAATCAAGCACATTCTTTTAGTCACTAAAATTCCTTTATTCACTAAAGTGGAAGAAAAAGGTTTATTCCTAAATTTTAAAATATAGGTAAAATATGTTTCTTTATGAAATTTTTTCCTGCTAAGCTGCACATTAATCACATTTTAACAAATTAAATGGTCCAACAGGCCCAATATACTTTCAGTAATAGTTTGGCTTTATCTCTAACCATATTTTAAATAGAAGTAATTTAGACATTTTAAAAATTGAGTGTTTTTTCTCTAACTTATCCAAATAATCACTGGTGTAGGAGCAAATGCTGCTCAAAGGAATAATGTTCAGTCAAGAAAGACTGCAACTTAAGGAAATCCTAAAGATCAATCCTTTTGTAAGAAAGTCGGAGTACAGTGAGAAAACCAACAGATTAAAAGTTGGAAGAACCAAGTTTAAAACTCTAACTTCTCCACTTTCTAACTGTGTAATCTCAGAGAAAACACTCGATCTTTCTGAGTCTTAACCATCAAATCTTTAAAATGTTGAAGATGAATTAAATTACCGATAAGGTCCCTTTCAAGCATTAATACTCTGATTCCATTCTCAAAGAAGATCTAGAGTAATTAAGTATGGAGACCAGGGATTAGGAGCAATCAAAAACCTGATAAAAACTGATATATAAGGTACTATTTCTGCATACCTTGGAAGAACAGTAAAATACAGCAATAAGGTAATAATAAGGCAGAATACAATAAACAGTGGTCTACAAGCAGGGTCATGAATACATACCCTGGGGAGCACACAGGCCTGGAGAGTTTCAGGGGAACTGATTTCTAGGTTCTCAATTTTCACATGTACAATTTTCTAGAACCATTCTGCTGACACATGTCAGTTTTCATCTACCTCCTCTCCCCGTCTGCTGTAGATAACTCTCAACACTTCCTGAAACCTACTGCGGAGCTAGGGTCTAACGACAGCTGAGGAGCCAAAAAGAGAGTTTAAAATATTCATGCTGAGAAAATTAACTGCTCTCCAGATTGGGTATCTGGGGGGGAAAAAAATTCTTTTTTTCAAGTCAAGAGGTCACTAATTCTTACTTTCATGAAAATGTAAGGAGAATCAAATTCAGCTGCTACTTGAGAAAGCATTAAAAATATTTTTGATTATGGATTATTTTGCTGTCAGCTCAAAAGAATGAGTGATAATGTTAAAATAAATGGCACTTTTTATTACCATCTACTACACTTGTGAATGAGACTTCTCAATTCTTTCACTATTAAAGTAAAACTAGAAGAGAATCAATGTAGAACCCTATCTTCTAATACTATTTATAAATGGATAAAATATAAATATTTTATAATTTAAAGTAAATAAAATGCATTTCCAATAGAATTTTAGTATTTAATACTTACTAAATCTTGTAACTCATGTGCTGTTTTAATTGCCTACTGGCTATCGTATTGATAACTCAATCTAAAATAAATGTGATGTAGCCTTACATCACAGGAAATTTTAAATGTTTTAAGTTATAATGGTTTTTGCATAGAACTATGAAGAACTGGGTGACACTGCTAAAATAAAGCACTTTATATTCCCATCTACTAAATTTGTGAGTGAATTTATTTTTGTTATAGGTAAATATGATAGACTGATAAAATGCTTTCAAGTATTAAAGAATACATTAGGATAAGAATACGTAGAGAACAGTTAAACAGAAATGGGTTCAAAAAGACAAATAAGGAATGATACAATTCTGACTGAGCTTGTTCACATTTTATTATAACGGATGATGGGGGATATCAAAGTGTTAAAATTCCCCTGGATATATTTAAATCTGTGATTTAAGTAATATATTAAAATTTACATCATTTACAAATACTGAAACTTAAGAGGAAAAATTCTAGATGTGTAAGAAGGTATATATAGTTTTTTTTTCCCCAAGTTTTTTGAAGGGATATATGAAAAAAAAGTCTGAAAACCCTTGTAGTTGAAGTCAGAATATATCACCACCCTCCCCCAACCCTCCACACACATGCAGGAGAGAAGAAAAACAAAACCTGCCTCTTCTTCCTTTTGTATTTTTTGTTACTAGCTTCATGATTTACCTGGTTTCCCAAATTAAGAAGGTGGAAATTGAAGGGGGGGGGTATTTTTGTTTTTGTTTTGTTTTAACCTCTCAAATCAAATCAGGAACTTCTAGGACCCAACTCCTGACTTTCTGTCTCTGTTGCTTCCACCACTGCCTTTGTTCAAGATCTCTTATAGGGCTGTCGTCTTTAAAATAATAACTATACTTAAATTACTTTCCAACATCTCCCAAGGAAACTACTTCATAATTATCAGAGCTATACAAAAATACCTGTCATGCATATGACTGAGTTACCCAAATAATTAGAGAATCATGAAGTTGGAAGGAACTAGAAGAGTCAAAATCCTTGACAAGATCCTTGTCCAAGTATCTTTTATGAATTTATAATCTCATGAGGCAGCCTAGTTCCTCTCTGGACATCTCTGTCAGAGATCTGGGCCAAAATACAGCTTGTTTGACTTTTTCTAGGATTACTGTAGTTAAAAAGAAGATCCACGTTAAAAGAACACCGGTAAAATTACACAAAATTCTAAACAAAAAGTTAAAAATTACTTATACTTTCACCATCCAGAATTAGCTTCAGTTAGCATTTTGGGATACATCTGGCTTCTTTTTCCTTCTGCAAGCATGTATGGTGTGTGGATATGTATATATTCTGTGATTTACTTTTAAACAAAATTGAGATAAAAATCAGTAGATATCCAGAGGTTTTTTGGTTTGTTCTTTTACTCAATGTTGTTAAAGGAATTCTTCATGCAATTAAATATTCTTCAAATTCTTCGAAGTATTTTAGTGGGTACATAATACAGAAATATTAAGAAATACTAAAATTTCTTTAGCCGTTTGTAAACCATTTATATTAGATATACTTTAAATTCTTCAAAGCATTTTAGTGGCCACACATTATAAAACTAAATACTATATACTCAAAACAAGAAATACTATAATATGTTTAAACATCTGTAAATTATTTGTTGTTGTAAATTTTTCACAGTGATAAATACATGTTGAATATCCTTAAGATTAATCTTTCTCTACATTTCCAGTTATTTGCTCAGCATAGATTCCCAAAAGTAAATTATCAGGCAAAAGTATTAGTTTCCTAAGTATTAATTTTTTAATTCAATTGCCAAATTACTTTTCAGAAAACTTACAACAATTTAGACCCTACTAGCAGTGCGTAAGTATGCTCTTCAGGCACTACTATAACCTTACTTGTTTAAAATTTATCAATCTGAGAGCAAAAATCAGTATCATTCTTTTAACATGCACTTCTTTTATTACTAGGCTGGTTAAACACAAGGTCTCCCTTTCTATTTCTATTGTTTTTACCTAGTGGTCCTTATCTACCCTGAGGCAACATCCTTCTCCCATGCAGTGAGAGGAAGAGAACACACGGGCTTTAGGGTCAGAATGACCCAGAGTTACTCCACTCCCTACTTGGGTTACCTCGGACAAGTAACAACTTTAAATTTGCATCTTCTCCCGTGTATTAGCGGCTGACCCCACAGCAGGAACAGGATATAGCAACTGAGAACATGCAGCCAAACAAAACCTAAATTAACCCTCTTCCCCTTCCTCTCCTGCTCATGGCAATCCTTCAAATACTGAAAGACAGCAATGCTCCATCATCTTTCCCCAACCACTCCCCCTACCCTCCATTCACACCTCCTGGCCCAAATCGTGAATCTTTTATTCTCCAGACTGAATGTCTCCAATGTCTTCAGTCACAGATCACACAATATGGCTTCAAATTACCTCACCATCCTGGTCATTGTCTTTAGGGTACGATTTAGCTTAATCATGTCCTCCTAGAATGTGGCATCTAGAACAAAATACTCCAGATAGGATTTGAAAAGACCAGAGTGAAGGCTATCACCTCAACTAATCACCTCAAATCATCAAATCTGTTTTCCTTATCTAGATCCATGAGCCAACAAAATCTATAATCCATACACCTAAAAGCCTAACTATATTCCACTCACCTTCTCCAGTGAGGCAGGCCAGTCTGAAAGTAAGGGTGTGGAATGTGACAGGCTCTTCTCCAAGATCTTGCCCGATGCCTCAGGCAACTGATTTAATGTCTCCAAGCTCAGTTGACTTACTCTCTGGTAAAAATGGGAGCACTATCAATTATCTCATAAAGTAAAGGTTAAAAACATCAACTACAGTATCTGGCAGGTAGGAGGTACTCAAAAGTGGAAACAACTATAATTAATACTGAAGCAAAACTACTGATCTTTATTCAGCACTGTTTGCCAAGTACTTTACACGGTCCTGAACTAGAGCTGGTCTACTCAAAACTCCAAGAAACAGACTAGGCTTTACAGAAATTTAATTATTCAACTAACAATTTATTTTCTTTCTCAAATTATGCCCTGCCTTTGTCCTCTCCTTCTCCTTCTAGCCATCATCTTCAGAAAATGAAGAGCCACCTCTACCAGCAGGTGGAGGCATGGAGCAGTAGTCCAAAATTCCTGCTCAAAATTGTACTGTATATCACAGGGAATATTCAATTTCTTATAGTAACATGTAATGGAAAAGAATCTGAAGAGAAAATACGTATGTATGTAGAACTGAATCACTCTGCTGTACACCTGAAACTAACACTGTAAATCAATCACACTTCAATGAAAAAATTGTTTTTAATTATAAGCAGGAGTTACCCTGATGTCAACCACAAGATCCCTTCAAAAGGTTTCCTGCCAGCAGGCAAAATGAAGCCCAACCCGCAAACTGAGAAGGCTCACCTCCAAATGCAGTTTCTGCTCCTTTCCTCACACACTGATCACATGAGCACTTACACCTAAATGCAACCATGCAAAAGTATCATTTATCTGTGAATAAACTACTGAAAGGCACATTTGGCAACTGTGTACAAACTTAACAAAGGCTATGCCACTTTCAGCCAAGAACAGGCCACTTAAATGTGAAAGAGAATAAACACTCAATTTTCTCTCAATTCAAATTAATCGTAAAACATGAGCATTTTGTTATCAGAATAAAAAAGTTCTGATCTGTTCTTAAATTAGAAGATTAAAAGTTAATTGTTGACGTTTTCTGGAGTGGCCAAAGGGAATATAAGAATGTCCAGGTCTGAAAAGTCAAGACTTCTAACAAAATTATAGAAATTTTACATAAACACAAATAAATGTGATACACACACAGTCTTTAGTACAGAAAAATAAAAATTAAATTCCTTAAGAAGATCTGCATGCAATGAGGGGTCTTTACCATCTAAATTTCCTAGATGTCTTTATGACTACTAATGATCCCAGACAAAAACTGAGTTAAACTAAGCTTTGTCCACTTCCCTTTCTTCAGCTCTCCTCTTCCCAAACTTGTCTCTATACCATCCCCAGTAAAAAAGCCAATTCTCTAAAACTGCTTGGATCCTTTTGAAAAGAAAAAAAAAAGGGGGAATGGAGGGAGTGAGGGAGGGAAAGGGAAACGAAGAATTGAAATTCACACTGTTGTTAGTATTAGCAGAAGTCTCATGAAATCGCCTTAGAGTGAATGGATGGTACCAACCTCTCCCTCTTTCCAACCAAAGTGAGCTCCCTAATCTTCCTAACTCCTGTAAAGAGCTTAATATTTTACCTCTTGCAGGACCTTTGTGTTTAAAAAAGAATTTCTGAGTAGACAGTATGTACAACTGATGGAACTCTAGGCACAGCAACAAAGCAGCAAAATCTGGGCATAGGTCTAAAACTTCTCAAATCACATGCCACGGGCTAATGCATTCCTGATGACAACTTATAAACCAGTAATTTGAACATCCTACTCCTCAATCAGAACTACAGCCCAAATACGCTATAAATTTACATTAATATTATGTTTGAGCATATATTTGAAGTATAATATAAATATGTACTTGTTCAGATGTAAAAGCCGAAACATGGCAGTACTGCATTTAAACCAAAGAATGAAGCACTTCGGAAAACAGAAAAAATGAAACTAAGGTCCCAAGAAAACAAGTGTCTTGAGAGTGGGCAGGGAGGACAGTCTCGGGAACAGGCCCACTCCGGTCCACAACTGTTCACACCACCCGCTGCACTGGCTTTGGCACCCAGGTTTGTGAAGAGGCAACTACTAGAGTAACAACATTTGGAATAATGCACATTTACAAGCTGATGTTAGATATAAAGAGCCCTCATAAGCGAGCACACGATATGCAAATGAAATGTCACAAAAGAGGAAACACAAACGCACAAAAGAGGAAACACAAATGCACAAAAAATACTTCAGAAAGTGTTCACTCTTGTTTACTGTCAAGTGAAAACAAACTCAGTGTATCACAGCACATCTATGAAAGTAGTAAAACACTTATATAAATGTTTATAAAATATCTATAAAATGTTTATTTAACATAGTATTTATTCTGATTTAATACTGTAAGAATGGAGATGGAAGAGTTATGATCATTCATCTTGGTACTGTAAAAGAACAGAAAATTCTAGAAAGTCACAAAGTGTTTCTACTTCTTGACCCAATCTAGGGATTCTACTCTAAAGGCCTCATCAAATTTGCATGAAGGTATTCAATACAGTTTTGCAGACAACAGCAAAAATCTGAAAGGAGCTCTGATGTTCAGCACCTGGAGCATGTGCTACTGACAGGCCAACATGGTATCACTACTAGTGACCATTAAGTACAACCATACACCTGTTCTGCCAGTACAGTACCCACCAGCCATATGTAGCTATTTAAATAAAACTGAATTTAAAATTCCTCAGTCAAAACTAGCCACATTTCAAGTGCTCACTTAGCTGCACAGGACTAGTGACTACTACGTCAGACACTGTGGAGAACATTCCCATCATCACAGAAAGTTCTATCGAGGGTTGATCTACATGGCTACCTGCGCCATCCTCTCTCCGTCTCCCACTACATGCACCCATTTACCTAGAAACATCTATTCAACCTCAGGCCTTGGCCTAAGGTTCAACTACTACGTGAGACTTTCCCTGATTTACCCAGGGAAAATCAGGTACACCTTCTCGCAGTCTCATTACACCTTGGTAACGCCAATAAAAATTACATCACATGTAATCATACCATTCCCCCCACCACAATCCTGTAAGCTTCCTGAAGGGGGAACCAACTTGTATCCAAGGGGCCTTGAACTGTTCCGGCACATACAGGACCTTAATAGTTTGTCACATACTAAGAACACTGCTAAAGACAACAGACATGCACACTACCACAGTTAAAAATGTTTATGTATAAGGAAAGCAACCCATCAAAGAAACACTTGGTTAGGTTGGCAGGCTCACAAGTGACTTTTTTTTACATTTTCTCAGTACCTACTACAAGGAGCCTCATTCACAGAAGGTGTTCAGTAAATATTTGTGGAATAGTTTCTGAATTTAAAAAAAAAAAAGACACCAAGAATGAACCCTAATGTAAACTATGGACTCTGGGTGATAATGATGTGTCAACACAGGTTCAGCAATTGTAACAAATGTACTGCTCAGGTTGGGGATACTGATGATGGGGAAGGTTACGCATGTACGGGGTCAGGGGGTATATGGGAAATCTCTGCACATTCTACTCAGTGGTGCTGTGAACCTAAAACTGCTCTAAAAAAAATTAAATCTATTTTGAAAAAATATATATAGATGCTAAATTAGAAATCAAATTTAGCTCGTTATTAAAAGCATATGTTTACATGTTAGATCCCAACATTTTGTTCAATAATAATGCATATCATGCATTTATGATAAATCTTAAAAATTAAACCTCAAATTTCTAACCCAGGTAAGATTTGTTTCCAATGTAGAGAAAATCCGACTAAAATAATCCCAGGTGCACTGCTTTGTTGTGCCATCCGAACACTAACTCAACTTTCACGCTTAATTAGCACCTATCTATGCAAAGCATAAAGTGAACAAGATAAGTTCTGTTCTCACAGTGTTTTCTTCCAAATAAGAACTGTATTCTGCAAGATAAATGTTTCAACTCAGTAATCAACAACAGATATCCCCAAATGGCAAAAACACTCTTCTTTTATTATCCTTATTTTAAAAATAATTTTAAAAATCCATATTAACCATTTGAGAAAGTAGTACATGACTTGGTTTAAAACAAAAAAATTAATGCCTCATTTACTTGGCATCCTTGAGAAAGCTGGTGTTCCACATAAATGAATTTTCCAGATAACTGATGCTTGTCCATTTAAGCACCAACACTTAAACTGGCCTGGAGATCTTTTTTTTTTTTTTAGTACAAATCTTCTAACTTTTAAAAAACAGACTCTATTAAACATTATTTTGACTAATGTCAAAAACATTACTGTGTTGTACTCAAGCCCCTAAACTGTATGTCTTTTTGAAAGCTGCCAGCTTTGAAGAGCGTTTCTTTTGATCCCAGGCTTTTGGTGTATCAGCTGTCAACTTTTGCTGCTATCAGTATGAACCTGACTCTAGCAGTCTCCCATCCCCCTTCAAATTTACTGCTACTTGGAAAACAAGTTTGTCAGACTTTTGCCTAAAACATACAGGCTCTGAGAGGATCTCCCAATCTATTTTGGTTGCTCAGAGTCTTCTGCTTATTTCCTGAATCTGCTAAAGTCTGCAGTTACAAATTCCAAACCAAGTTTTGGATAAATGAGTTACTGCTGTACCTCAATGAAAGTCCTTACCTTTATTTCCTATCTTAAGCCAATGCTCAGTCAAAGATAACTTCATTACCTATTCACTCACTCAACAAATACATATTAAGTACCTACTATGAGCTGGGCTCCAATATTATGATGAAATAAAAAACTGAAAAGATTGCTAGTTTTGAACATACTTTAAAATAGAAAAACTCTAATAAAAATAACTTCTACTTCATGCTTAAAGAAAAAAAGAAAGAAAAAGAAAAATGAGGGTTTTTTAAGTCTTTTAAATGAAACTAGAAGACCACCTGAACTATTTATAATTCCTGTAGATTTAGACTTAGGAACTGATAATTCAAGGGCAAAGAAAGCTTTTGATTTAACCAAATATTTATTTTACAGAGCTCTGAATAAGTTTCCAAGATTTTCTACCTCTTTTTTGTCTATTACAAATTTCCATTTGGCCCTAAAGAAATCACTATCAACATGTATGTCAGTACTAAATGATAAGCAAAGTCTTGATAATGATAAATACACCCATTCAGCATCATGGTAAGTTTACCATCATTTTAATGCTGAGCATCACTGATTTGAAAAAAAGTGTTAATTTAGGAAAATTCCTGCTCAAATTTTCAGAAGTTCCTATATACTTCACTTTGGGATACAAAATTTTTTTTAAGTTTTAAGAGTTAGTAAACTATGGTGTGACTCTACAATATTTGCTTTATCTGCTACAATCTTATTTTTTAAATTCCATTACCCATTTAATGGTCTCTGTGGATTAATTAAGACATCAGGTAAAACCCCTGGCATCAGCCTTACTTGTTCTAATTCCCTTGGAATCTCCCAACTCGTTCATTTTCTCCTCGGGGAGCACAAGTAACCTTATTCATGTTTTATAATTTTACAAATGACTAGCGATTGCCTTTAATATTGAGAAAGAGTCAGAAATGGGTATTAGTCATGTGCTGCTGATATGAGAAAGTAAAATAATATTGAGAAATGAAAAAAGTTACTACCATTAAAAACCTTTTCAGCAGTGCATTAGTATCTCTTCAACATTAATTCTGGAACCTGAAAATGTTTCAAGCAGTACTATAAAGACAGATCACTGACCTAACTTTCAAAATAACTATGCAGTATTATTTTTAAATGCCACTTAATATTATAATAATGTTTACAAGTTGGCTCTGACCTTATTAGCATACCACCTTGTCCTGTGAAAGAAGTCTGATTTTAAATAAAAACAACTCAGAGAAACCCAAATACAGGCTTTTGCTCTCTCTCTACAATGTAGGCGAAGCAGCAAATGACAAATACTTACTGGACACACCTGTTACAAGAAAAATCTCTACCAGGTGCCATCTACAACAGCAGTTTAAAAAAAAACAGATCGGGCTCAAGATATTTACAATATTATTGGAGAGAAGAAATATACTCCCATAAAAATGCTAATATTAATCAACAGGAAAAATAAATATATTTGATATTAAAAGGGATCATGAACATGTAACGTTCTGGCGGCAGAAATGGAGGGCACTCAGTTCAAATGCAAACAAAACAAAATTCTTTTCGCCTATTTAAAATCTGGCAATCAACATCAGCCAGAGCTAAGACGCTGGGCCAACAGCATCACCACAGAAAAAAACTCGAAATTCTCAGGAGCAACTGGTATTGGACCATTCAAAACAAAGTCTTCCTGTGAGTGCTCCATCAGTAGTTTTTCTCTTAAAATCTGTTTATCAAATTAAAAACAAAACAGATTCCTGGCTATCAACTTTACGGAAACCGAAGCTTCAAGGAAGCATTCTCGATACTTGATTGTTTGATACCACTCAGGGTCCATCCACACAATCGAAGGAGTCGGGGACTAGAGCAACCGAGAACTGGCCTATTGTTCGGAGAACCGCAAGACCAACCGAGCACCACGGGGCGCGCGGGAGCTGGGGAAGGCGAGGCTCGAACCCCGCACAGGTGTGCGTGCGTGTGTGCATGCGGGGCGCGGGGGAGACAGGTGTGCCCAGGGCCACAACTGAGGAAAAGAGGCCCAACTTCTAGACTGAGACGTCGAGAAAGGGAGGAAGACAGAGTCATTCCTGAATCTTTAGCCGCTGAGCACGGAGAGGGGCGGGCCTGAGGAGAGTCTTAAGGACTCCCAGAACCCACCCGTGTCTGGGCTTGGGGAGGCCGGGGGTCTGAAGGTGTACCGCCCCAACGGTAAAAGAAAAGGCTCTCAAAAGGCCAGCCTAGAAATCTCCAAACAATGGGCAATGCTGGGTCTGGGGTGAAAGGCGGGGGTGGGGGGTGTTGTCGAGGAGCTGAAGCGCGGCGGGAGGGAAACAAAAGAGAAAAGCCCCCAAGTGTGGGTCCCCAGAGGCGGCGTTTACCTGTGAGAGCTGCCGGGGATTGGGGCAGCCGAAGAGCGCGGAGCTGGAGCTGAAGCTGATGGCCCCTCGGCGGCTGAGGACGTGCTGGGGGACCGGCCTGTCCAGGGGCAGCACCGGCAGCTGGTAACATACTTCCATTGAATAAGCCCGCCCTGCCCCCGCGCGGCGCCCGCCCTGCCGCGGCCGCCGGCCCCTGCGTTGGTAAGGGGCCGCGGCTCGGGGGCGCCAGGCCGAGGCGGGGGCAGGGCGGGCGAGCGGCGACCCCGGGCCGGGAAGCCGCGCTCACGCCTCCCCCACCCCCAACACTCCGGTCGGGCAGCCGGCGGGAAGGCGCTGCGGCGGCCGCCGCGACAGTTACGAGGACCACCGCGCGCCCGGCTTCGGGGTGCAAGCGGGGGCAGCACAGGCAAAGTAGGATGGGGGAGTCGGGCGCCCCAAGACTCTTCGGCCGAGAGGAGAGGATCCGGGAGGAGCGGAACAAGGACAGAGTAAAGCGGTGCAAGAAAAAACGCTGGAGGCACGGCGAGACCCAAAGCACGCGGGGCTCGGGTGCAGCCACCAGCTCCGGCCGCCGCCGCCGCCGCCGCCGCGGTCCTGCCCCTCCCCTCCCCCGGAGCCTGACTTCACTCCGCCGCCGGCGCGAGCCCGGCGTAATTCACACTTTGCAGCCGCGGACCCTGCGCCAACCACGGCCGCCGCCACCGTGACGTCACGACGCCGCGCCGCAGGCCCCGCGCCTCGCGCCGCCGCAGCGCCCAGGGAGACCCGCTAGCGGCCAAGGGGGCGAGTCGCCCTCCTCCTGTGCGGCACCCTGGAGCTCTGTCACCGTCCCCCTCCCGCCACACTCTGTCCTCCTTCCCTTCCAATCCTCATCTTGCAGCACCCCCAGCTCTCCACCTCTCTGCCCCCGACCCGAGGCGCGTGCGCATGAGGCCCCACCGTTTGGGGACATTCCCCTTATCGCTAAACTCTGGCTTTGCGGCGCGCGGAGGGAGGGTGGTGGGGTAAGCCTACGCAAGAGGCGCGATTCCGGCCTTTCCACCCCAGAAACCCGAAGCACTCGGCCCACTCGCAGCGCTTAGCCCTGACCGCGGGGTCACCGCTGTGTTTCCCTCCTGAATTCCCATTCTTGGGCTTCGCTCGGAACCGCTGCGGCAGTGACGTCAGCGGGCCGCGCGGGCACCGTCTTCCCCGCTACGTCACTGCCAGCCCCTTGGCGGGGTCGGGCTCCGGCGCTCCCCTGACAGGTGCGGGACCCGGGGCTGTCCCACGCAGAGGGGCCAAGAGCGGAGCCAAGAATGCGGGCTTGAGGAGGGGGCGAGGGGTTGGAGGGAAAACACCGAGACTGAGAAGAAGTGAGAGTATGCACTGGAAAAAATGAGAAAGAAAGGATGAAAATGAGAAGACAAAGAGGGGAAGGAGACTGCATGCCCTTTTACCAAAAATGTTTTTGTTTTCTTGGCTTTCATTTCTAGAAGACAGGGGAAAGTAAAGAACCCTTGACCTGGTTTGTAAACTGGATATGTAATTTGCAGGTTCATTTGTCACATTTCTCCCGAAACTGTCAAAGCTTTTCAGCTGCAACCCTTTGTTTCAAACGCATCCCAGCCTCTGGGACGTCAGCCTGAACAAGCTTTCCCCTGCTGGCGAAATTGCTAATCTGGCTCTGATCTCCGGGTACCTACCCTTCTTCCACTTATGTGTTAGGACCAGCCACTGGCAAGGTGACAGGTCCTTGAGAGCTCTGCATAGCAAGTAACGGATGAGATCAGGTATATGTTCATGATCCCTTAAATCAACGGAAGTCTGCAAGACCTTTTATCATCTTTCCACGGTACCTGTTTCTTTTATATCACTTAAAACTTTCTATCTCTTAGTGGTTATTTTTCTACTTGTTTGCTCCACTATTAAAAGAATATAACTTGCATTGTGGTTTCATGGATTTTTGTCTTCACCAGATGGTAAGCTCCCCTTAAGCGCCAGTGAACCAACCCATCTCTGAAACCCTAAATGCTACCACAACATCTAGTAGATGTATTGAGCATCCTCTGTATGCTTGGGATTAAGCTGAGCACTTTCTCCTATTTACCTCTGACAAAAACCCCATAAGGTAACAGTTTCTAAATGGAAACTAGGCTCAGGGAAACATAATGTAATAGAAAAGAACAAATCTGACTCCATATTAGATCTGTTCCTTTGGCTTTAACCCTGTGCTCTGTTTCCTAGGCTTAGTCTTCCTGGTTCTGCACCTTTTATAAAACAGTGTTGCCTATAGCCTGAAATAGATAGGACAGCCTATTCTCAAGGCTCTAAAGTTAAAGGATATTAACGCTTTCTCATTCACATAAAGATAACAAGTTGCAGAATAGACAATTACATTTGTTTTGTTGGAGGTTTACAGGAACACCATGATCCACCATGTGGACAGCTGCAAGAACGAAGGAGTCCAAGAACAAAGAATTCCTACACCAAGAAGTTTGCAAAACCCCCTCCCCTTTTTAGTATAAAAGGAGCCTGAATTCTGACTAGGGGAAGATGGTTCTCCAGGACATCAGTCTGCCATCTTCTTGGTGGGCCACCTTTCTGAATAAAGTTGTTATTTCTTGCCCCAACACCTCATCTCCTGATTTACTGGCCTATCCTGAGGCGAGCAGAACGAGTCTGGACTCAGTAACAATGACTTGCCTTAGATCTTCCACATATATATGGCAGAACTAACTTCAAATAATATTGGAATTTTGTGTTCATCTAAACACCCAGAAGGCAGAATTGGTGTTATATCAGACAGTGTATTTCAGGTAACTGTATCATATTTAATACCATCTAAGAGACTCAGTTCGATTAAATCATTTAATAAGACTCAGAGCACTAATGTGTCTCCCGTCTGCAAAGAGGGGAGCTAACATTTACTACACACTCACTGTGAACAATGATAGGTATTCTACATACAATGTTTAAATTAACCCTACACAACAGCCATATAAGTAAAAATTTGATCCCAATTCTACAATTCTGCAAATAGGGAATCAGTTTCCAAGACCATAAATCATTTGTGCCACCAAACTCTGTTCTGTATGATTTCAGAACCATACGTTTCCACCACACCATGTGGTATCTCAAGACCAGAACTTCATCTGTTTTCAGTGTTCTTTACTGTTTTGAGGAATGTACTAGGGTTCTTCGAAAAACAAAACAAATTGCAGATATATATATATCTGACTTCCTTTGTGTTCAGTTGATTTTTATGCAGTGACATGTTCAGGTTCCCTTCTCACTGGATATTGTCTTTGTGGTTACAATGGGGACTACAGGTATCATCTAAAATTACATCTCCATACATCCATATATATATATATATATATATATATATATATATATATATATATATGAGTTGTGTTGCACATGTGCCTTGTCCAGGACATAAAGAAGCAGGAGGAGCTGCAGATTCTGCCGCTGCCCCCTGCTAATGAGGTGAGTCAGAAGATCGTGTGCAAAATCACAGTGGTGCTTAGGAACCTGCATGGACCTTTCAAGGGTAATGGCTGGTGCTTCTCTTCCACTTTTTAATTCCTTTGCAAATTTCTACTGTGGCCAACGGTAACCAAAACCATAAAAGGAAGAAAATTCTGGGAAATACAGTTCCAATTTAGCTAAGCTGACAATATAAAACCACCCCAGTCCATCTATTGTCAACTTGACATCTATACATACTGCTCAATTGTATTTAATTTTCAATGAAGATAATAGCAAAATCATGCCTCTGTCCATATGATGCAACTGTCTTTCATACAACCCAAAACAGCTCCCTCCTTTCCCAAAAGAGGATGAAGTCTTCTAGTGATGTTCACAGTATCCCTCGGCTATCTTGTAACTTACATACTAAGATAGTAGTTTATCTACTAGTAACACATCTTAGGGGAATGAGAGAGGAGTGAAATAAAATAATTGGTTAATAAATACACAAATATATTCATTTCAAAATTAGGAAAAAATACTCATAACTATTACAGTCCCTGTATCTGCAACTGGCAACATAATCATAATTACTATTTATAATTACTTTCTTTCTCCCATTATCTGTCTCATACCCCCTTTGAGGTCAGCACACATCTCAGCTGAAAATGGTTCCCACTGTGTAACAACTCAGAATCTGTTTACTAGTCAGGATCAATCACCCCACGCATTGTATAACTATCTGTATGAGTCCCTGCTTTCAATTTTTAAACAGATACATACAGAAGTGGAATTGCTGGATCATATAATTCTCTTGGTGAATTGTCTCTATAATAGTGATATCATATCCTTCTTTGTCTCTTGTAACAGTTTCTGTCCTAAAGACTATTCTGTCTTATATTAATATAGGAACCCCAGCTCCCTGTTGTTTATTATTTCCTTAGGGTATCCTCCCCTACCCTTTCACTTTCAACCTGTGAGTCCTCTTAGATCTAAAGTGAGTGTCTTGTAGATATCATATAGTTGGATCACGTTTTTCAAAGTCTATTCTGTAAATCTATGCCTTTTGTTTGGGAAATTCAATCTATTTACATTTACAGAAATTGTTGATAGGAAGGAACTTACTTTGTCATTTTGTTGTTTTCCATATGTCTTACTTTTTTGTCCATTATTTCCTCTATTACTGACTTCCTTTGTGTTCAACTGATTTTGATGCAGTGACATGTTCAGGTTCCCTTCTCACTGGATATTGTCTTTGTGGTTACAGTGGGGACTACAGGTATCACCTAAAATTATAATAATCTGTTTTGAATTGATACCAACTTAACTGCAATCACATATAAAAACTCTACTCTTTTACAGCTTTCCCCTGACTTTACATCACTGATGTTTCAAGTTACATCTTTATGAATTGCGTACCCATTAACATAAGTTAATACTTATTTTTAAGTATTGGTCCTCTAAATCCTGTAGAAAATGGAAACTGTAGTTAGAAACCAAAATTACAATAACACTGGTTTTTATATTTGCCCATGTATTTATTTGTCTATTAAGATCTTTATATCTTCATATGACTTCAAGTTATTGTCTAGCATTCTTTCATTTCAAATCAAGGGACTGCTTTTAGCATGTCTTGTGGGACAAGACTAGTGAAATGAATTTTCTCAGCTTTCATTGTCTGGGAATGTTTTAATTCCTCCCTAATTTTTGTAGGACAATTTTTCCAAATATAAAGTTTTGGGTTGGCAGATTTTTTTTTTCTTTCACCACCTTAAATCCACCATCTTATTGCCTTTTGGACTTCAAAATTCCTTTTGAGAAAATGACGGATAATCTTATTGAAGGTCTCTTGTATGTGAGGAATCACTTCTCTCCTGCTGCTTTCAAAATTTTCTTTGTCTTTCAACAGTTTGACTATAATATAACTCTGTATGGGTCTCCTTAGGTTTATACTATTGGAGTACCTTGATCTTGGATTTGTGGAAATCACAAGATTTCTGAAAAGTTTTCTGCCATTATTTCTTCAAGTAACCTCTCTGCCTCTTTCTCTCTTTTACTTCAGGGCCTACTATATTGCACCTATTGGCCCACTCGATAGAGTCCTATAATTCCCTTAGACTCTGTTCACTTTTCTTCATTCTTTTTTCCCCACTGCTTCTCAGTCTTGATGATTCCTATCTTGAAGTCTGCTGACTCTTTTATTCTGCCTGCTCAAGTCTGTTCTTGAAAACTTCTAGTGATTTTTTTCAGTTCAGCTATTGTATTTTTCAGTTTCAGAATTTCGATTTAGCTCCATTTTATAATTTCTTCCTCTTTGTTGATATTTTCATTTTGTTTACGTTGTTTTCCTTATTTCCTTTAGTTCTTTGTGTTGTTCCCTACCAATCTGCACATATCTAAAGGCAATTGTTTTGAGGCCTCTCTCAGTTAAGATGCCTGTGTTTCTTCAGGGCTGGTTTCTGCCTCTTTATTTTCTTCCTGTGAATGGGTCGTGTTTTCCTGCTCCTTTGTATGCCTTGTGATTTTT
This sequence comes from Vicugna pacos, assembly GCF_048564905.1. NCBI lineage: Eukaryota > Metazoa > Chordata > Mammalia > Artiodactyla > Camelidae > Vicugna > Vicugna pacos. The sequence continues at coordinate 17,719,251 of NC_133015.1, read as the reverse complement.
TGGTTGATCATTGAATATTCAAAAATAGTCACCTATCCCAGGCTTTGTAGACTGGCTCTGTGCCAGGGAAGTTCTTCACTAATTAGCTGAGTCTTGGTTCTAAGCTTTGAGATCAGCCCAAGGAGAAATCTTAAGGTCCTTCCTGAGTACGCATCTTGCCTGAGTCTGTGTGTGACTTTTTCTTTATTTCCCTGTGTACATGGCTGCTTTTAAATCTCTTAATATCCCCAAATGTCTCTTTTTAGGGTGTCTACCCATAATCTCTTACCCCAGGTATCTGTGGGCCAGTCTTCCTTTAATTTTCCTGAGCAGCACCCACTGTTTCTTCCTGATTGAAATCCAAGTTAGATAAACTTGAGACCTGTCCTTCAGGCAGCCCCAGGCAGGTCAAAATGTTAAAAATAAGGTCTGCTCTGCTCCCTTTGGCTTATAGTTTCTTTCTTTCTTTGTATTGACTTTCCTTGGTTTTGGTGTTAGGGTAATGTTGGTCTCATAAAATGAGTTAGGAAGTAACCCTTACTCTCCTATTTCTAAAAGAGTTTGCATATAAGTGGTATTACTTTTTCCATAAATGTCTGATAGGATTCACCAGCGAAACTACCTGGACCTGGACTTTTCTTTGTGGAAGATTTTAAACTGTTAGCTCAATTTCTTTACTTGATAAAGCGTTTACTGTATAGTAAGCTCTACAGATTCCCCCAAATAGTCCTCAAGGTGTATCATCCCCCAAATGTCAGAAGTGGTGGGATTATGGTTTTTCCTTTTCCTTTAAAATGTTTTCTTGATCAATTCCAACCGCCAATTTTTCTAAGATGAACATATTTTATAACAAAAATTTATTTGTTAAAAACATAAACTATGAGTAAAAATAAATGTTTAAAGTGCAATGATGAATAAAGGGCAATTGAAGGAAATTTTCACCTGAGGGTTGGCTGGTCTAGACTATTTAGTAACTCAATGGACAAGCACCTTCCTTGATGGTACAACAATGAATAACCAGTCAGAGGACATCTAGCTAATCACAGCAGATTACATACATGTATCTATCAATGTTTCTTCATGAAACCCTACTAGATGCCACCGGAAGAAGAAAATAAGGCATAAACCCAGACGGTCAAAGAGAAAAGGAGGGGAAATGAAAACTGACAAGTTCATCTTTTAGATACTGAAGGTGAATAGACAACTTATACATGTCTTAGCAGAACAGAAAGTTAAAACCTAAGCTTACAAGTGGGGGGCACTATATTTGGTCAAGTCCTGCTGCAAAAACCAGAATAATCTCAGAAATTAGAAGCCCCAGCTGTTCTGGAAGGCAAGAATGTTAGTGGGCTGAAAAAGAGAAGGATCAATTGAAGTTCTTTAAAACAAGTCGTTAGATCCCCAAATCTCCTCCCCAACCCTGTGCAGACAGGTAACTCGCTCTCTTTCACTTCAGCAGCAGATTGGAGAGATTCAACTAAACAGGCTCTGGACTTGAGTTCCCATATGGGAAGTGGTGTGCCATATGGAAGGAGTACCCTATGGAAATTGGTGGGATAAATGAGAATCTGTCTACTTGTTGATCACCAAGTTTATATCCTTGAGGCAAGAGGTTGGGAGATTCCTCTTTTAGAAAAGAGAACATATCAAAAGCAAAAGTTTTACAGGTTCTATCAGTTTGAAGTCCTCCAACCGAATAAGTGGGTCCACACATAAATCTAAGGGAAGTCCTACCCATGTACAAGAAGTTACAAACAGCATATCAGTATCTCATTCTTTAATATGAAAGAGCAAACAAATATTACCAGAATTTGAATAAACACCATAAAATGACAGACAACAGAAAAAACAAACAAACAAGAGGAAACAGAAACAATACAGAGACTCTCCCCTCCAAAAAACCGAATAATATCACTAGAGAGATAAGAATTTATAACACACAAGAATAGGATGACATAAAAGAAGAAATACAATAGTTTTTAAAATTAAAAACTTGGTAGTAATAATTAAATATTTAATGGATGCGTTAGAAACTAAAGTTGAAGATATCTTCCCAAAAGTAAAATGAAAAATTAAAGACACAGATAATGTGAGAAAGGATATTAAAATTGGAGTCCCAGTCCAGGGTGTTTAGCATCCAAATAAAAATGATTTCAGAAAAAAAAAGATTTGAGAACTGCAGGGAAGAAATAATTCAAGAAAATTCAGCTGAACTGAACAGCATACATTTCCAGATGGAAACAGCCAAGTTTGTGCATAGAATATTGGCTAGAGAAAAGAACTACACCGAGGTATATTATGACATTTCAGTATAATGGTAACAAAAATAAGAACTTAAAACCTTCCTGGGAGTGAAATAAAAACAGGTCACATAAAAAGAACCATAGATTAGAATGGCAAGGTCCATCTCAACAACAAATAGGAAGCTGGGAGACAGTGATGTACAGCCTTCAAAATTGTGAAGGAATTTTAATTCCTACCTAGGAATCTGTGAACCTGGCCATACTAGCAATTTAGTGTGAGAATAGAATAAAGATATTTTTCAGACATTGAAGAATTCAAGTAGTTAGCTCCCACTACACCTTTTCTAAAGAAGTGATCATTAGAGGTTGTGCTCTAGCAAAGAAGGGAGGAAACCAAAAGGGCAATCTTGGTATCCAGCCAACAGGCGATTCAACACAGGAGAGAAGGAAGGGGAGTCCTCAGAACAATAGACCTCATGCCTCAGCCAAGAGAAGACCTAGAGAGAAACCAGGCCATGTAGGAGCAGGAATATGGGGGCTCTGAGACAGTGAAACTAAGAGATGACCTGAAGAAGCTGAACATAATGAGAAAAGCTCTGGCAGAGTTTTGGAATAAATTTATTATCACTACATAGAATATTAAGAAAATAAAAAGATTCAGTTACTAACACCAAGAAAAAAGGTAAAACAAAATAGATTAATATCATACATTATATGGATTTTCTATAAATAATAGTTACATATTCACAATGATATAAGCACTGAATACTGATTTAGCAAAAATATTGTGTTATAACTATACTGAGGGAGTGGAAGTGGATGAAACTGTGTTTTGTTTGGGTGGTATTAGAAGGCTAAATTTTCAGCTTTCACAGTAGAATAGTGATAGATAATATCTAAAATTGAGATGTGAGTTAATAATATGGAGCTAAATATTACAAGGAATAAGTAAAAACAATGAACATTCTTGCCTCAGCAGAACTGGAACTGGCAGTGTATTGATACGGAACAAGATATTGCTAGGTTTATTACAAACAGTTAGACTACTGAACTCTAAAAACTATGTAAATGTATTATTTTTCTTATTAAAAAATTATAATAATTGCAGTGGATTCAAGTATGTTCCCCAAAAGATATGTTAAAGTCCTAACTTCTAATACTTATGACCTTATTTGTAAATAGGGTCTTTGTGGATGTAATCAAGTTAAGATAAGGTCATATGGAATTAGGGTGTGTCTGATACCCAATAACTAGTGTCTTTATAAACAAAAGCTAAAAGAATTCAGCACCACCAAACCAGCTTTACAACAAATGTTAAAAGAACTTCTCTAGGTAGAAAAGAAAAGGCCACAACTAGAAACAAGAAAAGCAATCGTGAGAGGAGGAGGGTATGAATGCAGGATATCTACAATGTATTTGAAATTAACAGATCAGCAACTTAAAACAATCATGTATATGTATAGACTTCTATACCAAAACCCCACAGTAACCACAAACCAAAAATCCATAATAGATACACATATAAAAAAAGAAAAATGAATCCAAATGTAACTCCATAGTCATCCAATACCAAGAGAACAAAAAAGAGAAAAAAATCTACACAAATAGATCCAAAACAATTAACAAAATGGTAATAAGAACATACATATTGATAATTACCTTAAATATAAATGGATTAAATGCTCCAACCAAAAGATATAGACTGGCTGAATGGATACAAAAACAAGACCCCATATATACACCGCCTACAAGAGACCCACTTCAGAGCTAGAGACACATGCAGACTAAAAGCTAGGGGATATAAAAAGATATTCCATGCAAATGGAAACCAAAAGAAAGCTGGAGTAGCAATACTTCTTTCAGACAAAAGAGACATTAAAATGAAGACTGTTACAAGACACAAAAGACACTACATGATGCTAAAAGGATCAATCCAAGAAAAAGATATAACAATTGTAGATATATATGCACCCAACATAGGAACACCTCAATATATAGGCAACTGTTAAGAGACATAAAAGGAGAAATCAAAAATAACACAATAATAGTAGGGGACCTTAACACCCCATTTACATCAATGGACAGATCATCCAGACAGAAAATCAATAAGGATATAAAGACCATATATAATGCATTAGACCAGATGGATTTAATTGCTATTTATAGAGCATTCCATCTTAAAGCAGCAGAATACACATTCTTATCAAGTTCACATGGAATATTCTCCAGGACAGATCACATGCTTGTCTACAAAGCAAGACTCAGTAAATTTAAGAAAGCTGAAATCCTATCAAGCATCTTTTCTGACCACAATGCTATGAGATTGGAAATCAACTACAAGGAAAAAAATACCTATAAAAACTGCAAACATGTGGAGGGTAAACATATGCCACTAAACAACAAATGGATCACTGAAGAAATCAAAGAAGAAATAAAAAAAATACATAGGGACAAATGAAAATGAAAACATGATGATCCCAAACCTCTGGGACACAGCAGAAGCAGTTCTAAGAGGGAAGTTTATAGCGTTGATACAAGCTTATCTCAGGAAACAAGAAAAATCTCAAATAAACAACCTAACATTACACCTAAAACAACTGGAGAAAGAAGAACAAACAAAACCTACAGTAAGTAGAAGGAGAGAAATCATAAAGATTAAGCAGTAGTAAATGAAATAGAGTCTTAAAAAACAAAGAAAAGATCAATGAAATTAAAAACTGGTTCTTTGAAAAGATAAACAAAATTTATAAACCCTTAGTAAGACTTATCAAAGAAAAAAGGGAGAGGACTCAAATTAATAAAATCAGATATGAAAAAGGAGAAGTTACAACCAACACCACAGAAATACAAGGGATCATAAGAGGCTACTATGAGTAATTATATGCCCCAAAAAAGGACAACCTAGAAGAAATGGACAATTTCTTAGAAAGGCACAATTTACCAAAACTGAATCAAGAGAAATAGAAAATATAAATAGACCAATTACCAGTACTGAAATTGAATCAGTAATTTTAAAACTCCCAACAAACAAAAGTCCAGGTCCAGATGGCTTCACAGGCAAATTCTACCAAACATTTATAGAAGAGTAAACACCTATCTGAAACTATTCCTGCAAAGGAAGGGACACTTCCAAACTCACTCTATGAAACCACCATAACCCTGATACCAACACCAGACAAAAATATCACGCACACAAAAATTACAAGCCAATATCACTTACGAACATAGATGCAAAAATCCCCAACAAAATACTAACAAATCAACTCCATCAATGCATCAAAGGGAGCATATACCATGATCAAGTGGGATTTATCCCAGGGAAGCAAGGATTTTTCAACATCCACAAATCAATCAAAGCAATACACCATATTAACAAATTGAAGAATAAAAACCATATGGTCATCTCGATAGATGCAAAAAAAGTTTTTGATAAAATTCAACATCCATTTATGATAAAAAAAAAACTCTCCAGAAAGTGGGCATAGACAGAACATACCTCAACATAATAAAGCCTGCATATGACAAACCCACAGCTAACATCATACTTAGTGGTGAAAAGCTGAAATCATTTCCTTTAAGATTAGGAACAAGATAAGGATGCCCACTCTCACCACTTTTATTCAACATAGTTTTGGAAGTCCTAGCCATAGCAATCAGAGGAGAAAAAGAAATAAAAGGAATCCAAATTGGAAAAGTAGAAAACCGTCACTGTTCATGGATGACATGAACTATTTTACTATACATAGAAAATCCTAAACATGCTATCAGAAAACACCTATCCTTCTGAAACTAGAGTTCATCAATGAATTTGGTAAAGTTGCAGGATACAAAATTAATATGCAGAAATCAGTTGCATTTCTATACACTAACAATGAAATAGGAAAAAAATTAAGGAAAAAAATCCCATTTACTATTGTATCAAAAAAAAAAAAAGGTACCTAGGAATAAACCTACCTAAAGAGGCAAAGGACTTGTACTCCGAAAACTATAAGACACTGATGAAAGAAACTGAAGATGACATAAACAGATGGAAAGATACACTGTGTTCTTGGATTGGAAAAATCGATATTGTTAAAATGGCCATAGTACTCAAGGCAATATACAGATTTAATGCAACTCTTATCAAATTATCAATAACATTTTTCACAGAACTGGAACAAAAAATGTTAAAATTTGTATAGAAATACAGAAGACCCTGAATCGCCAAAACAATACTCAGAAAGAAAAACAGAGCTGGGGAATCAGGCTCCCTGACTTCAGACTATACTACAAAGCTACAGTAATCAAAACAGTCTGGTACTGGCACAAAAAAAACAGACACATAGATCAATGGAACAGGATAGAAAGTCCAGAAATAAACTGACACACTCATGGCCAATTAATCTATGACAAAGGAGGTAAGACTATACAATGGATAAGATAGTCTCTTCAATAAATGGTGCTGGGAAAACTGGGCAGCTACCTGTAAGAGACTGAAATTAGAACATTATCTAACAGCATATACAAAAATAAACTCAAAATGAATTAAAGACCTAAATGTAAGACCAGATACTATAAAACTCCTAGAGGAAAACCTAGGCAGACACTCATTGACATAAATCACAGCAACGTATTTTTGAACCAGCTCCTAGAGTAATGGCAATGAAAGGAAAAATAAACAAATGGGACCTAATTAAACTTAAACCTTTGCACAGCTAAGGATACCATCAACAAAATGAAAAGACAACTTTCAGAGTGAGAGAAAGCATTTGCAAATGATGTGACTGACAAGGGACTAATTTCCAAAATATACAAACAGCACATACAGCTTAATATTAAAAAAAAAAGCAATCCAATCAAAAAATGGGCAGAAGACCTAAACAGTCTTCTCTCCAAAGAAGACATCCAGATGGCAAACCGGCAAGTGAAAGGATGCTTGACACTGCCAATTATTAAAGAAATGCAAATCAAAACTACAATGAGGTACTACCTCACACCAGTTAGAATGGCCATCATTAAAAAGTCTACAAATAATAAATACTGGAGAGGGTGTACAGAAAAAGGAACCCTCCTACACTAGTTGGTGGGAATGTAAATTGGTGTAGTCACTATGGAGGACAGTATGGATGCTCCTTAAAATACTAAAAATAGACTTACCATATGATCCAGCAATCCCGCTCCTAGGCCTATATCCAAAGCAAAGTATAATTCAAAAAGACACATGCACCCCAGTATTAACAGCAGCACTATTTACAATAGCCAAGACATGTAAACAACCCAAATGTCCATCAATAAATGACTAGATAAAGAAGATGTGGTATATATATACAAAGGAATCCTACTCAGCCATAAAAAAGAATAAATTAATGCTATTTGCAGCAACATGGATGGAACTGGAGATTGTCATTCTAAGTGAAGTAAGCCAGAAAGAGAAAAAAAAATACCATATGATATCACTTATATGTGGAATCTAAAAAAAAGACAAATGAACTTATTTACAAAACTTATTTACAGAAACAGACTCACAGACATAGAGAACAAATTTATGGTTACCATGGAGTAAAGGGGGTAGGAAGGAATAAATTGGGAGTTCGAGATTTGCAGATACTAACTACTATATACAAAATAAATAACATTTCTACTGTATAGCACAGGGAACTATATTCAATATCTGGTAGTAATCTATAATGAAAAAGAACATGAAAACAAATATATGTATATATATGTTTGACTGAAACATTATGCTGTACACCAGAAATGGACACAACATTGTACATTGACTATACTTCAATAAAAATATTTGGAAAAAAAAAAGAAGAAGAAGAGAGGGATTTGGAGGCCCACATAAACACAGTGAAGAAAGCCATGTGAAGACAGAGACTGAGATTGGAGTGACTTGTCTACAAGCCAAGGAACACCAAGGACTGCCAGTGACCACCAGAAGCTAAGAGAGAGGCATGAAACCAATTCTCTTGCAGAACCTTCAGAGGGATTGTGGCATTGCCAAAACCTTGATTTTGGATTTCAAGCCTCCAGAACTATGAGAGAATAAGTTTTTGTTTTTCTAAGTCACCCAGCTTATGGGAATTTGTTATGGCAGCCCAAGGAATCTAATACAATGCTGTTACCCAACTTCTGTATATCTGATTGGAGCAAGAGATGTTTCACAGAGGGTCAGTTCTTCTAAATTCATTTCCACATCTGAGGTTAAAAAACTAATCAAGTTAGCTTCTTTTTTTTTAATAGGGCATAGTACAAAACCCATCTGTTCAATTAAGGGATGTGAGAGGACTGGGAAATGTGAAGCACAAATTTGGGTCTCTAGTTATAAATATTTAAGTGTATGCCTGCCTTAGGTTTACTTTCTGTTTTTAAAAATACTGTTCTCTCCTGCTATCTCTGAAGAAGAATAGTTATAAAGAACAGGGCCCCTTCCCTTCACGCCCTACACAATAACAATGTGAAATGTTGAACAGAGTGATTATTACTTAGAGCCACAAACTTTTTTAAAGTAGACCTAAGAACTGATTACTAAACATCTTTTCCAACTAATAAAGATGTCTGAACTTGTTAACTATCATTTTTATATGAAATAAATTTTATATGAAACAAATTTAAAGAAAGCATTGGTATTATTTACATTTCATGTACTCTTAATTCCAGTGTCTTATCTCAGAGTCAATAATCATCTTTAAAATAGTTCACATGAGGTATTTAATATCTTAAAGCAGTTGGTTACAGGACGTTATGAGTTGAATTATATCTGCTCCTCCCCCTGCCTCCAAAAAAAAGATATGTTGAGATCCTAACCCCTAGTACCCCAGAAAGTGATCTTATTTGGAAATAAGGTCATCACAGATAGAGTTAGGTAAATTAAGATGAGGTCATACTAAATTAGGATGGGCCCCTAATCCACCACGTCTGGTGTTTTTATAAGACAGCCACGTGAAGGCATAGGCACAGAAGGACGCCATATGAGGATGGAGGCAGAGATTGCATTGATGCATCTACAAGCCAAGGAACACCAAGGATCATTGGCTGTCCCAGAAATTAGGGTGGAGACGTGGAACAGATTCTCCCTCAGAGCACTCAGAAGGAACCAACCCCACACACACCTTGATTTTGGACATCTGGGCTCCAGAACTGTGAGAGAATACATTTCTCTAGTTTATACAGCATAACATAAAGTTTACCATTCGCCATCCAGTTTGTGAAACTTTGAACAGCAGTCCTAGGAAACAATACTCAGTGCTTTCATCAAAATTATAATACCTGGGGCGGGGGAAAGGGTCCTTTACATCTTTTTCAATTCAAGTTTTTTCATTCGTTTATTCACTAAATATATGTTGCGTGACTACTACATGTTAAGCCTTCCTCTAGTCACTAGAGATAAAATAAGACAGAGAAAGGTCCATCTGCACGAAATAAAAATTCTGATGGAGAAGAGTGATCAACAAACAAATACATAACAAAACATAATAAGTTACTGTTAGGTGCTGTAAAGAAAAATAAAACGGAATCGCACAATAAAGGCATTTTTTAAAAAGATGGTAAAAATAAATAAAAGAAACAAGGAAGTGTATTAGAAAGTGGTATATGGAGGTTTAGAGAAGGCATCTTTGAGAAGATGACATTTGAGCCGGGCCCTGAATGAAGTAAGGAAGTAAGCTAGGCAAGGATTAATGGGTACGGGAGAACTTTCTTGTTAGGGGGAACCAGCACAGATACCCAGCACATGAATAAGGCCAGTGTAGAGGGAACACGGTGAGAAGCAGGGAAGGGAGATGAGACCAAATCAGTGTAGGTCCTTGCAGGCTTGATTAAGTATTTGGATACTATTCTAAGTGTGATAGGAAGCCATTGGAATGTTTTACTATTTTGTTTTGTTTAATCAGAGAAGTGACGTTCTCTGATTTGTACGCTTTAAAGATGTCTCCAGCTGCTCTGTATACAATGCTTTCTAAATGAAAAGTGGAAGCAAGGAGATCAGTTAAACAACTTCTAAATAATTTGTAAGAGAGATGGTGGTACCTTTGAGCATCTTTGGAGGTGTCGCTATGCAGATTTATACAGACTGAATTTACAGATAACCATCTAAGCCTACAAATATTATCTCCTTTTCAAGTTAAAAATCAGAAAATCATGGGGTTCTTCCACATCCCCTCAACTTCTTTAGATTAGACAGCAGAAGGAGTTTCTAAATAAACCAGTTAAATCCATTTAGAACATCTTATTCACAGCTCAAAACTTAAAATAACTCTAAAGTTGAGGGATAAAAATAAAATTGCTATTGAAAAATCTCAGGATTAATTTTTTTAGGTAAGCAATTTATGCAATATAATTAAAATTTTTTAAGGTGTAGCAAAATATTATATATATTAGCAGTATCAAATCAAATTTTAAAATGCAACTAAAATATTTCATCTATTTATAATATTTAGAAATCTCACATTGTCTAAGAATTAGTAAAACTTCACAGTTCTTAGAGTGAAAAGATCAGTATTCAAAATTCAGTTAAGTTTAAAGTGAAATTTGTTCATTTTGGAATAAGTGAACATAACTAATAATAATGTTCACCGAGTGTAGAAAATAAAATGATCCAAGGTCAAAGATTTAAAAATTTTTCTCAGAACAAACAACACAGTTTTAAAATGGACAAAAGAATTGAGTGAAGTCTTTTCTCAAGTCTTTTTTGCCCATGATTTTTACTCAATGACTTTTAAATAGTCATTTCTGTAAAGAAGACATTCAAGTGGCCAATAAACCCATGAAAAGATGCTCAACGTCAGTCATCATGGGGAAATGCAAATCAAAACTACAGTGGATACAACTTCACACAAATTAGGATGGTTATTAGCAAAGAATGGAAAGTAACAAGTACTGGTGAGTATGTGGAGAAGTTAGTATGCTTCTCATGATTTTCCTTAATACTTTCCATACATTGATTTTTAAATTCAGATTGGGCCTTTCATAGATGACCTGGATGTTGTCGATACTGCCTAAATACTTTGTTGGCAACAGTATGCCAGGACAGCTCAGGTCTTGAATACGTTTCCTTGGCTTAAACAATTTACCCAACCCCAACAGGCAAAATACTACAATTACAATGTACCTTCCGGCAATGATGATAAACCATACAGCCCACAAGTCAGCACCACAAGTAGAACTGTGGTACACACATGGGAAGACAAAGGAATCTGTAAAGCAAATAAAAATGTTAACGAAAGACTTAAACCAAAGGAGTGCTTAACAAAAAAAGGCCCCCCAAAACAAAAACAAAAGTAAGAAAAACCGCATGTCGAAAAAACTCTGGCACAAAAGCACAAGTGGCTTTTACTTTTACTTTTACTTTTTTTTTTTTTTTTTTTTTTTGGTGGGGAGAGGTAGTTAAGTTTACTTATTCTTAGGGATTGAACCCAGAACCTCATGCACACCAAGTATGTGCTCTATCTACCACTTGAGCGACACTCTCCCCCTACACGTTGCTTTTACTTTCGACACAGTGCAGTCTCATGAAAGAGATAACGGGAAGAAATGTTTTCCTTAATCCGTGGAGGGTTTCATCTGCCAAATAATCCTCAGATGCCCTTTCCTCATTCCCTCATGTTTAAGTGAAATCACAAACACTGTTCAGGCTTATAATAAATGCAGTAGTGGTGAAAATTCTCAAAGAAGTAGAAATAAAAATGTTCACACACACATGAATAAAAGTTATCCATGAAAAAACATACCAACTCTCCTGGAAAATAAGTGACCAGAAATGGCAGTGAGGAGGGAGAGTGCTCTGGCTCTGCACAACTCACGTGACACGGAGTCTTCGCCGTTATCTGCATCCTCACAGCCCTTACTCTAGCATTCTAAACTTCTCTTCCCACAAGTGCCTCACCCTTTCACCTCCATGTCTTCACTCATGCTAGTCTCTCTGAATTGAACACCCATTCCTTCCCATCCAGCCCACACAGCCTCCCCAAATTCAAATCCCATATATCATAAGTCGCAGTTTAAATGTCCATATTCAGTGAAGCCTTTCCTGAACTCCTCAGCTGGAAGCAAGTCTTACGAAGTCCTGTAAGATCGTCTGTGCTTCTCTTAAGGCACTCCTACTTCTGCATGGTATGATATTTAATTCTTACTCTTGATTCCAAAGGTCTGAATTTCTGGGGCAAGCAAAGGCACGTTGCTGGTGGTAGATTCTTGTCTCTGAAGTTTGCATTCCTTGTTATCCTTTTGAGATCTGGGAGTTTCTGTTTCTATCTATCCCAGATACACAACCAAAGTCATCGAAAGTTCAGTTCACTCCTGGTTTCTGATTGATCTTCATAGTGAAGGGTAATGACATTGCAGGAAAAGCACGAAGAAACACACTTCTGCTTCCACTGCTGCTTCAATTTTTGTCTTTTCATTCTGGAGTTAGACCCTTTTCTCTGGAGTAATTATTATCAAGTTTTCTGTCTCCAATTATAAATCTTACAGGCAGTATGTGGTTGATTTATGGTAATAGCTGGATTGAGAGACTGGTAACATCCTGCTCTGTCTGTTTTTCTCTGACTTGACCTCTGCTAAAAAAAGCCACTAGACAGTTTTGCTCATACTGTGAAGGAACACAGCATAACACTTAGAAAACCCAATTATGGAAAACAGATTACATCTGTCATGTTTTCTGCATATCCTAATGCAACAAGGATGTATAAAAAATATTATATCAAAAATTTTGAGAGGATATATAGAAGTTTCATTGGGCTTCACTCCAAAAAATGTCATAAATTTTATCCACATGATGAAGTATATTTAATCCACTTGTTGATTGCCAATAAGTATTTGGAATTACTTAAATCTATTACGGTCTCTATTGTGTTGGTAGAATGACTCAACAGAAGTTTGTGAACTGTTACACCAGTATGGATGACTTTCTGTAGACTGTCACACTTGATCAGAAAAATTAGTCCTCAGAAGCATGGCAGCAAATCTCCCAAATGGCACAATTTGGTGCTTACTTGACCTTATCAAGTCATAAGCCTTTTCTGTTTATTGAACTATGTTGAAGGATTGCAAGGAGAATATAACCCATTATATCTCTACTGTATTTTAGTCACAAAAAACAAACTTCTTCCAGGCAAATCCTCCATAATCTGAAAACCTTGATAGCGCAACACTTTTATTCAAACATTCCAGCAAATCATTAGCTATTGTGTAACACTTGCCACAGAATACCCAGATTCTATTTGGCCAAGTTTGACCTTGCCAGTATTTTAAGTAAGTTTTTATGTACGTATATTATTCAATGTATTATCTAATATCAATATTATGTAACTTAAATATGTATACAGGTAATCCTTAAGCACAAAAAGACTTTTAACTCAAACTTCCAAAGGATTAACAAAAGAACTGTAAATCAGAACACATGGATTTTCTCAATTTGATTTTTTTATTTTTTGTTTCAATTATTAAAGCAATACATATACACAAGACACTCATTTTAACAATGAGCATAAAGAAAAAAGTTAATAGTCCTTCCTCACCTCCTTTTCTAAATCTCTACCTTCTAGTAACCAAGAATAACAATTAGTTAGGTATTTTCTCATATCTTTCTCTAACACTACATAGCTCTGTAGATCAGATTTTGCTCATGACTAACTGGGAAACAAAACGTGAGACTCAAATCTTCAGCTTCCTCTTGCTGAAAATACGGATGATTCAAAATCACAATGAGATACTACTTTAAACTCCCTAGGATGGTTAAAATAGAAAAGACAAAGAATAACAAGTGTTGAAGAATGTAGAGAAATTGGAACCCTAGTACACTGCTGATGAGAATGTAAAATGGTACACCACTTGGAAAAATAGTTTAGCAGTTCCTAAAATATTGAACATAGGCTTACTGTGTTTACTGTATCTTAGATATAGTGTTTAATATTTCGTTTATATATACATATGTTATATCATGTTTAATATATGTTAGAATATGACCTAGCAATTTTACAACTAGGTATATATACAAGAGAAATGGAAACATATATCCACAGCAAAACAAATGTTCTTAGCAGCAATAATTGTTAATTATTGTGGAGAAGCAGAAACAACCCATATGTCCATCACCTGATGAATGGATAAACAGAATGTGGCACGGCCACACAATGAAGTATTATTCAGCCATAAAAAGGAATGAGGAACTGACAAAACCTATAATACAGATGAAACTTGAAAACACGCTAAATGAAAAGAAGCCTGTCACAAAAGACCACATATTGTATAATTCCATGTATGTGAAATATCTACAATAGGCATATCAGACAGAAAGTAGATTAATGGTTGTCAGGGGCTAGGTTACTGGGTTTCCTTTAGCCCACAAAAAAGTTTTATAATTAGATGCTGGTAATGGTTTCACAACTCTGTGAATATACTAAAAACCACTGAACTGGAAACTTTAAATGGGTAAATTTTATGGTATGTGGAGTATATCTCAACAAAGCTATAAAAAGGAAAAATAATGATATTTAACTTAGTTGCTTTACAACATCTCACCAGATAACAGAATTTCTGTCTCTCGCACAACATGAAGACACTTCCGTGTTCTTTCTTACTCTATTGACAAATTCATGTCAATATCCAGTTCTTCACCTGTTTATTAGATCCATTACATTTCTCCCATTCTCTTAAAATAGTTCTTCATATTTATGCTAAAGTTTAATATTTATTCTACGATATGAATGTCAACTTTTAGTTAGGACAAAATAGAATCCAAAATATCTTGGTAAAGAGGAAAATAAAAGTGAGTTATCATAACTAATGTCCTCCTGGCTTCGTATACATAGTAGGGTCTGTTATTCATCCTAATAATTGATAAGAGAGTCAAGAGAGCAAAATATTGGACTGACCCTGTATGCATGGGACATCAAATTTTAGTTTCTAATATTTTTAGTGCAATTACCATATTTTGTAGCCTCAAACCAAATATGCAAATAAACTTAAATTAGTTGTCATTTTGGCCAAGGCAAATGTCCAACAAATGAACCATCCCAGTATAGTCCTTCAGTGACTGCTCCACGATATCTTAGAAGACAGGGGGCTTATGGGCTGCAGCCTATCTAGCTGGGGGAGGAGACTAGAGACTACATTTGCAAAAGACTGAGGAAGCTTCAGGTGACCATTTATGTACAAGTCATATAGAAAGAGGTATGTTAACTAGGGTGGGTCAGGGAAGAGGGTAAAGGCTTTCCCCCACCCTTTTCTTGGTGCTGGCACTGGCTTGGCATTTTCTTAGTACTAGAAATAATTTTCTCCTTGTCTGTACTTCCAATGTAGAAAACTCTATACATACTCAGAAAAAGCAAACCTGAGCATGACGCTGACGCCTAAATAGTAGCCAACTAGAGCAGAAGTGGCCCTCTTATTCAAAATAAGCTTATAACACTCTCTTAGAACTCTCACTTCTTGGAATTGGGACAGGAGATTGAGCCAGTTACCTGTGCGGTTATATATTTGCCTAAAGTAAGTTACTATCTAAAGTAAGGAGGACAGAAAATAAGTTTGGAAAAGTAAGTTGAGGTTGGGTTATAGAAGGTACAGCATGCCAGGTTAAGGAGTTTGAATTGTGTCTTAGAGGTGAAAGGGAGAAATGAAAGGTTTTGAATAGGAGACTGAAAAAACTAAAGAAATGGTGCACAGGAGAAGCTGTGGGAAGACAGACACTGAAGATAAGTCTATGCAGATTACTTCAATGGTCCTATTAAAGGGTCTAGACTAGAATGCTATAGAAAGGAGTGAAGGAGGAGGAAGAGATTTCAGAGGCACTGAAGTATAAGAGTCATGTAAGTGTGTGGCTGATTAGATATGGGAGCAGATGGGTAAGGACAAGGAACTAGACAAGCGTGAGAGTGGTATTAAATCTCAGTAGTGAGATGGCTGATGCCATAGCATAAACAGGAAGTCTGGAGGGGACACATTTTGGGACTAGGTTAGTGATTTAAATTATTGATATCACTGATGGCCAGACTTCTGAAATGAAATGCCCAGCAGGTCACTGAAGCCAGGGAACTGGAGCTGAGAAGAGGTCTTACTTATACCTTGGGTCTTTACAATGTGACAGCTGATGTTGTGAAGTTGGACAAGATTTCTGAGGGAGAGGGTTGGGGGTGGGCGTGGGGAGGAGCAGATGGCTGAGAGCTGATCCTTGTGGACCTCAACTGTCTTGGGACAGGAGTCAAGGAAGCAGCTGCCAGAGAAGGAGGCAGTATGCCAGAATCTTCATTGTTTCTCTGAACACCAGGAAGAAAAGTGTTTCGAGGAAAAAAAGCTTAGAGTAAACTATTTCAAAAGCTGCTAAGAGAATGGGAATGGAATTTAGTGAGAAGTTGAGTTTAAGTATACAGTTGCAATGGAATCCTCAGTCCAGAATTCATATAATAAGGGACTAAAGAGAGAGCAGTGACAAGAAAATAGAAGCAGAAAGTGAGGTCACTCATAAGAATTTAGGAATGAAACAAAGAAGAAAAACAGTAAATTAACTAGGAGGAGTGGGAGGGATTAAAAGAAGAGTTGCCTGTTCCACCTTCTCCTCCAGTAGAGAGGAGACATGCATGTAGGAAGATGGCCAGGGGACAGCAAAAATAGTTGAAACTACTTAAAAAGAAAACAATGAGAGAGAAAGCAAGGTCCACATATTTTGACAGTTTTCCATTTCTGTTAGCCAGAGTTGCTTCTTTAAGCCAGTCTTGCAAGGGAACCCTAATATGTAAAACAAATAAAAGTAGAGTTGCTCTGTTGAAGGGGTGTGTGTGTTGGTTGGGAGGTGCTGCCTTGGCGTTTGGTTTATTCTGTGGAAAATCAACAACATGCCTTATCTCCTTTGGCTCCCACATCAGTGGAGAAGGCATTTCTCCTGTTCCTGGGTGACACCTGAGGAAACTGATTTAGAGTGGCTTAGTGACTTACTCAAAGTCACACAATCAGTATAAGGCAGAGTCAGGATTAGAACCCAGATCTCACAGCCCCAAATCCCTGCTCTTGCTGATATACCGCTCAAATGCCTTGTTCTTTCTCCTACAGCACACTATCTTCCTTTGAAGAACCAGGAGCAGCAAAAAGAAAATAAAGTTTTGGGGAAAATATATGGTAAATAATAATCCAATAAAACCAGCTTATTTATCTTACCAGATGCCCTAAGAAGGAGTATATTTTAGGATGGAGTTGCAGTCCCACAGCATCTTTAAAAAATGATTCCTTATTGAAAAATGTGATTTGTCTTCTTTTCAGAAGAGACAGGCATTTCTGGTGGGAATGTAAAATGGTGCAGCCAAAGTGGAAAACAGTGTGGTAGTTCCTCAAAAAATTAAATATATTAATAATAATTACTATATGACCCAGCAATCCCATTCTGGGTGTAGACCCGTAAGCTGGGACTTAAAAGGATATTTGTACATCAGTGTTCGTGGCAATATTATTCACAATCGCCAAAAGGTAGAAACAACCCCAAAGTTCATTAATGGGGGAATAGACTACACAAAATGTGGCAAAGACATACATATAGATGAGATGTTGTTTAGTTTAAAAAAAATAAAATTCTGATACAGGCTACAATATGGATGAACCTTAAAGACATTATGCTAAGTGAAATAAGTCAGACACAAAAGCACAAACATAGTATGATTCTACTTGTACGAAGCACTCAAAATAGTAAAATTCATGGAATCAGAAAGTAGAATAGTGGTTGCCGGGGCTGAGGGAGGAAGCATGGAGAGTTACTGTTATTTAATGAGTACAGAGTTGCTGTTTGGGATGATGAAAACCTTCTGGAGATAAACAGTAGTGATGGTTGCACAAGAATATGAATATACTTAATACCAATGAATTTATACTTAAAAATGATTAAAATGGTACATTTTAGGTTATGTATATTTTACCACAATAAACAAGAAGAGGAGGAATTTTATTCTTTGTTAGCTTCCTGATATATTTAGCACAATTTCTTTGCTTCCATAATCACTGTTTTAGTTGAAAAGCGAGACAAACTTTGCTTTTCCTTGCAGTAGGCATGCTTTTGCTCATCTTTAGTTTTTCTTAGCATTCCTGAGAGACCCTCAAATGAATGATCATCAAACCTCTGGTAATAAGAATGACTCCTACCAGATTTTTCCTTTTTTTTTCTTTTTTCAACATTTTGGGTTTTTAAAATTTTTAATGACATTTATTGTTTTCTAATTTTATTTTGTCCCCATTTTGACTGCTTTTGATATTTCACAATTTTATTTTATATATATATATACACATAATTGATATTTCACAATTTTATTTTATATATATATATACACATAATTGAAGTACAGTCAGTTACAATGTGTCAATTTCTGGTATACAGCATAATGTCCCAGTTATGCATATACATACATATATTCTTTTTCATTAAAGGTTATTACAAGATATTGAATATAGTTCCCTGTGCTATACAGAAGAAATTTGTTTTTTCATCTATTTTTATATATAGTGGTTAACATTTGCAAATCTCAAACTTCTAAATTTATCCCCTCCCATCCCCTCTTCTTACTAGATTTTTCCATCTTACCTAGATTTTCTAGACATATGTTTCTTATTTCTGGGTCAATGAATATAAATGAAATCAAACAATAAAAGTCCCAGATTTTATGTTCTTCTTCCAGGAAGCCTGGAGTCTTACTAAGATACATCCCCATATTAGCTAACTCTTGTTCTGACTAACAGCAGTTTGATGATATTAGCAAACTTGGCAGATCCTCTAGACCTTTGCTACTAAAACTGCGGTTTATGGACCAGCTGATACAGCTTTACCCGGGAGCTTGTTAGAAATGCTTAATCTTGTGTATCATGCCAGACCTACTGAATCAAAATCTGTATTTTAACAAATCCTCAAGTGTTTCCGATGCATGTTTAATGTCTGTGAAGCACTGGTCTACCCTGCTTTCTTAAATGCAACACAGATATTTTTCTCCTTGGAGAAAGAGAGCTCGAAGTAGGGCACAAACATTGATTGCAGATCTGCTGTGTAATAAGCACTATAGTAAGAGAATCACCAATGTTACATCAATTAATAGTTAAAATAACAATAGAGGTATAATTTATTGCCCCCAAGTAGCAGTTAAAAAAAACCGAGGCTCAGTTGGCCCACTGTCACCCAGCTAGGAAGTGCCAAGACTGGCATTTGACTTCTGGTGTTTCTAACTCCAAAGCTTTTTCTGTTACACCAAGCTACATTTTAAGCATATGAAAGAGGGCATTCTAAAACCTTTTAGAATGAAGTATTACCTAAGACTTTCACTAAGGAAAACACAGCATGAGTCAGAATCATAAAACTATAAATATTGAGCATTTATTTTATCATTGCAACGTGCTTTCCTTTGTTAATCCTCACAATAACCAGGTGAGGCAAAAATTATCTCCATTCTGTAAACAAAAAAGCTGAAGCTCAGAGTAGCGAAAGCTTTGTCCACAGTTATAAAGCAGTGAGTCAGAACTGGAATTAAGGTGAGACAGCTTGACTGTTGACTGCCAATACCCTGACAGTCTACTCTCTGAAGTCATTTAGATACTTAGAAAGCCAAGGTAACTCTTTTCCAGCTGTTGGTTGTTGCAGTTTGTAGCCAGCTGGTCGCTATGGTGCATTCAACTTTCCCTAATGTGACTAAATGAAACCACATGGAACCCACCCATGCATTAGCAGCTGGCGTTGCCCTGCACTATCCACCAATATGTAGTCATTTGTGGGGTTTTGTGATCACACTGTCATCTTCAAAGCTGAGCATGATGTGACCCTTAGTCTTCCTGCTGATTCTCTCTCATCTCCTGTGACTTGTCCCTGAGCTCTGGATGCCGCGCCACCCCAGCGTTCTTGCATCACTCCCTAGAATAGGCTGTGCCCCTTCCAAACTCAAGCCCTTTGCACAGCTATTCCCTTGGCTTCGCACACTCACTCTCCTCTTTGCTGACATTTTTTCATTCATTCTTCGGATTTCAACCTTCACTTCACTTCACTTTCTCAGGGAAGCTTTCCCCACCCCCCTAGTCTAGCTCAGGCTCCCCTGTTGGAGACTCTCCACCACGGCACTTACCGTAAGTGTAATTTATTAATTACTTGGTTAATTGTTTCTTCAAGGTACAACTTCCTCCACTGAACTGTGAGTTCTGAGAAGGCAGAACCATTAAGTATTTTATACTATTCTCTCCTGGCACACATGCCTAGCACGTAATTAAGGTCCAATAAATATCTGTTGAATTA
Organism: Vicugna pacos; assembly: GCF_048564905.1. Classification (NCBI taxonomy): domain Eukaryota; kingdom Metazoa; phylum Chordata; class Mammalia; order Artiodactyla; family Camelidae; genus Vicugna; species Vicugna pacos. Next base: position 17,698,806 of record NC_133015.1, on the reverse strand, counting down.
ATCAATGGATATCAATGTCTGAAAATATTTTTGTACCCTGTAAAGTTTTATGTAAGTGGTATTGCTATACTCATTATTTGTACTCTCATTACTTAAAATTTATCTTATATTTTAGTGATATTGATGATAAATAATAATTTTTTACATGTTAAATTAATTGTAATACATTTTATTTTATTTAAATAGCTTAGCCTAACTTTGGCCAGTCTTGTGGTTTTATATGACATGCATAGGAAGGGCAAACGTTAACCAGGCAAAGGCAGGCAGATTTTCATTCAACTGTGACAGGAATCCTAAGTAGATGAGATGAGACGCCACACCCAACCTCTTACCCATAAGATGGCAAGTCAATTCTAAGAGATTCACACTCAAGCCAGAAGAGTTCTGGCAATCCTGGTAATACTCGTTCCCAAGAGAAAGTATGTGTTTGCAGACAAATGTGTTTGGGGTGTTTTTTTTTCAGTCAGAAAATGTAGATCATGTTACATGAGACGCTTCCAACTTCTGCCATAGTTGCCAAGATATTAGATAAATTCTGTGTCCAACTTTTAACTCTTCAAAGCCTGGCATTCTCTACTTTTCTGCTCTTTTTCAATTACTTTGGTCCTGTTTTTATTCCTAATTGTACTGTTTTACACTGTACTAAGAAATCCGGAGTCCTTTTGGGCAGCAGGCATGATAAAAACCTATATATATATATGGGTCTAACCCGAGTTATCAGCAGCTCAAGAAGTAATGGTGTTTTAACGGAGGAGCTGGCAAAAATTAGGCTATTATCTTTACTACAGTAATGGAATTCAGACATTGCGGCATTGGGGTTGGAGAAATATATTATGCATTAAGCTTTCTTTAGTGTTCCTCAAGTTAAAATCATATATAACTCCCTGTTTTGACTAAGATGAGGTTATCTTTAACACAGACTCTCTAAGACTAGTCACTACTTTTCAGCTCATGGTATAAATTCAATACTGTGTGAGAAAGCACTTTGTAAACATTATTTAGTAGAGGTTCTATGTAAAGTTCTAGGCTACATAATCAAGCATAATTCTATGGTTGTAATTATTCTTACTCTTATTACATAAAAAGCCATTTAAAAATGTAAATGTATTGAATCTTGAATATTGAACCTGGGCATTTTGAGCATCTTAAATAGCTGTACACTAGCTTCTTTCATTTTAAGCAAATAATTTTCTTTTGCTAGCAAAATAATAATAGCTAACATTTATAAAGAGTTTATTGTATGCCAAGCACTGTTAAGTTTCTTATGCAAATGATCTCATATAATCCTCACAATCCTAAGAAAAGAACCACTATTATTTTCACCCTCATTTTAAGATGAGAGGAGAGGTTAGGTAACTTACTTAGTAAAGTTTGATGTTTGTTAAATACAAACCAGGGTGATGTTCACAGCCTTTAACAGTAGTTACGGCAAGTAGTTATGGCAAGGACACTTGTCAGTCAGAATGGACACAGACGGTAGCCCTGCAAGGTTCAGAAGGCCAGTAACATTTAGTTCTTGGATTACTGGCCAGTCTAGGGGTTGGGGAGGTGGGATCAGATAGACTGGGAATTTAGCTGAATATCAGCTCTAAACATAAAACAAGACATTTGTGTGGAAGTAGATGGAGCATGAGACTGAGAATTCAATGCAGCAGATACCTTACTCTGCACCAGACACTAAGGAAGCCCCTCGGGGTAGAATAGGAACGAGGAAGATGTAATCTGTCATCTCAAGGCGCTTAAAACTGGAAGACCTGAGATTTGGTCTTGGATCTGATTTGGGGAGCTGGGTGACCTTGATAAAGTCACTAGGATTCTTGGAGCTTCTTGGAAAATGGATTCATTTCCTAATACAACTCAGGGTGGGCAGCAGGGTGACTGATTTTTAAATCATTAGTGATCACTTCTAAAAGATGTGCAACTTCCTTCGCATTCACGTCATGTCGCATTTAGCTGATGTTGGTCTCTTTTTTGGTGGCACTGTGATAGTCTGAATTTGAAACTCTACAAAGCAGTAAAATTGATTCAAACTGTTAAATAATTTAGACTAACTACACCCTAAACACAAATATGTAATTATGTAAATTGGTTATTGACATTAGAATGTAACTGTTTACCCAATGAAAGCTAAAGGTGTTCTCTAATGAAAGTCTTTTAAATTCATGCTGATATTTGCACAGTTGAGATGCCATAATTATGTTCAAATGAATTCCTGGTACTTCAGGGAACACGTGACTATAGAAAATAATAACGTTGCTGTAATTATTTTCAGTGTTTATTTAATGATGTAATGGTTTATGCAGTGTTAATGTTCAGATGCAATGGGTTGTTAATGATGTGATTACTGAAAACAGTTAACTATGTGATCATTAAAAATCTGTGACTGACAATCTAATTTTTGTTGCATTATGCTAAAGCAATAATTTTTCACAAGTTGGATAATAAATATTGTGTTACTTTCATACAGGATTCATCATCTGTATAAACATGCTGGGACAGGACTTTCCAAGGTTCATGTCTGGTGTGCACTCAGAATGCACAGACTCTGGTATTTATCATCCATCCTCATAGGAATACATATTTCTGAGTGTTGTTAGCAACTGAATTCCAGTAAGTGAAGCAACAGAAACTAGAAAGATGGGTAAACAGAGCAGAAGGCCGACATAATTTCATCTTCCAGGACCAATTCTTTTCCTACCTGTAGCACTGAGAAAGCGTGCTACTCCACACATTTGTTGTATTACTCTAAGGCCTGAGTGAACTCTATTCAACCAAAGCTTCCAGGAAACAGCTACACTTTTTTCAACTACTGAACAGGACTGCGTTGTCTAAATCATCAAGGCACCCGCCACTTGGAGCTGGACATCTGTATGTTTAGAGTTAAGAGACTAAAGTAGTCTTCTATCATTGTGTATGAATACACCCATGGAAGAGGCCATTCAGTTTTGCTTGTGACAGGACAGTTCATGGTGTAGTGCTGCATGTGGCAAAGTTGGAAAGTGTCTAGGATCCAAAGTCAGGTGGACCTGGGTTCAGATCATGGCTCTGAAACAGCTGTGACTGTGATCAGGATGTGTATTCTCTGCAAATCTCAGTTACTTTAGACCTGGGTTTCTCAACAGTGGCACTACTGACATTTGGATAATTCTTTATTGTGGGGAATGTTCCAGGCATTGTAGGATGTTTGGCATCTCTACCCACTAGATGCCAGTAGAAGTTCCCACCAGTCATGAGAATCAAAAACATCTTCAGACATTGCACATCATCCCTAGCTCAGTATCACGGCTTCAGATATTAAATTATGAATCACAGAACCCACTTCATAGGTGTGGTAAGCAGAATAGTAGCCCCTGAACATGTCCATATTCTAATGCTTGGAACCTATGACAATGTTACCTTACACAGTAAAGGGGGATTAAGGTTGCAGATGGAACTAAGGTTGCTAATCAGCTGACCTTAAAATATGGGGAGATTATTCCAGATTATCTGGGGGGACCCAACATAATTGCAAGTATCATAAGTGAAAGGGTGAAGCAGAAGCAATTAAAGTAATTATTGATATGTTAGTGTTTAAGTCTACATTTTACTATTTGTTTGCTTTACAATACATTGAACTCCACATTAGACAGTGTTATGCTTTTTACTTTCATCATCAAAATGATTTAAGAGAAACATGAGGGATAAGGATAACAATGGAGTAAATTGAGAGTCCATACATAAACCCTGACATTTATAGTTAATTGATTTTCAACAAGGGTGCCAAGATAATTCAAATAGGAGAAAAATAGTCTTTTCAACCAATGGTGCTGGAACAACAGGATATCCATATGCAAAAGAAGGAAGTGGGACCCTTACCTTGCACCACAAAAACTAACATTTCTCCAAAGAAGATACACAAGTGACCAACAAGCACAGGGAAAGAAGCTCAGCATCATTAATCATTAGGGAAATGCAAATCAAAACCACAGTGAGATCTCAACTAAGATGCCTATAATCAAAAAGTCAGACCATAAAGAGAGTTGGCAAGAATATGAAGAAACTGGAACCCTTCCACATTGCTATCAGGAATGTAAAATAATCCACAATTGGACTAAAATTTTGATCCATGATTGGTTAAATCCACAGACATGAAACCTGGGGATATGAAGGGTTGACTTTATCTATGCACACTAAAACATGGATGAATTTTGAAAACAGAAGCCATCCATAAAAAAAAAAGAAGCCATCCATAAAAGGATATGTATCATATGATCTAATTTGTATGAAACATCTGGAATAAGGGAATCCATAGAGACAGAAAGTAGATTAGTGGTTGCTAGCAGCTAAGCGGTGGGAGTAGGGAAGAGAGTGTGACTGTCAATAGGTATGGGGTTTCTGCTGGGGAGATAAAGATAACCTGGATTTAGATAGTGGTGATGGTTACACAACTTTGTGACTATACTAAGAATCACTGAATTGTACACTTTAATACAGTAAATTTAAAAAAAGTATGAGGATAATCTATTATAATTACCCCTATCTTTATTCCTTCTGATGTCCTTTCATTCCTCTCTGAAATTCCAAGCCTTCTTGTGTTATCACTTCTTTACTGTTTAGAGAACTTCAGCTACTCTTTAAGGGTGGGGTTTTTTTTTAGCAAAGAAATTCTTTAGTTTTCCTTTGTTTGAAAATGTCTTCATTTCCGAAGGATATTTTTGACAGATATAAAATTCAAGGCTGACACTTCCTTTCTATCAGTACTTGAAAAAGGTGCCACATCTTTATGACCTCCACGGTTTCAGATGTGAAATCTGCTGTTACTCAAATTGGTATACCCCTGTAAATACTGCATCATTTCTCTCTGGCTGCTTTCAAGGTTTTTTTTCCCCTCTGTTTTTAGTTTTCAGAAGATTAATTTTAATATGCTTGATGGGAATGTATTTGGTTTTATCCTATTTGGGGATTTCTCAACTTCATGAATCTGCAAGTTTATATTTCCCCAAACATTTTGGGTGAAGTTTGCAGCCCCTTTTTCAATTTTTTTTTTTATTTTTTTAGTCTCACTCTCCCTTTTCTCTCATTCCAGGACTTCAGTTAGCCAAATTTAACTTTTGTGTTATTGTCCCATAGCTTCCTGATACTGTTGTTTTCAGCTTATTTTCTCTGTTTTTCAGTTAGGATAAATTTTGCTGATATGTTTTTTTATTCTCTGTCATCACTCTACTATTGAATTCGTCCCCTGAGCTTTTTACTTCTGTTATTGTATTTTTCAGTTCTACCATTTTGGGGGTTTTTATGACTTTTTTGTGAGATTTTCTGTATTTTCATTTGTTTCAGGAGAACTTGTAACCTTTTTGAAGTACTTTTATGATGGTTGCTTTAAAATCCTCGTCAGATAATTCTAACAGTGTTGGAATGGGTAAACAAATGCAGTAAACACTATTGGATAAAAAGTGTTGGCATCTTTTTATTGTTTATTCTTATTTAAGTTGTGATTTTCATAGTTCTTTATATAATAAGTAATTTTCAGTTGTATCCCGGACATTTGGGATATTATATTAGAGTCCAGATTCTACTTAACCTTCTTTTTAAGCAGCAGTCTTCCTTTGAGGTATATCATGGGTAGGTAAGTGTGCTGGTTCAGCTTACCATTGAGCCCCACTGACAGCTTTCTTGATGAAAAAAAGTGGGGCACTAACCTGCACCACCTTGTCTCCAGTTTGGAGAAAGAGTGTCAACTCTGCTTTCCACTGGCTTCTACAGGACACCAATGTCACCAAGGTCAGAAGCAACAACACTTCACACAAACTGCCAATACACCCTCCTGGGCTCCAGCTCATGTTTGTGGGTTCTCGCTTGTATTCACTTTCCCCAAACTTCTGTCAGTCTTCCCTTTCAATGTGCCTGCCCTATAGACTTTGATCTTCAGCATCAGAAGCAGAGAAAACAGCCTTACGTGTATTTATTAAGCAGTTTCACAATTACATAATGTCTGCTGTAAGAAATTCTCTTTTGTATATATTCACATCTCCTGTGGTTCTGCCTCTATGATTAAACTTCGGCTGCTACACCAAAGTGAATGTTTCTTCATCAGTCTTTTACTACTTGTGTTGGTAACATCATCTTTCAACTGACGCCCTGAACGTTAACCTGTTTCACAACACCCTTACTGGCAGTCTAATCATGTTGAAACAAAACAAAACAAAACTTGTAATGTTGATAAAATTGGTATCTCATTAGGTAGAAAAGCAGAGAGAGGCCCTGGTATGAATTGAGGGGGATACCAAGTTAAGCTGTAGCTAAACTCTCATCAGATGAACTGAGAGTATGTGCGCAAGGCACTAGAAATGTCTGTTACAGTCTAAAACTTGCACCACTAAGCTTTGCCCTACTGATAACTGACTCTTCGAGATGGACTGGATATAATCTCTAAAGTAAATCAGACTTAAAATGGGAAGCTCAGCGAAATGAGCCACAGTCTCCATTTCTACAGCTCTTCCCAAGACCATAACTGATAATCTGCATCTCTCTCCTCCAATATTCGTTTTATACATTCTTTAATTTTGGCCAGTATTTCAGCCTGTCTGGATTCCTTGCCTCATGGAATGACATAGATCTTCATTTCTTGTGGAGTGAAGCCCTGATTGCCTTACTCTCTCAGACCACAGTGACCACATTTGCCTGTTCATTGTTATTCACTGGGAATGAAACTATCTAGAGATGTTCCAATGAGCTCTTTGAGTTTCAGGTTCTTCCATGGCCCATAACATAGTAGCAGCCTTATCTCTTCATTATAATGAGAGTTAGTTTTCCCTGCCAAAAGAGTAATGTTTTTCTTCGCCTGTTGGCTAATGAACATGAAGCATCCAAAGTATCCAGGCATTAGTTGCAGTTCTGGGTTCTGGGAAACATTATTATGTGGCTGGTGAAAAGTATTCCCCAGGGAACCAGGACCCATAATCCAGCAGAGTCCAGAGCTGTAGGGATGGAAAACATAAATTCTGCAAGGAGGTGCATGAGAATAATACTTGCAGAAGCCAGTCCCTTAGTTCCTGGATGTGTGTAGTGCACTTACGAGGAATGGGCATCATGTATTATGCATTTGTTAAATGCGTGTATCTCATCTTGAAGGGCTCTGCAGCAATCCCGTATGATATTGATTCCAAAGCACTTTAACCAAACTTTTCCAAAGATCTATTAGGCTGAAGCTCTGGGGAACAGACTATATGGTAGGATCAATGCATCATCCCATGGCCTTATGCCCGCTGTCACATACCGTTTCTCTGTAAAATGACTCCTTTGGTCTGTGGCAGTGTTACGGAGGATCCCTTGTTGATAAAGTACATTCTATAAGCCCTTTGGGAATGATGCTGTCGAAAGTTCTGCAAGCAGGAAAGTCATACTTTTACCCAAAGTAAGTGTCAAAGACTCCTGCCCCTTCAGGATTGAAAGGGTCTGAAATAATCAACTTATTCAAGAGGCTAGTTGGTCTTCTCAAAGGATATTATATTGAGAATACAGCTTTGGTCTCTTGCTTCCTAGCTCAGGATTCAGCAGTGGCAATAACCAGGTCAGCCATGGTGAGAGAGAACCTGTGAGGCTGAATCTGTGTATAACCTCCCACTCTGCCACCACGGTTACTCTGTACGTGAGCACATTGTGCAAGCACTGGGCCAAATAAGAAACACAACTCAGTCTATGTAGTTGTTGAGTATTTCCTCTGCAGTGGGCATTTTCTGGTAGCTATTAAAACAAAACACAAAGATCACACTTTGTGCCCACTCCCACATGCATCTTTCCCAGACCTTCATGTCTCTGATTTTTCATTTTTGCTGCTTTTAATTAAGAGCCAAGCCATTCACTACGGCTCATTTTCTATAATACTGGCTCCAAAATTTTAAAATATCTAATTAAATGTTTACAAAATATAATATGTCAACAGGTCAAGTCTAACTCATCTCAATACTCATGATATATAAATATGTCTTTATATCATGAAAACAAAAATAATAATTTGTAACTAATAAAATTGGAAAACTATAAAAATTATTTCAATTTTTTAAAGCTCTAAGACAGTGTCCTTTGTGTGGAACATGAGAGCCATTTAATAAGGTTGACTAGATGGGGAGAACAAGATGAACAAGATGGTCTGGGTTTGGCTCTGAGCAGCTCTGTTTACTCCCAAATGCCACTGCTGTCTATTGTCCAGAGTCAGCTCCATTTGGCCCTTATCCATGTTCTCTTCTGAAGTTACACGTGTCAGTGATATTGATATGACAAATACAAAACAACTCTAAATTGTGAAGATGTTTTCTGGTTCTGGACTTAACATTCTTCCTCCCAGAGTTACACTCTCTTTTCCCCATCAAAGTAAATCTTCCAGAAATTGATCCACACTCTGCAGTTCTATGCAGAATACATCACTCAATGAAAGACAGTAAAGCTCAAGTAAAATCTGTTCCATTTTCTCTACTCTGGTGCTATTTCCCCAGAATAATCTCCTAGGGAGGCAGTATCTGACTTTATAACGTTCCATTGCCAATTATCTTAATGATTCTACATACCAGCAATTTATCAGGATCCATAACTGACAGCAATTATTCATAATTGTAACTTTTTATAACCACATTTACATTTACATCACCTCTCTATCCATTTTGACATGAGAAAAAAAGGACAAATTAGAAAGAACTAGCTTCTGTTTTGATTCTCCCCTTTAAGTACAAGAACAGAAAAAGATATTTTAAAATCTTGAAAGAATAAGCTTTTTATCTTTTACACTAAGCAGTTATTGAGTATTTGGAGTCTATGATATCAAAATGAAGATCTTTCATTCCATGCTTCTACTGTAGCATTTCTCACATTGAAGTGCAATTAACTTTTTCCACAATCAACTCTCTCATTGTGAGTTCCTTAAGAAATTTTAGTCATTCAAAATGTCTTCATAGGATGCTGTATAGATTATGTGTTATAATGGTTACAACTAATGACCATTTTTAAGAGATATCTAGCTGGTGGCAAGTAAGCAAAGAAATTCTAGGTAAAAGGACAGACTTGAAAACCAGAGTTGACCAATTCTAGTTTCAATATGTCAATGATCTCTTCCCTACAAAAGCACTACATGTTACAGGCATGTCTCAGGTTGGAACCTCCTAAAAGGAATGATAAGACTTAAAGTGTGTACCAAATCTGATTCCGGACCTGGGTGACAGCGGAGTCCAATGCAAACCTTCTCTGTGAGCTGTACAGCTGTCCATGAGAAAAGGTCCAACATGGGCTCAGAGCAGTAAGTAAACAACCCTGCTTCACTGAAGGTCACAGCCTGCCTTAAAAATGCTCAGAGTGGAAGTCTCAGGACTAGACAGAGAGGAACCAACAGTGAGAAGACAGTGAGATCCCTGGCTTGCTCCTTGCTAGAGGGCTATGGATTGGCTGTGTTCTCCAGCAACCCTCCTCAAATAACACTTTCTCTGGATTCCGGCAACCCCAGCCTAGAGGAGGTAATAGCTCTCTGCAATTGTTAGCACCAGGGTTCTTCCCCATTTTTTGATGATTCCCCCAAACCCTGCTCATGCCTCTATAATTAGATCAATTATTAATTCTCTTTACTTAGTTGAGTTGTGTTGTTTCCTGCTGAGATCTAAGGGATACCCATTTTGCTGTGTCAAGACTCAAAATAGATGCTTCTCCTCACAGGCTATGGAGGAAGGAAAATTCAGATTTATTTACAATTCACTCATGCTCTGAGGGTGTAGACTTCTGAAGTCCCAGTCTTATGGAGAAGGAACATCAATTAGACTCAACTTGACTAAAACTGGGGCACTGTCTCTTCTTCTCCAAAAGACACCAAAAACTGAAGGTTAAGTTCACCAAATTCAGCAAGAGTCAGCACTTCAAATCATCAATCAAGGTTTCTGACTGTGTATAAAATTCAGAGATACAAATCATTTACCAAAATATTTTTTTTCTTTTCTTTTTTTTTTAACACCAAAAGATTTTTTAATGCATTGATCTGTTGTCTTCTTGTTTTAACGTTGCTATGGAAAAGTTTTATGTCATTCTGATTCCCAATTTTTTGTATGTATCTGGTTTTTCCCCTCTCTGGAAGGTTTTAGGATCTTCTTTTTCCCCCCTACAATTCAGTATAGTGAAGTTGATATGAGTTATTTTCTTATAATCTATTTTACTAGGCATTTAGCCACTAACCTGAAATTACTGTCCTTTAGTTTTGGACAATTTTCTCAAATTATTTGATAACTCTCCCTCTTTAGTTTTCCTTTTTTCCTCCTGAAACACTTATTAGTCAGATGGCTACCAGTCTTCTAGGACTGATACTCTAATATTCCTATGTTTTATGTTTAATCTTTGTCTTCTTGTTTTACTTTTGGTGAGATTTGTTTAATTTTTTCTTCTAATACTTCTATCAAATTGAAACAGTATTTTGATGATATTTTCATTTTCAAGAGTTCTTTCTTGTTCTCTGTTCCTTTAATGTAACATATTGTTCTTGTTTCAGTATGAAACATCTTCTCTTATCTCTCTGGGGATATTAATTATAGTTTGTGTTTTATTTTGGTCTCTATCTTTTGTTTTGGAGGCTATGTTCAAAGAACTGGTGATACAACAGAAAGCAGATTAGAAACTCTGTGTAAGGATTGGCTTGCAGACTAATAAGCTTCATTGTTGGTCAGTAGTTCTGTATACCCCACCCCCCCGCCGACATACCAGCCCCCAACCCTGGCCTCTGACTACCCAGGGACATTTGGCAATGTCTGGAGATACTTTTGACTGGGTGAATGATACTACTGGTATCTAGCAGGTAGAAGTCAGGGATGCTGATGAACATCCTACAATGCACAAGGACAGCAGCGCCTACCCCTACTGTCCCCTCACCCCCAACATAGAATTATCTGCTCCAAAATGTCAATAGTGCTTAAGTTAAGAAAACCTGGTGTAGGGGCATGGGCAGCATGCTTTCTCATTGTAGAACCCCTATGTCAATAGCTAAAAGACTTCTCTCCAGTGTGTGTGATCTCCAGGGAAGAATCTTTCAGTCCCCTACTGGAAGGTATAAACCTGGATGCTAATGTTTAGAATGGGCAGGGCTCTTAAGCTTTAATATGCAGATTTTTGCTAAACATACTATTTTCACTTTTGTTCACCTCATCATTCTCTTTGTTAATATCCTCTCTGGTTCAAATTTCTCCAGAGGAATGGTCACCTGGCTGAGAGAGGTAGGAATGAAGATGTGAGGACCCAATTTTTCCTTTTACAAACTTTCCAACCATCTTCTTCTTATTTACACTTCTTATTAACATCCTTATCTTTCAGGGTGCTGGTGTCTCTACTTTCTGAGCCATACTGGACTCCTGTAAGTCTAACTGGCTTGCTTCTGGTTGGTATCACCTCTGAAGGTACTTAGATTTGACCTCCCTGTGTTCTGCTAAGTCATTTATCATTCCTCCATCTGCTTTCCCTCCTAGTGCAATGTGGTCTGGGGTTACAGATGTTTCCTAAATTCAAAGATGAAATTTAAGTTTCTGTTTCTCGTTCTTCATGTGAGAAGAGGGCATTGGAAATATCTTTAAAGAGGAAGTAATCAGGACTTTTATCCCAAATTGCACAAAACTCTAATTCTCTCCATCTTTAGTTACTTCAAGTTCACAGTTTAAGCATAGTGTGTGTTCCTCTACAATATGCTGATAGAAGCTCTTTGAGCCTTTCTCTTCTGAGCCCTCGTGCCTCCATCACAGCTGTCCTATTGCTATTCTTTTTTATGTGAAGAGGACAAAAGTAATACATAAATGCTTTAGAGGCCTAGAGGAGAAATGAATACTTTGGTAGAACGGAGGAGGATTCAAGAGAGGTGAGTCTTCAGTTGAAATTTAGAGGTTGATGGGCATTTGGCTGTCAAAGAAGGGAAATAGAGCAGAGGGTGCAAGGTGGAGAGAATTCTAGACAGAGCAAACTGTAAGTTAAAAAGGGTGTGGCAATGCGAAAGAACTGTTAGGGAGAAAAACAGTGGCTATTATCGGGGCTTAAACTCATCTAATCCTCACTCACATTAATCCTGTGAGGAAGATACAGTGATTATTTTTCATATTCCTCATTACACATATGAAGAAACTGAGGCATAGAGAGGGTTAGCAACTTGCCCAAGGTCCCTCAGCTAGGAAGTGACAGAGTGGGGATTGAGACCCAAGCAGTGCAGCCCCACAGAGTATGATCTTTAAGACCGCCCTAGACTGTGCCTTAGTGAGAAATGTTACTACTGAGATTGATTAGTGCTGGGAGATAGGACTGGTGAGAAAGTTGGAAACCAGTTCATTAAGGGGTTTTGTATTAGAGGCTGAGGGGTTTAGAATTAATCATACTTCTAGAACTCACCAGCCCGTGGACTCTAAATAAGGCCAAACTAAGGGTTTATTTCTACGTCCTCTTGATTAATAGTTCCTACCTGCCAAATGAAAAGTTCTCAATGCCTCTTTTTTCTGTGATATCTCTTAAGTCCTAGGGCTGAGAGTTGCCTCCAGAGCAGCAGGGTTGGCCTAAACCATTTTTTAAAAGTCTGCTGCCCCAACTATCCACCCATCCTGAACTGGTATGGCCTCTACCAGTCAGCCGCACTATTGATGCTCTCTGGGCAATTGATTGATCTTTCTGCAGTTGGGTTCCTGACCACGTATAATTCTGCTGATTGTCTCTGAAAGGATCAAAAGTCTGAGCAAACATCTAGAGAGACATTTACAGAAGAAGCATTTATATGCTGATAAAATTTTCCTTGGAATGTGGGGCAGTTTCTCACTTTGTCACCAGAGACTAACATGCATTAGGATCATTAACTAATTAATGGTCATGGATCTATTTATATAAGTATGTTATTGTTATAATGAATTATGATGTTAAAATCTCCTTTCATGAAAGTGCAATATAGTCTTACATTGGTAGAAGCTTTTGAGCCTATATGCTATTGATCACTTGATAAAAAATCAACAAACATGATTAAGCACCTTCTAAATGCTATGGGAGATACAAAGAAGTGTCAAGTATAGTCCAAGACTTCAAGCAATATATGATCTAACCATGTGTCATTTGGAATGGTTTTATATACATTTTTGTTTGTTTCTTATTCTTTCCACATCTTCATTCCTTATGGCTTCATTTGTTCCTGTGATTTGAATTACCACCTGGTGTCATTTCCTTACTCCCGTACAGCTTTGCACCCACCCACTTTCTTTTTTCTGTCATTATCAAATATATTACATATCTATATGTTATGGCTCCAGCAATCTAATTATATATAAAATATAATTAAATATATAAACTATGTAAAATCATATCATTATATATACTTTATACAATCACTTTAAAACTCAGTTAAGAGAGGAAATGAGATGAAATATGTATTTATAGTCCACTGTATAATCACATACATACCTTTACTGTTGCTCTTTGTTTTTCATGTGGATTTAAATTACTATCTGGGGTCATTTGCTTTCATCTTGAAGAATTCCTTCAGTATTTCTTGTTAGGTGAGACTTCTAACAACAAATTCTCTCAATTTTTGTTTATTGGCAAATGCTTTTATTTTGCCATCTATTTTTAAAAAATAGTTTTGCTGGATATAACATTCACTCTTAGTCTTTTCTTTCAGTACTTTGAATATATCATCCCACTGCCTCCTGGCTTCCATTGTTTCTGCTCAGAAGTCAGTTGTTTATCTTATTGGGGTTCCCTTTCACATGATGAGTCTTTTTCTTTTGTTGCTTACAAATTTTTTTTTTCCTCTTTGTCTTTCAACATTTTTACTAATGATATTTCCAAATGTAGCTCTCTCTGTGCTCATTTTACTTGGAGGTCTCTGAACTTCCTGGATGTATAGAATAATGTTTTCATGAACTTTAGGCTAAAGTTTTCAGATATTATTTCTTTGAATATATTTTCTGTTCCTTTTTTCTCCTCTTCTTCTTATACTCCCATTACATACATGTTGGTTTCCTTAAATGTGTCCCACATTCCTCTGGGGCTTTGCTTGTTTTGCTTCATTTTCTTTTTTCTTTTTTTCCTTTTCTCTTTGCATTGTACAATCTCTGTTGATCGATCTTCAAATCTGCTGATTCTCACCTCTGCCATTTTAAATACACATTTGACCCTCTCTAGTAAATTTTTCACTTCAATTGTTTTTTCAACTCCAGAATTTTGATTTGGCTCTTTTTAATAATTTCTATCTCTTTGATGAGACAATGTCATCCTACCACCCTTTACTTTTTAAGCAAGGCTTCTTTAGTTCTTTGAATATATTTATAATGGATACTTTAAAGTCTTTACTTATTAAATCCAACATCTGGGTACTTTCATAGACTTTGCTAATTGCTGACTAACTGCTTTATTGTTTTCAGCAATGTCTTAGGGTGTAAATTGCTCTATAGTCTGACTCGATTACATTCAAGAGCCTTTGCAAGGATAGTCATTGAAATCAGTCTTTGAGTTTGGTTTGTTTTTCTAAAATCTAGGATTCATAGCTGTTTTTTCTCTGGTTTTCTGATAAACTAGATGGCCATGGTTTAAGTTCTGGCTCTCATGGAACTACGAGATTTTGCTTAATTCCTCACCACCAAATTATTTTTCAAGAGTCTCCTTAGACTTGAATTTTCCCGATCTCTGTTTCCAATAAAGTCGGTTATTTTGGACAGTACTTCAGAGCTCTCTTTTCTTCTGTACTGCCTGCCTCCTGGACAAAATCTCTGAGCCACTGCTCCAGAGCTAGGGGCAGAGACAGGAGCCCACTTTTATCAGAGTGATACCCCAAATTTATGAGTAGGGCATGGAGGGAAGGAGGGTGAGACTAACTGGAGTCCCAATTTTCTCAGCCTTCCATGCCTGGGGTAGAGTTTCCACCGTATGTGTCAGGGCTAGATGGAGGAAGGGAGCCTCCACTCTCTTAGCCACACTCACTCACTGACTTAGCCTCAGCAACTTGGAGCTAGGAGAATGAGAAATGCTGGTTGGTCTGCCTTTCCTGGGGAGATAGCCAATCCCTTGGCTAGGTGCTGAGGGTAGGGGCAGCCCCATCTTCTTGGCCATACCAACCTGGATTGGAACTTTCATCATGCTGAACTGAGAGTGGGTAGGTGGGTGGGAGGGAATAAATTATGGTTCAGGAAAGGTTTTCCTTCCATCCTTAGAGTGCAGCATCTGGCTGCATAGCAAGATCTTTCTAGATCTCTAAACATTATGTCTTGGAAGAATAGAAGATGAAAGATAAGGGCTGAAGGAGCCTATAAGCCAAGTTTACCTCTTTAAAAAAAACTTTCCTCATTTACAGTGTGTATAAATATCAAAACATTATGTTGTACATTTGAAACTAATACAATGTTAAATGTCAATTATACTTCAGTTAAGCAATGACAACAAAAAACCTTCCTCCAGAATATCTTCCTTGTAAATTTCATTTTCTTTTTACTGACCAGAACTGTTTCCATGACCACTGTCATCTTCAAAGGAGTGTGAAACAAATTTCTTAGCTCTGAAGCCTCTCTAGTTGAAAAAGACAAGGGGGAAGGCTAAGAATGACTTTTGGGCCATCAATCCATTATGTGCCACACCCCAAGGTCCTATAACTAATAAATGGTGCAGGTCAACTCTCTTAGCCTCTCTCATCATTGGCCTGCAGGAGTTCAGAGATTCTATTTAGAGTATACAAATGATTAGGGTAACATTTTGCCATTTTATGGCTTTCAGATTTGTAGCCACAGAGCCAGACAGAGGATTGAGAAAATTCATGATCCACATGATGACGTTAAGAGGGCAGGAGAGCTGTTGCCTGAGAAAGAGCTAAAAGGAAGGCAGACTCAATCATGCAATAAAGGGATTCAGCTTGGGTTAACAAGGGGAGGGTGGAGGGTGGTTTGTAGCATTCCAGCTACCAAAATCAAGGTATAATAAAACAATGATAAAAATTAAAATTAAAAATAATTTTAAAAATAATAAAGCTGAGGAAAAGAAAGGCAAAACAAACCCAGGTAACAAGTGTTGGAATCCTCTAGTGTCATATATGTTTCCTTTGCAAGCATGTATCCTCAGGACTGGAATCTCTCCCTGATAAGCAGCCATCTCGGGGGTTAACAGTCAGCACAGTCACCTCGACTTGCCTGAGATGTTACAACTTCACTTCTGTCCAGCTAAGTGTCCCTCCAACCATACGGATTTTTAAATTAAATTTAGATATGACGAAATCAACCAACCCACAAATAATACTCGTGTATAAAGTACAGTAATAAGTAATCATGGGGGTAATCTATTATATTTGTTATTTAAAGTGTAATCCTTAATGTATCTGACATACCACCCATGTGCTTTAAGCTTTGCCTGCATTACAAACTTATAATTTTAAACTTATAATTTTACATTGATAGGCATAAGAATTTGGTTAGTTTTATGACTAGCTCTAAAATTTTTAGGATAACTTGAAGTTCACTACATACATGCATTAAATTAACCTATGGCATTATTTTGCTTATAAAGGTTATTTAGTGTACCTTGTCAAGCATTTGAAGTCCTAAAAGAGAATAGTAAATACTGTGAAATTTGCAAATGTAGTTGAAATATTTAAGGAAGTGACAAAATAACTTGAGGAATTAACTAAGTCTATAAATAGGAATGATTATTAAAAACAATTTAGCTTGTTTAGCTTGAGTTAGTCAAAAGAAAACAATAAGTAAAAATGATTCATATTTTATTAGAATTATAAATAGAAGAACATGAGTTATAAATTACACTTAAAATGTAAGGAAATTAGGTTAAAATTTATAATGTTCATGAGCAAATATTAATTTAAAACTGAAGTAACTGTAAATAGTTCTTTCTCTGCACAAAGACCCCTATTGGACTTTAAAAGCTACATGTTGACACATTTTCATTCTGGATGAATAGAGGCTTTATGTAGCAATTCAGTGTTTACACAGCCCATAGCACTTGTCTAGACAAGGACAATAAGCTGGTTAATGCCAAATATGAAGGGAGTAGTAGGTTCCAAGAACTCGTGGTGCACTCTGGCTACTGGAAGGGATCTTTCTCTGAGATTCCAGCCATTTTATTCCTTGCATAACATTTTACTTAAAACCACTTTTTCTAACTATAAAGAGAAGTCTAGCCTTGGATTGAGGCAAACCAAGGATGTTCCACTCAGAAGGTTTAGCTGGTCTGACAATGGAGCTGAATTTATATTGCTCAGAGGATTCCTGGACACATGACTTTGGACCTGTGTTCTTTTGGTGAGAGGCTTCAAGACCCTCCAAAAAATGGAGAGTTTTATATTTTCTGTAAAACAAATGATTTTCGGCTGTATTGACATCCTTCCTTGTCCCATAAAACTTCAGCTTATTCATCTTGGTTGTATCAAAACTGCTGGATTGAGAACTCATCTAATGAAGTACCGTTCAGTTCACTGCCTTCTATGAAGTATTTTCCTTTTCATGTGTCTAAATTGATTATCAGTAGAATAATGTCCTGTTTTGACAGGAGGAAGGATGAGTTTACTTGTTTGTTCTTCTTGGTATCTCCCTTATGTGGGGCTGCAGGAGAAGGCATTCACCAGCGGGTGTTTGTGAGTTTGAGGTTTTTGGTGGGCGTGTCCCTTGTAGTAGGCAGCAGTGTCTCTGTCTTTAATAATGAGTCACCTATTCCTCAATGACGATCTACTTCCCAAGTAGTCAAGAGCCCTCTAATGCACTCCTTCCTAAAATCTCTATTATTTCAGCAGAGCTTCCCTTGTCAACTGGCTTTATTTTAATTCAAAAATTGTACCTGACACTTTCAAGAGTAACCTCAGTTCCAAAGCCCTACTATACTAGAGGGACAAAATCCACAACAAAATGGCTTCCCTGATATCCAGGCAGACCTACGGGAATGTATCACTCAGCCCTTTGGCGTCCAGAGCCAATTTCTTACCACACAGGGTCCTCAGAGCGGCAGGGATTTGGGACTGGTTTCTAGCTACATCCTTGGGCCCAGACCTCAGTCCCATGGCCTGTGCCTCCTGACGTGCCTCCCATGTGGCTGCACATATTGCCTATTCTGGGCCCCGTGCCTGCGTCCTCTCTCCGCTCTATTAACATCCTTGCCTCCTGGGTCTGGCATGAAGCCTGGGCTGTCTCCCCTTTCTCTAGCTAGGGTGCCAGAGTATGGAGGAGAGTGTGGTTCACATATGCTATAAACCACCTGGAGAATCTTACATGCACATTCTGACCTTCCTTCTTTCCTTCCTTCCCTTTTACTCTTCTCCTTTTGTTCTTTTCCTTTCTTCTTTTTCTTCTCTCTTTCTTTTTCCTTTTCTCCTTTCCTTTCTTCCTCCTTTCCTCCCTCTGTCCCTTTTTTCTTACTTTTTCTCTCTTCCTTTCTTTCTACTTTCTTTTTTCCTTCCTAACTTTCCTTCCCACCTTTCCTTCCCTCTTGTTACTAAGAAATCTGTGCCTAATCAAGGTTGTGTGGTTTATATCTCTTCTATAAACTTGGGTTACACTTCAAAAGATCCCTCTCTACACCCACACCAGGATTCAGGGAAAAAGATGTGTGGTGGCAGTGCTGTGCTTAAAAATCATTTTGTCATTCAAATGTCAGCCTTTCAAACTGTCCTTCAATTCAAAACATCAACCTAGATTCATTGTAGATACTTGTTTATAGTGTATCCAATAAAACTCTGAAGATAATTTTCTGTATATCACTTGTCTTTACTTCCTTTTGAAGAATAGAGCTCAGCAAGACAACAGAAATAAAAGACAGACTGGGAGTTCAAAATTGCAGATACTGACAGGTGCATATAGAATTGATAAACAAGTTTATACTGTATAGCGCAGGGAAATATACATAAGATCTTGTGGTAGCTCACAGAGAAAAAGAATGTGAAAATGAATACATGTATATTCATGTATGACTGAAAAATTGTGCTCTACACCAGAAATTGACACAACATTGTAAACTGTCTATAACTCAATAAAAAAAAAAAGAAAGAAAGAAAAGCAAAAATAAACAAATGGGACCTAATCAAACTTACAAGCTTTTGGAGAGCAAAGGAAACCATAAACAAAACCAAAAGACAACCTACAGGATGGGAGAAAATGTTTGCAAATGAAGCAACCAACAAGGGATTAATTTCCAAGATATACAAACAGTTCATATAGCTTAATATCAAAAGAATAAACAACTCATTCAAAAAATGGGCAGAAGACCTAAACAGACATTTCTCCAAAGAAGACATACAGATGGCCAACAGGCACATGAAAAGATGCTTAACATCACTAATTATTAGAGAAATGCAAATAAAAACTACAAGGAAGAACCATCTCACACAGTCAGAATGGCCATCATTAAAAAGTCTACAAGTAACAAATAGTGGAAAGAGTGTAGAGAAAAGAAAACCCTCCTACACTGTTGGTGGGAATGTAAATTGGTGCAACCACTATGGAGAACAGTATGGAGGATCCTTTAAAAAGTGAAAAATAAGAGTCACCATATGATCCAGCAGTATGATCCAGCAATCCCACTCCTGGGCATATATCTGGAGAAAATTTTTGGAAATTTTTGGAAAAGATACATGCACCCCAGTGTTCATAGCAGCACTATTTACCACAGCCAAGACATGGAAGCAACCTAAATGTCCATGGGCAGATGACTGGATAAAGAAGACGTGGTATATACATATATACAGCAGAATACTACTCAACCATAAAAAGAATGAAATAATGCCATTTACAGCAACATGGATGGACCTAGAGATTATCATACTAAGACAGTAAGTCAGACAGAGAAAGACAAATACCATATGATATCACTTATCTATAGAATGTAAAATTGGATACAAATGAACTTATTTACAAAACAGAGACAGACTCACAGACATGGAAAACAAACTTATGGTTAACAAATGGGAAAGGGGGTGGGGGAGGGGTAAATTAGAAGTTTGGGCTTAGTAGTTACAAATTACTATATATGAAATAGATGAACAACAAGGACTTACTGTATACCACAGGGAACTATATTCAATATCCTGTAATAAGCCATAATGGAAAGAATACGAAAGAGAAAATATATATGTATAACTGAATTACTTTGCTACACACCGTACACCAACACAACATTGTAAATCAACTATACTTCAATAAAATTTTTTTTAAAAGAAAAATAAGGCTCAGTAATTTTTTGTTCACCCTTTGGAAAAAAAAAAACTTTCCTGCTTGATTCAGTGACATTACTACTTTTGGATCTCAGAATCCCCCTCAGTAATTGTCATTTATAATAGAAACTTATGTTCTAAATAGACTGCCCTTTATGCAGTGATGAGGAAAAAATGTTTCCCATAATTAATTTTAAAAAACCCACATCAAAAGGATATTAAGTTTTGTTAAAAAACAGAACTGAACCAAATAAGTTTGAAGAGCTAATTGGCCTATTCAGTGATTTGCAAATCCGGCAGCATCCCATCTAGCAAGTACATGCGTACCTCAGAGATACTGGGTGTTTGGTTCCAGATCACCACAACAAAGCAAATATTGCAATAAAGCAAGTCACATGGATGTTTTTTTGTTTCCCAGTACATATAAAAGTTGTTCGTACTTTATAATATTAAGTGTACAATAGCATTCTGTCTAAAAAGCCAGTGTCCATACTTTTAAAATATTTTATTGCTAAATAATGCTAACCATCATCTGAGCCTTCAGTGAGTGCTAATCTCTTTGCAACAGTAACATCAAAGATCACTGATCACCATAACAAATATAAGAATAATGAAAAAGTTTTAGATAATTTGAGAATTACTAAAATATGACACAGAGACAAGAAGTGAGCAAATGCTATTAGAAAAATGGTACTGACAGACTTGTTTAATGCAGGGTTGCCTCAAACCTTCCATTTATAAAAAGTGCAGTATCTGTGAAGTGCAATAAATCAAGGTACACCTGTAGAGAGATACTCAGGAGAGGCTGCACAAAATGTAAGGTTTTTATAGGCAGAAGGAAGGCGGGGCAAAGAGGTATTAGAAAAGAAAGGACTGTTTCAGGCCTGGCCATCTTCTTTAGGAGGGAAGGAATGGGCTGGGGTCTTCATCATGCAGACTAGCTCACAAGTGTGATCAGTACACTTCAGTTGACTTTCAGAGATCACATTTCTGGGAGTTTTGAAACTGGAATTAAATCTTAGTTTGGTGTCATTAGGGGCAAATGACTCCATTTTGGGCCTGCTTTTGCTCTTTCCGTTTTTGCTTTTGCTTGTGTTTTAAACAGTTTCTAGTCCTTACTTTTGGAACTGAAAACACTTCAGTAGTTATTTTGTGTGGCATGTGCTCTGTACATTATACTGGTTTTTGTATTCTTTCCTACTAGTTTCTTTAACTCTTGTAGCAGCCGCTGGTCTCATGCATTTACCAAAGGCACCAAGTTTCCTCCCTGTGCTGTCATGTCAGATGTGGTCAAAGATATCCTGTTTCTGCAGGAACAAGCACAACTTCCTTCATGCTGCACAAACACAAGCTGCCTCTGAGAAGTAATAAATTCCATACAGAAAAGTCTTCTAAAAATTATCATTATAAATTAGCTTTACAAGAGAGGAAGCCACAATGACAGCTAAACATTGTTGATACTACTCCATCTTCACTTCCAATTTCCCTTCCTTTGCCAAAAGAGCTGTGAGCAGATCAAGAAGATGCTGATAATGTTGCCGGGGCTGGTACCTCAGTCTACCCTTCAGGTACTGTATAGCTGAAGGGAACACCTTAAGTCTACCGGGCTCCTGTTAATTTCAAAGATGGACAAGATGCTTGGTTGGAGTTGCTAGAGGCAGTGGGTTCGGCCTGGACCCTTGAAAGAACTTGTATTCACGCAAGTGAAATAGTAGGTCAAAATTGCACACTGTACTCCATTATACTCTCTCCTAAAAAAGCATCTTTTTGTCATGCTGTCAGTTTCTAGTTCTGCCAGCATTATTTCTATCATTTCCCTGGCACCTAAAAATCATTTAAATATGAATACAACACTAGCACTGCTAAGCATTTGGTATGTGCCAAAGGCAGTTATTGATTCTTTCAGAAGTGCCTTGAAGAAATTATTATCTCTATCTTGCAAGTAAGGAACTGAGACTCCAAAAATTTAAGTAACTTGCTGAAAGTCCAGAGAGCATGGATGTGGTCTGCCCTGAGTTCAGACAATAAGGAGGTACATTGCCTGCAGAAAAGTTAAATGTAATAATAAAACTGATGCAAAAGTCAGCCTGTCTTTTTTTTAACATTAAAACAATTTGTGGTAAAATATATATAAAAATTTACCTTCTTAATTATTTCTAAGTGTACATCTCAGGGGCATTAAGTACATTCATATTATTGTGCCACCATTACCACCATCCATCTCCAGAACTCTTCATCTTGCAAAATTGAAAATTTGAACCAATTAAACAATAACTCCTCGCTTCTTTCTTCCCCTAGTCCCTGGCAACCACCACTCTACTTTTTGTCTCGATGGATTTGACTACTCTAAGTACTTCATGTAAGTGGAATTACAGTCCTTTTGTGACTGGCTTATTTCACTTAGCATGTCTTCAAAGTTTACCCATGTTGTAGCAAATGTCAGAATTTCCTCCCTTTTTAAAGGCTGAATAATATTCCATTATATGCATATACTTCATTTTGTTTATCTATTCATCCATTAATGTACATTTGGACTGCTTCCACTTTTGGCTATTGTGAATAACCTCCTATGAACAGAGTTATATGTGTGTTTAAATCATTATGTACCAGCAATTCTAGATGATGTCAGGGATAAAATACTCCTTCACCTCCAAAAACTTTTGTTGGCCATGTTTTAAGCAATTGTTGTAGGTAATATTGAATATTAACAATACAGTGTATGCCTGAAAACTAGCACATTTAAAAAGTTACTTTTCCTTTAATAAACATTGGATTCTACATGGAAGTGAATTCTGAGAACAAGAGTTAGAGTCTTCTATTTATTTAGCGAATAGTTCACGATGGGTTAAGACTGAGCTTGCTTTGAGTGAAATTCATATCTTGAACCCCTACGGTACCACATATTCCTATGTGTAAATACTAAATTTAAAATAAACAATGATAGCACATGATTGTAAAGACAAAGAACAGAACTTCAGTCACTCTAATGCTGTCCTATGTGAACAATTTGGAGTTTTTTATTTTTGTTTAAAATTCAAAGTAATAAAACAGCTGCCAACCATGAGGTATAATCTTTTTGTTTAGTAAGTACAAAGAGTTCATTCATTAAATATTCAGCTGACCTTTGATATCTTTAGCTTTAAAATGTACTTTTTAAAATTGTTGTTTAAAACTAAAGAATTAATCATGAAAATAATGACCATTTACTAATTATCACATGAGTATTACTGAAAAAAACTTTGTTGTATAGAGGAGAGGAGGTTAAAAATAATGGTCTCCTCTGGTTGTCAAATATTTTAGGTTTATCAAAGTCACAAGCTTATAAGCAGCAGGGCACGTGTTCAAAGTCAGACTTATCTGACTCAGTCAAATCTGTCTAATGTTTTCTACCCCTACTCTAGGCTATTTAATTATTAGCATGCTTGCCCATTTTCTAAAGATAGTTTACCAGCTACTAGTGCGGTGTAATGGTTAAAACACCTACTACATAGCAAGTACAATGTCATGCTGAACATGGCATTCGCCTCCTCTCAACATAACCTCTAAGGTTCCAAGAAAACAGTAGCCAAATAAATAGTTGTTTAAGGCATAACGCTATGCAAACATCCATGCCAATTTTACTAAACACTAAAGGGAAAGGATGAGTAATTAATTGTTTTAGGGGAAACACCTTTAAATTTTAATTAAATTCTGTGTGTAATTTGGAAGCTTATCAGAAAATTGAGAAAGCTTAGATTTTGTCACCAAAACTTAGTTTCAGCTATTTAGCAAAATGATAAAAACTAGGACATCAAGAAACTTGAGTTAAATTCTGATTATATCATTTTGCATATGAATTTGGTATAACATAGTGACACAGTATGACTGGCAGCACTATGTCTCTTTTTCTTATAGAAAGAATGTATCTCTAATATAAGATGGGTACTTTAACATTTTCCTGGCTTTAAGTTATGGAATAGAGCACGTAAGGTTTATTGCCTTCTCTGTGAATGCAGACCATGTGGTCTACAACAATCAAAAGTATTTTAAAGAGTACACACAGAGGAAAAAAAAAAATTCAAGGAGCCTAAGCCTGTTTTTCTGGTCTGTGGACAGAGCTCCTTTTGGGTCGTGAATCCATCTTGAAGCATTTTGCTTCTCTCTTCTAATGAGAAGCCATATTTTATCAGACTGCCATTAAAGCTCTTTTCTAATTTGTTCACAAATTTTTCGAACTGGAAGGGCAGAACAGTGGCCCTATACACTTCCCTTCCGGTTTACATCTCCCTTTGGTAAGAACTGTCAGCAACAGGTAAATCCACTGACTGTGCCGTCACTTGGCCTAACCTGGTTTTCCCAAACGCCTAATGGCGTGATGTGGGAGGCTTTGCCGGGTGCCTTGCTAAACCCACTAATGCTACGTCTACTTACTTCTTTTTATCTGACTTGTTAGTAATTAAGTGTGATGGTAACCTTGCCCCCCAAAAATGAGGTTAACTATACCTGATTTGTTAGTAAGCCTGTTACAGCTTTCAGTGGTCACATCTTTCCTGTTTTAGGAAAAACATTATTTGATTGTTTTCAAATTTTGCTCAGGATTAACATTACCAATACATAGTTTGCAAATACAACAATAACCCCAATCACTGCCATTTTATTAAGTGACTACTCTTTGCCAAGCATTGTATTAAATGCTTTATTTATGTTATTTCATTCAATTTCTACTACAAGCCTATGAGGTAGATTTTAGCAGATGGAGAATGACGGCCGGGGTTGTTTAATTGCTTTTCCAGATCCTCATGGCTTATATAAGACAGCCAGTATCAACTTCACATCTGTCTAATTTGTATGCCCATGCTCATAACTACAGCTTTGATCACCTGATGATATCCTGTGCAAATCAATATCATTGCCCTTTCCAAATGTTTACTGTATTATCTGTTAACTGTCTCCCTTCTCTAGGAACCATGTCTTATTTCTCTTACCGCCAGTGCTTCGCACAGTACTTGTTACATAAGAAGGTTATCAATCAAGTTTTGTTAAATAAATGCATTAAAAATGTCTTTCTGTTATTAATGATATTCCCATGTCTGAAAATTAGGAGACTACTTGCCTTGTCCGATACCTTTCTTCCTTACCACAGGGATTACAGACAGTGGTGCAATTATCTCTCTGTTTCTGGCGGTCGGGGGTTCTCATACTATTCTCCCTCTCCAAGGATTAAAGAGAGTTTTTGTCTTAGCTCTTTCAATATGATGATCATCACCTGTGCAGAGAACACAAGGCAAAATGGAAAACGAGCCATTTCCTTTTCTTTAGGGCTATCAACGTTTTACCAAATGCCAGACATGAACTTATGCCTGCTCTATGCTTTGCCTCTAAAGATAAATTACTTCCCTTATTGCCTGTAACTTTTTCTTTATTAAATGGATGGCCATCTTTAAATTCATAATATGCTGTGGTAACCCATTTAAAACTGAGTCCTCCTAGGCCTGAAGTCTCATTCTTTTACTTACTTATGAAATCACATTAAAAAGTAATTTAACAATATCAGAATACTGGGAGAAGAATAAGTTAATAAATGTTCCCTAATACTTCAAGAATTTTGAATTATTGTATATAGCGATCTCAAAAAAGGAGAAAAAAGGCAAAAATGGTGGTTTTATTCTTTAAAATGGACAGATATTCTATTTTGGCTTTGGCTAACATCTACTAATTCTTCCCTCCCTGCCTATTCTGACTACACCCCCCCAAACACACACAAACACACACACACACACACACACACACACACACACACACACACACACACACACACACACACACACACACACACACACACACACACACTGGAATACATGCTCAGTGGGTTTGGTAGTTATCTCTTCCCAGCAAGGAATTCTGTTTTGGTCAATAATTTGTAATGGGCTTGACATTCAACTTACTGTGGTCCCTAACTTATTAGCCCCCAGAGAGGGAACCAGATGGTGGAAATCAAGATCTTCATGTATTCAAGGGTTAGCTACATCAAAAGACTGACTTTAGCAAATGCCAGAAACAACCTTGAACTCAGAAGGAGAGCCATTTGCTAAGATCCCCAGCTAAGAAGGAGTAAGGCTGGAGCATCTCCAAGTCATAGCGGAACCAGATAAAAGTCAGATGCAGGGTGCTGGGAGAAGTGAAATGGATAAAAGGGGTCAACTGTATGGTTATGAATGGAAACTAAATTTTGTGGTGAGCACACTGTAGTGTATACAGAAGTAGAAATACAATGTTATACACATGAAACTTTAAAAAAAACCCAGACATGAATCTGGGTTAAAGAGGATACTACATCATACAAGTGGAAAGAGATGTTTCTAGACAAGATCTGCCTCCTAATCTCATCAGGAAGGTTTGTCCATTTTTTATCTCCCTTTTGTCTATGCTACATATCTCATAAAGTGGTAGAAATTCATTGCCACTTTTAAGTGCTATTTATACAGCTATTCATTTCATTTAGTTAATTCAGTCATTAACTATCATTATTAGGAATATTACCAGATGTTAAAGGTGCAAAAATGAGTTAAGTCAATATATTCTCAGAGCAGCAAATGAACCAATCATGCCAATCAGTACACCTGTTCTCCATCATAACATAAAACAAAGCAATTAGTGGAGGCGGGGTATAGCTCAGTGGCAGAGTACATGCTTAGCATGCATGAGGTCCTGTGTTCAATCCCCAGTACTTCCATTAAAAAAACAACAACAAAAAGGCAACACAAAATACAGCAATTAGAAAGCTCTTGCTCTAAGTCAGCATTACAAGGTACAGGAAAAAGAATATATTATTATGTGGTATGCATGCTTATCAAAGTGCTTATAAATGTAGCATTAAGTATTAAAAGCATATGATGTATACATCTCAGGCCTTCCAAGATAGGATTACAAAAAGTCACCTGTATATCCCAGATCTTACCAAGATGTACTATTTGATACATCTAAATAAAGTCATACTTTTGATAATAAATTATTATGCACTGAGTGCTCACTCATGAAACTACTGCTCTTCAGTGTCATATTTGCTTTTCCCCTCTCTCTGCCTTTCTGTACACATACATACACACATTATTACTATTAATTTTTTGATAAAACCATTTGAGAATAAGTTACAGACATCATGACCCTTCACTTCTAAATACCTGGTTGTATCTCCTAAATACCTCCGAAAGACAAGACATTATCTTACATGACCACAATGCACTAATAAAATTCAGGAAATTTAATAGTGATATGTTACTACTATCCAACACACAGCCCTTATTCAAATTTTACCAATTATCCCGATAATTAAATGTCTTCTACGGCATTTACTTCTTGGATCAGGAGTCAATCCAGGATCCCACATTTCATTCAGTTGTCATGTCTCCTGTCTCCTTCACTCTGGAACGGCTTCTCAGCCTCCCTGTACCTTTCATGAAATTCACATTCTTGAGTAAGGGCTGGTTGTTCGTGGAATGTCCTTCAGTTAGGTTTCTCTCACTATTTTCCCAGGCTGTTTTTCAGAGTTTCCCAGGGCACTGCCTCATGTGTGATCTGGAGCCAGTCCTTCTGGTTCTTCTGTCTGGCTGGCTGACTTCCCTGCCCTCCACGTGGCTGCTGCTGCTGCTTCTGCACTTCAGGAGGAAGCCTGGTTATCTCCTGCTGACATCGCCTCTTAGATCCTCTCAGACCTCCAAGAAAGTGTGCTCTCGCTCCAAACCCTGGACGGGTACTCCTCAATTCCTCACAGCACACATGAGGCCAGGTTATAGCTTTTTTTTTTAAATTGAGGTATAGTCAGTTTACAATGTTGTGTCAGTTTCTGGTGTACAGAATATTAGTTCAGTCATACATATACACACATATATTCATTTTCATATTCTTTTTCACCATAGGTTACTACAAGGTATTGAATATAATTCCCTGTGCTATACAGTAGAAGCTTGTTGTTTATCTATATTATATATATATTAGTTAATATCTGCAAATCTCGAACTCCCAAGTTATCCCTTCCCACTCCCTTCCCCCCGGTAACCATAAGTTTGTGTCTGTGAGTTTGTCTCTGTTTTGTAAATAAGTTTATTTCTGTCCATTTTTTAGATTCTACATATCATATGGTATTTTTATTTATCTTTCTGGCTTAATTCACTTAATACGACAATCTTCAGGTCCATCCATGTTGCTGCAGATGGCATTATTTTATTCTTCTTTATGGCTGAGTAGTATTCCATTTCATATATTCCACATCTTTTTTTTATCTAGTCATCTGTTGATGGACAACTTGATCATGGTGTATAATCTTTTTTATGAGTTGTTGGATTCTGTCTGCTAATATTTTGTTGAGGATTTTTGCATCTATGTTCGTCAATGATATTGGCTATACTTTTCTTTTTTGGTAGTGTCTTTGTCTGGCTTTGGTATCAGGGTGATGGTGGCTTTGTACAATGAGTTTGGGAATATTCCCTCCTCTTCAATCTTTTGGAAGAGTTTGAGAAGGATCGGTATGAGTTCTTCTTTGTATATTTGATTTGGACTTTTGTTTGCAGGAGGTTTTTTATTGCTGACTCTGTTTCACTTCTAGTGATTGGTCTGTTCAAATGATCTATTTCTTCTTGATTCTGTTTTGGTGGATAGTTTGTTTCTAGAAACTTGTCCATTTCTTCTAAGTTGTCCAATGTATTGCCATATAGTTGTTCATAGTATTCTTTTATGATTTTTTCATATTTCAGTGGTATTGGTGTTCCAGGCTATAGCTTTTTAACAAAATTTCATTCAATGCTCGAGGGTAACACAGCATAACCCAGAGAATAATGTCAAACTGTTACCGAAAAGTTAATACTCTTAGAGCCCACAGGCTAAAACATGACCTCAGAGTCTTTAAATAAAGTGTTTCCTGCCTCCCCATGGAAGGGTCAGCTCACTCCACCACAAATGCTCCTATAATGTCCATGCTAGGGATTCCAGACCGAGCAATAAACCCAGGCATAGAGAGAGAAAAACATTGTCCTCAATGGCCTTACTTCTTGATTTAGGAGGACTGTCATCCCAGAATGAGTGATACTACAGAGAGCCAGCTCCTTACCTGGGAACCTCACTTTTAGGTACTGATCAGGCTTACCTTGCCCAGCAGGTCTCATCCTCCCAGACACATTTACTAAAGTTAGGCTGTCTAGTTTTATGTAACACCACATGTGGGCCACCAAGAATCCAGCCTGGAGGCACTGCCTCAAGCCAAATACAATCCCTTTACAGCCTTTTCTCCAGCATGTGGTGAAGAGTAGAATGGTCCTTCACACACCCTACTACAGCTGGGTTTTCATTACTGATCTCCCGTAAACAAATGCTTGGGCAAGAATCCATCAACACACCTCCCAGGAACAACCAGTAATTTTCAGACATAAGAAATTCTAAATGTAGATTGAGAAAAAAATTATAACTCTGCAGGAGCATAATTGAGCTTAAGATACACCCGATTTACATGACTAAATAGACTGTTCAAAGCATTTGCATTTGGGTTAGTTCATCGCATTTTGGCTTTCTTTAAGAAAAACAGTGAGTACTTACTTGCCCTTATATCTACAAAATTAAAAGGCCCATTGAAGATATGTTTACAAAAACTGATTTAGCAGTTTGGCCCCAAAGGTAAATTCCAGTCTACCCCGGAGGTTAAAACTGCTTATAACTTCAAGACTGGAAGGTTTTCTAGCCTCAACTATTTTTTTACTTTATTTAAGGCTCATTTTCAGCTACTTCAAATATGCCCTACCTTTCCGGCTTTGTCACCCAAAGTCCTCTCTCAACATCTTGTGCTCCTGACAAAAAAGAGCGTTTTGCTGATCTCGGATTCTACACTTTACTGCCTCACTTTCAGACTCTTGCTTTTGCGGACCTCCTCTCTTTAACATTCTCACCATCATACCAATCTCTCAAAATTTTACTTAGCCTTCAAAGATCTCCTCTAATGCCACCTCTCAACCTTCTCAACTGGATGTAATCAATCTTTCCTCTTAAAATCCCATAGCACAATATTGTTACCTTTTCCTTTCTTACAGCAGTATGTTCTACCTTATGTTGAAGTTATTGGGTGCATGTCTTATCTGTCCAATTTGGCATTCTCAAGGCCAGTAACAGAACCTTACTCACCCTGGTATGTCTCCCATCATCTGTCAATGGTACCTTGTTAATAGCAGGCATTCAAAATATTTATACAGTTGAACTGAACTAAAACCTAGTGCATACAATATCTCCCAGGAAATTCATAGCTCTGAACTAAATTACATCACACGGCAAATCTGAAAATATTAGTTCAAGGATGAGAGATGAAATCTGTTATTAATTTGCCAACTACAACTTTGGGTAAACGTTAACAAAGACAGGCATTGTAAATAAAGCCCATTTTCAGTCAAAACTAATAGACATTTGATGGCACAGAGTACAACAACTGGATATAATGATTCCAAGGTGTTAGAGCTTGAAATTTATGAAAAAAGTACAATCCCAGCTGAATGAAAATAAGAAATTTCTCATGCTTTCTCTACTATTGGTTGGCTATACTGAAAGGAAAATGAAAAGCAAAAAACAAGAATGTAACAGACTAGACAAAGATCTTTGGTGACACATTTCTGGTGATGTTTTGGTCATTACATCATTATTATCAGATATAGTCACTGAAGGCTTATCAGAATGGGCTGCTGATCAGCTAACTCGATCTTAACATATTGAGATGGAAAAAATACGATATTAACAACTGTAGATGGGTTCCTTCTTGGGGAAGACTCACCTTTCTTATGGATAAAGCTTTGAGAAATCCGTAAAGAGTTCATTGTAGTTCCCTGCAGGGTATAGGTGTCAGATGCTTTGAAGTCTTTTGAGGGAGAAAGAGTCAAAATTGCAACTGGGGTGAGGCAGAGGGAGAAGGGAGAGAAAGAAAAAGAAGAGACATGAACATGAGTAAATGCCACGTTTGGTGGGGTACTGTGAACTAAGCAAGGTAACTCTTCTCAGTGACCTCATGCACATTCAGGAAATTTTACAGAATCACGGAAGATTGAGGTGAGTGGGTTTCTTACGAAAACCAGTAAAGTGGCCAAGTCCTGCATCATGGTTTTTGTGGGAAACAAAATAGAGACAGTAAGTTCTGGTGCTCGGGCCTGAGTCAGAGGAGATTTGAAGGCCTTACCTTGGTGACAGTCCCCAGAAATCCTGGGGACTTCCCCACCCCCTGAATATGAGAGGCTTTGAAAAAAATTCCCCCCAGAGCCCAGAAAAAGAGAGGTCCTCAAATCAAATCAGCGTTACAGCAACTTTAGTGGTCACAGGCTTATAATTTAATATTCTAGGGATATTAACCCATGACTTATTTACATAAACACTACCTCCATTTATAAGAAGGGCAAATAATGCTTGAGGCAGCAGAATGTAGAATTTATGAGCATAGACCCTGGAGCCAGATGTCTGAGTCTGATTCACTTTTTACCAGCCATGTGATCCTTAGTACCCCCTGTGCCTCAGTTTCTTCATTTGAAAAATGGGGGGAATAAAAGTACTTATCTGTGAGCAAAGGGCTTAACAAAACCTATTATTCCTCTGTAAGACTTAAACATTGGTTAACTATCCAGCTCTGTTCTCCTGGTAACCTGAGAAAAGGAGAAATGTCAACAAGACATTGTCTTTTAAGGTAAAAATGAGCCCTGAGTGGTAAATTGCTTCTGCACTGGAGGAATTAGGAAAAAATCCACAAAGGCCTGATGAGGATGCCACTTCGGGCATCGCTGGATACAGTGACCCTTAAAACTGGGCTTGTGCCTATAGGCGTGAAGCTATGCCTCTAAAAATCCTACAGGAGATACTAAGCAAGAATCATGCTTCATGGTATTTACCCAAACGAGTTGAAAACTTATATCAATACAAAAACCTGTACACAGATGTTTATAGCAGATTTATTCATAATTGCCAAAACTTGAAAGCAACCAAGATGCTCTTCAAGGTGAATGGGTAAACAAACTATGGTATATCCATACTATGGAATATTATTCAGCAATAAAAAGAAATGAGCTATCACCCAGGAAAAGACATTGAGGGATGTTAAAAGCATATTGCTAAGTGAAGGAAGTCTGAAAAGGCTACACATTGTATGACGGCAACTATATTACATTCTGGAAAAGGCAAAAACTATGGAGACAGTAAAAAGATCAGTGGTTGCCAGGGGTCTGGGAGAAGAAAGGAGGATGACTAGATGGAATACATGAGGTTTTTAAGACAGTGAAACTATTCTGTGTGATACTGTAATGGCAGATATGTGACATTATGCATTTGTACACCAAGAGTGAACTCTAATAATGTACTAGGACTTCAGTTAATAACAATATATCTTCATTGACTCATCAAGTGTAACAAATGTACCATGATGTTAATAAGGGAAACTGTGTGCATAGAGGACTGAGGAGGTATTTGAGAAGTCTCTGTACTTTCCTCTCAATTTTTCTGAAACCTAAAGCTGCTCTATAATGTCTATTAATTAAAAGGAAAAAAAAAACCCTACAGGAGGTATTGGTTCTGGTGGGGAATGAAGCTTCTAAGCCAGGCAGATCCTGCACTTGCCCTGTGTGGGTCTTGTTTCCTGCCCCCACGCTGTTAGACTGCTTCAAGAATTGCCATTAAAGATATGTCTGAAGCTGCCCTGCCGGTGAGCTTTGGTTCCTCTCCCATGTCCTGAATAGGCTAGTGGCCCATCATTACTTGGTGAGCTTGAGAGTTTGGCTGAGGCTAAGAAGATCTCTTGGTGGTCTATGCACTATCTCACAGAACTGTGTGAGGATTAAACAAGCTAACATTGTCAAAACACTCAGAACAAGGCTTGAGACGTGTAAATGCTATATGATTGTTAGCTATAGTCGTTACAGGAGTGAGTGGCTGTACTTTAACATTTTAACAATCATATCTCCCCAGATTATGAGTGACATGCCATCTGCATGTCAGATCAATACATAGTGTGTATATGGATGTATCCTTAGATACAGATATCCACATGGATATATCCACAGATATAGATATAGTATATGTATTCCTCACACAACGCCTTGCATGTAAACTTAGTGTTTGTTTTATGTTCCTTTATGAAATGGTCAGTCAGGGAGACATAGGAAAGGCTCAGAAAAAACAAAGTTTATTATAGTCACAGGTTTTAGGGACAGGAGGCACATGGCCACATGAGAAAACACCAGGATGGTCAGGAGGCAGAAGACAGGAGTGAAAAGGTTTAGGCCAGAACCTTTGTTGCGGTTTCCCCAGGAAAGGTAAGGCAGGGCTGGAAAAGTGGCTTAGGACTGGCTAGTCTGAGTAATTTTGGCAGGCTTTGGGCTATAAGGATGGTCTCTAGCTGCCTGGTACCTGGCCTGGCAAGGAGCAAGGCAGAGGAATATTGCCTCCTGGGGTGAAGGCTGGATAGATGAGGTCTGGCTCTGAACTGGTCAGATTGTATGTCAAGGGCACACTTCTGACTGGGTTCTCTGCTTCCTCTAAGAATTGGCTAGGCCAAGGAGGGGCAGTTTCTCCCCAGTAAGAAGGTTCTTTAAGATGTCAAAACTTCATAACCAACAGAAAATTAAAAACACATTTACAATATAGTGTTCCCTAGGCAATCCCTGAAATTCTGCCACGTGGAAATGTTTCAGGGATTATAGCATGGAACCCAAGTCAATATTACAGCTTTAGAAAGTCCCGCCCTCAGAACAGCTGAGCTCCCTTCACAATGAACTAATTGATCCCTGACCTTTCTTGGAGAGTTCATCAGGCTGAAATCTATGCTTTCATTACTCTTGCATCCCAAGCACCTAACATAATGCCTGGCACATATTCATTTATTTATTCAAATTTATGGAGGGCCTACCATGTGCCAAGCTGGACTGGTAATGTTTTTTCAAAAACCCCAACTGAAAATATGAACCCTGTATTGAATACATCCTATGTGCCATCCCAGATTCCCTTGGCCTCACCCGGCTCCTGGGCCCTCAGCCACTGTCTTCCCCTCAGCCGTGTAGTTCTGTTCAGTTCCAGACTGTTCTACTGCCTGAGGCCAATGCCCAGAGTCCTTGGCACCTCCCGCTACTTCCTCACGTGTCTCTGGATGAAATACCAGGTCACAAGTTAGATAAATCTGCTTCACGCACCAATCACGGCAGGCAACACTACGGGCACACTCTTTGATCAGTGTTGATGGCAGATAAATTTCTTCTCCACCCCTCCCTACAACAGGCTGTCCTGAGATATGGTGTTCCAGTACAGTCTAAAGGAGAGGGCCCTTTAGAGAAGAGCTCTTCTGGGTCTCTTCATGAAATAGTGACACTGTCTGGTGTTTGCTTCTAGCCTCATTTCCTTTCTCTCTCACTTCTGCTGCCCTGGGACTACACTTGCCAATGAAGCATTAGCAATTAAGTGTTGCCTTAGGCTCTGTTTTCCAGTGAACGTGGGCTAAGCCTTGCTTATAGATCCACGCCCTTCATAATCCCAGTTACCAACCCTCTGCTCATTATACCAGGGGCTCTCCCCTGGGCCCTTTCACTCAATTTGCGTTCCAGTTTCACTCAGTACCATGACGCTCCTGATTTTCTCTCTATTTTGGCTCTGTGTACTCACTCCCATTCTGGTTTATCCCAGTCCCCTTGCTATCTTGTGTTTGCACTTCAGCCTCCATTCCTCCTTCTTACTATATTATTTTAACAATATTTTTACTTTTATTTGGGAAATTACTCTTCCCTTATCCTTAGGCCATGTGGTTCAGGTGGAGCTAAACGTCTTTCCTACACTGCCCAGGTCTTGGCCAACCAGCGTATTCCATACCCCTAGACACGGTGATTAGTCTGGAGACAGGCATATGACTAAGTCAGTCCAAACAGAGCCAGTCCTGAGGTCTTTGTTAGAATTACTGAGAAGAAAGCTCTTTCTCCTTTTAGAAAGAGACAGGAAGTGAGTCTGGGCATGGTCAGCCTGAGAGTGAAGCCAGACGCAAGGGAGAAAGAGACTGGTTGAGCTACTGAATTCATTCATGCCTGAAGTTTTCTATCCTCAAACCTTTCAGTTTTCTAAGTGAATAAATTGCATTTTTGCCTTTCTGTCCCTGAAGTGGAAGGTAGACAAATTAATGTGGTTCTCTTTTTTTGTAAATCCTAGCCTCCTGGGCACTAATATAAAAACCTGGGGTACACAACGTGATACGACAGCAGAGCTTCCTAGGACTTTGTGATCACTGCACCTCTCCACTACAGTGCGGCGGGATGAGCTGAGAGGAGTCACTGGTGGAGGCCAGGACTGAGTTACTGGTACTGAAGGCAGACACCACATCTCCACACCTAGTGCTCATGTAGCCATCCCACAGCACACTCTGACCTGTCACATCTTGCCTCTTCCCTCTCCCTCCTGACCTGTGTTTCTGTCTGAGTGCCTTACCAGCAATCTGATGCAACTTCTTGAATTCTTAAGACTGCAGGGGAATTTTATGGTCATTC
The DNA here is from genome assembly GCF_048564905.1 of Vicugna pacos. NCBI lineage: Eukaryota > Metazoa > Chordata > Mammalia > Artiodactyla > Camelidae > Vicugna > Vicugna pacos. The sequence goes on along the minus strand of NC_133015.1, from coordinate 17,663,154 downwards.
AGGCACACAGTTCTGAAGTAGAGCACAGCAGGTGGAATTTCTGGCACCCTACCAGATCAGAGAGACAAAAGCAGGTGTCTTGCAGTGGGATGTGGGGGCAACTTAAGGAGGAACTTCCCAGCCTGACCATCCTGTGCCTTCCGAGGATGGTTCCTGTTTGTCATTTCTACTTGACTCATGTTCCTGTCTCTCCTAACTCTTGATTAATCGCACCTCTCCACGCAATATGGTTTTACTTCTACACTTTGGCACCTGGTCTGACATAGCCCTGTGTAATGTTTCTTCAGTCTCCCTTGATGCTCTGGACCCTCTTCCTTCAAGTTGTCCCCGTAAGAAGGCAGTCTTATCAATTCTATTCCAACCTGACGCATGGGACTTGGACCCTGTGAAGTCTAATTACTGGGAAATAGAGCTATTTAGTCTACTCTGACTGAAGCTCAGGGTTTACCAGTGTGTCCCTGACTAGCACCAAAGGATCACTTGGGAACTCTCGCCCTACTTCACCAGGCTTCTAGTCAACCTCTAGGGTTCATACACAGCCTGCTCTGTTCTCAGAGGACAGTCCTCATGCAGTGATCAGATGTGTGTTGGGCAAAATCTAAAGCACATGCAGGGGATTTATCCTGCTTACATGATGAGTGAATGGCTGATGGATAAGATCTTGAAGCACTGACTGAAAAATATTCCCACTCAGGTAATGGGGTAATTTTTCTGACATATTAACCCATTTAGTCCATCACGCTTTCTGGATATTTGCTTGGGGATCCTTGTAAGAGCCATACCCCCAGTCTATGGACAGACAAACTCTGGACAACCAGGTGACTTTCAGACAACTACAATGGTAGAATTCAGGTGTAAGATACAAGGAACAAACAGTAACAGTAAAACATATTGAGTATCTTCTGTACATAAGGCACAGGTTAGGCTCTAGTGGTTTAAACAATAAAACACGGAATTAAAATATTATTACAAATTTAAGATGTGCTTTGAATGAAAAGAACAGGGGACAGAGACAGAATGATAGGGGAGGATGACCATTCAGACAAGGCCTTTCTGAGGAGGTGATGTGAGGTAGGACAAAAAGAATAAGGCGGTCATAATCATACAAGCAGTTGAAAGAAGGGAAAGTGTTACAACCAGAAGGAACAGCATATGCAAACTCCCTGAGATACGTATGTTAAAGAAACGAAAAGAAAATCCGGATCGCTGATGAGTAGTGAGCAAGGGGCAGAATGGTCAAGATGAGAACTGCGGCAGCAGCAGGACGGAGGGCCTTTGAGAATGTGAGAAATAAAGCCACTGAAGTAGGAGAGTAACATGAAATAGCTGAAATTCCAAGTCATGCTTGCCTCAAAGTGCATGGAAAATGGGCTGTAGGAGGCAGAAGAGAAAGCAGGGGCACCACTGAGGAGGCTGCTGAGTGCAGCGGCCTTGGGGAGGAACCACAGGTTTCTCCATCCACTTGGCAGTTGAATCAACGTGACTTCCTGTTGGACTCTATCTGAGAAGTGAGAAAAAAGAGGAAGTGAGTATGACTTGGATTTCTCACTTGAGAGACTGGTCCACGATGGTGTCATTAACTAAGATGGGGAAATCTGAGTGGAAAATTTGGTTGTGAGAGTGAGTGGAAATCCATTCAAGTTTTGAAGTTTCAGTGGTATGTGAGACAGACAGACGGGGAAGTCCAGCGGGAAGCTGGAAGACATACCTGGAACCTGGTGGGGAGGGAGATCTTATCTGGAGGCAGGGATTTGGGGGTTGTCAGCAGACACTTGGATGGCATTTAAAGCCACAGGAACAGATGAGGTTCCCAGGAGAGTGTTGTAGGAAACTAGGAGGGCAGAGGGTCCTTGGCTCCAGACCCTCCCCTCAGGTCTTCTCCACAATTCCTCATCCTTCCTTCTTTAGGCTTCATAAGCAAAAGATCCTTCCCTCTCACTGAGGAGCCTAATGGTCTCTGAACAAGTGAGTCAGTTCTGATGATCATCGTCTCAGAAAGCCCGGGCCTAAAGCCTGCCCCCATGCTTCTGTCTTCTGCTCTTCCAGGTGAGTGTCCTCCCCCAACTCCTAAGATGCACAAATGACCTTCACACTCAGAAAGGAAAGGAAGGAAGGAAGAAACCCCAGATAACACTGCCATCACCGTTCACTCAGGCAGTTAAACCAAGCAGCAAACCACAGCCTGAGCTCTCAGAAGGACACTGTCTCAGAGAAAAAATGTGACAAAGAATATACGTATGTTCATGTATAACTGAAAAATTGTGCTCTACACTGGAATTTGACACAACATTGTAAAATGATTATAAATCAATAAAAAATGTTAAAAAAAAAAAGGAGATTATCTTATTGGCCAAGTCTTGAGGGCCCATTGCTGTACTGCTGTTAGCCTTGGGGTAAATCATGCTTCCAGACTGCTCAGCTTTGCCCCAGCAGTCAGTTTTTCTGTGTGTAGCATGGATCACATGGAAGACTGAAACGAGATGATCTGACTGGCTCTGGGCTAACCATGACCACTCAGGATGAGCATATGCTCCACTGAAAGTGGGTCACGAAGCCAACATACACCTGTAAAGATATTACATATCGTTCTGTGTGGTGCATAAGCTTCAAAGAACTCATTGTGCAATTATCTGCTCTTTTTATGTGAAATGGTCATATCTCTTATCTCTTATCTGTGAATACTCCCTACTCCTAGCAGGGTCACCCTCGTGCCTTCTCCTACTAATAGCTCCCAGATTGAACCAGGAATCAATTCCTGTAGAAGCAAACAGGAAGTGCCCTGGTGGTTGCTGTAGATTACCCACAACACTGAGGTTTCCTTTGGGTGTTTTGCACCTCTGCTTTGTTCATTCTGCCCTGCCCCTTTCCTTCCGGTGCAGGGTCGGGTCACTCTGCTGGCCCATCTCTGCAGTGCTGAAGGCCACCTGCTTCTTACCTTCCTAACTGGTTCTTATCTCACTATTTTCCTGGACCAATCATTTCTGTGCTGCTCGGACTGATGGTCTGATCCACAACTTGGCCCGAATGCTTCATTTGTATGTGCATCTAGGCCCCTGGCTTATTACCAGGTTGCAGACCTGCTGTGCAGCCCAGATCCACAACCTCTGCACGTTCTTCACTCTGCCAGCCCCAGCTTCCTGCCTGTCTTTCTGAAAGCCACCACCCCCACAGTTCCTCTGTTGACATGTAATGCACACATGCACACGGTTTTTTGTTTCATGACTGCTCTAAATATCTGCACACTGTGGTTACGCATTCTTATTTATATGTTTCATGACACTTTGGCTCACCAGCAACTACTCCATCTCTGATTGCTTCCCATCAAGAGGGCCTGCCTCCTGTAGCTTTTTCCTGGTGGTGAGCATTGATGTGTATCACTGCACCTAAGCAGGGTTGCCTTAGGTTAAAGATTCTTAAAAGTGTTTCTTATTGCTGACCTAGGAATGTTGCTTCATGTTAGCTCATCATTCAGAACTTCTTGGGAAATCTGCATTCAGCCAGCACATGCAAAGAGCAAGGCAAGGGTGGGAATAATAAGCTGATGGGTTCCAGGCTTCACTGATGTTTAATATTAAGTCTGTCTCATAGGCAGCATTAATGAAATTAAGGGAAGGATATATGGTTGCCCTAGTGCTGTAGACTGATTCTGGGTCTTCTGAGTGCATTTGGTTCCATTATACTTCCATCCCCCTAAAAAAGTTAGCATGCTCATGTGACTTGTTTTGGACAAAGAAATATGAGCAGAAATTACACGTGCTACTTCTAGGTGTAAACTTTAAGAACTAGTGTGCACTTTGGCACATTTCCTTTTTTTTTCTGTCAAGGCCAGCACTGCCCAATAGAAATATAATGCAATCCATATGTGTAAGTTTAAATTTTTTAGTAGTCACATTAAAAAAGTAAAACATTAAAATTAATTTAAATACATAGTTCAATTAACCCAATATATCAAAAATACCATTTCTATAGGTAAACAGTATTAAAAATTACTCATAGATATTTTACATTCTTTATTCCCCTATACTAAGTCTTGAAATCTGGCATGTATTTTATACTTACATCTCAATTCAGACAAGATCAGGTGCATTCAGGGTGGTATAGTTGTGGACCTTATAGCTCAATTCAGACTAGCCACATTTCAAGGACTCAATAGCCAGATACGGCTGGTGACTGCCATGCCTGGATGAATAACCTTCAGCTTATTAGGATGCGTATGTATATATATATCTCCATCATATTAAGTTTTAAATGTTACCACCAAAAAACCATGAGCCAGAACTTTGTGACTTTCAAGACTTAAAAAGACCCTTGGATCCCCACCTTTTGATGTGTAGGAGGCTAGACTCCAAGGAAGGCATACTTTCCAATGTTCATTTCAGGTGTCCCCAAGGAGGATACTGAACAGAGAGTCAAAGTATATTCTTTGCTCCTGAGTAGGGGGCCCTTCCAACACTTACCCAGTGGGATTTCAGAATTCTAAATGGCTGATGCATATATATCACACTTTCCCAAATTTTAGTGGAGAGAGAATATTAGGGCATGAAGAGAATATCAGAGCAGCTGAGGGATGGCAGAGGTACTGAGAACAAAGGGAATGAGAAATTATGGTTAAGCAGATTCCCTTTGGGATTATTTAAGGAATAAAATTTGGAACTGCACTTAAGTACCTTGGCTACTGGGCTGATTCCCAGAACATAACCTCTTAAAGATATTGCTCTCACTGGAGCCAGGGCACTATGTGATGTGACACAAATTAAACCTGGTGTCAGTCATCACTGGGAACTGCTATATCCATCCTCCACACATCAACCAGTTTGAGAGTCATAAATGTAGATCAGACTGTTCTACTCCCCCATTCAAATGTTCCAAAGGCTTCCCACTTCCTCTAAGATTACATTTAAGTTCGTTTAACATGGTATCCAAGGGTCTTCATTATATGACTCCTATTTTCTTTTGCAGCCTCATTTCTTGTCACTCACTTCCTTATGTTTTACGTCTCAGGAACACCAAAGTACTTTGAGTTTCTTGCTGCTACCATGATGCTTCTCTTTATTCACACTTTCCTGGAACCCCCTCCTTCCTTTTTGCCTGGTTAACTCCTACTATTTGTTTAAGACTTAATCAAGTGCCATCTCCAAGAAGTCTGCACTGTCTGCCAGGAGGATTAAATGTTCCTATTTGACTCAACCCAAGACCTTGCACACCTATCATTAAACTTATCACTTTGCATTAAAATTATTTATTTATGCATAGCTTGTTCTTGAGGGCTTGGGAGATGCTCAGTAAGTGTTTCTTGAATAAATATTTCTGAAAGACAGAGCCAGTGACCACAGAGAATGGATGCAGGGAGCCTTGCCAAAGAGCAGAGTTAGCAGAGGCTTAACAAATGTTTCTTGAGTAAGTGGCAGTTGAACAGTCTGTTGCTGAAATAGCACAATCTGACTATAGTTTATAGTCCTTGCCTGCATAGCAGTGGTATTTCTATGCCAATAATGGGTCATAATTTCTAGAACTTCTTATTTTTTACCTGATAGGCCACTGAAATTTTGATGGTATAAGCTAGTCATTTCAAAGAATCCCATTTCGGAATTGCCAGCATTTCAGAAAAGAATCCCAAATGCCTGATCTTTTACCTTGGCTTTTTGACTCCCTAGCCTGCAGACTGAGCTGTGAGACTGAGGGATGAGAAGCCAGTGCAGTAGTTCCTGTGGCAGAGAGAACTCGTTATGTGGTAACTGTGATAATGTCTTGTCTGATTGTGCAACCACGGCCACGTCCTTAATGGCCCTCAACATAGCTATGACATTTAGAGTATATTTTTAGACAATAATATGAAATAACAGACACTTGTTAAGCAACTTTTTAACAAGTGCCAAGATTATTAGAAATCTGTGGTACTGTCTGCCCAGGAAACCACCTCTATGCCTTCTTCTTATCTTATGACTTATATTGCCCCTTCCTTGTGACCACCTTGGAATCTTACTACATTTTTCAATGACCTCCTGACTATAGTGGATTGATTAATGAATGAACTAATTATAAAACTCTTCAACTGGAGTTTAAAAAATCAACATGTTTGATTGGTACAGTTGTCACCTGACCTAGGATTGACAAATAAAATCCAAGATTGTTTTGCTTGGTAAAAGAAAGGTTGAAAGCTGTAAGATGCAAGACTTGGAAGATAAACATAACCCATTCGAAAAGAGAAAAGAAATTAAATCTATAGTTCCTGGCAGATTTGAGGAATACTTCCAGCTCTTCCTTTGATCCAACTGCTCTTGCCACAGTTGTATCACACTTTCTTTGATACAGTGAGGGAATGAATTTCCATTTTTGCTTATGCTTATTTGAATTGGATTTCTGTCAATTGTAATCAGAAAGATGTGTTAGGCATGGTGCTATGTACTAGCAACTTAAAGACAAATATACCAAGGTCCTTATCCTTAAGAACCCATATCCTAGTGAAACAATAGTGTTTTAAGTCAAATTTTACTTAAATTACTTTTATATACATCTCATTTATTACTTTAGTAACTCTGTGAAATAGATATTATCATTGTACCCTTGTCTTTCAGAATAGATACATGTAGAGATCTCTGGATTCCCACCATTGAAAATATAGTAGAGAAGTAGATCCTTCATTATGTATTTTAAATTAACACATGGAATATTGAATTTGACAGTATACTCAATCCTGTCGTAGTATTAGAAACACAATCAAATTAAACATTCATTTACTTTATTTATCTAAGACTTTTGTTAAGAGCTACATTTTTTATTTTTGTTTTTTGGTTTTTCTTCCATCATCAGTAATAGCAAATACTTTTTTATTGAATTTTTTCCCTAAGAAAAAACTTTTTCAAATAAACCATGAAAATAACTATTTACATGACATCAAGGAGAAAACAAAGCTCTACTGAGTTGTATGTAAATGTTGGTAAGTTGATTAGGTGAGCAGCCTCACAATAAACATAATTCAAATGACAAATTACTTCATGTCATGAACCTTCAGGATGATTCTAATGTAAATGTAGCCACAAACCTTAAATTATGCAGTATTCATATCCTACTGTATTTATAGATGAGGAAACCAAGAATCAGAGAAGGAAAATGACACCAAGATAATAATACAACATTGAAGAAGGCTGGACTTGGGCTTCAATCGTATTGACTTGTCATCTGACTCTGAGTCCTTTGACCTGTTAAGGTATGGAGAACAACAGATTCACCTCTATGGTGGATCAAAGATGGTCACAAAATGTTTGACACTTTCCCCACTGAAGTAGAGGATGTTCCCTCCAGTTAAACCTAGGTGGGCTCTGTGATTGCTCTAATGGATAGAATACAGTGAAGACACTGCAGTTTTGGGGTCCAAGTCTTGGGAGATTGACCTTCTACTTCCTATCATTTGGTGTACTTCTTCTTGGAAGCCATCCTCCAGAAAGAAGCATGACTACCCTGAGAGTACCATGTTGTGAGAAACCAAAGCCCTCTGAAGAGGACCTGGAGAATGAGACACCATGTGGAGCAAGAGAGACACAAAGGAACTCTAAGATGCTAGACATATAAGTGCAACATATGAGCCATCCTAGCAGTGGATACCCAGCTCCAGGGACCCCAGTGACAACAAATGGATCAGACACACAAGTTGCCCGGCTGAGGTCATCTTGAATTCTGAACCTCCAAATTCTGAGCAAATAAAATAGTTGTTTGGGATACTTAATTTTGTGGTAGTTTGTAATGCAACAACAGAAAACAGGAATGGATATAGGTGCTGCCATTATTAAAACCTAAAGCATATGTCATTGATTTTGAGACTGGACAGTGGCAGAGACTGAAAAAGCCTCAAATAGAGGGTTAATGGAAATGAAGGACAGGAGGTTATTATCGAGGCTTGGCAAGAGGGTAATCCCTATTGTGTAGTAGCAGAAGGTTTAGCAAAACTGTCGCCTGACATTTTTTGGAAAATATAAAATGTACCTAATAAACTAGTGGATCTCGTAAGTAAATTTCCAGGCAGAATGTTAAAAGTGCCAAATAGGTCTTGTATCTGCATACAACAAATATAGATAGGGAGAAATAAGCTAAAGATATCAATTTTTTAGCAGAATTTAGAAGAAATATATAGAATCCAAGACTTGCTGGGTTCAAAAATACCACTATTTCTTAAATTATAATGAAAAAGAATATGAAAATATATATATATATATATGTATACTATGACTGAAACATTATGTCCTACACCAGAAATTGACACAACATTGTCAATTGACTATTACTTCAATTAAAAAAAACAACAACACAATTTCCTATCTGTTTTCCGGCAAAGAAAACATTTTTAAAGCAAGAAATAGCCTCCAGGTAAAAATAAAAACTAGGGCAGTAAAACAAAGACTTAGGGTAAAGATGAATTCAAAGCTGTAAGCATAAATTCCTTTGATAAGATCTCAGAAACAATTAAGTTGATGCCTTATCAGCAAGACAAAAGATTTTAAGAGTGTGCCTTATCATCATTGTTTGTTAAACAATAGGGATTCTAGTACAATACTGCCCCATCCAAAGGCAGAGAAGAGTCTAGCTCAAAAAGATTGGTGGACATGCCTTTCATCTAACAAAATGGATTACAGTTTGATATACAGGAATCCTACAATTTTTTTTAAAAGGAATTATACCACCTTGGACCAAGAAGGTCAGAGAACATATCAAACTGAAGAGAGAGCTTTGGACCCCTAAACTAATTCAGGCTGAGAAACTTACTCAGAAAATATTGGCTATTTCTTATGGAAAATGAAGAATGACTTAGGGGAAAAAACTAAGAGCCCAAAGGTAAAAAACCAAGGGCCACAGAGTATCATAGCAAGGCTACAGGCTCTATCAGGAAACTGGCAACATGTGTCTAGTGAATGTCATACTGTTACAGAACAGTGACTGCTCTGTATCCCATTTTTCCTGTTTTTGAAAGGGCATGCTGGCATATGACTGCCCCATCATTGTATGTTAGTGTGTGTGTGTGTCTGTGTGTATACTCAGGTAACTTACTTCTTCATTCAGAGGAGGACTTCAGATTGAGAGTATATATACTTGAGGAACCAAATCCAAGGAGGCTTATCTGCACCTTGCCCCGAGAAGTGCAATTTAAGCCTAAATCTAATGACATAATGGAGTGATATTTTTGGAGACTGTGGAAGGAGGGTAGTGTATTTCACATGCAGGAAGAACATAATACTGTATGACAAAAGGGTGGACTGTGGCCACAAATTCTTTGCCACTCCTCCCATTGATAAGTGGGGAATGTGGGTCCCTCCCCTTGAATCTGGTTAGATTCTGTGACTGTTTGGTCAGTTGAATATGGCTAAAGTGACACTGCACCAGTTTCTGAATCCAGGTTGTAAGAAATTGGCAACTTTCACTTTCTGCTTCTTTGAAGCCAGCCACTACTTGAGAGGTATGACTATTCTGATATCACCATACCGTGAGAAGCCCAACCAGGACGGAGAGGCCTGGAGAAAAAGACATCGTGTATGGGGAGAGAGAGACCGAAGAGTGCCACATCTTAGAAGCAGATCATCCAGTCTTACCACCACAGCTAATACCTCATGTAGAGAAACAAACCCTTCCAGATTCCAGAGTTTGTGATGTATAAAAATCATGAGCAAAATAAACTAGTTGTTTTAAGCCATAAAGTTTGGGCTGGTTAATTACACAGCCATAGGTAACTGGAACAACTTTTACTTTGAATTCACTATTTAATCAAAAGCACTTGCTCTTCCCATTCAAATTTTGTATAATTAAATTATGATTTCTCTTGATAGATATGACACGAATAATAATGTCTTAATTCTGAGCCTGGCCTCAAGAGGTTTGTGTGCCTCTGTTCTTTCTCTTGGAAAGTTTAGAGCTTGAAGAAATGAGTCATCCCAACGGACCCCCACCCCCACCCCCAAGTTTACCACAAACTTATGAGCAAGCCCGGTGAGATCAGCTAAGCCCAACCTGGACCAGAAAGGCTCACCCAGTTGGACTCAGCCTAAATTGCCGATGTGAGGAATCATGAATGAGAAAAAATGGCGGTTGTTTCAAGTTTTAAGTTTTGAAGTGGTTTGTTAAGCAGCAAGAGCTAACTGGTATATTAGCCTTCTATTTGATTTCCTGCCAACCAAGAACAAAGTAGAGAAGTATTGGCAGTTCTGTCCAGCTTGAAGTAATTTGCCTACTTTTATTTCTTTATAAATTTGAGGGCGAAACCAATAAACTAACTTGGAGTTTTTCTCTGTGGCAGGATATAAGGAGAGCACAGCAGCACTGTGACATCCCTGCCTCAAATCCAAAACCTGAAGCCAATTATTAGAAAAATCGGGCAAACTCAAATTGAGGGACATTCTTTCAAAGTGTCAAGGGCATGAAAGACATGGAAACATCAAGAAACTAGTACAGTTTGAAGGAGATTAAAGAGACATGACAAAAAATGCAACACATGATTCTCAACTGGATCTTTTTACTAGAAAGAGCAATTTGGGGACAATGGACAAAATTTGGGTAGAGTCTTATGGCTTAGATGCTAGTGGCGTATCAGTGTTAATTTACCAGTTTTGACGGTTGTTTTGTAGTTAAGGGGGAAATGTCTTTGTTTATCGGAATTATGAACTAAAGTAGAGGTTTTGAGGCATCATGTAGACAACTTCCTCTCAATGGTTCTATTTTTAAGAAGTTAAAAAAGAAAAGAAAATATATTGTAGAAAATAGAAATAATGGTAGGGCAGTTATAGTCCCGCAAGAACAGGTACCTCCTAATTAAGTCAGTAATTTGTTTTTGATAATCAGACTTACTGCTCGAAAGTGCTGACTGAAAGCCTGTTTCCCATTATTTTAAGTGGGAAAAATTATATGGTTGATACATCAACCCCAAACACCCAATGAATCTTCCTAACATAAAACTGAAACAAAGTATCTATATATTAGATATATTATGTTAGTGTATAACATGTTTAAAACATCACTTTCTGATTACCATACAATATGATTTTTAACAAACTTCTCCTTCGTATGTAATATCCTAGATGTAATCCCCTTTGCTGTCACTTACTGTGTTTTTCAAGTCTACACATTATGATACTGGTATGACTATGATATTCTACTTATTTCACCCAAAACTTATTATGTATTTTTATTTTTCTTTATTAACTCAATATTAATTCTATTCATAGTCTTGTTTAAAATGTGGTATTGAGTTTTATGGAAAAATATAAAATTTTCTTATATAAGTATTTGTGAAAAAAATATTGTACTAAATAGTAAGTATGTTCAATGAAGTTTGTGTAGTACAGTCCAAGAGGCACTCTAATGAAAAAAAAATAACCTCTGGAGACACTGGATTATGCCTGTATATTATAAAGCTACAATAATTTCAGCTACAAATCTTAAGCAGATAGCTTAATAAAATAGAATAAATTGACCTCAAAATGTAAGAATTACTTCTATACCATACAACACTATAAATATTCACCAAATGAATGACTAATCTCTAGTTATTGGGAAAACAGTTTAGATCAATATATCATTATTGACACTAATTTCACATAACTTAGAGTTAAACAGAAAATCTGAAAGAAAATGGAATTGTCCAATTTATGTGTGAAGAAGAGTTTCCTAAGTTTAGAAGCAACAGCAAGTCAATAAAGGGAAAATACACAGATTTGATTACAGTAAAAATTTAAAATTCTGGGTGTGTGAGTTTAAAAGTAAAACAAATGTTTATGGCAAATAGGAAACCAAAATATTGAATAGTAAGAGTTCTCACAAATCCATAGGAAAAACATTAAGACACTGACAGATACGTGGGAAGGAACACAAAAAGACAGTTTGTTTATAAGAGAAGAAATATACATAGTAAACCAAATTATTTTTTAATCGCTGGGAACCATCACAGCCATCTATTAAATTAGAGAAGTCATTAAAAATATCATTAAAATCCAATAGCAAGAGTGGTGTGTGACAAACTAACTGGGTACTATGCACATAACTAGTGTCTGTGTAAAATGACAGAACCCTTTTGGAAAGTAATTTGGCATGCTGACCCAAGAGTTATAAATATTAATACTTTTTGACTGACTGTATTTTTGGAATTTGCTATTCTTTTTGCAAAGAGATGATCATTACAAAGTTGTTTATAATAGCAGAGGAAAATGTTTGTGTTGGAGTTGGGGGGCAAACTAAATAGCTAATGGTTAAGCAAGCTATGGTGCCAACACTTTATAAAAACAGTTTGCAGTTATCAAAATAACTCTAAAAAGGAACAAAAGTGATGATACAATCTTTCAAGAAAAACAGAACACAACGTTGTATACTTTGTGCAATTACCCAACTTTATCACATAATAACCAATGCATATAAATTAGTGGTGCACTTGTAACCAAGATATTAACAGTGACTGCAAGAAGTGATGAGGTGATAAAAGATTCCTTAAAAAAATCTTTTCTCTGTTTCCTCAAATTAAAAAAGAACATATATTGCTTTTAATTTAAAAAAAAATAAAAACAGAAGAGAGAAGAGATGATGCTTTATTTCTCGTAGTCAAGAGGAAAAATTTTCTTATGCAACTGTTTAGTAAGAATCACCAGAAGTCCATGAAACAATCATACGGATGCTGGTAACTGCACTCTGGAAAGCATAACTGGATGACAGACCACTGTAAAAAGCCAGTATCCTACAAGGAGCTGATGACAACTCATCAAATAAGGCTGAGGTCATGTACCAACCTGCCCCAGGAGGCTTTCCATACAGTCATACTGCTGCGATACTTTACGAGCCTTCATAAACACATCAAATGCACTGGCTAGGAAATAAGCCTGGTAGTTAGGTATTTTTGTTGATGTTCAACATAAAGTGCCCGTGTTTTTCAACTTTTCATAAGCTTAAGGTCACAGTGTTTTTCCATTACCAAACTGCTTTTGGAAGAAAAAGACCCAGCAGTCCCACCATACAGTATGTTTTTAATGTAGGAGCAATTAGTAGAAGGATCCATTTTTGTTTGTTTGTTTTTCAAAGATGATTTTAAAAGTTCAAATTGGATTTGTGCTGGTTGTATTTTAAATCAAGGAAGTGCATTGGTGATATCATTTTACTTGTACTTTTGCTGCTGCCTAGAGAGGAGGATGTTTAAAGTGAATGTAATACAGTAGGGGATAATCTTCCATTTAACTTTACAATTCTATCAGCAAAATGCCAGGGGAGAAGGAATATTGTGTTCTCTTTGAATTGCGTTTTTGCAACCTGAGATTCAAGTTCAGGTTTCTTGACGCACCCCTAGGCACTGATTCTGAATTAATTAATGTGTCCAATTTCGTTCACGTAGCCCCTAAGACAAGTGCAAACAAGCCAGCAATGGTTACCCTCATGGCCACTAGAGATCGTACCAAAGGAAAGCGCAGAGCAGTACAATGGTCTACTGGTATGAATTTATCCATTGAGAAAGATCGAAGAGAGAATCGGGCTGGTACAGATTGAAAGCTGTTGGATACATTTAATATCTTCTAGTTTAATTCACACCTTCTGGGTATGGATTAAAACACATCACAAAGAGCTTTGCTGTTATGGTTGAAGGAGGCGGTTTCTTTCTCTTCCTTCTTGTACTCTAGGAGAAATGAACCAGCCGAGCACTGCCTACAACGTGGAAGGCAGGCCTCACCCAGCTTGTGTGTGTGCTAGCTGGGTTGCCATCCATTCTTATGAAGAAAAGGGTTCTTTATGACAGGGTCTGAGATTTGTCTTCCTTAAAGAATGACTCATGAAAACAAAAAGCAGATTTAGGCCTTTCTGTAGTTTCTGCTTCTCTGAAGATTAGAAAGGACTGGTACTAACCCTTAAAAATGTCTGATTCCCTGTGATATAAAATTCCCAATAGACAATGAGTGGATTACCAAGGGAATTTCATCATTTTTGTCCTCTCAAAAATGTGCACTTGCTCTTAGATAATCTTTTAGTCTTGGCTGTAATTCTCCATTAAATCGATTAATGAAGCACGCCAAAGGTCAGAGTTACACTGCCACAAACCAAGGAATCCCTAGGCCACCAGAAGATGGGAAGAGGAAAGGAAAGATCCCTACTTAGAGTTTTTGGAGGAAGCATGGCCCTGCTGACACCTTGATTTCAACTTTTAGCCTCCAGAACCATGAGACAATACATTTCTGTCGTTTTAACCCATCTAATCTGTGGTACTTGGTTATAGCAGCCCAGGGAGACTAATAAACCAATGGCAGTATGTCATGCTTGGGTGAGTATCATTCCATATCATGTATGAAATATCTCTTCTGCAGGAAAAAAAAACAGAGGGAAAGGAAAAACTATTTTTTTCACAGCTGTATAGGAGTTTGGGCTTGCTGACGATGAAATTTTGTGACTGGCTAGATATCTGCAAAGTTCATCACCAAGTTCCCGTAATGTTCACTGAAGGTCCTGATGTCTCATTCATGCAATCTATGTCTTGATAAAGTTGTTTAGGATGGCATAAATGGCCAAAGTGACCATGGCACTCAGGCAGTGACTAAGGGCCTGAGCTGGGAGTCTGCCTCCAAAAATTGCTCTCAGAAAATCAAGATTGGGCCGCTGTAAGGCAAATGACCCGTCTTAGCTCTGGTCTAAGGATTCTCAGTTGGAAGGGGGATTCAAGTGTGGCCTTGGGATTCTTGGCTGTCCCTACGTTGTGAGGCTGTGTCCTGGGCATGGCAGGTGTCAGGACAAAGAGCAGGACTGACAGATCGGTTCTGCTTTGGCGTTAATGCTGGAAAGGCATGAGTGCACTGATACTGACTACTGAGATCTTGGTTGTGTTGAGAAGGATTTTGATGCTACATCTGGGCCCAGGGGACAGAGCTGTGACTGATAGACTCTCATTAGTGAACTTACACAAGGATGCGGAAGTGGGGAACATCTGAGCCTTGGCCATGGACTTGGTGACCCTGGGCTAAGACATGCCTCCTATAGACTAAAGTGGTTGATGATGGAAGACTGAGAATTACCGTTTCAAAGCTAAATAATCCAAGATGTTTAGCAGTTTGTTTATGATTTAGACCCCAAGAATCCTGGTCAAGGAAAGATTCACAACCCTCACAAATCACCTGGGAACTTGCAGCAGTCAGAGTCATGAGAGAAAGAACTCTCTCTAGCTGAATAATTGAGGTCGTTTTAGTAAAAGGACTATTTACAAAGGTGTGGGCAGGGTTTAGACAGAGCAACAATGGACATGGCTACTTTAGGCCAACCAGAGCAGGAAGCCAGTTCTACACTTCGGTGGGAAGGAACAGAGGAAGGAAGACTGCTGTGTGGAAGGGATCCTGATAGGAGCTGTGCATTTGGGGGAGGCTTACAGACAAACTACAGGGGCCAGGACAGAACAGAACTAAGGGAATGAAAATCAGGTCTCGCTCTCCTCCTTCCCTCCACCTCCTGTAGTGACTCCCATTGGAAGCAGGAGGGCAAGGAAGCCAGCGGATGCCACCCGTGCAGTCAGCCTTTTCGGGTACAGAGCAGGGTGTGGACACAATAGAGGGACTGCTGAGCAAATGGGAGGTAACTCCCACAGACTTCTTTTAGTCAGAATCCTTCTGACTCCAAGTGACGGAACCCTATCCTAATCTAACTGAGACAGAAAGTTTTATGGGAAGTCTCAGAAGAAAATGCAAAAGTTTATTTGAATGTCAGGAAAACTTGACCACAATTTAGGGACTACCATCTTGGGTTCTCATCTCTGCTTTTTTCCCCCTCTATTCAGCTTTATTCTTTTAGATCAGTTTCATCCATTAGCAGCTTCCACTTTTATACCTTCAACACCAAAGAGAGACTAAATCCCTTTACTTACGTTCAGTGTGAAAAATCTTAGGAATGATTCAAGTTTCACACCTTCCAGTGGGTCCTAATGAAGCAGCAGTTTCTGGGGCTTTGGGGTGCTGTGACTGGCCCAGCCCAGATCTTGGAGTAGAGGGAGGAAGAAGTCTCCAAAGTCTACAGATCCCCCCAAAAGGAAAGGGTCCTGGGCAAAAAGAGAATAGGTCTCCACCACAGGGAGGACACAGAAGCAGGGGTGAAGATGGCACAATGGAGGAGGTGGAGGGGCATTCTGGGTTATCGGCCAGCACAGGGGCTCAGACTGAGACCTGTGGAGAAAGGGCAGGCTTGAGCTTTACCCAGAAGCTGAGACTTTGCTCAAATAATTCTCCTTCCTGCTTATGTGCACTACCTTTCAGGTGGACAAAAAGGGTGAAATTGTCAGCCTGGTGCGTGACCTGCGCCTGGCTTTCCTAGTCAGTCATTATTGCTCCCTTGCAAATGTGACCTGGGGAGCCAGTTCGTTTGCAGTTCTTTGGGAAAGAATGATCCACACCCTCCATGTCTGGCCAAGTCCTTTGCTTGCATCTCCATCTGTCATGATCCTACTCATCATTCAAGGTCAGCTCAGACCTCACCATCTCCATCAGAACATCCCTGATCCTGCCAGCAGGAAGGAAGCTTTCCATCCCCTGGTCTTCTGTCACTAGCCTAGAGAGCTATTTAAATATTGATCAAGGCCAGCTTTGCATCAGACTTCTTTATCTATACCAGCCTCCCTCACCAGATACTCAGGGCATTTTTATACAGTTGAAAGAACCCTGGGAGCAGTGGGAGGAATGGGGATTTGACCCCAGTGTTGTGTCCTCTCTCCCACTTTACATTCTCCCAGTTGCTTTCTCATTCTTCTCATTTCTCCTTTCTGCTCTTGGTTCTTCATTTTTGGTCATAAATATGGTCACTTTTCTTATACACATTGAGGTCTATTTAGGATTAGAGTTTGGCTTTTAAAAGCATGTACCTAAAAGACTAGCTCCTAACTCTACCATGGTTAAGCATGTGATAAGAGCTGTAAAGCCAATGTGACTGCATTTCCTTTTAGAAACTAACATGCCTCAAAAATTTCAGAGTTGAAATCCTTTAGGGAATGATATTTTTTATAGTAACTTTTAGAAAAGTATTAATTATTAAGCCAAATTGGTCAAATATGCAAAGGTATCAAGCATCATTTACCTTTCCAAAGGGAGAGCCTGAAGTGACCTCTGTAGCTGTTGCTACATTATAACTTTTGTTCAGACATTTTGCTTCAAAATTGGTTTACACTTTACTTTTAAGAAACAAAAGTAAAACTGTTCATTGAGTGGATTGAGAGTTGATGGACTTTTCTTCCTCCTTTTTTGGTGTTAACCACAGGTGTCTTTAACTGTAGGTAGCCTTTCTAAATGACCCTTTTGGTTTCCATAGTTATTACGTTATAGACTAAAGTTCAACAGTTTATGGGTTGGACCATTTGAGTTGGTAACACACTAAGCACATTCTGAAAAAGAAAGCCCCCACCAAACAAAAACAAAAACGAAAACAAAAACAAAAACAAAAACAAAAACAAAAACAAACAAGAAAAACTCAGCATCCCTGTAAAGGGATCTGCTGAAATTCAAGTAAACAAGAAACCTTAGTCTTATGACAACTAGTTAATAGCACATCAGTGCCAGGCCACAGTAATCAGTCAAATAAAATGTAGCTTCTAGTTATTAAATAAAGCCACCATTTTTTTTAAATCAGAAGAGTTAAAGGATACGACTTAAATCTTTCTGTTACTTCTGGGATGTCAAAGAAACAAGCCCACCTCCCTCCTCTTTTTTCCATCAAACTAAAGAAGGAGAAAGGAAGAAAGGAAGGAAAGAAGGAAGGAAGGGCAAGGGAGGGGAAAAAAATCTAAGTATTTCCAATAATCAAACAAGGAAAGATTTAACTTCTCAAGAATAGGTGCTATGTTTCTTAGAGGAAAATCTAATTTAGCTAAGTAAAATAGAAACTGAAGCGCTATTCCTCTTTTGACTCTAAGCCCTCATCATGACATTTTATTGAATCTACATTTCTACACTAATTACTATAATTTTTCTAGAAATAAAACAGAACAGCAGAACAACAGATGTGATAACATTCAAAGTGTTCCACTGTGACATGATTGACCCAAGTTGCAAGGGAGGATGGAAAAGAGGATATTTAGTATTTCCAACTTCTATAGTAGAAGATAACAAAGGAAAAAGGAAGTTAGGAATGACAACTGGGTTAGTCAATCAAGTGAAAGAAATGGCTTGGGGCTTAGGTGAGGGCGTAGGATGTCCAAGGTCTGTTGGACAAAGGGCAAGTAGATGACGTCTCACAGGTGCTGAGGGTAGGTGAGAATCAAGAGATGAGATTAGGGAGACAGCTTGGCATCAGGACCTTACATGCCAAATCAAGGAGTTAGGAATTTATCCCTTTAACAACAGGAGCCCACTGGAAATTTGTGAGTAGAAGAGTGAGATGATTAAAGCAGTATTTGATCACCAATAATCTGGCCAGAGCATAGACTGTATTGAAGGAAGGTGAACCTGAAGGAGCATTGCAAAGGTCCCTCAATGAAGTACCAGGACATGAGCAGGAATGGTGGCAGTGGTGTGGGATAAAAAGTACAATTATGGAAGAGATTATAATGTATGAACAGTCAGGGATTGTTGACCAATGGAAGACCAAGGTGAGGGAGCAGCAAACATGACGTCACAGCTTTGCCTGCATCACTGGGAAAATCTGTAATAGTGGTAGGGAATCAGAAAGGGAGCTGGTTTTAGGAAGAATTCCTTTAGTTCAAGTTTAGATGTTGAGGTTGAGGTAGAGGCAGAAGGACGTGCAATGGAAGTGTACAGGAGGCAGATAACACACAGCCCACAAGATTCTGGACATTAAGACTCACACTGCCTCTGGTGCTGCTTCCCAGGAGACAGTGGAGAGAGGCAAGTCATTCTGTACATACTCTGTACTCGGTACAAGTGAGGCCTGAAAACTTCTCAAGATTAGTAATGACAGCCCCCAAATCAAGAAGTGAACATTCCATGGCAAGTAGGATGAAACACCCAGAAGTATATCCCGAAACCTGGGAGAAGAGAATCCAGGCTGGATTAACAGCTGAGTCAATCCCCACGACTACACTAAGTGCTGTCACCCATTTCTGAGTGAGAAAGAACTAGAGAGCATTCAGAATCATGCATGTGTTTGTAGTCAAGGTACTTGTTTAGTAAACTTTAGGTGTAGTTCTCTTTCTAAAGGGCGCTGTCATGCCGACAGATCCTCTGTCAGGTCCTCGAGTCACAGATCTTTTCTATAAATTGTTATCAATCGATATCTAATCTGGGTAGACAGGAACTAACCAACACAGTAGAGATGCTGTGCCAGAACTGAAAAAATCAGCACAGACATTTCAGAATGCTTCCTTTGCAAGGCCTATTTTGGTCTGATCATGCCTGTTGCTACAAGCTGAAGCTGTCTGAAGCTTGGGTTGAGTAAACAGTGATCCTCATGTATCCAGTCATTCAGCTTGAAGTTGAGAGGATTTGATTTTCAGAGGCAGAGAGAATAAATGTGTTTATCAAAATCTCTGCATAGAGTAGGAGCACCTTTTTTCTTAGAAAAAGTTATTAACAAGAAAAAAACCAGAAAAGTAAAATATTCTTTAAAAAATCTTTTTGAAGGAGTTAGAACAAGGTGAAAAAATTGTCCTTCTAATGGTATCGTTTTGAGTATTTGACCTTCTTTCCAGGGTTTTCATCATTTCAGACTTTATCTGCACACTGGGTTGCTAGGGCAACCAAGAAACACACAGTAGGACTCAAACACTTAAACTAACTTTATGAATGCCAGCTACCAGACTCTTTTACCTTGTATTTTATAAAGCCCAGAGCCCAGCATTCACATTCCACTTGGATTTATACTTTGAACACTGTTTTCACTTTATAGATAAGGATGGTTATGAATGTACACTAGACATAACCATATAAGGAGTTCTCAGATGCACTGCTTATGTAAAGATGTAAGATGCATGTATCCATGTATGGGGAAGAAAGTGTAAGTGTGCCTGTTTTAAAAATGTAAATAGGGCAACAGCTACCAAAGGGAAAAAAATCTCAAAGAACAAACAATAACAAACAACCTTGATTATGTATATGTGAATTAAAATTAAAGGCTAATTTTCTGGACGTGTGAAACAGTTTAACTGCTCCTGAAAATGCCATTGTTTGTGCCCTGGCACTTTCTACAGGGTGAGTCTTTGTCAGTGAGGGGCACGGGGAAGGAGGGACAGCTAGGGAAGGGGGCATGGACGTGAGGAATAACGGTGACAGTGGTTGATCAGGAGACCGTGCGGGACTGGAGGACACCAATGCTGGAAAGCAGATTCCAGGTAATCACTTGAGGTAATCAGTCGGAATGGAGCATTTCAACTCCACAAACATGCTTTGGTGAACAATACAATCAAACTCCTGCCTTCACCTTCTCAACTTGTAGACTGGGCACAACCGAAAAATTGAGATCTTGTCCTTTGTCCCTGACAAAAATGCTTAAAAACTCTCCAGGCCACACTTTGAGTCCTATTAGCGGGCCAGGCTGTTTTGGCCCTTCCTGCTCTGGTGTCTGCTGTCGCTGACTGAGAGGCTTCCCCAGGCCTCCTGCCCGCTGCACCCAAACCCTCTGCCGGGTGGGTCTCTGACTCAGAGACTGGAGCTTGTCAGCCTACAGGACCTTCCTGATCCTCTACCATCTGGCCTTTGCCTCCCCTCTCAGCACTCCCCCATCCCTCTTCCTAGGTGCAGGCCCAGTCCTGGCTCCTAAGTCTTTCCATATTGAATCATGAAAACGAAATCTCCAGGAATACAAGTTTGTGGACGCTGTATGCTTGGTCAAAGCAGAATGTGCCTGTGAAGTTCACTGCCACTTAATCAGTGCCCAGCAGTGCCCACACATGCTTGGCACAGAACACACATACACAAAAGAACAAAATGTTAAAATAATTGATAGTGTATTATCTATTCCATGCAGGAAACTTAGATTTTTAATATGGATTAAAACAAAAAGATGTTTCTGCTTAATCACCAGTTTATCACATAATTTTAAAAATAAAAAAGCATATCTATTTACAGTTAATTGAGATTTAAATCCTAAGTATTTCACCCTGGCCTCCTCAATGTCCCCCAGCCACACTAAGTAGCCTCCCATTTTTAAGGCCTTTGTATTTGCTATTCCCTCTGTCCGGATTTTCTTCCCTCAGTTACTGTACAGCTCATGTGTTTTGGAATGTTATTCCCTCTATTACTGTATGGCTCATGTGTTCTGGAATGTTCTTTTCTCAGTTTTCCTACATGGCTCAGGTGTTTGCTTCCTCCATGTCTCTGCTCAAATGTCACCACAGCTGGGAGGCCGCTTCCTGACTCCCGAGCTAAAATAACAACACTCCATCACTCTCCTGACCCTTTGCCTAGCTTCATTTTCTCCCTACCTGACACGTCCTGCCTTTATGGGTCCATTTCTGTCTCCTGTCACCAGAATGTGCAACCTTCCCTGGGAACACGTTTCTTTTCTTCAATACTGTATCCTCACCCTCTAGAATGGTGCCTGGTATAAGGCAGTGCTCAGCAACCATTTCAATGAATGAGTGACTGAAGGTAGAAATTTAAATATGCACTTTAAAATCTCATGCTTAAAACTACATTCTTGGTCTGTACTTCATTTCAATGGAGTAACCATTATTGTTGGACTGCAGAAATTATGAAAGAAAATAGCCTATTGCATTTTATCTTATTGTGTTTAACTACAGACTAAGCTTATATTTATAAACACTGTGACATGGGGGTACATTTTCCTCATTTTTATTTACCCTTTTGACCATCATTAACCTATTCTAAAATATGTTACTGCTTACTCAGTAATATTTTATCTACAGGCTAAATAGGACAGAACATCTGCATACTAGATACACATAATGAAGCATAAAAGGACAGAGCCAGGCTAGGTACAGCAAAAGCAGACCTCTTCACGCACATTCATGTTTAATCTTTAAATAGGTCCTGATAGCCAAAGTGCAATTATGAATTAATGCTTTGAAAACTACTCACTACTCAACTGTGGATAATTCTATTGAAAAAATTTTTCTCGTGTACAATGGGAAGTTTCCAGATAACACCGTGGGAAAATATACATCAAATGCAGACATCTGTCATGATACCATATTTTAGACACCAGATCCTAAATTTGGGCTTCCCTACTAAGTCAGAGCACCCAGAAAAGTATATATACACTTGTCATCACAATGGATATAAAAGAATTATAAATAAAAGTTGGAATAATTGAGGGAGGGTGGGGGCAGGGCAGGGGACAAACAGTGGCGATCCAGAATGTCCAAAGAAAATTGTGTGAGTGTTGAACAGTGGCTGGGTCCTTAGATTGTTTTTTAAGCCTCCCAAGCAAGATTTAAACATTATTCTTTAGTTACTGAAACAGAAGGCAGAGTCTCTTGCTGTTCTACTCAAGTATGAGCTGTTACTAGAGCTTCACAGTGAAGCCCAAGGCCCCTCCCTCTCTCACCAGAAGCTAGACTGAAGGGATAGGCTCTCTGGTCGGAAGTCAGAAAACCACTCCCCGGGCCTTAGGAAAGCTACTCAATGTCTCTGAGCCTCAGCCTTCTCACCTTTTAAATAGAGACGATAATAATGTATGTCATAGGCCATTGTAAATATTAAATGAGGTAAAGTGCTACAGTGGAGACTTGTGATTTAGTAAGCACTCAGTGAATTAATATTAATGATTACTTATTCCACATTCTTCTAGCGCCCCCACTTTTTCTCTCTGCTAAATTTCCTTTACCTCTGTTTTTCACAGAGCCAAATTGTAAATATTACTTACAAATATTTATTAAGCATCAATCAATTACCATTAAACAATAGTTCCGCAGAGTCAATACATCGTGAGGATTTGCTAAGCAATTATCAGAAACAAAGAGCTGGGAAAGACTGTGTACTGGGTCCCTGCCCGTGGGTACACAATCACACGGGGTGCCATGCCAATTGTTATTCCATAGCTTGGAGCAACAGTGCTGTTGAATTGCTGATGATGGCTGACCTTGACTGAAAGTAAAGACCTGCAGTGGCTGGATCTTCAGGAAGAATATCCCCTTTTGGGAGCAAGAGGCTCCTGAGTAAGTGCTTCGTGGGAGGAGGGGTGGGTGGGGGCTCATCTCCCTGCCTCCTAGAGTCCCCAGCCCAGGGGAACGGCTCTGTGCACTCTGCGGCAAGGACTCTCAGGGCTATTTCTGAGACACGGGCAAAGCTAGAAAAAGGCTGCGTCCCACCAGAGACTTTTGGCTCAATTACTGCTGTCAGGGAGCTGCGGAAGCCGTTTCATGGAGCTCCCTTTGCTCTTTTCCTGCTCACACCTTTGTCCCACCTGATCTGCTCCCCACCCCATACCACACCCTTCACTCTCAGCCTCCAAGCTTCTACTTCTGCCATTCTGAAATGTTTACAATTTCCTGAAGGAGCTTTGTTTCCTCTCTTTCATTTATTAAAGGCAGAGCTGCTTCCTCTGCCTTTAATATTCTTCTTGGCCCACCTTCTATTTGTCCTCAAGACCCAGCCCAGGTGGCACCTCTGGGCAGTCTCCCTTCATCCCCATCCTACAAGGTGCCCCTCAGTGCCTTCCTAGGGTTTCAGGGTTTGCAGCCATCGTGGCCCTTAGCAGTCAGTGTGTAGCTGCTCTGACTGCCCACTCCTCTGGAAGTGTTTTGAGAGTAGAGACCAGGTTTGTTTGTTTAATCTCTGTGTCCCTGACACACAGCACCATGGCTGATGCTCAGAAAGTGCTCAGTAAATGTTGGTGGAAGAAATGAGTTAGAATCTCCACTACATTTCTCCCTACAGACTCCATCTGCAAGTGAGCTGCTGTCTGTTCTCCCTAAATAGTTCAACAAATTTGCGCTGGGAGAGTGTACACTTTCACCTGGTCTCCTTGGGTGTTGGAAAGATTAACGTCTATTTGGCAATGAAAGTTTTGTAAGAAGCCTTGGTGGAAAGAAACCATGCATATTTTAAAATTCCAAAACGACGCTTCTCTGTGGTGACTGCCACACCATACCTGTGCTCCCCTTATACAGCATACAGGTGCCTCAAACTACTTGGGAAAGTAGTGCAATTTTTTAAATGACTAGAAGTGACCTTCTATTACCCCACATTCTTGTCAGGTGAAATAAAAGAGATATTGTGAACAAGCAAACAAAACAAAACAAAAACAACCTCTGATTTGATTCATGTACTTTCTATCCTCCAACTGGGGAGAAACAACTGTTATTTTGTTTTTTTTTAATAGTGTGGACTGCCAAATGTTTATTTTTTCTTTCCTGAGATAATGTGCCCAGACATCACATGCTACATTTCCAGCGATTACAGAAATGAATCCAAAAAAAGAATACTCACTGGGCATCAGTGGCTGTTCCACATGGCTTGAGAGACCCAAAGGGAGGTCCTTGCTGAGTAACAGTGAGGGTTTATTGCACACAAAACACTGCCCCCCAGACACCTAGCACTACTGGGTCCCTTAGTTCTCTGTAAAATAAGCTCTTCCACCTACCTTTGCTTCAGGGCGCCCTTCGTACTGATGCCTCTGCTTCCCTGAACGACAATGGGTAGAACTGGGGGATTCCAAGTCCACCCTACTTTCCAACAATATCACCACCTAGAATTTGTTAAATAAATGGAGAAAAAAGGATTTAAGTGCTTGAATTATCTGGGAAAACTTAAAAGATGAGCACAAAAACATGCAATGAAAACAGAATCGCTGAAATGCTTCTTGTATCCCTGAGACACCTCCAAGAAAATGCCCTAAAAACGTCACCATTAAGACTTATAATATTGGCACTATCAACGAAGAACGTTTACAACAAATTTCTAAAGCATAAGAAGAACTTTGACCAGCTAAGAGGTGTTGGGATTGTTGTGAAAAAAAATGAGCTTTGTAGTAACAGGTCAGGTTATAACTCTGTTCCGTCACTTAGCAGCTGTGTAACTCGGGCAAATTACTTAACTCTGTGAAGCCTATCTTATCTGTCTCTAATTTGGATTCCTGACTGTCTCATAAATTTACTGTTAATTCATTTGCATAATTAATAAGTATTTATTTATCGAGCTATTACTAGAAACCAGACACCATGCTGCGTGCTGGAGATTCAACAATAGGATGTTTAACACAATGCTTTCCCTGAAGGCTTCACTATCTAGGAGCAGGAACAGTTGAATAAATAAAATAACTGCAACACAGTGTGACACCTGCCTTAATACTGGTAAGTTCAAGGTGGTATAAAGGAGAACGCGATCAGTCCATGTGGGAAAATCAAGGAAGGCTTTGAAGAAGAGATGAAGTTTAAATATTGTCTAACGTTTAACAGATGAGCAGAGGTTGGGAATAGAAGAACACTGAATGCAAACACAAAAGAATGCTTAATGGTATGATGTGAAAAACTTAAGAAACTTCAGGTGTTCAGGAAACATCAACAGCTCAGCATGTTGATGTATTTAAGAATTAGAAGAGGACTGGTGACCATCTGGACGAGAAGGCTTAGCAAAGGGAAGGAGGACATCCAGGCTTCTGTACTGGGTGACTCAACTGAGGTTGATGTCTTACTGCGGGACCTAAGAGGGGGGACATTAGTCAAAGGGATGATGAAGAGGCAACTTTGGGACAAGATGACTGTGAGGGTTCTGTGAAACGTCTAGGTGAAGTGTCTTCTAAGCAGTGTCGTGTACTGGTCTGGAGCTCAGAAGACAGAACTGACCTGGAAGGTCAGGTTCAGAACCCAGAGCCTCACATGTAAGACCAGATGACCACACAGACTGGCCTCGAGGCAAATGAGGAAGTGTGAGGTGTAGGGGTGGTGTCCAAGGGGGAATTCGTGGTGCAGTTTGGAGTCTTGTGGGGAGGAGTGGTATGTCTGGAAAACCCCGTGGTCCATTGTTAGAGAAAAGTTGCCATCAAGTAAACTCTGTCAAAACCCCCCAAATACTGTCAGAATTATTCAAGTTGTTTGCTTTCATTTCTTGAACATTTTGAATGAATATACAGACCATAGCAACACCTCTTAAAACTGGTCTCTTTCCAATTTACTTCCCTCTTGTCACAAACTGCTCTTCCAACCCTCATACATGTCCTGAAAAGCCTTCCCATCCCAGCCCCACATCTCCGGGTCCTATCTCCCTCCTACTTCCTCCTTATTCTACATCACAAAATCCCCAAAGAGGAGTCTGGTAAGGCAAGAAGGGGTTTCTCTGGAGGGTTAGGGAGAAGAAATGAAACCTGCAAAGTCAGGATCCTTTTAGAGGCCAGGAGGAGGGGAAAGGTTGGAAGGACTCATGCATTAATAATTTTGTTCTTGTTACAGTAGACTCAAAAACCAGGCTGATCATCTAAATAAGTCATGCATGCAGAGAAGCTTAGCAGAGTAGGGATCCTGTTCCAGGGAGTGGGATGAAGGTTCTAAGCAGTGGGTGAAAGGTGTTGCCTAGAAAAATAAATACCCTGGGCTACACGGCTGCAGCAACTCATATAGGCTCTAGTCGTCTCTGTCTCCGGGAGAAAGGAGCCATTAAAGGTCCTGGTGAGGCCTGGATATCATTGGAAGAAGGTACAGAATGAGAAGAAAACAAGAGTCAGGACAGAAGCTTCGGGGGCAGGACAAAGGAGAAAGTCAATGAAGGATTCTGATGAGAATCTGTCAGGAGGCGGGGAGAATGAGGAGTGTGTGGTGTTCTGGAAATTAGGAAGTGTTTTTTTAAAGAGACAGTGTCAAGTTGGATGAGGAATGGAAAATATTAATTGGATTTAGCAATTGGAAGGTCATTGGTAATCTTAGCAAACGTATCTTTAGTGAAATGGTGGAAGCAAAAGGCAAATTGCAGTGTGTTCACACAGAGGGAAAGACATGAGGACAGCTGTCCTAGGAAGCCTTTCTGAGGATAGGAGGCAAGACAATAACTAGACGAGTTTGTCCCCTTCCTGTCTCCCTTCCCCTTCCCTCCTCTCTCTGTCTTCCCTTCCTTACTGCCTGATGGGCAAGACTTGAACTTCTTTAAAGGTTCTTGGGTAGGATCTTGTGAAAGAGTCTAAAACTCTAGAAAGGAAATGATAGAGAATGGGGGGGGGGTCTGATTCACCTGGAATAAGAGAAGAAAGAACACCCCTTCTTTCTGAGAGTGGAGGAAGGAAGTAAAGAAAGTGGCAGATACAGGAAGGTTTTAGTGGAAAAGCAGGAGCTGGTCAACAAAGAAGTTGAGGGAAATACTGTCTGCTCGCTTTCAAGCTTTCTGCAAGGGATTGGCAAAGTCACCTGCTGAGAGTAACATAAGGAGGCAAGGGTGGGTAGAGGTACACAGCAGGAGGTCTGCAATGGTGACAGATTATACTCCATTAAAACTTATAAGATAATGGCTACAATTCCCTGTGCTATACAATATATTCTTGTTGCTTATCTATTTTATACATAATAATTTGTATCTCTTAATCTCATACCCTAATTTGTCCCTCCTCACTTCCCTCTCCCCTTTGGTAACTACTAGTTTCCTATATCAGTAAGTCTGTTTTTGTTTTGTATATACATTTATTTGTATTATTTTTTAGATTCTAGGTATAAGTGATATCATAGAGTATTTGTCTTTGTTGGTCTGACTTATTTCACTAAGCATAATATTCTCTAGGTCCATCCACGTTGCTGCAAATGGCAGAATTTCCTTCTTATTTGATGACTGAATAATATATATACACATATACATATAATATACATATAAATATATATGCCACATTTTCTTTATCCATTTGTTTGTTGATGGGTATTTGGTTGCTTCCGTATCTTGGCTACTGTAAATAATGCTGCCATGAACATTGGGGTGCATGTATCTTTTTGAATTAGTGTTTTTGTTTTCTTTGGAGTGGAACTGTTGGATCATATGGTAGTTTTATTTTCATTTTTTTGAGGAACCTCCACACTGTTTACCATAGTGGCTGTACCATTTGCATCCCCACCAACAGTGTACAAGGGTTCCCTTTTCTCCACATCCTCGCTAACAGTTGTTCTTCGTAGATTTTCTGATGACAGCTATTCTGACAGGTGTGGAGTGATATCTCATGGATGTTTTGATTTGCATTTCTCTAATAAACATATCTCCTAATATATGTCTCCTACTGGTTTTGTTTCTCAAGAGGAGCCCTGACTGCTACAGTCTCTCCTTCAGATGGGCTGTAAAGATTGAATGAAATAATGTATTACTGTGTAAGAAACACCCGACACAACGCCTTAAAAGGTTTGAAAAATGGTAGTTACCTAATATAATGACTTGGGAAACACAGAGTTGAACTTACATCTAGTTGATTCCCAGTTGGACTCTTCACCAAATAACCTGGTCAACAACAGTAGTTACTGGTCTGGGCTCTATCACTGCAGCGTGACCTTGAGCAAGGCACAGCTTCTAAGGGCCCTGGTTTCCTTTCTGTAAAATGAGGGCTTGTGCACCAATGAGTTTTGTATAAACTCTTTCAGCTGTGATGTTCTCTGGGGTAGTTTTGACCTAATTTATTAGATTTTTCTTAGGCTTGCTCTATTTCCTCCAGCCACCAGACATGCCCTATTTCATTACTGTTACATTCAAGGCTCTTTCTATACAAATGACCCTCTAATTACTGGGTGGTTTATGGCCCGAGAATGCAAACTAAGTTTAATACTAACCTGAGCAAAGTATTTCTGCTATTTTAGTCAGTGATTATAGAGCTCCTGCTTACCCCAGAATACAGGCCATTGGGGATGTAAAAAGGCATTGAATCTGGTCCCTGCCCTCAAGGAGCCTAGGGAGACATCTAAAAATCAGATAATACTATGAGGGAGCATATAGTCAAATCTAAGCACTATAGGAGTTGAAAGAAAGGGGGCCATAAGATCACCCTGAGATGGAATGATCAGAAAGGCTTAATACAAGAGGCACGGATTTAGACAGATAAAATGCCTATGTAAGAGATGACAAAGAAGTTAAATCTGCTCTTGCTGTGTGTCATGTATTCCAAGATTGAATGTGTGAGATTTGGGAAGCTCTTTATATGCTTGCCTTTGTCAGCACAGATGACAGAACTTCAGGCTTTCTCTCCTATTCTCCCTGGCGTGTCCTGTACAAGGATGAACGCGCAGCAGGCGCACCACCCTGCACACATTTACACATGGATACCTGCACATACCATGGCAACCCCTATCATCCACATTTTGGGGGACCCCTACACAGGAGTTTAAGTTCTATTAAGGTGGGGGTCCATGCTTCTCTTGTCTGCATAAGTATTTATGGTCTAAATCAATAAAATCATCGCTTTCCAGAATATGGGGGACATAAAGAGAAAGTTTTCCATCTGAAACTTTCAATGGCATTAAAACTCTAAAAATAGTGATCCTTATACTTTGGAATTTCTTTGATTTTTCAATGTCAGCCCAATCTGACTCCCTGCTCCCACTCTCTGCAAAATGTTGCTTAAGCTCAACTGGCAGGGCTTCTTATCCAAAGAGCCATTGACAGAACTACTGCCAAAAACTTGCTGGAGCTGAACAAAAAAACCAGTAGGTGTGCACAGAAGAAAAGATATGCTTGAATGACAAAGCAAACACCAAAAGAATTAATTTTACAAGCTCACCTTTAAGATCAGATAAAGGCAACTTGACTTTTTAAAGACAATATTCATTTTTATCAGTTTAATAAACAGCTCTTAGCAACACTGATAACCATCTTTAATGAGTGGAAACAAAGAAGTCCTATTAATAGTTAAATTTAAATTGTTCACTAATCTTACTTCAGTTTCTTTCATGATGATCTTTTGCTAAATGAGTCTAAAAAAAATACTTGCTGATGTGTGTAAACAAGTCAGAAATTCTCAAGACTGTGGTCTAATGAAAGCAAATAAACAGGGTTTACAAAATAATTCAGAATACTGAAAGAGGCAGTGTTTGGATGTAAACATAGATTTCTACAAACAAGATGTTAATAATTGTAAGTCAATATTCATAAAGATTGCTATAAAGATTAGAAGTGGAAAAAATATCCTCTGGATTCAGAAATGTCTCCTAGTCACCTGCAAAATAATTCTGTCCATAGGTTATTAACATTTATATTCCAGCAGATTTTTGCAAATGTCTATTGGACTCCAACTATGTGCAATGAATAGTTCTCAAAACATACTGCATCCAATCAATGCAATCAGTCATTACCTTTTACCAAGGGTTGGACTGAATAGCCTGGGTAATGTAGTGTTCATATACTGTTTCTGCCTATCCAGCCTCTATGTAGTCCCCCTCCTTCTGTTAACAACACCTGACTTTTCCTCTCTCACACATTCCACACTATGTGCTTCTATGGGATTGACACTGTCCTCCTAGGTCCAACAGTATTCAGGTGATCATGACCTGCTCAGCAGTCCTTTGCCCACAGTGATTTAGAGATGAGCATAAATATAGATCGAAACAGAGATGAGTTTGGTAATATAAGCCAAGCTAACGAGAATAAATTCTGGGTTTCTGTTGGAAAAACCTGGGCAAGTGAAGCCTTCTTCCCATAGACCGCAAGCTGTAAGGGTGATAGGCTGAGACCCTGCTTAGAAGGACACCAACACAGAAGATGGAGAGCAAGACCAAATGGTGTTGGGTATTTTCCATCTGCCCCCAGATCTTGTCTCTCCTCCTCTCTACCAGCTGCCTAAATGGACTCTATCAACCTCTTTTTCCCTCTGACTTCTAGCTAGGAGTGCTGTGAGGCGATCAGAGACATTAGATGATTTATTTCCCATTCCCTTTCTGTGGGATCTCTTCAGGCTGTGTCTGTCTACTGAAGGAAATGGCTTCTGTCAGGCGACCTGTTCACACAACTTGCTGTCTCCAGGTTCCAGTAATCATATTTGCTTTACTCCTTCAGGCCTGCAGATGGTAACTCTGTCCCACTATTAGCTGTTACTTGCTCTAGTACTTCAATATCTCTTGTAATTTTCCTAAATCCTGCCCTCATCTTTGTAAGGAGTCCTCTTTTTAAAGGACAGATGGAGCCATTTATTTCCTGCCGGAGCTCTGACAAATCAAATGACACTGAGTTCTGGGGATTCAGACATGCTTAAAGATAGTGATACTCCTGACTTTTCAGTCACTAGAGCCAATAAATTCCCTCTTCTCTGCTGCTCACAACACAGCAGTCTAATACAGTTTGTTAGGTTCTTTTGATTGCACAGACTTACATAAGACACTTAAGAAAAGGGAGGTGGCACTGTTACGAACTGAGCTGGGCCCCCTCAAATTTATACACTTAAGTCCGAACCCTTATTCCCTCAGAATGTGACTGTATTTGGAGACAGGATCTTTAAAGAGGTAATTAAGTGAAAAAGAAGTCATTACATGGGCCCTAATCGAATATGACTGGTATCCTTATAAAGAGGAGATTAGAACACAGACATGTACTGAGCGAAAACACTGTGAAGACCCAGGGAGAAGACAGCCATCTGTGAGCCAAAGAGAAACCAACTCTGCCGACACCTTGGTATCAGATTTCAAGCCTCCAGAACTGTGAGAAAATAAATATTTGTTGTTAAGCCACTTAGTCTGTGGTACTTCATTATAACAACTCTAGCAAACCAGACACCTATAAACGAGAACTGGAAAAGACAGTGCTAGAGGCCAGTGACTCTCTCCAGCTCACTGAGGCAACATGGTCTCTAAACTAAGCCATCTGTGTCTCTCTGGAAATTGGTTCCATTTACCTTTATTACTCACTGGTCAATCTTTCCATATTTCCAAGTCCAAAAGCTTGGCTAATCTAATTGGTTTGGCTAACTACCACTGATACCTCTGAGGTAAGACCTTTGCACCGACCCATCTCATGGGTTTCTTGCCAGTAATGGATAAATTGCCTTTGGATCATATGCCCTCGACTGGTTCCACCAGTGGCTGCCATGTGCAGGGAACAATTACGAGCTGGCTCACTGCATAGGAAGTGGTGGGAGGGTCAGTTTCCGGAAGAAAGAGAAGCTGGATGCAGCTGGTATTTGACAAGTCCAGCATTTGGTCTAGAATTAATTATAGGAAAACATCAATACCAATACATACCACTCAGATTTGGCTTTAGTTTTTACTGTAATAGCCAATCCCTCATTTCAGTTACTCATAAGGCCCCCTTTCCCGACCTTGAGTTTTAGAGGATACCCTACAACCCTTACCACAAGGATTCTACCCTGTGGAATTCCTTTTGTAAAATAAGCACACTGCTTTGCTTGAGTTAGCTTGATGTGTTTGTTACTTGAAAACAAAAGAAAAAAAGCTTGATTAAAACAATTTCCGAAGAGAACAGTAATTTGGTCCAAGGAAGAGGGATCTGTTAATGAGTAAACAGGACTTTTATGGATAATTGCTGACAGTGCTACTAATTTTGTGACTATGCTTGGGCCCCTTCACTTCTTCATGTCCAACACAAGAAATGGAAGGAGTACTGAAGGGTATCTTCCACCTCGCAGCAATGCTGCCGGAGAATTCTAAGAAGGTACCTCATGAAGTCATCTACTTCCACCTCGAACAGGAAGTGTTTCTAGTTTCTGGAACCCTATAAAAGATAAATTTTTTTTTAAATTCCTGAAATGTTAACTTTTTTCCCCTCTTCACTGACTTCCCAGCAGCTCTTTCTTTACTTCCTGATATCACAGAGACAGAATCAAGTGGGCACAGCCTTGAGTTTCACAATTTGTGGAGCTGACACATTTATCCAGCAGTGTGATTACATTCTTGTCAGCAGTCATTTCCCGCTTTGGGGAGGCCAGGGGTAGTGCGTGGAGGTTGGGCTGGAGTGAGGGCCAGCGTGTGGGGCACTTAGGCTTTTAGGCCTACTCTGCTGCCCAGGAGGCCTGCCCAGCAGAATGGCCAGGGCCATCTCACTTGTATCCAGGAGCCTGCAATGTGGGAGTCTGAGTGGGTGGAAGAAACTTGATCCTTTACGAAAGCTGAATATTTTTGGACAGGTTAAGGAGGGGCACACACGGAAAGCCACTTTTTATTTACTAAAGGTACAATGTAAAAACATTGGAAGATTTAAATCGAGAGAGCCACAAGATCAAATTCTCACTCTAGAAAGATTACTCTGGATTACTCTGAATGAAGAGTGGTTTGGAGATAGGCAGGCAGGAGGTATAACCAGGCTCAAAGATTGTCGTAGGAAGCCAGGCTAGAGGTGACGACGGCCTGAAAGAGTCAGTGGGAATGATGAGGGGGGCCACTGAGAAGAGCAAAGGGATCACAAGGCTGGCTAGGCCTGCTGCCCAGGACCCAAGGCGGAGCGGCACAAAGGTGCCTCTGTGGTGCCAGGACCACGCCTGAGCGACTCTGTCCTCAGTTCTCCCCTCTGCCCGAGGCCAGGGAAGAACTTGGAGACCTATTAGCACGTTGTCAACTGCTTTCCAAAAGGATCTTCTCACTTAGAAGAGAGTGCTAGGAGAGGACTCTCATATGCAGCAGAGGTAGCAGGGCTGGGAGAGAAATCTCTGGGTCATTTGGAGCTGGACACAACCGGTGACAAGCAAGACAGCAGCCTTTGGGAGGGCCGAGGAGTACTCAGGTGGGTGGCCGAAAAGTCTATGCAGTCCTCTCAGAAATTAGATACTGATGCAGCCCAGCTCTGGCTGGTCTTTTAGGTAAAGAAGCTTTTTAAGGGGGAGGAAAAAGGGGATTAGAACTTTAAGGGACAGCATACGTAAAAAAAATTTCCCTAACCATATTTGTATCCCTCCGTTCCCTGCTCCCCTATATTTTAGGGACCACCTGAATGGTGAATGTTGGAGGCCAGACTTTTGCCTGGTGAAGTCGATTGCATTACTGTTATATAACTATCTGCTCTCTCCTTGCCTCCCTCCATTGATGTTATGTCTGACCGTGTGACTTGCTTTGGTCAATAAAATGTGAGCAGAGGCTAAAATTGCACTTGTGTGGTTTGGCTTAGCCTTTTGCATCCCTGCCCTTTGCCATAAGAAGGGCCCCCTCCTTCGGCCTGAGTCCTGGAGTAGGGGCAGAGAAGCAGAGCTGAACCACCTGTAGGTTTGAGGCAGAGCCACTGCAGGCAGCCTAAATCCATGAGCAAGATGCCTTTGTTTAATAAGTCATGGAGATCTGGGGGTTGTTTAATTACACAACTTCATTGCAGTAAAAGTTGACTACCATAGAAATTTGTCCTGAAAAATGTGACATCACTTAGACAAAAACTTAAAATGTGTCCTTGGCCTTGGGACTGAACAGTAAGCAGTAAGAAAGTGTTGGAAACTGGAAAAATGACAATCCATATAATGTAGTAGCCATAGTTGGTAAAACTGTCACCTAAGATAACTTGAAGACAGAAGATGTATCTCATGAATGTGTGGTTTTGGGTGAAGAGATTTCAAGATAGACTGTTACTAGCATGAGTCTGTTGCTGCCTTTGATAAGGTCTTTCAAGAAGGAACTGACCTGCTTGTAAGCAGGGATGAAAGAGCAGTGACTCTGTAAATTCCAAGATTTGCAAATTTGAATAATAGAACTGTTTCTCATCTTCAAATAGAACAAGAAAAATTGAGAAATGTTTAAAGCCACAAAGGCTGATTAAAACCCTCAAAAAGACCCACTCTCAGGACAAAGTTCAAATAAAAATCACTATTATACTCTCTGTAAAACCTCTGAATGGATCCAGTAAATTTCTTCATCTGGACAAAACATCTCATAGAAAAGAGATAAGGACTAGGTTCCACAAAGCTTGAAAAACTCAAAGTACCTGTAATTAAATCCATAGAAAGGGAGGAATGACCTGAAAATGATGTGGATATGGCTGTTCCCTCATGAAAATAACTTGAATCACACACACACAAAATTTTAATAGTATTTCAGAGAACTTTAGGTCCCGAAGCAGCCTTGCCTGGATTAAAAGAGACTGTGACTTTTTTTTCTCTTAAATGAGACTGACTCTGAGTCATAAAAAAAAAATCTTAGGATAATAATAATGCATCAATATTGGTTCATTAATTGTGACAAAAGTATCATATTAATGTAAGATGTTGATAATAAGAGAAACATGGTGTTGGGTATATAGGAACTCTCTGTACTACCTTAGCAACTTTTGCATAAAATTAAAACTATTATCAATAAAGATTTTATTAAAAAAAGAAGACTTTAGAGTCCCCAACATTCCCCAGGCAGCTAGCAGGATGAGGCAACCTGTCTCTGTTTCACTATGGTTTGTGGTATTCCACACAATCTGGGATTACGGTATCCCAGAATGAAAGACCCATGGAACATACCTGAACCTGACTCACAGCTCAGAGTAGAGGTGCCACAGCTGCCCAGCCAATCTGTAGGCAAGATGCAAATGTTTTGTTATTGCAAACCACTAAGAATTTTTGGTACATACCAAAAGCTGATTAATACATCTGACAAAGGTTCCCAAAGAACTGAGGAACCACATTGTATGGGATTTAAGCCTATTAAAGGTGAGAGATTAGGTGGAGGAGAAAGTTAATGATCAGCTCTATCTCAATCTCTAGATAATCAGCTCTACCTCCAAAATCAGGTTAGAGTATTCCAAACCTCATATGGAGAAGTCATACTAGAAATGCTGTCATAGGAATTCATTAGATTGAGATACAGAATGCTAATGAATATTTACCTTTGAACTTAGATAATTTTTATGCAGAAAACACAAATCCTAATGACAAAATCTCAACTGTGTTTTTCTGATAGCTATCTTGAAGGCAATTATTAAAATAAGCATCTGAGAACTAACAATATGGAAACAAATTGGGTAACCTAGAAGAAATGGACAACTTTCTGGAAACATATAGTCCACCAAGACTGAATCAAGAAGAAACTGACCAATTGAACAAACTGATCACTAGAAATGAAATAGAATTAGCAATAAAAAACCTCCCTGCAAACAGAAGTCCAGGACTGGATGGCTGCACTGAGGAATTCTACCAAACATACAAAGAAGAACTCATACTGGTCCTTCTCAAACTCTTCAAGAAGATTGAAAAGGAAGGAGTACTCCCAAACTCACTCTATGAAGCCACCATCACCCTGATATCAAAACCAGACAAAGACACTACCAAAAAAGAAAATTACAAGCCAATATCTCTGATGAACATAGGTGTAAAAATCCTCAACAAAATATCAGCAAACAATCCAACAGCACATAAAAAAGATCATATGCCATGATCAAGTTGGGTTCATCCCAGGAACACAAGGATGGTTCAACATACGCAAATCAATCAGTGTGATATACCACATCCACAAAAGAAAGGACAAAAACCACATGATCATCTCAACAGATGCAGAAAAAGAATTTGATAAAATTCAACACTCATTTATGATAAAAACCCTTACCAAAATGGGTACAGAGGGAACATATCTCAACATAATAAAAGCTATTATGACAAAACTACAACCAGCATAGGACTCAATGGTGAAAAACTGAAAATCTTCCCACTAAAATCTGGGACAAGACAAAGTTGTCCATTCTCATCACTTCTAGTCAACATAGTCTTGGAAGTCCTAGCCACAGCAATCAGGCAAGAAAAAGAAACAAAAGGATCCAAATTGGAAAAGGAGAGGTAAAACTGTCACTGTATGCCGATGACATGATACTGTATACAGAAAACTCTAAAAGCTCCACACAAAAACTACTAGAGCTATAAAAGAATTCAGCAAGGTAGCAGGATACAAGATTAATGTATAAAAATCAGTTGCATTTCTT
The DNA here is from genome assembly GCF_048564905.1 of Vicugna pacos. NCBI lineage: Eukaryota > Metazoa > Chordata > Mammalia > Artiodactyla > Camelidae > Vicugna > Vicugna pacos. Next base: position 17,626,498 of record NC_133015.1, on the reverse strand, counting down.
TAACTTTCCCTGTTGATTCTTTATATTATATGAAGCAACAGGAAAAGAAAGTAAAGAAACGATCCCTTTTAAAATAGCACCCAAAGTAATAAAATACCTAGGAATAAATCTGACTGAGAAGGTGAAAGACTTATACGTAGAAAACTACAAAACATTGATTAAGGAAATTAAAGAAGACTTAAAGAAATGGAAAGGTATCCCACATTCCTGGATTGGAAGAATCAATATCGTTAAAATGGCCATACTGCCCAAGGCAATCTACAGATTTAATGCAACCTCTATCAAATTACCCAGGACATTTTTTCAACGAACTAGAACAAATCATATTAAAATTTACATGGAACCACAAAAGACCCAGAATTGCCAAAGCATTACTGAAGAAAAAGAATGAAGCTGGAGGAATAACCCTCCTAGACTTCAAACAATACTACAGAGACACTGTAATCAAAATAACACGGTATTGGTACAAAAACAGACATATGGATCAATGGAACAGAACAGAGTGTCCAAAAATGAACCCACAAACTTTTGGTCAATTAATCTTTGACAAAGGAGGCAACAACATACAATGGAATAAAGATAGTCTCTTCAGCAAATGGGTGTTGGGAAAACTAGACAGCTGCATGTAAATCAATGAAGTTAGAATACTCCCTCACACCATACACACAAAAATAAACTCAAAATGGCTTAAAGACTTAAATGTAAGACAAGACACAGTAAATCTCCTAAAAGAAAACATAGGCAAAACATTATCTCACATACATCTCAGCAATGTTCTCCTAGAGCAGTCTACCCAAGACATAGAAATAAAAGCAAAAACAAACAAATGGTACCTAATTAAACTAACAAGCTTTTACACAGCAAAGGAAACCATTTGCAAAACAAAATGACAACCTATGGAATGGGAGAAAATATTTGCAAAAGATGAGACTGACAAGGGCTTGATTTCCAGAATATACAAACAGCTCATAAAACTCAGTAAGAAAAAAATAAACAGCCCAATCCAAAAATGGACAGAAGACCTAAACAAGCAATTCTCCAATGAAGACATACAAATGGCCAATAGACACATGAAAAAAAATGCTCAATATCACTAATTATTAGAGAAATGCAAATCAAAACGATAATGAGGTATCTATCACCTCACACCAGTCAAAACCTACACTGTTGGTGGGACTGCAGTTTGGTGCAGCTGTTGTGGAAAACAGTATGGAGATTAATCAAAAAACTAAAAATAGATTTACCATATAGCAATCCCACTCCTAGTCATATATCCAGAGAAAACTTTAATTCAAAAAGACACCTGCACCCCAATGTTCATAGCAGCACTACAATAGCCCAGACATGGAAACAACCTAAATGTCCATTGACAGATGACTGGATAAAGAAGTTGCAGTATATTTATATAATGGAATACCACTCAGCCATAAAAATAATAAAATAATGCCATTTGCAGCAACATGGATGGCCCTGGAGAATGTCATTCTAAGTGAAGTAAGCCAGGAAGAAAAAGAAAAATACCATATGATATCACTCATATGTGGAATCTTAAAAAAAAAAAAAGACAAATGAACTTATTTATAAAACAGAAACAGACTCACAGACATAGAAAACAAACTTATGGTTACCAGGGAGCAAGGGGGTCGGAAGGGATAAATTGGGAGTTCGAGATTTGCAGATACTGACTAGTATCATAAAATAGATAAACAAGTTTACATTGCATAGCACAGGGAACTAACTATATTTGATAACTTGTAGTAGCTTATGATGAAAAAGAATATGAAAACAAATACATGTATAGTCATGCATGACTGAAACATTGTGCTGTACACCAGAAATGGACACATTGTGAACTGACTATATTTCAATAAAAAAAAAGACATCTGAGACAATAATTAACTTCTTTATTTATAATACAAGGTTAAAAATCACTTTTTCATTTTTTGAGCCATAAATTTATACCTGTTAAGATGCATATAAAAAGAATTAAACCTCTTACTGCAAAATTATTTGAGTCTGCCAACAATGGCTTAATTAATAATAGTATTGACATTATTTTGCTCTGATTCAAACTTTATATAATTTCATGCTAAGCAATATTTGATACAACAAAATACCAACATAAAATAATTCAGACTTATCTATGAAGCTTTTTTTTTTGACATTCCAAGAGATTCAATTGAAGTATAGTCAGTTTATAATTTGTGTCAATTTCTGGTATACAGAATAATGTTTCAGTCATATATATACATACATATATTCATTTTCATATTCTTTTTCATTATAGGTTACTATAAGATATTGAATATATTTCTCTGTGCTATACAGCATATACTTATTATCTATTTTATATATATAATAGTTAGTATATGCAAATTTCAAACTCCCAATTTATCCCCTCCTATCCCCTTTACATCTAGTAACCATAAGTCTGTAAGTCTGTTTTTGTTTTGTAAATAAGTTCATCTGTGTCTTTTTTTTTAGAGTCCACATATAAGCAATATTATATGTTACTTTTCTTTCTACTCCTGGCTTCACTTAGAATGATGACCTCCAGTCCCATCCATGTTGCTGCAAATGGTGTTATTTTATTCTTTTTTATGGCTGAGTAGTATTCCATTGTGTATACACACCACATCTTCTTTATCCATTCATCTGTCGATGGACATTTAGGTTGTTTTCATGTCTTGGCTATTGTAAATAGTGCTTCTATGAACACTGGGGTGCATGTGTCTTTTCAAGTTATAGCTTCCTCTGGATATATGCCCAAGAGTGGGATTGCTAGATCATATGGCAAGTCTACTTTTAGTTTTTTAATGAACCTCCATACTGTCCTCTGTAGTGGCTGCACCAATTTACATTCCCACCAACAGTGTAGGAGGGTTCCTTTTTCTCATAGAGTTTGTTTTAAAGAGAACTGACCTGTGCTCAATGACTACAAACCACTTTAACAGGTTTTACTTGTTTATTTAAGAGACAGTTTAAAAAAAGATACTTATTTTTCATTTTTCCTGGCATTAACTAGGGACAATCTTGCCACAATTTTACTTTACAAAACTACAAGGAAGAAACACTCAATTTGATGTTCATATGAAACATAATTACCCACTTTTCTTCCTTTACAACATGTACTCCATAGACAGGATGACAAGCCAAGAGCTACATAATACACTGCCTGCCATTAATAACAAGTATGCTTTTTTGAAATTATTTTACAATAACACTTATTCAAAATATCCTTTACTTGAATTTTGGACTATTATGAATATGATAGCACTTTAACAAGTATTACCTGTTTCAAATCAAAGATATAAAAAGGAATTAATTGAAAAAATGAATTGACCAGGTGCAATCATAAACAAGTATTGTAAATTTTAACATGAACAAAGTTTCACCTCTTCCCGTGACTCTTAAGGTGGTTACACTGGCAGGCTCAGGGTACCCACGCCAGCATTGTAGAGAGATGCAGCTCCTCCATCTTGCCTTAAAGAAACGTCACACATTCTTCAAGGCTCATCACAAAGGCCACCTACTGAATGAGACTTTCTGGAGTCTCCCAAGCATACGTGGTCTCTATTCCTTTAAGTTCAGACAGTATCTGATTTATCTCTCCACAATAATGGTAAAGATAATAATAGCCAAAAATCCCACTGGCTTATCATTGAAAACTTCCAATATGCTTCATCCATGTTAAACTCTACATTCACAATCCATCTCATTTCTTCTTTACAGCACTCCTGCAAAGCCGGTATCATTATTTCCACTTTACAGATAAGGAAACTGAAGATTTGAACTCAGGATTTAACTCCAAATATGGTAATTTTAACAACTCTGCCGGAATACTTGGTTTGCATTTGAACTGTGTATGACATCTGTCTCCCTACTCAGTAGAGGAGTTCTTTGGGCAGGTACCATATGTGACCATCTCTGTATCATGTTATATTCCTTCATGGTGTCCTGCATAGTGAGTAGTAAAAAATACTGTATCTCTCATATTCCAAAAAGCAGCTACTTTTTCCACATTTAAATGTCTCTTAAACTGGAGCATATGCTCAATTGGTGTTGATTTACATGGTAGTCTTTTCCTTCCTTTCTTTCCTAAAAAGCTATCATTAGCACTTAGGTGTTTCCTCCCAATGTAATCTAAGGATCAAGCAGTAGTTAAAATTGGGTAGAAATTTAACCACATAGAGAGAAGATTGGGTCACTGTGGAGATAAATTCCTTTAGATTTCTGAATGACTGAGTATTAAGCAGAGGAGGAATTCATCGGGGAATCCATTTGAAAGTGAAAAGGAAATAATCAGAGGTAGCTGAGTAGAAACAAAAAGTTGTGAGTTCAGTGGGTTTCAAGGGAACATGCAGAGTTTATGCTTACACCTTTGTGATTCCCAAACTCAGGTAAGACAGAAATAGAGATGGTCGGTAACGAGGAGGCTAGGTCCATCTGACTCTGCACATACTCCATTCCCAGATGTACTGGCAATGACATTAGAATGAGAAAAATCGCATGACAATACTGTAAACAGTCTTTTAGGCAGGGACACGAGTAGTCTCTCTACTAACTGTAGCTTGAAGAAGTCCTGGGAGAGCTTGGGAGTGACGTCACAAAGGGAGTCATTAGGTATAAAATGATATCAAGCCTGAGTTCTTCTGTATCCTCCTTGTCTTGCCTTGGACACTGGCATTGTGGCTTGAAAGAAAACATAGTAGATTATTCTTTCCATCAGCTTGGCCTGGAAGAGGAGGAAAGAGAACTGAAAGTAGCTGTCTTGAGAAGACGTGTCTAGGTTTAAGGAAAGGTTTGTGTTTTTATAAATAGGAGACTTGAGAACATTTTTATGCTGAGAAGAGAGTCAACAGAGAGAGAGAGAGAGAGACCGCATAGAAATTAGCTGAAGGGGATAATAAAAGGAGCAAGTTCCTTAAAATAGCAGTATTGAATGGGGCTCAACGCACAGAGGGACGTCATTAGCATTGATCTAAAGGAGGGATGCTTTTTTGACTGAGCTGAAGGAAGGAGTTAAGGTGGGGGTGCAGACATGGATGCATTCAGAGTGGTGTAGGGTTGGAGTTGGAAGAGAGAACATTTAATGACTTCTGAGTTCTTCGCAGAGAAGAGACACACTGCTAAGAATGAGAGGAAAATAGGAAAGACAAAGGGCTTCAGAATATTGGAGAAGGTTGACAATGACTGTGTGGTAGACAATGGAAGAGCTGCCTTGTGTTGAAGGCATAACTGAAATTGCAGACTGTTTGTAGTGCGGGCAGTCTGCACAGTGTTATGAGTTTCTTCAACTGTGATATCTATTTGAGATAAAGAAAGGGGAGAAGATGCAGAATTACCAAGGGCTCAGTTGTAGCTGAAAGAATTCAACAGGACACTGGAGCAAAGCATATAAAGTGTGCACGAGAGACTGGCTGATGGGAGGGTGGCATTCTAAGCTAAACAGGGTAAATTGGGAAATTGGTATGGTCAATGGATGTAGGCTCCTGTGAGTTTCAAAGAGCAGTTTAATAGGAAATAGTGGGTTTGGAACAACAGAAAGAGATGATCAGAGAGCGACTAGAATTTAAAAATTTAGAACTCAGTGATAACAAGATCTGGGGGGTGCCATGGATGTGAGTGGAGCCAGCAAAGTTGAGTTGAAGAACTCTGAAGTTGAGGAGGCTAAAGTGTTGGATTAGATCATCCATAAGATAATGGAAGCCACCTGTGACAATGTCAGGCATTAAAGTGTTGAGGATGACTTTCCTTACTTAAAAAAATTTAACTGAATTATAATATAATCTACCTTTAAAAAAATACTTTTTTTTATCAGTGTTAGGCTTATAGAAAAATCAAGCAGAAAGTATAGACATTCCCATATAATCTTTACTTTTAACCATCCTGTTATATGTATGTTTTGATCATATGTTCTTTCAAAGCCTTTGGTGTGAATTACAAATAAATGCATATCTTGATTGCACTTTGCAGCACTAAGACATTGACTTGATTAGAATTTATTAATAACAGATAAACTCTAACCCAGCTGTGCCCAGAAATTCCTTCCTACCTCTCACTCTCACTTTACTTGTCAAAAAATTACCCATTTCACTCATTTCATATACCTTCTACTTCATGAAGCTTTTTCTTGATTGCCAGACCCAGATGTCAGTTCTCTCTCCTTTAATATCTCATGGAACTTTGATGATAATTCTCTTATGAGACTTACACACTGCCTTCTGGTAGAGTCATTTTTGCTATTTAACTTATGCACCATTAGACTCTAAGTTCCCTGAGGAAAATTCTTTAATTCATGCCCTGTAGCACCTGGCACAGTGCCTTGTGCACCACAGGTTTGAAATCAACATTTGTGGAAGTAGATGAATTATGAAGTGGAAATACCAACTTCATAACTAAAGCTAGGATGTAAATAATCTTTCTTTCAACAAAGGGGCCGACTAAATAATTAAATAATTAGCTCCCTTCAGGCATTTAATAGATGATTTAAAAAATTTCAACTGAACTAGGAAGCATTCAGTTCCAAAATTTTAACTAAACTAGGAGCAGTTCCTTTGCACAAAATATGTAACCACTGACTTCAGGTTATTTGAAGCAAATCTTGCTCTCATGTTTTTGTTAACAGAAAGAGTTGATACCAAAGGCTTTTGTTCAGACCTTTCACTGTCTCTTATTTATTTGTGCTCCTTTTGGAAACTCTAGCCTAGCTTTTAATTCCAAACATATTACCTTTGCTGATGCAGGGGAAGGTGTCAGTAACATAACTCATTTCAGTATGATTCAGTCCGGGAGAGAGAGCATACTACCACTGGACTCAAATGTTCCTCAGGTTCAGTCTCGCCTCTGCTCACTACTATGGAGCTCAAGGAAAACTCTACTTCTCTGAACTATGTCTTTATAGATAAAATGGCAATAATGATATGCCTACCTCACAGGAGAGTGGTGATGACAAAATATAATGTATGCCAAGTGCCTGATAACAAACTCAATAAATGATATACTCCCTTATCCCTGAGATATGATTGTATCCACCTCTGTCACACGTGTAAGAAGTAGAAAAACTTTCTGAAAAGGTGGCTTGGTGGGAAAGTTAGACCAATACCAGCTCCAGTCTCTGGGAATGTAGATCTTCACAGTGTGTCTTATGTTTGGTTTAAGCATTTCCAAAAGAGTAAGCTGTCCTGTCCAGATGGAATTACACAAATGTATTATAAAGCCAAATATAAATATTTTTTTTATTTCCTAAGATATTTGTGTTCTTGGTCCTATATATGACTTTCTATTCTTCAGAGAGGAGCCACATAGTAAAGGCAGTCTTACAGGGATCACCTTACAGGATCTAAACCAAGAAGTCCCTGAGTCTTTAATTACCCTACAGCATAAAATGTCTCTGCTAATGACTTGAGCATTATATTTCTTGGATCTGTGATCACTTGTTATTTTAACCTTTCAGAGCCAATAATTTTAAAGCATTCAGCTCAAACTCCAGTACTTTTATTGAGTTGGAAATGTTTTATTGCAGTTTGGCTGACATTTTCTTTTACTAATGTCATTAGCACTACTTACAAATGAATTATGTTGGGGTGCACAGTACCACCTTTGTTTTGAGAAAATATTATGATATATGAGTACATGAGGTGGGTCTCATTGGAACAAACGTTAGCAACATGTATCTTTCTGATTCTCCAAGCATGCTTACATTTATATTAAGCTTATGCAATTTGGCTTGGAAAAAGGCCTGGATTTAGACTCATTTTTTTGGGATATGTTGAATTCTCATAACATCCTTTAAAGGAGAGTCTAGCTTCAGAGTCAGTAAGGTTTAATAATCTCTAGCACATAGTCTGTTCATATTTCTTAGCTATTTTTCAGCTTTAGCTCCCGGTAACTGTTGTATTGCTAACACTGGTGTTCAGTGGGTCACTGGAATCAAATTAGTGCAGGCATCTCAAAAGTCAGATATCAATTGTGTTCATCTACAACATTTTCATATATAGAAGGTACAAAATCAGGGGGTGGGAAGGGATAGACTGGGGTTTCAAAATGTAGAATAGAGAAACAAGATTATACTGTATAGCACAGGGAAATATATATAAGATCTTATGGCAGCTCACAGAGAAAAACTGTGACAATGAATATATATACATGTTCATGTATAACTGAAAAATTGTGCTGTACACTGGAATTTGACACAATATTGTAAAATGATTATAACTCAATAAAAAATGTTAAAAAAAAATAAAGGAAAAGTCATTTTAACTTTGGAGAATCCTGAATGGATGGACATAGACTGTAAGCATTTTAGTGGAAGAATAAACATTATTTGTGGAAAAAAATCCTAATTAAAGAAAAGTAAAAACAAAGTAAGAGCAAAATTACTTCATTCTCAAATTCTTCTCTGAGTCTTTTAATAGGGAAAGACTCAGGGTCCCAAACTGTATTTCCTAGGTCTTTGAAAATGCCTTTTGAATCTCTCTAGTTTCTGGGCTAAGTACAGGGATTCTCAAAATGTAGTCTTGACCATCAGCCCATCATCTGGGAACTTGTTAAAAATATAGAGTCTCAGGCCTCCCTCAGGCCTCAGAACCAGAAACCTGAAGGCGGGGCCAGCGATCTCTGGTTTTACAGGTCCTCCAGACCTTCTGATGTTCTGCTCTAAAGTTTGAGAACTACAGCAACTGTCCTCAAACGTTTCTGTCCAGCAGAAGCCCCTGAAGGGTCTGCTTAAACATGGGTCCCTAACTCAGCCCCTGAGATTCAGTGGCAGTAAATCCTGGGAGTTGTGTGGGAATCTGCAATTTTTTAAGGCTCTGGTGTAGGTGATCTACAGAGGACAATTTGAGAAATTCTGGCTTGAAGTGTATTTAAGTATTGACAAAATATTTTTCCCCCACAAAATTCCCCTCTACAACTGAGCAAAAACCTTTGAACTCTGACTTCTAAGTATCTAAAACATCCGTTTAGCCTGAAGAACACCTACTTATGGAGGTATTCCCTCATTGTAGGTGTCCCTCAGCCCACTGCCAGAGGAACGGAAACCCGTGGGCTCCACCTGTGAGGCTTGACCCACCCCTTCCACAGGTGTGACGGGTTTCATCCCAGAAGCCTATGCTCTGGGAGAAGGGATGTAACCCATACATCTGCAGAACATAAGTACATGCTCAGCCAATAAAAAATGCAAGCAAGGATCTAATTTCGTTTTCCTGAGATGGTACTAAAAAAGATCACCTAGGGAAAAGGGAGCCCTGTCTTTGCAAATCCTGCCAGGAAAACACTCTGTTCTGCAAAATTACCTTAAAAGGAAGTTTGGGGAATTAGTTATTTAATTCATGGACACTACTAAAAATATTAATGAAAGTAAGGAAATTGTTGGTTAGTTTCATGCTTCTTACAGTGGATCTCTGTTTACTCTACAGGTCTTTCCACTTTGTATAGTAGAAGGAATATGATAATGAGTATTTTGGATAACAAAAAAATAAAATAAAAAGAAAGCTGCATGCTGTATACTGGCCTCACACTATGCTGTTTAGCTAGTTGTGATATAAAAATCTATTATAACATTTCTGGTTCAACTGAGAAAGAACTGATACTCATAATATTTACAAGGTATTCTTTTCAATATTTTTGTGTTTTACTTTCTACTGCATTTGATTTTTTAATAGTAAAAATAATAATGCTTGCTAAAGAAGTCAAACACTACAGAGCTGTATATATGAATATAAATGTCCCATTTCTCCCTCCAATTTTACCTCCTAAGAACATGTATTTCAAATAGCCTTTTCTCCTTAATTTAAGAACAATACATGTCCATTCTAAAACATTTAGAAAAGGCAGACAAGCAAAAGAAGTAAATCACACATGGTCTGCCATTCTGATATAACCACTGTTAATATTCTGGTGTAGATCTTTCAATTTCCCAACATGTGTATTACTAAAAATGGTAACTACTTTGCAGCTGATCTTTTTCGCTCATTACTATTTTGTGGGCATTCTTCCATATCATTAAAATGGAGAATCTTGTACTTCCTGAAACATGATATGCAATATGTGCCACAACTGATGCATGAGGTGATTTTTTGGTTCTACGTGACCACATTTTAAACATTTTAATGGTTACATATTTTGTTTGGAGTAACTGAAAATATAGGTAGTACATTGAGCCTGTAGTTTTGCAGATACCGTTGCTTGTAACAATGCTAACAGAGGTAGCACTGGGTTAACTGACTTTACGAAGAATGTGTGGATTACAGTGTGATCTTAGTCATGCCCAAGAACGTTTCAGATAACTTCTTGGAATTGATGAGTGTGAGAGTGATGAGATCACCCCATCAATCCCAGTGTGCCCTTTCAATGACAAAGTTTTAACTTGCCTTGCCCAATCCCAAAATGATAGTCACAGATAGCCTACCTATCTACATAATCTAATAAAGATCAATATAGCACCCTACCCTAGACAAAAAGGAGAAATAAAAGAGAATAATTCATGTAAAAGAGTACCCATTTTAATGAATTTGGTGGTTCGTCTGGACTACCATGGTGGACATGATGGGAGATTCACTGAGACTGTGAAGCTGCAGGTGAGTTTCATGGTGATTCAAACACTATGAGCAGCATGACCATTGGTGATGTTGATTTTCCAAAACTGGGAACGACTTTTGGCAAAGTTCTGAACAAAATAAAATATGGTCTTCCCTGATGTACAAAGTAGCTGCATTTCTGGAAAAATCAGCATATATTAAAGCTCGGTAAAAAATTTACATTTACATGTTAAATGGATTTAGGTTTGTGTTAGGTAATTACAAATAATATTTAGGTTTGGCTCAAGTAGGTGTTTCACCAACTTGGCTTTTGTACAAGACATGTGAAGTCTCTTGGAATTACTGGTCAATTCCTGGTCACGTGAGACCACACCTGGCATTGCAGGCTGTCTAACATCTCTGGCCCCAGACCAACAAAGGCAGCAGTACCTTCAACCCTCAACTATGAAAACAACAAAACAACAAAACATCCAGATTTCTAAAATGCTTCCTAAGCAGTAGCACAGTTTCTGAGAACTATTTGTGAAAACTGTACAGAGAGTTAGTGCAATTACTAGCACCAGCCCCCTGACTACTCTAACAGCTGACTGCTCATGTGACAGCTGTGCTCTTTTCTGAGGTACATCAAACGGTCACTTTCGGAAGCTAACAATCATATAGTACGCAAGGTATGTATAAATATACATAACTGTGATTTAGAATCAGACATGTACTTCATTCTTCTTAGTGAGCCTGCTATATATGTATCAGTGCAAAAACAGATTTTTTTTTGAATAATCTTTCTAAATGGAGGTACTGGGGATTGAACCCAGGACCTCCTACATGCTAACCATGTGCTCTACCACTGAGCTATACATACCCTCCCCCACAAAAAGAGATTTTTAATGAAGAAAGGTGAAGCATATGACAGAGATAAAATGTACTGATTGTGATTTGATTAAAATCAGACTTTTTTGCTAGGTAGCAGGACCAAGTGAATGCATTAATAGCATTACTTTGTAATTTTTACATTTCTTGTATGGCTATCTGACACTTAAGGTAAATATACACTACTTCCACTTATGTGACGACAAAAAGTTACCTGTAAATATTATTATCTCAGTAAAATATGTGAGTTAATTTAAAGGAAGATGTTAAGCAGATATTAGTGCAGATGGCAATATTCCAAAGATGTCACATGAATGATGAAAGATTGCGAAAACCTCACCTACAACATTATTTTCATGAGTTAAAGCATAATCCATTTTACCACTTTTCTAATGTTGAGCTTTTAATTTGTTTTCTACTACAAACAATGCTTCAAAGAACTTCTTGTAGCTAAATACTGTTCATATCCATGATGATTCCCTTAGGAGAATTCACAGATGTGGAATTGTCCAGTGGAAAGGCAATGATTATATTATTTTAAAGTTTGAAATTAGTATTCATTAACCATTTCTCTAAGTTTTTATGAAGACATTTAGGAGGTTAATAAAGTGGTATTTATGACCCATGGGAATAATTTCTTCTTCATTACTCAGAGGATTGACTTCAAGTGTGCTCTGGAACCAAACAATTCCTCTCACCCAGGGGAAGTCCTGTGATGGGGAAAATGCTTGGTTGGAAAATCTGGTTTGTAGGTAATTTTACCCTTTCCACTTAATTAGCTTTGTGATCTTGTGCAAGTCACAACCTCTCTAAGCTATAATTTTCTCACCCATAAAATTGTGCTAAAAATAATACATTATTTACCTCACTGAGCTGTGAAGATTAAATTAAATGATATATGTGAAAGTGGCTTGTAAATGCTAAAGCACCATATAAAATGTTAGTTGGTATTATAAAGTGCAATATATATTCCCCTCTTGAGAAATTCTGAAAGCACAATTCTCTGGCTTCACAGATACAAGCTGTCTCATGCAATGCAGATAATTTTTAAATACCATATGGGGATGGTATCTAGAAAAAGTGAAGGGTATGAAAGAGGAAAGAACTAAATTCTGGTGAAAATCTACTTCTTACTGATTGTTCCTTCCCATTTCCTCCTCCACAAACACTAGAACCTGATATGGCATTGCAGGAACACAAATCTTGGGCTTTTGAGCTTTGTTCCTTATCGTTAAATCTCACTGAAAACATCGGTTACTTGTTAATCTAGGATTGGTCTGATAGCTCAGGATTTCTGAGTTCAGGCTAGGACCAGAATTAGCTATTTCTGGCATCTACAGATGGTTGGAAAAACTAATGATCTTCGCTGAGACTCTGTTCTCTTCCCTTAACACAAATTGTTGTGAATGGTCTCTTATTGTGGGTGGATTCAGGCAAAAATCATCCTGTAACTGCCTATCAGAAAACAGCGATGCTGACAAAGTCCAGAGAGTAGAGCCCAGAGTGAGTACTGTGTGTTCAGAAGGGCGGGAAACACTGAAGGCACATGGGTTTGAGATTTAGCTCTGCCATTTAACCTCCCAGGGCCTCAATTTCCTTATTTTTAATACAAGGGAATTAGACCAGAATTAAGTCACTAAATCTTCAATGTTTCTGCCCACAGTAAGATTCTATAATTCTGTGGGTCAGTTTAGAAATTAGGGGGTTGACCGTCCCAACCTCCTGCCACGGGCAGCGGCAGAAGTGCTACAGCAGGAGGGTCTCAGCTGAGCCTTCGGGAGGAGCAAGGATTCTACTCTGTGACATCACAATGTCCAGCCCAGGCTCAACCTTGGCAACTGAGGAGAAGGTAACAGGAGGTTCAGCTACTGATATATTAGAGGTGGGAGGCTACCTGATGGAGCTAGAAGGAACCAGCCAGCCATGACTCCAGTTCAGGTACGTGACATTTGCTAAGCTCAGAACAGAAACTGCCACACCTAAAGGAACAAGAGGAGAGGACCACAAGATGGGCATGTCTCCAGGCTTAGGAATAACAATATAAGCACAGAGACTATGCACCAGATACTTTAGGGTAGTACAAAGGATCCAAAAGAGCAGACCAGAAACAGGCAGTCCCACCAGAAAGAGAGCTTGGGTCGCATCCTCCTAACAGCCAGACTTACTGCCATGCTGCCAGACCACAAGGACATTCCCAAGACTCTTAGCCCCTCAGCGCCCTCTCCCCAGCCACTGGGGAAGTGCAAAGGAGGCACAGGTACCTCAGGAGGTCAGGGTAACATTACTTTCTAAAATAGTCCACATTTGTTGCCTGGTGATGTTTATTCTTTTATCTAGGTGTTTTTCTTTTAATAGCTTCTCCCTAGAACGACAAGGGAGAATAAACAAAAAATGAGTTACCTGAAAGAAGTATTTTAACAGAAGACAGTACGAAAAATGCAAACAAAAGTAATAAGAGGAAGAGAAAAAATGATTACGGTTAGCAATTGATACTGATTCTAGAGTCTGGGTTTGAAATTTCAAGGTTTAAAAGGCACAGAGCCACCCCCTATAAACAGTGAAAGAGAAGGGCCTTCTGGTTGAGAAGTTAAACAGTTCAGCTGAAACCATTTACTGCTCCTCCTCCCTAAAGAACTCACACCAGTGAAATCATCGCTGGGGATGCGGACAGCCCTGTTTTCTTTACCTGGCCTTGGGGTTTTGGCTTCTAAAGTATTTGTTTCTTCCTGGAGTCTTGAGGCCCTGAGAGGCTCTGAGTGACAGCAAACAGCTGTTCTGTTTACCAGTAGGGCGGAGCATGGGGTGGGTGCCAGGTCCTGACTCATCTGCATTGGCCTCCCTCAGCACTGCGACCCCAGGGCTGAGTACAGGGCTGCTCAGGGAGGCAGGCTGAGATTTGCCTGCAAGATCGGAGCTGATTGTCATGTTCCCCCAGTGGAAGCAGCAGTTTAGTGGTTCTGACAGGTAGATTAGTTGCCCACAGGGGACCCCAGCAGCAATAGATAAGGAAAGGGGAGAGTTGATTTCTATTCACAGAACACAATTTTAACACTCTTTGGCCTCCAACACATCAGGAATAAATATAGCTCAGCCTCAAGGCCAATACTCACTCTTTAAAACTAGTAATAACCAAAAGCATATAAATAAATACATAGGTTCAGATAAAAACAAAGTGTACTTTTGCACTGACTCTAGCACATATTTACCTTCCATCTAGAGATGCCACTATGATTTTCATAATTAGATTAAAATTTAGCCCCTGAAGTTCTTGAAAATTAAAAGCTCATTGGTCCAGTTTTTAGATTTTATTAATTTTATAATCATTGAAAACTAAGTTTAGGTTTAACCTAAAATAATATCCACAAAACACAGAATGTCCTAACTTGTCTACATTTATATTTATTGACTGTAATGTTCTCTGACCACTGTGTTAGTCACATTCCACAGAATTTCAGAGTTGGAGGGGAACTAAGAGATCATCCATTCCAATGTCCTCATTTCCAGAAGAGGAAACCAGCACAGAGATATTAAGTGTCTCAAGCCACGGACCTAGTTAGTGCTAGCTTGGGGACTAAGGCTTAAGTCTTCTCACTCTCAGCCTGGTGACCTCTTCAGTACTCCTTGCCGCTAATTCATCCTGAAGGAATTTATTGGTTCATATCTGAACTACTTTAATTTCCAAGTAAGAATATTCAAAGATGAGGAAATCTCATTTTATCACCTTGGCGTGGTTATTGGTAAATTCAGGTACTCTAGGTAGGTGACACTATTCAGCAAAGCTCTTTTATTCTTCATAGCACCAAACAAAACAAGCTTTTTGTTGATAAGGCACCCAAGATCCCATCCAAAAGGCAGAGACTACAATGAAAATAAATATAGGGAAACTGACAGGCTACTCTGCCTTCAGGCCTGACTAGTAGTCTACTGAAAAAAAAAAAAGACATTTTTACAATTAATGAGTTTTTGCTTTATAATAAATATACAGACTTCCTGCGGCATCTTCTAGTTTAGGTAGGTCACTTTGTTTATGTGTACATGCGTGCTCTCTGTGATATGCACATGTGTACTCTGTAAATGCGTGTGTGAGTAAACACTTCATCCGGCAGGGGAGCAGCTTTACATCATCTGTGGCAACTGACAGATCTTTACCACCTAATATGTCTCCTCTATGAGCCTTTCTCGACTTAAACCATGAATTAACATCTTATCTGGAATTATCCTGATAATTTAGGAGCAGCCTTAGATTTGCCCAGGGTTTGTTTAATGTAGAGCTATGTATGCCTTACATGTATTATCTGTACGTTTGAGCCCAGGCACTCCTTAGATACAGAGACACAGGGCTTTTCCCCACTGAATTCATTACAGATGTATTAATATCAGCCTAAAGTCCCAAAATCTGAAAGAAAATGAAATGAAGAATTGTTGAATACAAGCACAGACATCATTTGCACGGTCATCAGCTCCAAAGGACTGATGAATATTTTCTAGGTCATTAGATTGTTTTTTAATCCACAGACATGTGTATATCTTGTAAGGGTCTCCCATATGTTTTTGGTTTTCCAAACAGATTGTATTTAATAAGAGAATTATGAAATGATTACCGACAGGAAAGAACATTCCATCATGGCATAGGATTTAAACGGGGTTGTGGTAATATCTTTCAATTTCCATGTTTTCAAAAGTTGTGTAATGTATTGAGCAATGTTGCACATACTACCACATAAAACTGCAGGAGAAAGCTGACTGTGAAAAATGGAGGGACAGAAGGAGCTTTAGTTTCAGATTCTTCACCATGGGTTTTGAATTCTCAGATCTCTCCAGTAAACTGAAACACAGGTATGCCAAGTGAACTTTTGAAATGCTTTCCACCCGACAAGATGCATCCTGACAAGCCTACTGACAGCTGGGAGGGAAAAAAGTAAACGTTGCCTCACCAGAGAAACTGAGACATTTGATCCTCTCTCTGGCTGCCACCACCTGGGGTGCCTTGGCCAAGAGCCACATCTGGATCTCTGACACATGCGGAACATGCCCCTTCATCTCAGCCCAGCCCCCATGCCCACTCTCCTAAGAATTGTGCAAGGAGGCCTCTGTAACCCGAGGCCTGTGAAGTCTGGAAAGGAATGTGACCCAGAGCCAACAGGCGTTGCTGCCACCAGGGCCAAGAAGGAGCTCTCCTGCTGTTTACCTCGTGCTCGGGGGAGTCTCAGAAGAGGAAAGGTATGCCCTAAAAGGAGCCCTTGGCAGGAGTGTGAAGCAACCACTCCAGAGCTTTCCCCCTTGTCTTTGCCAACCTCCAGAGGCGTGCCTCGCCGCTCCCAAGAGAAGACTCAGATCCTCTTTTGAGCCACTTCCTTTCCCCCTTACAACTGTGCCCTGTATTGAAAGCTATGAGTCTTAGGTCCCACTCTTCCAGTGCCCCTGTGAAGGGTGTTCCTAATGGGGGTTTCCATTAAATAGTGATGTTGACGATGGAGGGCCAGGCGCTGGTGGCAGGACAGCTAGAGAGGTCACTGTGATCTGAGGCCTACTGGTACTCATCAAATGGTAACACAAAATCAGCGTTCTACCTCTCCTCTCCGCCTCCCCCACAGACATCTTCCTCCTTCATGACAGCGCACAATCTGGCCACTGGCAACACTGCAGATTATCTCACCTTTTCTGCCCAAGGAATTATGTCATGAGCTGAATCATGAATACCCTTCTTTTAATTTGTCAAACATCATGATGGCCCACACATATGGATCTCTAACTAAAAGGAAGAACTAAAAGGAAGTGAAAGACTTAATCCTCAGTCTCACCATTGGAGCACTGTTTAGAGCAACTTAGTATAATTAACTATAAATGACAAGTTCTGTATTTCAGTTTATCAATACTGCTTATAAACGAAAGGTGGTCCCAGAAAAACAAGACTTTTTAGCCAGTTGAGAAGACAACTTACTCGATAATTAGAATGCCAGTATTCTGCTCCTTTCAAGCATATTTAGAATGCAAAGTCAGCATTATTAGGAGAGGGCAAAAATACTTCTTTTATGTTAGAATACGTTCTTTGTACGTTAGGAACTGACACCATCTCACTCCTGTCACCAACATACTACCTCTTCTACTCTGTCCTTTCAAGATGGTTTTTATCCTTTTTCCTTTGTACCCCAAATGAACTCAGTCTCAGTTTCAATCCAATTTGTAGTTTTTTAAAACTTCAGATGTACCAGGCACTGTGGCAATAACAAAACGAAATGTTTGCCATAAATTGGGCTCTTTAAGAATTAAGCATTCATGTGTGCAGACAAGATATCCACCTGTGAAGAGTTTAAAAGCAAAGAAGGAAGTGCGTAACTATGTGCAACATGTTCTGTGGACTTTAAAGTGCCCCTAGGGCTCAGTGCAGGGCAGAGGCAAAGCTGTCTCTAGTTTCTAGGTTGCTCATCACAGCTGAATTAGGACTTCAGAGGAATCTTGAAGGAAGAGAAAAGGAACAGTGACTGACCAAGCTTGGGAAAAACAGTTTCTTGTGCAATTTTGGCCTCCATACAATGGGTCTTCCCCCACTCACAGACCTTCTCTCCACTCTCCCTGCGCTGTTACAGGTCCTTCTTTGCATGCAAGGTGAACAATTCACATGGCTTCCTTGGGGTGGGGAAAACAGGAGTCTTGGAAACGTGCCACACCAGGAAGGCCCTACGTGCTGTAACCTGGGTTGTGTCTGATTTCGATTATGAACATTGGCTCCTGACCTTACTATCTAAGTCAACATGTTCTAAATCTAATTCATTGTCTTCCTCCAAACCTGATCTCCTTTTGTGATTCCCATCTCAGCCAATGACCTCACCACTTTCCCAATTATCCTGGCTAGAACTGCGAGTCCTCTATGATTCCCAGATCTCTCTCCCCACATTTGGTCGTCAGGCCCAGGAGGTTGTATCTCCACAACCCTTTCAAATCCATTGCTTCCTGCCAGTTCTTCCTGCTGCTGCCCTGGGCCAGGCTCTCATCACATTTCCCTAAGATCACTCATCTCCCCAACTTCATTTCTCTGTGCTCTGTCGTTTACAACTTTCTAAAATAAATACTAGAGATTGTCATTTGTCAGTATGAAAACAGTTTGTTTCCCCTTGTTTAAAAAAGTGAGGACTAAACTCCTTACCTTGGCTTTCAAGGTCCTTCACCTTCTCTAGCCTCATTTGGTGGCTCCTCTCTCCTCTGCCTCCCATTCACCCAGTACTCCCCATCCTGCACCAGATGGATCCCTCAACTTCCCATTCTCCAGCCTGCCCGGTACTTTCTTGCCTCTAAGGTCTATCTCATGAAGGTCTCTTCTGACAGTTGAATTTCTGGAGGATTCCTCTTCAAAGGGGTGATCACTTTCTTTCTCCATTATTTGTGATCTTTTTATGACATTCTTATTTACAATCCTTTGTGCTAAAGGCATGAGCTGGCTGGGTTGGAAGACCAGGGAGAAGGGAGTATAAAAATGTTTTAAGACAGAGACTATCATGTCAAAGACTCAGAAGAAAGAGAAAACAGTGTTCAAGGAACTGACCAGTGCACAGTAGTCAGTGGAAATCAAGTTCAAGACAAGAGGTGGCACTGGAGAAAGATGCAGAGGCTGGCCTTGCTAAGGGATTGGGATTTTAGCTTAAGATCAGTGGGCCACTTTAAAGGGTTATAAACAGGGGACTGATAGGATACTATCTGCATTTTGAAAGTATGCAGTGTCTGGAGAACAGATGGAAATAGAGAAAGACTGGAGAAAGTGCTATCAATTAGGAGGCTGAGAGGGTAAACCAACAAGGTGATGAGCTTGGTCTGAGGTAGTGACAGTGGGAAGAGTGGAAGGCAGTGAACTTCAGGGAGCTTTAGAAAGGAGAATTGATTAGGCCTGGCTGATTGACTGGGCATGGATCAAACAGAGAAGGAAAAGTGGAGGAACACAGCCAGAAAAGGCCCAGAAATGATATTGCACTAGCTGTGGTATCATTTCCTGATAATGCCTCACTAAGGCGACCCTATTTTATCCTGTAGGAAACAAGAGGCAACAAGAATTTTTTGGCTTATTTAAGCCTACATTTTTGAAAGAGAAAACAGGAAGTAGTGTGGAGGATGGCCAGAAAGGGGAAGACTGGTTGCAGACAAACTAGAAAGCAACGCCATCGAGGTGGGGTGTTAAATGCTGACAGCACACAGCTGCTCAAAGCAGCGGGCCGCTCTTAGCACTGGTGAGCCTGTGCCAAACATCGTTTGTGAAAAAAGTGTTTTAATTAAAAAATTATATGTGCACATTGTAAAAACATTTTAAACAGTGTAAAATGTTATGCTATGAAAAACAGTTCTGCCTCCTACCCCAGTCCCCAGCCCTCTTCCTCCATGGAACTTTTGCAAGTTTTACATACTCTCCAGAAATGATCTACACATACACAAATGTGTCATGCACACACTCTCTGTCTGTATACACACACATAGATCCACTTTTAAAATGAGATTACTATACATATACTATACTTCTATGCCTTGCTTCCTTTAAACTGTGAAACTGTATTTTGTTATTCCATTTTTATGTCAGCTGGTGTAAATCTCCTTCATTCTTTGTGATATCTCCAGTGGATAAACTCCTACAGTTATCTCACAAGCCCCTATTGATTAATATTGAAGTAAACATGGTTTTAAAGTGCTCTTGCCTTCTTATCCTTGCCCCATCCCCAGCCCCAATGTGCTTGCTGCTTTAAAACGTTCATGGTCCCACCCTGGAGCACTTTCTTCATCCACCTTTTCACACAAGTCTCTTTTCAAATCAGAAGTAAGAGAACTCCCTCTGCAGCCGTATGAATTTAGCGCACCCTATGTTTTCTTCCACCATGGGATCATCTGTGATGGTAGTGTCAATTTGGCTTATCAGATTCATATTCCTTGAGCAAAAGATCAACCAATCTTTCCTCTACACTTATGAAACGTACTTTGAAAATCCTGTGGTTATCTGGCTACACCAAGGGTTATAAAAATCTAAAATGTCACAGCCCCATAGCCAACCAGTGACTAGTTCTTTACAAGTCAGAGTTAAGCTCAGAGTAAAAAGGGTTTTTCTTCCTTCTCAGAGATGACACTTTCAACTAGGCTGGTCAAGAGCTTCTCAGACACTTTGCTTTTAAAGGGCACTGCAATTGATACAGAACCTGGATCTCATTCATTTGTTAAAGTCACCAGGGCATCCAAGTATTCAATTAATCTTGGTGAATAGATAATCTGTGCCTGTAAGTATTATTCCTGATAGTCTTCCTACTATTGTTTTCAAAGAATTGGTGGGCATTTTACTCTCTATTGCTGTTCATAGTGTAAACTGTAATCAGACCTTGATTGTTTGTTTTATATGTCTGTGAGTCTGTTTCCGTTTTGTAGATAAGTTCATTTGTGTCCTTTTTTTAAAAAAAATTCCATATACAAGCAATATCATATGGCACATTTCTTTCTCTTTCTGACTTAACTTCTCTTAGAATGACAATCTTCAGGTCCATCAGTGTTGCTGCAAATGGCTTACTTTATTCTTTTTTACGGCTGAGTAGTATTCCTGTGTGTGTGTGTGTGTGTGTGTGTGTGTGTGTGTGTGTGTGTGTGTGTACACACCATGCTTTCTTTATCCAGTTATCTGTTGATGGATATTTGGGTTGTTTCCATGTCTTGGCTATAATAAATAGTGCTGCTGTGAACATTGGGGTGCATGTGTCTTTTCAAATTATATTTTCTTTCAGATATATGCCCAAGAGTGGGGATTGCTGGATCATATGTTAAGTCAATTTTTCGTTTTTTGAGGAATCTCCATACCGTCCTCCATAGTCCACCAATTTACATTCCCACCAGCTGTGTAGGAGGGTTCATTTTCTCCACACCCTCTCCAGCATTTACCATTTGTGGACTTTTGAATGGTGGCCATTCTGACTGGTGTGAGGTGATATCTCATCGTAAGTTTTGCTTTGCATTTCTCTAACAATAGTGATGTTGAGCATCTTTTCATGTGCTTCTTGGCCATGTGGATGTCTTCTTCAGAGAGAGGTTGTCCGTTTAGGTATTCTGCCCATTTTTTTTTTATTGGGTTGCTTGTTTTTTGATATTAAGCTGTATGAGCTGTTTGTATATTTTGGAAATTAATCCCTTGTGGTTGCATCACTTGCAAATATTTTCTCCCATTCTGTGGGCTGTCTTCATTCTGCTGATGGTATCCTTAGCTGTGTAAAAGCTTTTAAGTTTCATTAGATCTCATTAGTTTACTTTGCTTTTATTTCCATTACTCTAAGAGCTGGTGCAAAAAAAAAATATTGCTGTGACTTATGTCCAAGAGTATCTGCCTAAGTTTTCCTCTAGGAATTTATAGTATCTGATCTTACATTTAGGTCTTTAATCCATTTTGAGTTTATTTTTGCTGTGCTGTTAGAGAATGTTCTGATTTCAGTCTCTTACAGGTAGCTGTCCAGTTTTCCCAGCACCACTTGTTGAAGAGACTGTCTTTTCTCCATTGTGTATTCTTGCCTCCTTTGTCATAGATTAATTGACCGTAAGTGTGTGAGTTTATTTCTGGACTTTCTATCCTGTTCCATTGATCTATGTGTCTGTTTTTGTGCCAGTACCATACTGTTTTGATTATCGCAGCTTTGTAGTATAGTCTGAAGTCAGGGAGTGTGACTCTCCCAGCTCCATTCTCCCTTTTCAAGACTGTTTTGGCTATTTGGGGTCTTTTGATTTGCATACAAATTTTAACATTTTTTGTTCCAGCTCTGTGAAAAATGTCATTGGTAATTTGATAGAGATTGCATTCAATCTGTAATTTGCCTTGGGTACTATGGCCATTTTAACAATATTGATTTTTCCAATTCAAAGACAGTATATCTTTCCATCTGTTTATGTCGTCTTCAATTTCTTTTGTAAGTGTCTCATAGTTGTCAGAGTACAGGTCCTTTGCCTCCCTGGGTAGGCTTATTCCTAGGTAGTGTATTCTTTCTGGTGTGTTCCTCCTTGGGTTGATCCTGTGTGAAACTCTGTGCTTCTTGGACTTGAGTGACTGTTTCCTTCCCCAAATTTGAGAAATTTTCGGCCCACTATCTCCTCAAATATTTTCTCAGGTCCTTTCTCTCTCTCTTCTTTTTCTGGGACTACTATAGTGTGAATATTAGTGTGACTCATGTTGTCCCAGAGTTCTCAAACTATCTTCATTTCTTTATATTCTTTTTTTTTTTTCTGTTCTGTGGTAGAGATTTCCACTAATCTGTCTTCTAGCTCACTGATCCATTCTTCTGCCTCATTTAGTCTACTATTGGTTCCTTCCAGTCTGTTATTCATTTCAGTAATTGTATTCTTCAACTCTTGAGTATTCTTCATATTTTCTAACTCTTTGCTAAACAGTTCCCTCTCTGTATCTATACTCCTCCTGAGTTCTCTGAACATCTTCACCATCATTACTCTAAACTCTTTCTCAGATAGATTGCCTATCTCCTCATCACTTATTTCTTCTCCTGGGATTTTATCTTGTGCCTTGGCCTGGAAGATATTCCTCTGCCACTTCATATTGTCTAACTTTTCATTTGTGTTTTTAAGTAGGTTAGTTACATTTTTTGACCTTGGAGAACTGGCCCTCTGTGGGAGACGTCCTATGTGTCCCAGCAGTACACTTCTCTCTTGTCACCCAAAGGTCCAGCCAGTCTCAGGATAGAGTTTGCCCTGCATTTGCAGATTCTTTCCACAAGCTTTGGGATTGTTGTTTTCTTATTTCTGGTATCTGCCCCATGGTGGATGAAGCTGGACTAGAGGCTTATGCAGGTTTCTTGGCAGGAGGAGTCAGTGCCAGCCCACTGCTGGGTGGAACTTGGTTCTGATCCACTGGTGGGTAAGGCCATGCCTAGGGGCATGCCTAGAGGTGGCTGTGGGTTCAGAAAGACTGCTGATGGGTGAGGCTGTATTCCCACCCGTATGCTGTTTGGCCTGAGGCTTCCTAGTACTTAAGCCTACAGGCTGTTGGGTGGGGCTAGGTCTTGGTGCTAATGATACAAGCAAGATGTCAGCCTCTAGGAAAGCTTGTGTAGATGAACACTCCTCAAATGTCAGCCACCAGCTTTTATGTCCCCAGGGTGAGCCACAGACACCCTCTACTTCCCCAGCAGACCTTCTAAAACCAGCAGGCAGATCTGGCCCAGGTTCCTATGAAGTCACTGCCTCTGCCCTTGGACCTGGCACATGTGAAATTCTGTGTGCACTTCTCAAGAGAGTGAAGCCTCTGTTTCCCCCCAGTCCCATGGGGCTCCTGGAGATAAGCTCTGCTGGTCTTCAAAATCAGATGTTCTGGAGTTTCCTCCTCCCAGTGGCAGAATCCTGGGATGGGGAGCCTGACATGAAGCTCAGAACTCTCACTTCTGTGGAAGGGCCTCTGCAACTTAATTATTCTTCAGCTTGTGGGTCGCCTGCCCAGGGGATAGGGGGCCCAATTATATCACAAACATGCTCCTCCTACTGTCCCATTGAGGTTCCCTCTTTATGTTTCCAGTTGAAGAGGACTTTTTTGCTAGGTCCCAGTCTTTTTTTTCCCCAATGGTTGTTTAATAGTCAGTTGTAGTTTTGTTGCAGTTGAGAGGAGAGGTGAGCTTGAGGTGCTACTACTCTGCCAACTTGACCAGAAATTGTTAAGTGCTTGTTTTAGATGATCAAATACATCTCCTGAATAGCACATGAATAACAAGTGCCATTTAGGCCATTCCTGGCATTTCCCCATCTCTTTAACAACATAAATTCAAACAGCTTTATGTATAGATAATATTTTTTGCCAAGTTCTGAAATAACAGAAATAGCAATCATAAAAACAATCTCTTGGGATTTTTTTTTTTTGACACCTGTTCTATTAGGGTTCTCCAGAGAAACTGAACCAATAGGAAACCTATCTATCTATATATCTGTGTGTAATCTATTATAAGGAATTGGCTCATGCAATCATAGAGGCTGACAAGTCCCAAGATCTGCAGTCAGCATGCTGGAGACGCAGGGGAGCTAATAGGGTAGTTCCAGTCCAAATGCCAGCAGGCTAGATATCCAGGAAATGCCAATGCTTTAGTTAAAGTTTGAAGGCAGAAAACAAAACAAAACAAAACAAAACTGATGTCCCAGTCCAAAGCAATCTGGCAGGGGAAATTTCCTCTTCCTTGCAGGAGGGTCAGCCTTTTTATTTTATCCAGTTCTTCAACTGATTGGGTTGGGCCCACCCACTTAGGGAGGGCAATCTGTTTTACTCAGTCTACTGATTCAAATGTTAATCTCATCAAAAAACACCCTCACAGATACATCCAGAATAGTGTTTGACCAATCATCTAGGGACCTCATGGCCCAGTCAAGTTGACAAATAAAATTAACTGTCATATCTACTATGTCACAAATAGGCTCAGTAATTGTCTTTTTAATTGCCACAAGAACACATATGAAAAGTAGTCTTATTCCCATTTGTTCAATAGATGCTTATTCAGTAAATGTCTGTACATTATTATAGATGAGGAAACTGAGGTTCAGAGAGTTGAGGTAACTTGTCTAAGGCAGCACAGCTAGGAAATAACAGAACCAGGATTCTGACCCAGGTCTCAATGACTTCATCTGAACTCTTAACCTGTGTGATCACTGCCTCCAAACCTTGGTGGTGTTTTATTCCCCATGGTCCTGAGGTTCCCCTCTTGGGGCGGAATAGGCCTGAAGGCATTAGCTATTGGTCAGCGCTCAGGGCAGCAGTGGGAAGAGGGCCCACTTTAATCTTCATAGGTCTGAACATGTCTTGAACATGATTTGAGGGCAACTTGGAGCTGCTAGGAGGGCTCCACTGCCCTTTGCCTGTGAGGTCCTCCACAGAACACTAACAGCCGCTGCACTTTATTGGAAGTTTCATGCTTGTGCTTTGCCTAGATAACATCATTTAATGCTCACAATGACCTTGTGTTCTTCCCGCCACCCTACTCTGCTGTGGGAGGGGAAGGATGACAGGGTCAACATGGGCTGCCAAGGACAGGGACTGTGAGACACTCTTGTTAAACCACTGTCCTGAGAGCCACCAAGAGTGCCATCCATTGCCTTAAATGTCCCTGTGGGCCAATCCAATCCTGTCCTACCTCTCCCCCAAATCCGCCCATAAAGCCAGCTTCAAACACACATGAATCAATAATTCTGCAGGTGTGTGCCATCTGCTGATTCACCCACAGAGCAGGCCTGGGCTTCTCCTTTGTTGGTTTGCTCCTCAGTCTGACACGTTACTACTCCTGACTTTCCACTTCCGCTAGGACTTTCAGGAAATGCTCTCCAGCGGCAAACTCACTGTGAGCCCCTAAATCAATCTTGTTTAAAGGACACTCCTCTCTCCCCTCTCCCTGGAGCACTCTCTAGGTTGCTTCTGGGAGTCCCCTCTGTCATGATGACATAAGCAGTCCTTACAGTGTTGCCAGTTAGCTAGGCCACAGCAAACCTCTTGCCCTAGAGGAGGAATCTCAGGCTCAGGGGAGCATGTGTCTTACCCAAGTTCATAGTTAGGATCCAAGTCATCTGTCTCTCAGCCCAGTGCTTCTGGTCTTCCCCACAGATACCAGTTCTGATGGGGCAGGGGCAGGGCAGTCTCCCAGTCACAACCAGTGGAGGCAGGCCAAAGAGCAGCGTACCTCCAAGGCACCGTCTGAAGGGCAGACGCCACGCAGGTTGCACTATCACAAGAGAGGTCAGCACCTCTTTTGCATGTCTGCCTCCACATGCAATGATGCACAATGATGTAGGTGCAGCACACACAAAGCAAGGGATTCTTAGAGAAACTGGGATAGGCTGGACCTTTTTTTTTCATTAACAGAGCAGATTCCCTTTGGTCTGCATGCTTCAGCGGAAGGCCCTGGAAAGAGCGAAAGTTCTTATCTGTCTGGAATTGCAGAGAGTGACTCACTATGGCCCCGATTACCAATGGAAGTGGCTTTGGCTTATATCACATATTTGCATAAAATCAGCTCCACTAAGTTTGCCTGTATGCACCCAAAGGACTCTCCATGGCACCTTTGTAGGCCGACAGGCACACATTTGGGCTCCGTGGGATGATGTCTCTAGAGCAGATTCCTGGTCTGGTTCCCTCCATCTCTTTGCTGGTGTTGTTGCCAGAGCCTGTGAACCTGATGACAGGAGCTGAGGGCAAATGGGCTTGTTTCAGCCAAGGCTCTGAGAACATGATCAGATAAATTCTTACACAGTGAAGCAATCATTAGTGGGGACAATTCTC
This sequence comes from Vicugna pacos, assembly GCF_048564905.1. Classification (NCBI taxonomy): domain Eukaryota; kingdom Metazoa; phylum Chordata; class Mammalia; order Artiodactyla; family Camelidae; genus Vicugna; species Vicugna pacos. Next base: position 17,599,834 of record NC_133015.1, on the reverse strand, counting down.
AAAAAGAGGAAAATAAAACTGCTTATTGTTTTCAAGATCATTCTACTTTTTAATTTCTTAAACATATAGGGTAGAAGAACTTTGGGTGTTTCTGAGAGCAATAGAGCCATCAAGAAGGCAGCACACTCCAGAGGTGGACAAAGAATCTGGAAGGCACCTAGAGACATGGGTGCTCTCCTGGCTGCCAAGGACGCGTAGATACCCTTGGACAAATACCCACTTCACTGCTTGACTTGGGATTCCTGAAATTGAGAAAACTGTGCTCCTACCTAAGCTCCTTTAATAACTATCTGATATTAACATGAAACTCCTCTGAGCCTCAGTTTCTTGGTTTATAAAATGGGAATAAGAACATTTTCTCTGCCTACCTGTCTCAGTTGTTGTGTAGCTCAAATGAACCTATGTGAAAATATTTTGTTAACAATAAGAGCACTCTATATTTTCCCCTGTGATGTAATACATAATGAATTTGCTGAAAGTGAGGCAGGAGTTTAGGAGGGGAATGGTGAAGAATGGTGAAAGGACTAGGGTTCCCCTGGGACACACAGAGGATACGGAGCTGGGTTGGGGACCATAGGTGTGTGGTGGCGACATATGCCTCACTGGTGCATGTACAATCGAACGTTGGCTGGGGTGGTGAAAAGAAGTAGTATGGACAAGGGAATACGGTACTTATAGTGGTGATGTCAGAGTCTAAACTGAACAGGGAAAGGGCTGAAGAAAGGGAAAAGGCTGATAGATTTGGGGAGCCAGGAAGTGTTAGTGAGATCTAAGTCCCATGAACACAGGGGAGTTAGCTGGCTAGTTAGGCAACGGTGAGTGAGGCTGGAGTTCAAGATTTGAGAGCTGGTGGACATCCAGGTATCTCAATAGGGAAGGAAGCCATGAGGGAGTGGATGCTGGCTGGGAGGACGGCATGGAAGCTGAAGGGTCCCAGGTCAGTGAGAGAACTTGGGGCAGACAGAGAGAGAGCTGAGTGCCAGGGTCTGAGAGAACATGGGTGAGTTGTCAGTCCTGGGGATGGCCATGGGGAGAACAGGACCTGTGCATGGCAGGGACATCGAAGGTTGAGGGGGCAAAGTGTCTGTAAGGGCTGGGAGGACAATGCTGATGTTGCGTCCAGGGAAAGGGAGGTCCAGAAAACAGAATGGCCCAAAGGCATGCTCATATTTAAATTCAAATATGAATCATACACAAATTGGTAATATTACACATAGATAATCAGAAGTTGTGTGGGCACCCTGGCCTCAATATGCAAGCATGTAAAACAAATTATATTGGAGAACTTCCTTTGGCTATTGACATTTAAAAATGCAACTGGCTCAACGGGCGTGCTGGAGCCAGGCAGCACCGTGGAGGAGGGCCGTGCGCTGTCAAGTCTGCTGGACTCTGCAAGCTAGGCCTTGTGTAGGGAGCTTGAAATAGGCTGGGAGCTAACAGTTAGTTACACCATGAAAATCTGCAAACGCTACATACCAGGGCTTTTTGTCCCCTGGAAATCTAGTAGTTAAACATTCCCCAGCATAGGTCTAAATATAACTTCCAACTCTGCCACACTTTACCGTCTTGTTGTGAGTTTGTGTCACTCAGAGAGGTATGTCCTAATCCCCAGTACCTGTTAATGTGACTTCACTGAAAGTAGAGTTTTTGTACATGTAATTAAGATGTAAATTAAGATGAGGTCATCCTGGAGTAGGGTGGACCCTTAAACCAATATGACTGTAGTCTTTATAAGAAGGGCGCAGAGACAGCCTGTACAGAGGAGAACAGGTGGGGAGGGGGCGCTGTGGCAATGGGGGCAGAGACTGAGGTGTGCCAAGGATCACCAGCAACACCAGGAGCTAAGAAGAAGTCACAAAATAGATGCTCCATCAGATACCAGAAGAAACCAACCTGGCCAAGGCCTTGATTTCAAACTTCTAGTCTCCAGAACTGTAAGATGATACACTCCCGTTGTTTTAAGTCACCCAGTTTGTGCTACTTTGTTCAGCATTGCCCGAAAACTGATACACCTGTCATGCTGTCAAGTTTGGGGACAAGGCAAGTGGAAGTTCCCCAATGTGAACTATGAAGGGAAGGTCCCTAATCCCTGGGCTCTGGCTCTCAGGGAACCTTCCCTCCTACCTCCTCCAGCACATACGTTCTGTGCCATCATCTAGTCCTTCTAGTTAGCTGCCTTGTGCACTGGATTACGCTTTTAAGTGTAGACGGGTTGCCTCCTCTTCTAGGTGGTAACCAGAGGTGGTAAACTCACATGCCTCACGGATCAAGGTTGCTGAGTGTGACGCCAGGGGAACCGTTTCAGACTGGAATGTGTGTCCGCCTTTAAATAAAACACTTACCCCACCCTGCTGGCCAAGGAAAACCTGACTAAGACTTGCCATTTGGGGAACTCTACAATGTGCCAAAGAGAGCAGGAACGTCTCTTGGCCTTTGCCTCCCCCAGTAGCAGCCAGCAGGCTTTGATTCACTGTTTGTGAACTTGCAGCCTGATCCCTCAGGTCTCTGTCCTGGCCCAGCCAATGAGATTATGGGTCTGAGACCTCAGAATTTCAACAATGGCTCCAGAGTCTCCCCCTTCAGACAGAAGCTTCAAAGCAGATTTTTATAAGGTTATAATTTAAGTCCCCCAACTGACTAGCTATTTGACACTATTGCAAAACTTCAGCTTCAGAAGAATGCAACAGAAGGGCGGCGTCCCCTCTAGACATGGCTTGCCCCACCCGGATGTTTCCATGAGTGTTTTTCTTGGCGATTCTCAGAATCTCAGGTGGCTGAGGGAGAGGCGTCAGGGATACCGAAAATCAAGGGTGATTTGGGGGTGAGGAATATTTCTAGTTAAAACCCCTATTTACAGTTCACTTCTTTGTGAACACCAGGGGGCGATACAGTCATATGGAATAGCTGCTCTGCCTTGTTTTTTTAATGAGAACAAATGTTGAATATTTGTTCATTTGACCATGTTGCTCAGGCCTCTAAGAAAGTTACAGAGAAGGCTTTTGAGACGACTTTCTGGAGCCTGGGACTGAGAGACCCCAGAAGGATGCTGGGCAGGCTTACAGCTTCCCTGTGGGGAAGCATTGTCACTCACCCGCCCACCCCATCCTGAGACTGTCTAGTTCTGGTCAGCTCTTTGAGGAGGACTGGACTGTGTCCCAGGTAAGAGCTAACTTGTGTAGGGGACCAGCTTGCTACTTCCAGGGCCAGTCATTTAAAACTGGTTCCATGAGTTCCATTAGTATCTGGAGGTGAGGCCTGACCCTGAGAGAATGGAGAAGACAGAGACAGAGACCCCGTGAGGAGGGTCCAGGGACACCAGAAGGTTATCACCCCGATAGCAGTGGGACTCTGGTGACAGTGGCCAGCTAACCGGTCTGTGTGTCTGTGGTCAAGAACCAGCCCCCACTGCTGGCCTCTGTGGGACAGCCCAGCGGAGTGTTCGTGGTTCTGGGGCATTATGGAACACTGTGTAGTGCAGGACTCATGGAGGAGTCTGGGAGAAGCAGCAGTAGAGCAGTTGCGGGCGCCGATGAGAAGCCTGACAGTCGTGAGGGCCCTAGGAAGGGGCAACTGGGCTCGACTTTGGAGCTCTGAGGCCTGCGAGGAGAGCCCGGGTTGGATAAGTGCCTGTCTAGGTGGGCAGCAGGGAAGAGACCAGCATCAGAGCCCATCTAATCCTGCAGGCCTAGAAACCATGCATGTGTGTGTGCAGCTGCAGAAGAATCTGCACCTGACTACATAACTCATTCAGAAAGGGGCCTGTCTAACTTCACCCACTGACAAGCAGTTCAGCTTTAGATACTCTGTTCTGGGAACCTTCCAAAGGCATTCAGCAGAAAGCAAGACTGTTCTTAGCAATGACATGTGGTCAATAGTAAAGCACTTACTACGCAAGATAGAAGAAGGCTTTGTAGACTAAAAAAGCTGTGATAATGGGTTGATTACAATTTAGTAGGCCCCAGTTGTTCATCTGAAAGAGAAAACTCTGACAAATTTAGGGGAAAATGTGTATCTACAAAAGAGGGCACAGTCACTGCCATTATCCCAATGAGTAAGTTGAAATGTACCACTAGAAAACCCACTGTGGACACTAGAAATTGGTGCAAAGCCATGACCTGTTTGGCAGGGTGGGCCCTGGAGGCAGACAAGGGACTGCCCTGCTTCCCAGGCCTGTGACTGTTGCAGGGGCTGTTTGGCCATGCACACTAATGAGAGGATTCTCTTTGTTGTTTGTAATTCTATTGCTCAATTCAGCCTTTTAAATTAAGGATATAAAAGAAGAGAATTTAGAAGCAGAACACTTAAGATTGGACCCCAGTTCCAGCTTTTTGCCCTGCATTATTGATGTTCATGCTTGGGAGAAGTCACATGACCACGTGTAGTCAGTTATCTCTTTCTTAAAATGGGCACTGAGTATCAGATAATGTATTTGACATGTGAAAAAAAAATTAGGAATTACCAATTGTGATGTAAGTGCAGCTATTAACCTCTACGAAGAATCCTTTAGTACTTCCCTCTCTTGCAAATACATGTCTGTTACCCGGGCTGGATAAGGCTTCACCTGGAAGTGGGCTTTATTAGAATTAAAGATACATTTTTAGGCCAGTCCTATGAACTACCATTTAAATGCCAAACAAATGGGAATGACATCTATTTTGGTTTCTGTGTACTATGTTGGTTTTATAAGTCAGTTTAGCCACGTTTAGATGACAATTTGCAGCCCAATCACCATTTGTCCTGGAAACCCTACTGAAAAGAACTTTTGCCTTGAGCAAAAGTTTGTGTCTTTTTCTCCTATCTTTTTCAGCTAATTAACATCAGAGACATCTTGGGCTAACACGAACAGGGAACAACTACTGGCAAAATCAAGGATCAAGGTTTGCTTATAGACACTTTGTCAAATAAAACTTCTGTTGAATTTGAAGCCTCCTTGGTTTATCACAGCAATTGCTTACTGTAAGTAAGTGTTTAAATTTCTCATCTGTGAAGTACATATTATGTTTCCTAGCAGGGGACCAGACAGAGTCAATATTTTTTCAGTACTACAGGTCTCAGAATCAGAGCTTTACTTAATCAGATACTGTCCTTGACACTGAACTACATGTTGGACCTCATTAATGAAACTGCTTATTGGTAGTTCTTTGTTTAAAGCCATTACTCCACTTTTTTTCTTGAGCTTTAACATATGCACCATCTGGCTCACTCACAGATTGATAAGCAAGGGGATATAGCAGGCAGCAATCCGCTGGAATTACACTGTAAACTCCTGAAGCAAAGCTCTCTAGTGTGTTAGAATCTGGGCTGTGAGATCAGCCAGCCTGGTCTATGGCTTACTAGCTGGTGACCTTGGGCAATTCATTCAGCCTCTCCAATTTTATATTTCTCTTCTGTAAAATAAGGGTATGAAAGAACCCACCTTATACTTTTGTAGGATTCCAATGAGAGAATCTAGTTAACATGTTAGTTACTATCATCACCACCTCTGAAACCCTCACAACCCCCAGTATAATGCCTTGCACTGTATGATAAAGGGGAACAATTACCATTCATTGTATAACTCAGTCTACCTACTGATGAATTATAGATTTGGGATGAAATCTACCAGGATTGCATATTCAAATTACTAAAGCACTTCCAGCATACTCTGTTCTGATGTTAGTGGGGGGAGAGAGAGTGCAAAGTCTTTATAATTGCTCAAACCCCAACCCTAGAAAATAAAAGTTAAGTCTGTGTTTATAAAAGTTCCTAGTATCATTCTTGGCACATCTATCCTAGACATTTGATAAAAGTTCTGAAAGATAAAACGGTTTCACATTTTATTACTGTTTTACAGAGTGGACTCAGGCTTAAGGTGACTTGCCCAGAGTCTACAAAAATGTTTTTGTGTACTCCTTGATTTAAAATATGTGAAACCAAATTTTTATTTTGTTTTAACTACAGATGTCATTACCTTCAGTAAGCATTTTCTTAGGAAATTTAGGCAATAGAAAACTCCAGAGAGCTGCTTGGTTGACAGGTGCTTCCCAAATTACTTAACTAAAGCTGTCAGGTCCAGTGAAAAAGGGAACTGGTCTGCACTGGCCCTCAATGCGGGCAGCTCTATAGAGCCACTTGGAGCCCTAAAAGTGCCTGAGCCTGGTCCACGCTGCAAGATTTTGCTTTGGGATAAATCTGAGGGATGTCACTTTGGGACAATCTGGGTGAGCCTAGACATCAGAATTCTTAAAATCTTTCCAAGTGATTCTAGAAAAAATTTCTATCTAGTTCTTCCCCCTTAGTCTTCTATGATTCTTTTCTAAATTGACATATGGTTGATTAATAATATTAAATTACTTAAGGTATACAGTATAGTGATCCAGTATTTTTATAGATTATACACCATTTAAAGATATTATAAAATAATGGCTGTATTTCTCTGTGCTGGACAATATACCTTTGTTGTTTATTTTATACAAAGTAGTTTTTCTCTTTTAATCCCCTATTTTGTCCCTGCCTCTGTGCACAGGTAACCACTAGTTTGTTCTCTATACTGTGTCTGTTTCTGTTTTGTTATATTCATTCATTTTATTTTTTAGATTCCACATACAAGTGTAAGAGTATTTGTCTTTCCTTGTCTGATTTACTTCACTAAGCATAGTATCCTCTAGAAACATCCACGTTGTTGCAAATGGCAAAATTTCATTCTTTTTTATGACTAAGTAATATTTCATTGTATATCTACACTATATCTTCTTTATCCATTCATCTATTGATGGACACAGGTTGCTTCCAAGTATTAGCTATTATAAATAATGCTGCTATGAACATTGAGATGTATGTATCTTTTTGATACATACATTTTCATCTTTTCTGGATAAGTACCTAACAGTGGAATTGCTGGATCACATGATAGTTCTAGTTTTAGTTTTTTGAGGAATGTCTGTACTGCTTCCATAGTGGCTGCGACAATCTACCTTCCCACCAACTCTGTACTAGGGTTCCCTTTTCTCCACATCCTTGCCAAAATTTGTTATTTGTAGAATTTTTGATGATAGCCATTTGAACAGGTGTGAGGTGATATCTCATCATGGTTTTGATTTGCATTTCTTTGCTAATCAGTGATGCTGAGCAGTTTTTTCAAGTGTCTGTTGGCCATTTGTATATCTTCTTTGGAAAAATGTTTGTTCATTTCTTCTGTTCATTTTTAAATTAGATTGTTTTTTGATATTGAGTTGTATGAGCTGTTTATATATTCTGGAATATTAACCTCTCTATCAGTCACATCATTTGCAAATATTTTCTCACATTCTGTAGATTGTTGTTCATTTTGTTGGTGATTTCCTTTGCTGTGCAAAAGCTTTTAAGTTTAATTAGGTCCTACTTGTTTATTTTTGTTTTTGTTTCTTTTGCCTTAGGAGAAAGATCCAAAAAATATTGCTTTGATTTATGTCAGGGTGTTCTGCTTATGTTCTATTCTAGGAGTTTCATGGTTTCAGGATTTACATTTAGGTCTTGAATTCATTTTTAGTTTATTTTTGTCTATGGTGTAAGAAAATGCTCTAACTTCATTCTTTTACATGTAGTGTTAAGTTTTCCCAGCACCACTTATTGAAGGGTCTCTTTTCTCCATTGTGTCTTCTTGCCTCCTTTGTTGTAAATTAATTGACCATAAGTGTGTGGATTTATTTATGGACTCTCCATTCTGTTCCATTGACCTATGTGTTTTTGTGTCAGTACCATGGTGTTTTGCTTACTGTAGCTTTGTAGTATAGTCTGAAGTCAGGGAGTGTGATTAACTCCAGCTTTGTCCTTTTTTCTTGAGATTGCTTTGGCAATCTGGGGTCATTTGTGGTTCCATTTAAATCTTAGGACTATCTGTTCTACTTCTTGTGAAAAATGTCATGGATATTTTGATAGAGATTGTATTATATCTGTAGATTGCTTTAGGTGGTATAGCCAGTTTAACAATATGAATTCTTCCAATCCAAGAACACGAGATATCTTCCCATTTCTTAAGGATTTACAAATGATGCATATAATGTACCCAGGACATAGTAACTTCAAAGAACTATTTTTATTAAAGGAGACGCATTTCTTTTTATCATCTTTAATTTCCTTCATCAATGTTTTATAGTTATCAAGTCTTTTATCTCCTTAGGTAAGTTTATGCCTACATATTCTATTCTTTTTGATGTGATTTTAAATGGGATTGTTTTCTTGCTTTCTCTTTCTGATAGTTCATTTTCTTAATATACAGAAAAGCAACAGATTCTGTATATCAACCTGGTATCTTGCCATTTTACTAATTCATTTATTAGTTCTAATAGTTTTTTTGTGGAGACTTCAGGGTTTTCTAGATATAATATCATGTCATCTGCAAATAGTGACAGTTTTACTTCTTCCCTTCCAATTTGGATGCCTACTATTATTGTGTTATTGTCAGTTTCTCCCTTTATGTCTGTTAATATTTGCTTTATATATTTAGGTGCTTCTGCTTTCAGTGCATATATGTTAACAAGTGTTACATTCTCTTCTTGTATTGATCCTTTTATCAGTATAGAATGCTCTTCTCTCTTTTGTTATAGACTTTGTTTTAAAGTTTGTTTTTTCTGATGTGAGTATTGCTAGCTCTGCTCTCTTGTCATTTCCATTTGCATGAAATATCTCTTTCCATTCACTCACTTTCAGTCTGTGTGTCTTTAAAATGAGTCTCTTATAAGATAGGTCCTGTTTTTTTTCTTTTCTGATGAGCCACCCTGTGTTTTTTGATGGGAGCATTTAATCCTTTGACATTTAAAGTGACTAGTGATAGGTATGTAGTTATTGCCATTTTGCTACTTGTTTTCTGGTTGTTTTTGCAGTTCTTCTCTGTTCTTTTCTTCTTTTAGTTTCTTCCCTTGTGGTCTGATAATTTTCTTTAGTGGTATACTTGTGTTCCTTTCTCTCTAGATTTTGTGTATCTATTATAGGTTTTTGATTTGTGGTTACTATCCCTCAGCTTTCTATGATTCTATGCTTTCTTCATATTTATAGATTTAGGCACACTAAAATTTCATACCCTTTGTAACATCTTTTTAAAAGGGACTTTTTTTAACTTTGGAAAATTATGAAACATAATAGAAAGTAACCAATTTGCTTTTCTGAAACACACTTAATTTTTACGGGAGAATTGTCAGACTTTTTCTGTAATTTTGTCTGAGATGCCACTGGAGTGCTGGCCAACAGCCTCTTCATTTTATACAATCAAAGCAATCACTTTTCTTCTTCCTTCCTAAATTTACTCAACAGAATGTAGCTTACTCAGATGAATCCTATCTTTGAAATTTACAAAGTGGTGGCCTGAATTACATATATAACAACAACAACAACAATAATGTAAACAATATAAAGGGTAGTAAAAATAGTAACAATGACAGCAAAAATAATGCCTTTGTTCACTGCATTGGGTTGTTTAGATTAGGACTGATTTGTTGGGATTATGTGCCCTTACACATCACGGGTTCAAAATGGGTGGTGTTTGCATCTGCTGAGATAGGAAGTTTACATTAAGTAGTACGTATACTAATGTTATGATTGTCTGATTATTTTGATTGACATTCAAATTCATCTAGTATCTGTTGCAAATTCTGTTCCAATGTATTAGTCATTTATTATAATATCCAAACCCTATGTAGTAATTGAGAGAGGTACATAAAAGGTCTTTAGGAGCACCTAGGGGAATAGTGAAGACCCCATAAATAGAACACACAGGGAAAATTAGCATGTAACCCCCACCCCCAACACACACGAGCACACACACACACACTTCTCCGATTTTCTAACTCACAAAAAGACCACTTTGGTTCAATCTTGGAACATTTTCTAAGTTCTCCTCTTCAAATTTCAACAATTCCATTCACAGTGCTTTTACAGTACATGTAGTGCATTTTGCATCAAGGAGTAATTTATGTGTTTACTATGAGTTATTTCCTTTTACAAACATCATTTGAAGCTCACCACTTCTAGAAAGCCTCACCTATTTAAGTGGAATATGATTCCATTAATCTCTGGCTATATCTTTAGATTATATATTAGAAGCCATGTATGTATAGGCATGTGCTGACATCCTGTGTATTAGAGTACACATAAGAATGAATCTTTTATTTCTTCCATTTAAGTGCCCAGGGCCATTGGGCATGCCCTTCTACCTACCTAGAATATATTTGCTTCTATAAACAACCCCTTAATCTAGTTCTTTTCAGATCTTTGCTTGATTATTTTTGTTCAGGGAAGCTTTCTTTGATCTTCCCCTGCTCCACTGATTTACATGGTCTTGTATCATCTGTCCAGTTTCACTTTTATACTTATGTTGAATGATCATCTGATTAATATCTGTCTCTGTTGGTAAGCTGTAACACTGTAAACCACAAACCCAGAGTCTGTATTTGGTTTTGTTTACCAGGATACTCCTAGCATTTAGCTCAATGCCTGGATCTAGTAGGTAACTAACCGTTGAATGACTAGATGAATAAAAAACTCTGTTTTCTCTTTGAAACACAGCTATAGTTCTACTTCACCTAAGAGTTTTGCAATACTTAAAAAATTATAAACTCATGGTTTATTCCATATAAAGTTAAAAAGTAGTGATTTAAGAAGTGAGTCAATTGTGCAAAAATAATAAATTTTACAAAAATATTTATTAAACTGAATCTGAAACATAAACTGCAATTTTAAAAAATGTCACTCATAATCTCACCATATTAATATAGCAATTATTTTCATTTCATCAAAGGACATTGTCCTTAAACTGAAGTGATGCTGGAACTTGTGTATTTAGTTCTAAATGTCTTTAGTTCCTCCCACCACTATTCCATTTCTTTGCATGATGATGAGCTGCTTCCTAAACTCTGGCTGAAAGTCAGGATCTATGAGAAATAGTCTTTGTATCAACAAAACAATGCCACCTAGAGGTGAGAGTGCTCTGAAGTGCTCACACAAAGTAGTGCTAGGCTTTGCTACCTGTCATGCTAAACAGAAACTTAAACTCTACCTTCAACTTCAGGAGCCAGATCTCATTTCGCAAAATTCAGGAGTAACACCTGTCTCATTTGATTTAAGATTTTTTCTATAGGGTTCTACTCTACATCTTACACCACACTCAAAAATCAATTCAAAATGGATTAAAAACTTGAATTTAAGATCTGATACCATAAAACTCCTAGAAGAAAACATAGGCAGTAAGATCCTTGGCATTGGTGATATTTTGGATTTGACATCAAAAGCAAAAGAAACTAAAGCAAAAATAAACAAGTGAGAATACATCAAACTAAAAACTCGTTCACAGCAAAGAATACCGTTAATAAAATGAAAAGGCAAATTACCAAATGGAAGAAAATATTTGCAAATCATATATCTGACAATGGGTTAAATATCTAAAATATATAAAGAATTCATACAACTCAATAGCGAAAAAGCAAACAATCCAATTTAAAAATGGGTAGAGGATCTGAATAGGTATTTCTCCAAAGAAGACACACAGAAGTCCAACAAGTACATGAAAAGGCACTCAACATCACGATTGATCAGGGAAATGCAAGTTGCAACCACAATGAGATAGATAGTACCTCACATCTGTCCAAATGGCTATCATCAAAAAGTCTACAAAAACAAATTTTGGCAAGGATGTGGAGATGTGCACTGTTGATAAGAATGTAAATTGGTGTAGCCACTATGCAAAGCAGTACAGAGATTCCTCAAAAAACTAACAATAGTTCCAGCAATTTCACTTCTGGGTATTTATCTGAAGAAAACAAAAATATTTATCTGAAAAGATACCTGCACCCCCATGTTCATTGCAGCAATTTTTTTTTACAATAGCCAAGTTATGGAAACAATCTAAGTGTATATCAATGGATGAATGAATAAAGAAAACATGGTATATATATAATGGAATATCATTTAGCCATGGAAAAGAAGGAGATTTTGCCATGGATTGACCTTAAGGGTATCACGCTAAGTGAAATAAGTCAAAGACAAATACTGTATAATCTCACTCACATGTGGAATTTTAAAAAATCCTGAGCACACAGATACAGAGAACAGATTGGTGGCTGCCACAGTGGGAAAGGGAGTGGGGCAGGGGGCCAGCGGTGGTACTGGTGAAGGGTGGGTAAAATGGGTGAAGGTGGTCAAAAGGTACAAGCTTCTAACTATAAAATAAAAGTCATGAAGATGTAATGTACAGCTTGATGACTATAGTTAATAATACTGTATTGCATATTTCAAAATTGCTAAGAGAATAGACCTTAAAAGTTTTCATAACAAGAAAAAATTATAACTGTATGATGATGGACTAGACTATAACTAGACACTGTGGTGATCTTTCAACAATATATGCAAATACTGAATCATCACATTGTACACCTGAGACTAACGTAATACATCAGTTATATCTCAATAAAAAATAAATAAAAGAACACACTTTGCATGTCAGGAGATAGCACATTTTCTTAACTGAAAGCTGTGGTGGAAACCTGGAGGCAGTTCCATAGCAGTGTTTGGTTGCGCCAAGCACCAGTTGACTAATGATCTAATTAGATGTAGCATGTATTTTGGTATCACTGGATGCCTTGTAATGGCAACCTTTATGGTCATGCATGTTTTATTCTCTCTTTGTTATGTTTTCCAGAGGGATAACCAATTAGCTGATAGAATAACAAACGAAAAGTAACTTGACACCATTGACCCACTTAACCTCCCACGAGAAGGATGGAAAAGTGTAGCCATTTGCTTTGAAACAGTGGAACAGGTATGGAACAGCTCCTTTTGTTGTTGCCTGTCTCTATATTTTGCACATTTGTTTCCAGGCCAACTGAAAACAGCAAGTTGCTTCTGATTGAGAACACAGAATCGGAGTTATAGGAACAGGTACTGTGGGTTATTTTAACATTTCCAAGTTGCCTTGTCTTCAGGTTTCTATTTATATAAGTATCAGTGCAATCAGGAGATAATTATTTTTCAGTAGCAAATTGTAATCATACTAGAGAGAATTATCATTTTAAAATATAGGGTTTGTCTATGGCCATACCACCCTGAACGCGCCCGATCTTGTCTGATCTCGGAAGCTACGCAGGGTCGGGCCTGGTTAGTATTTAGATGGGAAAACATAGGGTTAGCATTTTGGATGTGTGTTAAGCTTTAAGATACAATGCTCTTTGAATAAGGAAATTTTGCTCCAATAAACAGATTTCTATAGAAGAATTACAGAAGTAATAATAAAATGGTAACACATGTTGGTTTCCTCAATCACAGCTGTCAAAAGTGTTTGCTGTTGAGTGATCTAATCTTCCCCACTCACATTCATATTCTCAGTCATGAAGGGACCAGGCCAAAAAAGGCATAGTTTGATTATTTCCATTTTTCAGAATTCACATAACAGAGATGAAGCTTCTTTTGCTTTGAAGGAAACATTTCACGTCAACATGAACAATTTAAAACAGCATTTGTAGGACTCCTGGAATTAGAACCTTTGAAATATGTGTTTATTTTGAATTGGATGTTCATCATCATAGGAGTGTTAAACCTTCTGTCAATTATATCTTTATCAGGAGACAGCTGAGCTGTATGTGACTTGGTAGTGACTAGTGGTTAAGGTTTTAAGAAAGTATATTAATGGATTGTAAAGCAGCTAAAAAGTAATTTAATTTCAGAAGATTAAGTATCACATACTGAATGATCAAAATTAAATTATTTAATAACTTTGCATGACAACATTTTCCCCCATTGGACAGTACAGATGAGGAGCTATGAATAAATAATAAAGACTTGAATTTTGCATAGGAATATTAGCATTCAAAAGGCAACAGAGAAAGAATTCGTAAAAATTTTATTTTAAATAAGGAATTAAATAAGGGTATGACTCCATTATTTAAGTTTAAGGAACGTTTTAGGGGATTTTTGACTATTGCTCTGCAGTTAGTATGTTCTCAGGGCATAATTTTATTTTCACACATTAAAACAACTAATGGTTTCAATGTATTACTCTATTGAATTTGAAGCTAAATGGCATCTGCATTAATAATACATGAAGAGTCTGATTTCTAGCTCACCAAGGACACAGAAAAATAGGTTGTTGCTTTATGCTCAGAAAGCAACCTTGTGGTCTCTGGGTTCCTTTATGTTTCAGTTTGTAGAGTCACCAACTACTAACTACATTGACCAACTATCTTTTTCTTGTGTTCTAATATTGATGTAAATGGGTTTTTTTTTTGTATCTTAATTAAGAGACATTGATGTTGTTGTCTAAAAGGAAATATTTTGATCTTTTGGCAATAGGGCAAATAAGGTGAAACGGAAAATAAACAAATTCCAAACTCTCTGTAACAACCCATTCTGAATATTACTCAACCCACAACATAAAGCAAGTCAGCTACTAGATTTTACTTAGAAGAACAGATTACAGTGTGATTAGATTTCTAAATAGAGAGATGATTTGAAAAACTACATAAACTGAAAGAATAGCCAGTTACCATGTCTTCTTGGGTGTGAGTTTTTATGTATGAAACTCTTTTAAGAGATGACATCTGTCTTCTTCTTTCCACTGAGGAGTATGTAAAGGGATGGCTGTGAAGCAGGGAAGGAAGAATTCCAGGCTGTTTCCAGGTGTATTCTCTGGAAGGCTCTGGGGGTAGCCTCCAAGTAACCCCCCCCATCTTGTTCCACACCTGGAATAACTTTAGGAGGCAATCTTGGGGGAAAAAAATGTACCAGTCAAAACTGGGAGACTGTACACTTGTTGAAATTGATTTTAGGACAATCTGTTGATTTATGGGCACCATAACATCTCTCTTATTTTATGAGATAGATGATGAAGAGTGAATATATTTCATTCCCTCAAATTGTAACTGTTTCTTTTGAATGCTGAATATAGAGAAAAATAGATAAAGCAAAGATAGCTATTTGCCATACTTTTATTCCTTCTTGTTCTCTTGAATAGCTCTCCACAAACTTTCTTTATGAAACATCTTGACCCAGATTTATCACTGCTTTTTTTTATCCATACTAGTAATGTCTACACCACACATCTGAATCTGTTTGGTTTGAGTATCTTAGTATATACATATCGTTATTATTTCCCTGAATTATTTATTCCCAAGTACCTAGAAACCAGTTTCAATTTAAAGGAAGAGTAGGTGCAGTGATATAAGAAAAATCCACAATGGATTATCCTGGCTTGGAGGTCCCCAGGGAACCACTATTGGTGTTTAATTGAGGTACATGACACTAAAGCGTGTTGGAAAACAGTGACCAAAATCTAGCTAAAACATGCTCAAAAGGAAACAATGTGTGTGAATTTGTGTACAGGGAGGAATTTTATTGGCTTACTCCAAGGAAGGGCTGACTGACAAACTGTAGGAGGGGACAAGTTGCAAGTGCACTCAAAAACAAATGGAACCAGGGGGCTGAACCCCACTGAGGCTCTCTCTCCATCTCCTCCCTCTGCCCGATTTCTGCAGGTCTGTTTCAATCTCTCTTGTTTTAGGCCGGCCAACTATCCAAATTTTACATTTTACAGTTTTCACTACCTGAGAGATTGTTCTACACTAAAAAAAAAAAAAAAAAATCCTAGGGAAGGACTCTGGTTGACTTGGCTTGGGTAAGGTACCACTCCAGGTCTACTCAACTGAGATCAGGTAAGACTGAGGCAGGTCTCAGGAAAAGTAATATGTTGCAACACAGAAGACGGGGAAAAGAGAGTTAGTAGGCTAACAGTGAAGTTGTTTACTGCAACGATCCCTGGCCAGGATGTCCCTAGAGGCATTTGTTAAATTGACTTAGATTATCTCTAACTCCATATTCAAGGGTCCTAGGATTTGAACCATTATGTTGATATATTCTTAGTGACTTTGGAATCTTGCTTCCCAGCAAGATCTAAAAATCTGAGACAAGCATGATGATAGTGGACTTATTCCTTGTCCACCAAGCCACACAGAAATCCCTACTTTCTAAATCCCATTCATTCATGGCATTTAGCATTACTTGTGAGAAGCCTGCCTGCCAGTTGCCTCCCTTACTGGGAACAATCAGGTGCAAGTGCAGGGGAGAGTATCAATATCCTGAGCATATGTGTGTGTGGTGGCAGTGGGAGAGAGGGGACAGGAAAGGAAATAGAGAGGGTGTCAGTTACTCAGGCAATTTTCCCTTTAACTCTGAATAGTCAGCCAGGTTGTGGTTCCAAGATAGGGCTGAGCTGCAGGACTGGGACACAGGGATGAATGACCCAGCCCCAGCTGTTGAATTGTTTACTTGCCAGAGAAATTGTGATGGGAGGATGAAAAAGGTAAGGTAGAACAGTAACGAAAACAAGTGCTACGATTTACTGAGTGGCTGCCAGTATGTATGGACATCTGCTAGATTTTGCTTCATGGCAGGCAAAATTAGGATTCCTCCTCCTCTGGTCCTTGTGTGAATGAGGAATTTGGGACTAGGGCCCCTCTGGTCTCCAGAAGCTCCACTTTCACTGAAGAGGGTACAAGCAGCATGTCACAAGACGAGGCTTTGTCCTTGTGCTGTCGTCCTCCGTTGAGTCAGTTTTGTCCTCACTGCCTTCAGGGCTATAGGATTTTTGCCTGGGGTCTGACTTTCTTCAGTACTGGCTCCTTTTTCTCCCCTCAAGAAGCTAAAGGCTTACAAAAACATTTTGAAGTTCTTCACATTGTTCTTGATTGAATTACTTAGGACCACAAGCATTCACTGTACCACACTGTGGTCTTGGGGTCTCAGGGTCTCTAAGACTGCCCTAACCCACCAGGTGACATCCAGCAGGCTCTGCTCTTGCCTGTGTTGGTTAAGCCATCAGTCTGGTGGGAGCAGATCTGGGAGGTTGGCTCCAACCAAGGCCATCCGCCACTGGGATGTGCCCATTTGGTTCTGCTGCTGCCACTGTTGTCACCAGGATTCCTTGTGTTGAACATGAGTATTTCCACAGCCCTGATGCCATCTCCTGAGCTTTGGTATATTCATTCATTCACATTCATTCCCTTTTATAGCACTGGCTGCACAAAAGCCAAGAGATGGAAAATAATTTTCAGGAAACTTCTTGTAATGTAAATAGTTTTGAGTTTTTTCCTTTGTTTTGTTTTTGAGATTAAATATAACAAAGTTTGCTATTTTAACTATTTTTAAGTGTACAGTTGAATGACATGAAGTACAATCACAATGATAATTAACCACCACCACTATTTATTTCCAGAACATTTTCATCATCCCAAATAAACTCTGTACGCAGTAACTCCCATTCCTCACTCTTCCCAGCCTCTGGTAACCTCTATTCTACTTTCTGTCTCTACGAGTATGTCTATTGAAGGTACTCATATAAGAAGAACCATATATAATATTTGTCCTTTTGTGACCAGCTTATTTCACCTAGGTAATATTTTCAAGGTTCATCATATTATAGCATGTGTCAGAATTCCACTTCTTTTTATGGCCGAGTAATATTCCATTGTATGTACATACAACATTTTGTTTTTTCTGGCTTTTATGAATAATGAATAATGCTGCTATGAACGTTGGTGTTTTTGTTTTTTAATGTATTAACTTATTTAATTCTTACAACAGCTTCATGAGTTTAGGCACATTTTTGTTTCCAATTTATAGATAGGGAAGGTCATGCAGCCATGGTATGGCCAATATTCCAACTTAGAGGGTCTGACTATACTATCCTCTCTGAATTACACACTGTGCCTACTTTAATAAAAATAGATCTTTGAAGTTACTGTGTCCTGGGTATATTATATGCATTATTTCTAAATCTGTAAGATACCCTTATGATGCGGGCTTATTAAGGCTGGAGAGGGTAGGTGGTGGATGCAGGAATGCCCCCAGGTGTGCTTGTTTCTTTGTGCTTCCCCACTAGAGCCAGAGCACAGCAGGAAGATGGCTCCCTGGGACATGGGATAGTACAGTCCTTTCTGTCTAGACCACAGGGAAAGGAGCTATCTCAGGTGGAGAACTCCTGAGCACTGTGGGGGGACTCTGATATCCCACAACTACAGAGAAGTTCTAACCAGGCTGCCAGATGAAACCAGGATTTTTTTTCTTGATACTTACAAAAAGTTGGGGGGGCGGCATTGTTTTATTTTGTTTTTAAACTCTAACAATGGCTAGATCAACAGAGCCAAAGTAAAATAGATGATTATCTCCATTGCTGGCTAAATTTGGAAAACATCCACAAAAGGAGTTATGCAAATTATGGGAAAGAAAATCTACATTTGCCTGACCTGTGAGGACTGATTTTTAACAATTCTGAGTTACGTGGATATTTAGATAACATTTTGCTTCCATTTAGCCATGTGGACAAAGCCATATTCCATTTGTATGGCTGCCTGTAGCCTTTAACACCCTGATTCGAAGCTCTAGTTTTGGTTCTCCTAACCCTTTTTCTCCCTTCCTTTTGCAGCTGGCACAAAGATGTACTTCAGGCTGTTATTTTACAAATGGTCAGAAATAAACTATCTTCCCCTTTAGAAAGTGGGATCCAGTATGCATAAACTTTACACTACTTCCCCCTTTGTTTTTGCAGCTTAGAGAAAATGGCATGTAACATACCTAACCAAAGACAGCGGACTATGTCAACATCTGGAGAAGCTCTATATGAAATCCTTGGTCTGCACAAAGGAGCATCAAATGAAGAAATTAAGAAAACCTACAGGTACAGAGGGAGTTCAGTGATGACATTTCCTGTACTACCAGTGATAGTTATTTTGTGATTGGCAAGTGCCTCTAATTGAAGACATAAGCTTCCTGCTAAGAGCCAATAATCAGAGTTTTGGAACTCATGTTCCATTCCCTACACTACAACATAGGCAGTTGGGAATGGACAGGCATGACACTGAATTTATGAAAGAACTCTCTTGTGATGTTGGGTCTTAGGAAAGGGCTGTCTATGTTCCTGGCCTGCACTGTTAGAGAGACAGAAAGACTTTGAATGACCAGGAGTTGTGATTTAACCCACATGAGATAGCTTCACCAAATCTGGCAGAGAGATTAAAAAGGGGGGGGGGGATTTTTTGCAATTGCTGTTTTGTGCACTATGCTTTTCGAGTCTTCAGTTTTGATCTTCCATATCTGATCTAATTCTAAGTTAGCTGTTTGGGGGAAAAATTGAAATACTTTTTTCTTTAAAGCTCCAAGGAATTTTTTAAAAGTGTAAGTAAAAAAAAATTTACTTATTGTTGAAAATTTGGAAATTACTAAAAATGAAGACAAAAACATTTATCTATAATTCTACCTTTAGTGACATTTATCATTAACATTTTTCTTCTAATCTTTTATTTTTGCCTAGATAAGAGATTTTAAACTCAAATTGGATTTACCTGTTTTTTCTAACTAGCTTTCTTTTTAACAAGAATCCTAGCATGAAAATATTTTGGTGCTATTTAAAATTGTGATTTTTAATGCCTGCAGCCTATGGCTATTCTGTAACTGAATTACTTTATGAGCTATTTTTTAGCATGTATATTCTTTTAACTTTCTCTATACTTAATATCTTTGTACATAAATAATGATGCATATTTCCAATTATTTCCTTATTTATTGAGGAATAAAGCTGTGCCTCTAGAAGAAAAATGAATTAAAACACAATTGACAGTTTCAGATTTTAATCAGTTACCTCTTGATGTGGCCTTGAATTAGGTTTTAAAACTTACTTCTGTTTGGGATTTTTTTTGTTTTTGCTCTATGGAAGTTTAGCATTTTTAAGTAAGCAAATTTGGTAGTCGTTTCCTTTATGGCTTTTGTTTTACCTGTTGTGGTTAAAAAGCCTCTCCTGATTACAATATTATAAAAATATTAACCCTTATCTTCTAGTACATCTATGATTTTGCTTTTATATTAAATCTTTGATCCATTTGGAGTTTATTTTGACAGGAGGAATGAAGGTAGGACTCCAGATTAATTTTTTCCCAAATCACTACTAGTCCATCAATATTTATTGAATTCTCCACTTTTACCTACTAATGGAAAATTCTTTGGCTTTGGATTGGAACCTTCACTGTGTGGTAAACTGTGAAACCTGAAATGCCTTCAAGAAGCATGCATTGAAGAATAAATGGACAGTGGTAAAAACTGCTATTTGGATCCAAATAGTTCTGTGAGAATGACAGATTTTGATCAAAGTCAGTATCAGTCTTCCAGTTTATATTTCACTTAAGGTGCTAAAGAAGAAAAAGTCTTTGCTGTTTCATTGTTCCCTAGAGCTAATCAGGAGTGTGCCTGGGAACTGTTCAACCCCCTGTGGGTAGACATTCTTGGGTCACTAAACTTGACTTTTAAGGTTCTAAGCTGAGACACTGTGCTGGGGGTGGGACTGGGAATCAAAGTATCTGCATTGTAAGTTTAATACCCACAAAGATACTCCCCTAAATGAGAAAAAAAGTGATATCTAACTACGTTATAAGTTCTAAAGACCACTTTACTTTACAAATGTGACTTCTAATTGCCATTATTTATTTTGTAAGCTAAAATTTCAGGTCATATCCTAATTAAGGCACTAATCATGCTGAGTTGTTTGCAGGTTTAATAATTACAACCTTAAGTCTTTTCATGTAATCAGTGTCTTCCTATTAATTTTGTTTTAATGTCATACAAATATTGTTTTTTCAGCTGATTAGGGTACTAGTATGCTGCCAAAAGCATCTACTTCTTACTAAATTACACATTGGTATTCAGAAAGTTATTCAAAATGTATGAGCAGGCTGAAAATCCACTGAGGATATTATTCTTACATTCAGGGATCTGGATCAAAGCAGTGACAATATAGTGAAATTAAAAGTCAGTGAAGTTTAATAAAATTACCAACTGTTGAATCCATATGCTGCTTAACCTCTGTTGTAATCCTTGGTTGTGCTCTTGAAAACAAGGCTAAGCTAGAAGACTTCTTTCTTTTTTTATATTTTATTTTAGAACAGATAATATATTCACCTGACTAAATGAAAATACATAATTTCTTTTTTTATATTTTATTTTATTTTGGAATTGATAATATATTCACCTGATTAAAATGAGAATGCATAAACAGGTAGAGAAAAAAGTCTCCTCCTATCTCACATCCCCCAGGTTTCCTCCACAGGGAGAGCAATTCCTTGTGTACCCTTCTAGAGAGATCTTATGCCTATGTAAGAATATATAGAGACCTTTTGGTCTGGGCAAGATGGTATAGGCTTCTGTCTCCCAGGTTCTCCCTGCTAAGCATGACTAAAAGCCTTGGAAATAACATAAGAGACAAAAAAAAAGAGAACCTGAAAGGCAGAAGAGGTAAACTGGTAGGGATCACAGGGCCAAAGGAACAGTGCAGTGACAAGGCACCTTTTGACTCCCTACCCAAGAAAAGGTAAACCAGGCCTGGCCTTTCCTGACACCCACTCTAGCAAAAGAAGGCAGCCAGATAGTCTTATTCTTCCTCCAAACTGAACAGGAGTCCTACCAACAAATCTAGGCAATCCCAGCAGAAACATCAAAGAGCACCAACTGAATGTCCCCGTAACAATAACCAGCCAGAAGGCTTTCCCACCAGCCTCAGACTCCCCTCTTGCACCCAGAGACCCCACTTTACAGAGGAAATTAACAAGGGGGATTTTGCCACAACAAACATCCAGCCCAGGAAGTGTTTTTATTCCTGAAGCCTGGAGATCCCCTTCCCTCACCTAAAGGCACCAGGCCGTCCAGCCTGGGGAGGCTTCTTTTCACTTCCTCAGCTAGTTCCATCAAGCACCTGTGGGGCCCAAGAGGCAAGAGACAAACCAAGCAGACCAAAATAGCACCACAGAGGCTCTGACAATTAGATTGTCATTGGAACCACAGCCCACAAAAGTAGGCTAGGACCTGCATGCTCAATCCAGAGTGACTGACTGTTACAGTAAAAAAATTAAATAGGACCCAGAGTCTCCTAAATAACAGCCAAAATGTCCAAATTAAAACCACTCATTGTATACAAAGAATGAAGGAAATCACAACTTGCATAAGAAAACATAATCATCTGACTCCCATATTGAGATGAAACAGATATTAGAATTACCTAAGGATTTTAAAGTAACGATCATAAAAAAGATTCAACAAGCAATTACAAATTCTCCTGAACCAAGTGGAAAAAATAGAAATGTCAGCCAAGAAATAGAAGTTATTGAAAAAGAACCAAATGGAAATTACAAAACTGAAAAAATAACAGAAACAACACAACTAACTGGATGAGCTCAGTGGTAGAGCAGAGATGACAGAGGACAGAATCAGTGAAGCTGAGGACAGATCAACAGAATTTACCCAAACTGAATAACAGAGAGAAAGTAAACTGAAAACAAACAGTTACAGGAAACTGTGAGGCCCTAACAAGAGAGCTAACATTATAAATGTTAGACTGGTGTCCTAGAAGGGGAGGAGAAAGAGTGGGACTGAATGAGTATTCGAAGAAATAGTGACTGAAAATTCCCCAAATTTGGCAAAACATATAAACCTACAGATCAAGAAGCTGAGTGAATCCCAAATAGTATAAATCTCAATAAATCTATGCCAAGACACATCATAATGAAACCTCTGAACACTAAAGAAGAAGAAATTATTTTTAAAATTACCAGGAAAAGGGGGTGGGAAGGGATAAATTTGGGAGTTTGAAATCTACAAATGTTAGCCACTATATATAAAAATAGATTTTAAAAAGTTTCTTCTGTATAGCACAGGGAACTATGTTCAAT
Organism: Vicugna pacos; assembly: GCF_048564905.1. Lineage (NCBI taxonomy): Eukaryota > Metazoa > Chordata > Mammalia > Artiodactyla > Camelidae > Vicugna > Vicugna pacos. The sequence continues at coordinate 17,577,131 of NC_133015.1, read as the reverse complement.
ATCTTGTAATAATCTTTAATTAAAAAAATGAAAATGAATATATGTATGTATATGCATGACTGGGACACTGTGCTATACACCAGAAATTGACTGCACTTCAGTAATTTTTTTTTAAAAGCAGAGAAACAACACAATACCTATATGCAGACAGTAACTCAAATGACAGCAGATTTCTCACCTGAAATAATAGTGGCCAGAAACAAGTGATACAACATTCCTCAAGTGCTAAAAGAAAAGAACTGTGAATGCTATATCTGGTGAAACTATACTTTAGGAATTAAGGGGAAAGAGAGACATTCTCAGATGAAGGAAAACCAAAAGAATTAATCACCAACAGATCTACTCAAAGAATAGTTCAACAATGTTCTTCAAAAGAAGGGAAATCATGAAGGAATCTTGGGTCATCAGACAGGAAGAAAGAACAACAAAGAAAGAAGAAATATGGGTAAGCACAATTGACTATCAATCTCCTCATGAGTCTTCTAAATTATACAGGATGATTGCTCTAAAAATTGTAACACTATCTGATACTCAAGACAATGATATTTAAAAGTGAAGAGGATAATGGGAACTAAATGGGAGAAAAGTTTCTGCTCTTCACTCAAATTGGTAAAACACTGATATTGGTAGACTGTGATAAATTTTATATATATGTATGTATCCATACACACACATATATACCCAACATTAAAAAGACTACAGCAAGTAATACACTCCAAAAAACCACAAGTAAATCAAGATGGAATCCTTTAAAGTGTTCAAATAACCCCCAGAAAGACAAGAAAAGGGAAATGGAGAAACAAGAAAGAAAGGAAACAAACAGAAAACAAATAATAAAATGATAGACTTATGCCCTAACATATCAAATATAAACGGTACAAGTATGTGTTATAGTTTTCCTTAATTATTATGTAAGTGGTGGTATACTATCACTCCTGTCTTGTGCTTTGCATTCGTCTCTTAACGTATCTTGGAGATCATTCTAAGAAATTATCAGTTCATAAAAATTTCATTCTTTTCACACTGTTGTATAGTTTTCCATGGCATAGCCATGCCATGATGTAATCATTTATCTGTTGATACATACTTAGGTTGTTTTCCATTAAGTCTTCCTTTTTAAACCAACTTAGAGCTTCTCAGAGAGGGAAACAGAAAGTTTTCCATAGTCCCAGAAAGGTAGACAGAGGTGGAAGGAAGGAAATTATCTTGGTTCCTGTCCTCTTTCCAGTTTTTGCTATGTCCCAATTCCAAATTCCTGGAGCAAGTATCTAATGGACCAAGCTGGGTCAGATGCTCACCCACATCCAGCTGACTCTGACTAGAAATCTGGAATCACAAACCCCCACTACCACTCAGCAGGGACTGGGGATCCAATTCTATGAGAAGGGGCAATGTTCTCTAAGAGGTGCAGAGTTGGCAAGGAAATTATCAGCATCTTTAGTTCTTTATTGTTTTAAGAGAATACCATAAACAGCAGCCTCACAGACCTATCTCAGTCCCTTCCTATGTCTGTTTATAAATATCATAGAACCTTTCTGTGAATAAACCATCTTTTTTCCTACATCATTGTACACTACAAGTACAACTATACTTCATTAGTCAGCTGACAAAATGGAGCCCCCAGATATTTCAAAGGACAGCAGTGAGGAATAACAAGAGGAAGGTTTTTACTGTGTCAATCCATAATGTTCTAAAGCACTTGCCTCACTGAGATTTTGGAAAGAGAAATGAGATCACTTTTTCAAAGTGTGTGGAGCCCTTTGAGGAAAAGCACAATGAAAATAACAGGTGCTATTATGAATGGACAGATTCCCTCGTCATATTTAAAAGTCTAAAATTATCCTGCCATTTGGTGTCACTGTTCAGAAACCATTTATCTAGCATAAGGTAAGTTTCTGCTCCATGTCAAAAGTGCCACATCACAGAGTGAGACTCCTGGCATGAGTCTCATCTAGGGCCTTCATCATGGAATAAATCTGCCTTTGGCATTGCAACCCCAAGGAGCTTGAAGTCTAAAGCTTATTTAATCCAGTTTTCTCATTGCTGGGTCATGTCCCTTAATCCTACCAGTGCTTTATGAAATAAGCAAATATTTTTCCCTATTGTCCCACTGCCTAAAAGCCTTTACTCTCCCTTAACATGCTGTCTGAAGGAGACTTATTTGAGTTAATCTTTGAAAAGTTCAGATACACCTAGAATGGCTACCCATTTTTCACATATTTACCATAGCTTTAAACAGGCATGGTTTCCCCTCTCACCTAATTTAAGCAGCTCTCTAAGCCACAAGAAATTTTGAGTCAGGAAGCTGGTGGAGGAGGAGAGATGGAGAGACACATTAGTGAATGGTGGGACAACTAGGGAAAAGGTAAGTAAGAGACTTTGGCCCTTTTCAGTCTTTGGCCCTTTTCAAGTGACTTAAGACCCAGGTTCACTGTACAGTCTCCACCACCCAAGTCCTTTTAGGAGGCTCCCCTGAAATGTCTCCCAGGACCCAGTTCATTCCTACATAGCAGCACTGCTTCACCAAACCAAGTTTCCACCCTGCTGATGATACCGGTTTTGCCATTCACTCAGCGGGCATGTCCACGGTCATTGCTAGGCACAACTCTGGGCATGCCAGCTCCGCTGGTTCTTAGCTGGATATAGCTGCTCTGCTGCTATTCTGTGCCACTCTACCAGGCCTGGCAGGCATAACAGGTGCTCCTTGCTAACTACTCAGTGCCCAAGTCTTCTGATTACTCCTCCAGGCCAAGAAACTGCCTCTGCTATTTATCTTGAGACTTGAGGAAGTCATCAGTGCCTGCTGGGCTGTGCCACGTGGAGATGGGAAGCTGGCTGCAGGGGCTGGTTCCCTCCTTTGTGTGATACTCTCTCTTAGAGCTCCCAGTGAGTGTCAGAGTTTGGAAGAAAAACTCCTATCTTTTCTTGTAGCTCTTTTTCTATAGAACCCAGATATGTGCTCAGGAATGAGACAGAGACTAGCAGTTATAAGGCTATACTCAGAATCTCCATCCCCTCTGGCAAAGTTTTGTTCTGGAGTCAAGCTCATCTTGCCTGGCTCTTTCTTCCCTAAGATGGCATCCTTTTCCAGATGACTCTGCAGTTCCCATCCCACCCCTAGTAAGGCTTCTGTCAGGCGGCCCTGTCAGCTGCGGCTGTCCCAGCAGGCTATATGACTTAGGTTCCTTTCTGGGAGGCTCTCCAGCCCTGGGGGATTTCTGGGAGGCTGCCATTGCCAGGCTTCCAAGCATGCCAGGATGTGTCCAAACTCCCAGCCGTGAACAGTAGGCTGTGACGGCTCAAAGATGTATCCCTACCATTGCCCTACAACAAGGCTCCCTGATTCTGTGTTCTCCTTAGGAGTCTGGATTAGGTAAATGCAGTTTGTCATTAAACTGCTGTTCAAGTAAGCACTTTAGGTTTGTGATTAGATCTTTTTCTTGATGTTGACTGGCACATAAAAATCCTTCACTCCAAAATCGGTAGATTGTTCATTTATATCTCACACTGCTACCTAATTATAGCAGAAGCCAGGAAGGCTGATCAGATCACTTAGCACCACTGGGATGTCGAGAGTCTCTTACAATCTTAGTGCCTTTACAGCAGCAAGCCTTGTTTATTATTCAACAAGTATTTATTGAGCACCCACTATGTGTTGGGCATGGTTTTAGGCACTAAGAAAATAGCAATGAACAGAAGAGACAAAATCCCAGCATTCATGAAACCTATATTCTGGGATGGGGGGGTGGGGCTTAATAAAAAACAGATAAACCAGCCTACCAGATGCTGGTAAATACTGTGGAGAAAAGTAAAGCAGTGCTAGGAGTGCTTAAAGTTACACATTCTCTCTGAGGTGTTCCACATAGATTTTAACACTTAAATCCCGTGACTGCAGTGAACTCTAAGTATAAAGTAACAGTTAAGAGAGCAGGATATGGAGCCAGAAAGCCCTGGATTCCAACCCCTTCTCTTAGCCTCATTTTTTCATAAATAAAATGCAGATAATGGTACTGACCTCAAAGAGTTGTTGAGGAGTAAGTGAGATGATATATGTAAAGTATTTAGACAAAGTCTAGCACATGGGTACTGGGTACCACAAAGGATACATTAGGAGTGAGAGAAACAGCCTTAAAGAATGGCATTCTACAACAGGAAAATAAATATATGTATATTCATGTATGACTGAGCATTGTGCTGTACACCAGAAATTGACACAACATTGTAAACTGACTATACTTCAATTAAAAAACAGGAAAAAAAAAGAATGGCATTCTTTAAACTTGGCTGGGACAGGGGCACAAGGAGATTCTCCGAGGAATGTTAATGTGTATGCGTGCACATATGCGTGAGAGGGAGTGCATGTGCATGTGTGTATGTGTGTGTGTAAGAGTCTGTGTATGGGGGGTATTTAGATTCTGTTATATATTTAAATTCCACTGAATATATTTAAAAGAGTGTTGCAACTATTTTATTTTAACATGCTAATGTTCGTAATATGCTGAAAATCACACCTTTTGCATCTATTAACTTTTATCATAAAAAATTTTAGACACCAAGTTAAGATTGTGAAGGGAAAAATTTCTCAAAATTATTTTAAGGGGCATAAGCAGAGAGTTAGAATTAGAGAGAGAGAGAAGGAAGAGAAGCCGGGAGAGGGGAGGGGGTGAAGCGAAGAGAAGAAAGAAGAAATCCAAACATCATACCCCAAATGGTTACAAGGAATCATTTAGGTGGGTTTAAGAAGGGAGTCCCTTTATATGCTCCATGACCCACTGTGCTGAAATCCTCACAGGGTGTAATCTCTCTCTTTTCTTTCCTGCCTTTCCCACTCCATCAGTTCCTTAAGGGCAGGCACCGTGCTTTACCTTCCATTGGACTTCTGAGCACCATGCTAATATACACCAAATGCAAGAATGACTTGAACAGCAGATCGATTTTTGCCTGTGGACTTTCTCCTTGGTTACATTCTCAGCTTCTTTGGGACTATTTCTCAAATGTTTGGTTACCTAGCTGAAGAAAGAGTCATTTACTGACCCAGTAAATAGAGAGGGGCGGATCAGCGAGGAAAGAGCACAGTTTCAGTATGAACACACATGTTTTATACAGCTCTGGGGCCTTCGAGTGAGTAGTAACTAAGAGACAGGAAAGGGAAAATCTGTAGAAAAGAGCACTGGTTATGCAATTTAGAGAATGTTAAGTCTTGAGTATTCAAATCTCATGTGTAACTTAAATGTTACTTTTTACTCACACTGGCATGTACATTTTTGAAGTGAGACAGAAACAAATTTAAGAGTCTTGAAAGGAAGGTTGACTGATTTCTCTGGTTCTTGGTGCAAGAGCCCAACATGAAGCTGGCTACCCGGATGAGAAATCAGATAAAGGTCTAGCTCTTTCTTAGCTGCTCAGAGAACCACAAAATCAAAGAGAACTGTTTAGTGCATTAGCACCAGGATCTCTGTGCCCCAGGGATGAGCTTAACTTCTTGTGACAAGATACCAAATAACTTGGTTCACAGGGTAGCAGGGACTCACTGATTCTCCTACTTCATTCAATTTCACATGAAACTTTCTGGACTTCATCTTCCACCTCTGAAGAGATGAGTTGCTTCAGAGTAGACTCAAGTGAGGCAAATGCTGTTTTCACAAGGAGCAGGAAAGAGTATCATTTCCATAGTGATCTGTGGCAACCCCAATCTGTGGTGCTTTTACCCATCTTTATTAGCAATTACAGGTCATAACAGAGGCTGCTTATGAATAAAGTTTAAATGTCAGGGGAATGCATAGCTAATAGAAGAATTGTAAATATTTACAAGGCAAAGTGATGATTCAAGCTCACAAGATAAATTGAAATTAATCTCTATCAAGCACTAATTTGTTTCCTGAATTCTAAAACCTTCCACTAAAAAGAAGAGTATATGAGGCTGTCAGATTTATCTTCCAGGTCAGTGCATAACCTCCCTTCTCCTATGGCACATCTTCCACTTGATCCTCTTAGTTCTTCATGCAGCTTCAACTTCAGTTACTCCTAGGCACTAGAATCATTATGATCAATAACTTTTCTTCACTCATTCATTCACTCAGTAGCTATTTACTGTTGGATATGTATTACATCACACAGTGAGGGATGGATATACATAGCGATCTATGTACCTATGTCTGTTTATACCCACCTATAAACACATTCTTTGTACTATTTAAACAGCTTACCTTAAAAAGATTCAGTAAGGTTAAAAAGATTCAGTAAGGTTAAAAAGATACAAACTGAAAGATAAATGAAACAAGGGAAGTTGTGATGAAGGAAACAGATTAACTTGGGCACAGAATTCATATTAATCATTTAAATGAAAGTGAATGCTTGATGCCACTGTTCATTCCTATCCCAGACATTATGCTAGATTCTGGGGATACAGTTCTAAGCAAACCACAGTCACTAATCTCATGTAACCTGAGGTCTAATGGAGGAGACAAAATTAATCAAATGATGACAAAAATAAGTATATAATTACTGATGAGATAAAGTGCTCTAAAGAAAAAAGTACGGTTCCATGAGACTGTATAACAAAGTGATATAGACTAGGGGGTAGAAAAGCTTTCCCCAAGAAAATTAATGCAGCCTTAATTTTAAGACAATTTACACCAATTTATATAGTTCAAATTATACTAATCAAAGAAAGGCCAGGAGGACAAGGCCAAGAGCCACAATGAGTCATTAATAACAAGAATAATAAAAATACACAACACATAAGGAATGCTTATTATGTGCCAGGTACTATGCTCAATGATTTATATTCATTATTCTATTTGAATCTCACATCTCTGTATTGTAGGTGCTACTGTTCTGTTCATTTCCCACTTAGGAAAGCTGAGGCTTAGAAAGGCAGGATAAGAAGCTGCCCCAAATCACGCAGCAGTAAGTAGAAGAGCTAACACTCTGGGAGACTGGGAAATGAATTTTAAGAAACGTGATCGAACTATATGCTGTCTACAAAAAAAATTTTAAAACCTCACCTTAGATTCAAAGACAAGTAATGGTGAAAGTAGAAGGATGGAAAAAGATACTATATAGAAGGAATATCCAAATAAAGCTGGAGTGGCTATAGTAATAACAGACAAAATAGACTTTAAGGAAAAGTTACCAGAGTCAAAGAGGGATATTTTATGATTTAAAAAAGGTAAAGCCTTCAATAAGATATAGGAATTAGAAAAAGATATATACCTAACAACAGAGCCCCCAAATATATGCAGCAAAAATTGATGGGATTGAAAGGAGAAATAGATGATTCAACAACAGTAATTGGAGACTTCAATTCCTCACTTTCAATAGTGACTAGAACAACTAGACAGATGATCAGCAAGGAAACAGAAGACTGTAACACCATAAATCAACTGGAACTAATAGACAGCCTTAGAACACTCTACCAGTAACACAAGTACCTGTGGAATCTTCTCCATGTTAGACTGCATGTTAGGTCACAAAAACAAGTATAATAAATTCAGAAACACTTATTTATTTATTTATTTATTTTAAGACCTCTAATGACCTAAACTTCCACTTTAAGAAACTCGAAAAAGAAGAGCAAACTGGACCAAAAGCAAGAAGAGAAGGAATAGTAAAGATTAGCATGGAGACAAACACAATAGAGAATATAAAGTAATAGAGAAAAATCCACAAAACCAAAAGTTGTTTCTTTGAAAATATCAACAAGATTGACAAACTTTTAGCTAAATTGCCAAGAGAAAACTCAATTACCAAAATTAAGAATAAAAACAGGGCCATTACAATTGACCTTATAGAAAAACAGAATTATAAGGAATACTATGAACAAATGCTTGCCAAAAATAATTAGACAACCCAGATAATGAATAAATTCTTAGAAACACACAAGTACCAGAATTTACTCAAAAAGAAACATAAAATCTAAGTAGTCCTATAAAATGTGAAGATTAAGTCCATAATAAAAAAAAATTACAACAAGGAAAAGTCCACATCCAGGAGGTTTAATTGGTGAATTCTACCAAAAGGGAGGAGGAGGGAAGTGGAGAAGAAGAGTTAGTAATCCTTCTCAAACTATTCCAAGAAAGTAGAGGGGACACTCCTTAACTCTTTCTACGAAGCTAGGTTTACCCTGATACAAAGTCAGACAAGGACATCATAAGAAAAGTAAACTACAGAGCAATAGAATATAGACGCAAAAATTCTCAACAAAATACTAGCAAATTGAATTCAATAACATTAAAAATTTAAAAGGTTAAACTTACCCTGACAAGTAAGACTTTTCCAAGAATGCAAGGTTAGTTCAAATTGTGAAAATCAATGTAACACACCATATTACTAGAATAAAGGGAAAAACCCTCATATTCATCTTGATAAATGCAGAAAAGGTGTTTGACAAAATCCAACATCCTTTCATGTCAAAAATACTCCAACAAACAAGCAACAGAACTCCTCAATTTAATAAAGGGCACCTATGAAAAATCCATAGCTATCAATACTTAAGAGTTAAAGACTGAAAACTTTCCCCCAAAGATCTGGAATAAGATGAAGATGTCTGCTCTTACTGTCTCTTTCAACACTGCATTGGAAGTTCTACAAGGGCAACTGGGCAAGAGTAAGAAATAAAAGGCATTCAGATTGGAAAGAAATACAACTGTCTCTATTCACAGATGATAAAATCTTATACATAGAAAAAAGTAATAAATATACACACACAATTAGAGCTAATAAATGAGTTAAGCAAAGTTCCAGGACTTAATTTCAATATACAAAAATCTTAATTTCAATATACAATATACTAGAACAATAAGAGAATAAAACTAAGAAAACAATTCCATTCACAATGGCATCAAAAAGAATAAAATAGTTAGGAATAAATTTTACCAAATTTAATGAAAGATTTGTTCACTGAAAACTTGTACAAAACACTGTTGAAAGAAATTAAAGACCTAAATAAATGTAAGGACATCCCATGTTCACAGATTAAGACTAAATATTAGTATTAAAATGAATCTTCAGATTTGATGCAGTCCTATCAAAATTCCAACTACCATTTTGCAGAATTGGATAAACTGATCCTAAAATTCATATGGAAATAAAATGCAAAGGACTCTGAATAGAAAAAAAAAATTTTGACAAGATGAACACAGTTGCACAACTCAACAGTCCCTGATTCCAAAACTCATTACAAAGTTATAGTAATCAAAACAGTGTGGTATTGGCATAAAGACAGACATATATATCAATGGAATGGAATTAAGAGTCTAGAAATTAATACATAAACGTGTGGTGAGGTGAATCTTAACAAAGGTGCCAAGACCATTCAATAAAAGAAAGAAAAGTCTTTTCAGCAAATGGTGCTGGGACAACTGGATATACAAATGCAAAAGAATGAATTTGAACCTCTACCTCACATCATATACAAAATTAACTCAAAATGGAACAAATACCTAAATGTAGAATGTAAATTTAACTAAGGAGGTATATACCTGTACTGAAACTGTACCTGTACACTGAAAACTATAAGACACCAATGAGAGAAACTGAAGAAGACACAAATAAATGGAAAGATATCCCATACTCATAGATTAGAAGAATTAATATTGCTGAAATATCCATATTGCCCAAAGAAATCTACAGATTCAATGCAATCCCTATCAAAATTCCAAAAGCATTTTTCACATAAATAGAACAAAGAATCCCAAAAGTTGTATGGAACCACAAAAGACCCCAAATAGCTAAAGCAATCTTGAGAAAGAAGAACAAAGCTAGAGGCACCACACTTTCAGATTTCAAACCCTATTACAAAGCGATAGCAAACAACAGTATGGTATTGGCAATAAAAACTGACACACAGGTCAATGGAACAGAATAGAAAGCCCAGAAATAAACTCATGCTTGTATACAACAAAGGAGCCAAGAGCACTGGGGAAAGAACAGTCTCTTCAATAAATGATGTTGGGAAAACTGGACAACCACTTGCCAAAGAATGAAACTGGAACACTATCTTATATCATACATAAAAATTAACTCAAAATGGACCAAATATTTAAATGTAAGACTTGAAACCATAAGACTCGTAGAAGAAAACATAGGCAGTAAGCTCCTTGACATTGATGTTGATGATGAGTTTTAGATTTGATGCCAGAAGCAAAGACAAGTAAACACGTGGGACTACATCAAACTAGAATTCTACACGGGAAAGGACACAGTCAACACCATCAACAAAATGAAAAGGCAACCTATCGAATGTGAGAAAATATCTACAAATCATATATCTGATAAGGGATTAATATCCAAAATAGCACTCATAAAACCTAACAGCAAAAAAAAAAAACAATCCAATTAAAAATGGGCAGAATATCTGAACAGGTATTTTTCCAAGGGAGCCATACAGATGGCCAACAGGTACATCAAAGGTACTCAATATCACGATCAGGGAAATGCAAATCACAACCACAATGAGATATCACCTCACACCTGCTAGAAAGGTTATTATCAAAAAGATAAGAAATCACAGCTGTTGGAGAAAATGTGATGAAAAGGGAGCTCTTGTGCACTGCTGGTGGCAATATAAATTGGCGCAGCCTCTATGGAAAACAGTATGGAGGTTCTTCAAATAATTAAAAATAGTACTACCATGTGATCCAGCAATTCTACTTCTGGGTAGTTATCTGAAGAAACAAGAACACTAAATTGAAGAGATAACTGCGCTCCATGTTAACTGCAGCATTATTTACAATAATCAAGTCATGGGAACAACCTGAATGTCCATCAATAGATAAGTGGATAAAGAAAATGCAGTATATATTCAGTGGAACACTATTCAGCCATAAAATGGAAGAAATTCTGCCATTTTCGACAACATCAATAGACTTTGAGGGCATTATGCAGACACAGAAAGACAAATCATATTTGACCTCACTTATATGTGGAATCAAAAAAACCCCAAACTCACAGGTACAGAGAACAAATTGGTGGTTGCCAGAGGTGGAGGTGGGGGCTGGGTGAAATAGGTGAATGTGGTCAAAAGGTACAAAATTCCAGTTATAAAATAAATAAGTCTTAGGGGAAAATATAGAATAAAAAAGGCAAAAGAAATATGCTATAAACGTTTTAATACAGATCAAATTGCCACAGTTGATGTGTGTGTATAATGCTTTGCCATTAATACTGCACAATGTGTTTGTTTACCATAGGATAAAAAAGCCTCAAGTAATGAATAGTATAAAAGCATTCCAAAAAAGTTGCTAAGAAAGTGTTAAATAGCTTTGAAGCTAGCAATTCATGTATACATTAAACAAAACAACAAATTTCTATCCAAATTAGTCAAGCTCAAAGAAACAACATAGAACTGTGGTTTCCAGGGACAGAGGGGGAAGAGGAAATGGGAACTTGTTTAGTAGATACAGAGTTTCAGTTTTGCAAGGTAAAAAAATTCTAAATAAAGAAAAATAAAGAGCATGACATAAGAGTTTTTAAAAAGAACATCCCCTCACGGATTATTCTTAACACCAGGTGTTGAAAACCACTGACTGAACTGGTGTGCAGAGGAGAAATGATAAGCGTAGATGACTGCAGCGGCACAGTCTGGTTATCTACCCTGTTCTTGGTCCTTTTATAAGGATGCAAGCTTTTTGCATAAACTACATTTTAAAGAAGTGTATGGGGGAGGGAAAGAGGAGATAATTAACAGTCCAGTAGTTTGAAGGGGAGGCAAGGACCGAAACAAAAAATTGTTTCCTTTTAAATAATGATGAGCATGTTTTCTTGCTGAGAAGGAGCAAATGGGGACATTATTTGAAGATACTGGAGTTGGGAGGAGGAATTGATGATGGATGGAACAGGATTTAGGAAAGTGCATATATAGATTCTAGAACACACTGGCATGGTTAATCTTAAAAAGGAGAAGGAAGATGGATGCAATTATGCAGAAGTATAGAAGTAAAAAGGTGTAAAGGAGTTTCTTTCCAATGACCTTTTATCCCCTTTTGAAGTAGGAAATGAGGTTTCTTGTTGAGAGGGGTGAGGGAATGGGGAAGAGAAATCAAGAAGTGGTAAAAGCTTGAATATTTACCACAGAAGATTTGAGAGGGAACTTACTGAGGTCAAGCAAAAGGACTGGCAGGCAGCATGAAAGTCCAGCTGAGTTTGGAAGTTGTGTGCGCTTATTGACCCCAGTTTGTATGGTTTTGCAATCTTCTCCATCAATGTTGGTCTCCCAGAAATGGGAGTGGAAGTAGTAGATGGCTAGAGTCATCTCCTTGGAGGTATGACCAGAAATCAGAAATTTTAAAGAATTGATATGAGTAGCACTTAAGTGCATGACCACAAGGTTGAGGCCACATAGTTAAGGAAACTGAGTCAATGAAATTGACAGTCTGGAAAAACAGATCCTGGTAGTTTAAAAATATTGGTTTAGGGGGAAAATGGGTTTAGGGAGGACAAGAAAGTGAGCACCAGGAGCCCTACAAGAGCTAAGGCCAGGCCTGCCACTGGAAATTACCAGGACCTGCTTGTAGCTTTGACACGATTCACTATCACTGAGCTTGAGCTGGAAGCCAGTGCCTGTTGAGGGCTCTGAGGAGAACAGTGGTGGGAGCTGCTACTGGAAGAAGGAGACACGGTTTGTACAGCCATTTCTTCTACATCCTGGTCTTATGATCCCTTGATGTTCAGAGTTCAACAGAGATTGCTGTCTTTGAAAAAAACAAGAATGCAAACATTTCCCCCAGGAAATGCAATAAGGTGAGAAGCCCAGAAACTTTTGTTGGGAACCTGAGCCAGATACAGAGATCTTGAATTGTATGTGGCTCTCAGATTTGGGGTGAGCTGCGGGCTGTAGGGGGAAGGATGAAATACAGCACACAAAGATCTCAGGGGCCTGCCGAAGGCTGTCAGTGGCCTACTGGTGTCATAACCTCAAGTCTTATTCCATGAAGTAGTACCTTTATGACTGACACGGACAAAACTTCTAATATTGGCCACGTTTTATCTATTGTGTTTACACAGATATTCTAGACTATTCTGTTTTATTAAGGAAGGTGAAGAGCTGGTCTTAAAATTAACCAAAGAAAAACTATCTGCCAATTAGAAACAGAATAGAAAACTATAGAAACTATATGCCAGTTGGGCATTTGAACTTTTCAAAAGTTCAGATTTAAACTTTGTACTTTTTAGTCTAATACTAAAAAAAGACCAGCATAATGCTTCATAAAGTCAAGTGATTCTACTTGCATTCTAGGGAGTATTTGACAAGGGATCATGAAGTACGGTGGTATCACTGTCTCAGCTGCCACCAGAGGTCAGCACTGGACTCTCGATGTGGTTCTCTGTGAGGGAAAAGACTGAGTCTCTGAAACAGCATCATCTATGGTTCCCATTGTTATCTCATTCAATCTGTCTTGAATTATGAATGTGATCGCGGATCCCAGACAACTAGAGAAAACACCAGCAATTGCTGAGGTGAGCTGCTCAGAGATTCCATCTGTAAATGTGAGGAAATCAGGGGACTGTATAATGTGGCCTTCAGAGTGCCTTGGATTGAGGTCTTGGTAGTCAAAGTACCTGAATCATAGACTATGGCAGCTGGTGTTTCAGAAATAATTACACAGTAGAGGTAGTGTTGGCATCATTATTTGCAGTTTGAAGCCCAATGGCCCTGACCTTGCTATTCCGTTTCTTGACTCTATACTAATCCTGGCCCAGTGCCTCCCGCTTCCTTGAGCCCCACTCATACTCTTGTTGTAGCTTTCCGTCAGCAGCATACTGTATTAAAGTGTCTTATGGGGAGGGAAACTGTCCTGGTACAAAGGTGTGAAATTGTTGTGGGGAGTTGAGAGATCTGGGGGCTGATCAAGGGAAAAGGTAAGTCCCTGAGAGCCAGTAGCACACAACAAGCCATACTGGGTGGTGCTTGAACAGGGTTGCACAGTATGAGACCATCCAGAGGCTTATGTCATGGGAGATACTCTCAGAAAGGGAGGAGGTCAAGGGAGCATCCAGGGGAGAAGGAGGTTGGAAAGGGGGCCTACATATCTAGGTGATGTCACTCAGGAGCACAGTGAGGAGAGTCTGAGTCAGAGTTCCAAAGGGCTACGGCAGCTTGGAGCCTTATAACCACAAGGGTCTGTCTTACCAATGGCCAGTAGATGTGGGGTGAGGTCTTGCAGATATGTAAAGCAGGAAGGCTCTAAATAGCTAACAATCTGCTTATTTGGGTTGTTTTACAAATAACAATGTGTGAAAATTTGAGTTTGACACTGGCAGGCTTTTGAGCTAATGGGTCTCACCCTGCAGTAAAGAAACAAACAATGTAGGGATCAATACAGAGGCATTCTTTGGCTCGTTTATATAACAATGGTTAAAAAGCTCTTTGTGGAATTAACATATAGTTGAAAGAGAATATAAACATGAAAGATAACCAGGCTATCACTGGCTAGGTAACTTACTCTAGTTCTCCCTTCTGCTAAGAACTAGCAAAACTGAAAGGAAAATTATATTTATATATGTACATCTTAAAAGTATTTGAGAGTAAAGATCACTGCTGACTAAATCATGTTATGGAGGAAGAAAAACTGAGAGGCTGAACAGGAGAAAGAAAGGAGCCTGGACCCTGGCCCAGTAAGAACGGAAATCCTGCAATTCTATTTAGACTCCAAAGTGCTGCCTCCCAGGAGAAAGGCCAAAATGGAAGTAAACCATCTGAGGTTGACAGTTACTTTGGTAGTCCTCCATAAGTCATATCCCCTGGTATTTATACCCTTGTGCAGTCTTCTTGAATCTGGGCTGGCTTTCTGACCTAACTTAACTAAAAGAATGTGGCAGAAGTGATGATTTACCTAAATCTTAAAAAGACCTAGCAGCTTTTACTTTGGCAATCTAGTTTCGACAACACTTAAGAAATAAGTGCTTAAGTGCTTATTGTTTTAAGCTACTAAATTTTACTGTAGTCTGCTACACAGAAATAGATAATGGAAATACCAATCTTATGTGGACTGTAACTGAACTTTGAGTCATCTGGATGACTGAGAAAAATCTCAGTTTCTAATACTGGATTAAGATGATCCCAGTTTTATAAGTGCCTCCAGATACCTGAAAGTAGGAAATACAAATTCTCTCTGGTGTAACATCGTCTCAGTCCTCCAGTTATTCTTTAGAAGTTTTAAATATCTAGCACACAAATATAATCAAGCACACAAGTCAAGGCAATATGAACAAGAATCAGCAGGAGTGGGACAACAGCAACAAAACTGTGCAAAACTCAAGTATCAGAATTATCAGATACAGACATTAAAATATCTATGATCAAGAAGATAAAATACAAGATTTCATCTTGGGCAGCAGGTGACTTTCTTCTGGGACATGGGAGGAGTAATAAACTTTGTGGCTGAGGGAGTGTAGCAGAAAGTCACAGAGCAGTTGACAACTGTTATTGGATTTTGAAGTGGAAACTGGAGAATCAGAGGTCTTGAAGCTAATTCTAGTATTAGTTATAGCCATGCCAGATAACAGTGAGTAAAAGTATAGAGAGATTTAGAGTTAAAGGTTCATATTCTGACTGAATATCACTTTAAAGTATAAAATGAGAAATTATAAGAAAGATGATTAAAATGAATAGGCAATGTCATGTTTAAATGAACTCCACGCATCTCCTTTCATCCTAAATTTCATATGAGTTTTCTTGCTGTATAGACAATATCCAAGGGGGTAGGTCATCAATCAACTACCTCCTTGAGCAAGTGTATAACTTTGGCAGCTGCCTCTGCTAGCCATATTTCCTGAGGATTCCTCAGAGCCAAGACTATCTGCCAAGAGGAATCAAAATGCTGCTGATGACCAGGAATTGGATGTGTTACAAATGGAGGTGCTCCAGCTCTCTGAATTGGCCAACTCCATTGTTAGAGGAATATAATAAATGGTTGAGTGCATCTCCTTGTGAGCTGACAAAGATCCAAGCAACTTAAAATATGACAGGTTCTTCTGGCTAAGTCTTGTGCAGTGTGTACCAGCCTACAACTGAACCCTAGACATAAAGACACATATGTAAAGAGGTATTTTCCAGGGTTTTTCTTTCTTTCAGGGCAGAAGTAACAGCCTTGTATTTGGTTTGGCTTGGACATGATCTCTGGAACTGGTAGGGGGAAATGCTGCAATTATATTCCAAGGTGCAAAGGAATTCCAGGAATATTGAGTCACTAAAATTAATGTGCTTAAAGAGTCCACTTGAGGCTTTTTGATAATGATTGTTGTATTATTAAAGCTAGAAAACTTCTTTCCTCCCCCCTCTAATTTGGTAGTGGGTCCCTGAAGGGAACAAACTCTAAACTTTCAGCTATTAAAGAGCCCAAGTTTTGTGACTGGAGCTTAAAAACGCTTAGGGAAGGAAACTACACAAGTTTATATCTATATATGTAAATATACAGATATTTCTAAAAATAAGATAAAACAAAGAATTACCTATAATGCCAATGTGTAGCTATAATCATAGTTGTGGTTATAACTTTCCATTTTCTTCCTTATCTCTACTTATTTTTCCCAATATAAAGACATATGTACAATTGTCTAGGTGTGTATGTGCATGTACACATGTATATGTTATATGTGTATGTGTCTGTGTGTGCATGTGTCAAGGTCACCAAAGATTTCTATATCATTAAACCCAATGATTACATCTTAGTCCTCATAGTACATGACCTGTCAACAGCATTCAACACAGGTGACCACACTTGGATTTTGTTCACTTGGATCCCAAGACCCCATAATTCTCCAAATTTTCCCTTCTTCGTCATTGCTCTTTCTTTCTTCATCTCCTACGTCAACTCCTACATCTTCTTCACCAACTACAAAATTCTTCCTTCCCAAAGCTCAGTCCTTGGACTTATCTGGGACCCACTCTCCTGGGAATCTTTTCCAGTTCTATGGCTCTGAATACCATCTATCTGCTGAGAACTCCCAATTGTACATCTCCCAGAGTAATTCTCGTTTGAACTCCAGACTCATATACCTCTCTACCTCCATCAAACTTGGAAGTCTAAAAGGAACCTCAAAGGCATCCAAAATAGAACTCTGAATCCTAGCAAACCATTCCCTACTATCAAAAAAAAAAAAAAAAAAACTCTTGCCAATTCATTAAATTGTAACTCCAAACTTTCAGTTGCTCAGGCCAAAACATTGCTGCCATCCCTGATTCCTCTTTTTCTTTCACATCACACATTTAATCCATCAGTTAGCCCTCAAAGTATATCCAGAATCGATCCACTTCTCACTAATCATCCATCACCACATTGAGCCAAACAACCATGAACTTCCCCTAAAAGAGTCTCCTGCTTCTGTCTTTGTCCTCTCCAAGACTGAGTGATCCTTCCAAAACTAAAATCAGATCATACCACTTTCTTCTCAAAACACCCCAGTGGCTTTCTGCATCACCCCGACCAAAAGCCAAAGTCTTTACAGTGTCATATTAATAGTCTGTGTGCCTTACATTTTTAAATTAAAAATATATACGAGGCAGCATAGTGCTCAGGATCAGACTGCTTATGTTCAAAGCCTGGCTCTAATTATTAGCTATGTGATGCTGGGCAAGTTACTTAACTTCTTGGTGGCTAAATTTCCTCATCTGTAAAATGGGATAATTGTAATACCAATTTCACAGAATTGGGGTGAAGATTAATGCATTAATATTTATAACATGCTTACAATAGTGCTGGCACGTAGTAGACATTATAAATTTAAAAAATAACAAAATAGGCATTTTGTGCTACTAGCACAGGATTTCATCATAAATTCTGCATGTAAAAAGCATGTCTCCAATAAGAATTTATAGATACTCTGAACATCTCTCAAAAGGATGAAAAATGTTTTGGTTAAACAAATTTCAAATGAACTGTCATTGTTTTATTCTTTTTGTTCTGAATTCAGAGTTGGAATGGATTATATACCATGATGTATACTTTTAAATAGTTTCGTACTTTTTAAGCATCCTGATACTAAGCTGCTAAATTATTCACGTACTTCCTAACCAGCAATACTGTAATTCCTAAAATAGGTGTGATTTTTTCAGTTTTTTGTATAGATTGGTTTATAAGATATACATTTTCTGCTCTACTTACAGACTTTTATTATTGTGTTAAAATGGAACGATTTGATTTAACCCTAAACTGATGAAATAAACAAACTTTGAGGTATATTCCTACATATACCTATAATGGGCATGTAAGGAGAATAAGTCATGTGGAATTTCCAGCAAAGAGTCATAAAACTAATTGACTTTGTAGAGATAAAAATACTACAGACTCAATTTTAAACATGGCTTTAATCAATTTAAATCTGTCTGTAGAGGGAAGTGAGGGCAAATCTCTAGCCAGAGTCTGACTTCATAGCTCAGTTCTTAGATCCACTTCATAGTTTTTTGAATACCTGATTATAAATGAAGAATAAAGAATACTCAAAAATCACCACTCCCTGCCATACACACACACTACAACACAACACAACACACACTCATATCCTTCTGGAATTGCTTTATGATCCACAGAGGAGAGAGGACCTTACACTCACAAGTAAATTTCTACAGATTATTTGGAGTATGAAGACTTATTTGCAAAGAGGTCAAATGCATATTTGAATACAAGGTAAGTCACAATATTTGTTCATAAAAACAAAAGGGAGTTAGGATTTGTGAAGGATTTGTGAAAGGTTCATAATGTTGATTCAAGGGTGTATAAATCAGAGATCCTTTTTTTTTTGACAGTTGAGTTTAATTATTAGAATATGTGTGTGAAGTTTTGTTAACTGTGGAAAATTCTTCCACTTCTAAATGGAATTTTGCTGTAAACTGGTCCTGTTGCTAGAACTCTTAAAGGCCTCTGGATGTTGAGGTGGGCTACTGATGAGCTTCCAGGTGAAAATAAACTTCCCATATTTGCTGAAAGCAAATGCAGCTATTGAGAATTCCTCTGAGGATGCGAGGGGAGAAGCAATACTATTATGTCTACACATTAGAAACAAGAGACAGCATTTAATGAAAAGTTGCTTAGTTAAATCAACATTATCGTGAAACTAGTTTAATGGATGTTCAAATGAATGTATAAAGGATGTACAAATGAATAATGCCCTTCTAAAATGTCATTGTAATTCTTATCAAATAACACTTTTCCTTACTTTTTTAATTTTAAAAGAAAATTGGCCTTGAAACACCATCCAGACAAGAATCCAAATGATCCAGGGGCCGCTGAAAAGTTTAAAGAAATCAACAACGCCCACACAATACTTACAGACATGTCAAAGAGAAACATATACGACAAATACGGATCACTAGGACTCTACGTGGCTGAGCAATTTGGAGATGAAAATGTTAATACCTACTTCATGCTGTCAAGCTGGTGGGCAAAGGTGAACTGAAGTTATTTTTCTCCCTTGAAAACAATTTCCTGGAAGATCATGGTATTATTCACTCTTTTAGATTCTATCTCAAAGAAAGGCTAACCTTACTATATTACTAAACTCTTGTAAATAAAAAGAGATATCGCTTTGACCAAAGGCGACTTAAGGATCATTTTTGCTTTAGCTCATCAAATAATTATAAAACACAGCATGACTTAAAATACTTCTAGACATTAATTAAATTTGAATTTGAAGCTTCAGGTTAATTCTGACTGCCCTCCCTACACCCATAATGACTAATTAAGAACTGACTCATTGCTGAAAACCAAAAATAACTTATTAGTGTGACAAATGTTTAAAATTATTATAGGACAATTTTAGCCATGTACTTTCTCCTATCTATAGCATAGGCTACATCAGCAAACACAATTCTCAGGAGAATGTGTGGTAATTATGTCATAGGTTCACATGGAGCCAGCTGTGAAGTAGTGGAGAAGGAAATGAGAGGGGAAAGGTGAGAATTAAGTAAGTAGTGGAGGAAACTGAGTTGGAGAGAAAGAGGAAGATGGAGAACAAAGATATCTGGTCAAAAAAGGGCAACATTTTTAAGGACTTAGTGCAATCAGAATTGACTTTTGACAGTAAATTTTGTGTAGTTCCCTAGGAATCCCTAGTATATGTATGTTTGGTGATAGTTTATATTTATTTGTGAGTTTTACTATCCTTATCTTCTGATAAAAGTATATTTACATATGAATCATACATACAGCCTATCAGCATATTTTTTGGACAGTTCGCACATTTTGTGAAATCATATGAATTCACATTCACAGGTGTTGTAATTAATACTTTCAAAAACTGCAGATACCTAAAGAGACAGGTGTCATGTCCAGTAGTACCCTGACTGCTACTTTCTTCCATTAAAATAAATCTTGCTAAATTGATGAGTTTTATGTATGCAGGAGAAGAGAGAATATGTTTTGTACATAAACATGGAGAGTCTGCCACCAAAAGCCTTGTTTGCCTTCTGCAGTCCTCAGAATTCCTTTTCTTGGGGATAACTGGGATTCCCACTAAAACTCCCTTTCTTTACTGTTGAAGACTTGGGAGAGAGACAAGTTCTGCCAAGAGGATTTGGAACTTGGAATGAAAGTGTACATACTGCCAATGTCATTTATGATGATGGATTAAATGTTCATACTCATATAACAATATGAGTTTTTGTGGGCTTGCTTGGGAACCTAACCTCCAGGTATGAAACTGTTTCTATGGGAAAGTACATCTGGAGTTCTAGGTAATTTACACACTAGCACCTGATTGCATGTTGGGATATACCTGCATAAAAATGAGAATAGGTTTCCTTGCCCAGGAAGTTGACAAAATTGATCAAGATTAATATAGACAAGCAGAAGCTATTCAGTGGTGTAAGAGATATATAAAATAATTCTTGATGTGGGTCTTTAAAAATAAGGCTACAAAAAAGTCTACCTTCCCTTTCTGCTTATGCCAAAGCCTAATTGCACAGTGCCCATCAGAGTGGCCTGGCACACAGTGATCATGTATTAAGCATGCATTGCATATACGAATTAGTGTACCAATTCAAAAATATATGGTTTAAAAATAATAGATACCTACTTGTGCCTTGTACTGCGCTAAGCACTACAAGGGTAAGGAAAGGTTATTCCTGTAATAGACAGTCTATAGGTGGAATAATTGAAAACAAAATAGTATATGAATTAAAGGAAATTTTTAGAGAAGAGAAAAAATATGGGAATGGAGTAGCAAAAACAAAAGTAGGTAAAGAAAGGAGGAGCTTGTTGGGGCAATGGCTCAGGAATGCAGCACAGGAGGGTCTTGGAGGCAGTCGGTGAGGAGGAAGGCTTTTTGCAGTTTTCAGAATAATTAAAAAAACTTATGTATCTATGAAAATATACAGAATCCCTAGCAAAAATAGTCTAGGTGTGAGGGTGTGACTAAACCTGCCTCACTCCACGCCACCCACAGACTCCACCCTAGAACTGAAGCTACAGTCAGATAGATGGAATCCTGGGCTAGGAAGTGGGGATGGGGCAAGTAAGTTTCATCAGTGATGAAGATTTCTACCTCAAGTTTGAAGATTTCTACCTTAAGAATGAAGAACTGCATTCACACACACTAATCTTTATCCTCTTTGCTCCCTCTATTAGATAAAATCTGCATTATGATTCAAAGATGCATAAATCACTTCCTTTCTATTTCAAATAACAGATTTTTAATGAAATCATAAACTTATTTTTCTCAATTAACAAAAATGAGCTTGTTTTCACTTCAAATTGGGTTGGGAAAGTTTCTTTTAATTTTTAGCTATGGCAAACTTCATGAGCAGACGTTATACATGCCTGTGGGGAAATCCTAGTGCTGTTCACTAAGAGGAACAAATCATTTGTTTATTACTAATCACTTTATACATTAATTAATTCAGTAGGTACTTACTAAATGTCTACCATGTGCCAGGTACTATATTCATAAGTAAAGGAGGGACAGAAGGATGACTAACATATAATTCTAGTGTCAAGAGGCTCAGAGTCTAATAGAGACAGGATTATAAACTGATCAATGTCTTAAAGTGTCAACAAAAGAAGACGATGGTGGACATTTGTATGGAGTGTAGCTGGGGAACAAAGGAGAGAGTAATTGTCCTGGGAAGGCAGGGATCAGGAAAGACATCAGAGAGAGGATCTTTGGGATAATTTCAAACATGGAGTGGAAGGCAGGGAAAAAGGACGCTACTGAAGTGTCCAGAGCAGGGATGAGGGGATCTGCTTTAAAGCCCAATCAGGATAGAGACGAGGCGGACAGAGCAAGGGATCTTGAGGAGAGAGACTGCAGCACTTGGTGACCAAGAGGAATGTGGGGTGGTAGGAGGAGCTCTCAATAGCCTCTCCGGTGAGAATGATTCAGTGCTCTTGGTTAGCTCATTTGACCTGTACAGGTTATGTTTGTCAGTTTGTTGTTTTTGTTTGCTCTACTCTTAGTAATGATCGCCATGGCTTAAGGATAAAGAAGAAAATGTCGTACTTCGTTACTCTGACTGCAAGTCACTTGCTCCTGGCTTAACTTTTTAGGCAAAACTTTATGAGGAATTTGTCTCCAGGGAAACTAAAAAGAGTCCTTCCTGGAATAAGGATGAGGGTGAAACATGTGATCTGTGAGGTGAACTGTGGTGTCTTCAGGTCTCTGGAGGTCCATGGGTACATACTTGATTTCTGGGATCTCCTGCACCCCGCTACACCTCACCTCTGTTTCGCTTTGCCTCTGTTTCCCCTAGACTCTGTTTGTCATCATTGGCCTCTTGACCGGCTGCTATTTTTGCTGCTGTCTGTGCTGCTGTTGCAACTGCTGCTGTGGACGATGCCGGCCTAAATCATCAATGCCAGAAGAGGACTTCTATGTGTCTCCAGAGGATCTTGAGGAGCAGATCAAAACCGACATGGAAAAAGGTGGAGTAAGATGAGAGTAGAGTAGTGGGTGTCCCTTCATAGGCCTGGACAAGCACCAGGTCCCATGGTGATGGCTATCACTAAAGTGAGAGACATACAACAACCACAGACTTTCACCTTTGGTATCTCTCTTGGAGGAGATGAAAGGACAGTTACCTTTACTAGCTACAGAGGAAAGCAGAACCTCACACTAGATAGAAAGAAGTCATGAAATATGCTGATAGCAAAGCCAAGCCAGTACAATTCAAAGTCTTAATACAAGAGAGTAAGCTCCGGGTTCAGAGAGGTTTGGGTGGGAGTGCCCAGGAGTAGGGGAACCAAGGTAGAAAACTTCTCCCAGGCAAAGCATTTCACCCTGTTACTTTAGGATCTCTATTCACATAGAAGGAAATGGAAATTAAGAAAAATCAACAACCCTTGACTTTTCTTCTTTTTGATTACTTGATAATGAATTTTGGGTAAAACTGGGAGAGGTTAGTCTTTTTTCAACCTGGAAATGCAGCTTCCTTCCAAATCCACACATTCAGAGCTAGCCTCAAACCAGCATCAAGAATATTGTCCTATATAAATGGGACTCTTTGCTTTGCTAAACCACATCCACATGTTTGTCTATGCCTGGTCATGTATATTACTTAATTCTTCAAGCTCATTCTACCCAAAAATGATAAAGAAAAAAATGTAAAGATAAAATCTCACAGAATTCACATCACCAGGAATACTTCAAATTCTCTGGGAAATGCCTTTGATTAAATAAACGAGTGAAACCTGCTATCATCCTCTCTGTCTTGCAGCCATAATCCTCCTGTCATTTTCTCCTGCAGAATGCATCATTATTCCAGATAACAGACTTTATCACTAAGTCACAAAGAAGCCTGGACAGCCAAATCAGAGAATTACTTGATAATTCAGTGACCCACAGTTGTCAGAACTGCTGAAATTCGGCATGGCGCACTTCTATGGACTATACTCTGAATCCTTTGATCACAATGAAACAGAAATTACATGACATCAGACAGAGTAAAGACTTTTTAAGGCTCCCACATAGTTTTTATTCCCTATCAAATGTGATGCTAAGTAACATCCAGTTATTACCCACCCTGACTCCAGCTTAAAGGAAGGAGTCTTCAACCATGTAAATCACATTTAGTCTCAGACCCTTCTAGAATTGGAAGATCAGAGAGGACAGAAGGGATTTTCCTGCAACCTGTGACCCCTTCCTTTGGGGACCCACTGGCTGGCCAATCTGGCAAACAGGGGGTTTGCCTCTATCATTTTTTATTATTGCCCCTGGAGCCAAATTGTGGGCCTATGGTGAAATACAATTGCAACTTTCTTTTGCTTTATTTGGGATATAAAAGGACAAACCTTTTAACGAGGGCATACAAATCAAAAAGAGTAATAAGCAAGCTACATTACTTGTTAATGGGTTAAACAAAGATACATATGTGTAAACTCCTCTTCAGGAAAGAGCCAGTGACCCTGGCATAACTTGTGTAAGAATGATGAGCCCAGTGCATCTGTTCTGTGAGGGAGACAAACTCTCATTAGATTGTGTCAGCTGGCCCCATTGTTCACAGGATCTCCCAGAACAACCATCAATCCAGTTCAGTCACTGACAGAAGATACAAAGCACAATGAGATGAGAGTCATGGTCATCCACTGTGTCAACCTTATCTTAACTTTCCTTTGTAGTGTGGAAACCAAAACTAGGTGAATTGAACCTAGATATCCCAAACCCAGTGTTTCACACTTCTCTGAAAAGCCTCAAAATCTTTCTTTTTTTAAATTAGATAAAAGCTCCCCAGGTCATTTCAGCAGACCTTCTTTGCAGAAAATTTCTTATCTGGAACAAATTCATACTCATTGCCAAATTCTACCCAGGTTTCCTTCCTGTAGAGTGGCTGGTGATAAATCTATGTGCCTCTCACTGTTCTCAGTTCTGACACCCCAGAGATACCAATTTCATTATAGAGGTCAAATTCCAGACTAAGTAAATTATGATCCCATTTGACTGTGCTACTATTAGTCTTAACCAAAAGGAAAAGCTTTGTTCTATTTCTAAATATTTAAAAGCATCTATGTAGAGTTAATCCAGGTTTTGTAGGGCCTGAAATTTATACAATTTGGGCAGTCCTTTTTAAGAAAAAGAATATAAAATTACAAATACAGAATTAGATCTGAAAGTGAATATTCAGAACGAAAAAAGAAATCACAAAATATTGCAAAGCTTAAAAACTGACAAATATCTTAAATATCACAAAATCTAGAAAAACAGCATTAATTTAATTAACTGCCTGGCATACATCTATAATAGTTTCCCCCTATATTTTCTGGATGCATATTCTTTGATTGACTTTCCATTTAATAATAATTTCATAAAGTCATTTTCCCTAGGAATAATAGAAATACAGTTGTCTTTTCTCTAGAATGGTTGATCAAAATTTGTTTTTTATTATTGGCAGATTAGAAAAGTTTCAGTTTTACAACTCATTATTGACAATGTTGCCTAAATTTTTAGGGATTATTGTCAAATTTACAAAAACTCCTATCTAGTTTATTTCATATATAAGATGCAAAATTTGGAAGAATTTTTCCACAGACCACTTTTTGACTGCACATTTCAAATCATGTTGCCTCTCCATCACCCAATACTTCCAGGATCAGAGCCCACTGGACACATTCATAATGTGTGACACCATGTCTGGCATGGATCTTCATGTTCCCTAAGCAATTAAATTGGGATAGTGAGCTATAGGAGTTATCTCTAAAGCTATTCCTATGCCAGTATGGCTAGCAGTAATTATACACAGAGTTGCTGCAAACCACAAAAACATACTCCACTAAACGCGAACGAAACCTATCCCCAATTCTGTTTTCCTTTACAGAATCCTCAAAATGTCCCTAGCTTCTCTGTAAACACTCATCAAGAAGAAAAGCATGATGGAGGAAAAGTCAAAGTGGACAGATATAGTGTTTGGTTGTGGTTAAAATATCTTTTGCAACTCTACAAAGCTGTAAACACAACAGGTCCTTAGAAAGAACTATGCGGGTAAAGACATCTGAAGCTTAAATTTAATCATCTGTGCAGTAATTCCACCGCTGCACTTCAGTCTAACATTTCGTTCTGAGAATTTATGCCTTACTTGTAGTTAGGTGCATTAGTTAGTTTCAAATTTTTACTATACTAATTCAGAGACAATGTAGTCTACAGGTAAAATTAATGCAAGTCAAGGCTTGGTAAAGGTGAAAAAGCAGATTCCAGGTGAATACTGCTTCCTGAACTGTGATCCAATTAATGAACTGTGGTCTCTTCTGTTCTACAAAAGGGTACTCAAAGTTGTTTAAGAAAACACATTTGAAAGGGGCTACTAGTCACTCAAACATCACAGTACTCATGACAAATGATAAACAGCAAACATTAAGATTTGAGCCCACTAGAAGGCACTGATAAGACACTGGGGCTTTGAGTATTTTATTTCAGTGATTATGAAAGTGAATAAAATATGGCAAAGATTTTCTCATTTAGGGGATTTTTAATTATCTTATGTTGGGTCTAATCATAAAATCCTTAGGATTTTAAAGTAGGAAGGAATCCAAGGAGTCAACTCTCACCTCCCTACATCTTTTCCAGCAGACTGCTGACCAATTTCATTTGAAAGCTGCCAATGGTAGGAGGTTTGGGAATTTGTATGAAAATAAGAGATACTCATAAAAATTCAACCACCAAAGGAGGGTATAGAGTCAAAAGTAAGATATATCAATCTACTGGCACCATCTCTGAAAAAACAACAGCATTTTTAAAATTTTTGTATAAATATGTATGGGGTTTTATTTTACAAAAATGTTATCATATCTACGTATTATTTTTTGTTGCTTCTTTGCAGAGTAAAATTTTTGATGCAAAATTTATCAATTTTTTTAATGGATCATGCCTTTGATATCAAATTAAAGAACTCTTAGCCTAATCCTGTATCAGGAAGATTTTCTCCAATGTTTTCTAAAAGTTTTATAGTTTTATATTTAACACTTAGATCTATACTCATTTTTGTATAAGATGTAGTAAGATTTTGGTTGAGACTTTCTTTTTTTCTTTTTTTTCATATAGAGTTTAATTGTTCCAACATCATTTGTTGCAAAGATTAATCCTTTTTCCATTGAAATATCTTAGCACCTTTGTCAAAAAATTAACTGGCCATATTTCTACTGGTCTATTTATGGACTCTATTTTATTTTATTGATCTATGTGCCTATCCCTTCACCAATAACACAATGTCTTGCTTACCATAGCTTTTAAGTAAGACTTGGTCAGCTAATGTGATTTCTTCAAATTTACTCTTTTTCAAAATTATTTTGGCTATTCTAGTTTCTTTGCCTTTCTATATAAATTTTAGTATAAGGTTGTCTGAATCTATAGAAAAATACTGCTGATTTTTTAACATTGGAATGGCATTAAGTCTGTAGATAAGTTTGGGAAGAATTGATATCATTACTATTTTGAATCTTCCAATTCACTAACATGGTATATATATCTCCACTTATTTAGGTCTCATTTGATTTCCTTTATGAGAATTTTGTACTTTCTAGTATACAGAGATGGTACATGTTTTGTCAGAAAGATACCTAAGTATATCATTTTGAGGGGAGCTACTGTAAATGGCATTGGGTTTTAATTTTGGTTTCCAGTTATTCATTGAAAGTATTTACGATTATTTTTGTATGTTGACTTTGTATCCTGTGTTCTCGTTAAGCTCACATATTAGTTTGTATGTGAGAGACAATCATGTCATCTGCATATAAAGACAGTCTTATTTCTTCCATTCCAATCTGTATGCATTTTATTTCTTGATCTTGCCTTATTGCACTGGGTAGGATTCCCAAGACTCAGTTTCTTGCTCTGCTGTTGCCATCCTGAAATTCTTGGCTTATTAATAAGTTATACCACATTTTCATGTTGCACTGGATTTTGCAAATTATGTAGTCAGTACAGTTACAGTATTTCTTTGTATGAGCTATAAATCTGGATTTTAAACTTGATATTTACTGCTAAGGAATAGGACAAAATGCTTCTACAGAATAATACTCTGCTTTTAGGGATGAGGGAAGCTAACTGAAATGACAGAGTGGGGTGGGAAGGAGTGGGTGAAGCAAGGGTTCTATATTAATTACCCACCTAAATGCTATGCTACAAATTATACTGTGCTTAGAGATTTGGCCTGTATATAAAGATTACAGTTGGAAATTTAGCTTTAAATATATGAGTATTGATTTTTAAAGAATTGTGGTTAGCATTTCTTTTTTATATTATTCTCTCTGACTTTCCATAAATTCCAAGATACATAGTATAACAAAACTAATATGAGATGATCCTCTCTGTGGAATGAAAGTTACAGCTACTCAATACTTTATTTTCTCCTTATGCTGAAAATGTAGACTAAAAAAGAAGAGAAAGAACAAGAGCTAATTAGAGAAAGATTTCTGATTTGAACTCAGTGACGAAACACCTCAAATTTCACTTTTAAGGACATGTTGTGGGACACTGTAGATATTTCTTAATACATGAAAATCCAAATTTGAAATATCAAACCATTTTCTTTGACATAAAGAACAATAGAAATGTTTTTCACCTGACTTTAGATAATTTAATAATCCTAGTTTTCTATCTAAAGCTTATGACTCTTCCTGGATATTTTTTATTAAGTGCATATTTCAAACTTGCCTACTCCTTGACACTAGCTAAAGCCTAAGATTCCTTTTGATGCAGTAACAGGGTCCCAGTCTCTGTTTACAAGTAGTGGTACAGGGTGGGATTTGCTAGTAGAGAGGAGAGATTTGCTTGGATTACTGTGTCTCTTTCAACTATGTGAAAGTGTATGATCAAGCTTCTATCCTTAATAAATAAAGGGGGGAAGTTCAAAACACTTGTATCTTCAATATTCACTGGTAACTTTAGAACTTATAAACTGATTCCCATCTCATTCTCAAAATAAAAATATAATTCCAGAAGGATTCCAGGAACACAGGGGAATTCTGTTACTCTTATGAATCAATCAGGAGCAAACAGAAGAGAAGCAGTGTCTTGGGAGGAGAGCCCATCCCATTTTTTTGTCTTGGAAAATTTGAAAGTTGAAAGTAAAGACAATGGATACACTTCCTTTCAAATGTTCACAAATTAGAAGTTCCACTTTGTGAAATCTTGAGTGTTACATTTAAAACAAGCTCATTTAGACCCTATACTCCTCTGTTGGATGAAGGCCACGATGAAGTCAGATCTACCAGCCAAAAAGGGCTTTAGAGACCATCTTGAGATAGAACCCCATTCTCTGGGGGGGGGGTGTAAGGGAGACAGAGAAATAAGTTTCAAAAGCAAGAGCATAAATAGGAGCCTGTTACCTCTGAACACTCTGGTAAAGCAAGCCAAAAATACAACAAATAAATTCAATTTCTTCAAAGCTGAAAGCAGTGAACTGAAAACTCCCAGTTAAACCCTCAAAATTTCTTATGGAGTCATGATTTCTTCATTTTTTTTGAAGGAGAGGGAATAAAGTATCTAAGAGAGAAGATTTTACAGCATTGACCTTGGATCCAAAAATGTGAAATTCAATGCATAGAAAAATCTGTTGATTGCTTAACTCTTCTTGCTACTCACCTGGATGAAACCCAAATAAACTCACAGCCACTGAGCTGAAGAGGCCATATGGCTTGTAATTAGACTCGCTCTCAACCAAGATATTGAAACATTTATTACATTTGCTGTTCAGCATTCATAACACTTTACTGCCCAGAAAAAAAGGCACCAAGGAAGAGATTAAATTCATCCTTCCTCTTTTCACCAACCCCCACTCAATCTTCTTCCTACCCAAACCCCTCAAATAAAAAGGAACTGATTTCTAAAAATAATTAATGGAAAACAATTCTTGAAATCAATCCAGAGCCCTTTGCTGCTGCTTTATATGAAAATATCGAGTAAGCATCATCAAGACCCTGGGCCAGGAGAGCAGGACCAGTGAATCAGCTCAGAATGCTACCCCAAAAGTAGCTCAAAACGGACCCAAAGTTTCTTTGATTTTTGCCTGCCAAGGTTCAGTGAACAAGGTTTATCAAGATAGTCTTTTAACAGCAAACATTTACTGATCACTTAATATTTTCCTGAGACTATGCTAGGGGCTAGAGAAAAGAAAGACATGGTCCCTGCTGTCTCGGACCTTATAGTCTGGCAGAGAAGATGGGAAGACAAGTATCAAACAAATAACCATACAATGAGCTAGTTAATTTTCAGGTATAAGTCTGCCAAAGGAGAAGCATAAGGGCGGTGCTAGGAACACTAGGGAGGCCTGACCTGGATGTAGGTGAGGACAGCCTCCCAGAGGAAGAAAAATTTTAGAGCTGAAAACTCAAAGAATGAGGAGGAGTTAAGGGGTAGGAGACTATGGAAATTCCTCCAGAAGGGAGGAACCTTGATAGCACAGCATTTGGCACAGTATTTCCCAATATCCTGAGGATAACATGGAAAATGGTGTTCTAGATGCCAGGCAAGGCAGGTATAGACACATTAGGCTGTTCTACTGAATAGTGTTATTAAGAAATTGAACGAGGCAGAAGTTGTACAGAGATCATATCTGCAAATAACCCCAAACTGGGATATACTCACACAAGGACTCATACCATCAAAGCGAAATATGGTAGATGGAACGCAGCTGGAACCCTGGATGGTTTGCTAGACAAGAGCAAGAGCAGTAGGATTTAACTAGGCAGGGGGGCAAGGGAGTTGAGGAAAACCCAGGAGTTTCTCTCAACAGAGCAAAAGTGCAAAAAGGAAGAGGAGAGGTGAAATATTATTCAGCTATAAAAGGAATGAAGTCCTGACACCTACAGTGTGGAGGAGCCTGGAAACATTATGCTAAGTGAAAGAAGCCAGACACAAAAGGACAAATACTGTATGATTTCATTTCCATGAAATATCCAGAACAGGTAGATTCATAGAGGCAGAAAGCATATCGTTCGTTGGTTGTCAGGCCTTGAGGGGAAGGAAGAACAGGGAGAAACTGCCCAGTGGGTACTGGATCTCCTTTTGGGGAAATGTTTTGCAACCAGATTGAGGTAGTGAGTTGTACATTTAGTACATTGTTTATAAATTGTTCACTTTAAAAAGGTTAATTTTATGTTACATGAATCTCACCTCAATTAAAAATACATATAGTAGAGGAGAGGGGTACACCAAGATTTGACTACAAAAAGAAACTACGTGCCCTTTCTTCAGAAAAGGAGGAGGTTTTTTGTTCCCTACAAATTCACCATGGCAGGGAGTGGAGGGAACCACAGGACTAATCAAAGCATCGGTATTCACAGAGTGTGGGGAAATGGGAAAGTTGATTAAAAGCCTTTTATGCCAGCCACCTCAGTAGCAGTACACTGCTAGTGGCTAAGACAGAGAAGGGCTTTGGAGTCAGCCCCAATTGTTTTGGTTACTGGTTGAGGTTTGGGGGTAATTCACTTAATTACTTTATCTGTTATTGTTTTTCTTTATTAAATAAAGACAAACACTATGACTTGACTACTACCATTACCTTTAAGTTCTTTGCTTGCTGTTCCCAATTTTGAGGTAATTTCTATCTTAAATCATTTGTAATCATTTTCCTTCTTTTCTTTCAGTTTTACTGAGATATTTAATTGACATACAGCACTGTGTAAGTTTAAAGTGTACGGCAAAATGACTTGACTTACATATACTGTGAAATGATCACCACAATAAGTTTAGTTAACATCTATCATCTCATACAAGCATAAAAAAAAGGAAAAAATGTTTTTTCCCCTGTGATGAGAACTTTCAGGATTTACTCTTTTAGTAACTTTTAAATACACCATACAGCAGTGTTATCTATAATCATCATATTGTATATTATGTCCCCAGTACTTATTTATCCTATGACTGGAAGTTTGTACCTTTTAACCACATTCATCCAATTCCTTGTCCCCCCACTCTCTGCCTCTGGTAACCAAAAATCTGAACTCTTTTGCTATGAATGTGAGTTGTTTTTGCCTTTGTTTTTTCAGATTCACATATAAGTGAGCTAATACAGTATTTGTCTTTGTCTGACTTACTTCACTTAGCCTAATGCACTCAAAGTCCAGCCACGTTGTCACAAATGGCAGGATTTCCTTCTTTTTATGGCTGAACAATATTTCATTGTACACATACACTACATTTTCTGCATCTATTCACCTGTTGATGAACACTTTGGTTGTTTCCACCCACATCTTGACTACTGTAGTGTATAATCATTTTCTCACTATTCTTTTTAGTACTATAACTATATATATTTATATTCCTAGTAATGCTTGCTTTTGCATTTTTGAGCTTTAAATGAACAGACTTATACTCAACAATTATCCTTCAACTTCCTTTTTTAAACTCAGCATCACATTTCTGGAATTCATTTGTATTGTGATTGTCTTTCATTTATTTTCACTGTTGTATAATACTCTTGTGTGAGAACATCCCATAATTTATTTACCCATTCTACTGCTAATGGCTATTTGGGTAGTTTCCACTTTTTGCCATTACAAACAGCACTGTTATGAATGTTCTTACTATGAATGTCTCCTGGTGAATGAGTGCTAGTTTTCTGGGTATATACATAAGAGTGGAATATCTTAGTCAAAAGGTATGCATCTACAAGTGATGAGATACCACCAAGTTGTTTCCCAAATTGTTGCACTAAGTTCCGTTAGCTAATGAGAGTTCCTCTTGCTTCACATCCTTGCCAATGCTTGACATCACCAGACTGTAAATGTGTGGCAAGCTGGTGGATGGGATATGGTAAACCATGGTGGTTCTAATTTTTATCTTCTTGATTACTAGTAAAGTTGAATATCTTTTCATAATCTTACTGGTCATTTGGGTTTTTATTATATCACCTGCTTTTCTCTTTCTGTTTGTTTTTTAATATTTGGGTATTGATTATGTTTGTTTAAAATATATTTTCCCAGTTTGTGACTTAGCATTTGACACTTTATGGTGTCTCTTGATAAGATTCTTAATTTTCATAAAAATGTCTCATAAAAATTCTTAACTTTAATGTAGTCAAAATGTCAATCTTTGCCTTTATGGTTAGTGATTTTTTTGTTTTGACTAAGAAATCTTTCCCTATCTCAAGGATATAAAGGTGTTCTCCCATATAGTCTTCTCAAAGTTTGATTTTGCTTTTCACATTTACATGTTTAATAACCTGGGACTGATTTTTGCAAGTGATATGATGTAGGGTTCCAATTTCATTTTTTTTCCATATAGAAAACAAATTGTCTCAGTACACTGATTTCTAGTCTTGGTTTTGACATACATTAAATTTTAATATATATATGGAACAGTTTCTAGGCTTTCTGTTCTGATCCACTGGTTATCCTGTCTATCTGTATGCAACACTAGGTCCATTTATAACAATTCATAATGCTGTCTAAGCAAGTCATCCTAATTTGTTCTTTAGGAGAGCCTCACATATTATTTTGCTTTTGCTTTCCCATAATTTTGTGGAAATTATTTTGCTTTTCCATAATTTTTCCAAATTTTAGAATAAGCTTTGTCAAGTTCTTCACAAAATTTGTTTAAACAAAATATTTGGGATCTAGATTAGAATTGCAGTGCCTCTGCAGATAAATTAGGAAGAATTGACATCTTTAAGAATGTGAGTCCTCTAACATGTGACACTGTATACATCTCCATTTATTTAGGTTTCCTTCATTGGTTTTCAGTAAAGATATATTTTATATATCTTTGGTTACGTTTATTCCAAATACATTATCCATTTTCATATAATTATAAATAAATTATTATGTATTAGTTTTCTACTTGGTTTTTTGGTATACATAAATGAACTTTTAAAAAATGACTTCAAATCCAAGAAATTAGCTAAACTCTCTATTTCTATTTATCTATAAATTCTTTAGGGTTTCTATATATCAGTTTTATATCATTTGTGAATAGTGATAGTTTTGATTTTTCTTTCCCTTCCCTTATCATTTTTTATCCTATTCCCTGCCTCTCTTTGTTTGTTGACACTGCCAGTAAAATGTTGAAGAGAAGATGCTTTCAAGATTGCATCATGATTATGAAGTTCACTGTAGCTTTTTGATCAGGTTAAGAAAGTTGTCTTCTATTACTAATTTGGTAGAACAAATACTTTTTCTTCATCAATTGAGATGGTCATGATTTTTCTCCTTTAAATTGTTCATGTGAAGAACTGTATGAATTGGTTAATGTTAAAACAATCTTACAATCCTGAAATAAGCCCAATGTTGTCACAATGTATCAAATAATTTACTTTTTGATGAAATGGGTTTGCTAATATTTTGTTTTAGATGTTTCTATTTTAATGAGTCATATTGGCCTATAATTTTCCTTTCTCAAATATTCCTTATGGGTTCTATATCAAGAGTATGCCTAATGAAATAAATTAGGAAGTGTTCCTTTTTAAACTCTTCTTGAAGAGTTTGTATATTACTGGATTTATTTCTTTCTACATAATTTTGTAAAACTTTCTGGGCTAATGTCTTTTAGTATAAATTTTAAATTATTGATTCAATATATTTAATGTTTATAGGTCATTTAGGTTTCCTTTCTTCTTTAGTAATAAAATTAGTTCTTCAAAATTTCCTCTTACTACCTTCCATGCACTACAGTATCTGCATTATTGTCCCATTTTCCATCCCTTATATTGGTTATTTCTGCTTTTTTAGCCATTGTCACCGGTATTTGAAATTTTTATTCTTCTCAAAGTTTGGTTTTACTGATTCTCTTGTATATTCTTCCTACTTAATTAATTTCTGTTCTTTATTATTTGTCTTAATTTACTCTGCTGTTAATTTTCTAACTTAATTTATATACTGCTCAATTTTCAGCCCTTTTTCTTTTCTGATACCAAGTTATTAAGGCTATAAATTTTCCAATAAGTACCAGTTTGGCTTCATATACACACATATACATATATATGTTCTAATAATCTGAGTTCTAAATGTTTCTAATTGCCATTATGACTTTTTTCTTTAATCTGTAAGTTAGGCCTATATGTGTCTTAATTTGTAAACCTGTGGGGGTTTTCAGGTTCTTTATTTTTATTCATATCTAACTGAACTGCACTGTGATTAGAGAATGCGGACAGCATAAAATAACACTTTGAAATGTCTTCAGGCTTGCTTTATAGACTAAAACTTAATCAATTTTACAAATGTTCCACATTGCTTCAAAACAGTACATTTTACATTTGTTAGGTTCACTGTTCCATGTCTGATCACTAAGTAAAGTTAATTTGTTGTCTGTTATTAGTATTTCAGGGCTGCTGTAACAAAGCACTACAAACTGGGTGACTTGAAAACCAGAAATTTACTCTCTTAGAATTCTGGAGGTTAGAAGTCAAAGATCAAGGTGTCACAGGATTGGTTTCCTTAAGGCTTCTCTTCTTGGCATGCAGAGTTTTGACTTCTCTTCCAACCAGGGCTATATATGCAATTGTCCTGCACAGCTCTGGGAGGTATTTTTCATATAGATATACACAATAGTCTTTATGACATGTGGTGGCCCAGTCTTCATCCCCACAAGATGGTGAAAACTAAGGCTCAAGTTTACCAGGTTCAGCAACTGCCTCAAGGTGAAAGATGGGTTTAGAGATTTGGTTTTATAATTCTATAACTGACAGAATTTAAATGAAGAGTAAAGACAGTGTATCCTCCCTTTTGAAGTCCTTTAAAGGGTAGGATCTCAATATCTTAGGAATTAAATTGATTTGCCAATCATCATTTCAACACAAATATCTACCACTCGCCTCACTGAGGAAATGTAACATTAGAGGGTGTTTATTGGTTTGCTTTGTTTATTTTTAGATATGGACTTTCCAGTTGTTCTCCAGCCTACAAATGCAAATGAGAAAACACAGCTAATCAGAGAAGGACCTCGAAGTTATTGTACAGACTCTTAATATTGAGCCCACTGAGGGTCCACAATATCTCCTCTTGGTTCAGCCATGTCTCCAGGTGGTCTTGATGGGGGAGGGTAGGGGACATGAAATACTGTGAACTTTTCCACGTTTGTATTTTATTTTTAGGTTAAGGAAAGATGATTGCTACATAATTTTCTCAGTATGCAGATTCACTCTTTCAGTAGAATTCCTAACAGAAACACATTCCATTTTGATGAATAAAGGCCTGAAGAGTTGTTTTATGCTCATTGCATGAGGTAAGACAGTGGTATTGGACAGGCTTTTGAACCTGCCCTTTATCTGAGCCAGACCTCATTCCTTATAGACTAAAGTAGTATTCCAAAACAGAAGCCATTTTTCATCTATTATTTAACTAAATGCAGTGTTCATATCTGCCATTACAAATCATCAGTAAAACACAGATGAGAATTTAAGAGAAATTTTTGTGTGTGTGGAGATTTTTCCTGCTCATATTCAACATGGCTACAGAAAGAGTTCAAGAAGCAGGAAGAAATTATTAGGTAAAAAAGATAAGTCACATTATTTTAAAGTATATTTTTCAAAGGTTAAACACAGTCATTCACTGAAAACTGACAAAGAAAACCAGGAAGAAAGAAGTTTTTTGTATACTTTAGATTGGCATAGGAACAAAAACAAAAACAAAACTTATATATATATATATATATATATTATAAATTATAAATGATCATTATAAATGATCCAGAAAATCACCCAAACCAGCCCCAAACAATGTGTTAAACATTCTTAAGTAAAAATAATTTTTTTAAAAAAGGCTTAGTCAGACTAAGAAAAAGAAACACATGAGGTAAAGGATAGAATTCTCGATTCTATAGCCTAAAATCAAATTTAAAGGCATATCACTCACCCCATTTTCAGTGAGATTAATAACACTGACCAGAAAATGCTAAGCTCTGCGAATGTTAAACATTTATGCTTGGAGGTCATCTCTGCATTTACTTGTTTGATTCTTATATTCATTACGTGGTAGAAACTGCTGCTTACTATTTGCATTTGTTTTTTTTCAGGTCTTCCTTAGTTCTTTATGTAATATCGCATTTTTCAAGATCTTATGTTTTTATATAATATTGCATGAAATGCCATTTCCTTTTCTCTTTGTTTCTTATTCTTCCCCACCACCAAGTTAATTAAGGCTAAATATACATTGTAAGTGAGAATTGGTGTTACAGCTCTGACAGTGTGACAGCATTAAAACTCTGCCCTAACTCTTGAGTTTCTGGAATCTTTCTTTAATCAACATAATCAAATAGAAAGAGCCCTGGTTTGAGAATTAAGAACCTGGTTCTAATTTAAGCTCTCACAAACTAGCCCTGGGACCAAGCGAGACAAGAATAAAATGGCTAATCTCCCTCTGACTCCGTTTTCATACCTGCTCTGTCCACCTTCCAAATTGCTGCAAGGCCAGGTGAAATAGTTAAGGTGAAAGAACTGTGAAGAGTCAAGTGTTTAAGAAGTGTAAGATGGTTTTACACGAGTCTGTATATGTTGATAACATAGACAAAGAAAGGTAATGTGACTTCTTACATACATAAACTGTCTTACCCAACAAGAACCATTAAGATACCAATAGTAACAGCCCAGTGACCAGCAAGTGCTCAGAACTCTGTACTTAACAAATGAGTACCACTTTCCATTTGAAGGGAACAATGAGATAAAAAGCCCCACATCTGGATAATCTGAGCTACTACATGTCCTTCCTGAGGACTCTAAGCAAAACATGAATCCTGTTTTTGAATAGCAACCTGCAAATCACAAAGCTCTTCTTTTCTTTCTCTCTCAGACCTCATTAGATCTCATTTTTCTTTCTCACATAGAACTTTTTACTTCTACTCCCAGCTTTCCCAGAGAGCTGGTAAAAGAGTGGTTACAGTGAGAACAGGACATGAATTAGAATCAGAATCAGATGGTGGAATTAAATTCCTGGAGGGGTTCTAGCCAATGTTTCCCACATAGGGCTAGTTTCCAGTCACAATGATATGTGGCAAATCCAAGCACATGGATGTCTATGAGTGAGGGAATGAACTCTACAGAATGCCTCTTAGCTACACAGAAACAAGGATCAACTCTCCATCTGAGGAGGGGACAGGTAAGAATCATATGGGAGTCAGCAGGAGTTGCCATCTGGAATCACCTGCTGTTCTGAATCCACAAGCATTTTAGCAGAGAAGCAACAAGGAAAGAAGAGATATGCTGACCATGATCCTCAGCAATGGTTGCATGGCCCTGGTTAACGCAGGGTTAAACAAACTTCCCACTTCAGTGGCTCAGGACCTAATCCTGGCCTCCAGGCGATTAGAGCAGGGGATTTCATACAAGGTTTCATAGGTCATCCATTTATTTTTTTGTTGTCTTACATTAGAATATAATAAAAAAATATATGAATTTTTATTTACCAGAATACACATATGTTATTTCTTTGAGCATAAATGACATTCTATTCTGCATTTCCAATGGTATACAGACAGAAACACATTTGACATGGCCTAGCTTGGAAATACACTTACCTGGTAATGCACTGCCTCATCCTCTGACCCATAGAAAAGGTGCCACTTACGGCTGAATGAGCCCTGTGATAACAGGCACAGTAACGGCCCCCCAAGATGTGCCTGCCCTAACTCCCAGAAGCCATGAATACATCACCTTTCATGCAAAAAGGACTGCAGATGTCATTAATAACGACCTTGAGATAGGAAGGTTATCCTGGATTATCCAAATGGGCCCAATCTAATCACTCTGGTCCTTATAAATGGAGAGCCTTTCCTGACTATGGAGAGAGAGGTGTGACTACAGAAGAATGATCAGAGAGATGCAACTGAAGATCAGAGGATGATCAAAGATATGCTTTAAAGACAGAAGAGGGAAAGGGCCATGAACCAAGGTATGCAGGCAGCCTCTAAAAGCTAGGAAACTCAAGGAAATGAGTTCTCCTCTAGAGCCTTCAGAAAGAAACACAGCTCTACCAACACCTTGCTTCAGCCCAATGACACCCAGGTCTAACTTCTGACCTCCAAAACTGTTAATACTGAATCAGCGCTCCTCACTTGCTTCTTCATTGTCCTTCTTACTCCTTATTTTATATTTCACTCCCTCATCCTGTATCTCTTATTTTCTCCTTTGTCCTTTCTCTTCCCTGTTTCTCAGTATCCATCTTCTTCCCTGTCCTCCTCCCTTCTCCCACTTCTACCTTTCTTACATTTGACCTTCATTTCTCTGTTTTAGTCTCCTAATCTCGCTGATCACCATTGTCAACTCTCTACCTTCACATTTACTAGGACTTTTAGATAAATTGAACTACTGGCAATCTACCCCTACTGGTGGTGGTGGAGAGAGAGAGAAATAGTCTGGGCAACAGCATATTATTTATTAAAGGAATGTCTTCTCCTCTCCAGCCTCAAGTGCAAATAATCATAATGCTAATAGGCACAGGAGGAACAAAAGTATTTTTCATTCACTTCTCTGAGTATTGACAGATAGAAATAATTTATAGTGACTACATTCATTTGAATGTATGGTAAGATAATGTATTAGACATTAATTTCATTCTTAGTGCTTTCGGAAACTTAAAGGAACGAATACTCTTCTGCTTTATCTTAAAAAGGTCACACCCTTGTTGAAGAGAAGTACCCCCATCATGAGGGGCCTCTAGACTAAAGCTGGGTTTGAGAGTTTTGGGGGAAGTTCCAAGAGTATCCCAGACTTGTGTCCCCACCGGGGAGAGCCTCTGATGAGCTAGCAATTGGATGCTCAGGTGACAAAATTAAGTAATGGCTTTGTAGACATAAGGAAAGATTCCTGTGCCCACATCTGGCCCATCAAAGGAACCACACAGGGCTGGATACTGAAACCTCAGGACCCAGGCTGGAGTAATACGAAGGGCTCAAAACTCACTTGGGGAACAAAGATATAATCCCTACAGACACTTTGCAGCCCTAAGAAAGGGAGGGACTCTCAAAACCTAGGAGGTGAAATTTCTCGCTACCTTGTTAAACTATAGCTCTGAGTCAAAATTAGATTAATTTAGAACATATAATCAGGAGACTTGCCCCAGATCTTTTCTCAAATGTCACTTCTCTGTAGGCTTTCCCTGACCACCCTGCCTAGGACTATAACATCCCCTACCTCACGCTTCCTATTCTCTACTTTTTATCCTTAGTACCTTTCATGAACATACTTTTTATCTTTCTCCCACCTCACAAACACAAAGGTTTTTGTCTGTCTTGTGTCCTCAATCCCCGGGCTTAAAACAGTGCCTGACACATGATAGATGGCTGGGAAATATTTGTTATATGAGAAAAATTTTAACCTGTGTCATAGAATAAAGAAATCCCTACCTGCTAGAAATGCAAAAGCTGCTAGAATCCTTAGTTTTTAGGAAGCCTTAGCATATTAATAGCGAAAATTAATATGTTACCTTGGCACTTAATCAAACCTCTGACCCAATTAGTTATCTTTTAAAAGAATTTCAGCAGCCTGTCACCCCTTACTCCTTACTGATATGAAGGCAAATGTCCATTTCCAGGATAACAGTCCTCCCAACAGAGAAAGACCTTTATTCAAGAAACACAAGTCCTCCTCTCCAAAACTGCACTTCTTCCAGCCCTCCTAAACACTTTAGTAACATTCATTTTCATATTATTCCTGAGCAGTTCTAGACCACAAAGGGCCAGAAATTTAGATTACCTCATGTTTAACTAGTTTCCATAAAATTAGCAGTTGGCTCAAATTAGCAGTGATTTCTGGAACTACATCCTAAGAGTCAGACTTTACATCTGTATTTCGCACAGTGCTAAAAACAAAGTAGGAAACCAATACATCGCTGTTGATTGATTCTCACAACATATATCCTCATTTCTGAGAAAAGTCCTTCTCCAAAAGAAGACCTTCACATGCTCAGTGCCAAGTGAAGGGGTAAGTGCGATACAGCTTTCTGGAATTTTCATGCTGTTCCAGGGCTGTCCCCGAGAAGCGAAACAAAATCCCTAGAATCAAATCAGTAGTCACAGGACAGCTGTTAACACATTCTGCTCACTGCTGGGCTACCAACTGAGCTTTCTAACAGCAGAAAATCTGATTATCAGCTTCTCCAATGCCTGAAAGTCCACCAGGCACATCCTTATTCCCAACGCCAGGGAGAGAGATCATACCTGGGGAGGGTTTCTTTTCTTCTTACTTCTAAGCAATCTGCTCTGGTACCCAAATATCTCCCCACTCCTGTGATGTTGTCCAGATTTATCTCCACTCAAGTTTCATCCACAATACACTTTCTTTTCTGGGGGAGAAAAATTGGGGGACATTTTTTAGTACAGATATTCACTTCGGCAATGAAATTCCAACATTTTCTTAAATTTTTTATTTTAGAACAATCTATTTGGTCATGTATATACATTAACTACTTACTAAACCGGCATTTTCAGAATTATTTATTATAATTGCAAAAAGCAGTATTTTAAAGCTAATCTAGCTTAGCTTTATAAAAGTCATACATGAAAGTCCTCAGGCAATTAAAAGTATTGTCTATATATTGATTCACTTACTAGCAAAACAGCTTTCTATAAAATTACTTAATTTCAAAAGTTTATTTAGCATGGAATTTATTTTTTAAATTCAATATATAGCATACTAGGAAATTTAACTTTTCACCTTAGCAATCACACTTTTAGTTTTCCAGAAAACAATTTTTCTGTTGTCGTTCCTTTTAATATCACCTTGTTCTGCTTTTTTTATTTTCATTTTGTTTTATGTTTATTTTTATTTTATTGGTTAGGTATCCTCTTGGATGCCCCTAAAGATATCAGCATTCTAAAAAGTAGTTCTGTACTATTCCTTGCATTATCTCTGTTTCCTCCCGGGTCAGTTATTTTGTTGTTTTCACCTAGGAGTTTCTTTTTTTAAGCTGCTTTTGTTTCCTCTCCAATGTCTGGTAGACATATGTTCATATTCATGAATCAAGGACAATACTGACTTGTATTTGTAAAGTGGCTAAGTAGGCTTTTCCATTTACATGGTGCGAGCCCAAGATGCCCCAAACTGCCAACTTAACGAAGGACTCACAGACCCTGAGAGTGGTGAAGAGGTAGCCTTTCTTTCTTACCATGTCTCTTATTATTAGGTTTTACTCTGCCTCTCTCCGCAGCCCTATATTCCCCAGGCAAACCTACTTTGCTTAAGCAGTTCTCCAGGTAGCTCCAGCTGTGGGCAAATACAGAAGCATCTGCATAATGTCGTGAGCCTCTGACCTGTGAGCTGCTGCCTCCGTGCCTAGAGCCTCTTGGGGTCTCCCTGGGGAATATGGTTTTGTTTCTGAAAGCTTCTAGGATACATACTCCGAGCTGCAATTTTTCTCGATTCTGACCTATGTGTCTGTCGGCAGCCTTAAGTGGGGCTCAGGCCAAAGTTCACAATAGCTTGCACCTGGTCAGAGGTAAATGTACGCGTGCGCTAGTAGCATGAGTAAGCATTAGGAACACTACGCATGCGCCAGTAGAGTGAGTCGGCATTATGAACACTGCGCATGCACCACTAGCATTATAAAAGGACAAGTGCATACACCTGGGCACCCGCGCTTCCCACTTGTACTGCAATAAAGTGCTGTTTTGCTCCATGTCGGCCCCTGGTGCATTTTTCCAGTTGGGCAGCTCACCTCGTCAAATACCTCTTCAGCCCCCCCTTGGCTGACAATGTCCATACAATTTAATTTGCTTTCCCCATCTCAGAAATTATTTAAAAGTTCAGGTTTGCTGACTGTACCTACTTTGTTTTCCAGGGGGCAAAAGAACTTTTCTTTTTGTGTATTTTTATTATCTTTCACTGAGATCTCAAGGAGGGACGCAATCACATGTGCCCAACTGACTGTATTCTCACAAGACTGGAAGAGAGGCGGGATCTCTCTGAGGCCTCTTTCACAAGGGCACTATTCCCATTCATAAAGGCTCTGCCCTCATGACCGTATCACCTCCCCATAGGCTCCACCTCCTAATATATTAGGTTTTAAATATCTGAATGGGGGGGTGATGTTCAATCCTCAACAATAGACAACAGTAACTTTTAGGGTAGGGGGCTGGCTAGCAGCATGCTAGAGAAGCATAGAGAGGAGCTGGGAAGCACTGAGGAAAATCATAAGGAGGCCTAGTTACATTTCCTCCATGGTTTCTTTGGGACACCCCTGTAACATCATAACAAATATCTCTTGCTTACATTAGCTCTGTGTGAATTTCTATCACAAGTAAGAGAGACAGAAATCATGAAACATCCTGACCCTTTTGGAACGCATCACTCTGGTCATGCTGGCTGTTGTGGGAGAAGAAGGGGTTACACCAAAGGGGCCAGGGTTCCTGCCGAAGTGCACATGACAGTGACCTCTGCAGATCATAAACACCTTACTTGCCACCCTC
This sequence comes from Vicugna pacos, assembly GCF_048564905.1. Classification (NCBI taxonomy): domain Eukaryota; kingdom Metazoa; phylum Chordata; class Mammalia; order Artiodactyla; family Camelidae; genus Vicugna; species Vicugna pacos. Next base: position 17,533,880 of record NC_133015.1, on the reverse strand, counting down.
ATAAAATGCGAAGGTACAAACAAGATGGAGGCCCTTTCCTCTAACTTACAAGGTTCTTTCCATAAACTTGGGAGGAGGGGTGCGACATATCTCCCCAACTTCTCACAGAGATTATTTTTTTTAACTCTCAGAAACACGATATAACTTTAAAGAGCTATCAGTTTGTTGCGTTTAAAAAAAATGACAAAACGCTCCCTAGGAAACAAAAATAAAACCCATCATCATTTTATTCAAATAGCCTGTGCTTGACCCCACCCCCTAACTGTTTAACTCCTTTAATCATGTTTGTGAAGCCTTAAGGAAGCCGCCTTCCCACTTAACTGGCTCTTTTCCCTAACCTCACTCTTTCTCTTCCTTAATGCATCTTCACATTTCATTAAAACTTCTACTTGGGGAATAGCTACCCTACTTGAGGAGGCTTATTCTAAACTCCTTTCAACAAATAAGACTAATAACTGCAAAATAAAAACTCAGCTCAAACCAGTATTACAGCCTCTTGGTTAAAAGGCCCTTGAGGGCAGAAACCAAAGCCTTAGATGGTTTTTCCGAGCTGCTGACAGCCGAGAAGGGGCTCAATACCTTTGTTAAATGAAATGTACAACAGGAACGGGCTCAAAAAGACCTTGTAACATTTTTCCCCCCTCTCCGTTGTCAGCAAGAGTGGAGGTAGTTTAGTACCTGAGGAACTGCAGGCGCTTACAGGCCCCGACGAGCAGAGCCGCGGGAGAAGCAGCCCCGGGATGTTAACCAGCTCCCTCTTGGACAGAGGGCTTGGCTTTGGGGCTCCCTCCCCGGCTGCCGACCTGGAGCCGCTGAGAACCGCCCCTCGTTTCCTCGCCTCGCCCCGAGCCGTCCTCCAGGCCCGGCCTACGGCGACCTGTCAGCGCTCCGGAACTTCCCAACATCTGCGAAGTTCGACAGCGCGGCCCTGGAAACCAGGGGCCACAGCCCTCCGCTCTCCAAGTGCGGTAAATCTCTCTGGGCATTTGTGCTTTGGAGAAACCAGAGGAAGTAGAAACCTCTAATTTTGGAAACAGGTGACAAAAACTTTGAAACAAGGGAATTGGACCTACAATCCTCTGGTTCGTGGTCTGACGCATTACCCGTGGCACCACCGGCCCACACAAGGAGAGATCTGAGGGGAAATAAAGATTACACAGTAGTGACTTCACACTCGACAGTAATTCCTCTAACACAGGTTAGTAAAGAAAAAGCGCGACAGGTACGCGGTCGTTCGTCGGAGTCTCTCAGTCTTTCCCGCCCTACTTTAGTTAGTCAGGTTCCCCCGAGCCACAGCCGGGTTGTCTTTCTACGCATGCGTAAAACACCACCCCGGCACAGCCTCCCTTCGCGCCCGCTCCCTCCACTACGCATGCTCAATTTGATCTCTGGCTAATTGTCGAGCGCGCTCTGGTTCTTATGTACTGAATCTCGGGGGCGCGCGTGCTCTACCCGTCCCTTCGATAGCTCAGCTGGTAGAGCGGAGGACTGTAGTTGACACTGACTGGAAGTCATCCTTAGGTCGCTGGTTCGATTCCGGCTCGAAGGAGACAACTTTTTTTTTTTTTGTTTTCAACTTCATATGATTTATGGTCCTTTCCATGGGTATCTTTTCCACAAATATCCTTCTCTATAAAACCTCACGTTCCAAAGAACAGCTGGAAGCTCTTGCACTTTCGCTCCAGTTTTGGCCTCTGTCAGCTTCCCCGCTGTGAAACCTTTTGCAAGTCCCGGGAGCGGGGATGAGAGGTCCAAGTCTGCGCTCGACGGGGCGGCTGCCGGGTCGCTGCCTTTTACTGAATTCTAAAGCGCCTTTGGCCTTTTCCGAGCCCCAGAGTCAGACAGAGAAAGCCACGGCGACCACGCGGCGTCTCGAGCCAACGGCTGCTCCCCAGGGCCAGGCCTCGGACCTTCTCCTCAGAGCCCGGGCAGGGTCGGCGGCGTGAGTCCTCGCTGCGGCTGCCGTGGGAGGTGGGAGGTCCGCGAGGAGGATCTTGCGCTCAGAGAACCCGGGAATTACAAAGGGAACTCGGTAGAAAACGCACGAAACCTAGAAATGACCAAATGTTATGAAGCTAAGTTGGCGGGCCGTCTTCCCGCTCCCTTCGATAGCTCAGCTGGTAGAGCGGAGGACTGTAGACGCTAGTCCGCGGCCATCCTTAGGTCGCTGGTTCGATTCCGGCTCGAAGGAAAGCTTTCATTTTGTTACTTTGATCTTAGGTACTAGACAAGATCAAGAATGCGGTCAAGAATATTTATCGTCACTGCCAAATGCCATGACCTCTCTCTAGAGGAAGCGATAACCAGCCGTGCCCAGCGGTGGGGGATTAGCTCAAATGGTAGAGCGCTCGCTTAGCATGCGAGAGGTAGCGGGATCGATGCCCGCATCCTCCAGTTTTTCTCTTGGTCTCGCGTGGTACTTTTTCTTTCGAGTCTCAGCTCGAACTAGAGCTGCAAGTTGGCTACTGGGGCAAGTGAGACGTTAAGCGAGCTTAAGGTTACCGCTCTTGAAACTACCCAGACAAGGGATAACGGGTGCTAGCAGGATTAATTTTTCTAACTTTAAAATTTTAGACCCATTTACTTTGGGAAGTTCGCAAAATTGGTTCTTTTTCTTTCCAAAAATAGCGACGGATTGCAGTCACATCTGTCGACACTGACTCCTTTGTGATTTGTAACTAATGGTTGCACTTACAGGGACATATCTGAGTTTAAACTGCCCATAGTTAGGAGAAACTTGACAGAAAAGCAAAATGAAAAACAGAACTTGGAAAAGGAAGTTGACTACTTTAAACTTATGTTGAGCCAAGGCGGCGAGGACTATTCTGGTCCATTTAAACTGCATACAGTGGTGTGCCCGGCTCTTGGCAGATCCCAGATAGGTATGATAAAGGTAGGGGTACCTGAGGAGTGGTCAGGAAGTGGGAAAGGCCCAGAGGCTTATTGCTGAATGAGGATCCTAATGCCATTTTTCTCCTGGATAGTAACTGTGGAGAGTTAACTAGAGACCACAATTGGAGAAAAGTTCTACCTAGCGCTGCCTTTGAGGGTAGTCTGTTTTGTTAAACAAAGACCTGACAAAAACAAACACAAATATACTCACTGAAAGATTTTGGAAATTTAGCAGAATATACACAAAGGCTTGTCTGGTAATAAATCCTCTCTATTCTAATTTACTAGAATACAGCCATGAAAAACCACACTGCAGTTCTCAACACAAGATATAAATCTTTCAAAGGCAGAGATAATACTTTTTGGGGGGATTACAATTAACAAATGAAAATACTTTAATCCTATGTCCATTTTAGAAACTTACATGTTTTTGTGACCCATGTATACAACCTGCTTTTTTTTAACTGGTGTTTCTTTCATTTTCTAGGGCAGCCTCCATTTTAAATTCTTTTCAATAAAATCTTTGAATTGAATGTATAATGATTCACTTAAAATATATCATTATTTTTGTGAAAACAAATATACAAAGTAAAAAAAAGAAGAATCCTTTTATCAGATGAAATGTCCCAATTTCTGGTTGGGATGATGGGTGTTTTAGCTGGCTGACTGGAGGAGCTGGCAGTGAAACTATGTATAAACTACAAGAGCAAGAAATGGATAGTAAGTAAAGAAATAGGAAGGAATGTACCCCAAATCCAGGTGGAGAACACATGTTTGGAGCAGGTGAGCTGGGCAAGAGCTCAAACAACGTCAGAATCAACAACTCAGGTGGAATGGAATTCATATTAAAAAATCTAAAGGCAAAGGTGAGAGGCACTACTGCACAGTGGTTAGTCATGTGGGCTCTGAAGCCTGATAGACTTTCTTGTCTTCGCTATTTCTTAGCTGGGTGACTTTGGGCAAGTTGCTTGACATCTTGGTGCTTCAGCTTCCTCATTTGTAAAAATAGGGATGATAATAATGGTACCTACTTTTAATTAAGGTATAACACATAAAGGCCTTATTACAGTGCCTGGCACATAGTAAACACACTGAACGTTAGCTGTTATCTATCTATGTTATCAGCACGCCATAGAGGGAAGGTCTGGAGGGAATATTCTGAGGGTTTGTATGTGCATTTATATAAACATATACTGAAGTACGTGAAAGAGGTATTTGAGTCTCCTGTGCAGGAAAGTAGAACAAGTCTAAAAGTACAAAATGATGGTTAAATAAATTACGGCATGATTGTATAATGGTATAGCCATTGAAATTATATTTATTAAGAACTTCTATTGACATGGAAAATGTTAATAACTGAATGTTAACTGAATAGAGTAGGTATAAAGCAATATAAACAACAGCAATATAAACATCCATAAATTATCTGTAGGAAATAGTGAAGAACGCATTAAAATGTTAACAGTAGTGATCTTTGGATAGTAGGAGTACTATGATTTTTTTCTTCCTTAAAATTTAAAAATATTTTGCAAGTTCTGCAATAAACATTTATTATTTTTAATTGAAAATATAGATGAATTTTTAAAAATTAACACCTAACATTTCTTCAACACCTCCTGCAAGATAAGCACAATTCTAGTTACTTTACGTGCATTAATTCATTTATTTCTCTCATCAAGAAAACAGCAGGCCCAAATGCCTTCAGTGCCAAACATTTCAGGAAAAAATAACACCAATTGTGCACAGACTTCCATAAAATTGAAGAAGAGAGAGCATTGTCTAACTCATTCTATGAAGCCAGCATTCCCCTGATCCCCAAACCAAAGACATTACAAGAAAACTACAGACCAATGTCCTTCATGAACATATATGCAAAAAAATTTAAATAAAATTTAGACAGTTAAATCCAACAATATATCAAAAGGAAAATGCATCATGACCAAGTGGTTTTTTTTCCCACGAATACAAGACTAATTCAGCATTCAAAAATCAATGTAATTCACCATAGTACTAAAGAAGAAAAACTACATGATTATTTCATTAGATGCAGAAAAAGCATTTGACAAAATTCAACATCCAGCCCTGATTTTTAAAACTGTCAGCAAACTTGCAAGGGAAAGGAAGGGAACTTCTCCAACCTGATAAAGGGTATCAGTGAAAAACACAAAGCTAACATTATACTTAATAGCATGAATGCTTTCCTCTTAACATCAGGAAAAAAGCAAGCTGGTCCATTCTGGGATCTCTAGCCAGTGAAATAAGGCAAGAAAAAGGAAGTAAAGGACCTCCAGATTGGAAAGACAGAAGTAAAGCTATTTCTATTCACAGATATCTCATTATTCAAAATATTGATTATTTGTTGAAATGATAATAATTTTATGTTTGGGGGGTTAAATAAACTATATTAACAAAATTAATTTCACTGGTTTCTCTCTTTTAATGTGGCTACTAGAAATTTAAAATCTTATATATTGTTCATATTTGACGTTCACATTTTATTTCTATTGGACAGTTAAGTCAGAGAGGTAGGTAGGGGCCAAATCATGTCAGGCCTTAGGGATCACAGTGAGGATTAATGTTTTTATCCTAGAGGTAATATGACCATTAATGGGATTTAAATAGAGAGTGACACATGAGAAACAGATTGCACAAGGCAAGAGTGAATTCAGAGAAATCATTTAGCAGTCTAGAGTGGAAGGGAGGTAAGGCTAGATTGCATGTGCTGAGGGTGGAGCCAAGCCTCCTTGACCTTGGAGCCAAGGTAAGGAGTTCAGTCATGGCCATTGCGGATGAGGAGAGGAAGGTGGTTCTTATCCATCAACTTGGGTCTTCTTCCTGTGGATTCTTGCTAGTTTCCTGTGTAGCTTCCGGGGGCAGTTCTGAGACAAAAGGAAAGGCAGAGAGCAAGAAGGAGCAGAGAGAATAAAAGAGAGGAGAGAACAGGGCTCAACTCTACATCAAATAACTCAATTTTGGATTCTCAGTGTCAAAATTTATGCTATTTCAAAATGGTTTTTCTACAAATACTGCTAAGTTAGGTAATGAACCCCACTCACAGATAAAAGAACTGAAATCCAGCTGGGCGAGGTCACTTGCCTAAGATTAGCAAGCGAGGTGGACACAGGTGCTGGACAGGCCTGTGTCCTGACTCACTGTGCTTCACCGTGGTTGCTCAGACTCAGGTCATCTGAGTCACCTCTGTGGACGCTATTTTCGTAGCCACCCGGAGTCCATTTCCTCCTCTCCCTCCCCACTGCCATCACCCAGTGCCAGGGTGTCGTGACCTTTCACCTAGGCTCTTGGCAGCAATCTCCCATCTGGTCTCTAGCCAGGTCACCTTCACTCCAATCTATCCCAGCCACCTGTGGGAGATGAATCTAACCAATGCGCAGCTCTCAGGGAAATGTCCCTGTGAGAAACCTTCAACGACTTCCTGTTGCCTAATTTATTAAGTGTTAAAAACTCTTCAGGCTGGTATTCATGGCCTGCCAATGTGCCAGCAGTGTGCTCCACGCTCCAGCCCACAGCACCGCGCGCTCTGAGCATTCCCTGCACTCCTGCACCTCACTGTCTGCTTCTGTGCCTTGTCTCAGAGGGCCTCACCTGCGCCCCACCTAACTACACACCCAAGCTCCTCAGCAGGCCACTTCAAGTGCCACCGCAGCCAAGAGACCCCCTGCGTCCTCCAACTCTGAACTCCGCAGTTCTCTACCGAGTTTTTTTTCCTAATGTGCTGCTGCATATGCATATTTTAGCTCTACTATTGATCAGACTGAGCTCCTTAAGGACAATGACCTATGTCTTGTCTTGTTCATTTTTCAATCCCCAGAGCCGAGCACAGTGGAGACATATGATAAACACTCAACAAATATTTTTCGAAAGAATGAATCCCTCTAAAAAGGACATGACAGGCTACAATGTATATTATTAAAGTGCTTTTCCCTAGGTTGCAAGGTCTTTTACAGTAGGGACTTAAACATTTTTCTTATAAAATAGCTCTCATATTGTGCTAAGACCTCCATAGCCCACGTAATAATAAACACAATTAACTGCCTAGAGTAGGTGAACTGAGTTAACAGTAAAAAAAATGTTGCCAATTCCCTTCCTCACTGTAGTTGCTAAATAGATATTGAAAGGAGTAACAAAATCCTCCAAAGATGTCTGAAATGTTTGTGAATACATACAACTTATTATTAGCTAATAGAGCTTATTAGATTCTCGATAAGCTCTCAGCGCACACAGCCCTAAGGGCACCCACAACCAGTCACAAGGACCTACTCTTCACTGGTAATAAAGATATGTTAACAAAATGTGTTCATTGTATGGGGTTTTTAAAAACAAGGAGAACTAAAGCTGGCAAATTCATCACATAAAAAATAGACACGTATTTCTTTTTCATTTTTGATCTGATTTTAAATATTTGAATAAGACATACAGACGAAACATTTGTATCACAAAATCCTGGCGAATGCTAGAATTGAAATTTTTGATTCAAGAGCAGACCAAGAATATCAGAAATGACCAGGGAAACTATCATTTAAAAAACCAACTTGGTAAGTGAGGCAAAGGCAAAGGGGTGTAGGTATTCTAGACCAGAACAAAACCCAGGCATGGAAGCAGGATTCCATTTTCCGTTCCCTTGGCAACGGCACTGATATCTATCCCCCACTACACAGCAAAATGAAATGAGTCTGCTACCCCACGGGCCAGTTTCTACCTCATTACTGATTGTTGGTGCAAACTAAATTTAAATTTTTAAAGATCGTCGAATTTTCTTCATGTTTTAGGTGTGGGGTGGACCTGGTGGTGGGATACAAGATGGAAGAGAATTAAGAAAAAGGAAGAGAAATGTGGAAAAGAACCCACTAGCGTTTGATTATACAAATTTTTTTTTTCTAATTGGATCATCAACTGGTGTTTGGATTTTTTTTTTAATTTTGTGGACATTTTTATGGTAAAAAGATTTGAAATCAGTTTTTAAGTGGGAACTTTCCCCATTTCACAACCCTCACAAAGGTGAAATCTTTATCACTAAGCAAGTCTTTTTGATGATGACCCTTGTGAAACCTGCATAAAGATATTTAAGACATGTTTTGTTTGTTTTCACCTAAGACAGTGTGATCGTGCTACTTTTGGTGACTTGCTTCCTAAGTTTTCAAGACAGAAATGGCATTCGTTATACAGTGAGGCTCTTGGACTACATTCTCCCGGGTGCTGGAGAAGCCAGGTCCTTACTGAGTGGCTCGCAGAGGGCACAGCTCAGTGACTCGGCACGAACATTTCCATTTGTTGTTGACAACTGTCAGCTTCACCTCCCTCTCTTTACAACCCCATCTAAATGGGGTTCGTAATCCTCATTCCCACCCACTCTCTTCGCTCCCGGGGGGCAGGAATGTTGGCCCCTGTTCTCTGTCACCTGTCAGAGTCCATCCTTCTGTCACTGGCTTATATGGACAAGTCAGCCTGCTGCCACGTGACCCTCAGCTGCTAAAAACAGCTCCAGCACCACTCTGAACCTGGGCCTGAAACAATGTCCTCCACCGAAAGAAACGTAAAGGACACTTGATCACACAATCCTTGGAATTATTTCCAGGAATCACTTGCAGAAACCACTCGGAGCACCCTTTCCCTGGCAGTGCACACGGCAGGGGACGGCCAGGAGATGAGTGCATCTTTGAATTACAAGTCTTTTTCCAAAGAGCAGCAGACCATGGATAACTTGGAGAAGCAACTCATCTGTCCCATCTGCTTAGAGATGTTCACAAAACCCGTGGTCATTCTCCCCTGCCAGCATAACCTCTGTAGGAAATGCGCCAGTGACATTTTCCAGGTAGGTCTGTTTGGAATATAGGGTGGGAAAAGATCCCCTCCTCTCTGAATCAAGTGCTTAACTTTGAGGTGAATTCCTTTAGAAAGCTTTATAAGGTTGCCTTTGTTTAAACAAAATTTTTTTAAGTGATTTACTTTGTGATTTGCTGTCAGCCTCCTCCTTACCCTCAAATCGAATTTTATTTCAAAACTAAGAATCATATTTGTTTTTTAAAAAATTGAATCTGTTTCAAAACTGTAAATGAATTACTGTTGAAGACATTAATGGTGGGAGCTTCTGGCTGGAACTTTTGGTAAGGAAAACACTGGGTGGAAAAGCACTGATACTGAACATGGCACGTTGCAACTGACCGTGGGTAAGTGCTGGCCCTGTGTTTTAGGACCAGTTGCTGATAAGGCCCTAAGGGATTATCTCACGACAAGCTGAAAGGAGGAGTTCGTGTCCTTTGTAGTAACAGAGAACGAAAGGAAGTCTCAAAAAGGCTAGCTGTGCATGACTCAACTCCTCTTTCCTTGCTTGGCAAGAACAGGCCTCTAACCCGTACTTGCCCACGAGAGGAGGCACCACGGTGGCCTCAGGGGGCCGATTCCGCTGCCCATCCTGTAGACATGAAGTGGTTTTGGACAGACACGGGATATACGGCCTTCAGAGGAACCTGCTGGTGGAAAACATCATTGACATCTACAAGCAGGAGTCCAGCAGGTATGGTCCTGCCGTGTGTCACACACATTTGAAGCTTGTTTTCACTTGTTTGTTTGTTCTAGTGGGTCGCTATACTGAATGCTGGTTTACTAATCACGGGCTAATTGTTTTATAGGAGAATGTTTTTCCAAGTCAGTCCTTCCCAATGGGAGTGAGAGTTGCTCTTGGGAGGAGAGAAAGAAGCTGGTGTCCATGCTTTTGTATTAATTTAAGAATGAAGTAACTCATTAACACTAATCCAGTCCAGATGGCGATACTGAAAGAGGGGTAATGCTCCCCCCACCCAGCCTTGTGTTACATCCGTTGTAGACGTTTCTGCACTTCAGAGGTCCTTTGTAGATCCAGACTGCACGCAGCAGGAAAACTACAGTGCAGAACTTTACAGAAAATTAACAGAAATGGCATCTCCCGAAATAGCCCAATTCTTAGTGCAGAGAGTCTCACTCTAAATTTTCTAGATGATAATAATAAAAACAAAATCCTCTAACATAGTCAAGGTATTGACCCCGGAAAATAGCATAGCCCAGGCCATTAGCCACTTAAAGTTTAGACACATGGGAGGAAAAAAGAAAAAGATGGCGCTGAGGTTATGTTTCCCTGTTCTCTAGCTTGTGTTTACTGTGTACTCTTGGTATTCACCTGCTGGTTGACATGCAGTATACACAGCAGTCATTAAAAAAAGAAGAAGGCTTCTTACTCATTGAATCACATTGGTATAGAATTCCTTTCCTAGAGACAGCACTGCAGGAGTTCATTCCTAGAAGGCGTGGTATGAAGGGCGCTTTTTCAACTGTACACAAGTCAGTCCAGTCCACAACGCTTGACACCAATATTGAGACCATCTAGAACTGACCTCACTGTGCTTCCTATTAGGAGCACACGGATTGATGGAACATCTGCAGGGCTCAGAGAGCCTTGTGCTCTTAGAAGGAAAGCTGTTCTAAAAACCTAGCATACAATTATTATAATCGCTATGGCTATTCATTTCTGCTTAAGATTCAAAACCAAATTAGATAATGCCAGAATATAGACGGCACTGGGGTGGTGGAACTGCTGAGGATGTATTGCAGAGATATGGAATCGGCTCTTTCCCTTGCTTCCAACGTCTCTTGAGAGGAAGGAAATTACCATTGTTGTGATTTAGGTCTGATCTCGTCGTGTTTCATTACTTTAAGATGCAAACAGATACACTGTCTCTTAACAAAATTAGCCAGTCAAATAATAACCAAACCATTATTACAGTTGTTTGCACAATAGCTGACTCAGCGCCTAGCGCAATGCCTTGCACAGAGCAGTTGCTCCCTCAGTGCCGGGTGATTAAGCGACACCATAAATCTTCTCACACCTTCTATTTATTGCAATAATTTTCTGTTTTGCTACTTGCCACCATGAGAGCTTGACTGGTGTGAAATAATCACGATAATTGTTGTACAATCCAGAGAAGAGGAGATGTTAAAATCTGCAGCATTGGTAAAGCAATGAGACATCCTGGCTTGAACTCTGAAGTCTGTGCAGTGCATCTGCCAAAAATAGTGCCCCCACGAGCAAATGGTAGCAACAAACCAAATGTCCAACAATGAAGCCCACAGCTGAGCAGACTACTGGTGTGTCTGTGACTATCAAAGGCTTCCTAGGCTGCTGTTTCTTGAACTTGAGACTTGCCTTTGGGACATTTTTACTTGGGAGCAGAACCACAGATTGCACAAAGGGCTCAGGCACACATTTGGACATAAAGCCAGCTGTTCCCTGGGGACCAGTAGCTTTACTAGCCCAGAACCTAAGCCCCAGGGTACATTAGGTGACTCTGGAATAACCTTGGAGATAGAGCGTGAGATGAACCCGCCTCTGGCCCACAGTCACGGGGAGGCGGGGGAGGGGGGGCGGACAGGGAGGGGCTGGTCAACTTCGGCCTCCCACAGAATGGCTAGGGATTGTAGTCTCAACAAAACCCACCATGCTGACCTGGCCACAGTTTGGGGGTGGCGGTGGGGCGACAAGAGACGGAACTAACATCCCTAACATTAATCATGAACGTAATAATAATTAACCCTAAAATACAGTAAGTAAAACTAAGACGTGTTGAATATGCATCAGCCACTGTTCAGAGTGTAATTCTTTGATTGTTAAACAATCCCACCAGGTTGTGATGATGATTATTGTCACCTTACTAAAATTTTTAAATATTTTACTCAAAGTAACTCATATACATATGCATAATTTTAAACATTCCAATAGCACCCCAAGGCCTCTAGTGAGAGCTGCATTCCTGCCCAAGTCTCTCTTTGCCCCCAAGTCTTGCTCCCCAGAGTCAGCCACATTTAATTCTATCCGCTGTTCTTCTGCTGTTTCTCACCCAGTGACACGTGTGTGCTGCTAGGACACTTCCCTTCCCAGACTTCTCAGTCTCAGACATCATCTAGTGACTTCACCATGGCTGATTGGGACTGAGCCTTCACCGTCTACTTTACGTTTACTCTGCCCTGGGTTAAATCCCGCATTCCCTGAATCCTACAGTGCCCTCTTTGTTGGTTTACACTACTGTTTTTGTGGAGTATATCCTCAAGTAACCCCGTAAAATGTGCAAAAAGCCTTCCTCTTCTCAGCCTCCCCACCTACCACTCTCTGGGTGCCTGGCCTCTGCAGCCCCAGAGTCTTTACAGGGGAACCTGTAACACCCAAGCGGCTCACTTCCTGGCCACGTCTCCCCTGCGGGCTCTTAGCAGAACTAAGGTGCAGCTCAAGCAGGTCTCTCCCTTCATCCTGATGTTCCCAATGTCCAGCGTCTAGTTGGCATCTCTCCTCTGCTGTCATCGCACTGATTTTTTTGTCCTTACTGATTTATACCTTTTTAGTCCCTTACTCTGCTTTTAGTGGGATTTCTGCAGGAGACAATTAAATAAATGTGTGTGTGCATTCTGTCATATTTCATTAAAGACCCCCCAGTCTAATTTACAGATATGAGTAAAATCTGGGCCTGAAAGTTAACGAAACTTGCGTAAGGCCACAAAGCCAGCACATAGAGAAGCTGAGCTGGAATTAAGCTTTGAGATCAGTTTGACTATAAATGTCCTGCCTGAAATGCTTCATCAACACCAGATGCCCACCCTCTCGGACACTCAAGGATGGCCCCAGCAACCTCAGAGAGCTACAGACTCCCTGAGTCAAGCCTGCACCAAACAGCTGGGGGCCATCGCCACATTTGGCACTGAGTCCTGAACCATAATGAGAGCTTGGCCACCCTCCCCTCATCAAGTCACCTTTACACCTTTATTCTACATGCCATGTTCGTCCCAAGTCTGTCATATGTTTTGTGGTGTCTGAAGGTTTTCATTATAAACCCATCTGTAAGTGGGGGATGCCTCTGGGCCTGTGTGGCCACCTGAACAAGAAACAACTAAGAAGGGACATTGGAGGTCGTCCTCAGTCTGTACTGCCTTATGCAAAACTAATCACAATCACAGACTAAATGAAGAGCCTCAGGCTGTTTCCACATTTTCAGTGTTGCATACACTGCATACACCCGAGCCTACGACACCACCTCTGGTCAGAGCTGCCGACCTCAGAGCAGCACGTGGAACGCAGGCCACCATCAGGAAAAGCCTGGGGGAGGGGAGCCGCAGTAGCATCAGCTGTGCTATTCCCCAGGCACTGTGCTCCAGCCACAAGCGTGACTTTTGTTACAAGGCGGAGGTACACGGGAGGGAAGGTTTTAGAGGTGGAGAAGCCTTTGACCAAAGGAAAACTGAGTCGCCACTCCTAGTCTCTAGAGAACCCCCCCCCCGCCGGGGGCTCTGTCATTTATAAACGGAGTCTTCAGGATGTTACCTGGTCTCTTCCTTTGCCACTCAGGAGAGCCAGGTCACCAAGCTTTCCCCAGAGTTCACAGGCCGTCTCCAGATGAGCAATTTTATGTTAGAGTGCAGCAAATACTGTCCACTAATCTGGCAAATTCCTTCTCATGTCTCACGCATTTATTCAACAAATATTTACCGAGCACCCGCTCTATGGAAGGCATTGTTCTGGGCACTGGGGATCTAGCACAATATAGACAGACCACAGCCTGGCCCCTAACCTCATGGAGTTCACATTACGGAGGTGGAAACAGGCAGACCCGGGACAGGGGATAACTTTCTCAGGGGAGTTTACTTTCCTCGTTGACTTCCAAGCAAATGGCAGAAGTCAGTCAGGAGGTCACAGGCTTCACGGAAAACATACCGCTACAAGACCAGGTGAAAAAAACCCTTCTACCAAAATCGGATTCTGAAATCTTGAAGCTCAAAGTCCATGTAATTTCCCTACCAGACCCAGGGCTTCTCCTAATGGTTAGCCCAGCCTCAAGCACCTGACGTCTACCTGGTGACTTACACACGTAACTCAGCACATTCTCTGTCCTTCTCTGAGTTCTGGGGCTGCGACTACATAATACTACACATCTCATCAATATTAATGCTGTTCAAGCATTTTTATTCACGGAACAGGAAATGTGTTCTACATTGTGATCCAGTGGCCATTACATACGTGGATGGCTATAGCTCCATAGACAAAATGAACTATATATGTTCATTTCAGGTGTACACAGATATTTGTAAACACACATACGCACATACATACATATATGTACACCTGAAACAAAAGTTTCGCATATCAGTACTTATTCTTACCACACAGAGTTCACAGTATTTGCTATTCTATCTTTAACAGTGCTGATCATGACCCCCTAAATCGATCTCATGGCCCATAATAATTGTTCTGTGCTCCATAAAAACCTGCAGTTTTTAAGAAGTGGATCTTGATAACGACTAAAAAAATTCGGTTCCTAATCTGAGATGCTTCTAAATAACCATGTGTTTGGGAACATGAGGAAAGCTTTTGGATTTGTTTTTAAACTTTTCAAACTCTTCTGGAAACTATTAACAGCCTCAGTCTCTGTAGACAGGACGTATCAAAATTCCAGATTTCATCCAAGTAGGCTACACCCACACCTCCGACCATGGTCTCCAGCGGGAGCCCAAAGCACCACAAGGCGGCATAATTTTAATCTTGATCGTATCCCCTGAGCTGCGTTGATGATGAGGGGAATATACTCAGCCCCACCACGTGATGTGAACCCAGGCTGCTCCAGGTGACCTCACAGTTAACAGGTTATCCTTAAGCAGCAGGGACTTGGCACTGCCTCTCTCATGCTTTCACGTCTCCATTGCTTGGTCGTGGTCTCACTAGGACGTACAAACCCAGTGTTCCATTATTACCTGGGCATCTCTGAAAAGTTTTGGTTGGTGCTGACCCATTGGCAAAATTGAAACTTGGGGATTATTGAGACTTGAACTTCCAAGGTACCACCATGTCCCAGACAGCATTTTACATTTTTCTTACTGCCGAAGTATTCAGTATAATTGTTCCCCTTCACTGAGAACACACAGCCCACTCTTAACCACTGCTGAGTCCTCAGGAAGTTATTTGCATTTGTTTTCTGTGCTAGCGGCAGGCGGAGACCCAAACAAATTAATAAAGCACTTGCTGACATTTTCCCTCTTACACACAACTACTTGCAATGAGCGCGGAGATTCATAATCCAAGATATGGTCTCCCCAGCCCACCTCCACTCTCACTCCTTTTGCTGGGGCCAGAGGTTGCAGGGGTGGGGCACGGGGCCTCCCCAAAGCCGGTGCAAACTTGAGATTTCGTTTATCAGCAACCTCCTCTTCTTTACCCATGATTGTAAAGTATCTGTTGAGAGACCTGTGAGCATGTGGAGACGGTGCTGAAGCATGCTCCTGACAAAGGAATCCAGTGTTCAACTTTCAGGAGACACACTAGCCACTTTTCAAGCCTTGAAATTGGCCATGTTGGCAATACTCACACCACAAAGACTGGCAAATGCCTCAGGTCAGCATCTCCGAGTCCCTATCCCCAGGCTGGCTGTTATTTGTCAGGACACTGCTGCTGAGCCCATAGAGAATTTGGAGGGCTCTGAGCACTTGAAAGGGACCCCGGAAGTCTCACGGCGCAGGGTTGCTGGGGGAGCACAAGGGGTGGGGGGGGTCTGCAATGCTGACCACCCGCTCAGCCACCCGACTCAGCTCTGCCACAGCAGGAGGTGACACTTACCTGCCTACCTCCTCCCAGACCAGAAAAGAAGTCGGACCAGCCCATGTGTGAGGAGCATGAGGACGAGCGCATCAACATCTACTGTCTGAACTGCGAAGTGCCCACCTGCTCCCTGTGCAAGGTCTTCGGGGCACACAAGGATTGCCAGGTGGCTCCCCTCACTCACGTATTCCAGAGGCAGAAGGTAACAGAGGCCCTGATCCAAACCCCTTCCAAGCGCCTGTGTGACTGCCTCGCTGCCCTGAAGGAGGGGCGCCCACTGCGTAGGCCCTCGGGCCCTGAGGCTGGGTGGGGCACAGAGGTGGAGCAGCAAAGGAGGCTGGGTGCCCGGCAGCCTAGCCTGCAGGGCTCTCTAGGGGCAGGTGGGGCAGGCCAGGGAGGGGAGGGGGCGGAGGGTCAGGAAGAGGTGTGGAGGGGAGGGGTCGCTGTTTGGGGGCCCTTTGGAAGTTAGTGAAGATGAGCATTGTTAGGGGACCAGGTCCAAGCTCAGGCTGCTCAGACATTACTTGAGGTTCAGACGATAGGTAATAAAAAAATAACTTTTTACTCCAGTCTCAGAATAGTTTTCTTCATTCACCAACCAAAGATTTCTTTTGCCCGCCTCGAGGCCTTTTCTCCTCCACTCCTAAGTGGCGAGAGTTAACAATGAATGGCATTTCATTAAAGAACAATTTTAAAACATTGCCTTGGGCCGGCCCTCACACCTGGGTTAAACCGGCCTCCTGGCCGTTCAACCCAGGCCAGGGCTGAAAGTCCTCCTGTGAGGCTGGCACGTGCCCCCACCATCCACCCTCAGACCCAGCCCCCTCATTCTGTTCAAATACAGGGTGTCCCAGCTCATCACTGAACTGCCAACCTGGTCTCACCCAGGGGTGAGGAGGAACTTATCCATTTGATGCAAATAAACGTGAGATTGTGTGCTCACATAGATGCCACCGGTCCTGTGCTCCACGTCTCAGCTTCATTCTGTTAGAGTCATAGGTTCTCTGCATTTGGTTTTACTGATCAAATTCAGAGCTGGCATCAAATTTAGAAGCCAAACTTTTGTGCAACACCAGTTACAACCAGTGAGCACTAAAGAAGCAGGATTTAGCAAGACATCAATAACATTTATTTCCCAATCCTCGTGTGATTTATTCCCTCTTTCCTTCCTCCTGCCCTGCAAGTCACAGCCTGTTAGAACTGAATAGTAAGTATCTGTCTTACACCGTTCTCCTCAGAGCCCTGAGACTCACGTGGGGCAGACAGAGGACAGACTGGCAGGTGGACATCCACCTTGCTCCTGTTTGGCCAAAGCAGCTCCAGTTTCACCTACTGGAATTATGTATCAGCTCCCTTTTGAAGAAAGGGTTCTGCAGCTTTAAAATGTTTTCCAACCACTGTTCTGATCCAGTCTTCTCACTTTATATATGAGAAAATTAGGGTCCAAATTGATTACATGCTTTGCCCAACATCATAGAGCAGTTGAAGGCAGAGCTCAAGCACGTAGGTCTCCTGAGTTCCATTCGCTCAGCGTCCCCGGCGCTCCACAGGCCAGCCTTGGGAGGGCGATCGGTACAAACAGTGGAATCTCTCCAGGTCAGAGGAGTCTGAGAGGAATTTCAAGTTGAAATCTTTTCCCCAGATTGAGTTGAATGTTATAGTTTCAAGTTTGCAATGACTTAGTCTAGTACGTGAGTATTTGTTTGGACCTACCACTTAGAACGGTACATAATAGGTATTTGTTGCATAAAGTACATAAGTGAGTATTTACTATGTGTGTTTCCCTGGTAAAACTGATCCTGAGCTGCACGAGGCAAATAATTCATTTTGGGTCCTTGATGTCACATATGGACTCTATTCAATTTATAAACAATACTGAGAATTCTTGACCTTGAATGTGCTATTCTCTGTCTATGGCCTATAATTCGGTGTTATTAATGTTTTTAGCAGGGTAGCAGTCTCTGTTAAGAATTTGATGAAAACTATGAAACCTCTTCTCAGACAAGTGCATTTACATACACATCCATCCAGAATTTTATTTACAAGGTCAGGAGGTTCTCAGGCCTCCCAAGCCTTGCTGTTCCTCCTTAAGAGGTTCCGTGGAGCTTTGATAAAGAGCCCGTGAGGACAATACTGAGATTAGCCCACAGTCAGTGCTGACCAGGAAACCCCTAAGATAGGGCGGCCCTCTTTTCTCTCCATCAGTCTGAACTCAGTGATGGCATTGCCGTCCTCGTGGGAAGCAACGATCGGGTCCAGGGGGTGATCAGCCAGCTGGAGGACACCTGTAAAACCATTGAGGTAAGTCAAGTGGCTTCCAGGGAGTGTAAACCAAGCCTGAACTCCCGGGGCTTTGTGGCTCCCTCAACACCACCCTAGAAATCCCTGTTCCGACTTCTCAGTCTTCCCTTATGTGATGACCTCCTTCCTGCTACGTTTCTGAAATATTCACCTCCTGGCCCAGGATGAAAAGTTGTCGCCTGAGGCAACAAGACAGATTTTCCCACATTTATCAGGGTGGTTGTTCCGTGTGCTGTTCTTTCTTGGGCAGCCTGTGCTGAAAGATTAGCGACAAGAAAAATCCATCCCCAGGAAACACAACGAGGGCTGTTCGCCATCACAGCGCAGTTTCTTTGTGGAAATCCAAACGGTCTCAAGGATTGCTGTTTGGTGCTTTAGATAGTCAAGTGCAGGTTTGAGCAGCATATCTGAGCTCTAACAGCCAGGCTGCAAGGGGCTGGCAGGAGGAGAAGGCTGGGCCCACTGCGGTGGGAAAGGGCTTCAGCCGCTGGGAGCTCTCTGACACCAGAGTCCTGGCCCATGCATCTCCGTTGGCCCCCGGCTTGGCCTGGTGCCTGGCACATAATAAACACTCAATAAAAACAATGAACAAATGCATGTGAGAAATATTGGGAATCCCCTTTTGCTCAAAATCAATGATAAACTATATAAATGCTGAAGCCTGAAGAGGTTTTGCTACGTGGCACATCTCTTTCCGAGAATTGAAGATCCACAGGCCAGTTAAGCCCTGCTGCCTGGGGGCAGGTGCGAGACACCTGGTTTTGAGTCCAGGTCCTGGCTCTGTGACCTGGAGCAGTTTATGACTACTCCCTGCTTTCAGCTTTGGGGGTACTGTTTTCAGGTGGACCTCAGATGTGGAAGCCTGTGCTGCTCAGTTAATGGCACGCTTTCCTTTTTGCCATGGGCACTGCCCCTGTTGTTACCTGTTTATTTCCGTTTATCCCCATTTCCCACTCCTGTTCTCTTCTCTGTAAATAACCACTCTAACATGGTCGATGTTCCATTGACCTGTATTCTTACAAAATTTGTACTGTTTTATATATGCACATCTTTTAATTTTATAAATTATGTTGTTCTTTTCATTCTGCTTACTTTTTTAAAACTAAGTGTTATGTTTTAAGATCCATTCACATGTACATTCATTTCCTCAGTTTTCTCCTGTGAAAGTGGGGCTAAGTACCCACTTTATAGAGTTAACGATGCAGAATTAAATAAGCATAAGCATCATGCTTAGCACAGTGCCTGGCATATGGTGAGCACCTAGTAAATGCCTTAATCTTTTTATTTCATCATTTGAAAGGTGAATTCTATCAAAAGACAAAGACAAACTCCTAGATGATGACTTTAAGACATTGGCCATAATCATATCAATTTAGATTTACACATCATTAAAATCACTCTCGTCTCTTCTCCATCCTCATATTCCTGAAATGATGCATGATGGATCTGGAATCCATTTGTCAAAGGAAATTTTCTCTTGATGAAGTGTTCAAAGAGATTTTGAAATGGACACTATAAACTTTTTTTTTCTTTTTACTTACTCACAGTAAAGGCCAAGTACAACTCAATCATCAGGTCATGAATCAGCACTCCAGGGTGGTACCACACTGAGTCTTGGGTGTATAAATAGGAGTGTGTTACTTGTGGGCAAGTGAGGTCATCTCTATCCTGGTCTCTGCTCAGGCCTTCATCGGAGACCTCTGTCGGGGGAACAGGCTGCAGAACACAAACAGGAGGAAAGTCCTGTGGGTCATGTTGGGCTCTGAACAAATGCAGAGGACTTGGCTCCATTCAGGCAGTGTCAGAGGACACTGAGAGGCCGAGGAGACTCAACAACTGGTTTTGTTCCTGGAGGCCAGTCAGCGGCACAGTAGGAAGCAGCTGTTTATTCTTTCATTTGAGAACAAGGCAAGAAGGAACAGGTTTGAAGTTAAGTCCGCAGAAGGGATCATGTGTAGATATCAGGAAAAGCTTCCCGACAGTGACGTCCGGGATTATGATCCCTGTTATTACCGATAAAACTTTCGTCGAGAATGACACGCTTTTACAAGTGTCTTCACAGTTACCCAGAGGAAGGTGTGTGATAGTCCCCCTCAGGGCTGTGAGATGAGTCTGCAAACTGGCAGGAGGCTTCAAAGTGTCCATCCCTTTTACCTGTGTCATTCACTTCGGGGATTTTAACTCAAGGAAATAGGATAAAAAAGTGGCATACAAACAGGATAGAATGTATGTATTCATAAACAACCCCATATACGTTCACAAAGGGGAAAACTCCAGAACCCAAAAGGTTAAGAACAGTGACTAGTGGGACTGCCGGGGATTTTTACAGCCTTCTTTATATATTCCTGTATTTCACATTTTTCTAAAATGAGCCTGATGTCTATGAATAACCATAAAATAAAGAAAGAAAGAGTAAATGAATGACTATGGCTCAGATAAGCACAGTTCTTTCGGGTCAGTTTAAATAGCTCGTCTGGAAATGTGGGGATTGGCTCAGAGCCCCATAAAGTTCTCTGATTTTATGATTCCTACTTGATGCAAATATCCTCCAGTTGAAGAGGCCCTGGGGACAGAGACACTGCTACAAATGGCCACACCTTGCACCTGGAATCACCAAGGTGACCTCCTGTAGAGCCAGGGCCATGGTCAGCAGGCCAGACAGCAGAGGCGCACTTGGTGCCAGGCTGCAGGGCAGCAGGCCGTGAAGCACACTGGGGCCCACCTTGCCAAGCCGGTGAATTCTGTACCGGGGTCAGGGCCACAGGGCTCCTGTGTCTCCTGTCCTGCCTAGGGTGGTTTTTTCCTTCCTGGCTCTGCTCACCACCTACCTGAAACATTTTCTGAGAAGCCATTGGTGGCTCCCAGCCAGGGGGTGGGAAGCTGTTGTTAAAGAATTCTCGTTTCTGACTGGTGAAGAGCCCCGTAGTGATGGGAAATTGAGTATCCCCGAGGGTGGGCACTAACCTTCCCGAATTACATCACCTCACCCCCCCTGGGGGCCCTGACACCTGCCCATTGATAGTAGTGCCTGTAGCTTGCACATGTCTAATTTTGTCCCTAACCATGTAATGCCCTGCAGGGTTGGCCTGGGCAGGCACCTGGCCCAGACCAGCCCTGGAGAGCTGCCGAGCTTGGGGTGAATCACACTGGGTACTCCTTGTTATCCTTTAAAAATAATGTATGCAGTTGATGTGAGTTTGCAGTGGTGATGGGAATGATTTCGACAAGGACCACAGTCACGAAAGGGCAGTCTGAACTGTGTCACGGGGGAGGGGCATTTCCCCTCTTTGCTGGGGGCTGATGGGGGGGGCCTGCAATCTTTTTAGCCATCCTGGCTGAGATGGCTTAGCCTGAGACATTCTCAGAGCTCGAGATTGCAGGATGTTGGAGGATTTTCTGGGCTGTTCTAGATAAGCCCAGCATGATCCACAGCTATGCTTGCCTCTCCAGGCCTGGAGACATCCTGGGATGGGCTGGGACCGAGTAGGGAGGCTGCTGGTAGGGGTGGAGAATCGCACCGCCTCAGGAGCTCTCTGCGTCCAGAAAATGGCTTGACTTTTGTTCCTCATCCCCAGAAAACGTAACCTCCCTCTCGTAGTCTTTACAAGTGGCACTTACCCTACGTTATTGGAAACCCAACCAGCCCTCCCGAGTCAGGCAGGCAGGCAGGCCCAGGAATAATCTTGTTCTGTGTGCATGCCCGTCTAGGGGAAGCAGCTACAAGCTGAATAATACATGTTTGATCTTGAGCATTTCCAGTATCTGAAAAATGACACCTTTAATAAAATCCTCCAATGGCTTTGCAATGAGAACAAATCCATTATGTTTCCAAAACAGTAATTTTACCCAGCTTTGAGACATCGTCCATGTGGTTACAAATATGAAGTATGAATATAATAAGAATCATTTAAATAAGCATGCCAGAATGTTTAAAGCTATGTAACATCTGCTTAAAGAACAGATTTTAGAGTTTGAATTTTAGCTCTGCCACTTAAAGCTATGACCTTGGGCAAATTACTTCAGCTCCCTGTCCCTTAGCTTCCTCAGTGGAAGTTAATAAACCTTCCTCACAGCGTTGCTGTGATGACTAAGTTGGGGTAAGAGGCACAGACTGGGAGATCTGCAAGTGTGTTGTCCTCACACTCAGCTTGGAAAGAGCACATGCCATCTAATGATGCTAATAATCATTTGAACCACTAGAGAGTCCGGAACATCTTTTAAATGGTTTTGGAATAAGACTAGCCAGGTCTTGATCAATTATGATGGCAGGGTGAAGCCACTCCCTGCAGTGGGAAAGATGGAAAATGAATGGAAGTAGATATTAGCTCTATTCTTTGAGGCTTTGTGGTAATTCGAAATATTGGCAGCAAAGGGAGGCTGAGCCCCTTCCAGGAAACGTGCTGACTGTCCACCGCAGACGGGAATGAGTTAAACAGCTACTCAGCTTGCCGTGGTCTCAAGTCAGGGCAGGCTCACCTGACCCTCGGCCATCAGAGGGTTTCTCAAGGATCTCCTAAATGATCTGGACTAGCCCAGAAAACCCCTAATGCCAAGGACCCTAGGAATAAGCATTAGGGATCCCATAAATTATAACATAATTCTTCTTCTAACATGAAGTGGGTAGCAGCACAATGTGGTGGAAAAGAGCCTGGGTCTGGGAGTCCCGAGACCCCTGGCCATTGAACAGATTCACTCCGCCAAGCACTGCACAGAGGGGCTGAGCCAGAGGGAGAGAGGCTGAACTCCAGCCTGTGTGCCTGGAGGGGGGGCGATGTTTTTCTAATTTGTCTGCCCCCTTTCTAGGGCAGCCTGTCAGAGACCTGGGCTCTCACACCAGGCTGCACTCGTGGGACTTCTCTCGTGTGCTTGTGACTGGGGCTTTACCACTGAAGGGTTGGACTTAACTTCCTCCGGAGAATCTTCCTACCTTAATATAGTTCTTTCTTTAGCATTATTAATATACTGTCTGATTTCTTTTTCTTTTTTCTTTTTTTTTTTGGTGGTGGGGTTATGGGGAGAGGAAAGGAAACCCTGTTTGGCTTAATGAAGGGGATTTTGAAGTACTGTATATCAAATGAAGTGGAGTGTGTCCTTCCAGACCCAGAGCTGCAGCTTTGAACAAGTGTGTCTCAAAAGATGGAGGGATGTGGGGTGGGGGGAGGGGTACAAATGGGCCAGGTGGAGTCACAGTTGCTCAGTGACAAATGCTGGGGCTCAGAGCTTATCTTCAGCTCTATTTTGGTCACAGAGCCACACTCCTTATATGGTAAGAGCAGTGGTCACAATTGTCTTTAGGTTTTTCTGTCGTGGCCTTGGGACACCCCCAAGCTGGGACTGATCTTGCCTGGGCTGGAACATGTTATTCATGTCTCAGTGCTATATATGGCCACTCTGAAACTTGCCACGAATGGAAGGAGGCACTGTATATATAGAGGCGTGTTACAGTCTGAAGACCCCAAATATCCCCAGATTTACGTGAAGTTGTAGAGCACTGGAACTGTAGAGTCATAAGGGATCTTAGCAATCATCCAACTTCACCCCCCTTATTGTACAGATTAAAGAACTGTCGTGAGGTTAAATGTCTTCCCTAAGGTTGCCTGGCCATTTTCTGCTGTTTTCTTTTGAGTGTTGAATGAAGAGGTTTGGAGTACCCCCTTAATTACCCGTGTCTTTGGAACAGGACAAAGTAGAAACTTGTGAAACTTGTGAGTGAGGGCTGAATATTCCTAAATACAAGTCATATTTCATTTATTCATTCAATCATTCAAACTGGATTTCCCATGTGCACATTATATGCCATAATCTGCACACATAATGCTTTGAAATAGTGATGAACCAAACAGAAGAGTCCCTGCTCTCAAGCAGGTTTTATTCTAGTAGAGGAGTTAGACCATAAAATAAACAAATAACAGGATTGTTTCCGAGAGTAGCAAGTACCCAAGGAAAGGGTGAGCCACTGAAAAATGTAATAATAAAATCTAATGATGGTACTTTGCTTGGCAGGATCTGCTCTTCATATAAGATCATCTATTGTTGATTTTTTTCATGAAAAGCTTCTCTTTGCAATCACTTTTTCTTATTGCCACTAAAATATAAGGATGGCTAAAAATTAGAGTATGTCAATTTTAACATTTCTATAAAGGCAACAGCTAAACAATGTGTTTTAGATAAATATTGAAGGTTATCTACTCACTACTAAGGAAACAAATCAAGCTACTTGATTTTTTTTCTATTCATCCAGATATTATGACACTAGTTAGAAACAAATATTCATAATTTTACCATTTCAATATGGGCAGAATAGTTTCCCATTATAAAATCATCTCTTTTAGTGTGTTACATCTACACTGGGTTCTCCCTAGAGGTGGGGTGGATTTTATTTTCATTAGATTATTACAGACAACTTTGATTTGTTCTTCTATATAAATAAATATAAATATAACTGCCCTGGCAGACCCAGGAGGAAGGTCATGTTGCAGTTGGAGGTTTTGCATCAGAATCTGCTTGGAGACCAACACCAGGGCATTTAGGATGGAAGTTACTTCAATTGCTAAACACACTCACACAGGCACATGTGTGTGTGTGCACCCCCCCCACACACACATGCTACATATACAGGGGACACAGGAACCATAGGTATCAAAAGGAATAAAATGGACAATGTTTGAAAATGTAACCTTGGAAGTTCAAAAAGTATCTCTTGATTCAATTAGTATCCGGAAAAGTGGGGGGAGGTAAACAACCTGGAATTGGGCTTAAAGATACATGACTTTTTACTCAAATAAATGAAAAAGAATATGATAAAAGTGAGGAGAAATCTTTGAGGTGAGGACGTTTCTGTGGAGAAGAGATGAACTGGGCTGCTATCATACTTTTGCAGGTACCGATAATCATCCTTTAAAGTGTGCTTTAAAGGATGCAGATAATGCAGAAGTCCACATCTCTCCATTCTGTTTTTAGGGTGCTGGAAAGACACTGTTGAAAGCATTTCAGGTCCACATTTACAAAGGTACAGCCGGTACTGACAGTCAGCATAATCACTCTCCGTAGAGAGATGGCCTCTGAGAGTGTTACTTTTTTCTTTTTCTTTTTCTTTTTTTTTAAGCATATACACCTATTCCCTAATTAGCTCAGAGGACAAGCTGATAAACTGAGGTGTTTGTTGTTCACTGACTCACAGCACTTTGAACATCTTGTAGCCAGTGAGACTGACGGGTGCGCACCCTTCCACCTCGTGTGTTGCTTTACCTCAGAGAGCATATGGAAAACATGGGTTGGCCTGTACATACACCAAGCTTCCTAGAACTTGGAAAACCAAAAGGCCAATGAGTAGGTCAATCGGAAAGTTAACTATGCTTTAAACGTGGACTCAGAGTAAAGGGAGCCGCTTCAGCCACACAGTACAAATGCTCAAGCTTGGCTTCCCATGCAGTCTTTCTCTCTAGGAAGGAAAGGCCAGGTCCAGTGTTTCCCTCTCCTGGGCAGTATGGGATAAATGGAGGACCTGGTGGTTATAGGTATATGCCATAAAGAGTAAACATTACAGGATCTCAGAGGACTAATAGATGCCATTCAGTCATAGAGATTCTTTATGGAAGAAGTGGCATTTCAGCAGTGTCTTTTAAGATTACTTAAAGTCTGCAACTGTGAATTTGGGAAATACATTTTAAATAAAGGAGAGCACATGAGCAAAGAAAGTAAGCAGTTCATTTTTGCTGGACACAGGGTACGTGATGGAGAATAGTAGAAACTATGAAGAAAAGCTGGAACCAGGTCATGGACAGGCTGGAAAGCTAGTTATAAAGTTGAAATGTTATTCTTTGGGCAATGGGAGTCATAACAGAGGAAAAACACAGTACTCCAGGAAGACGAATTTGGCTGCAGTTTGTGAGTTGACTTGAAGGGAGGGATCCCAGATGCAGAAGCCATTGGAAACCTTCAGAATCTATATGGGAGGACTGAAACTGGGGCAAGAGCAACACAGATGGAGCAGAGAGAGACTGAAGGGGACCAACCAGGAAGCACCGTTTTTTTCCGTATATACACATACACTCATTCTAAAGCAAAATATAAAACTGAAAGCTATGTAACCAATATAAAATTTAAAACCAAATCTGTCCTAATTTCTATGAAATTTTCCATATATAGAAAGAGCAGAAGATTGAAAAATCACCCATCCATTTAGCTAATTTGATTGACTGGGGATGGTCTAAGTATCAAAAATGATAGAAACAGGATTTTCAAAGTGTCCACACAGTGGGTACCTATACCTCAGGGACAGCTTAAGGGAAAATAAAACAATTTCCTCCGTAAGTAAATTTTCTTTTCTTCCAACATGTCCAGGTGTTTTCTCCAGACAGACACTCTTTCAGACACTTTCTAACATTCGCTAACCCAACTAACAGGAATGCTGCCGAAAACAGAAGCAGGAGCTTTGTGAGAAGTTTGATTACCTGTACGGCATCTTGGAGGAGAGGAAGAATGAAATGGCCCAAGTCATCACCCGAACCCAAGAGGAGAAGCTAGAGCATGTCCGTGCTCTCATCAAAAAGTATTCTGATCATTTGGAGAACGTATCGAAGTTGGTTGAGTCAGGAATACAGTTTATGGATGAGCCGGAAATGGCAGTGTTTCTGCAGGTAAGTATCCTTCTGGCCCCAGAAGAAACAAACCAAGAAGGTGGGTGCTGGAGAAGTAGCGGTCATCACGCTTTCATTATTTTCTGTTCATCTCATTTTGATCTATCTTACTAACTAAATGCATGTGCTTATATTCTCCATCTGTTTGAACTATTCCATAAGCATAGACTTAAGGGGCCACAGCATCGCTTACAAATAAGAGGGTTCTCGTATAAAACAGGAGTTATTTATGGCATTTGGCAACTAAGCTATGAGATTTCCAGAGTCAGCAAAGGAAAGAATTAAATCTCAACACCATCTTTGTGAAAAGAATTTAACTAGGCTTGTCTTTCGTTTGCTTTCACAGAATGCCAAAACCCTGTTACAAAAGTAAGTAATTTTCATGTTATGAACAAAGTATACTTTTCATTTTTACCCAAGGCTATCAAACTTTACACAGTGACGGAAAGTGGCAACTTGTCTTTTTTGCAGAATATCTGAAGCGTCGAAGGCATTTCAGATGGAGAAAATAGAACGTGGTTATGAGAACATGAACCACTTCACAGTCAACCTCAATAGAGAAGAAAAAGTAATACGCGAAATTGATTTTTACAGAGGTTTGTTATTCTTGTGACCATTTGGCCAAAACTGCAGGTGTGTGAAAGCAGCAGAAGGGTTCAGTGGGAGGAAAGGGGGATTCAGGCTCACTTCCAGAATGGATGTAGACAACTTTACAAGGATCATAATCCAGTGTGAAGCTCTATTTCATGACAGAATCATATACTTTGTTGACAGTGTTTATTTAGCTTTGCATATCACAGTGCTTATTATAATTCTATTACTGGATATTTAACTCTGGGTAGTCAAATACTTAATAGTCCGTGGTGGTGATGATATCTCAACTTCAACCAGACACAAGATGTTAGCCACAATGATACAAAGTGTCATCGGGTGCAAGGTTAAGGATGAGATAAAAATAAAACATAGAAGACATTTGGATTAGATATTGTAGCATTCTCACTTAAACTTTAGAGGGCAAGAGTAGTAATGAATCATAGAGTAAGTCACAACCTGGAAATAAAACTGAGGCTATGTGATCAGATACACTCCATGAGATAAAAACGCATCTCTACCATTTGGCCCAGAAATCCCACTCTTGGAAATGTATGCTGATGAAATAGTTGAAAAGAGAAGACCACTATAATGCTATGAACTTGTATCAATGTCCACAGATGGAACTTCAGAAGCAAATCTTCAAGATGGATCCTTTTTTAAAAATTACTTAATGTAGCCCAAGGAAATATTAAGAACAATGGGTTAGGAAAAGGGTCATGGCATTAAGTGTAGCAAAAGTCAGCATTCACCGGACAAAGGAGATGAGAATTTAGACATGACAAGGGTTTTGTGTGTTTTCCGGAAGAGAGCTGCATTTCCATTTTATCTGACAGAGATGAATGAGTGACAATCCCATCCCTCTGGGAACTTGCAGATGTGACAGATTATGCTAAAACTGGGAACAGGCTCAGGGTCAGGTGAATGGGGCTCTGGGGTAGTGAGGATGGCATTTTGTATGGGGGAGGGGGTGAGGAGGATGGTGACGGTTGGGACCATGTTCACAGTTGTCCTGTCCACATTCAACTAGAAGCGCAAGTCCCCACATGGCGTACTTGGGGGGGCATACTGTCAAGTGTCTGATGGAGAGGATTTCTCTAGCCCTGACCTGAATCTGAGCTATAAATACTGGCCATTAATGCTTTTCATGGCTGCAGCGGTAATTATAACAATATGAAAAATGCATTCCCCTGCCAGAAGATGAAGATGATGAAGACGAAGAAGGAGAAGAAGGAGAGGGAGAAGGAGAAGAGGTAACAGAAGTGGAAGAGGTGGAAAATGTTCGAACAGAGTCATCGGGAGAAGACGAAAGTCCGGAGAAAGGCTCGGAGCCCTCTCCACGGGCCTCCGAGCTCCAGACTGCCCCAGAGGCACCTCCGGCTTCCTCTCCAGAGTCACCTCCAGCCCAGCCACCAGCTGCGGATGCTCCGGTGACACAGGTAACCGGTCCTGAGTTTCTTCTTATAGGACACACAGGCGTGCCTCCTTGCTGAAAAGCCTGAGCAATTTATTCTGTCTCAGGGAAAGGAAAACTCTGTGCCAGATATTTGTTTGTGGAAGACAGAGGTTTCAGGGCAATCACAATGTCAGGGAGAAAAGTCCTCCAGGTGATTCAGCAGGTTCTTTGCTGTTACAACTGGTTGATATGACTTAGTTTAACACAATTTTCCCACCAGTGACACCCTCACAGTCTGAGGCAACCTTTGGAAATTATGTATGTGTGTGCGTGTGTGTTTAATATGTTAGTTCATAGACAGCTGGTATCATGAGGATTGGCTACGCTCTGAATACAGATAGAGGCCACAGGTTGAGAAATAAAAATAATTATACTTTCAGAACTTAGAATTTTCTGTAGATAATAAAGAAACTAAATAGAGAAACCATGCTAGGTTATGTCCCTGTTGCTTACCCTGAAATATAACTGTCTTTTTTCTAGTGGGCAAACAAATGAAACCTGGTTTTCTATGTGTCTGTCGTTTGATGAGATGATGTGTTGACAGAATTCTTTTAAAAAAATTTCTTAGGAAATTTACTCATCCTAGATACTGTGCCTGATTGGCTGATTTTACATTTCTAAGATGTCACTGTCCAGTTTTCAAGCCTCTGTACTGACTGCATGACACCTTCAGGAGACAGGTCCCACCCAACCTGTTGAGTTTGTAGGCAATGAAGACTCATTACAAAAAAAGGACCCCTTGTTTCAAAGTGGATTGGAATTATTTATACAAACAAAACCTCAGAGGGGGATCTTAGAGATAGAATTATATCTTATGCTCTGTCTCCATAGGAAACCAGGCTAAAATACTATTTATAGTTCCTAGAATCTTGCAATTCTGAGTATACCAATTGCACTGAAATTGAAAGAGGTCTGGTAACTAAATGAGAGTTGGGTTTGATCAGATCAATTTGGAGTTTTAGAAGAGAGGTTTTGTGGGCCCATATGTAATGTCCAAAAATTAATGCTGGTCAATAGTTTGCCCTTTCTCCCACATCTGATATTTTATAAGCAACCTTGATTTTCAGCTTCTGCTGCCTGCCTACCCAGGCTACCATTTACAGCAAGACAAGCCCAGCAAAGAGGAGGGGGCGTGTGCAGATGCCAAGACAGCGGGGCGCTGTCTGCGTTCCTGCCCTTAGTGCTTGTGGAGGGTGGGGTGAACTGAGACACAAGCTAAATCAGGCACTGCACAGGGAGCTATCAGTTTTCAAACCCAAAGGGAACTAAAATCAACTGCTTTTTTTTTCCCTTCTTCTTCCTCTTCTTTTTTTTTTTTAACTTTTGGATTTATCTGTCCTGTTAAGGGGGAGGTTGTGCCCACTGGCTCTCAGCAGACCACAGAGTCTGAAACTCCAGTCCCTGCAGCAACGGACACTGCGGATCCCTTGCTTTACCCTAGTTGGTATAAAGGCCAAACCCGGAAAGCCACCAGCAACCCATCTTCCACCCCAGGGAGCGAAGGTCTGGGGCACGTAGGGCCTGCAGGTTCTGAGGACTCGAATGTGCAGAAGGCAGAAGTGGCAGAAGCCGCAGCCAGTGAGAGGGCAGCAGTGAGTGGTAAGGAAACTAGTTCACCTGCAGCTACTTCTCAGGTTAGTGTTGATGCTCTGGTGTCGGAATGCTTCCCTGTGCTGCCCAGGGTCCCGCTGGAATGACCCCGAGAAGGAAGGGCTTCCCAAGGGGCAGACAGAACCTGGGGCCTTGGGATAAATAGAAATAACTCATCCCCCAATGTTGGCTTGTTTCTTAAGCCGCGCATAAAACAAAAGAAACACAAATTTGACTTCACTCTGCCCTGTGTGGCGTGGTGACCTCACACCTGGCTTCCCAGGGAAGGGCTGCAAGCTGGCCCTTCGCATGCAGTTGAAGCTTTGTCTGCAGTGACTGGCTGGTGTCCCTGGTTCCCCTCTGCAAAGGCCACTTGCCCTTGCTTAGTCTTTTCTGTGTCCCCCTTGGGCTTCCAAAGACTAATCACCTGCTTTTGCCAACATCCCCTAAGGAACACATTTGAATCGAGTTCTATGTCCGCTCAGGACAATAACCTCTGATTTATGGATTCTGGGAGTGTGCCTGCGACGGCTGGACAAAGTATTGACGTAATTAAACCAGTGCTTCCTAAGCATGTGCTCCTGGGAGCAGAAAAGCGCAGGTTTTCCTCCACTGCATTTTTTTAAAGGGTCATTTAATATCTGTGCTTTTCTTTTTTCTTTTTATAATGCAAGTTTGGAGTCCATGTCTTCTTCATAACACTGGGTTAGATGTTTGCATGGCTCAAAGACTCCATAGAAGAAATCTTCTATAATTTCTTCACAAGGAAGAATGTTCATGGCTGTCCATACCCATGAGTATTCTTAAATGACGTGTGGGTGTTTGTGTTGCCCAGACGTGGGGCTGTCAAAGAAATAGTCTTGAGTTCTGTGCTCCTGGGTCATCAGGTGATTATGAGCCACGAACAGCATTATTTCAAAAATCATAAAATCACTTACTATCTTGACTGTATTTGCTCAAGTGAACCTCAATTTCCATGAGGTAATACATGGAAATGATTTTTGGAAAATTAAAAGATGAACATGTTTTGGGCCATATATTTATTTTCACAGATGAAAAAGAACAAAAAAAGTGTTTGGTGTGAGGAAAACTTTAGAGGTTGTTTTTAGGTTAAAAAAACAGAGTAGAAAGTTTTCTAGGAAATTGAGGGGCACTATTTCTAGAAAGTTCATGGGATTCCTTATATATTTAGTGGAAGGTGAGTCAGGGGAGCTGTTTTCTGAAACAGTAGTGCAGTACCTCATAAGAGGAGCTTCAAACGAAAATGAAAAATCCACCCAAATGATGTTGAAAAATATGATTTGTGATAATATCAGTGAAGCTTTCTTCTTGTTTTCTCGCAGGAGTTAGCAATCTGCCTAGCACTCGTGGCTTTTCTTATCCTTCACTACATCTGGCGTCAGATTCAGTGCTTGGTTTTTGCTCTAATGGGTAGGACATATTTTCTTTACCCTTGACTAACATCTCATGCAGCTCTTCCATCATGTTCCTCTTCTGTAGGCCCAGAGGTGAATTTCTCCCCAACTCTGAGGCTCAGCCACCTTAAAAGCACCAAGTTCCTAGACAATACTTATGGCCTCAAGGCGCCTTCCCAAGGGGAAATGCTCCATCATCTGATCCTGCATGGAGGGGAACCCTGACTCAGAGCAGGGACTCAGTGGGCAATTATTCAGTAATCCAGTGGGAGTGGACCCTCCCTTCTAGCCACTAAGGGAGGCCAGTTTCAAAAGGCGTCCCTAATGCGGTGAGGAGTCACTGCTCTTAAAGCAGAGGCAGGACCAGCAAAGGACTCTTTCAGCAATAGGCAGGGTTCCCATCGATTCAGTAGCAGCACTGCATCTGCTTCAGCAGAGAGGGGCCCAGGAGGGAGCCAGGTGACCCCCGTGGAGGACACGTAGGCAGTTCCTGCACTGGCGGGCAGCTGGGCTGGGTGACTTCTAGTTTCCTTTGAATCCTCAGACCCTACAGTGTCTCTCCTGGGAGAGGGGAGCCCAGAGAGAAAGGTGCCCTGTGTGCAGCAACCTCAGGGGTGCTTCAGCGAGGTGAGACCTGAATGAGGAGAGAGCCGGAAAACCAACGCTCATCTCCTGGCTGTAAAGACTCAGACCCAAAGTCAAGTCGCAAAGCCAGCAAGCCTTTTCTTGATGACTGTTAGGAGATTTGCTTAGGGACTGACATCTTACTCCTTTAATAGCCTTTTGAGTATTATCAGTTTAATGAATCATACTTAAAGATTCAAACCCCGTGGACTTTGGAATAAGTGTCCCTGCTGGACCTGAGACCCAGCTCCCTGTGCCTGGAGCTCGGAATCACCCAGGGTGATGGGCGCTGAAAGGGCTTGGCTATTTCTGGCTCACTGACTTTTCCCTGGGTTGACATTGGCTCTTCTGGAAGCTCCCATCAGAACTCCTTTCTGCCTCATTAGCTGTCAGCTTAGCAATGGCAGGAGGCTCTCCATGGGCTGCTGTCATGTCTGTAACTGTGTGTGAGTAGGACCTGCCCCAGTGTCTAATAGGCAGCCGGAAACCTGTGTACCCTAGAATGTTCTGAGTGTCCTTAGAGTCCACTCATGTCCATGACCCCTCCTCTTGTCATTATCTGTGGTGAAAAGCAGTGGAGGAATTACTGGCCATGGACTCAGTGGGGCAAATGGGGAGAGAGAAAACTCCATGCTTTATCAGAATATCCTGAATAACTGTGGATCTGAATAATTGTCTGAAGAGTTCAGTTTATCTCCTGAGAGTTCAGGTTTGGGGCTTTATTGCCATATATCCTTGTAATGCTCCGCTGAGGCTGCAGTGGGGAGAGTCGTGCTTCTCGTCTGCCGTCCACTGAGCCCACGTTTTGGATGTGAATGTTCACATACCTGTCTGGGGATGGGGAGGCAGGTGGGGCGGGGTGGCGAGGGCGAACTGACATTCAGTATTGCAAAGAACCTTGCTCGTGTAGTTCTTGGGGTTTGAGAAAAGGCCTTTCATATAGAGAAGGAAACCTGGTCTCAAGATGGAGACCACTCTGATGCCTGCCTGGAAGGGCAGATAGACAGATCCATGGAGACCTCACCCAGTATCAGATGCCCTGCCTCCAGGAGTGTTTTGTGGGCCTGATTCACCTTTACTACCTCAGAAGCCAACTCACTAGATTAATATTTGTCCAAAGCACAGTTAGCTTGTTAGAACGTCACACTTTATGATTAGTCTTGCCCTGAACATTTAGGGTGTGATACAAAAGTTCTCCCTGATTCACTGGTGGTCTCACCTCTCTCTACCATATGGTTCCATGTCAGGACATGAGGTTCCCTTAGAATTTCAGAAGCATCTCGGGCTCACCTGGGAATCCATAAACTCACATCAGCCCTGTCAGCGGAACTGCAAGCCTTTCAAGAGAGCAAATATTTCGGGGAGCTTTCCTCATGGCCATTCACACAGTGAAACCTGCCTGTGACTTCTGATGCCATATAATCTCTCCTTTATCACGTACCTTCTCTCTTCACCTAATTACACAGGCAGAGTTAGAAACTGGTCGTGGCAAAAAACCAGATGTCAGCTCTCTGCTCTAGTGGGGAACTGGGATTCTGCTTTTTGTTAGATCAGAGGCACATTGTTGCCTTCCCCACCTTCGTTCTCAAAGGGAAACTAATTTCTCAACAAGGTTTAAATTTTGCCCTACATTGCCCTGTGCAACCCCCCTGCACCCGAACTGGTCTTTAGCTGCAAAACCCCACTAAGTTCCCCCTCCTCTAGACTAGGCCTGCTGTACGCTCAACAAAGGAGAGTTTGGTGGAAATAACATTTGATTTATTTCATGTGTTAATTTTAAAATTTATTTTTTTTAAAATTACACCACTCTCTTGTCAACCTCAGAAAACAGGGTGATAATAAGATAGGGAGGACACTCTGAGACAGATTGGCTGCCCTTGGAAAGCCATCTCTGCGAGCCTCCTCTCCTGGGTGATCTGGTCCAATCTGCTTCTGTCTGCTCCCTTCTCTGCCTACACTGCTTACCTGCAAATTACACTCGCGTGTTAACACAGGGACCACCCCCACCCGCCATCCCCATGGACAACTGGGTATTTTATTGGGAGTATGTGTGGCAATTAGATTTTTTTTCCAGAAGTGAGATCGGCAACAATGAAAGCCCCTCCCTCTTCCTCTTCCTTCCTTTCTAGTCAAGCTTAGTGGACTTGGGTGGAAGAATTTATCCAAACCATTTGATGAGAGCTGTTCAAGGAACAGAGATTTCCAGAGGAATGTCTCCCTGTTGGGTAGATTAACTTGGCAGCTGGCCAACACCTAAGCTAGACCATGGCAGCTGCTTCAAGGTCAGAGGACCCCAGCCCTACCTGTACCTGCCCCCCATACACACACGCACATGCACACGCACATACACACACACACCCTGCAGAGAGCCAATTGCTTTGGAGACAAGGTTGTCAACATTACAGTCTCTGCCATTTCTGCCTCCATAGAGAACCACAGTTCATAGATTTCACCAGAGCACTAAGTAGTCATTGTAAGGGACCCTGAAAGCTCTTACCATACCATAGCTCTTTGTAGCTGCAAGAACAGAGTATTCACTTTTCACATTCCATTCTTCAAGCCTAAAAATGGACAAACATGTTGGGGAGAAACTCTTCTAAGGCCTGGGGCACAGAAAAGAGCACTGACCTTAGGAGAAAGGACTCAGGTTCCTGTCCTCGGGCTGCTTCTACATCTGACCCTGGGCATTTAATTCTTTGAGCCTCAGGTCATCTATCCAGGTTCATCTATTTATACAACATTAGAGAGTGAAAAATCGAGCACGAAGATTTTTATCAATTGTTCCAGGATGTTTTCATTGGGAGGGTTATGGACACAAATCTGGGCGACAATAATAGCAATAGATTCTCGGTGAAATAGACAATCCATTGATTTCTCAAGATGTGTTTCTTCCTTGAAGCTCTTACATGAATTCTTATTTCCCAAACTGCTTCCAAGTCTCCTCCCGCAGACCCATTCAGCTGAGTATTTACACAGCTGTGATTGCCCCTTTAGATGCCAGAAACCACGGGAAATCCCCGTCTGAAGTCCACCTAACGGTGCTCAGAGACTTCACTGCCAGCAGAGCAGAGACTTAGCATGAACGCAGTACAGGGAGTCACAGAACATTGGATGAACGAAGAGATGAAAGTTTCAAATTTCACCTATTTTAAGTGTAAGGTTCAATAAGTTTTGACAAATATGTAGCACTGTATAGCCACTACCCCAGTTAAACTCGAGTGTTTCCATCACTCACGGAGCTTCCTCATGTGCCTTTGCAGCGAAGCTGCTTCCTGCATCCCAGCTGCTGTTTCCTGTCATTATCGTCTTTCCAGTTCTAGAAAGTCTTAAAATGAAACCATGCAGCATGGACTTCTGTGACTGGCTTTTTTCTCTTCACGTAACGCTCTTAGGAGTCATCTATTTGGTCGCATGTCTCAGGAATGCAATTCTTTTTATTCCCGGGTAGTATTCCATTGTGTGGAGATTTTTCAGATCTCTTTCTGTTTGACTCCTGGCTTGATTCTGTTGTAGAGAGAGAATATTCTTTACATGATCCCAGTCCTTTTTCATGTATTAACATTTGTTAATACGGCCCCAGATACGAGCTACCTTGGTGACTGTTCCATGTGCAACTGGAAAGCTTGTATTTTCTGTTGATGGGTGGCGTGCTCTAGAATGCCCACCAGGTCAGAGGGTGCAGTTCAAGTGCACGCCATCCTCACTGATTTCCTGTTTCCTTGTTCTACCAATTGCTGAGAGAGGAGTTTTGAGATCTCCGATGGTAATTGTGGATTTGTCTGTGTGTCCTTGTAGCTCTATCAGTTTTGTCTCTTGTATTTTGAAACTCTTAGGTGTATTCATATTTAGCACTGTTGCACTTTCTTGAAGAATTTATCCCAAGATAAGCATTAAAGATAACTTTTTTGTGTGTATCCCCCTGCTTAAATGGATATGGGAGGGTCCTCATTCACATACACTATTTTTTAAGGTAGGGTAGAAAAGTTAGAGGGCAGACGGGAAGAGCCTGGAGGAGGAAGATGCTGACAGTCCTTATGGCCTTCCAGGTGGCTGGCCACCACCGAGAAGACCTCACGGCCTAAATCCAGCAAACCTGTCTCCCCTTCCTCCCACAGCCCGCTCAGGGCCAAGCGCAGCAGAGGCTGGGATGGCTGCCCTGCCTGATGCTTTTAAGTAACGGCTGAACTTTACAATCTGATGGTTAGTTTTCACCTGTCTGTGGGGCCGTATTTTTAGTTTAGATGTAAATTGCCTTATGAGCTGATATCTCTGTACATTTTAATGACATGCCTAGGTCCTGTTCACTCCTTGTCCTGTCTACACCAGTTTCCACAGAACTGCAGAGGCCACCCAGTCATGGGCCAGGGACTTCCAGCACCGGGTTTATCCTCTTGGCTGAGAAGGTCCAAGGTTTCCAACTCAAGTATTGACAAGAAGGTGCAGATGGTCCCTCCTCCTGTCCTGAGTGTTCCCAGATCCTTCCTACTGAATATACCATGAGCTCAGAGACACAATGTCAGGTACAAGGTGGGTTACCCACACCTTTGAGCTCTTTACTCTAAAATAGCAGAAGTGAGTAGAAGTCAAGTCCAGTATGATAAGTGTCTCCAAGCAAAATCAGCCTGTGGCCATCTTAGTCCCCAACCCAGGCTCTATAAATGTTGTCCTGTGAGGTTATAAAGGTGCTCCCAGGGGAAAATAAACATTTCTTAGAAGAAAGAAGGAAGGAAAGAAGGTAAAGAAGGTACCTAGGAAGGAAAGGAGGAGGGAGAGAAAGAAGGACGGAAGGAAGGGAGGGAGGAAACAAAGGTACATAGCACTAGCCAAGACTCTTTTCTTTTCTTGAAGCCCAGGGTTTATTTCCTAGACTCTCAGAAGTTAATACATGTGTCCCCAGACCCGAGACCTTGTCAAATTTCTCAGCCCTGGGTCCCCACAAAGTGTCACACTCAAAAAGGTAAAATAATTTTCATGCAAATGACCTTTGAGACCAAATCATTCACTCTGATTTCCAGGGCAAAGAGCAACTCCAGCTGCCACCAGGGACCGAGAGGTGAGAGGTGCCTGAGACTATAGGCCTGGAAAACTTCTTTTCTGAGCGAGATTAATTTCACAAGGTATCACAGAACGTTTAAAAAAAAAAAAAGCAGGAAACCAAGAATATGATCTCCCATGAGTGTGACTATAGGTCCTGTGTTTTTTGAAACGATCTATTTAATTTTCCAAAACAAACTGAAATGAATGAAAATTTAACTATGTTCTCTAAATTTAATTGAGGGATTCTGGGTGTCAAATTATTTTCAAACAGAAATCCCTACTGAGAGCAACTGCTTGTGTTTTACAAATTAGGAGATTCAAGCTTATGAATCGAATCGCTGATAAGCCAGGCTCCCTGACTGTGACGGAATTTCACCTGGTAAAAACAGAAAACTGATCAGCACTCAGGACTGGCCTGCATTTACTGCATAACGTTGTCCAGGACTTAATAGTCCTAGAAGTTACAAGAGGTTCTGATAATGAAATGCAGGCATTTTTACATGGAAAAAAATTTGGAAGAGAGTAAATTTTTTTAAAAAGAAGTAAGTTTTAATAAGACTATCCTATTGTTAATGCTTTTTCATTTGTATCCAACAAATGCAATTTTCTCTTGCTGGGCTTTTTTTCCTGCTACGAAAGTGACAACCTAATAGCTGTCAATTTGGGGGCTTTTCTAGAAAGGCCAGAAAAAAAAATCTATACTAAAACTGTAGGCTGTATTTCTCAGGATCAAATGGCTTCCTCAGTTTAAGTCACTTTAATAGGAAGCTACAATGGATGTATCCATTTTAAACAAGGAGATGTAGTGTGAATTGTGTGTGAGCAGTGTAATGACCCCATTTCTCCTGGCGACCTGTGCCTACAGCTCTACGATTCCATGAAAACAGTAACGCAGGCCCGGGGAGATCTCTCTGGGGGAGCTGTTATGACACAGCTAGTTGAGTTTTGCTTCCTGTATTTTTAAATTGTTTATTATTCTGATTTAACCTAAGACGCTTATTAGTGTTGTACATCCTGTGGTTTTATTTCCTGCCTTTATTTATGTATCTCAGTGATTTCCACAAAATGCCTTTCCCCCTCTACAACCCACAAAGCAAAGAACTAATTCACCATTGTGTTAATACATCTGAACACCCAGTGCCACGTGGCCATGGCTGTGACTAATGTGTGTACGTCGCTGTATCTTGTACAGAATCTTTCATAAAGATTCTCGTTTAAACCTCACAACAACCCTGTGCAGTAGGCCTTGTCAAACTTCCCCATTTTTTTAGTGGCAGATCATAGAGGATGAGTGACTTGCTCAAGATCTCAGAGCAGCTGGGAGAGTGGTGCCCAGTGACCCCTTGTCCTCCACCAAGGAGCATGTGCCTGCAGGATAGTGGAGGCCACGCCTGCATCTAGGAAAAGTGAGTGAATCCCCACACTCCTTGGGTTGGCGTGACTGAAGCAAAAATAGCATGACCAAGGGCTCCCCTGCTTGGACTCGCCACTCATGAAGCACTGGCACAGAGAGGTTGTTTCTAGGCCTCCACTGCTTGCAGTGATGTGAATGTCCATTGCAAATGAGAGCACTCCTATCCTTCTGCTGCACCCCATGCTGCTGACCAACCTGCCTCCCTCTCTCTGACTCCCGGTGGTGGAGTTGGCCCATCCCCTGAGTCTCATATGCTCAGCAGCACTGGCTGCCTTTTTCTCTTTGGGTTTGTGGTCACTATTAACAACCCTCAGTACTTTATCCTCAGAGTTACTTTGAGCCAGTTCCTCAACTGTCCCAGGTTTTCTCATCCATAAATTGGGTGTAACTATGCCATCGGCATCCCGTGGCTCTTGAGAAAAACCTGTTGGCCTGTTCACCTAACACAAAGTAAAGAAGTCCTGTCTGTGAGGAATTAATGACTAATTAGCAGTACTTTGTAATTTAATTCTCCTCAGAAAGGCTGAGAACACACACACTCTGTACTGGACCCACAGCATTGGGTCCACACCTGAGAAGGTTAGCTCTAAGTTTTTGCCAAAACTATGATACATTTTCATTTCTCCTTCCTGCTCCCCACCCGACCCCATCAAGTCCCAGACCAAACTGTTGTTTGAAACAGACCAAAGAGAATACACCATACATTCCTCCAAGTTAAGAAAATGCAAGTGAGTTTAATTTCTTATTTCATAAGCCTGGTCTCTGATCTTCCCTTAGCAAGAGGGAAGCAGCTAACAGCAACAAAGCCCCTGAGTCAACTCCCTTCATCCGTCCCTCCATCCCTCTGTGTATGCAGCTGTATGCTCCCCCAAGGGGGAAAAATGCTCTTTAGTGAATGTTCACCCTCCAGGGTTCGTTGGGAGGGGGGACCTCTTCTATTCCCCCTCAAACATTCGCAGAAAGCCTGCTGGGTTTTCACAGCTCTGCTGCAGCCCTAACAGACGGGGGTGCTCTGCTCTGAGCAGAAATGACTGCATTCCTGTGAAAGAAATGCTTGTGATAAGCCTGCCCAGCGGACTTCCAGGGCTTAGACCCTTGGCTGTGAGTCCCAGACCACAGCTCAGTTACTTCTCAGGCATTGATGACTGGCCTAGGTTCTTGGCTGCACACTTTCTTCCAGTCTGGAGTCCATAATGCTTAAGCTCTCCAAGGGCCTGGACTTCCGGAATGCTATGTCGGGGGCAGGCCAATGCTTGGGTTTAGTCTTTCCGAATAAACATTCTGAACATGGCCTCAGCATTCCAGCTCACACCTGTTTCCAGCATCTGGCTTTGACTCTCTAACGCAGCCTAGCAGGTGCAGGATAGATGCTGGCGGTTACCCACTCAGCAGCCTCGTGTCCAGCCTCACCCCTCCTGTCCGCATTCCTTTAAGGCAAATGGATTTCACTGTAGATGGGCAGGGGTTCTTTGGCATTGACCTAGAAAGACTGGCATTTAACATGCAAGGGTAACCAGATCCTTCTGTCAGGTTGAATTTGGGACTGGCGTTTGTGGCAGCAGAGAGGAACGAGGGGCCCAAGTGTTGGGGCCTGGACCCAAATTTCCACACTGCCCCCAGCGGCCCCTTCCGTGCCTGGCATACATAGTAGCTGATGTGTCCACAGTAGTCATCCCTCAGGATGAGGCATGGCCACATCTAGGTCAAGTGCTACCTGGCAGTGGTGTACATTAAGCCATCATCATCCATTCAGGTCTTAGTGACAACTCAGCTTCTCAGATCAATGTCTGTCACTTGGAGAAGCCTGAGGGACTGGAACGTAGGACAGGTACATTTTAATGATGGGCATCATGGGTGGTGTAGAGAATCATCACTTGGGGAAGGGCTGAGGCTGGCACCTTAAGGAGGCCCTGGGAGGAGGCAGCCCGAGGGCTCTGGTTACTGGCAGAGCTCACGCTTGTATTTCAGGCCAGCAAAAAATAATTCCCCTCATAAATGTGGCTACCCGACATATGCCGGAGTGAGTATCAGGGAAGCGTCTGCTGAGTTTTGTTCAGTCAGTGAATTAAGTGGGCTGAGCTGCATTGAGGTAAAGGGGCTACTGGTATCACTCCCAACACCAAAACAAGAGAATTTCCTCCCAAATTGCACCCAGGTAGAGCCCCGATGCTAAGCACCCAGGGGCGCATCTGGCCTCAGTTAAACACTGAAGGCAGTTTCATGCTTTGTCAAGAATCTCACCACAAGAAGCACATTGGCTTTTTTTTTTTAATTCATCGCATTAAGCACAAAAATCAAGCCAGACTCTGTTGAGAATTTTACTCTCTTTTCTTTGACACTTTCCTACTAAAAATGAACCTTTTATTAAGAGCAACAACCTTGTGCGCCTTTACAGACCAAGAAGGTGACATTAAGGAAAAAGCAGGCCAGGTGAGGGGAAATGTTGATGGAAACATAAGTACATGATATTCTTTGTTTTCCTCTTTCCTCTGAGCATAGCAACTGTCCAAGCACAGTGATAAGTGGTCATGGAAACCAGCCTTGAAGCGGGGGAGGCCAAGGGGAGGGGCGTGCACTGTGGAAAGCAGCGGAGGGTGGGGGGCACATCCCAGCCCAGAGGGACAGCGCTGCTCGGCAGGTTCTGGGTTACTAAGTTTCTGCTTTGGCAAGAGGATGTGCAAATCCAGATTTTAATGTGAAATCTCCCAATTTAAAAAAATTTTTTAATTGTGGTAAAAAATACCTAACATAAAAATGACCATCTTAACTACTTGTAAATTCAGAAGCATTAAGTAAATTCCCGCTGTTATGCAATCCATCTCTGGAACTTTTTCATCTTGCAGAACGGAAACTCTATACCCATCACCCACCAAACAACATCTTCCCAT
Source organism: Vicugna pacos (assembly GCF_048564905.1). NCBI lineage: Eukaryota > Metazoa > Chordata > Mammalia > Artiodactyla > Camelidae > Vicugna > Vicugna pacos. The sequence goes on along the minus strand of NC_133015.1, from coordinate 17,492,411 downwards.
TGCCCCTCCCCCCAGCCCTTGGCAACGACCATTCTACTTTCTGTTTCTATGAATTTGACAGCTCTAGACACCTCATGTAAGTGGAATCATACTGTATTTGTATTTTTGTGACTGGCTTATTTCACTCAGCCTAGTGTCTTTAAGGTTCATCCATATTGTAGCCTGTGTCAAAATTTCCTTCCTGTTTAAGAGTGAGTAATATTCCATTACATGTGTACACTGCATTATAGTCATCCACTGATGGGCACATGCATTGCTTTCACCTCCTAGGCTTGTCAACAGTGCTGTTGTAAACATGGGTGTGCAAATATCTGTGTGAGTTCCTGCCTGCGATTTTTGTGGGTATACACTCCTAAAATAGAATTGCTGGATCATATGATAATTCTATGTTTAATTTTTTTAGGAACCACAATACTATTTTACAACATTTTACATTCCCACCAACAGTGCACAAGAGTTTCTGTTTCTCCACATCCTTGCTCCTGATTTTTTAATGTTTGCAACTAATTCAAGTCTTTTTCAAAATACCATGCAGCCACGCAGTTCAGGCCAAGCAAACACTGGCTGTAACCTGGAGCTCTCCTGCACACAGAGACAGATGTCCACAAGCCATGGGAAGAATGCATGTTCCTTAATCCCCAGCACCAAGAAATGGTTCTAGATGATGCAGCTTGCCAAAGATAATGCCTGCACATCACTCAGCTCTGGGTAGAAGCACCTCTTATCACTCTGCTCTTCTGTGCAGGGAAAAGATACCCTAGGACCAAAATCTGACATTAAGATTTCCCTTTCAAAGGACATTTGATAGTAACAGGAAAGAAATCAAAGGAAAATAAAAGATTGTGTGTTTCTGAGTGAGTTTGGTTCATGAATACCCAGCATTCCTGGTCAAGTTCATCTTTTCTTTAAGTAAAGGTCTATTTCTCCCTTCTGCTGGTCTTCTCTGGATCTTAACTGAACTGGATCTCACCACTGATATGGAAAATTCTGCCTCCATGTTCCATTTCCTGGTTCTATTTTATGTCTAAAACTCATATTTCTCAAATTATCTGAAGCCCCATGCTGCTAGAGCAGTGTTAAATGATGGTTGTAAGTTAGTTCATTTGTTTTGTCACTTGAGGAAAATCTGTAAAATTTAGAAATAATCTGGGACTAACAGTCCTCTCTTCACCTTTTCCTACACCTCAGACTAAACTGGAATGCAGGACAAGCTCAAAAGCAGGTAGAGGAGATCAGTGCTTCTCATTCTCTGCCCTGTATTCAGCTTCATGGGACATTATTATTCCCAAGGAACAGGACTTTGTGTGATGAGGGCGAGCCAGCATTTGGAAAACTATTCAAAGGAGAACAGTTCCACTTGAGGGAGGCTGTAGGGAAAACGTCCGCTTATGATTTAACGGGCTGTGCTTATAGAAAGGTTTCTAAAGCTTTACCTCATTCTTCCTTTTGAGAGAGCCATATATAAAGTTGGGTTACTTGGAGACACACTGGAATGGGTAATGGATAACCATGGTTATAACATGCCAGAGGAACTAAGACATATAAATGGTGTCCGGTTCTGGAAAGATGAGCATCACAAATACAATCATCTTTCTTTACTGGGGGTTGTGGCTCTTGTATACAGTTCCTCCTTGTATAAATAGGCCCCAGTGATTCTGCCTGGCAGAGGCACCTCTTCACTGATGTGAGATGGAAGGAAGGAAGGAAGGAAGGAAGGAAGGAAGGAAGGAAGGAAGGAAATGGACATTTATGAAGCACTTAATATAAGTGAGACATGTGCAAAGTGCTTTAGGTGTATTACTTTATTCACTCAGTCCTTACAACGACCTTGTGAGATAGGGTTTCATCTCTGTTTCACAAAAGAGAAAACTACGGCTCAGAGAAGTTAAGTGACTTTTCCGAGTCATACAGCTAATAAATTGTTGGTCTGGGATTCAAAACCAGGCTAAGCCTCTTTGCACAAAACTTCCTTGCTGAGATGATTGAGGGGTCTCATTTACATACACAATACCAACGAGACAGTGTTATCACCTATAGACACTCAGAATATTCTCTGCTCTTGGTCCCACTCTGGCACCAGCCTTTCTTCCCTGAAAGGTAGTGTTGGTTCATATTGTTTAGTGGAAAATCTAATAACTGACAGAAAACATGGGGGTATAAAAGCGGCAAATCCAAACTATTTCATACCAAGTTTTGAAGGCTTACAGGTATTAACAGCTAAAACATTTTAAATGGAAGATAGACTTCAATCTCGAGTACAGAAAAACAAAGAAATATATACAGATTCCAAAAGCAGTTCCAATGATTTGTAAGCCACCAGCAGTGTCACAAAGACCCTATTCCTCTGTAGAAAATACCTTACCCAACTAGTTTTACCCTTTAGATATTTGGAACAACTGTCAGGGAAATGTCCTCCAGATTAGAAATTGCCTTCAAGGAAAAGAAACTGCAAAATGAACCCTGACGGTCCGTAGGCAGAATCCACTATTCACTCATATAGAACAGTTAGAAAAAAGGTACTTTAGATGTCAATGATATGCCCAGATCACTTGCTTTTTATTTATTTATTTATTTATTTACTTATTTTTAGGATTCTTGAGATTAAGGTGACTATGATGGAGGAAAGGAGAGTTCGATGTGCATAAATAGGCACAGGGCTCTGTCAGGATGTTTACGCCACCTCAACTTCAAGGACAAAGAGGTAGCTCACCCACTACCAACAGAATTAATAACAGCCTTTAAAAAAAATCCCAATCACACTTATGTCTTAACCATTCCTTAATAGAAAGTGATGTGCTTTTTTACTCTACTGTGGCTAATATGAGTCCATGACCCTTCTTAATTTGCCATCAGGGAGAAACATGGCAGAAGGAAGGATAATCCCAAAGTCATAAGAACTTGGGATAATTTTACTAAACTTGAAACATTACCCCAAAATACAAATTAGGGTAAAATCTGGTAAAGTGCAGGACAAGCCCTCATTTTTCACTTGAAACTGTTTTGAGTGGCAACAGAACAACGTACTCACCAAACTTCTGCTTTGCCTGTGGCAGGTGTTGTCCATTAGAATAGCAGCTTCATAAATTCAGCCTGGGCTTTCTGGGTTGAATGCACGTGCATACCTCATTGCTTTGACATCAGTGGCATCCTAATCCGGTGGGGGGAGCTTTGCCAGTGAAGTCAGCAGAATATGTTAGTCTGTGTGTTTGGCAGTTCTCCTAGGAAGAACTGTGTTTGTCTGGTACCTTTAATGTAAGGAGTTTGAGTTTATACAGCAAATTGAATTTCAGCAAGACTTGTCTATGATTGTCTCTCATTCCACGAAGTTATTGTTATTTAGACTCAAAGCATAAATACATTTCACTTATGAGCTTAGATTTTGATCAGTTACTTCAAAAATCATAACTTGTATCTGTCTGGTATCTATAAAAGATATCCCTTTAGAGATGTTGATGTTATTAGATTTTATTGCCTAGAGGGAAAAAAAAAGTCCTTTTATTCATGATTTGCTCAAACTATGCCTGCATTTGTGCAAAAATTACATATATATATATATATTTTTTTTCACATCCTAGTAGAAATTCTGATTTTAGCAGTGGAGTGATTATAATACATCATGTGGTGTAGCAAAGTCATTTAAATTAGGATTTTATTTTGTAGACTTTTCTAAACCCAGATTTGATTAGCTTTAATGTGACTTTCACCTCAGTAAATCATATCCAGGTGGACTTTAAAAGAACAGTAGAATAGCCTGGACTCTTTCCCAAGAACGTTCCTCTACTGCATGCGTTACTGCTGCCCCTTTTGGGGTCATGAGTGTGAATTCCTTTCATGGCTCTTGGCCATGGCCAAGATAACACGAGCTTGCTTTCCATCCCTAATAATAATTATGTTCTATATAATTATTATTATCCTTTCTCCTCAGTAGAAAAGTGGCTGGGCCAATTCAAAAAGGACTAGCCTCTTCTTCCTCTGACACAGATTTTCTTCTGTTGCAGACTGGTTTTGAGGACCCTCCTCTCCAGGGACAGCCTGCGGCTTCAGGGAGAGGGAGTGGAGCTGATTCTGAGCCAGCTCGCCATGTCTTCTCCTTTTCCTGGTTGAACTCCCTGAATGAATGATGTTCATTCCAGCTGCTGCCCCTCTGTCTGCCTGGCTGAGATGTATGCAGGCAGTAGGGAACCTAGATGAAACTAAAATCATGCAGATGATGAAAGGGACCTCTGAACAGGATTTCTACAAAAAATACCCTTAAATTCCAGATGACTTATCTAACACATTGAGGGAAAACAATGCTTTGAGAAAACAGTTGCAGAAAGGATTGGAAAAAAAAGAAACCTGATCTTATGCAAATCATTGATTGTGTGGGAAACATTTTGAAGGGTGTGTAGGTGTGGTACGTGTGTGCATGCGTCACTAACAAGTGGCAAGTGTTGAAAAAAGGGGGCACTACACTCTCGTCTCTAATAGGCACCAGCTTTTGTTATGACATCGAAGTAGTTTGTATTCTCTTTCCTCTTTAACAATGCAGGTGGGCAGTGAAAGTCAGTGTTAATTCAGAAGTGACCGATTTATCAATATATGGACAAGAGATAAATCATTGACCAAAGGTATGAAATGTTTCACAGAGGTTTCATCTTTTCCATAATAGATGTCGCTGGATGGATGTCCAGAAATGTTCTTTGACTCTGGTGACACTTGGACAATGTCCAGAAGGCTAAAGGCCTAGGACATTTTTTGACATTTTTCTAATCTTGGTTTTAGGTACACAGATATCAGGCACTTTAATGGAAAAAGACTTTTCAATAGAAACTGTCTGCTTTCTCATGTATCCACTAAGGCACCAATCTGCTGAACTGTAGAACTGCATGTATTTGAATATATATATATATATTCACACACAGTACACATTATACATGTACATATATATTTAAACCATGTTTTATTTGTCCCACCATAATGCCTTCTTCAAAACATAAGTATAACTTTACTCTGTATGAACTCTTAAATAAATACTGTTTTTAACAACTTAGTCTTACAATGATTTATTGTTTCCTATCATCTTATTAATCTGTTAGTCAAGCGAATTCAAAGGGTCCCAAGGGAAGAAGCATCTTCATACATCCAGATTAACTTTGAAGTATTAAGCATTCGATTGAATTTTTAAGTTATAACTAAACTAATTGGTACAACTAAATATGTGTGCTGTTAGATTTTAGAAGTGCATAGCGATAGTATATATTTCTAAGAATTAAAGTAATTAGGGCTGGCATAGACATAAAGGAGGTGTTTGTGAAGTTATTAAAGTCAAAATAAGCTGTATAAGAAAAATATTCCTGAGGGCCATTTTATAGCAACTACTTTTAGTTCTTTTAAGTGGAGAGGCTATCAAGTTTCCCCTATTAGAAGTCAGCAGTGGAAAATAGCTTTGAAAAAATTTAATGGTACCAAAGTAATGGTTTGATAAAGCCTTTCTTATAGGGGGAAAAAAAAAAGAAGCAAAACACCAATGCAGCATTCTGGCCCTATAATTGGAGGAAAGCTTTGCCTCAACCCTTCTCTTTTCCTTACCTCCTTTCCCACCCACCCCAATTATTTCATGTCTTATAGTTAATCAGGGTTAAATGTTACTTCCATTATGAATGAATCTTCCATTTATAGAATTACTGAGCCTTAGAGCTAGACACAACTTTTCAAATTTTTAAACTCATCCTCAGAGGAGCAATCTGAGTACAGAGGTGAGTTCAAGGTGGTTGTAAGATCTGTGTGAGGCACTGACATATGTTTGTGTTTTTAGTAGAAAATAAAATGCAAGGAGTTCTGTTTTTTTCTTGTGCTGAAGTCAATTTGGAGGAAGTGAGGAGCTCAGACTATTCCCCTGTGAGCAATGAAGAGGAAAAATAAAGTCATGATTACCTTTGCAGCTTTTATTAGAAATATAAATATTCAACATTCTCTTACACAATCACATTGACCAAGAGGAAAGATGTTTTATTACGGAAACATTTACAAGGAAAAGTTGATTCAAAGAGCCGACAGATCTTTTTCTCACGTACCCAAGAGAATGACAATCTCTTTGGCTCAAACCACAACCAAATCAACGGGTGACTTGTCTCCTTCTTCAAAATGTTTCCCCCTGGGTCTATACTCTCTTTGAAACACCGTTAAAGACACCTGGAAATAGAAACTAAAAGTAGACAATACAAATTACATTTTCTTGCTGTTACTGCAGGTGAATACACTTTGTGCATGCTATTTAAGGAGTGTGGGCATCTCAAGCTATATAAAAATAAACAAATGGTATCAGAGCAACGCTATGGTACAGAATACCGTATTCTTTTTTATTTTTTTATTTTTATTTTTTGTGCTAAATGCAGAATCTTTTTGGCCAAACGCACCGCTTTACTTCCCAATAATCTCCATCAGTTTCCTGTTGCTGTGAGCTTGCTGTGCTAACTGTTCAGCCCTGGCCATTTCCAAGACTTCTCGGAGGAGGTGGAAGGTGAGATCCAGCGAGATGGGAGGTTCCTCGGATCGCCTCTCCCTCTCCGGTGCCTCCTGGCGGCCGCCGAGGGCATTCTCGGCACCGCGCTCCGCCGGCTGCGCAGGGCTGTCGAGCGGGCGCCGGGACAGCGGCAGCTGCTGCAGCAACGCGCGGAAAAAGTTGGCCGCCACCTCGTCCGGAGAAAGGCGGCTGCCGGCGAGAGGCGAGGAGGCGGGCGACAAGGGGGCAGCGGGGCTCTTATTGAGGTTACCCAGGCGGAGGAAGTATTCCTCCCCCAGGCGGAGCAGGACGGGCCGAGCCTGCGGCTGCTGGGGCTGTTGGGGCTGCGGCGGCGGCTGAAAGAAATCGAGGGGCTGGGGGTGCTGCGAAGCCTGCCGGGCCCCCAGGACGGGCCCCCGGCTGAGGAGGGCCCTGCATGGAGGGCAGGGCAGGAGAGCCACCAGCAGGACGCCCGCGGACAGGAGCAGCGGCAGCCGCATGTCAGAGGCGCTAGTTGCGGCACAGAGGTGGGCAGAGGGCATTGTGAGAAAGAAAGAGAAAGAAAGACTTGGTCAGAGTTGAGCTCAACTGGGAGGTGCACTTGCTGGGGTCTTTCTACAGGACACCCCCAGACACAGCACGGGGGCTCGGGCGGGTGCTGTCCGCGGTGCTGAAGCGCCCGAATGGGACTTCCACAGTTGGAGTGAGACCTGGAGCAGGGAAGGGGACACCTGCTCGGCTCGGCGCCAAAGCTCAGCCCCTCGCCGAGACTCTTACGAGACTCACGAGGGGGCGGTCCCTGAGTCCCCATTCTAACAATCCCCCAAAACAATTCCCCGAGCTCTAGAAAAGACCTACAAATTTAAGATCTCCCCTGCTCAAAACTTCCCTCAACCCCCACCCCTTTCCGGATGATTTCAGCGTTGTCCTCCGGATTGAGAACTGCTGCCACCTCCTCCGCGTTCTCCACCCCTGCCCTTGTATCCTCTCGGCGATCGGGGTGGACTGGGGGCTCGTCTACACAGCCTGCGAGGAATAACTGCAAGTTCGGGTACGATGAGCAGCCGTCTAAGTTTGCTTTTGCCACAGCCCAGTTACTATCGGAACCTTGAGGCACAGTCCGCACACACACACATACACACAAGCACACACACGCCTGGGGACAGCCGGCTGCGCGGCATCGTGGCAGCTCAAACAGGGCAAAGTTGGAGGCGCCTTTCCGTCTAGGCGCTCCCTACCTTCTGAGGCGCTTCTGCAGGTGAGCCAGGCGCTGCGATTCTCTGCAGAGGAACGTCTCCGGGGCTTTTTCAGGGGATTTTCTTCCCTTCTCTTTGTTCCCACTCTCTTTTTCTCTCCCTCTTCTCTTTCTGTTCAGTCTCTCAAAGGACTTGGGCTCTGAGTTTCTCCACACCAGAGCCTGGAGTGGGATTTTATAGCGTCGACCCTCTTCAGAAACCACGCAGCATTTGCCTAATAAGCTGACGCTCTCTTGACAGCTCGATTGCGTGCTGCCTCTGCTCCTGCATAAATCATAGGGCCCTGCCAGGGAACGAGGGGCAGAATTTTTGCTATCTCAACACTGAATCTCACATCCAATTATATCAACAGATATTTATCGCCTCCTTGGTGACGTCAACGAGCCCTAAAATGGAAGGGCTTCTTATGACTTGTCCATTGACAAAAATTCTTGAATGAGATTTCCCAAGAGATTTGACCTCTTACTACGAAAGGCCAAACCAAAGGTCAGAAAAGAGACAGTGAATGGGAAGGGAGAGGATGGGGAAAGTGCGACGGAATTCTGTCTATCAACACACAGTCCTGTGGGGAAAGCAGCAATCAGTTATAGAGGTGACTCTGGATCCTCCCCTTTCCTCTCCCTTCTCACTTCTCTGACCAGTTGTCTCAGGCAGCAACTCAGTATCTGAAAATATCCCTTTGCTAGAGGCAAAGTGTCCCGTCACCTTTCTGGCTGAATAAGAATAAAGAACAAGGAGATGGGAGTGCAGGGACATCCAGCTTTTAAGCCTCTATCTGCTTTTTCCTCTCAAGAACAAACAAAGGAATTATGAGACTGAAAAGGCAAGACCGATAAATCTTTTGAAACACTGCTCAAGTTTTTAAAATGATGCAAGAGCTATTTTCACGATGAAGGGGCACAAACCAGAGTCAGTCAGGGGTAGAGCAAAGATTTTAAGTTCTCCCAGAACCTCACTGTTCCTCCTTTGTCTCTGATCTCAGAATCTGAAATTAATTGTGGATTTTTCTGTTCCCAGATTAGAGAAAGAAAGGACCAGTGAGAGGTGCATGAGTTAAACAATCGTCATCTGTCTACTCAGTGCAAACCCATGACAGGAGCATGCATTCTAATCTCCCAGTCTATATTGGTAAAGGCTTAAACTGCTTGATTATAGGACTGAATTCATCAGTTGTATGTTTTCACTGATGAATACTGAGCCCGTAAAAAGATAACCTCATTCATATTACTTCCAAATATTATTAACATTCATGATAGTGTCCATTTCAGGAGCACCCGGGTTGTTATTGTTGTTTTAATCATTTCCTTTTCCAAATTCAAATGTGCTGCAGGGGATCCTGATAAATAAATGCTCTCCAGCACTACTACAGAATGGAATGCCTACAAAACCACACTCAAATTTTGAAATAAGTTGACACTATTGTATAGGTGGGAGGCACTTACCTCTAATTCTGTAATTCAAAATGCAATTCCAAACTCTGGTGTCTATGATTCAATTCAGCTTCTAGATAACCATCAGAGTTGTTTATCAGAAATTTCCTGTTCCTCATTTCTGGTTACCTTTGCTGTTTCCTTTGTAGCTAACATGACAAGTGATGCAAGGCATATTTCAACTTCTATTTTGGGTCTATACCAATCCACAACTGCTCTTAGAAACAAAGAAAGATAGAAAGAGAAATTCTGGCAGTTTTTAGATTAATCAGCCCCTAACTGGAACATTGCTCCATGGAATGTACTTTTGACATAAGAGAACAGAGAAAGAAATGTGTCTTCTGGGGAAGCTCAGAGTTGTTAATGGATCATTATTATGGTAACTGGTTCAGCTTTTAGAAGAAAATTGTTTTATGTTGGTAAGAGATGAACCCTCCTCTATTCCCACTGGCATATTTCAGCTTAGATATCAACAAGGAGGTGACAGTAGATTTGGAAGGGGAAATTCAGGTAAATGGATATACAGGAAGAACTAGGAAAGGGATAAGACCATGGGTGTAGCTGGGGAGGACTGAGAGCATTCTCCAGAGAAGACACAACATATTCTAGGCTTTGACTAACCCCAAATCTCTTCACATCTCTCTCTTCTTGGGACATATGGAGGACGTTGTTCCAGGCTGGCTCTCTCATCACTGTTTTATTCTTACTGTGAGATTTTTCTACAGTAGGTAGTTGGTTAGGCAAAGTGGCTCTGACTAGGGCTGAGGAACAAAATGCCTAGATCCTGGAGGGGGAGGGGGAGGAGGAGCTGCTAACTCCCCACAATTTTGCCAGAAGTTAGATCTCATCAAATCACTGAGAAACGACTTGGAAGAGGTCATTTGGTTTTAATGAGAACCAGAGAGGTTAAGTGACTTCTCTAGCTATTTTGGATAGGTGATTCGGTAATTCTTTGTATTTATCTTGGTTCCTCTATTTTATGTTGGAGACTTCCCCTAAATCTCTTGAGATAACCCTATGTATGAAGAGTTGTATTCTCATATTTAAGAATTAGGCAATGCAAAACTGAATGGAAACTCTCTGTGAAGGACAAGGACCCTGTCTCCAAGCAGCCCTCCTTTTTGTGTGATCAGATAGTGAAGCAGTCATTAGGAGATACCCATAAAATTTCACATTACAGAGAACTTTTCTCTGGAACTGTTCAGTTTCCATTAAGGAAAATACAGGTATTAATGTGTTAGGGCTACGAGACCAAAGTGCACAGACTCGGTGGTTTAAACAACAAAAATTTTCTTTCTCACACTACTGGAGGCTAGAAGTCCAACATCAAGGTTGATTTCTTCTGAGGCCTCTCTCCTTGGCTTGCAGAGGACCGTCCTCTTCCTGTGCCTTCACATGACCTTTCCTCTGTGCATGTCTGTGTCTTAATCTTCTCTTCTTAAAAGGACACCAGTATTGGATTAATCACCTATACAACCTCATTTTACCTTAATTATCTCTTTAAGGGCCCTGTCTCTAAATACAGTCATTTTCTGAGGTACTGGGGACCAAAACTCTGACATACAAATGTTGGGCAAGACCCAATTCAGCTAATAACAATATATTTTGCAAGTATTTGCTTTTTGCCTACCAAGTAGACATCTGAATGTTCAACATCTCCCTGTGGGATGACAAAGTCGGTAGAGGGGTTGACCCTTCCTTATGCAGATTTTCAAGGATCCTCCCTGTTTTTGACCCCCTTTTCATTCCTGCCTTTGGTAATACTTGGAGTTGCCAAGTTCTGAGCCTCTCTTGGGTTCTGCAGGTGGCTCCTTCTGCAGCTGCCTACCCCTTTGTCTGCAATGGTTTCCATATCTTTCTCCTCAGTAATGACACCATGTCCTCTGCTCTCCTTCCTCAGCTGACCCTTTGCAGACCCTTTACAGCTGCTTCCCCAGACACTGCTTCATTTTTTCTGCTCTCCTTATTTCAGTTTATTAAATCCTCTCACCTGCTTATGGTCCTTACCCTGTACTCTTCATCACTTTGGGTTTACACTACCATTTCAATAGGGTCTCAGAGGAAGGGGGGTAAACATGAATGTATTTCGGAAGGACCTCTCTGAATGCAGTGGGGAGAGTAGATTGAAGGGGCAAGAAGATGAACAAATGAGTTATGGGTTTTTTGTGTCATTACCACCAGACCTCTATAGAATGAGCATCACATGCCAGTGATGGCGGGAGCTGAACAAGACAGCTCCAGGAGCCCAGGACACTAACTGGGCAGCCACACTACTGTTCAGGGGTTGGTAGGGGCAGGGCTTCCCCTTCCCCATCAGTCAGTAGTTCTCTCAGCATCCAGAAATCATCATTGGGTGCCCTCTCTCCTTTCCTCAGAAAATGGCAAGGACTTTGTTACCTGTTCCTTTATTTTTCCAGAAGTTAGGAAGTTACTGACCCCAGGGAGATGACTCAGAGCATTGGAAAAGGGGCACATTTCTGCTTCTCTAACAAGCCCTGGTCTTGATAGACATGACTGACCTTTCTATTTACATCATAATACATCAAATTTTCTGTTGTAGGCTCTAGACAATGGGTGGAGGGCAGTGAGAGAATATGTGTGAACTTTCTTTCATGAAGGGCAATTTGCAGGAACTAATCACCTTACAATAGTTGGTCATAAGAAAGAAATCCATCAACCAAGCATCCTAATTAGGTATTTATATTCATGAACGTTTCCTGACTCTAAAGAAAGGTTTCCCAAAGAGCCCTCCTAGGAATGTTACCTATGCTACAAAGGGAGAAAAATGAGGGGATGTTTAAAGAAAAGTTAAAAACATTTTTTACTGCAGAATTTTCTAGTGTTCTGAAGTTTTTATTCTGCGTGTAAATCCTCAAGTCTTCAGCATTTCCCACACTTACTTGACCACGGAGTGTGTTAGCTGTGGCACTAGTTGGGAGATACAATAAGCCAAAGCATTTAAGAGGAGTCAGCTATTCTTTCTTTGCCATCCACATTTAGGTCCATGATTAAAGCTACTGAGTACTCTTTTACCTCTCCTGGGAGAAAGTTTTTAAGTGACACATTTCACCCTTGAAGAGGGGGTTTCACGGAATGGGAAGATGTCTAATTCCAGTGTTTCTGAGGATCGCCTGCCTGGGGAAGGGTCACCTTACAGCAAGGAGCTGCTGAAATGGTCTGTTTGCACACTTCCTGGTCAGAGCAAGGAGCTCCTCTCTGCAGTAGTTGAGCCCAGTAGTCGAGCCCAGTTGAGTCCTCCCAAAGGAGGACCATTTTTGAGTGTGAAAAGGCAGAAGTTTCACAGACAAAGCTGATTGTAATTGGTGATGCTGGGTTTTTCAAAAGGGAAATTTGATTACTCAAGAGGGAGTAGGCAGTGAGAGCAGCAGGGGTGGACAGAGACAGAGACAGGCAGCCAATATTCAGGAGCTGTGGATTTCAAAGATGTTGCTGGCTGTGGGTTCAGACCTTTTGTGAACCTTGCTGCGAGCTCTTTTCATCTCCTGAGGCATCTGTCATCCGTTTGTGGAAGATGTGATGTTAGCTTCCATTGTGAGACCTACAGTTAATTTTTCATGTGTGTGTGTGCTTGTCTCCCAGCTTGTGAGCTGGCTTCCACTTCTCTGAAGTCTGTAACTCCTAGGACACTTGCTTACACCTGGTGTTTGCTGGTTGTTGGAGACTGGCTTAAGAGAAAGGCGATACCAGTTCAAGGTGGTCCATAACTAAGTCAATGAACTCTTGAAAAGACGGTTATATGAAACCCATGTGTGGGAAAGAAAGGGTCTGTCTGATTTGCCGCATTCACTATTCTCTTTCGCATAAAATTTAGAAGTGATCTGAACAACAGTGTTGTCAGGATAATGGAAAAGATATAATGGCCTCAAGCTGCAGTGAAGTTTAATGTTCTTATTCACACTAAGTTAAATATAGATACGTATTTGAGCTTCACTTCATTTTCCAACTTCTTTTCTTTGTACTTTAATTCTTAATAGCTATAAAGTTCTGTCTTGTATTAATGTACTTTTATCTTCCCACCAACAACAATAATTGCAATGAAGGGATTTTTCTAACCTGCAAGGAGAAAGCAAATTATATAATCTGATAGATGTCTATAGTTAAATAGTTATTCAGCTTTTTGAGACAGAATACCACATCTGATTCTTGTTTATAATGAAATTTGTTCTAATATCTTTACACCAAGAATTCACTAAAAACAAACCTACCAAAGCAGCCTTGCAGATAGAATAAAGCATGTTACCTGGGCCCCTCTTCCTGTGGGGACACGTGAAATTTCTGGGTATGACAGCTGTCAAATTACCTCAGTACAGTTTTGATTCTATTACTTCCTAGCTGGGTGACCTTGGACAAGTTATTTAAATTCCCCAAATTTATTTATTTGCCAAATCATTCTAAAATGCAAGTTTCTTTATTTGTTCCTTTTACAGTTGTGGGATAAAATGAGACGGTGAATGCAGGGCCTAGAACATAAACAGCATTCAATAAACACCAGTCATCATTGCTGTTGGGCTAATGGTGTGGCGGCTGTTTTAGGTGAAGACAGTGACCTTCTATCCAATCTCAGCTCCTCAGAGCCTAGGATTGTGTCCCGTATTCATCAGGCTTAATACATGTTTATTAATGAAATAAATAAGTTTTTCCTCTCTAATACTGAAGGCTTTTTTCAGTCATCCAGCCGATTTAAAAATTTTTTTTGATGAGTTTTGAATATTTATTTTGAGCTTAACTGTTCATTTATATAACGTGATTTTTAATAATAGCTTTAACAATCAGCTTGCAGAAGTCCTGAAAATTCAACAACTTGCTCTCCCAGGCCTGTATGAGTTCACTCTGGCACGCTACTAGACTCACTACATGAGTATGTATTTCTTTAAAATTTTTTTAATTAATAGACTTTATTTCCTAAGAGTAGTTTTAGGTTTATAGAAAAATTGAGCAGAAAGTACAAGGAATTCCTATTTCCTTGCCCCACTTCTCCTCCCCTTAGCTTTCCTCTGTTATTATCATTACTACTAACATCTCGCACTGGTGTGGTCCGCTTGTTACAACTGATGAACCAACATCGACCCCCTGTTATTAACTAAGAGCCACAGTTTACATTAGGGTTCACGCTGGGCCGTACATCCTGCACGTTCTGACAAATGCACAACGCCGTGTATCCTCCGTGACTGTGCTGCACAGAAGCATTTCACTGGCCTAAACGTCCCTGCGCTCCAGCTACTCATCTTTTCCCTGCTCCCTCCTCCCAACCCCTGGCAACCACTGATCTTTTTACTGTCCCTATAGTTTTGCCTTTTCCAAAATGATGTAAAGATGGAATCATACAATATGTCACCTTTTCGACTGGTTTCTTTCACTTTAGCAATATGCATTTCAGGGTCTTCCCTGTCTTTTCCAACAAAGATATATTTTTACTTAGGAACAGCATCATTTGACTCGAGAAACATCTGTTTGGCTGAGGTCTCTCTACTTAATAAATGTCTGCTCACTTAAGGATTATTTAAGGATATTCGAGCATTAAAATTACTATTCTCAACCTAATCATTTATTGATTTAGCTGAAAGTAGGTGCACTCAAAGGGGAATTTTGCACCTTAAGGAGGAGTGAAACACAATTAAACACTGCTCATTAAGTATGTATTCTTGTATCCTTATCTTATCTTTTCCCTTCTGAGATCAGTAAGTCCCTCACTTCCTGGTTGGAGCCTTCTTACCCAACAGGTTTCTAGGGACTTGTTAGAGTCTCCAAATGGGACCTGGATAACAAACCACACCAGGCTGACTGAGGATTCATTTTTCTTTCCACAACCTAATGGCTCCTGAGGGACCTTACTACTGTTTAGTCCTTAGTCTTGGCTCTAAGGTCAGGCAACAGAAAATAATTAGTCATAATACATTTTTAAAATCCCCTTTTATTCATCTTCTCTCTCTCCCTGGATCAGTCCCTGGAGGATTCCCCCTTTTCCCATCCAGACGGAAGGGGTGGGATCAGCATAGGTACAGCTGCCTTCACGCCTTCCCAGAGGCCAGCCCTAGACTAGCAGGCAGGCCTCCTCCGGACCTCATCTCCTTGGTAAGTCCATGTTCATTCTGTTCCACCCAATACTCTGAGATACAGTTTCTTCTGAAGCCCTGCAGCTTCCTCTCATCTTTTCTTAATGTTTACACCTTTCAAGCACAAACAGTGTCTCTTCACTGGTCTAAATTTAGAAAATGGATAAATATATTCATTTGGCTCCTTCAGTGCTTTCTTATAAGCCCTCTCTGGGCACTTGAACTTCTCATAGGGCTTTTTAGTGGAGGAGATGCAGAAAGAGCAGGCTCTTCACCAAACCCCTGGGAGCCGGGTCGTTTGTGTTTCTCTAGAAGAGCTGTTGCTTTCCTCCCGTCCTATTTCTGGGCGGCTCCTGATCACGCAGCACATGGTGCCAGTGGGAACATCATCCCGCACTCACGGGTGGACTCCTGGAGCAGCGCAAGGGTGGTGAGACTGCTCGGGATGGGGCTGGGAGCACTGAGAAGAGGACGGCTCAAAGCAGAGCCCTGTGTCTGGCCGTCTCAATCACAACCCAAAGTAACGCTGGGGCCCCTGAAACCACATCAATTCTCTCCAGCCCTGAGCATCTTCTTTGGGCCAATTACTGGACTAAGTAAGAATCAAGAATAAGATTAAGTGGCTAAAAATTGGGGCTTTGGGGTTTTGACGACATACAAAAATGCCAACCCATGTTTGTATCTGCTGGGATTTTATCACACATCATCTGGGGAGCACCTGAAAGGGGCTGAGCAGGTTCTCAGGAACGAGCCACAGAGACTTCTCCTCTGGCAACTCTGGGACACTTCAGCTCTGTCCCTTTTGGTCAAGAAAAGTATAATACTGGCTTCCCTTGTTTACGCTTCTTCCAGAAGCATTACTTTCTTTATCTCTAATCCTCATTGGAACCCTAATGGGAGGTAGATATTATTATCCACATTCCAGAGATGAGGAAGTGGAGGCTCAGAATGGGCAGGTAACTTGGCTGATGTCTCCCAGCTGATATGTGGAGGGGTCCTGGGTCCTTTCTCTCCCATTCCTCTTTCTCGCTCAGGCCTCCCAGAAGCTCTTGGGAGGGGCAGGGTGACGTCATGTGGTTCTGAAGGAACAGGCACCTTGCTCCTGGGCTGTCTCTTTCCTCAGCTTTAACCACAAGGTGTGATTGTGAGAAACACTATACCATTAATGCCCATATCCCTCAAGAGAACATGAACTAAGATGCCTGGGCTTAGCCAGAACAACCCAGGAAACTTACCCAGACAATATCCACAGTCATCCTGCTGTTTGCTCTTGGTTTTTCCTCCTTAATTTTAATCCCCATACCTTTTCTGTATAAACCACACAGAACATCCCATACCATCCACCCTCCGCTGCTATTCCCAGAGCAATTCAGATAATCTACTAACAAATGTGCTTACCCAGATCCTCAAAATAGATTCCAGCCTCCCCAAGTTTCTAGGCTTTGAAAACATCAGTGCATTTTCTCATTCTATAAATGATATTATAAGTTGATGTTTATGCTTCACACACACTTTCTAAATTAATATTTGCTATATGGAGTCCTGCTAATTAATATGTACCTTTCCTGAAATTTCAAATCAGCTATTTGAAATGGGAGGAAGGCAGAAAGCAACTTGCAAATTCTGTGCATAACGAAGTGAGGAACAAGCTCACATAATGAAGACAAACAATTATACAGCATTTGCATGATTCTTTTTTCCCTACAACATGAGACAAGACTCAGGGAGCTGATGAGCCTGCTGCCTTTGCTGTGAGTCTTGCTTCTTATTTCCCCACCACTTGGTAGGATTCTCAAAGCCAAGAGCAGGTCACACTGTTTTGTCAAAGTTTCTTATGTTATTTTAGGGACTATCAGGCAGTCAAGACCACCCTGCCACATGAGAGATGCTCAGCGTCGCTAGTTACAAGAGAAATGCAGATCAAAACTACAAGGTATCGTCTCACTCTGGTCAGAAAGGCCATCACTAAAAAGTCCACAAATAATAAGTGTTGGAGAGGGGGTGGAGAAAAGGGAACCCTCCTACACTGTCAGTGGGAAAGGAATTTGGTGCAGCCACTCTGGAGAACAGTATGGAGATTCCTTAAAAAACTAAAAATAGACTTACTATATGATTCAGCAATCCCACTCCTGGGCATATATCTGGAAAAGATGAAAGTTCTAATTCAAAAAGATATATGCACCCCAATGTTCATAGCAGAACTATTTACAATAGCCAAGACAGGGAAGCAACCGAAGTGTCCATCAACAGATGACTGGATAAAGAAGATGTGGTATATATTATACACAATGGAACACTACTCAGCCATAAAAAAGAATGAAATAAAGCCATTTGCAGCAACATGGATGGACCTAGAGATGATCATACTAAGTGATGTAAGTCAGACAGAGAAAGACAAACATCATATGATATCACTTATATGTGGAATCTGAAAAAATGCCCAGCCAGGAAGACATGTTAACAACAATGACATGTATGGTGAGCGCTCTGTGGGTAGAGAAGGGAGTCTACTCTGACGGGGGAGGTGAGGGAGAGAGGGTTCTGGAAGAGCTCCCCAGTGTGGGCAATACCTGAGACAAGACTGGAAGGAAGAACAGGAATGGTCAACAAACAGAGGAAAGGTGGTCACTCCAGACAGGGCCACCTTGGATGAAAAGAAGCAAAGCTGGGAAGGTGCTCCTGGTACCCCAGGAATGATGTGAGAGAGGAAAGTACCCGAAGGCAGAAGTTAGAGAGGTCAGTAAAGGCCAGCTCCTGAAGGACTCTGAGCCTGAAATGTGATCCTGGGCTGACAGTGAGTCAGTGAGGCTTTAAGCAGGGAGATGATAAGGGAAGATTTGTATTTTAGAAAACACACTCAGGCTAGTTGGACTAGATGGGTAACATGTGAAATGATGGTGATAATAAACACTTTGTGTGCCTACGGTGTGCCAGGCACAATGCTAGAGAAGACACCAATCAAAAACCTTCAAACCAGTTCTAGCAAGCTGGGATCAGTCAAACAGCATGGTTAAGAGCCTGTCTTCTTGAATTCAAATCCCAGCTCTGTGACTTACTGGTTATGTCCCTGGGTAGATCATATAACCTTTTGCACCTCATTTTATTCATCTGTGAAATGGGGATAATAGTAGGACTTACCTCATAGAGGTATTGTTGTCAGGATGAAGTAAGTTGCATGCAAAGTCCTTGTATGCTCGGGAACACAATAAGCGCTCTGGGTGCTAGCTCTCATTCCTCACCCATGGCAGGGGCTGGAGATGGAAGCTGTGGCCTCAGGAAGTATTAAATGTGAGAAGAGGCAGGACATAGGGCAGAGAGAGAAGTCCAAACGAATCTCATCATTTCATCCTGGGCAATGGGGCAGATGGTAACCGTGGTAGGAGAGTCTGGGGTGAGAAGACAACAAGATTGATTTGGGAAATTCTGAGATGGAAGAGCCTGGGAGAAATTCAGGGAGAAATACCTATGAGCCATTGTACACAGGAGCATGAGCTTCAGAGAGAAGGCTGGGCAAGGCCGGAGGACCGGGATCCTCAGTGAGAGGCTGAAACCCTGACCGGGAAGCACCAGGTGGGGCAGGATGAGGAGAGCAGAGAGGGAGCTGAGGAAGCTGAGATTTAAGGGGCAGCTGGAGATCAAGAGGGAGACTGAGAAGGACCAGTTCAAGAGCAAGAAGGAAACTCATGAAAAATGGTATCATGAGGCCCAGGGGAAGGAGAGCTCTTAAAGGAGAGGTAGTCAGAAAAGTAAAATGCTACCCGGAAGCACCATGATATAAAGATTGAGAGAAATCCAGTGGATTCGATAACCTGGAGACTTTGGTGACTGTGTCAGTTGGGGTCTAGTTAGCAAAAGAGAAACCACACTAGTTATTTCAATAGGGAAAATTTAATATAAAAAATTGGGTAAACAGGGGTTAGAGAGCTGAGAGAGCACAGAGATTCTAGTTGCAGGAAGCAACCACCTCCCCTCGAGCCAGGGAAACCAAGGGCAGAGGTGGAAGTCACTGGAATCCGGGCCCTTGGAGGAGAGGCCCCAGGGAGCTGGGTGCTGCCCGGCTGGTGCTGACACCTCCGGAGCTCAGAGAAGGGCTTCAGGGAGCCAGGACTAGGGGAGTGGGAAGGGGGTCCTGCTCAGCTGGAGCTGGTGCCTTAGAAGCTTGGAGGATGGACCCAGCAGAGCAGGAGCTGGGACCTCTGTGGGGAAGGTCATGCGGTAGCTCTGGGGGTGCTGGTGGAAGCAGGAAACTGGAACCAACTACCACATCTGGAGTGTGCAGCTGTTGCTCGGGAATTGCTGACCAAGACAGCAAGCAGACGGGAAAGAGCAAGCCCTTCTTGTCCCCTCCTGCCTGCCAGTCTCCCTCTAGTGTTCTCTCTCAGCAAGACACATAAACGTTAGTTAACTTTTAATAGTTCTTCTGTCACAAAACATTGGATAATGAATAGCCATCATAGAGAATGCAGTTAGATACAATAGACCAAACAGTGTAGGTATAAGATCCTTTGATGAGATCTCGGAATGGTTTAAGGTGGTGCTCAATAAAACTTAAGACAAAAGTATTTTTAAGAATC
This sequence comes from Vicugna pacos, assembly GCF_048564905.1. Taxonomy (NCBI): domain Eukaryota; kingdom Metazoa; phylum Chordata; class Mammalia; order Artiodactyla; family Camelidae; genus Vicugna; species Vicugna pacos. The sequence goes on along the minus strand of NC_133015.1, from coordinate 17,472,593 downwards.
TGAAGAGCCTTATAAACATCATGAAGTTAGGCGTTTCTCTTGTTTACCAAGTCTTGCAATTTTGGATTTCTAAACATTTTTCAGGACATTACATTCAAAATTTAAAATGAATATTGATAGGTTTAAATTAAAGTTGACAATTTTGCTATTAAAAAAAAAAAGACCTAGTGGAAACCAGATGGCAAAGAAGTAGAGTTTGCAGACTCCTGGCCCCGGAATCCCAAAGCAGAATCTAGAAAGGTGGTTTGAGGCTGAGCCACCAGCTTTATAACCTGCACAGTAACCCTCCCAAGTATGATTTTAATGTCTTCGAGGAAAGCCGTCCAGCAATGGGTGGAGAAGCAGAAGTCGAGACAGTAAATCAGGACCATTTTCCCAAAAAGATTTGTCATAAAAGAGAAAGAGAATAAAGTGGTGGTAGGAGGAGCCAGACGCAACGTTCAGACAGGGCATTTAATTGTTTGTTAAGAAGAAAGACCCTAAAACAAGTTTCAACCTGAGCTTGCAGGAAGGTGAGAGCGCCCCACTGCTGAGTGACAGCATCTTGCGGAGGTGGGACCATGGGTCCCGGGACTGGCTGAGACACAAGCCAGTCTTGAAATCCCCCCTCCTACTTAACAGCTCACATTCCATCCATCTTTGTTAATTATCGGAGTTACTGTTGTCCCTCTAGGGATTTTTGTCTCTTTCGTTCTCTGTTGTAACCCAGAATTAAAACAATGCTTGGCACACTTCATAAATGTGTTGAATACACAAATGAATGAAATAACTACTCAAGCACCACTGAAACAGAGAACAGAATACTCATACCAACCAACCAGTATTCAGCCACTATCTGCTGGGCCCTATGGGGGATGCTGAAAAAGACTACAGAAAAGTCCTTTCCATCAGAGAATTTATAATGTTTGAGAAAATGAAGCAAATTAGCACACGTGGTAACAGAAGAATGATTTAACTCTGCCCACTTCTTCCCCTGCAGGACTTTCCCCTGCAGGACTTTCCCCTGCAGACTGGTCTCCAATCATCTGCCCTATTCTCAGACCCCTGGAGACTCACAGTCCACAGCATCCTTTCTGGTCCCCAGTCCAGCATTCAGTGCATTCAGCTGGTCAAGGTCATGGTTCCAGAGGGCTGAGTTCTTGGCCCCTCCTGGGAGTGGGATGAGAGGGTCTGGGCCCATCAGTGCTGCTCTCGCGCACCTGACACACGTGTGTGTTTTGAAAGCCTCATCAGAACTGACTTTGATGGGCAGCGGGAGCCCTCCAGGCAGCGGGCTGCCAGGACTGTCAGCCCCAACGGGGTGAAGGGGGTTGGGGTCAGATCACCATCTGTCAAGGTGTTAGAAGAGAACTCAGAGTGCTTCATGGATGCAAAGGATGAAAATCAGCAATACTGAATATATGTGTGCTGTTCTTGGACGAAGCATTGGCTGTACTCTGGACTAGTCCCCTAAACTTCTGTTTCTTCCTTTTTGAGCAAACTCAAATTAAGCGCACCCAGTGCATGTATACACATGCCACCTGGAAATGCACAGACACCACACACACACCCACAACACAGACACAGAGAAGGCTCTTGAGTATGTGTGCACACATACACATACCCTGTTGCAAGGCTTGTCCTCAGCCAGAAAGTTCTGGGAAAAAACTAAAAGAAAGAATAAATGACCGAATGGTGACATTTGTGTTTTATCTGTAATCATTTACTAGAGGACGGAGCATTGTAGCCATCTACTCTCAACCCTCCCACTTTTAAACAGGGTTATTTACTGATACTGGAATTTAATTTCTTTTTAAGAGAAATTCAAGTTTGGGATAAAGAGTTCCTCTTAAAAGCTTTTTCTGTTACTAGAACTTATCCAAAAAAATCCAATAATGTGTTGAGGTCTTTTTCCTTTAAAGATAGATCTCTCTGAAGAGAATGGCAGTGTGTTTACTAATAAACTATGCTGAAATAGCAGAATTGAGTTAGTGGAAATTGCACTGGACTGGGAGAGAATTGAACCGGATTCCAGGCCGGTCTTTTTACTATTATTAGATGCAGCTGTGTGCAAATTACTTCCTCTCTCAGAGTCTTAGTTTTCTCATTTATAATCTGGGAGGTAAGGTGTAGAGTCTATATTTAAATACAGCACACTGACCATCCGTACTAATCTATATTCTGTCCTAAGAACTCCTAAAATATTAAAGAAGAAAAAAGATTAAACTCTTAAACCATGAAAACCCATTGTGCATTCAAGACATCAACAAGCTTGCGGGAGATGGAAAATAGCAGCCACAGGCTACAGCTACAAAGAAGGAAATACAGTCATCCACCTGTTAAACTTCGGAGAGACTCGGGATTCTGCAACATCGGTTGTAATTAAGGACTGGAGAAACCCACAGACTGATTCTCAAGAAGGGAGGAGTTTTTCCCTACCCCCTTTTTGATTGTCATGACTGGTATCAGCGTAGATGCCGATAAACACAAAGAATCATGCAGCCCCAAATGTCAAAAGTGCCAGAGTTCAGAAACCCTGCTCTAGACCCAAGAGTTAATCTCACACTTTCAAATCGTCTCCTTGTTGGCAGACTGACAGATACCCATCCATGGATTGGACTGTGTCCTCCCCAAATTTATATGCTGAAGTCCTCATCGCCAGTACGTCAGAATGAGATTCTGTTTGGAGATAGGACCCTAAAAGAGGTGATTAGCTTGAGATGAGGTCATCAGGGTGGGCCCTAATCCAACTAGAGAGAATAAGAAGAAAAAGGGACACCAGGGATCACACGCACGAAGGGAAGGCCGTGAGAGGACCCTGTGAGAAGGTGCCCACCTGCAGGCCAAAGAGAGAAGTGCAGGGGAACCAAACGTGCCAACACCTTGATCTTGGACTTCCAGCCTCCAGGGCTATAAGAAAATAAATTTCTGTTGTTGAAGCCACACAGTCTGTGGTATTTTGTTGCAGGAGCCCTAGCAAATAATACATCCAGCATGCAAGTAGGGAGAGGATTCTTTTCCAAAGAAATGAAATGCTTACAGAAAAAATACCTCCAATCTGAGAATTGTGGGTCCCCAGGATTATTGCCCACTTCTTTATATCACATTAAATAGAACTATTAGCCCGTAAGCATTGTCTGCTCCCCCTTCACCTGCAACATACATACACACACAAACAAACACACACACACACACACACAACTCAAGATCAGCTTACTGTATGATTCTTATATACATGATGGAACAGCCCAAGAGCACTGGACTTCTGAGGAAAATATACAACACAAAAGACAGAGACCAAGATAAACAAGTAGAATATGCAACTCTGAAAGGAGCGGACATAATTTAGAAACACAATTTAATCTTTCAAAATTCTCTAATATTCCTAGAAAGGGTAAAGAAGTTATTGCATCAACAAAATACAAATAGCTAACAAAAAGGAACTATCATAAAATTAAAATATGACTCTGAAATTTAAATAGATTGTACACAAAGTCTAATAAACTACCAGGGACTAGAACAAAGAGACGTAAAAAGAAATAAGAGAAAAGAAAAGCTATGTAGAGGATTAATCCAAGAGACCCCCACATCTAATTTAAGAGTGACACAAGGAGAAAACAAAGAGGAGGAAATCAAAGAAATATCACAGAGGATTTTCCAAGAGCCAAAGGATATAGGTATAGAAATTAACATGCCATTCAAGTGCCCAAGGCAAAAAATTACCTAAGTCACATACAAGACGTGCACACATAAACATCTAGACCCAGCACTATAAAAGTTCAATATATCAGTAATAAAGAGAAGATACTAAGATGCTTCAGCAGGAAGGAGAGTAATTTAAAAGATACCTATGAAAAACAAGAACTCTGACCAGCATCAGACCTCTCATCATTCACTGCAATGGATCTAAGAAGACAGTGAAGCAAAGGCCTTCAAAGTTCTGAGCTAAAACGACTGTCAACCTTGAAATCTATACTCAATCCAACACTTAAGGATGAGGATGATAAAAACCATTTCCAGAAATGCGTAAACTGAAAAATATTGCATTTCACACTTGCAAGCAGCATCACCCTAAGACTCCTGGCCCTGGGGAGTGCCTTCCTTGAAGTTCTCAGTCCCTTCCTGGGCCTGGGCCTTACCAGCGCTGGGTAGGGCAAACCAAGCTCAGACCTGGCTCTGCAGTGGATCTGGTCCCCAGAGCATCTCTTTTGAAATTTCCCATGGCCTCCTCCAGTGCTGTGGCCCAGCCAGGGCCAGCAGAATCTCCTGGAGGTTCCCGAGGTTAGACCAGGATCCACGTGGGCCTCAGTTCCTCTTGATCCCCTTCCCTGTGCTTTCACACTATCTATTCTGCACATGAGTTTGCCCAGATGCCCCAAGAAGTTCTGGGATTCATGCCATGGGGTTTCTTGAAGTTCTGGGCTGACCCTCGTTCCAGGAGGGCATCCTGGCAAGTGGATCGATCCTGCGCCTGGTATCATATTTCTTTCACAGAACCACGTGAAACTGAGCTGCCAGAAAGGCCCTGACATGATGATTCTGAATGACTCTTAAATATCAAACACAGGACAAGTTGAAGGTTTTATACCACAGGCCCATGGCTTGAGCTGCATTTGCAGACCCATGTCTCAGCTCTTGCTGGCTTTGTTTTATGGTGCTGCCTCTGAATTTAGCACCTAAGGCCAACCTAGGGTGACATCAGGCATCCTTTATTCTGTGTGACCTCGACTAAGTTCCACTGATATGAGGACATCATGCTTTCCCAGGTCAACTGAAGCCATCCTAATGAGGGACAGACATTCCTTGTACCAATGAGGCCACTCTTATCCCTCCTACAATCCTCTCTGCTAGTGGTAGAGGATGGAAGGCAGGTGCAGTTAACACTAAAATAATCACTTTCTAGGAGTGGAGTGATTACTGCATAAAGAATTCAAGAGAAGACAGAGCTGGAAGACCCTATATTACTTCTATATTTATGTTATAAAATTCCAAGTGGTAAATTCAACATAACCAGAAAGCAAATTATTGTTCACATTTTCCTGCATACTCTGGATATGACTTGCACTTGCGGTCATCGTCAATAAAATACAGCAACAACCTTTGAGGGAGTCACTAGAAGCCAATATTCATGAGTGATGATGGATGATACAGCATCGTAAGTAACAACACAACCAGCATCAATAAATGGTAACACAGAATTGCATGAATACAGATCTATATTGTTTCAGGGCAAACAGGTCCCCAAGAGCTTGGCACTGTGAATAATGACAGTCCTGCTGCTTCTTTCTCATGATGAGAGACAGCCAGGAATGGTGCATTTCCTACATGATAGTAGAGAATATGGAGGGGGAAAAAAAGAATCTTCACATGCACTGGTTGAATACTAAATATGTAAGTATCTCATCTCTACCCAATATTCTAAATTAGGTCCGAAACCCACTATACTCCACATGGTTTTTGTGATAGTTTTAAAATATAGTTATTTAGGTAGAAAGATGAATGGTCTGAGGCCTCACATACCTAGGAGCAGTCCAGGTTTTAGGAAATTATTTGGGAATTGGCTCTAACCAATCAAGTAAGTTAAAACAAACAGAAACAGAAGTCTTGAGATCCAGGAAACAGGAGAGTCAACCAGGAGAAGCAAAGACAAGTCTCAGGTCCAATAACAAATATGAGCACAAATCTAGAAATCACCCCGTGTAGATCAAAGACGGAGAACGGAGGGTGCCTGAGGGGGTGGGAAGAGGACTTGAAGACTGGCCAATATAATTCTATGCAAATGACAGGAACAAAACTGTAATGCAGAAAAAAAAGTTCAATTAGAAACTCCTGGAAAAACAAAATGCCAGACAAGAGAGGCCATGATTTCATTATCCTCCATTTGGCTCTACTGTCCATCACAGGTACTGAACACTTAGGTGAACAGTTAATTGATTTTAAGCTTTTACAAACAACCTATAAACAAGTCATGAGATACTTAGTTATGATCATAAAACAGAATGTAAATGTCATCTACTTTAGCAACGTAGTCATAAAAATTCTGACAGAAACTGGGAAGTGGGCAGAAGTGAAGAGGAGTAAAGGGAGGGGTAGGTGCCAATGGCTTCATCTTTCAAAGAGTAAAGGCAAGGATTACAGCCTCATGATAAACTGAGAAACAAAGTTGTATATTATTGGAAGTTACAAAGTTATCCTATAAACAAACTAAGAAATTAATGAGACTATATTGGGAGGATGCAGAGGGAGATGGTAGGTGTAATGAACCAAATACTCATACATCAGGGCAGTAGATGCAAAATCATGGCTAGAATTGAACTCATCAAGATATTATCATCTAGAGAGAGGGAACTGAAGTGTGTGGAGGTAGGAAACTTGCTTTTCATTATAAACATTTTATTTTAAAACTATCGGCAGGCATTACTTTGATACAAGATAAATTTTAAATACAAAATAAAGTATGATGACTGAACAAGATGATTTCTAAGCTTCCTTTCATATCTAAATTTCAGGAGGCACCCTGGAATTTTTCCCTCAGAAAGGCTATCTGATCAGGAGCCAGTCCATGCCACTGGGAATCTCACAAACATTATTTTAATAAATGTAAAAATTTCACTCCTGACCTTATTCTACCTTCTCAACAGCTCGATGAAGCAATTATGATAATCATCTGCATTGCAGACATGAGAGTCAATGAGACTAAATTAATTGTACTGGGTGACATGAGCTTTAAGTCAGTAGAATTCTACTGGACACATGCTCATCACTCCAAGCTCCCTTCTTTCCCACCACATCATGCCTCTTGTTGCGCAGAAAGAAAAGAGTAAGAAGAATTCATTCAAAGGCTCAAATTCAGGATAAGGATGAGGAAAAGAGCAACTTACATTATGCCTTAAAGAACAGTTTTCCATACGAGACTCGTATATTCCAAATGAAACAGAACAACATGTTTTAAATAAACACATAGGCTCTTTCTTTCAGTGGCTAGGATATGTAAACTTAACCTAAATTTCTTGAATGGATATGCAATGAACTATTTATACCATTTTCTCTGCCCTACTTAACTTATGACTAATCCGAAACAATTAGAGAGTCATATGGCTGAGTATTTAAAGAAGCCAGCATGCCAAATAAACAGAGGGTCGTTTCTACTGAAACCTGGAGCCCCAAGCCCCTGTAGGTACCTGGTTATAGGGCAACTCAGGAATAGTTACAAATGCAAACTGCAAAAGGAATCCTACAGAACCCTGCAGTCTCAAAATAAGGAAAAACGAAGACGCCTTAAGATGTGGATGTCTTGGTCTTCTGCGGGGACACAGGAGGACTCTCCAGGCAAAATCAACTTTCAATTCTCTACGTATCTCATGCAGTTCTACCATGTGGACCCTCCTCTTAAAAATGTGGAAAATAAAAACTTGCATCCACTGCTGGGTTGTTGTTGTTGTTGTTTTATGATACCAGCATCACTAAAATCTCTCACTCTCTGCTTCAAGATAAATCTTTTATAAAGCAAGGCTGGGTCTGCCCCAAAGCCTATCATTTCACTAACACTTAAAAATATTTTCTCAACATTCTCAAGCAGTGCTCAAAATCGGCCTGATATATATAGAGCCTCCTTTGTGGAATAACAAGATTATTTTTACCATTTTCTGATTCCCCAAAATCTGACCTGTCACCGGAGAACTTCTAAAAATATCAGGATGATAATGAAATTCTTCTTCACTTCCCTCCCGGCTCATGGCTGCATTACGAGAGTTGGGTGTTTATGTATTTTCTGAGGGTCCTCTCTGATCACAGCACTCATCATCTCATTGCTTCAAGATGTGGGACAGAACAGCTATCTTGGGAAAGTGGCTGATTTTTTTTCCCCCACCTTTAAGGACGAGGTGTTTTTGCAAAACATTCAGCTCAATTCACTTTCTGCCTACCTCCTAGATCACATTTTTGAGTTGGAAGTATATTGGAAAGGATCCTAGAAAACAAATGCTGACTGAGAAGCATTTTGTTCTCTTACCACAGTCAATTCAAGCCAGCAACAGCGCTGCCTACTGTGTGCCAGGAATATAAAGATGAATAAAATACTCTTTGCCCTCAAACAGCTCCCAGCTCACCAGGATAGGCAGTCCCACTAACAAATAACAATAGTAAGCTGTGACAGAGCTATAAATCCTACTGTTTGTATAAACATACAAAAATGAGAACACCAATAAGGGAGCTGCAAATACTGCGTAGGGAAATCAGAAAGGAAATGTACTGAGAAACCAAATGATATTTTAGAGATAGAGGCCAACAGTCTCTTGTTGCTTGGAAATGTGTCTCAACCTTGATATACCTGGAGCTGAAAACCAAAAAACTGGTTCTAGACAGCTGTTAGCATCTGCTTTGTGGGTAGAATTTAGAATATGTTCTTGGGGAGTAGGCCCTCTTCCATTTGTTCTTGGCAGTTCATTTTGGTGAGTTTTCAGTCATACTCAGAGATAAGTACTTACTCATTGGTCTTGCAGAAGCCCTGGACAGGAGTGTTCCAACCACAGATGCTTCACACAGAGAGTGTTATTATTCTAACAATGACAAACTCTGTCTTCAGATTGGGCAAAGATGCATCAATTACATTGCCAACTATGATATTGTCTACTACATTGTCAACAGGTTTTCCTTTACTTTGACTGTAGGTCTAGGGAGGACAAGATAAAGGAGATTGCCAAGCATGGAGAAGAGCAGGCCTTGTTCCAGGGGCAGGTGACCAGAGGAGAGACAGAACCAGTAGGGGACTGTCTACCATGTTCTAAAGGATGCTAACAACGGAATCTAGGAATAGTGATACACGGTATCTTGCTTTAGGGTTTTCTTTTCTCTGCAGTACTGTTTGTTGAGCAGCATTAGCTCATGTTGTGTTAGTAAGCACTGGAGAATGAACAGATGGTTCTGAATTCACACTTTGGGGTAAAGTGAACTTTAAAAGTCTGTGGCAACATCAGAAAAATTTTAGGAGATGGCAGAAGAGGTGATCGTGGAAATGCCGGGAGAGAGGTCAGACTTGGGTAGCCTCCTGGCTGAGAGGCAAGGAAGAGACTGGGGTCCTAGTTCTCCTGCAAACTCTCAACCTTGCTCAACACCCCTGCCTTTGGCAATTATAGGTGTTTCTTGTTCTAAGCCTTTCTTTCATTCCTTCTTGTTGGCATCTCCCCTCTGCAGACATGAAGCTTTCAACCGTCCCTAGTCCACTAAGCATGTTACTGTCCTTCCATTTGCCTTTCAGTTGCCAAATTTTATTTTCTCTCATCACTTCTCCACTTCTCTTGTCCTTATAGTTTCGTGCATTTTAAATTCCTTTACTGTGAGGTTTTGCACAGGAGCAGAGATGGATGCAAGTGTTCAATCTGTAGTTTTCTTTCTCAGTTATATTTTACTCATCTATCCATTAATATTCCACCTAATTGAAAATAACATGACACTGGCTCTTGTTTAGCATTAACACTCAACCACTGAAAGGGCTTATAAAATCAAGACCCTGGGGGTTGCAGTGAACTATAAAGGTCAGCCTATCTAAGCTCTAGTCAGATGTTTCATCCAGGAAACTCCTTAGCTTGCCTGATAGAAATTTAAGTGAGTGAAAACGCATAAAGCTATGTTATTTTGCTTACCATCAGACATCATATTTAATAACGATAGCTGCCACTTGCAGTACACTGTGTGTGTGCACCCCACTCTGTGCTAAGGGGCACTGACCCCTCTCCACCATCCTAGAAGGCAGTATCATTATTCTCTGCTGCACCTGCCAGTACACACCCCTTTGCAGAGAAGGAAACTGAGGTTTAGTTCAGGTCTCACTCATTTCCCAGTTGCCTGTAGCTTGTACATGGCAGGCAGAGCCAAATTTTGCACCAGCTTTCTCAGATTCCAAAGCTTATCCTCTTGGCTGTGATGGTCCCTAGATTTAGGGCTGTATGACTCTTAAGGAACAGAATTGGTCTTGCAGGGTGGCTGGTGTGTGCTTTTTCCCACTGGCAGTTTTTGTCATTGATGTTGTTCTGCTTGTTGACTCTTGCCTACATTTGGGTCCTTAGGGTTATGACCCACAATGGTCCCAGGCTGACTTCCAACTGCTAGATGATTTTTCTTTTAAACTGATATGAGCCCAGGAAACAAAAGATAATTTTACAATTAGTCTGGACCGAACAATGAAGGTAAATCTGTTGTCAAAAAGATGTGTGATGCATTTCTAGGTAGACTATCAATGGCACTGCGTTTTTCATCCATTATACAGAACCACTATTATTTACATGTTGAATATAGTTATATTAGAATGCTGACCAAGCCGAAGATTTTGACTTTGATGAGTCATTTTTTGGTAAAATAACCACGCATTGCTCCTGTCAACAATTTCAGTGGTTGAGGGCACACTATTAGAACAGGCAGATGGAGTAGAAACTACCCAGAGCCCAAATCAGAAGACTCAGGGTTGAATTGCAGCCCTGTGTCTTTGTGTATTTTGAACAGTTCACCTAACTTCCCTGAACTACAATTTCAGGATCTGTGAGACAGGGAACCTAACACATAATAGTATTTTGAGTGCAATGAGATAATGCATGTGTAAGTGCTTGGCACAGAGTAGGGGCTTAATAAAAGCTCATTTATCAGCTTATTTCAAGAATCTCCAGCAAGTGTGGAAGAACTATTTGTTGACTAAATTAGGGACTGGGAGCTAGACACTGGGAATATGTTCAAGCAGACAGAGGAGCTTGGATGTCTGAAATCTCACATCTATCTAAAGCATTCATGGGACACCCAGGGATGGCCCCTCTGGTTCTGACAGCTGCACTAGTCATGGAGACAGGCTCAGAAACTTGGAACTTTCAGCTCATTTAACTGCCATGATCTGCAATGTTGAGCGTGGCACAGCGTTGCCCGTGACTTCCTTCACCTTCACCACTATTACTGTACACCTGCAGAAACTGTGAGCATCTACAGTGCAGAAGATAGAATCTTCTCTGGGACTTACTACGAATGTCTTCTGTGGATAAACACTGCCATGGGAAAGGCGATTTATCTCAGTTAACACCACAGTCTCTTAATGTTCAAAGTATGCTAGACATAAATTTAAACCTTGCAGAAAGTCTCTGAAAGGTTCACCTGTGTCCTAGGTCTTCCAACATCAGAAAGACTTTAGGGAGACATTTTCACTCTCTCGGGTATTTGGGAATCATGGTGCAGATTTGGGGTGGCACTGGGGGAGGGGGTGGTTCCCACAAAGAACAGAATTCCTGGGCTTAAATCAGAATAGCTCCTATCTACAGATCTCCCTAACACCCCCTAGGGACCCTTAAACCAAGACTGGCTCAGTGCCCAACCCCTGAGCCATTACAGATTGGAGTAGGTTCCTTAGAGGTCCTTGGTGTTCAGTCTTTTAGTCCCACAGTGGAGGCTGGACATGGCTTGACATTCACAGATTTGCGGAGAAAGGAAGGCATGGGGCAAAAGATATTTGATTCATCTTCTTTCTTTCCTAAGTGTCTCCCAGATGGTTCTTATCCTAGAGACATGTACCTCTCAGGCAAGAAGCCATTCTGACTTTGAAAGATCTCTGCAGGACGTGGTTCTTCAGAATGGTAAGGTGAACAGGGTCATGAGTGGGCTGGGAGCTGCGGGATTGAATTCCAGTCCCAGCTCTGTCACTGACACACACTCTAGACAAGTTGCTTAATTCCTCTGGGCCTAGGTTTATTTGTTGCTTTTTAATTAAATTTTTTTTGTTTTAATTTTTTTAAATGAGAACTGGGTTCTCTCTCTGGACTGTTCTAATTCTAAATATCTCTGATATATTCATGAATCTGACAGGAATGAGCAACAGAATCATATGACTAATAAGGAACATTCCATAGCTAATATTACAGTCAAATACTTCTTGTTCCTCTGAGTGTTTGATGGAACTATGAGTTACAGGCTAGGGTTTCTGGAGCCTGTCTGGTCTTCCCATACCAGGAAAAAAAAAAAGAAGAAGAGAGCTGTGGCCTTTAAGCTGTTGAAAAGACTTATTTCTCATAATCTAAGTAACTTTGACACTATGCACCACAGCCTGACAATTAAATTTCTCTCTTTCTCTCTAAATTTCAACCAGTGGATATGCTACATTGAGAGTTAAATTGTTCTGATGTGAAGACATCTCTTTTCTCTCATCAGAGCCTAAAAAGCTGTCAGTGCCAGTTTCCTTATTAGCAACCAATCTGCTTGCTCAGACAGTGCCTCACAGTTTATACCAAGTGAAAATGCTGCTCTCCGAGCACAGAGGAGCAAACACAGCTGAGGAATGGAGTAGAGCTGAGGTGGTTTGCAGCAGTCTCCAGGAGCTGAAATTAAAATTGCTGCTCACCTCACTGAGACAGGGAAGCAGAGTACCTCTCAAATCAAAGGGAAATTTTACTGATTGGAGATACACACATGGTGCCCTGGAGAACATTTTCCAAGGCTGCATCATGGAATTGCCCAGCTCAAGCCTTGGTCCAAGACTGCTTTTCCCCTTGATCAGGCACTCTCTTTTCAATCAGCACAAGTGACAGAATCTTCTCCAGGCGAGCAGCCGCCAACTTGACAAACCATCAGAAGAACCACAAGCATCCTAATCTATGACTAGTTTATTGCAGGGCAAGGGAGTCTGGAAGCCTGGTCTGCATCCTCAAAAGACTCTGAAGTCCTTTAGCAAATAAGCCTCAAGGAAACCTGCTGAGGGTGGCTTGCCACAAAAGACCAAGAACCTCAAGACAGGTGGCCATTAGTCCCAGGAGAGGAAGTAAAGCAAGAAGGATACCAGAGGAGAAAGTTTTCACAGAATTCCATGTGAATATCCTGGAGACAGAGGACGTGGGTAATGGAAATGAAGGATGGAAGGTGGAATGAAAACGGGAATCCTGGAAGATCGTGGTCAAAGAGAGCCCCGGATCTGAAGGGCAAGGAAGTGGATGGGGAAAGCCCATATTTCACCTGTGTGTTTTTGTCATGCTTCTTATCCCTCTCCTCCCCAGGTGATGGAGCCAATGGTTCTCCTGTTCTGCAGTCTTGGGTCCCTTCAAAGGGATAAGTAAGCAATTTTCTGCCTCCAAAGATCCCTATATTCCTTAATTTTACACAAGGACTAGAGTTAAATAACCTTTTTGGAGATTTAGGCGACAGTACCCATTTTATTGCAATAAAAATGAAAATATCTTGCTGAATTAAAATATATCACCAGAGAGGCCAAGAAAGTCAGCCATCTGGATGTGAGCACTGTTAAGTCTCAGTGTGAGTTCTTACGTGTTCTCTAGCAATACTCTAATAATACTCACTCTTCTCTAATAATACTCACATCATATGCAAATGTAAACTCAAAATGGACTGAAGACCTAAAAGACCTGGAACCATAAAACTTCTAGAAGAGAACTTAGGCAGAATACTCTTTGACATAAATCGTAACAATATTTTTTTTGGATCTATCTCCCAAGGAAACAGAAATAAAAGCAAAAATAAATAAATGGGATCTAATTAATCTTAAAAGCTTCTGCAGAGCAAAGGAAACCATTGATAAAATTAAACGACAACCTACAGAATAGAAGAAAAAATTTGCAAAAAGAGGTTAATATCCAAAATATTTAAACAGTTCATACAACTCATTATCAAAAAAACCAACCTAATCAAAAAATGGGCAAAAGACCTGAACACATTTTTCCAAAGATGACATACAGATAGTTAACAGGCACATGAAAAGATGCTCAACATCACTAATTATTAGGGAAATGTAAATCAAAATAACAGTGAAATGTCACCTCACACTGTCAGAATGGCTGTCATCAAAAAGTCTACAAATAAAAAATGTTGGCAAGGATGTGGAGAAAAGGGAACCCTTTTATGCTGCTGGTTGGAATGTAAATTGGTGCAGCCACTATAGAAAACAGTATGGAGGTTCCTTAAAAAACAAAAAATAGAACTAACATATGATCTAGCAGTTCCACCCCTGGGTAGATATTAAGAAAAATACAAAACCACTAATTCGAAAAGATACATTCAACCCCTATGCATTATTTACACAGTCAAGATAGGGAAGCAACCCAAGTGTCCATCAACAGATAAATGGATAAAGAAGATGTAGTATGCATCTACAATGGAATATGACTCAGCCATAAAAAAGACTAAAATTCTGCCATTTGCAGCAACATGAACAGACCTAGAGAATTGTATGCTGAGTGAAATGAGAAAGACGAATACTGTATGATATCATTTACATGTGGAATGTAAAAAATAAAACAAATGAATGTATATAGCAAAACTGAAACAGACTCACAGATACAAAAAACAAACTAGTGGTTACCAGTGGGGAGAGAGAAAGGGACAGAGTAAAGATAGGGATAGAGGATTAAGAGATGCAAACTACCATGTATAAAATAGATAAGCAACAAGGAAATACTGTACAGCACAGGGAAATATAGCCATTATCTTGTAATAACTTTTAATGAAATGTAACCTGTAAAAATACTGAATCACTCAGCCATACACCTGAAACTAACTTAGTATTGTAAATCAACTACACTTAAATAAAAAGTATTATGTTGTACACTTAAAAATTTATTGAGGGCAGATCTCATGTTACATGTTCTTACCATAATAAAAATTAAAAATTAAAAACTTATACTCTTCTGTCATAGCCTGTTGATTATTTAAATGTAAGCACTTTATTTTTAATTTTTTACTGCAGCAAAATATATACCCAGAAAAAGTGCAAAAAAGTGCACGTATCAGAAGCATAGAGCTTCAGAAACTGAACACACCACGCAACCAGCCCCCAGATCAAGAGACAGAAACCACTGCCAGAAGTCCTTCCCCTCATTCTTCTAATCATTTTCCCCCCAAGGGTAACTATTATCTGGCTTTACAACAGCATGGCCAGTTTTGCTGAGTTTGTATACAACTGAAGTCATACAGTATGTTCCTTCTTTATGTCTGTATTAGCTCCCTCACCATTGTTTGGGACATTCACCCAGGTTGGGTGTAACTGTAGATTATTGTCATCACTATATAGTGCAGAACCCACTGTCACTGCACCACACTGGATCCATTCTGCTGCTCATGGGCATTTGGGTGGCTTCCAGCTGGGGGCTATTTCAAATAGCGATTCTGTGAATACCTTGGTATGTGTCTATGGTAAACATTCGTAGCAAGTCATATTTTTTTTCATAATATCTGACAGGTTGTCATATATTTTATGTTTTTCCAGGCTCCATTCTAGAAAGCGCAATAAGAAAGTATGTGCTGAGTGTATTTAGGAATCTATTAGAAGAAAATAGGAGGATTTGACATTCACATCATCTCTCCACAATATCTTGGCAGTTTGCTCTCTGAAATCAAGCAGCAAACTCAGCTCACGCCATGGCCTTGATTCTTACTGCTGTGGGATCTTGGTGTTCTCACCTGACAGTCTCTTCCAGCCTCCTGACAACAGCTCGTAATCACCTCAGTCATGTCATTTATTTTTGGTTCTTATAAAAATTTTTTTTCAAAAATTCTTTTTCCTGGTCTAATTTTTTTCTTCTTTAAAATTCTTTGGTGATTGTTAAATTAAAATATATGGATACACCAGTTCAACCTAGTATCCAGTCTTCCAAACAACCCTGAAAATATTCTGTCAGAATGTGGGGGTGAACAGCCTTTCTATTCCTCAGAGGAGACCCTGTGTTCTGTATTTTAATGTGGAAATCAAAATGAGCAAATTCCGAAAACCTTCTCCCAGGATCTGGGGAGGAGGGACAGCAGCAAAACACGGCCCCAAAATTCTTGACGTTCCTCTCAAGAGGTGGAATCTGGGTGGGTTGTGACTGGTCTGACCATTGAGGATGACAGAAATGACACTGTGTGACTTCAGGGCTGGGTCATTAATGGCCATGCAGGTCCCACTGGCTCTCCTGGAATGCCTACTTTCAGGATGCTCCCTCTCAGAATCTAGGCACCACGCTGTGAGACACCCAAGCCAAGTGGAGAAGCCACGTTGTAGGTGTTTTAGTCAATAGTGCCAGCTGAGCCCAGACTTTGAATCATCCCAGTTATTATGGGGTTGAATTATGTCTCCCAAAAAGATACATTGAAGTCTAACCCCCAGTACCTCAGAATGTGACCTTGTTCGGAAACAGAGGCATTGCAGATGTAATTATTTAAGATAAGGCCATATTGGAGTGGGCTGGGCCTTTAACACATCCTTTATGAGAGGTGTGAACATCATGCAAGGACACAGATACACAGGGAAGACAGAGGCAGGGAATGAAATGCAGCCACAAGTCAGGTAACACCTGGGGGCTACCAGAAGCTGTAAGATATGAGGAAGGATCCTCCCCTAGAAGCTTTGGATGGAGGATGGCCCTGCTGACACCTTAATTTTAGTCTTCTAGATTCCAGAACTGTGAAAGAATACATTTCTATTGTTTTAGGCCATCCAATTTTAGTACTTTATTAGAGCAGCCCTAGGAAACTAACACATCAGCCCAGGTACCAAATATGTGAATGACAAAGCCCTTGGGGTTGCCAGCCACCAGCTGATCGAGACTTCCCAGCTCAGGACCCAGGCTTGCAGACAAGCCATCCCACTGCACTCTGAATTCCTGCCCCATCAAATACGTGACCATAATTAAATGATTGCTATTTTATGCTTCTAAGTTTGGAGTATGCTGTCACACACAATAGTAAGTGGAGGAGGAGCCATCAGAGTTTCAGACACGGCAGCCCGAGGCCAGATGTCTACACTACACAAAGGACAGACCAGTCATTTCTGCTCTGAAAGTATGCTGAGCATCCGTGTCTGCCAACAGAAAACAGGAACTCAATCAATGGTCCTGTGGGAAGCACAGGCCTTGAGACAGACGTAACAGGTACTGTGAGCCAGGCAATGCTGTGAAAATTTCTCATGGATTGTCTCATTTAGTCCTGCCAACAGTCCAGTGAGGTAGGTCCCATTATTAGGCCCCTTTTAATAAATGAGCACAGAGGCACTAATTGGTTGAGAAACCTGCCCTGAGTCACACAGCTAGTTCACGGTAAAGCACAGGCTTCACACTTAGGGAGACAGCAGCAAGAATCTAGAGGTTCACTGCAGTCCTGGAAAGAATGGAGGTGATGCAGCTCATCTCCACTGCAGGACTGTGGCCCCAGTGTTTGTTTGCTTACTCAGTGGACATTTCTTGAGTTCTGCAATGTGTCACTGTGTCGTTAAGGAAAGCAAGGTCTAATGGAAGATGCAGACATGTAAATAGATTTTTTTTTTAGTTCAGTCACAAGTTGAATTATTTAAAAAGAAACTGTTGTAATTAGGAAACTAAGAGGAAGAAGGCAAACAAGAAAAAGGAAACAATGGGCTTTTCTTGCTGATAGAAGCAGAGAGAACATTGAGGTCAAGGTAGTTGAAGCTTCTAACTAGAAAACAGAAGTTTGGGGTAATTCAAGCAGCGGAATGTGAAATTCAGCTGTGACCCAGTTCTATAAATCTAAGCAATGCACCATACACTCTCAGTGGCCCAGGGCATGTGATTAGATCAGATCTAGCACAGCTGGGACAGAAACACTCCTGCTCCCATCCAGACGAGTTCACTTTTGGACTGTATTTCCCCCTCAATCACCATATACTCTTTGAGGTTCCAAAGGAAAGAGAAAAGAAGGAAAAGGCAGGGACAAAAAGTTCAGTGGGAAAAGGTCTTCTCTCCCGCTGCTCAGGGCAGCCTGGCCACCAAGCCCCCTCGCAGTGGTCACCTGGGCAGATGGGCAGAGAAACAAACTCCAAAATCAGGGAGGATGCCCATCATGATGGCCCTGACTGACATCCAACCACCCTAAGGGTGAGGATGTTGCACTGCTTTGCAAACCTGGCAGAAATAGGTCAACGAAGCCCCTGGAACCTGACCTCATCCTCCTGGATTTTTATTCCCTCAGCCCAGTCATGACTGCTTTAACCTTTTCTTAAGTGGAATGTTCCTTCAACAACTTAAAATAGTTGCAAAAAATGTTTCTCAGAAGAGCAAAGGTCAAAGTAACACGGAGATGGCTCACCTACTTTGTGACTTAAGATGAGAACTTTGGTTTTTATTTCTGATATATTTTATTACTGCATTCAAGAGAGAGACTAAAAGGCATTTGGAGAGTTGTGGTCATGGAAGGAGTAGCCTGGAACCAGCCCAGGATTTCCACAGACCCTCCATCACATCCCCCTATCCTCACATCCTCCCACTAGTCGTCTATGAGGAATGGGGAGACTGGAACCCCTAAAAGCCAAAGCTTTTCTTGCTTTTACTCAACAGATGCAACTCGGTACCTACTGGTTGCAAAGTAAGGGAGTCATATTTCTAATACAAGGCTTAATGTCTGCTTCTGAGGACCTTTTATTACCTTGATTATCTTGATTGTGTCCAACGGAAATGAAGCCAGGATCACAACCACAGCATACTTGGAAATGGTTTTAAAATTTTCTCAGTTCCCGCTGAGATACACTCTAAAGCTCTTACTGAAATTTTCCCCCTTTCCATATGAATTAAATGAGATGGAGAAGGAAAGTAAAAAAAAAAAAGCCACTGGGAAGAAGACTTCTTTTGAGTCTCTTGTCACATGCAACATATGACAGATGAGGGATATTTCCCTCACTGAGTTAACTTTGGTGTGAGGGGCAGTATAGTTAGAGTCTTCTGAGCCAGACCTTGTGAGTTTGAATCTGGGATCTGCAGTTTACCAGCTGTGCAATTTAGAACAATCACTTAATCTCTCTGGGCTCCTTTTCCTCATCTGTAAAATGGCAATAATTGCATCTACCTCCTAGGGTGGTTGTAACCAATAATGAGTTAGCATAGGAAAAGCCTTTTAATAACCGTGCCATAAAGGGTTTGCTATTACTGTATTGATGTAGAAAAGGGAGCAAAAGAGTGGAATAAAGTGGGGTAATTGAGACCGTGAAAGACAGAAATCTAGTCCCAGATTCTAGGTCCTCCTTTGGAAACAACTTAACCACAAGCACCCGTAGTGGTTCTCCCATCCATGTGGAAAGTACCTTCAGCAGCAAGAACGAGTCCTTAATACTTATTCCCAAATCACTGTAAACTGTGGGAAGTCACAGAAAGCGAAGGGAAGAACTTTCATTCCTCTATAGGTACAGTGTATCTTGTTGGCAAGATGCGCTATGAGGTATACTTTGTAGAGCCGATTACTCAACCTTTTAGGAATTTAAAAAATCAAAGGACTGGTGAGGTTGAGTGGGCTTGCCTAGTTGTAAGCTTGCTTGATGCAGAAAAGTAGAGTGAGTGGGAAAAGGTGAACCTTAAGGATTACGTCTTTCCACTTCTGTCCCAGATGGGTCCTTCATCTACAATTAGTGTTCGTCCAGCATTGATGTCCTAGACCTTCTCCTTCAGGAGTCTGTATGCCTCAAAGCCTATAACTCTTCTCCCAGCACAATGCCTGACACACAGCACTCCTTGCTTTCAGAGAAGAATGACTGCATAGACATGTGGATGATATACTAGACAGATGAGATAGATAGCTGTGAACTTCTTCAGATACCTAATCTATTTGAAAGATAAGTATCTAGTTTTTCACAAATCCCCAAGATCTTAATTATGGAAATTTCTAGATTTCGCCCAAATCAGTTTTCCTTACAGACATAGGCTTCTTGTGCATATCATTATACCACAAATTGTCTCTTCAATTTCCACTAAAATTTATCTCTCACTTGATGAGCAATTTTTGTACTAGCTAAGACACCAGCTGAAACTGTTTCACAAAGTACTTTTTCTTTCTTTTTGTGGAAAATATATGGTGAATTGCTTATATTCATAGAACCGGGTCACTGCTGAATTTCACATTTCACTGCTTGATTTACCCCAAACTTCTGTTTTCTAGTTAAGAACTATAACTGTCTTCAGCCTCAACTTTCTCTTTACTTCAATCAGCAACACTGGGTTATCTTAATTTTCAATTTAAAAAAAACACAGAAAAATCTAATTCTTTTATTTCACGAACTCACCATGAGATGTGGTAGTCTGGGCAGGGGGCTGGTGAACTCACTACCTAAGGGTCTTGAACTCACATACCTTCTGAAATGGAAACGCTGGACATAGAATTTGCTCCCATCTTGAGTCCCCACGATGTTGTATCTCACCCGCAGGCCACCTCCACTCATATTTGTATGACTTTTTTCATCATAAATAAGACACCTCAGTAACAATAGATTTCATATGTACAACCATCTGAAGAGAATGACAGCAATATTATCAATATTTCAAAGCACTTTCTATAGCGTTAAGACAGTGAACAGATACAGGGTTCTTTGTTCTCCAACATTTATTCAATGGTTTGGGGGAAGCCCCCACTATTTTAAGGTAATATATAATAAAGTGTCTCTTGGAGATAACACCATTTATTTTAAGGTTTAGAAATGAAGGAATATTTTTGGTAAGGAGTGATGTCAAGTACTGTATGCTATGAGGCAGGGTGTACAACTCACATACATCCTTGCTTTGCTGGCTGACCTTTCAGTTCCTATTCCAAGGAGGTGCAAAAACCAATCTCTTGGATTTCTGGACTTGATTTTTGAGGCTTGAGCAGGTAGAGGACTACTTGCTTTTCTAGAACTACTTTGCTTGGGTTACGCCCTGTAAAATATTCCAAGGGTTATGGTCTATTCGTTTTGAATCTATCTAAATATTAAGATATAATGGGTATCACTAAATATTCTTCTTGTGCTGCCTGGAAATAGATGGAGCTTAAATTTCAAGCCTGTTATTAAAATGGCAAATCCTTCCACTAGGAAGTCATCCTTCAAAATCGTCTTTACACAAAGGAAGATGCTCCTGGGCTGAATGTTCCTTTCTCTTCCCTGTTGGCCTTTGCTCTGCTTTCATCCTGGTCTCAGCCCCGCCCATGCCTCATTAAAACCATTTCATTGTGGACTGATGAATAAAAAAGAAACCAATGACATGTAAAAGGACCTCTTTTCTAACAACTCCAGCTTCATAAAAGCTAAAATCTCTTTACTGATAACAATGGCTGAGGCTGGAGCAGTGCTTTACCTTTTCAAAGCCCTTGGTTCCACAGCCATCTCTCCTTGGAGCTCTCAGAGGTTGGCAATTATCACAGTGAAGTGCTTGTAATGATCTGCTCAGGCCCCCTGACCATTGTGAGACAACCCCTGGGACCTCCATTCAGGGCATTAGATGTAACTAGGCTTCTAATGATCACATTATGCAGCTTTGAAATAAACTGAAAATTTGGATTTTATTCTATTAAGAAAATACATCTGGAGCCCACTTAGAGACACAGGACCCACTAACATAGCTGACAGCTCTGATCCCATGGTAGCTAAATGCTACTTTTCCACGCACACTCACGTCTTCATGGTGGTCACTTTGCCCAAATCAGTTGGCAGCAATACGAGTCAATTATTAAGAGGCTAGTATAAGTCCTTTCTTTTTCTGAAAGAGATACCCTGACATAATAGTTGAGGGTTTATAGCATCCTTTGAGATTACAGCAATTTCCCCAACTGGTGTGAATATCAGAATGCCCTGAGGACATGTTAAAATTCGCTACTTCAAATTTACCAAATTAGATTTTCCAAGGCATGCATATGCCCAGGAAAGTATGACAAGCACCAGTTTCATAACAATCTTTATTTGAAAAACAATTGTAAAAACACAATTCAATTTTATTTCAAATATTTATGAAGTGAATATTGTGTCCTTCCTGCTAGATTCTCTGATAGATACAGAGAGAAATAAGATAATAAATATACAATAAAATCATTTCTTTCCTGTGTACCAGGTGCTTTGCACAATCATCTCTAAAATCTTCATGACAAATGAATGAGGTAAACTGTAGATTCTCATTTCACAGATAAGGAAAATGGAGCTTAGAAAAGCTAAGTCGGTTGCTCATACAGCTCGTAAAGAATGGAATCCCAGTCATCCTGGCTGCTCATTCCATGCCCCTTCCACCATCTCCACTGCTTTACTTTTCTCCTCAAATGAGACAAGCCCAGATGGTACTCATAGGGGGTCCAAGCGTAAGTGGAGGCCCAGCCACATTGCAAATATCATAGAAAATTTTACTTCATGTTTCTAAGCAAATTTTGATGCATGTGGGGGCTTGTGAAAACCTTACTTGAAAGGGGCTAAATTGTTTATGATAATTAAGCATTCAGGACTCTTCAGAAAGTTCATGGCCATCAGTCATTCCATGAACTTGCTCACATCAGAGCATGAATGTGTGGTCCCTTTATGTGAGGCTCTGAAAAGCCCAAAGAAAACCCATGTGCCCCCAGAGGTGGACAGGCATAGTGAGTGCTGCTCAGACAGGCAGGAACACTTCTCTTCCTCATGGTTGCCTTTAATGTTCCTTTACATAGAATGGGGACTGACCTTAAAATAAAGTGATCAAGTTTGGTCTTAATTCTGTGCCCCCTTCCTCTCTTCCTTGTTTCTCAGCATCTTCATGCTCCCAGGTACCCACAGCTGTCTGTGGAGCCTACCAGAGAGCCAGGCTCATCACGTGGAGTTGCTGGTGTTTCTTCCCCTCTCACTTCCTTGCAATCCCTTATCGAAACATTTACTTCCCCAAGTTCTGGGGGCTGGAAATCCAAGATCAGGGTGCCAGTATGGCTGGGTTCTTGATGAGGGTCCTCTTCCAGGTTACGTCCTCACACGGTCTTCCTCTGTGTGCACGCACAGAGAGAGATCTTGTGTCTCCTCTCCTTTTTATAAGGGCACTAACTGCATCATAGTGTTCCCACCTTCATGATCTCATCTACCCTTAATTACTTCCCAAAGGCCTCACCACCAAATACCATCATATTGTGGATTAGAGTTTCAACACATGAATTTGGAGGGGTGGGGACACAAACACTCAGTCTGTGGCACCTGGGATCCTTGCTACAGTGTTAAACCTCGCATCCCAAGAAAATGTCCCCAATAAGATGAATTCTTGCTAATCTAGTCATACATTCCAGTATTCTTGATCAAGAACCCTCAAAATCTAGTTCTGGGGGTACTTCCCTGATGGCAGGTACATTCTAGCTAATTCTTGAAGCTCCTTCAGTGTATGATCTTTGTCCTCCTTTATGAGGCCCAGTGTCCCAGCCAGGTTATGCTGGGATGTAACCCGTCATCCACTTGGCAGCCGAGTGAGGAAGGGGGAGCAGCTCCTGCTGCCTCGTGGAGATGAGAACTCAGCACAGCATCTCCCAGCACAGAGGAAGTGCTGGCTCGTACTAGGGGCACTTTGAGCGCTCAGGGAAGTCTTCAGAGACATCCATCCAGATGTCTCCCTGCCATGTTGCAGGGTCCCAGGTTTTCTCAACCAGGGCCCTGACATGGCATGACAGACCTGCCTCCACTGAGCACTGGAAATCTCTGAGCTCTGAGATGCTCTCTAAAGATACTGCTCAGCTGGGTCTCTTTGTAAGCTCTCACAGAAAGCCTCTGGCTCTCACAGTTAGCCTTTCACTGCCTGTCAAAGGCCCTCTGTTTCTCACAGAAAGGTCCCCATCTCATTCTCAGCGGGGCACTGGTGCAGCTGAACAGTCACCGGCTGATACCGCTGCCTTTGTAGACAACTCCCTCTCGCCCTGTAATTTTCAAAGCCTGAATAACTGCTCTCGCCAGGGGGATGCCCTCACTGGGGGTTCTCCCAAGTCATCCCCAGTGAAGTTCAGCGCTTGGGCCTCCGCCCATGCCAGGCCTTACTCCTGCCCTAAACAGCGCTCAGGATGCTGCCCTCTTTGCCTTCCAGGCTGTGAGGAAGCCTGCTTCACAGCCCCATCTTACCACCGGCTTCCTCAGACCACTCCTGGCACCACTTGTGTCCTTTTGGGTCCTCCAAGGGTTGGCTAATGTGAGAGATTTGCCTACGAAGGATAAATGCGAGGGAGCAGGAGAAGGCAGTAAGGGTCTTCAGACCACAGTGCAGGTCTGCTAGCTGTGAGTGGGAGGGGAATGGAGGGGACTGGGTAGGAAGAGCCTGGGACAGCGGCACAGTGCCTAGAAAAGTTCAACCTAATCAGGGCTGATGAGGGAGTCCTAGAGTCAAAGTCACCTGTTGGAGGAGATCTGCTATCTCTCAGGAACAGACCCGCATTACCACCCTTACTGTGGTCAGCCATTGGCTGGGAGTGGCCCAAGTTTCGTCCTGATGCGAACGTGGTGGAGGTCCCAGTGGGCTAGCAGCTGAGGCTGCCAGTCAACAAGGCTCCCTCCAGCAGAACTGAACAGTGCATTTTCATGACAGTGACACACTAATGACCCAACTAGGTCTGGCCAGGATGTTAATGATGGATAATGGCTTGAACATTAGTCACTCCAGATAACATTCCCACTTTGATAGCTCTATACAAAGGAATGACAATAATAGAGTAATTTTAAGATATGCAGCAGGATCAATGGAAAAATAATTTGGTGAAATTGAGTCTTCCTTTGCCCTCCTCACATCATACTACATAGGAAGGTTTTCTGTACAGCACACATGCCCTTGATGGCCTCATAAAAAGAAATCATGCCATTTTAGAACTCAAAGGAAGATGACTCAGTTTGGGAGTAGGGAATGAAATGTTCAAAATAAAGCCCATTTCTGCCTCCCTATCTTGAGTTGAGAGGTGAACAGTATTACAATTGAATGAAGCAATTTTTCCACCTGCATTTTTAATAACCAGGGAAAGAGAGTGGTGATGCCAGCCTGCACAGACTCTTAAAATTGGAAGGGACCTTATAAATCATGTTCATTGTACATCATCTTCCTGTCTGGCAGCAAACCTCTGTGCAAGGTTCTTATCCCAAATTCCCAAGCAGTTAATTGTTCTTGGTTTGCATGCCTCCAGTGACAGTGAACTCACTGCTTCCTGAGATAATTCATTTTGTGGCTAGACTGCTCTAGTTCTATGATGTTGTTTTTAAAAAAGTGATTGAGTCTGCTATATGTGGCCACGTTTTTCCACATATTATCTCATTGATTCCTTATTATCACCAGGGAGGAAGATTTTCCCCCCATTTTAAAAATGGGGAGCCTGAGACAGAGTGACTAAGTGATTTGTCTGATGTCACACAGCTGGAACTCAACTTCAAGCCCAGTTCCCTTCCTCAGTCTCCCCTTGATGCTTTAGATTGTGTTGGGATCTGTCTCTAGTTTCAGTTTTGATTCTAGTTCACACAGCACAAACCTAATGCTATACATGATGCTCATGACGCTCCTTCAAATACTTGAGTCAGGCCTTACATTATTCTGGGGGGCATTTTCACCTCCAGGGTAAACACCCGCTTTCTTCAATTATTCCTCAAATGCATCATCCTCAGATGTCCCCAGACACGCTCACCCAGAGGTGCTCAGGTTCCTAATATCTCTTTTAATGTGACGCCCACTAAACCGAGCACATCTTCTAGGCACTTTATGACTTGTACAATGTGGAAGGAAACCATCGCCTCCCTTTCCCCACACACTGTACTTCTGCTGACAGAAGCACATCATGCTATTGACTCAATAAACTTATAAGCAACTAAAGCCTATTAAACTCAGGCAGCTATTAAATTATATCTCCCCTTCATTCTGCATTGGTTCAAATTTTTTTGGATTATATTCATTTTACTCAACTTTAAGCATATGAAAAAATCAGTCTATTGTTCTGGCCTGTTAAAATTCTTAACTCTCTCATTTGCAATCATGCCATCATCTGTAAATCAGGGCTGTGAAAGAACATCTGAGTCCTAAGAAACACTGTGGGGACCAGCCTGTCCCATTACCACCTATCATCACAGGACCTAGTAAGACCTTGTTCCCTCCTTCTACTTCCACTATCCTGTCATAATGCTCCCCTCTCCCTCCTACTCACAGCACAGCCCCTGGACCAGAAGCATCAGCTCACCTGGGAGTTTATTAGAAAATGTAGGCTCCCAAGCCCACCCCAGTCTTATAGGATCAGAACCCACATGTCAACAAGATTCCAAGTTAATTCATGTGCACATCAAATTTTAGCTGCTCCAGCCTAATGTACCTTGAGCAGGTGACTTAACTCAGTTTCCTCATCTATCAAATGAGAGAGAAGGATGAGCAGCTAAGAGCCTCACAGCTCCTCAGTCCTCTAATCCTCCGCTTTCTCTTACTTCCTCAGGTGCCTTGAACTGTCCCCAGAACTGTCCTGCAGTTCCACTGTGAAGACAAGGGGAAATTGATGGCTGGTATAAAGATATATTTCATCCCTTGAAATATTAATAGCAATAAGTGAGAATCTTTAGCTCAGGAGGGGCAAGGCACTGGTTCTGCAGCCTAGAGTCAGTCCATCTCTGTCCTAATTGAATGCCAGACGTTTAGCTGAGTTCCAGAAATAAGGCAGTAGCACAGAGACCCACGCCATGAAAGGGCTCTGAGAATGTCTTGTTCATCTGCAGGGAGGGTGGATTGAAAAGCGTACCTCTCCCTGGGAGAAAAAAGAACAGGCTCCTTTTGAATCAGTTATTCTGAGTTCAACTTCTAGCCAGTGTGCCCATGTGTAAATCAGGGGTAGTAAAAGCACCCATGTCCTGGGTCACCCTGAGGTTTACATGAGATTACTTCTGTGACATGCTTAGCTCAGAAGAACTCAATAAATACTTAATATTGCTTTAATTGTTAGTCTTCCATCTCTAAAACAGGGATATTTTTAATTATCCCACAGGTTTGGTGTAACTAAGAGAGTATATAAAAATAAAAAGACAATACACACATATATATACATATTTTATACATACATAATATATACGTATACTAGCAAAATGCTCTAGGTCTTCAGACCCAACTGATTTTTTAAAAAAATATTAAAAAGCTGCTGTCTCAAAGAATATGCAATGTAGGTAGGGGTGAAAAGATAAAAATCATAAATTATTGTAATGACAAGGTGGAGTGGCAAGACAGAGATGGGGTTATTAAACAATATGACACTATTGTGATTTATTTAAATCTAAAGAATTGGTATGATTTAGTAGAAATCTCTTCTAGGGAAAACAGAAAAGTTTGTGCATTTATTAAGAAATGCCTCATCAAACAGAGTATTTAATAGCATCTGGCTAACAGATCCTGTCACAACTTCTGCCAACTCTTTACTAAATATTTACAATATGCATACATACTTAAGAAAGCAAAAAATATATACATAGCAGAATTATGATCATAAGGAGAATTCAACCTATGTCTCTCAGAAGTTGACGAATTATGCAGACAAAAATAAGACTGGAATGCATTTGAGTAACATAATTAATAAGCTAAATCGAACAGATAAAAGATCACTTTATGGGTTAGAAAAGAAAGTCATAGTCTTTTAGAAATCATATAGGTGAATTAAAATAAATCACCTAAGCATCAAATTCACAAACTAGAAACAGAACAATAAAATAATAGTCAATAGAAGTAGAAAGGAAGAATAAAGAAGTATAATGTAGAAAAAATTAACAGAATACATAGAATAGACATGATCAAGAAAATTATAGTTCTTTGCAAAGACAAATGAAATAAATACACCTCTGTGTCTGATGACAGAAAAGAAATAATATAAATAAAAATATTAAAAATTAGAAAGAGAAAGTAATTCCAACTAGAGATAAACAGAAAGATACTATGTAAAATTTTGAAGAAATAAATTTGAAAACCTAAATGAAGTGGATAATTTTTAAGGAAAATAAAATTATCAAAATTGACTTAAGAAGCAGTAGAAACCTGCACAGAAGTAATTGTGAAGAAAAATGAAAAAGTAGTCACAGAGCTAACCCTAATGAAAAGGCACCAAAGTCACAAGATTTGGGGTGAGTTCTACAAAATGCTAGAGAAACATACCAGTTTTATATAATTCACACTATTTAAGAGCAGAAATGAGAAACTTCTCAACTCACTCTGCTAGTCTATCCTAACCCTGACACCATAATTGGCTAAAAACAGCAAACACGCACACGCACACGCACACACACACACACACACAACTCTAGGTCATTTTCTCTAGTGAGCATGAGATAAACAATTCTGCGTGAAAAACTAGAAAACGGAATCGGCAAGACAGTTGGTGAATATGCATCCTAGTCCAGCAGGTTGTATCTCAGGATTGCAACGATTTGTTACTAAGCCAGTTGATGTAATTCATAACAGATTACATACAAAAAATTTTGATCATTTCAAATTACTGTAAAAAATGTCTGATAATGTTTAAAATTCTTATCTGACTTTGAAAAAAATATACTAGGAATGGGGTGGGGGTGAACTTCCTTAAGGTAAAATACATCTACTATAAACATGACAGCAAATATTATACTTAGAGTTGATGTTAAATAAATCTTACTAAAAGCGGAAGACAAGGATGCAGGCAGCTAGGCAATATTGTATTGGAGCGCTGACCCATTCCATCAAGATGACAAAAAGAAATGAGAGAAAACTGTCATTACTTGTATAAAATACAGATAATCCAACAGAATCAACTGAAAACTATTGTTAGAATTAATGAGACCAATAAAGTTGCAGGATATAAACAAACCAAAAAATTTATATATTAGCTATAATCAATTTTAAAAGGTCATTAAAAAGGGGTTCTGTTCAAGCTAGTAACCAATAAACAAACTGACCATCCTAGCAAAAAAATCTAGCAAGAAATACAGAGGATCTATAAAAAAAAAATCAACTGAACATAACAGAAGATTGGGATAACAAGGGCAAAAATCATTATTTTAATGTTTTCAATTTTCCTCCGAAATTAGTCAATAAGTGCAATGTAATCCCAATACAAATCCCAACAGAATACTTTAAGGAAATTTAACAAGTTGGTTTCAAAAAAATGTTCACAAAGAGAAAAAAATATAAAAATGACCAACATGTCTTTGAAACAGAAGAACAACTTTCTGTTGTAAGGTTTCAAAATACACGATATGGCTATTAGCACTAATGTAATACAATACAGGCTCAGAAATAAACAAACTAATCACTGAAGGATATAAAGAATCCAGAAAAGTAGCCCCTGTCCCTCGCCCTGTCCCCCTTCCCGCCTCTCTTCTCCCTTTCCACACATATATACACACATACAAGTGTCTACATGTGTGCACATACACCCTTGAATTCGGTTAATATTAGGTGTGAAATTTCATATCAGGGGCAGGGGAGTAAAGTAGAATATTCAGTAAGTAGTTGGGGTGTTATTAGCTTTCCATCTCAGGTACAGGGGAGGGAAAGTCTGTTCCCCTATCAACCTTAGGTTCTCTGTCTGGGGGCTTATAAATTGGACTAACAGATTAACGAGAGACAAGCATACACATTTATTTAATACAAACTTTACATGACACAGGTGCTTTCATAAGGAAAGAAAGTCCTGAAGAACTGGTTAAGTGTGAGCATTTTTATATTAGGTTTGATGAAGAGTAGAAAGTTGTAGGAAAATGACAAAAGAGTATGAGCTATGGGTATTAAACGAAGGGAACAGTAAGGTCTGTTCACTCAGATTTTTCTCAGCATCCCTCCATCTTCAGATAAGGAGGGAACTTCTCATACAAGAGGAGAAAGGGGACCTCAAACAGCCCTTCCTGCACTTGCCATTTCTCAAATTCTTTCTGCTTAAAACAGACATCAAGCCAAGATGCCATGTTTTAGGGTAGCATGCCCTGAACACCATCATATGTAGAGGGATATTTATTTCAACATTGGAAGAACTTGAAAAAGAGAGTACTAAAACTAAGTATCTAACAACAAAAAGATAGCTAAATAAATTATAGTAATACAGTTATTGAGAAGATTAAGGTGGACCAGTTGTACTGGAATAAAAGCTCTCTAAGACATATATCAAGTGGAAAAGAGCAGGTCACAGACGCTTCTTTGCAAAACAAGACAAAATGACCACTATATTGATATATGCAATTAAAGGAGAGGCAAAATGACTAGAAAAGTACGTTATTAACTGTTAACAGGGGAGAGTGTATGTGTGTGCACGTGAGCAGGTGATGCCAGGACTTAACAGGGGGACTTCTATATTTTACTCTACACTCTTATGTATGGCTTGAATTTTCCACAAGAATGTAGTTCTGTACTGCTTGTATAATAATGTACAATTTCATAAACAACAATTGCAAACAACCATAATTTTATCTCCTTTTGCAGGTAACATACTAGCATAAAAAGCCCTAGAACATATCAGATCTGCCTTTTAAATTCTCTGGATTATCATTTCCTTCTTTATAAAATTTATTTGAACTAGATTATCTAATTCCTAATAAACTAAATTTCTCTGAGCCTATAAGATACAGTTTGAATAATTTTTCACTTTATTATTTTTGTATTTTATTTTTAATCTGTGTTTAACTATTAGCACATCAATCTTACAGGCACATTACCAATGTAATCAATAATTAAATTTTGCCTTAGTAGCCAAATTTGTCTGCCATGAGTATGGTTACCTCCTTCTACACTTTAAATTATGTAGGGTTTAGTTTTGCTCTTTACCTTACCAGAATTGCTAAATGGTCAGGGAATGCTGTAAGGAAACACAGGATGCAAATCCCACAATTGTTTCAGTAGGAAAAAAATACAGCTGATTTGACTTTCATAAGCTCTTTCTCTTAGCTCTATCTTTAAATCTGAGAAAAGAAATGACTTAATGTAAAATTTCCATGAGAAAATACCAGACCCTTCCCCAGAAGAAGTAAAGAGAGAGTTTAAGCTAGAAAAGGAAGTCACTGCTTCTGAAATCTGTAAGAAAATATGTTCTCAATTCCTCAAAGTATAGACACAAAAGTAAAAAGACATCACCTTGAGAAGATAAGGTATTCACATGCAAAACTGCCTGAATAATTCCCCCAGAACTTTCCCTAGATCGTTACTGTCTTAGTGGATACTAGAGGAAATAACAGAAAATGTAGGTTCATCAGTGAAGATGCCTACCTTTATACCTACCCAATCACTCAGAATCCAAATAGAATGTATCTCTGAATGCTGGAGTACATTCTTCAGTGCAGTTCATTCTAAAGTAAAAGTAAGTACCACATGACATCCCATAACAATGAAAAATGAAGCAAATTGAGTTATGGACAAATGCCTCTTGTTTTATTTCAGTTTGACAGTACGTTTGGGTCCTTTACCTTGTCCCCACCTAAAGAAATCTACACTCTTTTCTACACAGAACCCTTACTGCCATGAAGTTCAGGAACTTGCAATGCAGGTACCAATGTAAACAGGGGAAGATAGGAAAGGAAATCTCCTGGGGGCAGAGGTGGGCACGCACACACGGTGTCATCAGAACGGGAAGGAATAAATCTCCGATGCAAATTGAAAGGTGAAAATATTTCCACCTATTAAACTTTGACTTCCATTTCTTCACATATTCATCAATGGGCATGTGGGGGCACTGAGCACAGTTCTGGGAATGCAAAGATGCATAAGGCACAGTCCCTCAAGAACACGGTCTAGTGGGAGAGACAGAGAGATAAATAGTTACAATGCAGTATTTTTTACTGCTATAAAGCAGGGATATGTGAAGAACTATGAGGGGACATAGAGAAAGGGAGGCTATGTTTTGGGAAATCAGGGAAGGCTCCACAGACATCTGAGCTCAGTTTGTAACATTAGTAGAAATTCCAGAATTATGCAGTAGAATTCGTACTGTCTGAAGTAGGAATATAGTCATCAAACCAACACCTGAAAGTACCAAGCCATCAGTTGGAATAGAAAGAAAGAAAAGTCTTGGGTACACATAGCTGGGGAAATGGAGTTAACAAGCTCAGGAATACAGTAAGAACGTCCGTTCTCCCCACTACTGTTCAACACTGCAGAGCAAAATGTCCAATAGGATGTCCTTCATTTAACGACAAAAGCACAGGCAACAAAAACTCAAATCAACAAGTGGGACTATATCAAACTAAAAAGCTTCTAAACAGCAAAGGAAACCATCAACACGAAAAGGCAACCTACCAAATGAGAGAAAATATTTGCAAATCAGATTATCTGATAAGGGATTAACATCCAAAATACACAAAGAACTCACACAGCTCAACAGCAATAAAACAGCAATTTAAAAATGGGCAAAGGATCTGAATAGATATTTTTCCAAAGAAGTCATATAAATGGCCAACAGGTACATGAAAAGAGGCTCAACATCATTAATCATCAGGGAAATGGACATCAAAACAATGAGCTACCATCTCACGCTTGTTAGAATGACTAATCAAAAATACAACAAGTAACAAGTGTTGGTGAGGATGTGGAGAAAAGGGAAGCCTTATACACTGCTCGTAGGAATGTAAATTGGTTCCTCAAAAAAATGTCAAAAATAGAGCTCCCATATGATCCAGCAATCTCACTTTTGGGTGTATACCTGAAAGAAATGAAATATCCATCTCAGATAGATAAGTGCACCCCCCTGCCATGTTCGTTGCAGCATTATTTACAACAGTCAAGACAGGGAAATGACCTAAGCGTCTACCAATATGATGGATAGATCAAGAAAAAGTGATTTTCTCTCTCTTCTTCTCTCTTCTTCTCTCTCTCTTTCTCTCTCTCTCTGTATCAGACAAGGACTATGATCTTACTTCTATGTGGAATATGAATAAAAAGCCAAATTCTAGAAACAGAGAGTAGAATGGTGGTGGTTAGGGTCTGGGGAGAGGAGGAATTGAGGAGATACTGGCCAGAGAATACAAACTTTCAGCTTTAAGACGACTATGTTTCAGGGACCTAATATTCAGCACAGTGACTACAGGTTAACAATACTATATTATATTCTTGAAATTTGCTATGAGGAGATCTTAAGTGTTCTCACCTCACACAAAAATATTGCAATTATGTGAGGTGATGGATATGTTACTCCCTGCATCCGGCACAGAGAAAGAGCAATTAAAGGCACAATTCTGAAGGGATAGGATATTTACTGGTTTCCCAGGATATTAGTGTTATATGACCACACAAAAATGGAGATTCATGCTGATGTTGCTGCTCAGGGAATATTCTGGAAGACAGCCTGTCTTGTTTGTCCGAAAGGAGCACCAGTGTTTTGGCTACAAACATCAGTTGGTCATCCCAGTTCAAGCAGCATCCCTTAACAATGCTTTTCTTTCTGTTTTTGTTTTTAACCTCCAATCTTCATAGAGATAGCCAAATACTAGTTGGAAAGAACGGAGCCAACACTGAATTATTCCAAGGATTCCTAAATAGTTAGACCTAAGTGTCAAACACAAAAGAAAGCACAAATATCAGACACCAAGGCCTCCTCTCAGAGAGACATATCCAGAAGTGCCAGCAGGAGTGGGGCTTGAATCCGTGTGCCTAGAGGTATGAAGTGAGAAGAAGGTAACTCGGGTACCATTTGATAGTTCACCCCTGCTATTAGTAACGTCATTGAGTCTAGTTTGAGCCAAATCCCTGTCTAACTGGCCTGGCCTGTTATTGTGGGTTCAGTATCAAGTCGCTAAGTGAGCTTAATGATTCCATAAGAAACAGGGATTCATCTGTTTCATGTCCAGTTGAACTGCTTATTTAAGGAAACATTTGGTATTTACTTAACATGATGCTTGTCAAATCAGGATCAATGTAAATTAATTAACTTGAAAGTGTTACCTAATTTCCTCATCGGTATTAATGCTGGTTTCCAGTAGCAAATGCTTTGGAGTGAAAAACACTAATCTGCGTATTTTTCCTAAATTTCCCCCCATTGTATTCAGCTTTAATTCGCGTGACAAGTTTCACCTCACAAAGTGCTTCCTCCTATTTGATTCTTTCCAAACACACATGGAGGTCTGTTTATATATTAATTTCTACTAGAATCACAGACGTCTCCTCCTGCATGTCTCCTCCCCAAAGGACCAAAAAGGCCTCTTGAGTGGCGATAAATGTCTCATTATAAACACTTAGTTAAAAACTGTGTCACAATTAGAGTCAATCTGGTCTGCACTCTCATGCCAAAAAGCAAAGTCTTTCAAGCTGTGCATTTTTACTATTAACTTTCCAGGGTAGCTTTAGAATCTCAATCAATTCTTTAAAAAATGCAAATGTCCTTTTCCCTTTGGTTTAGCAGTAGCCACTGGGAAATACATATGTATAATTCCTTCCTGGCTATGCATGTGCTGTAACAATTATCAAAGAAGAGACTCCAGAGCCTGCTCGACTCCCTCCAACCTGCTATCAGAGGCCATTTAACGTTCAGCCTTCCCTTCACCTTTGCAAATATGCCTGTTCGTAGGATTTATCTTGCTTTGTCTGAACGACACTATTTCCACTTCTGCTGTGGGCTCCTTGGCTACAGCAGCGCCTCCCTCCAACCTCCTCTCCACTGTCTTGCTAGGATGCCCTGGGGCCCTCCCTGGCCTGCCCGACAGCTCTCTAGGCCCATTATGTGCATTCCCCTCAACACCCAACCACAGTAACCTGCCTGCTCGCATCAGGGTGGCACTAGAAGTTCCTAAACACGCTGCAGGCCACATGCCCCTGTGCCCTTGTGCACCTTCCTCCTGCCTGCACTGTCCTATACCCCGGTGATCTCGCCATGCACCCGTCCAAAATCAGTTCAAAAACCATCTCCCCTGTGAAGTCATCTCTCCCTGCTCCCCCTACCCTGGCCAGAGTGGAGAGTTCTCTCCACTATTCCCAAGAGCCTTGTGGGCCCTTCTCTTCCTAGTATTTATCCATAGTGCTTAATTAGGAGTTTCCTGACTATCTCCCCACCAGGCTGTGAGCTCTTTAGAAGTCGGGATTCTTTTCATTCTTGCATTCCCAACGGCGAGAACCGTGCCCAGCATCTGGCAAGTAATCAAGAAGCCTTTGTGGAATGAACAGAAGGTGATAAACACAAACGTGAGAAGTATGGGTCTTCCGGCTCCCCCACGTCCCTGGGAGCATGTGAGCCCCACACTCCTGGAGACAGAGGACCTCTGCTCAGAGTGGGCTGAAATCTCTGACCATGAAAAGAACCTGGAAAATGACAACACCATTTGTAGATGCACTCTCATTAGTTTTCATCTCTGTGCCTAATGGGACGCGCACATAGATCATGAGAGCATGTATGCCATGAAAGGGTCCAGAATATGCCATTGTGGCGTAACAACTATTTTGAGCTGAAGACATCTGAGTTCCTGAAATCTTAATCTACCTAAAAGCAGTCCCTCCCAAATGAACTCAAAATCACTCAACAGTCATAAATCTCCTCCCCAGAAGAAACCCAGGAAGACTGACTCTTATCACCACATCCAAACAGATATTATCAAAAAAAAAATCATATCTCCTATCTGTTCTCCTAAGCGTCCATTTATCTTTCCAAAAAATCATTTGTTTTCCTTAAGTGCCCCTTGTTCCCCTGCTGTTTCCTGTTAAGAAGTCATTTGTTTCCCTAGTTGCCCTTTTCCCTCTTACCTTCCCTGAATAAGACGGTAAATAAGCCCCAAATTCTAACCAGCCCTTTGAGTCACATTTTTCTGTGAATTCCTAAATATATACAGGAATAACTATCTCTCTTTCTTTTGTTGAACTGTCTTTTGTCAGTTTAATTCCCAGGCCTCCAAACAGTGAGCCTAAGAGGACAGCGGAAAAGCTTTTCCTCTTACACACGCACACACACACGTCTGTATTTGTGCGTACATGTGTTTATGTGACTGTATACACATAATCACATGGACAGTTGCTTATGGCTACAGACCAAGAGGAGGGAAAAAATTCTTTCTCCTATTAGCTTTGTGATTTCCAAGTGACTAGACTTTGGGGCGAGGGGATTTAAGACTAAAAACACTAAAAATACATAGGGAAAAATAACAGAATAACAACAAATGTTTGAATGGGGAAAAATGCCCTCGACTTTGCACCAGTCCCTGGCTCTCTGTGCTCCTGGCATTGGCAGAGCTCAGATAAGCTGAATCAATGGAAAATCCCCATGTCTTATTTCCATTTCCAGCCTCCTCCCCAATAAGCCTTTTTCTAGCTGTTAACTAACAACATTGACCTTCCCTGTCAACCTTCATGTAAAGAGGCTAGCGAGCAATAATAATGCAAAAGAAGGTGAATCCAAAGGGAGAAAGAGAATCAATAGAACAAAATTTCCCCACAACTGAACCATTTCCCTGAATGAAAATGACTGGATGTCTGTCCTCTCCTCCTAAGCCTCAAATACGATGATCTAAACCAGTAGTTTCAAAGTGAGTTCCCCTCAGTCTCGGTAAGTGCCCCCACGACCGGGGCACTGGAGATGAGAGGGGATACCCAACCCCCACCTTCAGCCAGAACATGCCAGCTTTGTTCTATTTCAAAGCTGGGCTTGTACGGAAGATTCTGTTTGAAGGAGGAGTTCTAAAGCTAAAACAAACAAATAAAAACAAATAACAACTCCAGTCCAGAAAATGAGGCCATGTGGTTGATGAAATTCTATCTGGCTTTTACAAAAATAAGAATAGCCTAGGACAGACCTAGCATGCTGGGAGGTAATCTGTAGCGTCCCCTTGGTGTAGCACAGAGAAGAAACCCAGAACTAGAGGCAAGAGACGATCCAAGGAGCATCCTGCTGGATGTGACTGTCTAGTCTTCCCTGCAAGGTTCCCAAGTTCCATGAGGGCAGCGACCCTGTCTGTCCTGTACACTGTGGAATCCTCAGGGCCTCACACGCAGTGCCTGGAGAAAGAGGGGAAGGGAAGCCTCCCCCATCCAAACTCCTGCCACAGCCCCACTCACGTATTGTTTAGGGGGACACCATTCAACTCCTTAAGGCCACAAATTGATTGTCACCTCCTGGCTGAGCTGGGCTGGGTGCCCTTTCCCCTGAGCTTCTCTGGTGTCCTGCCTAGTCCTTGTCATACTGTATCATCAAGTCCACTTGTCTGTGTCCCCCACCCGACCACACCTCTGAAAGAAGGAATCAAAACTTTCACCTCCATAGCCCCAGATCCTACTCAGCCCAGTGCTGGTGCATCGTGGGCATCAAACATCTGTTGATGAATGAACGCAGATGGTGATGGATTTTGCAAGCTGTGCCACTGGACCCATTACCTGCCTTCCCCACAGGAGTACAAGGGAACACCTGGTCAGCAGGCTTGAGTAACCTCTGTCCAGACTCTAGCCTCAAGGACAACTAGGTGAGCTGGTAAATTTAGCCCATTCGTCTCCTACCAGCCTGGTCCTGACAGCTAGAAACTTCAACAAAGACAGGGACCCATGGGGTGAAACTTCAGGGCACCAAACGTTTGCCCTAAATGTCATCTTTCAAGTCCTCCTCATGAATGGCTGCCAAAGTAAAAAAGGATTTTTTTTTCCAGTTCTTTTCCTCCCTGACCTTTCTCTGAGCCCTGTGAACCCACTCTTCTAGGTGAAGATCCTTGAGGTAGAACAGCAACAGCAGACTCAGAGCTATGAGTTGCAGCTCACTTCTCCTCCAGCATGTGGGGAAGTGGCGAGGCTGTCCATGTCACTGCTTCCTCGTATCTGCACCTCCTGCCTATCAAAGGTCACTTGGCGCTGCCCCCTCCCCCTGCTGTGGCTGGAGCAGCCAGGAGCATGGCTTGGTGCCAGCCCTTTGCTTCTGTCTGTAGCACTTGGCCTTCTCAGAGCAGATTTTGAAATTAAAAGCAATACTTTCCACCTCAGCTATGGTAATAATGCTGAAGATTCATTTGGAAGTGTCAGCCACAACAGTCCTTCAGTAACTGGCACGCCTGAGATTGCATGTGTGGACCTTTTCATCCTCAACTTAAAGAACTGTGAAACGGGGCTGTCATCTCCGTGAAGCTGCTCACCCAGGGGAACCCAGTCAATGAATGTTGTGGGGGATTCACACTTTTGTTCCCAGTGTGCTCTGGTTGCCTTGTGGCAGCATAACTCCAGTTTGTCTTATACACATCCTTTCGATGAGCTAAGATCCTTTATGGTGAAAGCAAACTACACAATCAGGTTGAGAGGAACAATGCAGCACAGGTGGAAAGGTGCCCATTCAGGAAGAACTCCACCACTTCCATTCTGCACAGATTCTTTCATGTTAATGAGGACATGAGTTCCCCATCCTCACAGCCTTTGCTTTCCACCACTGGTCATTTCAGTAATAATGGCTAGCTTTTCATTATGTATCATTTTATTAAAAATAATTATGACCATTCATTGAGCACTTGCTAAGTACCATGAAGCCTTCAGAGCAGTCCTAGCTAGAGTAATTACGCAAGGAAAAGAAAGAAAAGGCATTCACATAGGAAAAGAACTAAAATTATTTCTTTGAAGATGACACAATTTTATATACAAAAAATTTTAAATATAGAAAAGACTTCACCAAAAAAGTTAGAACTAATAAACAATATTTTCAGTATTTCAGCAACACTGCAGGACACAAAATTAACACATAAAATCAGTTGCATCTCTATATATTAACACTGAAATATATGAAAGAGAAATAAAGAAACAATCTCACTTACAATAGCAAGAAAAAAAATAAATACTTAGGAAAAAATTTAACCAAGAAAATTAAAAATCTATACACTGAAAGCTATAAGACATTGGTAAAAGAAACTGAAGACATAAATAAATGGAAAGATGTCCTCTGTTTGTGGAGCAGAATTAGTATTATTAAAATGTCCATAGTACCCAAAGTCATCTAGAGATGCAATGTAATCCCTATGAAAATTCCAATTGCATCATTCACAGAAATAGAAAAAATAATCCTAAAATTCACATGGAAACACAAAAGACCCAGAATAGCCAAAGCAATCTTGAGAAAGAACAAAGCTGGAGGCATGACACTTTCTTTCAAACTATATTACAAAGCTATAGTAATCAAAACAGTATGTTATTGGCATAAAAACAGATACATAGACTAATTCAACAGAATTAAGAGTCTAGAAATAAAACCACACATATATGGTCAACTAATATTTGGCAAGGGAACTAAGAATATTCAATGGGGAAAAGACAGTCTTTCCAATAAATGGTGCTGGGAAAATTAGACATTCACATCAAACAATGAAATCAGATACCTATCTTTCACCACTCACAAAAATTCACTTGAAATGGATTAAAGACTTAAATGTAAGACCTAAACCTGTAAAACTCCTAGAAGAAAGTACAGAGGAAAAGCTCCTTTACATTGGTCTTGGCAACAATTTTTTGGATATGATACCAAAAGCATAAGCAACAAAGGCCAAAATAAACAAATGGGACTACATCAAACTAAAAGGCTTCTGAACAGCACAGGAAACCATCAACATCATGAAAAAGGCAACCTATCAAATGAGAGAAAATACCTGAAAACCAGACATCACATAAAGGTTAATATTCAAAATATGTAAGGAACTCATACAACCCAATAGCAAAAACAAACAAACAAACAAACAAAAAATTTGATTAAGAAATGGGCAAAGGACCTGAATAGACATTTTTCCAAAGAAGACTTACAAATGGACAACAGGTACATGAAAAGATACTCAGCATCATTAATCATCAGGGAAACACAAATCAAAACCACAATGAGATATCATCTCACATGTATTAGGCTGGCTATTATCAAAAAGATAAGAGATAACAAGTGCTGGTGAGGATGTGGAGGAAAGGGAACCCTTGTGCACTGTTGGTGGGAATGTAAACTGGTGCAACCACTATGGAAAACAGTATGGAGGTTCCTCAAAAATCTGAAAATAGAGCTACTATAAGACCCAGCAATCCCACTTCTGGATATACACCTCAAGGAAATAAAATCACTATCTTGAAGGGGTATCTGTTCCCCAACCCCCATGTTTATTGCAGCATTGTTGACAATAGTCAAGACATAGGAACAACTTGTGTTCATCAACAGATAAACATCCTGTGTCCATACAGTAGATAGGCAGATAGACACACAGACACATGCATACATATAAAAACATATACACATATACAATGGAATATTATTCAGCCATAAAAAGAAGCAAATCCTGCCATTTGTGAAAACATAGATGGACTTTGAGGGCATCATGCTAAGTGAAATAAGTCAGACAGAGAAAAACAAATATTGTATGATATCATTTATATATGGGATCTGAAAAAATAAAAAAGCCAAACTTGTAGAAACAGATTAGAATGGTCATTGCTTGGGGCTAGGGGGAGGGGGGAATTGAGTATTTGTTGGTCAAAGGGTATAAACTTCTAGTTATAAGATGAATAACCTCTAGGGATCTGATATATAGCATAGTTAATAACACTGTGTTACATACATGGAAGTTGCTAAGAGGAGCTCTTAAGTGTTCTTACCTCACACAAAAATATTGTAATTACGTGAGGTGACAGATATGTTAGTTAATCTTATGGTAATCATTTTGCAATATACATCTGTATCAAATCATCACATTACACATCTTAAATGTACACAATGATATACATCAGTTACATCTCAATAAAGCCAGAGAAAAGAAGCCTTCATAGCAATCTTCTGAAGAGTCACCTTTGTCCACACTATTGGAGAAGAAACTGAGGGTTTATTTGCCAAATGCTCAGATGGTCAGTGCGTGGCGGACCCAGCATTCCAGGCCAGGCTGGCTCAACTCTGGGGCCCATATTCTTGACTCAATCACCCACAACACCTTCAGGTCTTCAGAAATAAAACTTCGAGTTGAACAGAACTTAACTTTGTCCGCTTGCACTTCCAGCATGGAGCACATACACTGATCTTACTGACATAACTGGCATCGTTCTCAATCATCTCCCCCACTCTTGCTGCCCCTCAGTTGATGCAAACAGTGAGATGAGGCAAGGAGGCCACCTGAGTAGAAGCCCGGAATGAAGCAGCACCAAGGAGATGAGAGTAACCTCCCCATACCCAGGTAAACCTCCAGCAGACTGGGCCCTGTGGGGACGCTCGCACAGCCACACTATCAGCTGTGCCTTGGGTTCCTGTCCATGCACTCTCCTCAGGCTGTGCAGAGATGACACAGGCTCCCACATGCCTCACAGAGATGAAAATATGCCGCAGGCTCCTACAAAAGTCACTCACTGTGCCAAGGCGACAGGCTATGCTGGACAGGAGTCCAGGGCTTGAGTCACAAGGGTTTGCAGGAGCAGAGAGGAAACTGAGAAAGGACCTTGGCTGATCCCTGAGACAGGACCAAACACATGAATCTGCTTTGTTTTTGTTCACTGCTAATTCATCCATGTGGATAAAATGAGCACATTTACAAAAGTGAATTTGGCATATTTAATCAGAGCATCGTTGATCCTGCAGGAGCTGGAGGTGCTCAGGGAGAAGAGACTTCATCCCCCTCTGCTACTTAACACTTTCCAGTGGCTCCCACTCCCTTAGGGAGGAAGTCTGGGCATGTTGGCCAGCACAGCACGGTTCCTGCTCCAGCCCCAGGCCACCCCTACTCCTGTGCTCCCGGTTTCCACAGATGCTCTCAGACACTTGCACTCCCATCTTTAGAGTAGCTGTGCCCTGTACCTAGAACATCATTTCCCCGCGCACCTTACTGCTGACACCTACTTATCCCTCACATGTCTTACTCACCACCTCCTCCTGGAGCTGTCTCTGTTCCCTAGAGGTCGGGTCAGTACCTTTCCTAAGTTCTCTCCGAAAGCCCCTACTCCCCACTGAAGCACTCACGCTGATGGAAACGGCTTGCTGTTAGTTGGAAAGCCCCCTGACAGCAGGGTTCAGAGCACTGGCTCATACTGTGCATCAGGAGGACGATATCATGTTGAAAACCTGAACTTAAAAAGGAATGGAGTCAATGAATACACGGTATTAAGCCTGATTCATTCCCACTGCCTCTGAGAGGACTCTTCCAACTTCTCTAGAAATAGACCCCTCCTGTCTTGTTCACAGGCCTGTCCAAGCAGGGAGTGTCAAGCCAAGTATGCAAGGGGTCTTTGAATTTTGACTGTATCCCATTAAAAATATAATCCGTAACCTGGGCCCAAGCTCCATCCATCAGGCACCAAAGGCCATGCCTGCCATCATCAGTAACAGCACTGACCTTGCATCAGCACCAGGAAACGAGGAAAGTGATGCAGGCCCAGCACCTTGGGGACTCCAGCAGCTGCACCAGCCCTGCTGGATGGCCTCTGGAGGACCAAAGAGCGCTTCTAAGAAGCAAAGAGGACACCTGTGCAGCAAGACAAGAAGCATGCAGCTCTGAAGTTTAGCTGATTGAGAGAAATTAATAAAATGTTACTTCATCATTTTAGATATATGTTCATTTTTCATCTGGATTAAAGATACACTGCATTGTCTTTATGAATAAAAACATACTGCCAATTAATGTCGACGTGCTGAGGAGAAGGAAAACCAAAGTAGATTCCTTTTAATACTAGAGCAGGCATAAAGCTGTGTCTTTATTATTGAGGTTAATCGGATTAGGCTGAGGATTTTCTGGCATTTTTCTGCCGTTGGAGTTGTCTGAAGGAGACTTCAGGGGAACAGCAGCAACACGCCAGTGAGCCTGACTGCACCACTTGCCCCCATGCAAACTCCACCCGGCAGGACTCACACCCAATGTCTGCCCCACCCCTTAGACTCCTGAGAAGTGGCCTGGGGAAGACACCTTCCAGGCTGTCCGCCCAGTTCTCAACAGGCCTGCTTCTCTGGAAAAAGGCCCCTGACAAGCTAGGCATTCCGGGCAGATCTGTACTCTGTGAATCACCCTCTGGCTATGGGTGACCTTAGTTGGGCCAGAGTTGGAAATTTGGAATCAGGCTAAGAGCGTTCAGTTTCAGTCTGGGCTGGCACCTTGAGCAGAGGCAATGTAAGAAGCCAGGAGCGTTGAGGACAACCATTTTCTGCCAAGTGGACCAAGCAGTAGCGAAAGCTGGTGAAGAGAAAAGCAGCAGGAACCAGCTGCCAAAGAACCAGAGACAAGAGGGGCTTCCTGGATCCCCTCACCTAGGCCCCTTCTGCTCCCTCCCTTCAACACTCCCCCTCTGGCCCTGGACCCCTGTCCTTTGAACACGAATGACTGGACACCCTCAGACTCCATGGAGCTCTGCCTCCACCTGACAGTCTGACTTTCCCTGACTTGCTTGAAAGCTGGCTTGGAAGGGCACTGATCTCGGTACCACATCACATTTCTCTCCCCAGATCATGACTGCACAGACACCTTGCTTTCCCAGCACCCGGATGTGCATGACACGTATGTGCCGAAGGAGCAGGTATCACCCTCTTTGAAGGTCTCTCCGCAGAGGTTGCTCATTCACTTGCTTCACACACGCCATGAAAACACAGGGACATTTCCCTGCTTCCTACTGCTGCTACATCACTCCTCCTCCCTTGTAAACACAAAAAGCACAGACACAAAACCAACAACAACTACTCCTCTCTGGGATATGTGACATCACAGTCATCCCTAACATGGACCTTTAACAGCCCGTGGTCTGATTCCATCCATCAGAGGTTCTCCTCAGGGTTTCACAGAATCCATTTCAGGGTAAATATGGGAATGGCCTGGTGAGAACCAATACATCTAGCCCATGTAACTACACGGTTGAGACTGGATGTGCTAAAGAAAGAGGAGAGTTGAGTCAGTTCTGGTCAGTCTGGCTCATGTAAACAGCTCAAGCACAAGTCAGCTTTGCGGAAAGGCTCTTGGCCCTTCGACCTGGTGGAGTGCCTGAGTTCTCCACTAAAAGCGAACTGAGTGAACACGACAGCTTGGGGGCACTTGTCTGAGACAAGCACTTGCTTGACGCCATAAATAATACTCCAGATTCTTTATATTCCATCAGCACCAGGACAGAACATCATCTCCATTTATCACATTGTACAGAGCCAGGATAGGAAGGTGGCTCAGGAATGGTAATGGGTGTTGGCGGGGGTGATCTGGTCTCCCCTCCCAAGGCTCTCATGACCTCTACATGGACTACTTATCTCTGAGCAATTAAATCCTTATGGGGAGAAGTACTGCAAAGAAAATTGTAATTATACACATGTGCAGCTGCCTATGCCTCTCTTCAAACCCCTTTTATTTCTTGGTCCCTATGTAACATGACAGCTGCACATATGGAAAGCAATTAGGACCGGGAGACCTTCTTTCCACAGAATCAGAGAGCAGGTGAGCAGTGCGATCCCTGGCCTGCAGCAGAGGCTACGGGGCACAAGGCACGTGCCCAGCCAACAGGTAGGGTGTAACTTGTTCTAAGAATCTGCCAAGAGGGTCTACCACTGGGTGTGAGTCCTAGGGCAGGACACACCATCATACACATAGACACACATGCACACACTGTTCCTGCCCACCCCCCCCAACCCCCGCCCCGGAGCAGCTCTGGCATGGGCTCTGCGGCACAAAGAAGCCCTGGACACTTGCAGGTGGGTGGGATGGCAGTGATGTTTCCTCTTGTTCCTTGGTCTTGGTTGTTGTCTAAACTCTCAAGCTCAAAACTTATGCATCATAATCAAATGGCAAAATTATCTAAAGCAATCATGTGCATCTTACTTTCCATTTCAATATATCATATGAATTAGGTGCCATTACATAACTCAAAAGCAAGTAATTAGCTCATGAAATCCTTAACGTCCCAATAGTCCATCGTAGGAAATATCAACCAAAATAGAAATTATATGCTGCATGAGACTCCCTTTCTAGTTCACCTCCTCACCTAGAC
Organism: Vicugna pacos; assembly: GCF_048564905.1. Classification (NCBI taxonomy): domain Eukaryota; kingdom Metazoa; phylum Chordata; class Mammalia; order Artiodactyla; family Camelidae; genus Vicugna; species Vicugna pacos. Next base: position 17,428,080 of record NC_133015.1, on the reverse strand, counting down.
ACTCAAGCACACGAGCATGTGTAAATCCATCGTCTGTGGCCCTGCTGCAGGCTGACCTCAGATGAGCCATTACCAGGCCTTCCCTCACTGATCTTCCTCCAGACTCTGTACCCCAGCTTCCAAACCACATCTCCAGGAGCTCCCATGCCCACTCTCCTGCCGGTCGCCCCTCTCCACTCGTCTGCCAAGGAGAGGGCCTGGCCCCTTCTCCTGAAACAATGTACCAGTTATAAGCACATTACAATGTCCGTGACATCAACCAACTAGATCATTTGGACCTAAATTGTTTTTAGAAAGCTCGAGGTAAATTCATCAGACAGTTGCCAAGTCTGCACTTTACCTAGCGGCAGCAACACACGGGCTGACTGAACCATTTCCAAACAGACGGTCTAGTCATTCAAACACCTGACTGATGAGGGCTCCGTGCCGACCAGGCCTGGTGGGGGAATTGACATGGTTGATGGGAGAAAGGGGAAACCAGCAGGAGCAGCAAGACTCCCCTCCTCAGAGAGGCGTTTAGAGTTCTGTTTAAAGCCCTATGTCATATTCAAGAGGTTTTGATGGGTTAATTTTTATATAAACTGCTATCTTCCCAGTTTTAGAACAGAATAATCTGCACAGCAATATTCATCTTAGCATTGCTTATAATCATAAAAAACTGGAAGCCTATATAGGAGACATAGTTAAATGGAATAAGATGCCTCCACTCAGTGGAATATTATGACATAATTAAAACAAGGATTCTGAAGGAATGTTAAACAATGGAAAATGCTTAGGATATAATGCTCAGTCAAAAGGCAAAGGGAACAAAGTGTGCATAATACATGTTATGATTTCACATTTTGAAATAACACTTATGCAAAGAAAAATAGAGCCTGGCAGACAGTTCACCAAAACATAAATGGGGGATACGTTTAGGTGATGGGATTATCGGCTTTTTTTCTTTTTCTTTCTACATACCTATGTTTTCCAAATTTAATGAACATGTACACTTTTTAATGAACCTTTCTATTACAAATGCTTATTGGAAAATATAAGTAAACTGTCTCAGAGGCCACACTATAAAAAATCACAGGGAATCAGAAGACATAGGTAAGAGAATTACTATATGGGACTAACCTGTGCATCTGAAGGAAGATGAGGAAAAGCTGAAGAGACTTAGAGGCTCCTGGGGCAACTGCCCTCTGGAAAAAAAAAATCATAGGACTTATGCTGTGGATATGACCCCACATTTCTCTTCTCCCTTCTGCTTTACCACAGAGAAACAAAGGCTCAAATGACACTTTTCTTCTGAGAACGAGAAGCAGTACATTGAAAGCCTGCCTTCACCTGGTGCATTTTTAATTTTGACACCTCCTGCTCTGAAACTCTCAGGAACTAAAGCCAGACCTCAGGCACCTTATACGTCCCAAAAGAACTGCAATTCCAGATGTTTTTAATCCATTAGAAGACTTTATTCCTGCAGACTATCACCTCTCTGTGGAAAGGAACCAACTTTGTCTTATTTATCACTGCAAATCCAATGCCTAGCACAGTACTCGGTCACAAAGGATGCCTCAGAGCATATCTGTTGAATGAATGTTTTCAAAATATTTTCTTAAAATCAAGGTTAGCCTAAGCAGAAGCTGAAATGAGTTCAAGGTGACAGAAAATTATATTTTATCATATTGAGGTATTTGGTTTTTAATTTGCTATGACTATATGTTATTTAGACAAACAACTTTGCTATTTTAATTAGTTTAAGAATTGGCCAAATTAACACATGGAGTTGTTATCTTTAACGCAACTGTTCACCCGTAAGAGAAGGAAGTTAAAGCCAAACAGCACCATCTACCCGGTGTAACTTACGTGGATAAGACAGAAGGCAAAGGGAAAAATAACCACTCCCAGAAAGCCTACCTGTGGGGCAGCCATTTGCTTCCAGGGCTGGAAGGAAAACAGGAGCAGCTGTGTTGAAACCTCCCAGCCAACGGCTGGACCAGGAGACATGGCGCCCACGAGTTTCCCATGATGCTGTGCTCTGAGGCTCTGCTGACAAGCGCCACCTGGAAGCCCAATTCAATCAAAGTTGCTTTCGTGCGGCATTTCCTATCATTAGTGCACAAAGATTTCACTGGCTCTTTCCTATCCTGTCTGCCATCTCCTCAGTAAAGGGCTCTGTGTATTCTTCATAATGAATATGAAATAATAATAATAGTCAAAATGCTTTAAACAGGCAAAGCACTGGCAGGTGTCAAGTGCTCTCCCATTTAGTATCTGACTCTCTAACTTTCGGGAGTCAGAATTGGGAAATAAAACTTAGAAAAACTTTTAAGGAAATGGGATTACTGAGTTTAGCAAAAAGAGCCATGTAACAAGTGTGGGAACGGCTTTCATACAGGGACGAGCTACTTCTCATTTTCTCTAAACGAAAAATGAGAAGAGCCCTCTCTCAGTCGAAACTTGAGGTGTCTAACTTAGATGTGTTACCTTTGGCTCTCTAACAGTCCTTCCCTAGATTTTTTTTTAAAGTAGGGTAGAGTCTCATCTTTCTGAGATGCTTTTAAACAATTTAATCTGAATGCAGAAAATGGAGTCGATGATCTTTTAAGATGCTGCACATTCAAGAGCTTCAAGAGGAATTTGTACCTTGTCATTTGATGGCCAATTCAATTCTAACAAACATTTCTAAAACACCAGACATGTATTCCCACACAGATGACGACCTAAGAGCTTTCTCATCCATTTAAACCTACTGGTTGATCTTCTCTCCCAGTTAATGGGTACTGTCCACCCTTCTTCCTCCAATGGTTCTGACCTGTTTCCTCTTTCATCCTCTCCAAGTACCTATGAACTCACACTATATCTTGCAATGAAGAGGGGGCTTTTCCCCTTAAATCTTATAGTCCTTTTTAAAGAGGATTATTAACCACTGTATCGTCGTCAAATTCCAACGTGGGAAATTACATTTTGCCTCCCTATAATTTCTGCTGTCATTTTAATTAGAAATACTATTTAATACCCCACTCGAAATAAAACTTGTTGCAGAGAGGGCTGCCTCAGAGGGGCCTGCCTTTCCTAGCACAGAGGAGACGATGTTTCAGAGATGTGTGACTAATACTCCTGGGGCAGGAGCTGAGTACATTGGGATCCTTTGGGAGTAGAGGCACCTCCAAAAGCTCAAATTGATTTTTATTTTATGCCTGAGGTAGACAATCCCGTAAGGCAGATTTTTCCCTCCAGCATTTTGCAGCATTTTCCGAGATTCAGATTCAAAGCAAGACCTGCTTGGTGTTATTGTGTGGATGACGCATTACAAGGAGCTGACTCTGTGACATCATGTCGTCTTGTTCCCAGTTAGAGCAACCCGATGTGCCTGCCCTGCACAGCCCAGCTCTGTGAGTCACTGTGTGATAGATTGTCCAGGAAATGCAAAACGATGCTTTTCTAAAAACACAAGATTAAAAATTGAGGCTTCCGGCCAGGGAAGGTACAGAGGAAAAAGTAAACTCTCAGGAGGGGCAGGTTCTCATTTCTGTTTTTCTTTTCCTAATTGTTTATAAAATCCTACAAGAGAGTATAGTTTATAAATAAGCATTGCAAATGGTTATTGTCTTTGATATTTTATTGCCTCAAAAATGAAGCTTCCTTGTTATGATAAATCACAGAGAAAAAAAAAGAAAGTTGTTTAGAATATTGTGATTCAAAACATATATATCTATAGTGTTAGAATTTTTTTAGTGCACAGAAAAATCTGGAATTATGTATACCAATGCATTAACCATGATTGCTCTGGGAAATTGGATTATAAATTGGAATGATATGTATTTCAAATATGTTTCATTTTTGCTTATTTGTGTCTTTTTTTTTACTCTCTGTAATAAACATGCCTTATTTTAAATAAAAGCTAATAGACTTCAAATTAAAAAAAAATGAAGCTTCTTTTTCACCAACTAGAACTTTCTGTTATAAACAGTTATGCCACTCCACATCTTAAGATTTTATCATTAAAATGGGCAGAATATCTATGTGTGCACTGTGAATGCTGAACACCAATTGGCTACATAGGCTCCACTTGTGCCTGAAAAATTCTGTAATACAAAACAATCGTGATACATACGAACTTGTAGTGGGTCTGAGTAATGATAGAGTAAAATAAAATATCAAGGATAACCTCCTAAAGAGAAAATTAAAATTTAGTCTTATCCAAATACTTGTAATCTGAAGGGTGAAAAAATCATGTGCTGGACCTCAAACAGTGGAAATTCATCATTTAAAATCCTTTCTTCTCTTGTCTCCACCTGCCAAATTTCAGTCAATAAAATAGTTACTGAACTAAAGATCCAGTGAACAAAAATTGCAGAGACAGAAACAGTAGAGATTAATTAAACCAAGATGTTAACAAGGATCGAATCTCTTTCTGGCAAGGATGACCTTTCCAACCCAAAACATAGTTCGTCTTATGCCTGGATCTTAAGGCACAAGGACAGCCAGACAAATTAGCAAATGTCCAGCCCCCAGGGATGAAATGCAATCAGGCAGAGAGCACACACTAACTACCTTCCCTTTCCTCAAAACCACTCTCCTTCCCCTGCTAAAAATGCACTGTTAATGGGCAGAGCAGAATCATTTTGGGCTCTGGAAGCTACAGGCTTGATTTGGACCAACATCTGGTTAAATCCCAAAGAATTTTGCCCCATGAAGGTGACACTGTGGGTTCCATAAAGGAGAGATCACTCCGTAGTCACTTAAATAGGTAAAAAACAAAAACAAAAACAAACCCTGGAACCACTGCTGGATTTGGAGGTCAGCCAACCAGGCAGAACCTGAAGGATGCTCTGGACCCAGACACTCTAGTGCACCCCTAGGGGAATTTTGTTCTCTCTGTGGCACTGTCCACTTGTCTAAGCAAATGGAGTAATGAAGGTCACTCAAGCTCTCTTCCTTGGATCTGGGACTGAGAACTCAGTGGGGTTTTTCCAGAAATACTTCATGTTATAGGTGTATTTGTGTCCCAAAAATACATTCCCCTTGGCTTCACAGTTGAAGCATGGATGCAGAGGTGGGAAACTGAGAATCAGCTTTGCCTTTTTCTCAATAATACTCAGGGAATGTCATGGGAAACCTCAATAGTGGTCCCAAATGGGTTCAAAGTCAATGTCCCAGAGAAAATAGTAACAATTACAGCTATTTTTTAAAGTTGACAAAATTTTGAAGGCACAGTGATGTTCATCCAAGAACTCAGAAATAATGGCAATAGCATGGTTTGAAATGTGCAACAGTAAAATTACCCAAAGGTATCTGAGACAAGATGGCTCTGAGGCTTGTGGATTTGATCATAGCTTCATTGAAGGTACCTGCCCTTTTTACAAAGACCAAGTCAGTCAGAAGAAGGATCAGTCAATTGTGGAAGCTCTTACAGGTACTAGCTATTGATGTTATAAAAAATAATTTAATAGTTGCATGAATGGAAAGTGCCAAACTGTTTCCCAGAGAGGCTGTGCCATTTTACATTCTTACCAGAAATGTGTCAGTGATCCAGTTTCTTTGCATCTTCATCAGCATTTGGTATAATCAAATATATTTTTTCAACCATTCTGACAGGTGTGTAGTGATACCTCATCCTACTTTGAATGTGCATTTCCCTGATGGGTAATGATGTTGAACATCTTTTCATGCGTTCATGCTGTATGCATATGGTGAAATGTCTCTTCATGCCTTTTGACTACTCAATAACTGAATTATTCCTTTACCATTGAGTTTTGAGAGTTCTTTGTATATTCTAGATACTAGTCCTTTGTCAGATATGTGATTTGCAAGTATGTTCTCCTAGTCTGTAGCTTTTCTTTTATCCTCTTAACAGGGTTTTCCACAAAGCAAAAGTTTTAAATTTTTATCAAGTCTGATCATTTCCTTATATGAATTGTGCTTTTGCTGTCCCCCTTAAGAACCCTTTGCCAAGCCCTAGACCCCAAATTGAGTTTTCTCCTATGTTTTTCCTAAAAGTTTTATAACTTTGCATTTTATATTTAAGTCCATGATCCATTTTGAGTTAAATTTTGTGTAAGGTATGAAGTTTAGGCAAGATTCATTTTGTTGCCTCTGGATGTGCAGTTGCTCCAGGACTATTTTTTATAAAGGCTATCTTTCCTGTATTGAACTGCTTTTGTACTTTGGTCAAAATCAGTTGCACGTATTTGTTTAGATCTGTTACTGAGTTCTCTATTTTATTTCATCCATCTGGGTGTCTAACTCTTCATGAATACCAAACAATCTTGATTATAATTGCTTTATAATTAGTCTTGACATTGGATAGGATTCCTCTCACTTTATTCCTCTCTTTCAAAATAGTTCCTTCACCTTTCCATATAAATTTTAGAATAATCTTATCTATAGCCATAAACATTTTGCTAGGATTTTAATAGGACTGGCACTGAACATTTCATTTAGAGAGAACTGACATTTTTACTATGCTGAGTCTTGCAAACCATGAACATGATATATCTATTTACTCAGATCTTTGATTTTTCAATCAATGTTTAATAGCCTGTGGAATATGTCTTGTTTATGTTTTGTTAGAATTACACTCATTTCTTTTTTATTTGAGCAACTGTGAATTGTACTGTACTTTTAATTTGTGTCTACATGTTCATTACTTGTATATAGAAAAATAATACATTTTTTGTGCTAGTTTCACTTAATTGTTCTAGGAGTTGAGATTTGTTCATTTGTTTGTCTTTTGGAGGCGTTCTTTTTAGTTGATTCCTTGGGATTTTCTAAAGAGACAATTATGTCATCTGCATATTGGGACGGATATGTTTCTTCACGTACAATTTGTATGCCTTTTACTTCCTTTTATTTTATTGCATTCACTAGAATTTACAACACTACACTAAATAAGAGTGGTGAGAGTTAACATCCTCGCCTTGTTCCCACCTTTAGGGAGAAAGCATAGTCTTTCACCGTTCAGTTTGATGTTCGCATTAGGATTTTTGTAGATTCACTTTATCAAGTTGAGGAAATCCCTCATCTCTGAGAGTTCGTTGTTTTTCTTTTTTTGAATCAAAAATGTTAATTTTTTTCAAAAAAAATTTTGCATCTATTGATATGATTACATGTTTTTTTTTCTTCTTTAGCCTATTAATATGGTGGATTACATTTGTATGATTTTCAAATGTTGAACAGCCTTGCATCTCTGGAAAAACCCATTTGGTCATGGTGTGTGATTCTTTTCATAGCAAATTCCATTTTCCAATATTTTGTAAAAACTGTATCTATAGATTCATGGTGGATATTGGCCTATAGTGTTTTCTTTTTTGTAATATATTTGCCTGGCTTTAGTATCAAGATAATATTGGCTTCATAAAATTAATTGGAAATGCTTCATTTTCTTCTGTTTTGAAGAGATTGTGTAGAATTGGTGTTGGCTTCTCTTTGTTAGTATTCTCCAGTGAAAACTCCTGGGCCTGGAGATTTATTTTAGGGTGGTTTAAATTATGAATTCAAATTCCTGAATGGTTATAGGAATATTCAATTGTCTATTTCATATTGGGCGAGTTGTGGTAGTTTGTGTTTTTCAAGGTATTGGTCCATTTTATCTAAATTGTCAGATACATGTATGTAGAGTCGTTCATAGTGTTCCCTTAGTATCCTTTTGATACCTGCAATGTCGTTAGTGATAGTCCCTGGTTTCATTCCTGCTACTGGTAATTTGCATCTTCTGTTTTTCCCTTGTTAATCCTGCTGGACATTTGTCAATTTTACTAGTCTTTTCAAAGAACCAACTTTTTGTTCCATTGATTTTCTCTACTTTTGTTTTTAATTTCATTAATCTCTGCTCTTATCTTTATTATTTCCTTCCTTATGCTTGCTTTGGACTCACTTTGCTCTTCTTTTCTTAAGTTCTTGAGGTGAGAACTTAGATTACTGACTTGAGACTTTTCCTCTTTTCTAATGAAAGCATTTTAATATAATAAAATTTCCTTTCAGTACTGCTTTAGCTGTGCCCCACAAATATTGTTATGTTGTATATTCCTTTTCATTCAATTCAATGTCTTTTTACTTAAATATAATCAAAACCTATGGATTACCTAGAAGTTGTATTCAAGTCTCAGACACCAACTGCACATGTGAAGGAGGCGGGTTTCCTAGCTTTTTATGCCCTTTCATGCAGAGTGGGAGAGCTTCTCTAAAATATTTTGATCAATTCATATATCTTAAAGACCAATAATTTCAGCAAAAATATTTCTAAAAGCCATTGTACAAAATAGCAAACTATTAATTTCACCAAGAAGAATCCATTTGTAACATTAATAAAGTGTCTAATCCCATTTTGATCCAAGATAAAGATGGCTGGAAGGGTTGATGGGCTGTCTGTAAAGTGTGTAATTTGGTTAAGTATCAACTAACCATCCCTAGAAACATGCAGGCAGCCTATGTTAACTGACTGCTCAAATGTGAATGGACTCCAAGCAATTCATACACATTCACTTACAAGTCTATACAGAATTATTTAAAACATAAAATTGTTGACCACATAATGCACACATTGTTTTAAATAATTTACCCTCCCTATTCTCAACAACCCACTTAGAAGGCACAGCATATTCAAACATCAGTGTAGGATGAACCTTCCAAATAAAAAATTGTGAAATACATTACTATTATATTTTTACTTGCAAAAACTAAGTAGCTATTTCTACCTCTTTTCTCATTTTTCATGAAAACATCTACCAGCATTACCCTGAACATCATGGGGAGTGCCAATTCAATCGCTGAGAAGTAAAGGACAGGAGGAAGGACAGAAGGAAGGCAGAAGTAGTGAACAAAGCATCTTACAGTTTTTCTAGAAGTGGAGCAGCTGGTAACCACGCTGTATTGCAGAGTCACCTGTAGTAAACTTTGAAAGTCACTGCTTTTCTGAAAATTATATTAAAGTGGAATAAACACAGCATTCTTTAGAAAAGCTGTTTCCAGACTCTTTTTTTAAAAACTTCATTTCTGGTAGAACAGAGGGAAAGCTACAATTACCCAGCCCCCTCCCAGGAGAGTGGTTCTCAAAACGTAGACTCCATCCCAGACTGAGTCAGAATCTTCAGAATGAAGGTCCAGAATATTTAACCACCTCCCAGGTAACTTGGGAGATTGCCTTTGTGCCTTGTGGAACTTAGTTTGAAAAACACCATTACAATTAGTTTAACAGTCAACATAAAAGAGAGAAGAAATTAGATCTCTATGGGGGAACACTGAGTGGAAATAGAAAGACCAAAAGCTCCAATCACGGTGAACAATTAAAGGGCAGCCAGCACAGGTGGTCTATGGGTCCAGAGCACGAAGGTCCCTGCACCCCGAAGACCAAGCCCAGGCCAGGCTGACTTCCAGTTGCTTTTGCTTTGTTGAGCTATGATGTGAATGGTCATATAGGAAAAGGCGGGGGCTTTTTCTTTTCATATTCCTTTCTTTATATGAAATACACTTTTAAAACTATAACTTATTGAAACACTTTGGCTCTTATTGAAATATCTTACCATGGAAACTTGACATTTAAAGAGAAATCTATTAGCCAAAGAATGTCATTAATAAAAGGTGTTCTTTCTGAAGCTGACATCAATTATTTAATTGATTAGTCCCATCAGCTAACATCAGTCACTAAAAAGACATGGGTAGCATTCCAATCAGAAGACAGAAAGGGTTTGGAGGAGTATGTAGTATAAAGTAAAATATATATAGAATAAGCAAATACCTATGCTTTCAAGTAACAAAACAAAACAAAATGAGCCTTCATAAACCAAACCACTGCAAGCAGGCAATGTTCATTTAAAACTGCTTTTACATGAACTGTTTATGTTTTCAACATTTTCCAACTTCTTGTATTGCTTTTCCTCTATGCAGGGATTTCACAATTTTGCATGTAAAAACAAAGAAATATCTGACTATATTTTAATATCCTTTAAAAAACCAAAATGTCCAAGAAAGCAATAAATAGATTTATAAATATATACTTCCAAAGAATATATAGTAGCATAGGAGAAAGTTCTTTATCAATTTAATTTTTTTTAAAAAAAGCCGAGATATGGAACTATATTTCAGTATAACGAGCTTGATCCCAATTTTGTAAACATGTGAGCACCTATGTTTATTTGAGATGTATTGAAAAAAAAAAAACTAGAGTGAAATATACCTAAAATGTCAACAGTTAACTTAATTTTGGGTATTAGGAGTATATTATTTTCTGCTTTACACATTTTTTTTTGTTTTAAAACTGTCTACAACAAATGTATATATCATTTTATAATTGTATTTCTTAGGTGAGCAAGTTTGCATTCTCTCAAAGTAATTCTAGGATCTTTTTCTACTTATGCATGCATGGCGGGGGGGTTCTACCCCCAACCCATTTCAAAATATCCTTCATACACAAAGACATTGACCTCAAATTTCAGCAAAGATCACTGAAGCTTTAAAATTCTATGATCCTAGGCATCTCTCAATGCCATATATTGGCATATTTATTTTATACATAAACAAGTTATAGGATAATAAGAAATCTTACCGGAACCTGATGTGTCTGCCATTTTGCAATTCACATTCTGTTATACTAACTTTAGGCTTTGTAGAGGTTATTTCAAATAGTAACAACCGAGACTTCACCTGTTGTCGAGTTATAGCTCGAGGATATAAATCATACATACATCCTGTTCCTAATTAAGGAAGAAGATTGTCATATATCATTGGAGACAACATGACAGCTGTTTCTACCATGCCAGCTCTTGCATCCATCAAAATGTTGCTTAGAAATACTTGTGAGGATAAGACAAGGTTATATATACCACCACCCCTGAGGCTGAGGATGGTTGCCAAACACACATGGACAAGACAAAAAAAAAATTTTGTTACGTAAAATCTTTACTCTCAAGTTATTCCAGCAGCATATATAGCAAAGAGAGGGTCTGGGATTCAAGAAGAAAATGGAAAGGGAATTCAAGTTCCAGAGTTGCTACATAGGAGAGATTTGGGGGTAAGAATCTCACTGTTACAGAAGAAAGGCACCTGTCTGGAAGCTGTAGTCAGTCAGGTACCAATGATCCCACTTTTTACCTTTGTGACCACTGATGAATCACACAGCTTCTTAGATCCTCATTTGTTTCACTGGTGAAAGGAGAATTAAAATATCAAATGGATTGGATGATTATGAGAATGACATGAAGAAATATATGCAAATTATTTAGGTCAAAAGTCTTTTGGAATCCCCAGTGAATGCCCATTTATTTCTGGTCCATCTGTGAGGAAGAAATTACGCCATTTGGTTGCTGTCAGGAATTGGGTTCCATTAGCTGAATTTTCACATGAAATGTATTTATTACTGTGGATCAAGGTCAAAATTCTTTGAAAACGATCTCTTTAGAGAAAAGAAGGCTCTTCAGGCTGTCACAATGATTCAGAGTTTGAAAGATGTGAGATAGGAACTAGTTAGGAAGAGTGTGAGCGCAGGAACCCCAGGGGTTGCTGAAACAAGCCTGAAGTGTCCACACTTTCTGTACTTAATCAATAGTACGTCGTGAGCCAGCCATGACACAGGCAGAGCAGATCCCAGGTACTTGAGAGATGTGGTTCCCAGGATGCTGGGGGTTAGCAGCTTCCTTCATACTCCCCAAGGGAACCGCTAGTCCCCTCTGCTGGATTTTGTTCGCCTCCTGCTCTGTGGTACTCCTCACCTAGAGCCAGTTTTCTCACCTCCCTTCTGCCGTGCACACCGCCTGGGACTGAAACCTGTTGTCGTTCCTCCCCACGTCCCCTCACTCAGAGCTCTGTGGACTGATTGCATTCCCTGGCCAGTCCCCACACGCTCTCCCCCTCACCTCCCATCCTCTGGCCCAAAATAGAACTGACTTTCCACAGTTCAACTCATAAAATCAGAACAGATGAAGCCCCTCTCCAACATGAAAACCTTTGAAAATTTGCCATCACCATAAGTTTGAATAACTTACCTTGCACGTCTTCACATGCCTGGGCTCCCAAGAGGGCTTCTCCTTGTGGGCTCCCTTGCTAAGCGGCTTGTGGGGCCGCCTTGGCATTCCGGGCTTCTGGGTGTAAGCACCCCTGTGCCACTTACACCATTCTACCCCTGCTCCTGCTGTCTTGGGATATGCCTTTGCTGCTGCCAGGACAGTCACTTGCTATTGCCAGTAATTTACCAGCAATCAGCAGCAATTAGCAGCAGCCTGACTTAACACACATTAGAAACCACTCAGCAAACTCAGAGGGAAAAACCTCTGAGAATTTCAGAGAATGGCTGACCTCTTCCCATCCTCCAGCTGCAGAGAGAAGCCGTACACCTGTTTCCCCAGACCTCTAAAGAGGCTGCCAATGTACACTTAATCTTGTAAACCCAGAAGAGGCTATGCCTTATTTGGGGTCTGCAGCGTATCTTTTCGGAGCTGCCTCCTTGAAACGTTTCGGCATGCTCAGGTGTAGCCAGATGGCAAGCAACTAGCTTCATGCTGTCCTCAGTGATGAAGGCTCAGAAGTCACTCACCTTGATGAAGTGCCCTCCATCAGCAAAGTAGCACCACAGGATGAAACTGTACACCCTCATTATTCCATCCAAGCCACCAACTGGCTGTGCCCACCAGCCAATGCCCAGAAGCCAAAGTCTTAAAAGACATCAGTGTGGAATTGCTGGTCATTCCTTAGAGAAAACCAATCAGCAACCTACCTGCACGTCATTAAACACACACTTATTGGACCTCTCTGACATTCCAGGCACAGTGCAGGTACTGGTCTTCAGAGCCGAGGAGCTTAACAGCCTGGAGAAAGAGAGAGAGAGAGAGAGAGAGATCTAAGACGACAATTATAATAGTGTGATAAACACCGGGCGCCAGGGAAGCCTATGAGGACACCGAGAAAGGCTTCCTGAGAAGGTGATGCTCAAACAGAGCCTTTTTCAGCCATAAAAAAGAATAAAATAATGCCACTTGCAGCAACATGGATGAATCTACAGATTATCATACTAAAGTCAAGTCAGACAAAGAAAAATATCATATAATATCACTTATATGTGGAATCTAAAAAAAATGATACAAATGAACCCATTTACAAAACAGAAACAGACTCACAGACATAGAAAATAAACTTATGGTTACAAAAGGGGAAAAGGGGAGGGGGGATAAATTAGGAGTTTGGGATTAACAGATACACTCTACTATATACAAAATAAACAACACGGATCTACTATATAGCACAGAGAACTATATTCAATATCTTGTAATAACCTATAATGGAAAAGAATCTGAAAAAGAATAGATATATAAATATATGTGTAACTGAATCACTATGCTGTACACCTAAAACTAACACAACATTGTATATCAACTATACTTCAAGAAAAAAATAAATAAAAGAACAAATAGGAGTTAGCAGGGCAAAGACAGCCAAGGGCACATCATGCATGTTTTCAGGGTGACTCCAACTCATAACTCTGATGCTCTTGAGATGAGAGAACGTGGGGCATTTGGGGAGATGCACTAGGGGGTTAGGGGATGGTCAAGGTGGCAAGAGATGAGACTGAAGGAGGAGAGTCAGTGGAGGCAAAATTTAAAGAGTTTCCTGATGAATTCTAAGGCTCTTTCAACCACTATCTGTATTTTTCTTAAAAACAGAACCATGAACGAATAGAATTTTAAAGGCAGAAGAGAACTTGGACATCAACTAATGCCATCTATTTTATACACAAGTAAGCTAAGTCCCCGGGAGGTCAAATTAGGATTGGAGGCAGCCCATGGAGTTGATGGGATGATGACAGCTCACGTGTGTAGAAGATTCTACAGTCCACTGAGCTCTTTCACTACCACAGATCAGTAATGGAGGGGAGTGCAAACAAGTGGAAAGACCTCATCTCTCAGCAGCCCACAACCACTGCCCGGCCGAGCGATCTTCAGGAAGCCCTTCCAAGGCTCCATACCCTACCTTCACGACTACAGGAGGAAGAGGCCGGATCACTGGTGCTCTTCCCGGTTCTGGCACTCCATGTTGCTAGCATCTGACACCACGGAGCCTTGACTGCCAAGTTGGAAAGAAGGCAACTTCCTATGAGGACCTACAGTTAATAATTTTCTGAAGGTTTTCAGGGTGGCTCTAACCCATAACTCTAATCATAATCCATTTCCCGCTTAAATGAACTGGTCATAAATAATCTAACATCACCCTTATTGAAACTATCTGCAATTAAACCCCCAAACGAGGTGCCTCCATAATCTTCAGAAAGCCCTCTGATCCCAGAGATATCCTTATCTCTCACTTCAGCTGAAACTGTTTTATGATATGAAACCAAAGACCCAAAAGGAGAGCTTGCTTTCTTTTTTAGTTTAATTTTGGGCACTGAAAACCTACAGGGACATTTCATAACAAAGAATAGGATAAATCGCACCTTCTGCCTTTCTCATCATTTATTATTCAAGACATTTGCGGGACAGCAGGCTCACATTACTTCGAACCCATCCAGGCCTGCTGGTAATTCTCATTATGAGTGAGGAGCACAGGCCGAGAGGCCCTTCATTTATCGCCAGTGGAACAGTGTGGCTGTCACTGCAAGGGCTGAAGAATCACGCGGGAACTCCTCAGCAGGAGCAAAAGGATTCCTCAGCAGCAGTGACCATGGTTCATCCAGGCAACCTGAGAAACAAGAGAAAAGAAAAGAAAATGTAAATTTGCTAAGTTTTTCAACAATGGCATTTTTAAAAAAACAAAGTTATGTGCTTCAAAGCACTGTGCTCCAGTGTAGAATCCAAACGTGAAAAAACTCAGCTCCTCCCTCAAGGAGCTTACAATCAAACAGGGAAGATGGAAAATGAATTAGCAGGTGCAAGAAACAGGTATGTGGTACCAGCTGAGTTCAGAGAGGAGAGCAATCCCAGCAGACTGGGTGGTCAGTGAGGCCTCCCGCAAGCAGGGCAGGGGCAGGACTGGGGCAGGAATTGGGGGTGGGGGTGGGAAGTGGGGGGGCAGCACCTGCCCCCCAGTTCTGGGGGGCAGGAGGTCACCTCCCCCTCACCCCACACTCCCCTTCACTTAATTACTTCCCTCACAGCACTCACACCCCCTGGATTTCCAGCCTCCTTCCCTTTCTTCCACCCTTCGTTCTCTTGTTCACGTGTGTCTCCCCCACTAGAGGGCGAGCTCCACGTGAGCCTTGTTCTCTTCAGTGCCTAGAACGGTGCCTGGCTTGGAACTGGTGCTCATGAATGTGTAAAGGCAGGAAGGCAAGGCAGACATGTAGGAAACAAGGGAGGAAGGGAGGCAGGGAGGGAAGGGACCATCCGCAGAAATGGATTCAAGTCCCTACTCACCTTTGCTGTACATCAAATTGAGATTTCAAAGACTGATGTGGATAACTTCCACCAAGACATCTGCCCTGATGCCTTCAGCTCACCTCATTCTTAACCTGGCCCTAAATTCTTTTACAGTTGTGTGTCTGGCCGCTCCCCACCACACCCCCACCAAGCTGCACGATCCCTTGCATTTGTTGTGCCTTTGTTCCTGCTGTTCCCTGTGCCAGGAATGTCACCCCTTTGTTGGGCCTTTCTCTGCCAGATGAACTCCCACTCTTTCTTCAAAACACAAGGTAGCAATTTAGCAATATGTATCAAAATGCTAAATATGCACTCCTTTTGAGCCATCAATTCACTTCTGTGAGTATATCCTTGGGGTACTCTCACATCGGGCAAGTGTCACCTCTTCTGGGAAGCTCTCTACACTCTGAAGCCGGCCCCTGGCTCCCCTGTGTTCCAGCAGCACGCAGAGCATCCCTTTCATACATCACGTACCCCACAGTGTGTAACTATCGTTTACAAGTTGTTCTCCTCATATTAAACCTTAGCTCCTCAAGAAACTTACAATCTTGAGGGTGGACAAACAAAGATGTAAGTTGGAGAGCAAATGAATACACAAACACATACTTTCAGATAAGAGCTGAAAACAAAAAGGATGATGCAATCTCCAAAGAAAGAATGAGAATCTCCCTTTTCTAACTTACTGTGCACTTACTGTGTGTGTATTATGATTAACATGTTTTAAAATGTGAATTTTCTTCTAGGTGTCTGTACTGTGCATTCTCTTTGATATTCATTCTATAGTATGTTGCAGGTATCTGGGTACTGTCTGCCCAAGTATGCCATAAGATTATAGCAGCAGAATCCATATCCTATACATCTTTTGCCTGCCCCATGTCACCTAGCACAGCAGGATTTCAGTAACTCCCTGGTTGGTCATAAAAATAATTTTAAGCACAGGTGCTACTAATGAGACTGAAACATCATCTTTGAATAAAATGATCAAACACACGGAGAGAGATCAATCCAAAAATGGAGAGTGTTCAGGATTAACTTTAACAGAGATCTGTGCCTCTCCCCTGACCAGTTCAGATTTTTTAATAAAAAAGCAAGCAAGCAAGCAAGCAAGCAAGCTCTGAGGCTATAGACAAATATAACCCAAAAGGTAATATGAATTTATTTAAAGTGAATTTGTGACTTATAAGAATCTTTACTTTGAAGGAGTGTAGAAACCCACAGGAAGTGAAACATGCACAGCCTCTAATTTCTATACCCTCTATTTTCTGTTTTATAGCAGCGTCCTAAGAGAATAATTGCTATCATTAGAAGAAGTGTATTTATAAAAGAAAACAATGATGCTTATTTAGAAATTCCTTCAGAATGCCAGGGAGTATAGTAGGAAACTGATATTACTAGGGTCCTGGCCTTCAATGTTGGGTCTGGGTGAAGAACTAATGATTTTCAAATGCAATCTCTGTCCTCGCTGTCAGTGCAACTAGCAAGTACAGAAAACCTGGTTTTTTTAAAGGGCCTGTGTGGAGATTGCTGTTAAATCTTCTTTGCCGTTTTAATAAACTGTTAAAATTGAGGATCAAATGATCTTATGAACGCTTCAGACTTGTTGAAATCACATCTCTTCAAACTTGAAATTTTTCATCACACTAAGCCCTTCTCCCTCCCAGACATTAACTATCCTCAAAGAGTTCTGACGGGGCTCTCAATTTTACTAAGAGGAATAAAAGATATTCTAGATGAAACTTCCTCATCTTCCGCTGTAAGAATGCTGTTAGCTAACATCTGCGGAGTGCTTACAATGCCGGGCTCTGTTAAATGTTTTACGTGCTTTATCTCTCTTAAAATTTATAACAAGTCTAAGTGGTTAATCCTGTTGTGAGCTATGTTGCAGATGAGCACACTGAAGCGCAGAGAAGTGATCTGCCCAGGATTCCAGAAGAAGGAAATGTCGACTCTGGGACTTGAACCCTGGCATCCAGACACTGTGGCCACACTGCAAATCTTTTCAGAACACCTCTGGATGTGGAATCACATTCTTCCTTCCAGTACTGTATATGGTACACACCATTTGGGTTGTCTTTCAGCATGCAGTAACCTTTTCTTTCTGAGAACTGCCTTCCCCACCAAACACAAGGGGAAAATCCTGCAGACAGTTCCTACTATGTGACTCTGCCCTTTTGGTCATAACTGGATCATGAGTGGACACCCGATCCAAGCTTGGCCAATCAGAATCTATCAGGTATTTAAACTGAGAGCCACAGTGCGGAAGCATTGGTAGCTGTAACATTAACGGCAAGTTTTCAAGTGAAGGTAGACTAGTAAATATTCCCAGAACCACCCTGCTTAGCCCCTTCCTGCCGATTGGTTATTCAGGTTTTCCTAGAATACCATGAGATTTCTTCTCATCAATCTATGTTCCACATGTTGTAAGTAAGACATAGTCACTTATTAATTCAACAAATTTTTCAAGCATCTACTACATGCCAGCATGTAGTGGGTGGATCCAGATGTCAAAACCACTAACTAGACAAATAAATATATAGTCACCAGTTGTGAGAAGGGCCACAGCAGGAAAGCATGGGTGCTCTTAGAGGGGGAATTACTTTTGTCACAAATGACATGATGTACGTAAAGTACTTAGCACGGGGCTTGGCTCCTAACAGGCCCTCAGTGTATGTATATTCTTTGGCCAAATTCTCTCTAAATAGTAGTTTTGGCACAATGTCTTCCTGGATGAGGCCCATATCCTGCCAAACTGTTCTAACTGGCTGCTAATTTACTCCTTGCTTTTACTTTCTGCTGCTAAATTATTAGTCCCAAAATAGCACTTTTATTATACTGCCTAATTGTATCCCATGCAAAGGAGTTTGGACTCTTTCCTGTAAGCCAGCTGTGAGGTCTCAGATGGGAGAAATGTAGGTAAGCAGGATTCTTGGTCACCTGTCCCCCTTATTCTAAAGGAAAATAAAGGTGCTGTTACCACGGGGGAGAAAAGGAGGGACGGATGACAGGCAGGTCACTGCGACATTCAGTATTTCTGTTGAGTTAATTAATTCACCCAGTTTGCCAAATAAAGTTTGTTTTTTTTTAATAGACTTTATTTAAATAAGTTTTGACCAATAAGGGAGGTGAGGAGGGAAGGAGAGAGTAGCTCTGAGGCACGTCCTTCCTTCTTCAGCAATGGAGAGAGCCCTTTGATTGCTCAGAGCAAACTGCGGTGGGGATGGTCAGTTCAATAGAAAAGTTCAGCCATCTGCTCTGCCTTCACCCCCTCCCCCTTCTCCGAGGTCCAGCGGATATCTGGGGGTTGGAGACATTCTCTTTGGGGAGCCTGACCGGGTGCTACTCTGTCATCTCCTCTCCTCCTCCTTCTTTTCTTTCATCTCCTTCCCATTCTGAAGCACTTTGTGACATTTACTGTGGCTACACAAGATAGCAATCAATTGTAGGAGGACCTAGCTTGTTTACAATGGGACTTATAACTATAGTAAATAGGGTTTATTCCTGGAAAGGATAATTAAGGCATAAGAGCTCTATTTTATGAATCATACCATCCTGTGTGGAAGCAAAGTGCACCTTATGAAAAAATCATTACTGTTCATAAAACCGAATCTGAGCCTGCCCCTAAAGGAGTAGTGAATTTGATGAAATGCACTCCTCTCTCCAGGGAAACGCTATGATATCCATTAAACGGCAATTCTGAAATGACCTAGGACTTAGGAAAATTGCTTATAAACTAGCACTTAAACATAAAATTCCTTGACTGTCAGCTTTTTCTCCCTTCAATTTTAAAATATAAGTTAAAAGAGATCCTCAGAGAAAATTCAACAGATAGAAAATGTTGCTTTCATTCTGCTCTAACTCCATGGTAGCCTGTCAACCCAATCAACTCAGTATGAATTGAGCACCTCTCACCCTGAGCCCAGGAGTCTCTACTTTTCTCCTTATTACCAGTCTGAATTCTGGCAGGGACAGAGGGCATTTGTCCACGGGATTAAGTGGTTTGGATCTCAGCTACATGGCCTGCCTCCCTCCCATCACTGACCCTTACATTCTAACATCGCTTTCTTAGGAAGCCAAATGGAAAACAGCTGATTTAGAGATTCTCAAAGATGTTTTCTACTGATGATAGTTTCAAAAGCCAATGTGTAAAAGCTCTAGGGGCCTGACAGAATAAAGTAGAATCACTTTATAAAGGATGAACATCATTCAGAACAGACTTTGGAATAAGCCCACATCCTAAAAACTGAGGGCAAGAACCATTCACTTAACAAACATTTACTGACTTGGAACTAAGTATTCAAACTAGTATAAAGACAACCACTTTAATTACTTTCAGGAACAGTATAGGTTTATACAATACTGAAAACTACATTTGCTGTTTTGATGCCCAGTATCCATTCCCCCTTCTGATATCAGTACCCAATTTTGCCTCCCCCATTGGGTTCAGTCTGGGTGGAATAGCTCAGTCTTGGTATTCTGTCCAATACCCAAACTAAGTCAACTGGACACCAATCAGGGAGAATTATGTAAAGGTGCTATGGAGATACAGCATGGGATTCATAACTCTGCCAGGAAAGATCAGGGAAGACTTCCTGAAGTAAGTGATGGTAGCTTTGAGTCATGAAAGCCAATTAAGAGTTAGAGAAACAGGGTGAAAAATAAAGACATTCTAGGAGCATCATGTGCAAAAGAAAAGAGACATAGCAGAGAAGGAGGAGGAGGGAACAACCGCCACAACCACAACAGCAGCAGCAGCATATCTGGAGACCAGACAGGGCCCAGGTACGACTGGAGTCAACGGTGAACACACATGTCAATTTTGTTCCAATAAAGAATTTGAAAACAATATTGATGTTCAGGCCTCACTCCACATCTACTGACTCAGAATCTTTGGGACTGAGGCCAGGCATCAGCCTTATGTAAAAGTTTCCCAGATAATTCTAATTATAGCCAGAAAACCAGCACTCCAGGCAATAAAAGGCAAACACCTTGCCTGCAAAGCAGACCCTTCACGGTCTGGTCTCAGACTTCACTTTCCATCTCTCATCCCTTTTACTTTTTTGTGCCAACAATACTAAACTTCTTGTAGATCTTCAAACATATCGTGCCTCCTTGACCATTTTACAGGGGCTCCTCCTTCCAGCCAGGTTACCCTCCTCCTGGCTGGACATCTGAAATGTTGTCATTCTTCACGGCCCAGCTCAAAGTCTAGTTTCTCCAGAGAGTATCCTCTGACTCCACTACAGGTGAGGAGTTTCTTCCCCCACCTTTACCCAGAACCTTATCCCTCTCTCCACTGGAATGACAGTTTTTATATCTCCTTCCACTCTTATCTCTGAGCAAGGACCCTGTCTTGTCTTATTTTTGTATCTCTAGCCTAGTACACATGATTGCTACCCAACAAACATTTGAAAATACTGCAGGGAAAAAGGAATCCATCCACCTCCTTCTTCTGATGGACCCCGTATGGTCATCATTTCTTCCACTCAGGTAAAAAGCCCTAAGGCCTTTAGAATTCCTTTTCAGAGTAGTCATATAGGAGGAACCCTTGCTTAAATTTAGAAAGAATAAGATGTTCCTGTTCATCTTGATCTATTTCGATAAATCCAGAACTGAGGAGGTGGGACAGACTGCCCTGGGCCAGGTAATCTTTTCAGTGTTCCATACAGCAACCTCTTGGCCTTGTCTAGTGTTGGAGAATACATACAAATACACAGAACGACAGTTCTGTCTCCTCAACTAGACCACAGGCCGCTCAGGAACAAGAGCTGTATTTCACACGCTGCAGATTCATAGGCTGTAACACAGTGTCTGGGTCAGAAGATTTGATAAATATATAGAAAATAAAATAGTTAATAAATCTTAGCCCTATTGCCTAAATAGACAGTACATCTTAAGAATTCAGTCTGCTCTCATCTCTTCCTTACAGCTGTCACCATCTTTTCTATCCTTTGGGATTTCTTCTTTCCTTCAGCAAATATTTATTAAGACCCTACTTTGTCTATGTGCTGTGATACAGGAATAAATTGAAAAACAAAAACAAAAAAATCCCAATAATCTCTGCCCTCACAAAGTTATATTCTGGTGTGAGAGACAGGTAACAAAAAAGCAAAACAATAGATAAATATAATTTCAGATAATAAATGCTATGAAGGAAATAATCAGCATGTTATGATAGAAAATATCTGGATTGAGCAAGCCCAGTAGAATCAGCAGGAAGAATCTATCTGGAGCCCTGCTGACATTAAGTGGCCAGGGGAAGGGCTTTCCTTCCCACACTGGTGCTAACACTCCCCTCTCTGAAAGGTACCAAATAGTTAGGAAACATGGGATTCTGACACAAGTGCTCAACCCAGGAAGTACTTTCTTCCCCACCAGGCCTCTCTGCAGGCCCAGGGGAGCTCCTTCTACCCCTCAGGCAACACCAGCAAGGATCTGTGAAAGCCACAAGGCAAGCTGATCAAAACAGTACCACAAAGGCTGTGAAATTAAAATGTCATTGAAACCACAGTCTCAAAAGTAGTCAAGGACTTACATGCAAAACCTAAACAGAGTGACTATCTTCAAACATAAAGTATTAAATAAGATCCAGAGTCTTCTGACATTCATGATATTTGGGATATAACCCAAATCACCTATTATATCAAGAAATGAGAAAATCACAGCTTGAATGAGAAAAGACAATAGACACCAATACCTAGATGAATCAGATGTTGGAATTATCTGGCAAGGATTTTAAAGCAGCCATCATAAAAATGCTCCAACAAGCAATTAAAAATGAAACAAATGAAAAAATATAAAATCTCAGCAAAGAAACAGAAGTTATAGGAACCAAATGTCAATTAGATAACTGACAAATACAATAAACAAAATGAAAAAAAAAAACTGGATGGATTCGAAAGTAGAGTGGAGATAACAGGACTGAATCAATTAGCATGAGGATAGATCAGTAGAATTTACCTAGTATTAACAACAAAGAGAAAATAGGCTGAAAAGAAAAGTGAACAGAGCCTCAGGGACTTGTAGGGTAAACAACAAAAGATCCAACACTAGTATCATTGGTGTCCTAAGAGGAGAAATAGAGTAGTTGAAAGAGTATTCCAAGAAATAATGGCTAAAACCTTCCCAAATTTGGTAATACATACATATATACATACATACATAACGTAACAACATAACATACATACACACACACATAAAAATTTAAAAATAAACCCTCAGATTCAAGAAACTGAGTGAATTTTAAATAGAATAAAACCAAAGAAATCTATATCAAGACACATCATAAGTAAACTTCTCAAAACTAAAAACAAAGAAAAAAAATCTTGACAGCAGCCAGAGAGAAAAAACATTACCTATAGTACAAACACCATTTTGAATGGCAGTAGATTTCTCACCTGAAACTACAGTGACAAGAAGGAAGTAGAACATTTTTCAAGGCTGGAACAAAAACCCACTGCCAACCATGAATTTATATCTGACAAAACTATCCTTTAAGAATGAAGGGGAAATAAAGACATTCCCAGATGAAAGGAAACTAAAACAACTTGTTGCGGGCAGATCTACCCTGAAAGAATGGCTAAAGGATGTTTTTCGAACAGAAAGAAAATGATAGAAGATGAGAACTTGTAGCATCGGGAAGAAAGAACAATAGGAAGAGCAGAAATATGGGCAAACACAATAGACCATCCTTCTCCTTGTGAATTTTCTGAATTATATTTGATGCTTGAACCAAAAATAACACTAGCTAACACCCAAGGCAATGATATTTAAAAGTAGAAAAAGTAAAGGGACCCAAATGAAAGTAAGGTTTCCCCACTTGATTCAAAGTGGTAAAATGCTGATACTATTAGACTGGTACCCATAGCAACTACTGTGAAAATTATATAAAACAAAACACACAAAACAGTGTAACTTGACACGTTTATCATTTTTACAAGTCACTGAGTCTGGTTCTAAAAAACACAATGCTTTGTGCCTAATACCTGACAATTTATGAAAATGTGTATGTTTGACTCAACTGGAAATTGTATTATAGTCTATTAACAGTATATAAATTATTAGATGGCCTACCTGATATTTTCCTTGTAAGATGTGTTTAAGAGGATTTTCTTTATCTCACACTGGACTTTATGATACTCACTTTTTTGGTAACATAGGTGAAATTACCACATACTCAACAGACAAGATAATGCTAGCAGGAAACTATGTAAGATAAAATTCCCAAAGAAAGTTTGTCCCTTTATTGGAACAAAATTAACCAGTGAGGTTTAAAAAAATTAATTTCTGACTCAGAGAGGATGACTTGAGAGAGAGAGAGGTCAGGAAAGCTCTCTTAAAGACACTGTTTGAGAGATCCTAGGATCATGCATTCCAGGTACAATGGGTACCTTCTTTATGCCAAGATTCTGTGGCAGAAAAGAGCTTGGTTTTGTTCAAGTCTTCTACCAAATCATTTATGTGTGTATTTTTCCTTGTAGTTTCTATTCCCTAAAACACACATTCTTTTTTCCAAAAGAGTTTTATAACACTTGCTACATGGAGAAATAACCAAATAATAACAAAATCAGCAAAAATGGGTAAGTTGCTAAGATCCCAATAAAGTCGCAGAAGTCTCAGAGTCAATGGGGCTCGAAGTCATCAGATCACATTCTGAAGTACTGAGGGTTAGGACTCTCACCTATTTTGGGCGGAAACAATTCAACCCATAACACAAGGCTAGTCCAATCTCTTTGGGCGAATGGTTGTAGTTCTCTGGCCTAAAATTCTTTCTCCAAGGCTATTAATGAGCAGCAAGAGGGACATATTTGATTTGATGCCTCCTTATGTATGAGCTACTTGGTATAGAAACTGTCAAGACCCAAAGCAGGAAGGATAACAGAGGAGAAGCCACATGTTGGATAACCAGTGGCTAATTATGGACATTTGAGCTTCCCAAGGTAAATGAACTGAGCTATCACAGGTATGCCAGCATTTACTTTCAGACTTAGTGTGACAAGAGTTCAGGCAAAGGGCAGTTGTTCTTCTCACTCTCAGAAACAATCCCAAAGTCTGTCAGACACCAGACACAAAGCTCGCATCTGCGGAGATCCCCCCTGTGGTGGCCCCTTCAAACCTACCTACTACCCCCAACACCTGCTGCCATTTATTCATGTTAAATGGCACTGCAAATTGCAGCAATTATGTGGATCTTGAACAAAAAGTCGTCAGTGCTCATGCACCCTCTTCCTAGACACTGTCCTCCACTAGAGCACAGGCTGCATTCCATTATGAAATTTGGGTCTCTTGGAAACTATTCAGTGGCTGGTGTAGACAGCTAATAAATGAGCCACTGACGTTGGCTTGCTTTGGAGTTTGATTGGGAACCATGATCCAAGGAGAAGTCATTTATATCAACTGTCATTGACAATCACATGGTGCAAAAAGTCTGTACACTCTTACTCCTCCTCTCTGTATTTTCTATTTTATTAAAAACATTTACAATGTCCTTACCATGTGCCAGGGACACAACAACGCTATAAGGTAGATACAACTTCTATTCCCATTTTATAGATGGGGAAACCAGAAGGCACTGAACAATTAATAATTTGCCTAAAGTCACGAAACCAGTGAGTGGAAAAACTCACATATATATCAGGAAACCTAGCTTCAGAATCCAAGTTTTAATCATTGGGCTCTGCTATCTCTATATTGCCTTTGAGAGCCAAGGTGAGAGGTTTCCAAAGAATTTGTTTAGACATGATTATTAAGGCAACCTCTGAGTGTTCCATCCTAAGTTCTAAATATATGGGTACTGCTCAGAGCAAGCCCATGAGATAGGTACTACTTCAATTCCCATTTTACAGTCTGGTAAACAGAAAGACACAAAGAGTTTAAATAATTTGCCCAAGGTCACTTACAATATATCCCCAAAATAGTGCTAGGTGCTGGAGATAGAATTGTGAACAAGGTAACCGTGGTTCCTGTCCTACAGCACACACAGAGACACGGACAAGCAAAGGCAATTGAAACACTGTGGTAAGGGCCAAGGGAAAGTTCCACATGCCATGTGAGCACATGGAGGCAGTATTTGGCCCTTCCTTGGGATGTTAAAAAGACTTCTTGAGGACTGATACTATGGCTTAAACCTCAAAATTGCATTAGACAGGTACAGAGGTAGAGAAAAGGAGGACATTGTTCCAAGGGAGGAAACTGTACTTGTAAAATCAGGAAGCAAGACAACGAGCATGGTTCATACTAGGAGACAAAAGAAATGTAGTATGGTTTAGTGTGCAGAATGCAAGGAAAGAGTGGCAAGAGATGAAATGGGAAAATAACTCTAAGAGCAATGAGGACTGGCTGAGCTTTAGCAGGTAAGGGAGTGTGATCAGGTCTACATTTCAGAAAGACAATGATGGATTGGTGGGAGGAAGACTAGTGACAGAGAGGTACCTCCCTCCATCCTGGGAGTCACTGCAGTAAGTCCAGCTTAATATTCTAGCGGGCAGAATTAAACTTGGTGATTGACTGTCTATAAGGGATATGTGGTATAATAAGAAATATGTTTGGTCTTTGCCCTCCAGTTCCTGGCACAGAGCTCGTAAAACCCTCGGAATTTCCAGAGCAAAAGGAGTGTCTTTTGCTATTCATAGGGAGCCCCTTTAGAGCACAAGTGAGTTATCTTGTGTGACTTAGGGTCACAGAAAGACCAAGTGATTAGAGGGTTGGGACATTCAGCCCCACCCAGTGACCTCTGGGAAAAGGGAGAGAGTAGCTGGCAATCAAGCTCTATAAAAATCTCTTGAACAAGATATGATGAGCTTCTGGGTTAGTAAACAGACACTGGAAGGGTGGCACAGCCAGAGAGGGCATGGAACCTACACCTTGACTCCCCCATACCTTGCCCATTGAATCTCTTCCATTTGCCTATTCCTAAGTTGTATCCTTTTATAATAAACTGATAAGGAATTTTTTTCCTTCACTCTGTGAGTCATTCTAGCAAATTATCAAACCTGAGAAGGAGCTTGTGGGAACCCTGATTTATAGATTAGAAGTGTAAGTGAGAACCTGGACTTGAGACTGGTGTCAGAAGTGGGAGCAGTCTTGCAGGAGTGAGCCCTTACTCTGACTCTATATTCAATAGATAGTGTCAGAATTGAGTTAAATTTGTAGGACACTCAGTCATAATCCACTGAGAGTTGGAGAATAGCTTCCCACAAAAAAAAATCCCACATATCTAGAGTCAGAAATACTGAGAGTAGAGGAGAAAAATAGAGTTTTCTTTACAAGGGTGAAAGCGAGAGTTCTGCTCAACTTCGAAGTCTCTGATTTGTACAATTAGATAAGTAGCAGTGCCATTAGCTGGGTGGAGAATGCAGAGGAGAAATAATTCTGGGGACAGCAGTAAAAATGAGTTCCATTTTGGACATGTTTGATTTCAAAAGCCTGTAGGACCTCCAAAAGGCAAATAGATCAATGGATCTGAAGTTAGAGGGAAATCTGGCCCTGAGAGCTTTTAGAGTCATCAGCGAATAAGTGGATATACAAGCCAAGAGAGTGGATGCATTGACTCGGGAGAGTGAATTAAGGAAAAGAGAAGGGAGTCTCATGTGACATCATCATCTAAGGGTTAGCCAAGAAGAGCCTACAGAACAGACTGAGAAGGATCCTTCAGAGAGGTAGGAAGGAGTTCAGGCAAGTGGGTATCGTGGAACCCAAGGAAAGCTAAAGGAAGACATTTCACACAATTTTGTGTCCTAGACAGGTCAATCAAGACAGTGACTGGGGAGTGTCCATCTGATTATGCCATATTAGAAAAGCAAAATGCTTGTTTCTGAGGGTTATTTAGGAAGACAACAGAAAGCCATATAAGAAGAAATGAAAACTCAACAAGCAATGATTTTTTTGTCCTTCACTACTCTGGTGCTGGCTGGAAATTAGATGGATAAATCACTCATGATCTTTGGGTGTGACATACAGCGAAAGGATAGCATCTTCAAGTCTGTTTGGGGGCATTCACATAGTAGTGTCTAATGTTGAACTAACTTTCTATCTTTGGGTTCTTTTTCTGTCAGAGATTTCTAAAGAAACCCCATGACAGTCAGAGATGGAGGTGGATAAAACTGTGAAGGAGAGAAAATTTGACTTAAGGGTTCTTATCTTCTACCCTCTGCCAGCGATCTAGTGTCCTACATTTTCCCATTCCATCTCCCCAGACCATGATCCCTGAAGGCAGTACTTTCCACAGCTGTGTGGGCTGCAGACATGGTTAAAACTTCTCCCTGTATTCTTTCCTCTCTCCACCCCCAAATCAGACATACCTTTCCTGCTTCCTCCTTCTTTAGAGCCCCATGGACATGAGATAAACTGCCCAGAGCCATTGTAATGTAAGGGAAAAATCTACTGAATCTAGAATCAGAAAACCTGGGCTGGATTCCCAGTTTTACCACTTATCCTAACTCTGTGTCATTTGGCAAGTCATTTTTTCCATTAATCTCTCTGAGCCTCAGAATTCCTACTTCTTAAAGGTACATAAATAAGATTTAAACAAGTGTATGGAAAAAACTCTTTTTTAATGTGGTAGAGTCATATGTAGTTTTCCCAACTATATCTTATAGAATTCTTGAAACCACAGTTTGTCTAGTACGGAGTGAGATTTCTTCTGTATCTGGTGAAATGATGGACTTTTTTCATGTAAGTTTCTGTGAGAATGTTAGTTCTGAAACTCTACATGAAGGAACAAATGCCTGATTTCCGGGTGGGCTGAGTTCTGGTGTGTTTAAAGTCAAAGAGGTGCAATGAGCCTCAAAGGAGGAATTTCCTGTTACTTCCTATTTCAGCATCCCTATATAGAAACAATGAACACCTAGCATTCTAAAGCATTTTCGCACATTCGATCTGAAATTACCCCAGGGCAGCCATTCCAAAGTGTGATATCACAACAGATTGAAGGCAGAAACAGATATGAAAAATTCAACTGTCTTCTATGAAGCCAAACATAAAAGCAAATATGTAAAACAAAGTGACTCTTCTCAAAAATATTTTTTTTTGTTTTGGAAAGTATAGTTAGTTTTCATCAAAATGTGTTAATTACATTAAAATGTCATGGTTTTTTTAAAATGAATTATATATAATTGTTTTCATTTCTAATACAGAAAATATCAATAGATACAACCCATGCCAACCAAAGCTGGGAGACAATAATTTTTAAAAGTGTAACGGGGTCCTGAGACAAAAACGTTTGGAGATTGTTGCCCTAGTGTGATGCTCAGCAAAGTGAAATTTTAAATATTTTTTACTAAAAGAATTCTCATTTGGAAATTGCTAATTGTTGTTTAGTTTCTGATGGTAAGTAGCAACATGCAGTTGCCTTGAAGTCTTCACTTTTCCTGACAAGTCACCAAAATGCCCTTGAATCTCTCAACAGACACTATGCTGGCAACAAGGCCCAACTCCCTCACCCCCACCCATACCCCACTGACACACAAGCTTAAAGATAGTCCAGTAGGGATGGTCCATTTGCATAAGAAGCCCAGGGGCTTTGGGTGGGCGCCAAGAGGAAGGAACTGAGAACCCAGCTTCCTTTTCTTCCTGCTTCAAAGTTACCTTAATTGGCACCTAACCTGTGTTGGGAGGCAGGTAAGGTCAAGAGTACTCCTCAGGGTCCCCCTGAGGTCAGGGGTCAGGCAGTCAAAAGGGATCTCACCAGGCCTTGGAGGCAGCTAACCCCAGAGAATGCCTGCTGTTCCAAGAACAGACTGGAAAGGCCATTTCATTAAAGGAGCTATCATTGAGAACCTGGGGCTGCTTGGGCATGGGCCTCCCCTGGGTGAGGGAAGCATTCCCCCTCCCCATTCCAGCCCAAGTCAGTTCTGCCAGAGCGGCAGTGGCAGTGGCAATGAGCTTTGTCTGTGACAATCATTGTACCTCCGTGCTTTCTGTGGCACAGCCCTTGAATCAGCCTAATGGATGCCCAGGTTGGGCACACCGAGGACGGGAGCACCTGGTGGTGGGCACAGCAGCCGCAGGCTGGAACAGGGCACTTATAGCACTGACCACTTTCCTCCCTGAAAGGCAGTATTAACCAAGGCTGACCTCCTAGGTTGTCCCTGGGGTTCATGGACTCATCACAAGAGGGTCCCTTCCCACCCTCACCTCAGACATAGAACCTCTTGTTAAAAAGGCAGGTGGGGACCCAGGTGTAGGATTCTGGAAAAACACCATGGGGTGACATGGTTTGCATTCTAAACTGATGGGACCAGGCACTCCAGCTTCAGTTTCACCCCTGTAGTTGGCAGAATAATGTCCTCTGGAAGATGTCCTCATCCTAATCCCTGGCATCTGGGAATGTGGTACCCTACATGGCAAAAGGGCTCTGCAGATACGGTTCAAGTAAAGAGCTCTTGAAAGTCTCCTGGATCATCCAGGCAGGCCCAATCTCCTCACAAGACTCCTTAAAGCAGAAAACCTTTCTCGCTAAGGTCAGAGACGGATGCAACGACAGAAGAAGGTGCAGAGAGAGGCCGTATGAGGAAGGGCCTACAGGCCATTGCTGGCTCTGAAGACAGAGGACGGGGCCATGGGCCTAGGACGCTGGAAAAGGTAAGGAAACAGACTCCCTCCTAGAACCTTCAGAACTGAACTCCACCCTACTGACACCTTGATTTTCGCCCAGGGGGGGACCCATGTTGGAAGTTCTAACCTCCAGAATTATAAGATGATAAATGTGTGTTGTTTAAGTTTGTGCTAACTTGTCACAGCAACACTAGACTAACACTAGACTAACAACAACACAACAACTAACACCATTACTGGTCGGTGCCTTGCTCAGAGGGGATTTATAAACTTTCTCAAAGACACTAGCTTGAGAATCAAGTGTGGAAATAGCTGGAAGGGGCCAGCTGAGCAGAGTGAATGAACACCTCTGGAGAAGCTGAATCAAGGGATCCCAAGTGGCAGGAGATGTTGCAGGAGACTTGGGAGTCCTGTGGCAGCCCCCTCCAGGCCAAGGAGCAGGTGACCTTGATGACTCCTTGAGAAACCGGGATTATTAAAATCTTTTGCAGACCACCTCAGGTCTTCACGAATTATTGAAATTACCTTAGGAGTCTTCTAGTCCTTGCATCTGCCCATATATGATTCTCCTCCATCACCTGGCAAAAGTTCTTTCTGTGACATCACAGCATTTTGTTTGCAAGTGGGGACCTTGCTGTTGGCTTTCCAGAGGGCCCAGGGGAAGGTATTCTCTAGTATTTCTGGGCAAGGGCTTGTGTCAGAAGAGATCAAGGCAGTACAGCCTCATGGTTAAGAGCAGAGGCCCCGGGGTCAGACAGCCTGAGTTGGAAAACTCATTTACCACTTACCAGCTGCCTGACCTTTGACACTTTCTCCATTAACCTCTCTGTGTCTCAGTTACCTCCGTCGTAGATTGGGGAATAATCACAGCACTTCTTCATGAAAGATTTAATGAAATGGTGCATTAAAAAGTACCTGAGATATAATAAGTGTTTTTATTAAGATGTAGCCTGGTGGGTCCTTCAAGGGACCCAAGGGTTACATTTACTTTATTACAAATCAAACAAATGGTCCTTAAGGAAAGATTCATCCACATGTTCAGCCTCTCCCATCAGTGCAACTAATAGAAACAAGTCACAGCTGCCAGTCAAATTAAAGTTGGATCATATCTGTCCGCAAGAGTAGAAAGATTATTCTAAACAAATAATAATATTTAACATTTATTGGGGATTGACCACATGCCAGGTACTGCTCTAAGCCCTCATTTAATCTTTATTTAATTTCCTATATCACAGTACTAAAACCACCTCCACCTTATAGATGAGAAAAGCAAGAAACAGAAAGGTTAAGTAATTTTCCCAAGATCACACAGCTGAGAAATAGTGGAGCCAGACCTGTATCCAGTCTGTTCTGAGGTCCATGCCCTTAATCACTAAAACATACTGTCTTTAAAAATCAAGCCATAATATGAAACATAAACCATCATAAATCCCCCATTGTAAGTACTAGCCAAGTATTGATTGGTTATTAATGATTTAAAGGAGTCAATCTTCTCAAAGGGTTAAAAGTTTCTTGGTCAATCTTCAATGTCATGGTGTGGAACAGGCTTAACTGATCTTACTTAACTACTTCGGTTGAGTGTTGTGAGGTATTTGAAATTTTTCAACAAAACTAATATAGCTTTTAACATTATTTTAGGAGGAACATGAGAAGTATTTTTCAAATGAGTTATTCTGCCTGGTCCTATTGAACCAGGACATTGTGCAAAGAAGGAAATGGTTTGGGGCACTATGGATAGGAAATATGAATCCAGGCATAGACCTAAGACATGACAATGTCCATTTATCCCTTTGTCCTTTGAATTTTTTCCCAGGCATTCTTCTAACACTTTTTCCTTGCTGGATTATGTTGCTTTTCAATGGCTGCCCAGTGACCCCAGCTAAGTTGTTGGTTGATCTCATCACTAAACCATTACGTTGTACTTTGCACTTTCCCTGGGTAGATCTCAAGAGGCTATTTAAACACTACCTCTCCCCTGAAGGAGGCCCCCTCTGAGATCAGAGAAGAGCCATTTGGGGTGTAAATGAACAAAATGTCATAGGAATGGAAAAATTTGAGCCCCCTCCTCCCTGTCTGCAGCTGTCCTTGCTGCTCCTGTGACCGTCTTGTGTGGTCCTGCCTGGATTTCCCTTCTTGTCCATCGTGTGTTGCCTCCTGCCCGTCTGCTTTTAGTATATGAGTTGAGGCTATAAAATTAAAGTTCTTTATACCTAGTTTTCTTCCTTCTTCCCCACACCCCATTCCATCCACCATCTTGGCCAAAGCAATTCCCCAAAACACTCTAAAAAAGACCTTAATTAAAATGTTCTTACATGGCAAATCTTGCTGCTAACATACCTACCCCAGATGAGGCAGCCTATTTGTCTCTTTAGAAAGTTACAGAATTATCTCAAAGAATATTAAAAATTAGTTTCTAAATCAAAGTCACATTCACTGCCCATTATCACCTTCTCCCCTCCTTGGTGCTTTCCCATTTGATTAGATTCCATCACAGGCACTGAGTCGGGACACCATCCCTATCATCTTAGCTCCTACTGAACACGTGCCATTGATTCACTGCTCAGGAAAAGCCATGGTTCTCTGTAACTTAAAGGAGGCATTTTGAGTCCCTGAGCCCTTGCATCAACTAATTACTGTCAAAGGATGTGAGGAAGGAAACCCTGTTTGTTGGCTCATGAACTCGCATACCCTAGACCTGTGTGGCAGAGGGGGCAGCCTCCACCAAAGCCTGGGGCTCTAGGAAGGCTTCCCTGTCAGTCATGGGCTGGAACAGCAGTCACAGTGCTGTCGGAGATGGCTCCGTGCGCCCAGGCAGAGCTGCTCTCCTTAACGAGGGAGAGGCTTCTGAAGCCTCCCACGGTGCAGGAAGGAAGCAGAGCCTACAACGCTACATCCCCGCTTCCTTTCTGTCCTTAAAACTCGGTTCAGCGTTTCTTTTGTGAGATACATCACTTCTCCCACCAGCTGTGAGGGCAGGAGGAAAAGCAATTAAGGGCATTATTAATTACCAAGTTCCCACTGAGAAGGGTCAAACTGCAGCAAGATTTAACAAAGCAACAACAATTCCATCACCAGTGGAGTTATAAAAGTAGATAGCTCAACATCTTAGAGCTAAATTTGGGCTTATTCTTTCTTAGCCCTAAAAATCCTTATTGAAGGTGAACATCCCAGAGGTGATTAAAAACTTGCCTTCCTTGGAGTTTTGGAACTGTTTGAGTTCTAACAATATTTGAGTTTGGCAAGCTTCTAGTGTCCTTTGGGAAGTTGCAGCAAAAATGAATCGGCAATTATCTGTGTTTTTACAGAAGAGAAATGGTCTTACCGACTTTTTTTTTTCGTAGTATCTACACTAGAATTTCTTTTTTACTGAAATCCATGGAAAATTAGGAAAACATTTTCGAGAACTAGTTATGTAAATGCTTTAAAAATATCTATTGAAATCCTATTCATTTTATAGGATCAGTACTATTCAAAAGTTTTGAGGTAGGCAGTTTCTTTTGGTGACTACAACCCTTTACCCCAACCAGCGTTCACGTAGGGGTCCACTGGCTACCCTTTACCCCAACCAACGCTCACATAGGGGTCCACTGGCTACCCTTTACCCCAACCAGCGCTCATGTAGGGGTTCACTGGCTACTGCCCCCGAGGGATCTGACTGCTCTTCATGCTGTACTTTTCTCTGTATGGTTCCTATATGTTAATTTACTCACTTAATCAGTTCAGAATTATTTACGGAGCATCTATTATGTGCTAGGGATATAACAGAAAATAAAGCAGACATTCTCTTCCATTGTGAAGCTTATCATCTATCAGGGAAGACAAATACTGATTAACTAGAGTTATTAAACATAATTTATAGATATCACATTGTAAAACCAAACTAAAATGGATCACTTATGTCAGGGGCAAAATGGAGATGGTCAACACAAGTACACAAAGAAAACTTAACCTAACCTTACAGGAACTTACAGCTCTTCTCAGAAAGCAGCATAGGACACCAGCCAATCCCCAAATGCCAATTCTGCTCACGCCATCTCTGGATTTTCTTGTTCGCCTGACTCAGCTACTCTAACCCAAATAAGAAAGTAGACCCCTGGGCAACCAATCAATGGAAAAGGCCAAATAACTTCCATATTTACTCCCCTAAAGAGCTCTCTGCCGGTGAGCAACTCGGAACTCACTGCTCCCAGTCTTTAGTTTCCTGGCTTGCAGGTCAAAAGCCTTGTGATAAACTCATCCTTCTGCTTTGTTTCATTCAGTGAACAGACTGTAGTTTTAGACAACACCATTTTATCCTTAAATCCATGAGTATGTATATCTTTAAAAAGTCTCCTCACATTTTCTTACCTGTACTGCTAATTATATTAAGGGAGTAGTTCCTCTCCAGCCCTCAGGGTCTCCATTGAGTTTAGCTCAAAATAACCTGTATGCCAAAGTGGCACATCTTGGAGGGGAGGGCCTGCTCTGTTGGGAGGGTAGACAGCCTCAAGCAGCACATTGCCTTGAACTTTAAAAAGGCAAGGATCTAAAACCTCAAGGAACTCCAGCCAAGAGAACATCTGCAAGATACACAAAGGCTTACTGATTATAAAATGTATTGAACGGGATCAAAATATGCCACCCAAAATACGTCACTTTGGCATAAGGATTATTTTGAGCTGAAGGCAATTGAGAAATAGCAGACACATGAGAAGTTCTCTGCCCTCTTCTGTCTGACAAAAAGCAGGGCATACATTTCCCTTTGGTAAAGAAAATTTCCATTTGTAAATGTAACCACCCGCCTCCCCCATACCAGGACCCTTATGACTCTTGACTCTCATGACACCAAGATGAGTCTGCATAAACAATGCGTATTTACTGTTAATTCCCCCACCCCCGTGCATTTCCTAGTCACCTTCCCACAACGTAACATCTACAAACTCTTTTCCTTTGTCTAGTCACTTCTCCGCAATTTATCACCCTTTGTTAAAATGATATATAAGCCCCCAGGTCAAACCACCTCTTTGGGTTTTTCACTTCTTTTCTGTGAAACCCCTGTGCACATAAAAATATTGATATCAGCAAAGTGTGTAAACCTTTTCTCCTGTTAATCTGTCTTTTATCAGTTTAATTCATTGGCCCCCAGTCACTGAAACTAAAAAGGCAGAGGAAAAGTTTTTCCACCTCTACAGTTTCAATGATGAAATAAAAATTGCTGGTCCTTTTTGGCTCTTACATTGTCTTCAATGTAGATTTTACTTAAGACTTTGTAGGAGAAACTGACAAAAGACATTACATTACACACCTTATGGGATTCAACTTGAAAATACTCCACTTGATATTTTGGGTCTCCCAAAGTCCCTCTTTAAAGCCAACTAACTCTGGGGCATCTTCCCTCCTCTGGTCCTAGGGCCTTCCTCCACAATTACAAAAAACAATTCAGCAGAACTACAGCTTCTAACACCAAATCTGCTTACCCCAATCCATCTTAGGTTCTGCTGAACAAAGAGTATTCTGGTTAATAGAACCTCCCTCCTTCGAAAGTAATTGTTCACCATTCTTATTACTTGCACAGTCCTGGTTAAAATAAGAGAAGTCATCTGGATGCAGCCAAGTTTCTGCTGAGTGTGGCTGATACGGAGAGGAGAGAAGCCAGTGTGAAGATGGGAAGGAGGCAAAGTCCTTCCCAAAAGATGGGCCCAATAATCTAAATCCCATACTTATTTCTGAGTTGTCTCAGGATTTTAAGTTTTAAACTTTCCAAAACCCTTCTCTTTGGGAAAATTGAGGAAACAAAATATACTACTTCTATGACAAAAGAGAAATGTCTAAATCTATTGACTTCACTGAGAATATCCTTCTGTATGGTCCATAATCTAATTTTACTAATTGAATAGGAATCTAAATGTAAAAAAATGAAAGTAACCTGTTTCAAGATGTTGCATTTGCATGGGCTACTGGTTACCAAGGGAATAGAAAAGAGCTATGGACAAGAAAAAGCTGTGAAAGTTCACTTTGGGGGAAAAAAAATACAATGATGAGTCAAAGTAGACACAAAAATCACAAACCCCACTGATTAAAGCAATATTCCTTGAGAATGACTGAAATTAAACTTTTCTATTTCATTTATCTCTAGAAAATATTTTCTGAATCCTATAGGGTGACTCTTGACCACAATTAATTTTTTTTTAAACAAACAAGTCTTCAGTGATTTTTCTTTCTTTGTGTCTATGTGACTTTTAAATTTTTCTTAAATATCTAGAACCAAAAATGAAACCTAAAAATAGGTTTGTGTTATTCTGGTTGTTGTTTATGAAGAATTAAGATGACAGTTTTAAATAAATTTTGAATTGAAATTCACCCAGCAGCCTTGTTATAACCTCCTACTGGTATCGTGATATAGCTACCACATTGCCTTGGGAAAGTTACAGTGTCCTGTTCAATTTATTTTAAGATTATCCTTCATTCAGGTAACTGCAAGAAAAATTCAGTAAGCTTAAGGCAAAGTACTGTAATAAGGCTGTGAATTCCAGATCCCCTTTTAATTTAGGCTGTTTTGTCTTTATTTTTGCATTCTGATATTTGTTCCTTTCTATTCCCTCTTTCTTAAATTCTGCATTTATCTTTTTAAAATTCATCCTCATACATTTCACTCAGAGTTGCCAATGCAGTAAGAAAAATAGTATAATGCTTTTCATCAAAGTCATTCCCAACCCTGTTTTTGGTCACTGGTAAATCTAACAAATACTTTGGTGGAAATTGTTCATGTTAGTCTTGGGCAAAAGAATAAAACATTATCTTCTAGCACAAAGAAATCTCCTAACTGATATCTCATTTAAAAAATTTTTTTAAATTTTACTTGCTAGTATTAAAAAATGAATAGCATAGATTTCCTGCATTTTTATAAAAGTAGTGACAAGTTGTTAAAATAAAAGGTCTGCATAGAGAATGTAACTCATTCCAAAACTCCCAGAGTTGAAGATTCTCTTAATATAACAGAACAGAGAAGACTTACAGATACAGAAAACAAACTAGTGGTTACCAGTGGGAGAGAGAAGAGGGGAAGGGACACGATAGGGGTATGAGATTAAGAGACAGAAACTACTATATATAAAATAAAAAGCTACAAGGATATATTGTACAGCATAGGGAATATAGCCAATATTTTATAATAAATTTAAATGGACAATAATCTATAGAAATATTGAATCACTCTGTTGTTCACCTGCAACCAATATAATATTATAAACTATACTTCAATTAAAAATTAATTAATTAATCAGGTCTCTTACTGAATCTTTTCTGCTCCTTACTCACTGAGTACATACAAAGAACTATATTTAGCAGTGATCTTTAGTAAAAAAAAATTTCTAAACTCAGTATATTCTAAGTTTAATATAGATGAGGTGCTCTATAAATAAACCCTGAAGGAATGTATTACTGAAATACTGTATGGTATTGTTTTACGTGCTAAAGCCATCCTACTCATTTTATTAAGTATATCACAGAAGAGCAAATACAGCAGGTCGTAAGAAGTGAGAGGGTTAACAGTATAGCGCCAGTGGTACAACAAATGGAAGCCTGAGCTCTTTGCGCCTCTCTGTATACAGTCAATTCCCATTATTCATGGATTCTGTACTGGCAAATGAGCCTTTTCACTAAAACTACTTGTAACCCCAAAATAAACAGTCACAGCACTTCATGGTCATTCGTGGGCATGTGCAGAACAAGGAAAGATTTGAGTCACTGACGCACACATTCCCAGCTGAAGCAGAACAAGGTAGCAGATCAAGGTGACACTCTTCCTTCTCGTCCTAGCTCTCACACTGTAAATAAATATCCTTTTTACAGTCTATTTAATACCACACTTTTTGCGTTTTTATGCTTTTTTGTTGGTAAGTCCATTGCTTAAAATGACCCCCAAATTAAGTGGTGCTACAAAGTGTTCCTAAGTACATGAAGGCTACGATGTGCCTTTGGGGGAAAATGTGTGTGTTGGATAAGCTTCATTCAGGCATGACTTATAGAGCTGTGGCCATGAGTTCGGGGTAAATGAATCAACAATGTATATTAAATAAGGTGTCTTTAAATAGAAACACACACAAAACAAGATTGTGTACTGATTGCTTAATGAAAATATTGTGACCAGAGACTTAAAGGTACCTAACTATATTTCCCCTAGAAGCAATGGTTCAGTATTTGCTAATTCAGTTTCTCAGCAGCTCTACAGAACATAAGTACCAAAAATAACAAGCTGATCGTTTTATCCAGGCCCATGGATTTTAACACCATATATATTCTGAAAACTCCCAAATTTATATCTTGACCCTAACAAATCCCCTGAAGAGCAGGTTCACTTATGCAACTGCCTTTTGATACCTTTAATAGGTGTGTAATAAGTGTCTCAAATTAACCAGGTTTAAAACAGAATATTGACTTTTTCCTCCCACAAACTTGTTTCCTCCCAGTCTTTCCCAAATGTTTATATGTCAACCCCTTCCACCAAGTTGCTCAAACCAAAACACTAAGAACTATCCTCCGTTATTCTCTCTCTCTTGCCTCTCATATCCATTCCCACAATTCCTGATAGCTTTATTTCTCTCCCAAATCCATGCCTCCCTTATCTCTGCCTCCACTGCCACCATCTCAGTTCAGGCCCCTGTCACCCCTCTGCCAGACTCCTGCAATAACTACCTACCTGTTTGACTCCTTCCATTCTGGCTCCCTACAATTCATTCTTCACGAAGGAGCAAAAGTGATGCCATTAAAATGTAGATCAGATTATGTCACTCCCCTACTTAAACTTCTCCAGTGTCTCCTCATTCCACTTAAAACATAAATCCAAACTCTCTATTTTAGCTGATAAGACTCTAAACAATCCAGCTCTTACCATCGCCAAACTTATCACCCACGGCCCTTCCCTCCCATACAGTTTTTCAGCAACACTGGCCTTCTTTCTGCTACTTGAACACCCCAGGTTAGGGCTGACAGATTTAGCAAATAAAAATATAGGGTGCCCTGTTAGATTTGAATTTCAAATAAAAGTGAGTAATTTTTTGTATGAAATTCAAATCCAACAGGGCGTCCTCTAGTTCGTCTGGCAAAGCTCATCCCTGTCCTAGTGCCCTAGCACCTGCGATGGTTTCCTTCCCAGAGCCCCTGCTCCCGGTATTGTCATACGACTAACTTTGCTTTGTCATTCAAATCACAGAGCAAATATCACTTCCTCAGAAGATCACTGAGTGGTCACCCAATCTGTGTGGCTCCTAACACACACATCTTTCTCTATCCCAGTCACTTCTATCTTATTACTCTGTTTTCTCCTTCTTGTCACGTAAGTGCTGTGAGGCAGGCATCTCGTCCATCTTACCTACACTTTTACCTCATCACCTACAGTGTCTGGTATATGGCAGATGTTCAGTAAAATACTTGCTGAGTGAATGAGTGAATGTTCTGCCCAATGCACTAGCCTGGATAACACCTGTACATTTGAAAAGACCATGGGTCGTAGGAAATGAGTCAGCCTTCCACTTCAGAAGACGGGGAGAAGCAATATTAGAAGCAGCCATACAAACTGAGCGTGTGCTACTTGAATGACAGCCCTAATCCAAACTAACTTATCAACCTTCTCATCAGAAATATACTAAGAAAGAAAGGAAACAGCAATTCTAATTTTTGGAAATGACCTGAATCATTCAAATTATCCCTTCTTTCAAAGAAAAGAAAAGTAAGTTTAGAATTTCTAGAAAACCGAGAAAAATGATCACTAATTAGATGTTGAATATTATTTATTCTAAGTAGCATATTAAGTGTAGGTCAAATGTTTAACATGATAGAGCTCTGTTTTGTGTA
Source organism: Vicugna pacos (assembly GCF_048564905.1). NCBI lineage: Eukaryota > Metazoa > Chordata > Mammalia > Artiodactyla > Camelidae > Vicugna > Vicugna pacos. Next base: position 17,388,376 of record NC_133015.1, on the reverse strand, counting down.
GGACAACCTTCTTGAATTAATACACCCTTACTTCCATGTTTAATAACAAAGGCTAGAACTTATGTAATACTTTATATCTTATAAAGTATGTTAAAATATGTAACCCCACTTGTTTACTCAAAGTGCTGTAACCTAGACCACAATTTTTCCATATTCAATTATTGCAGAGAATTCAAATTTAGTATTACCATTATTTTTAGGATATTGTTATAAAACCCTCAGGTACAATATCGTTCCTACTGAAAAACATTATCCAATTTACAACAATCCATCTACAATGCCATTTCAAGAGTGCTTCGCTGCAAAAAACAAGTGCTTTCAAATGGTTAGCTTTTTAAACTCTAAAGTCCTGTTGATTTTAATTTACCTGGTCAAAATAGTGTCAGTGTACTTTAGTCTGAATTTCCTGATTTCTGCTTTTTGCATTCATTGCAATAAGGGAACTAATTATTAGTTCTTTAGGAAATTGTCAGTGAAAGAGAATGCCAGAACAACATACATATGGATTCCTCAAAAGCATGGTCACCACTATTCTCTTACTTTAAACCCACATTACTTGGTTCCAAGCCTTAAAGTTGAATAGTCTTTAATTCCTCTTTGAGGCTCACAGTAGGGGTTAAGGCTGAGTTGCTCTCCTGGCCTCCACCCCTTAATAGCTGAGAGAGAGATTGATACCTCTTTGGCACAGGGATGCTTTCATCCAGGGATGTGGCAGCAGTTCCATTTGTTTCCTCCTCCTTAATCTCTAGTTCTTTCTCACTGCTCTGTTCAATTAATTGCTGTTGTTCCAAGCACACTGGGAAATCTAGCAGCAGGAAGAATTACATGACTGCAAAATAGATAATTCAGACATCAGACCATTATGGTGTGTGTCCAAAAATGAAAATGACTGGGAGAAGCCACAATCTCAATTTATTCTTGGACCTCCCTGTAACACACTTGACAATACATTTTTGTTCTCTATGTGCCAAATAACATACGTACATAGCCCAGAGTGCTAATTATTTCAATTCACATAAGGGATTGGAGGTTTCTTCCTAAGACCTTCAGACAATGGTACAGATGGCATCTCAGTTCCAAGCCTATCCATTCACTACTTCTATCTCTTCTTAACTTCTATCTGTAAAAAAAGTAAAACAAAACTTGCGCTCTTCTTTTCATCTGGCTGTCCCTCTTCACAACATCCAGGTGACATCTGTCCTGCCATAAATTAGAGAGGCAAGGGGCTCCTGGCAGTTGTTCAACTGGTTCAGATCAGAGGACCTGAAGACTCATTCACTCACTTAATCATTCGCTTATTTATTCAATATGTATTTGTTAAATGTCTACAAAGCATTGTGCTAAGTACTGTGAGAAAATAAAAATGATTCAGATCTAGGGCTTATCCTGAAGGAGTTTACTGTCTGCCAGCAGAAATAAAACATGATGTAAGTAAATAACTTTTATAATGCCAGGAGAGAGTGTGATGCAGCCCATAGAGAAAGAGAGCCTCCAAAAAGCTACTGAGTCACGGCTAATAAAGTCTGAGAAAGTTTCATAAAGAAGGTGGCATGTGAGTATAAGTAGGGCTTGAACCTTGGAAAGGGAAAGAAGGACATTTAGGCTCAGCTGCCAGCCTGAGCAAAGGCATAGTGGACGGAACGCCAGAGCACACGGCATCTCCCAACAGTTCAGTACAGTGCAAAGAACCCTAGACTTGAATCAAAATCATGAGGCAAGCCAAAATAACTAAAATACTTTCTAGAAATTATTTTATATCTTTTTGTATCAATTATTTCTAAATATCCTCTTTCAAAATTTAGATCATATGTAAACTTTTTTCAATATACTGTGAATATCTTTTCATGTCAATAAAAATACTTCTATATAGTATCTTTAATAGCCAAATAGAATTCCATAATTTGAACATATTATTTAAACAACCCTTTCTTGCAGGACATTTAGATGGGTTTACATTTTTTAATGCTGTGATGACTATTCATGAGTGTGGTGGGGGGTATGTATCTTTGCATGTATCACTGATCATTTCTGGAGCATAAATTTCTCCTCAAAAACTTCTAGGTTACTTTAAGTCTTCTAGAAAGGGCATCTGCAACAGCTGCCCATGAGAACTAGCACTTCAGTTCCGAAAAGCTGCTGGTTCCTGGTTGGCCATGAGAGGAAGCCATTTTTACCTTTCTTTTTTGTTACCTCTATGCCCAAAACAGTGTTAAAAACATAATTAAGAAAATAAATACTTTTTGGATTTGGGAACTGAATTCATTTTAAAATAGCTATAATTAAAAAAAAAAAGAAAGAAAGGAATAGTTTATCAAGAGATAAGCAACTTAAAATTTTTATAAAAATGTGCAGGTTTTTACCAATGATTGTATGTTAGCTTTCCTATTGAAAATAAAATAGCATCAGAAAAATAAATAAATAAATAAATAAATAAATAAAAATAAAATAGCTATCATTTCCTACACCCACTGCTTGTTCAAGCTTCTCCCTGTACTTCTCGTCCAAAGATGAAGTCAAATTTTTAAAAATCAATGAGCTCAAACTCAGAGTTGGAGAGAACAGAACTATTATAAGTGCTTTCTTCACAAAATTCTTTCACTGAAAGTGACTGACAATCACTCATACAGAGTCCAGTTGCCATCTTTTGAGGGCCCACTGTGTGCTGGGCCAGGTACACCACTTATATGATCTCTTATCCTAGTCTATGAGGTAGATGTTTTATTATCCCTGATTTATAGACAGTAGCTAATGATTTTTTTGAAGGGACTCACATTTACAGGGTGCATACTATGTTCTGGGCACTGTTCTATGCTTTCCATATTCATTCATTCAACAAAATATTTGTTTAGTATCTGCTATGTGCTAGGTGCTGTATTAAGCAAGAGAGCAGTGAACAAAACAGACAAAATCTCTGGCTTCACGAAGCTTATGTTGGGGAAGGTGGAAACTTATGAAGCTAAACAAGGAAACTAAAGCAGGTGAGACCGTGAAAGGTACCTAAATGGGAAAATGGTGATATGAGGTTCTCGTTCATTCTCACCGCAACTAAATGCAGTAGAGACTGCTATTACCTTCTTTTTACAAGTAAAATAATTTGAGACACAGGTCAAGTAACTTGCCCGGATTTTATGGAGCTTAAGTAGGTGAACAGTGGATGCACCACGGGGGCTGTAGGGGGTGCAGAGCCCTCACCCATATAATCTCTGTCAGCACCCCACCCACCCCAGGCTTTGAAGTGAGTAGCTGGTGTTTTCTCCCTGGAAAGCAGACTCAGAGCACCATTACCTGCCCAACCTGCACAACACAGCAATATGATCACCCCCAGCCACAGCTCTGCGGAAATTCTGTAGCTGCTGCAATAGATGAAGGACAGAGCTGTGCAGGATCTGCCAGGCACAAACAGAAAGAGAGAAATTATCACTCATCCTGAAAACAATCCTGAGAGACAGACATTACTAACCCTTTGATAAATCCCAAAGCTTTACAGATGGGCAAAACCGAGGGAAGTCAATTCTCCAGCCCAATGTCATATGGGTAACAATGGCTGAGGCAGGATTCCAACCCATATCACTCCAGTCCCTAAAGCTAAGGGAGATGATGGCCCCAGTTGGACTATGGCTCTGGACTTCAAGATGCCTTCTCAGGGTCACAGCTTCCAAGGGCAGGTGCATCAGACGGCCCAGGGCACAGCTGCTTGACTCCAGCAAGGTCTCTGAGAGAAAGCAGTGGGTGTATGGTGAAAGAAAGTACTTATGAAATCATTTCTGAGGAAAGAAACAAAAAGACTCTTCACAAGAACCTGGCCTCAGAGCAGCAGCACGCTGTGAAGAGGCTGGCTGGAAGGAGAGGTGGTCTTGAGTCTTAAGTACTTTTCCACTCCCTGAACGATTTATTGGGCTCCCCACCCCACCGCCCTATGATTAATAGAACTTCAAGAGCTGTTCATTCTCCAGGCCATTTTGCTTTAGGAAGCTTTGATTTGAAAAATGAGACAAGTAGTTTCAGTGCTGTCATCAATAGGAAATTAGGGGATAAAAAGAAATCTATTTAAATGGCTTTTAAATATTCACGAGGAGAGCCGTAGGGTCTCAGCCATGTTCCTCTTCTCTGTCCCTCATGCCCAGACAACCTGTCACATCAGAAAAATGAACACAAACTGTGCCACTGTCAGCAGATGCTGAAGACAGACAGTAAAGACAGTGCGGCCAATGTGGCCTGAGCACTTGTCCCACAAGGGTCTTTTACACAGTTTCTCTCAAGCAGGATACATGACAAGACGGCTGGAGAGTTACAGGGAGATAAAAATCTGATTCAAAAGAAGCCTTTAAGATTAATTCTATATAATTATTTCTCTGTCTTTCTAGCATCCAAGAAGATCAGAACCAAATTTGAGGATCGAGCACAATGCTTGAGACCCCTTTGGTCAACAAATTTGTGGACCACTGTTCCTTGGAGAGGCAGGACACGACAGTGCTTAGGGGCACGAGTTCCAGTATCAACCTGGTCTCAATACTGGCTCTACTGCTTACTACCTACGTGACTTAGGTATCATATTTAATCTGAGTCTCAGTTCTCCATCCCCCAAAGTGGAGATAATAACAACACCTGCCTCGAAGGACTCTTTTAAGGATTAAATGAGATAATGTACACAAATTCCTTTGTACACAGGAAGAACTCAATAAAAATCAGCTGTAATTACTGGGAAAGAAGAAGCCTTTAAGGGGGTATAAACTGGTACAATCTTTTTGGGTGCAATTTGTCAAATGCATCAAAATTTAAAATGCAGATTCCCTTTGACTCAGTGAGTCCACTTCCAGCACACTTATCAGAACAAGTGTATAGATCCATGGAAGGATGTTTGCTGGCACACTCTGTAATTCTAAAAAACAGCAAAGTAAACATGCATGGAGGAATGATTAAATGAATTATGATTATAGGTGTATAGCATGCAGTAAGGTCCACAAAATATTATTCTGTGCACAGAAGTAGGATGCAAGGCAGTATATTCAGTATGAACTCATTTATATAAAATATACAGGTACATATTTATATTTGCATTTAAAAGACAGAACAATTCACACTAAATGCTAGCAGTCAGGTGCTCTGGGGAGCAGGTGGGCTGGGGTCTGGGGAGAGGAGCCTTTCTTTAACTCTTCACCATATGTGGTTCTCCATTAGTTGAATTTTGACAAGCAAGAGATACTTTATATGCTTTTAAAGGTATTTTAGAAAGATATTTTAAAAGATGTGTTTTTTAAAGATTTCATAATTTTGAGCTTAGTCACTTACAGAAAGAAAAAAATTAAGCAAATCAGGTACAGACACACTAACAAATGAAGCTTTAAGCATATAATTATGTGGTTCATTTCAGCCATTCCAAATGAATAAAATTTAACATAAAAATAATACAGTTACAAATTTCACTTGGGATATACAGTGTAAATTAGATTTTTAAACTGTTTAATTGAATACATACTTTTTTTCTGTCTTTGTCAATGCAACCTTAGTTTTATTTTTTCTGACCCATGAATTCCCTTATAGGCCTATAAATCTGCCTGATAGGTATTTCCTCCAGATGTTTCAATGTACTTAAAACAAACATTTCTGAAAAGAAATCTATCCTCTTCCCCAAATATCCTATTTTTTCTAAGAATAGTCCCATTCTCCGCACCACTGGGCTGGAAACTCTAACTCTAGTTGACTAGTCCTCTGCCTTATTCCCTCAGCAGACTGATGGTCAAGTACTTCTTGTTCTTCATCTAGTAGACCATAAACTCCCCAAAAGATGGATTCGTGTTCTATTCATCCTAGCACCCAGCTTCCTGCCTAGGGCCCAGTGGGTGCCAGATTAATGCTTTTTTTCAGTGAACAAATAGATGGAAGGAAGTAATTGGTCTTTATTTCCAGCAGATTCTTTCTTTCCCAACTCCTCATCCCTCACCCATTTTATTCAATAGTTCTCCCTGGTTGATAATTCAATAGCACCATCATCATTGGTAATTTGCCACTTCTCAGATGAGAGCCCAACCCTTTCAAATTCAGTCATGAGTGGGATTTAAAGGGCTTTACTTGGTATATTCAGTGGTTTTCAAAGAAAACTTGAAAAATTCAAAGCTCTCGAAACTGAAAAACTCCCATAGGCCTTAAACTTCCATTGAGACTCTTACAAAACAGAAGAAAAGAACATTTCTGAATCATTAGAGGGCTAAAGACCAAGTTACTTAATAATTATAAGGCCAATCCTTAAATATTATTTTATGAGGGGGATGCACACTCCTAAGAACAGAATCATGTAATTTATAAATCACTTCTAAATAGCTCTCTGACTGCGACGTTCAGCTTATTAGGAGTTGTTAATATTCTATTACTCAGGGGTCATTAGCACATTCTGCTGGCAGTATAGATCACATAATACCAAGTGACAAGGGGAGAACATGAAGCAGCCCAATTAGGATTTCTTTTAAGGTCTGTCATGACCTTCTCCCCAGAGTGTGAACTATATCTTGCAAAAGTTTGAAAATGCTACAACTTTTTTCCATTGAATGGGCTACTGCGGGGGGAGGGGTGGAGAGGAGATGACCTAAAGAGAAAAATAGCTAACATTTATATGCTTTCTATACGCCATGCACAGTTCTAAATTCTCACAAAAACTTTGTGAGGTAAGTACTGTTATTATCCTCCTTTACAGATAAGGAGACGGAGTGCCCACTTAAGGTTAAGTCCAAGGTTACATAGCTTCGCCTTCCTCCCTCCTCTCCTGCCCATGGGGCTCCATCTCTATAACTACCCTGAATATCAAACTCCATCTAAAGACCCCAGCCCACGACACCAGGATTGGAACCAAGTAGTCTGACTCCAGAGTCCTCACTCTTTTAACTCTCTGCTGCCTTCCCAGCTAGAATTACAGACAGAAAGAAACGTGCAAATCATTCTATAGCCTCATCTTTGCTGTTGACTTCTGCCCTCGCTTACACCAAACATTTGTTAGAATTGTTAAGTGTAAGCAACATTTGTCATACTTTGGCCCAAATTCTGGAAAGAGGGAAAAAAAAACTGAGATCTTGGCTAATAACTACACCATTATCAGGCCCCAAAATACAGTATTCTGTACTTTGAATACCCTAATATATATGTATTCATTATTCTTAATTCCATAATCAGTTCATCAATCCATATGATTGTCTCTCCTTCTGTTCATCATATACTATTCACTGTTTAAAATGTGAACCAAGTGTAGGCACACTGACAAATTTTAAGGTTTCCATTAACTCTAAATGGTTGATTGCATACTCACTCAGTGTCCTTACTCAAGTAACTTTAAACTTTCAACTTTTCTGTGGGGAAATGCTAACACGCAAAGGAAAGAACAAAGAATTTCTCTCTCTCTCCTCCCCTCCCTCTCTCTCTCTTCTTTCTTGCAATATATCAGTGGGACAACTTAGAAACAAAAGCCAAAAGGACAAGTGCAGACCCAGAAGTTCCCAGAAAGTTTCCCCAATATCACAAGCTCCCAGGTGGAACGCCAGGGCCTCCCAAATTCTAATGGACTGCCAGCTGGGCACCGATTCATGTCTAAGGTGCAGCATATTGGTGAGAGCTTCAAAAACACTTATCCTTTAATACACATGAGTTTTTTGGATTCCACGTTTCTAAAATTTACACGAATAATTCAAACAGGGAAATAACTGCTTGTAGTATCTATTCTTGATGGTTCACCAGGAGAGTTTAAACAAGGCACTTATGATTCCTGTCTCGTCACTGACATGGGGCCCAGAGCTGGCTTGGCTCACGAACAGGGAAGAATGAGTCCATGTCCACAGAAATGCTTCAATGAAAGATGAACCAATGTTTCATGTTTTGACCTCAAGAGTCACGAATAAAATACTAGCACTACAGAAAATGCACCAAGACACATGCAAGGATAACACACGGGTTTTGACTTTGCTAGAGTTTTATCTTGGTTTTAGGAGATGTTCTGGAAAAGGAAAGAGGAATTAGAACTGCAACCTAAAGAGTGTACAGAATCATTCCTTTGTTGAGATGGTCAGACTCATGCCAAAACCATGAGGTAAGAAAAACCAGCAAAAAAAAAAAAAGTGAAAATAACAATTTCTTTAAGTAGTAAGTGACATGGAGACATTCTCTTCTTCTTCTAAACTCATTGTGCATCTTGGGCTTTCTCCCACTTGATTTGGCCCTTTTTGTGTTTCCTTACCACAGAGGTGTTAAAGGACAAAGTTTAACTGATTTTAAAGATCTTATTTTAAAGATCTTACTGGCTTGATTCAGTGATTCATGAATCAGGCAGCATCCAATCTAGCAGATAGAAAGGAGCTCTGAAGAACTGCACAAGGCAAGAGATTTTACAGGAGGAAGGGAGCAGGAACAAGGTAGTTACACTGGGAGTTTGCTGACTGGTTATTGCAAGGTTACTTTCCTCACATGGAACAAAGGGAAGTTAGAGCCAGGTCAGGTAACTTGCGCTGAGCCGGCAAGCACTGAATGGTTGACCTAGGCCTGCCCTTTCTCGGAGGGCTGTGCACAGAAACTTAAGTTTTGGTTTGCTGACATGGGGCTTAGCATGAGTGATTCCGTCTTGGGCCCAATCGGGTTCTTTAACAAGGAGCTGAATGAAGCCACAGCTATGGGAGCAAATGTAAACAGAACAAGAAGTGAAAAGCATCCCACTCACCCTGGCTTTTTCCCAACAGGACTCTCACTTCCTAATCCTGCCTGTCTTGCTCTGCCCCTCCAGGCGCTTCCATTCCCCAGCAGGCAGGGCTTTTGAGTATTTAATTGAACCCCAGGGATTCCCTCCCGAGGAGAAACATCTTTGACCAACACTGGGTAAACCCTCCCAGGCAGATGCTCAGGATCTCCTCCAACCTCAGCCAGACCCCTGGAGTTCAAGGACTCAAAGCCACAGCTGACTCCAGAGCCTGTGCCCTCCATCCACTGCAATGTGCACCTCCCAGAGTATCTCCTTCTCCCTCTGAAAAGTGAGGGAGTGGTAGACTTCCAAGCACGGAGGACTGCCATTTATCCCTGCTCCCTCCCAAACCTGAAAGTAAATTAAAAAAAATAATAAAATAAAATGGTATCCAACCAGAAGGAAAGAGAGAATGGGAGAGAAGACAAGAACAGGTATCTTTAAAAGATGGAAACCAGGTGGAAAGTAACTGTCTTAAAAGAGTGGATGGTATTTCAACCTTAGAGCCTAGAGAAGGAGACTATGGCCAGAGAAGAGCCATGCAGCTTCACAGCCCCTGAGAAGTATAGAGCTCGAAAGCAAGAGCAGAGAGTGAGGTTAAAAACAGGCAGGTACTTTCAAAACCTATACCAATGGGTTGATCTCCAGCCTCCCTTATCGCACAGTCAATGAACAGCCAGGTCACAGATTATCCTTTCCCTACAGGAAACTGGAGGATTATTCTCTAGAGAAAGTGAGCCAGAGAGCCTCTAATTTTAGGGTCACCAGACATACAGAAGAAAACAGGATGAAAGGGAAAGCGGACAATGAAAGTATTCCCTCATCCCACTCCCGTAATACCTACAGACAGGTACACACACACGCACCCTCCAGAGAGGAAGAGGTCATGGTATTCTAACATACCAGCATTTGGAGATTTGGACAAGCCTTCCACAAGTACCCGGAGCTTCTGACCAACATTTCATTGCCTCCCTTTATAGTAAAAAGGAACAGCCAGAAATTAAAACACTTAAGAAAAGTGAAGGAAAATGTGAAACATGCAAAAGGGAAAAGGAGACTGGAGAAAAAATGGAATTATAGGAAAATGAATCAGATGAGTATGATTATTTTAAAATCATAATCATCTTCAAAAGAATAAGAGAATCCATCACATTCATAACGCAAAACTGGGATGCTATGAAAAAGGAAGCATCAGAGAATAAGAAAGGCCTGGAAGTTAAAATTATAACCAAATGAAAAATTTAACTGAAGTGTTGAAAGAAAAAAATCTCCAAGAAAATTAAAAATGGGACCAAAAGAGAATGAGTTGGAAATGAAGAGCAAAAAATAAGAATTACAGGCTCAGTCCAGAAAGTCTATGATTTAAACATTTTTAAGTTCAGTGAAGGACCCAGGATAATAAATTTTCTTTGAATTCATTTCAGATAAAAACTATTAATAAAACTGGGAAGATTTAGCTGGGAGAAGAATCATCTTGAAAAGAACTTGGGGCTGTTAGGGGCAAATTAGTGAAGGTTGTCACACAGATGAAAGAACTAGGACCAATGAGCCCAAGTTACAGGGAAACAAATGGTGTTTAACCCAACACAAGAAGAGCTATTCAATGAGCAGTTCAAAAGTTAAGCTGCTCACAGGAAGTGGTGAGTTTCACAGTAGTGGGAAGTTCCATAACTATCCTGAGAGTCCATGAATCTGTGAAATTCCTCTCTCTAATGCTCCTAAACTCTGTGGAGTCTCTCTTCAAATACCTCAGCAACTTAGATTCACTTCAAGGTTGCAAAAGTCTAAAGACCAAAATCCTGTATCTCCAAGTCCCAGAATCATCTCAGCTTTGAACCTCTGCCCTATGTTCCCTGGGCCAACTGCCCTTTCTCTCCTCTCACAAAACTGAAATATGCGTATCATTTTGGGAAAGACTGAGAGGAAGGCATAAGTAAAAACAAGGTTATCACCTCCTTTGATGTCTAGCCCAAGCAAGGTCCAATTTCCCTCCAGGTGAGTCTCACCCCATTCTGCACAAGCCTTTAACCTCTAGCCTAGTGGCACTTAAATAATCCATTGGAGAATCCATTGCTGGCATACTGTACTTTCATTTATCCAGAGAGAAAAGCAAAGATCAGTGGATGGATGTTTTCAGGTATCAAGTTTTAGTTTAATAAAAGAAAGAATTTTTTAACCATTATTGCTGTCCAGTCAATGAAAGCATTAGAACTGAGGCTAGGTGGATTACTATTAAAGTACCTTCCAACCAGAAGACTGTATACTTCTAAGCATACAATGGTGTGGTAATTCCAAATAGAATCAAGGAAGAAAAATCACCTGGGTCTATAATTAAATGAATTTGGGTTGAAATACTTTTGGGGGGGTGGTAATTAGGTTTATTTGTTTGTTTATATTATTTTTTACTGGGGGTACTGGGGATTGAACCCAAGACCTCTCTACCACTGAGCTATACCCTCCCCCCATGGGTTGAAATACCACACACCTGCACTTGCTATAAACACTTTAATTTTAAAAATAAAACAAAAACTTCCATTTCAAATAGCTTTGTTGCTATTTTCTTCACCAAAGGTTAGTGTGTTTTGGTGATAAATGCTTGCAGTACATTTCAAAGAAACAAGGAGTTTTCTAAGAAGACATACATAGATGACAAACAAAAAACCTAGTCTATAAAACTTGAAGAGAAATCCCAGAGTGGCAATTATATAACATCCTCTGAAAATGTGTAACAAGGCTTGACCTTGGTTCCTGCTGGCACTTTCAAATCATGAAGAAAAAAAAAAGAATCACCCAGGAGGGTATTAAATTCAGCACATAGGTGAACATAAAACACAAATGGTGAACATAAGTGAACACAAAACTGTATGTGGAAAAGCAGCCACCACCAGATCATCCCAATGCTGCTTCCATAGTTAAAACTCTGCCTGTCTGACTCTCCTGCAGGGAGCAATGGTGTCCCACTGAACAACTTCATCCTTTCAATGACATCAGGCACTTATGTGAAGATTAATGTAGAGGCTTTTGCCAGCCTTCCTGCATATTGCTAAGAGTACACATCTCCTCCAGAAATTTTTCATTCTCTTCTTTAACAAAGAGCATGATGGTCTCAACCCCTGCCATTTCCTCCTTGATAAACAGAGAACTTGCACACAGGCTGAAAAATGTCATTAGACACGCTTTCTTTAGTCATGCGATAATCTAGTTGCCATGGTAATCCTTGGTAAACTTGAAAAGTACTTTGGAGGGGTCATTTCTAATGCTTGTTTTTAAAATTCTAGAACTTTTAAAAGTCATAGTGGATAAAGAGGCTGAAAATGCTTTTATCTTCAATACCTAACCATGGCCTCGCTGAATGGAGCACAGCTATTCACAATATGACATCAATTACACCTCTGACAATGATCACTTCATCATTTCCCACCTCAAGATCATTGTTACAGACTGCCCATATCTTCCCAACTGCATGAAAGCATTAACTTGGGGCTCTGTGGTAGTGAAGGGTATTAATTCATGACATAAGCACTTTCCCTAATAGCCCCCAAAGCTCACAATTGAGCACTGTCACTTTAGCCTTCCATTAATTAAAGGCTGACAAAGTGCACTCTGAAGCTGTTTAACAAAGGAACATCAGATAACTCGGGACTTGAACACATGCAGGCTGCTACTCAAGGAAACACTGCCGGACAGGAGACTCAGATGAGTCATGGCTCTAACCCACTCTGTTCATCAACCATGTCAAGGCCTAAAGAGTTTCAGGAAACACTGTCTGAAAGACTTTTTGGCTAATAGCCACATTTGACAACTGACCTTTAATCTTTATTTCACATTATCATCATATCATTAGCCAAGGATAATACATGAGCATTTTTCAAATATAATTTCATGGACTGAAGTTGTTCTAAAGACTTTTTGTCCCAAGAAAGACACTATTATTAGCTTTCCCAGACTCTGACTCTACCTTGGATTTTTCTGAAAAGAACTTAATTAAGTAAAATTAATGGTTTCACTAGAGCTGAATAAGCAGTCACACACTATTTGTTTCCTTCTTTTCTGCGGGGCTCTCTTGGTCACATTAGAATAGAATAACACGCATGAACGAAAGGGCAGGCTACATGGCAGAAGGAGCCCTGACCTGGAAGACAAGAGTCTGCTTTGACCTTAAGCAAACCATTTAATATCCCTTTGTTGCCTCATCTGTGTAGATGAGGATTGAACTAAATTGGATAGCATGTGGCTCCAGTCAGTGTAGCTGAAACACAAAGGGAGAAGTGAAATATATTCTTAACAAGTACTTTTCTGTACCCTCTACCACCAAATCCTGTTGATTTGACCTCCTAAGTATCTCTCAAATCCATCCCCTTACGTCCATCTTCATTGCCATCACTTACCATCTGTCACCTGGACTTCTGAAGCAGTTTACTGACTGGTTTCCGTGTCTCTGCTGTGATCTCCAATCTAAATTCCACAATCAGTTTTCCAAAATCCATTTCTGATCACATCACCTCCTTGCTTAAATAGGCTAGTGAATTACATCCTATTGCTCTTAAGGTAAATGTCAGAATCTTTGAGGAAACCTGGCCCCTGCCTACCTGGTCCCTGCCTCCCTGGCGAAACCTCATTTTGCCTTAAAGTATTTATTTCTTGCAGGGAGAGTTCAAAACTGAATTTAGTGATTAGTGGTCACTGATGATTTTATGAAACTGTTATGAGCTCAAAAGCAAGGTTAGAATGAGGAGTCTAAGTCTTTAAAACTTTATTTACACATAACAATTTACCCCAAAAGAATGTTAAAGAAGAAGCACAAAAGAATACTTGAATGAACCATGTTTAAAAAGAAAAAAAAAACTGGCAGGGTTCTGTTAAAGACCCAAACTACTTTTCAAATAAAGCTTCAGTGCCTGTCTGCCCACCCTCCACACCCAGGCACAGAGCCCCTTGGTGAAGAATGTATATTCCGTTGGAGAACAGGACAAGCTTTCATGATTCACAATCCCAACAAACCACCGGAGCCTTATTATTCCTCAGAGTCTAGGCAAGGAAACCACTAGCTGCATGAAACTGTCTTACTGCCAGGACTTTTGGTGATTAGTCACCATCATGAACATTTGCAGAACACGTTCTATGTCCAAAGGACCATGACACATGCTAGAGCACAAAGAAAAGTCTGGAGGTCAGTTTAAACCTCTGGAGGGACTACCCTGAGGGGCCTATCATAGGCATGACTGCACGATTCTCCTTCTCAATATGAGCCCCGATGCAGAACCAACCCTTTCATTTTTTTTATTGAAGTACAGTCAGTTTATAACGTTGTGTCAATTTCTGGTGTACTGTACAATGCTTCAGCCATACATGAATATACATATATTCATTTTCATATTATTTTTCACAGTAAGTTACTACAATCCTTTTAAAAAAGATATAATCCCACCTTCAATGGACTGTTAAAGTGTCCAGCATAGTGCTTTATCAAACTGACTGCTGTCTTATTCCCCATTTTCTCTGCCTTGGCTCCAGGATCTTCTGATTATGAGATCCTGGGATGCTTACTCGCTACCAGGGGTCCTTCTACAGACTCCAGACCTATCGCCAAATCCTAGTTCCATAGCTGGGCCTCTGCTTCCTGCTGCTAGAGCGTCTCCCTCCCCACAAAGCAGGACAATCGTCTGCACACCCATTAGAATGTCTACCTGTTTGGTCATGGAGTCAGGATTCTTGAGTCCCAGTCCCCATTTTGACACTTCTTGGCTATGTGAGCTCAGGCAAGTTGATTACCATTTACAGCCTTGGGGTCCCCATCTGCAAAAAGTAGGGTAATAACCCTGTCTCGTGGTGGGATCAAGATGATCAAATGAGATTACCCGGCATCAGTCATACTACAGGCCCTGGACCTTCAAAAGCCTGTTCCACTGTGGACCATCCTCTTCTTCAAATAAATGTAACCATCATGTCATCATATCAGATGATGGCTCCACCTGAAAGTCCTCCTTTGTCCTCACTCCTATTTGGTAACACCCACTCTGAAATAACCCTTATTCCCTTAATGTCACTCTCTCTTACTATCATCTTTAGTTTTCGTCAGATTCCTCCCTTCCATCCTCCTCTACAACTTTCCGGTTAACATTACTAGTCTAGACTCTTCTAAGAGAAGTGAGGGTAGGAAGGTGAGAGGAGGCTGGGGAGCCCCATAAAAGTTCCTGGAACACATGCATGAGGAGGGTGGCCGCTGTTTGAACAAACCTCATTAGTTTTCCACCTGCCTTTGTGTGTGTATCTCTCTATTGACAGTGATTATGCAAATGTGGTATTTGTTTTAATGAGCACGTCAGGTGTGTTTTGCTGTAATGTTATATATGATTGACTGCGGTGTTAAAGTAACAACTTGAACAACTGCATAAGAATATGCAGAGCTGTGAAAAGAAAAAGAGGTCTGGAAAATATCTCTCTTCTAATAGTGGTACAATCTCTGCTGGACAAAAGGAGCCTAAATAGTCTCATGACAAGAAGAAAATTCAGATGATGAGGATCCATACCTAGACATTAATTCTGGAAACTCCTTTGGAGGCACAAGAGGGGCCAGGGCTCCAGTTGGCCAGTTGATTAATCTTAGGGAGGCATCTTCAGACCATTTGTGGACTTTCTGTGGAGCTGTCCAGGATTGGGAAAGGGGCCTGCTTTATTCCGGAGATGCAGAATGGCACAGCGGTTTTAGGGTCAGACCATACCTGAGTTTGAATTCTCATTTCTGTTCCTTCTTGCTGCATAATCTTAGAAAAACTACTTTCTCTGTGGCTCTTGGCTTTCTTATGTGCAAAGTGTTGATAAAGGATAATGCCTACTTCATGGGGTGTTGTAAGAATTTAATGAGGTACTACCTGCCAAGCACTTAGCGCAGCACATGGGCCCTCGATAAGCTGTATATGTTATTAGTGGCTAGAACTGCCAAGGCGTTAACTTTCTGTTCACTGTCACAGATGTTGGAGAGAATATTCAACCCGAAATTTGTCTTCCTATATTTTCCTCCTACCTCAGTTCTCCCTATCCTGACTGCCTCTCTCCACCTGAATCACTCTCTTCTGAAAGGTACATGTAAGTGACCAAAAGGACAGGAACAACGGATCACTCCTCTCCTGGGCCCAGACAGTTGGCAAGATCAGGGGAGGAGCTTAATGACAAGGAGGCTCTCTCATGTCAGCTCCTGCTCTTTTATTACACACATTGGGTAGGGAGCCAAGGTAGCCTGCTGGAGAAAGAGCCCCCATCATTCTCTGGGACACACACAGGGCAGCACCAAGGAAACCAACACATCAAAACTGAGTCAGTCACCAAGACAATCACTTTTGATAGAACTCCATTTTCATTTCTTTGATTTCACCATATGCATTCTGGTTATCACTCTGACCTTTCCTATCACAACACACCTTTGTACATATTTCACCCTAAAACATAAGGTTCGTAGTGAAGGACCAAACGTCATGGGCCACCACTCGGCCGTTTTATCTTCCTTCTCCTGACTCTAGGAAAGTATGCTGTGGGAAATGCACAAACAATAGCAACAACAAAATGATGGAACAGCTGCATTCTTATGACAAATTACAGTAAGTCTGCAAACATCTGAGCATTTCCTACTGACATAAAGGCAAAAACATATTTCATTGCCTAAAAAGTCTGAGCATTAACAAGGGCAATGAGTCTGAACTTTAGGCACACTTTTTCAAACAGTATCCAGGCCCCTCTCAACTTGGGGCCAGCACTGTGGCATTCTGTTCTCTTCAAGCTGTTCACTTCACTGTTCTTAAAATATCAAATGCTATATATGTATACACACAAAATGGTTTGCCTTGTGAGTTAAGGCCATCTATTCCCTGTACCATCAGTGGACCAGTGATGGTTTCAGGGTGTGATCAGCTGAGACTGGATATGAATATAGTCTATGCTCTCCTTGGGTTTCCAATCTGTGCTCTTCTTAGGTTTAATTAAAAAGTGGATTTACATATTTCAAATATTTGAGGATCTTTTGAAACTGAAATATCTAAAATTTTTAGGACAGCTTGGCTTTCAGATCCATAAGAAATTCAAAAATGTTCTAATAATTAAAGGCTTCAACCTTCTACTTCATGAAAAATTTAGCCAGAATTCCTAATGAAATTAAGTGATTAGAACTTTAACTCACAACATAAGATTAAATGTTTCCAAACCAGGTTGCTTGAAAAGATCCAAAAGGCCTAAATAATCTATTGACAGTCAAGAACTGAAAATCATTTCCAAGCCCCAAGAATGATGTTAAGCCGAATGAGCAGAGAAATAATATATAAAGTTAGACACAGGGTTTGAGGCCTTCCCAAGTGGGCAGCACAGTAACACCTCACCCCTCACAGCAGAAATAGCAATTCATCACCATATGCTACTAACTTTGTTATTTAAGAATAGCATTTAACAAGCTTATTTTAGAATCTGATTCATTATCATTTTTAGGAAATTTAAAGGCCTTAAACCTCCATACTGTGTGTGATTACACTTAATTAAAGTTCACATCTTTCGCAGAAAGGTGGAACATCAGTTCTAATTTTATGTACTAGTGTGATCAAGAGCATAATGCATTAGATTGCAGGTCAGGAGACCCAGGTTCTATTTCTGACTTGGTCACTAATTTTCTGACTTTTCTTAAATGCCCCAGTTTTTCCAACCATAATACATGGGGAGAGTTCATTAGAACTTGTCAGAGTTCATTACAAAAAATTATGTCACCAGCATTCATGAAGTTATCAAACCCAAACTGTGTGCTAGACACCATCCTATTGGCTAGAAACAGAACAGTGAATAAGAAAGGCATGAGTCCTAACCTCACAGAGCTTACATTTGTTCCAGATATTTTTACTGCCATCCAATCACTGATATGATACTTTCAGGAACCACTGAGGACACATGAAGTCACTAAGTCAACCAAGTCAACAAATACTTGTGGAATACTGACAATATGCAAAGCATTGTTCTAGATGAAATGAGAGAAAAAAAAAAGTGTCCCTCACTAGACCTATTGCAGCAAGAGGAGAGAAGTCATGCCATTGTGTGCTGTGTCCCCAAAGTCTAGCACAGTGCCCAGAACTCAGCAGGTGCTCAATATATAATTGTTGAACGATCAAATGAGTGAGCTTGTGAGTGAAAAAAAAAAATCATAAGCCCTACTCTCAAGGAATTAGAATCTAATAGGGACTTGAAAGTATATGTGCATCAACTACAGAAAATCACAGTATATTATAAAAAGGGTACAAAAGAACTAAAAGGATGAACTCAAACAGATACTTGTACACCAATGTTCACATTATTCACAATAGCCAAAGGTGCAAACAAACCAAATGTTTACTGAAAATGAATGGATAAACAAATGTGGTATATCCATACAACTGAATATTATTCAGCCTTAAAAAGGAAAGAAATTCTGACACATGATACAACATGGATGAACCTTGAAGAAATTATGTTACATGAAATAAGCCAGACACAAAAGGACAAGTATTGTATGACTGCCCCAATATGAGGTACCTAGAATAGGCAAATTCATAGAGACAGAAGGTAGAGCGGTGGCTGCCAGGGGACTAGGGGGAGAAGGAATGAGGAATAGTGTTGAATGGGCAGAGAGCTTCTGTTTGGGATGAAGAGAAAGTTCTGGAAATGGACAGTGGTGATGGTTATATAATAATGTGAATGCACTTAATGCCACTGATCTGTTCACTTAAAAACAATTTAAATGGCAAATTTTATATTATTTTATTTTGCCACCAAAAAATAATGATAGTTATAAAAAGACATGAAGGAGTCTGGGAGGCAGTGACAACGTCTGCCTGGCTTCATCAAGAAGAGGGTTCCTAGAGGCGGTATCATTTGAGCTTGCTCTTCCTTTTAATGCCTATGAATCAAAGTTTTCACTGTTAACAATAAGAAGCAAGCATTTATGGTTTCCCCAGGTTTATATGGCTCCTTCTTACACGAGAAGGTGGTAAGAGCGATTACTTCTGGGGACAGGCAGTGGGAGTCTGGAGGGTTAGGGATAGGAAATGACTTACTTTTCACTATACATTTATTCCTTTTTTATCTTGTACATTTATTCCTTTTTTCTTTGAAAATACTAGTATTAAAATAAATTCTAAAACGAATGACTCCTGATCCTCTTTACAAAGATTCCCAGTTGGGAGAGAGGCGCAAGAAGAGATCAGAGAGATCTCAAACCTTACAGGTCAATCTCAGTTTTCCGGCTGTTACACTGAATGACATGGGGCTCGGGGCTGAAGAAGGACAGGATGCGGTTTTTATTTTAGAAGAACACTCTGACTGCTGTGTTGAGAACAGATCATAAGGCAACAAGAATGGAAGCAAGGAGACCAGTAAGGAAACCTGCAATAATTCAGGGAAGAGAAGCTTCAAAGCTCGGACCAGGAGGTAGCAAGGGGTGGGGAAGAATGATCAGATTCTAGATACATTTTGAAGGCAGAGGCAAAGGGATTTGTGAGCCAACTGGATATGGGATGTGGAAAAAGGAAAATAATTTCCTAGATGACTCCAAGTTTTTTTAGTCTTTTGGCCTGAGCAGCTGAAAGAATCGTGTTGCCATTAATTGAAACAAGGAAAGCTGTAGGTAGACCAGACTCAGGGGGAGGAGTTTAGTGGCTCTGTGAAGCGGGAGAAGTATAATTACTTGCATCCAAGCAGACGCATCCAACAGACAGCTGGATGTGCACACTTGGGGTTGAAAAAAGTTCTAGGTTAGGAGTATAAGTTTTGGAGTCATCATGACCACACGAGAAAAGGGCTCTGAACAATGATAAAACATATTTTCCTTTCTTCAACGATGCTTAACATTTTGTAGCTGAAGGAACTGCTTCCAAAGAGTATGAACAGGAGCATTCACCAAGAAAACAAGTCAAAACCTCTATAATGCTTCCCATTCTTTCATTTGAAACCAATGCATCTCAAAACATGTCAGCAGATTCCCTGAATCAGAATAAAACTGACTTTTGTATTTAGCGTACTTAGTGATTCTCATGCACGCTCAAAACTGAAAACCATCCACTCTGTGTGTGTAACTTTGCGGTACAGAGTGTCATTTGGAAATTTCCACTTTTATACCTATAACAACAACTAAGTGTGGGTTACACGTGATGGGCACAGCTTAAGGACAGAGTCACTAGGAATTTCTGCCATTCAAGTCACTTTATCATAGCCTGACCCATGTTGCATATGACTTACCAATATTCAAGGAAATATATACCTGGGCAATATTCTGAATCATCTCCTACACCATCTCCATAGCAACCTCGATCATCCACCTTTATGACGGATCTCTCTTGCTATGAGCTGTAACAACTTTGGATCAGATAAGCATGATGTTTCAGGACAGACGCCACTGTTTCTCAGCCATATCTGATTCTCTGGTGTCAACGTTTAGAATTCTGTATTCCCGCAACAGTTTTTCAGCTCTTTGGAGTCTCAATTTTTTTTTCCTTTACTATTTTTCACTTGCTGATGAAGTTTCAGAGCATATGAGGGTGGAGGGTATAGCTCAGTGGTAGAGTGCATGCTTAGCAGGCATGAGGTCCTGGGTTCAATTCCCAGTACCTTAGTTAAAAATAAATAAATAAACCTAATTATCTCCCCCTAAAAAAAAAGTATATGTATATGTATGACTGAAACATTATGCTGTACACCAGAAATAACCGATGCACTGTAAACTGACTATACTTCAATAGATAAATAAATAAATGGTGAGCATATGAGATTATACTGTAGTCTGATGAACTGGAAAGTCCTTACAAAGAGAAACAAACATGGCAGACACTTGAAAGGATTATCCAGGGACCTTTCAGGGAAATGTTAGTTTCAAGAGCTTGTGCAAACACACTTAACAGGTTTCTTGAGTAATCCTTTTGGAGCCCAGATTAACCTATAGTAACTAATATATTTGAAATGTCTGGACCAGGGGAGCCATAAACCCAAAGATCTCTTCAAACAGTCTGTCAGAACGTGTGACAGCTATGGGCTTCACTCATGTACACGTAACTCCAATACCGAAAAGGGGTACTGGAGTTACCAATACGTAACCTAGATCAATTGTTCTCATAGGTCCAAGATCCTGGAGCTACACTTTCAATCTCCTATATCAAAAAGAAAAGGAAAAAGCCACCTGACCCATTATGCTAAGGAGAATCTGGTATTAGAGCCTCTTTAGAAAATATTTAGGCCACTTTAAAATTATAAAATCTAAATTTATGATATCTCTAGGTTTTGTTTTCCAAAATTCTATGTATTTCTGACTTCAGCTCTGCTTGACAAAAGGTTTACGTTTCAAATTATAGTTGTCACTTTCATTTGTCTTAATTCTAAAGTATTTATCCTTACAATTTTGTTATACAAAATACTATTTAAGTTTTTTTTCACTCAGTAAACATTTATTAGTAGTTTAAAGGTCAAAGATTGACTCAAAAACTGGTATATAAAAAGGCAATAACTGAGGAACAATTCACTCCAGTTAACACAACTCTGCCCTCTTTCCCCCAGGACAGGAAGCAGAGAGGAGCTCTCTGCCTTGAGATCTGGTGGGAAGTAGAAGGCAGAGGGGGCAAACCGCTCCCTCAGGTACCAACCAACAAAAGGAACTAGGAGCTCCTAGAGTAAGTTTATTTTTTTAATTTTATTTTTTATTGAAGTGTAGATGATTTACAATGTTAGTTTCAGGTGTATAGCAAAATGACTCAGTTACACACACACACACACACAAATATTTTTCTTTCCAGATTTGTTTCTGCTATGTTATTACAAGAAATTGAATATAGTTTCCTGCACTGTCCAGTAGGTCTATTAAGCTTAATTGATAGGTTGCACCTAAATTCAGCAATAGTGCACAGAGACTGTGAGTCTAGAACAAAAGTTAGAGATCACAAGGAACCACCTTACGTGAGAGCCTGGGTCCAAGGTCACTGGCCCTCAGCATCTCCAAAATGGGCACAGGCCTAACATTTGTAACCCTGCTGGACAGGACCCAGCAGGGGGAAAGGCAAATGGTTCAGAGTCAGAAAGTGCTGACACTGATGACTCACTGGCCCGGCCTATGCAGCCACCCTGGCCTGTGCTCTGGTGCTGGTGGGAGGAGAGCACAGTGGGGGCCCCAGTAAGAGACAGCACTTGGGGAACAGGGTTCCCCGGACAAGTCACTTCTCTTCTCTGCGTGTAAATGAGAAGCAGCAGCAGCAGCAAATAAGGAAATACTCATTTTTCCTAATTAAACTCATGAGCTATGACTCTTGGCAGGCAGCAAGTTTGTAAGTTATATCTTTTTAATTTTCCACTGGTTACTACTAAACAGGTCAACGAGGACTTCATAAATATTGAGCTACCCTTTCAAATTTTTATCCTTCACTTTATTTAGATGGTACTTCATTCAGGTCTTGTTTCCTCCTGGGAGGCCCTGGATCTTATTCTCAAACTTCTGAGGTAGATGATTTCCATTCTTTTCTACACATGATAAGCAGGAAGCACATGGTCATGAAAAGCACTGGGACCAGTATGGAGTATGATGGGAAGGGAGCAAACACCTGGGCCAGGGCACATTACAATGTCTGGGAAATCCTGCCAAACCTCTTTATGTCTTCCATGATGGCGTTTTGTCTTTTCTGCTAGAGTAACAGTCCCTACCATGCAGGCATCCTGTTGTCTTTCTATGGCACTCGGTGTTCTGTTGCATTAGGCATTCATTAAGTATTTGTTGATTCATGATCTATGCAAACTAGAAAAGGATAAAAATAAAGATATCCTATCGTGTGTCCTTTTCCAAGCCTGCAAGTAGCACGAGATGCCGTCCAGGAGGCTAGGGAGAAGAACTGCAGTGTGCAGCTTACATACATGGCTGACCTGGGAGCTGTAAACAGAGAGAAAAAATATAATGTAATAAAATGTTCTCAGCACTTATTTGCTTAGAAGAAATTATGATTTAGAAGGTATCCATAGTGTCTGCTAAATTGTCTGTTATTAAATATGCTGTCAAGGGGATAAATCTTTCTTGTTGCATATTATGAGAAAACAGCTTTAAACAAAGTGCCAAGGGTAAGGAAAGAAAAAGAAAAGGATGTTTGGTAAAACATCCCTTGTTAAAATGGCAATTGCCATGTCCCCTTTATTTTTATAAAAGACAATATTTTGTTAAAAGACAATAAAGAAAACAAAAACTAATGGTCTCTAAATATTTCAAACTATATATATTTATACATATAATTATACAATATTGCCTTACTTAGCTATTATTATAACAGCTATGTAAGATAATTCACAGAATTGCCTCAAAGGGATCTCTAACTGCTCTAGTGAAAACTAAGAAAATAATTGAATTTCTCCACAGGAGCATTTCCAATAAGTCAATTATAATGAACCAGTTGAGTGTAAACTCTAACCTGGCTAACATCATCCTGTGTTTACTGGAAATACATATACAATGTTTTAAGCCATGGGGAGCAAGATGGGCAGTTAGACTCCTCCTCTCTTCAAGAACCCTTGAGAAGAAGAAACAAGAGCTGAGATGCAGCAACATCTCCACCACCTTTAGGCCAGAGAAGGACAGATGCAGCGGGAGGCTACTGGCACGCATCTTTCTCCAGTCCTGCCTCCATGACCTTCTCCCTGTCCCCCGCATGTCTTTCTGTTACATCTACTCTACCAACTGCCACCATTCTCCAAAGTCCAGGCTCACATCATTTCTCCCTTGAACTAAGGCACCTGTTTCCTATCTATCTGGACCCCCTGCTTCACGATTCTGAACTTTCCATCAATCCACAGGCTTAAACTACTTCATTCTATTAGCTCCTTAATGCCTGTAGCTTCTGGAGAACAGGAACACTGTCTCTCTCACTCCTCTATCCCCTGTGCTGGCACACAGTGGGTCTTCAGTAAATGATGGCTGGGTATAGAACAAAGTGCGATATGCAAACTCCTTCACAACCCGGCCCCACCTGATCTTCCCAGCCTCATTTCCTGCTCTCCCTCCAAATGTTCCAGCAGTTCTGAATTGTTCTGTTCTCCCAAGCACATCACGCACTGTCACATTTCTGATCATTGATAAAGCTGCTCTCTATTTAAAATATTCTTTCTCATTTCTAATCTGTCACCTCCTAATTCATCTGGTGACGTTCAGACTGCTGACGTATTAAATGAGCAAATGAACTCACAGCTCTCTGAAGTACCTTGCCTCTCCTCCCACTCCTCACTGGCAGGACCTTCCTGTCATCATGTTCTCCCCGTCTCACTCCTTCCTGTCAAGAGTCATATCCCACCATATCCTAATATTAACTAAAGCAAGCTATGTGATCCCAAGCAAGATTCTGTTTCCTTATTTGTGTTTTTAAGAATGTGGTTGGGAGATGGCTCTGGCGTGATGTCAGCCTGGTCTATGTTTCTAATACTTTCACTCTTGTTTTTCCCACTTTCTGATAGAAGATCTGGAAATGAGAAAGTATTTCATGTGTTCAGGAAACAAAAGAAAAATTCAGCACTTACGAAACACTTTGTGTATGGAGAAGTAGCCGGTAGAGGCCAGAAAGGTAGGTTGGGGCTGGATTATGAACATGTACATGAGTCATACTTCATTCACTATCATTTAACAAGCAAAAGAAACAGCTAATGTGGCAAGAGGGGTGTGTGTGTGTGTGTGCGTGTGTGTGTGGTGGGTGACCCACTGTTAAAGACAGAGGCAGTCCCACACCTATCTGAGACATTTAGTTCTCAAGGAAATGGAGCAGAGCCACCAGTGGAGGACACATACCTCTGGAATTTTGTTTATATCACCAGGAAGACTCAGCCACCGCAGAGCAAACCGGCTTCGCTGACCAACCCTGGGACAACATTGAGATTGCCTGAGGGAGAACCAGACCTAGAGACCCTGAACCTCCCAGAACTGAGGACCAGGCTGCTTAAAGAGACCTTAAATCCTGCTCCATTTGGGATCCAACCCCACCAGATGACATGAGCAGGCCAGAACTGAACAGGCAGCTCCTACTGAGGCATATCTAATGGGGAAGAAAACCTAAGGAGAACTTAAAAATGTAACGTCAAGAATTGTTTAAAGATTTATTTAAAAGGAAGAAATATGTTTTGGCAAATTAAAAGATAAACATTATTTCTGAATTTAAAAGCTAAGAGAAAATGAAAAACTACTACTGCTGAAAAACAGAGCAGCAATCAGGAGCAAGCCAGAAGATCTGTAAGATCAAACGGAGAAAATATCGTATGGTGGAAAGGAAAATACAAATGAAAGGATATCATCAGTGAAAAGAAATGAAAGCAAATGAAAATAAAGGCATCCCAGAAGGAAGAAAAGCAACAGAGGAGAATCACAATCAAATAAAAAGGAAAAAAATTTTTTAAGTTTTCCTGAGTTGAAAAAAAAAAGACTCAATATTTCAAACAGCAGGGCACACTAAGTACTAGACAGGATTAATGAACACGACACATATTTACGCACATTCTCATGACATTTCCGAACTCCAAAGATAAAGAGAAATTCATACAAATCTCCAGAGAGAGATACGGCTATTTAAAAAGGAAAGAGAATCAGAACTGGTGTCACATTTCTCACTGATGCTAGTAGAATCCGAAAAAAAAAAAAAGAGGGGTTTATTAGTTAGTGACTTTTGAAAGAAGAGGATTGTGACCCAAAAATTCTATGCCTGGCTAGAACATCATTTATAAGGAAGTTGGGGAGTCCTCTCATTGCTGGGTTCCCTCCCTCTGAGACTTCCTTGACTTTGCTTATACCTGAGTGAGTAATAAGCCTGTGAATTCCTTGCCCTCATGGCTCTGGCGTGGTATGTCTTGACATGAATATCTTTAAAGGAGGGAAGAGCAGGCCCAGCAGTAAGCAGGGTCAGACCACAAAAGGGGCCAAAGAAGAGCATTTTCAAACATAACAAGGACTCAAAATTTATATTACCCGTGCACTTTTCTAAGTAAATCATTCAAGGCAGAACATTTCAATCAAAAGAAAATTAAACCTAAATAATAAACTCATTGTAGGAGAAGATAAAGTATAAGAAACGATGGTGATCCATGAGTTTAGTAAAATATACAGTTCTATCAAAACACATGGTAGTAGTATGCTTCTATGAGAAAGACAGCACACTTCTGAAGAGCAGGAACACAAACCGAAAGGGTGTCTAGTACCTTCAAAGTGCAGAGAGAGAGTGGCTATCAATCTAGACCTGCATGTTCAACTAAACTATCTTTCATTAACTAGGACATTTGCAGATAAACAAAATCTGCAAGAGTTTGCCTCCAGGAAAACTTAATGAAGGAATTTTATAAGAATATGCTTCAGGAAGAGAGAAAATGACCCGAAAAGAATATTAAGAGACAAGAAGGGAAAACGAACAAAAATATTGGCAGACAGCAACACAAATTGGTCAATTTAAATATATTACCTTTAACTATAATAATGTCTAATTTAGGAGTTTTAAAAAGATACAAATAAAATATTGGCCAAGAATAGTAATAATTTAATGGAGGAGGATCAAAGTTCACAACCTTCTACTATTCAGCAGGGAGTGTAAAGATACTGATTAACCTTGGACTTCATTAAGTTAAATATAAATGGAAAAAATCCAGATGAAACTTTGAAAAGGAAAGAAAAACAGTGTTGAACCTCTAAACAATTTGAGAGAAAAAAAGAATGAAAGAATAAAAACAAACTACCCTTCAAAGAGAGAGAGAGAGAAAGAAAAGAAAGGAGAACAGGACAAATAAAAAGCATGAAGACAGTTAAAACAAATTCAACTACATTCTAAATTCCATTGACTATTAATGGATTAAGCTTCCCAGTACAAGATAGATACTGTCAGGTGGATTTTTTAAAACCCAGCTATATACTATTCACAAGAAACATACCTAAATCATGAAGACACAGAAAAGTTAAATTTAGAAGGAAAAATATATTTATTCCAGGAGAACACAGAGAACTGAGTGAAAATCAAAGTACTTTAAGTTTTGTGAGAAGTGGTCAAAATATTACTTGAAGGGAAAGGCTTAGCTTTAAATACTTACATATTAAAAAACAAAATCTGAAAATTAGTGAACCAAGGTTGAACTATAGAAAAAAATTTAAAAAAAAGAATGATAATGTCTAAGTTGAAGGAAGATGAATAAAAAAGCAGAAATTAATAAGATGGAAAATAAAGATACAATGGAGAGTATTAACCAAGTCAAGAAATAAATCTGTGCAAAAATTAATTAAAGAGAAAATCCTCTGGCAAGACTGATCAAGAAAAAAAAGTGAGTAGACAAAATAATACTAGGACTGAAGTGAGGGACATAACTTCAGATAAAGAGGAGAATTTTTTAAAGAGACTATTCTGAAATTCTATGCCAATAAATTTGAAAAATTAGAAAAAACAGACAAATTTCTAGAAATATATATCTTACCAATATATCTTATTGTTTTGAGAAGTCATATGACTCCATCTCATAAAATGGAATTAGAACTTTAAAATCTCCTCACTAAGAAAATACTAAGCCTAGATGACTGTGCACACGAATTCTACAAAACTCTCAAGTAATCAGATGTTCCAATCCTACACAAACTCTACCAGAAATGACAAAAAGAGGAATACTCCCCAATTTAGCCAATGATGTTACTATAACATTAATATCCAAACCAGATAAGGATAGTACAAAGAGGAAAATTACAGGCCCACCCACCCATGAACATGATGCAGGAATGTAAACGAAATGTTAGCAAACCAAATCCAGCATTATAAAAAAAGATAACACATTACAACCAAGCAGGTTTATCCCAAAATGTAAAATGTATGAAATTTATAAATATAATTTACCATATTTACATACTAAAAGAGAAAAAATTTCATGATAATTTTAACTGATACAGAAAAGTTCTAATAATATTCAGCACTAACTCATTAGAAAAGGTATCTGCAATTTAGGAGTTGAGTAGAGTTTCATCACCCTATATAGGGCATCATTCTTATGATAAAACGTTATCAAAGGATTCTTCTGAAAATTAGGAATAAGACAAGGATATCTACAATTACCCATCTGCTCAAAATTTTACTGGAAGTTCTAACAAATGCAGTAAGATAAGAAAAAATTAAAAGTTTAGGGTCTTGAAAGGAAGAAAAAAAATTATTCTATACATAATAAATAAAAATAAATTATTAGAATTAATAAAAAGTTCAGCAAGGTGGCCAGATGTAAAATCAATATTCAAAAATCAATTGTATTACTATACAGCAGCAACAATTAAAAACATATTTGATTAATATATTTCATAATAGAAACAAATATATATGGTACCAAGAAATAAATCTGAGAAAAGCTGTGCAAGACATTCATGGAGAATTACTGAGACATTAAAGAAAGCCTAAGTAAATGAGAGTTGTATCATGTCAATATATAAAAAGATGCAATACTGTTGAGATGTCATGACTTCTCTCCAAAGTGAAGCAGATATTCAAAGAAAAATCTCAACAGTGCTTTTTCAGGAACTTACACCAATTCTAAAACACATATCAGAGAGCAAAAACTCAAGACTAAACAAGGCATTTCTAATAGGAAGACTGAAACAGGGAACCTTCTGTATTGAATAGCAAAATTTTTTGGAAGTGATAGTAATCAAGACATAGGGATGGAACAAATAAATAATTAAACAGTAGAAAACAAAGGAACATAACTTTGTATACATTAAAATGATACATAGCAGATGGCATTGCAGGTTATTGGGGGAAAGATGGAATTTTAAATAAGCAGTGCTAGAATCCCTGATTATAAGGAAATAATAAAATTGGATTCTTAGCTTACATCAACATAAAAATCACTTCTAGATATACTCAAATGTAAAAGCCAAAACTTTATAAACAGTTTCAAAGAAACATGGGATAATATTCTATAACCTCAGAGCAGATTTATTGTACAAGACATAAAAATCACTAACAAAAACATAAAGAATGATAAATGTGACTATATTATAATTAAGAATGGCTGTCCATAAAAGTTTACTATAGAAAAGTTAAGACACAATCCACAAACTGGAAATATACACACACATATATACATATATACATGTACATATAAACACATACATATTTACTAAAAGTCCCTATAAATTAATAGGAAAAAAGAAAAAAAACCATAGAAAGATAGTCAAAGGATACAGAGAGATAGATCACAAGATGTTAATCTCATTACTGATCAAAAACGCAAATTAAAAACAAATGTTATTATAGTTTATCCACAACACTAGCAAAAGATAAAAATATTGATACCATCCAAAGCTGGTGAGAATATAAATTGATACAGTCCTTTTGGATAGTAATTTTGGAGTATGCATCAAAACCAAATATTTAATTACCCTTTGATCCAGATCCAAGTGATCTATTATTCAGAATCTGTCCCAATTATGTATAAAGATAAATGTGCAAATATGTCCATTGCAACAGTGTAAGGATGAGAATGACTTCAGCGTCCATCCCTAGGGATGGTTAACTGAATTATAATACAGTCACACTATGGATTGCTATGAAGTTATTTAAAATATATATACTACATATGGCATAACGATATTGAAATAGCCCCCCTACCAATCCACAAATATGAATGAAAAATAGATTTTGAGGAGTTAAACTACTAAAATTTCAGCCTTAATTTGTTCCTGCAAGACAACCTAGCCAGCTCTAATCAATATTTACTGTTAAGAGGGAAAAAAGGCAAATCACAGGACAAAACTTAAAGAGTATTATCCTATATGTGGTTTTTAAATTATAGATGTGTGTATTTACTTATACATGAATGTAAACTTATCAAAGGTTAACAATTTCTCTCTGTAGAGAGAAAGTAAGAATTTCAGAAAGAAGAGAGAGGATGACAAAGGATTCTATGCCTCTACATTGCCTGAATTTTTCAAAAGCATATATTCATGTATTACTTTGTGTAAATATTTTCTTGAAAAATAAAGCCGTTTCTTAAATATAATCTAGGATTGCTTCTAAATCTTCCAACATTTGACATGTACCACTCCCGTTAGCACTTCCTTCCCAGTCTCCTCCCTCACACCACCACCTGCATGAGCGGAAAGGCTCCACATGAAGAGGATGACCCTTACAAATGACCTGAGAACCTCTACGGGCAGCCTTTCCAAAAGTGCTGTGTGGGGATCAACACGCTAGTACCTTTACCTGCAGCAAGTTTACTATTTCTATCACTTTTCTGATAATGCCTGAGATGGGCAAATTAATTAGACTGAGATTTAGAATCCACAATAATATTCAAGATTCCTTGTTAAAAACAAAATTAATCCCACTACCAAAAAAGATTCTTCTAGGCCAACTTCCAACATTCATGATTAAAGAAAATTCCAATGAGCCTTTACTGAAGGATGCCTTGTACAACCAGAACAAATTGGGAGAAAGCAAGTGTGATTCTTCCCTAAAGCATTCATTTCTAGAGATGCTGATCCTCCCCACTGATCCTTTTAACACTTTTCTAATGTACCTTTTTTTTTGCTACCTTTTTCAAAGATCAAGAGGTCTGTGACATTACCAACTATTACAAAAAAAAAAAGCTCTGGGCAAAGTAAACAGAGCCCTTTTATCTTCAAAAATACATCTCACTAAGCAGGTTTATTATTTTGCCTACACAGGTATATAGTATATTTTATTGTGGGGTTTGTAATTTACTGATGTATTTGATGCAAATCACCTATAACTTCTTTATCTCTTTTTAAGTTCCTCCTGTAAAACCAAAAAAAAAAAAAAACACATTCTATTTGAGGTGTTTTTCTGTACACAGACTTCTGTAGCTTTAAGCTAATGGTCTTAACTATTTTTAAATATCACACTTTGGTTGTGATAATTTGCATATGAGGTATTTTTAGAGGATAGTTCGGACCATAAATTTTAATTTCCAATTCTATTAAGCTGAGATTTTGATAACTCAAAATGAATGGAAATGTGAATGCCTACAGACACCTCCAAAATAGTAAGAGATAAACCAATCTGCTACTTAAAGGATGTAACAACCACACTGAATACTGCTTTCAGTACCAGTAATAAAAGCTAACATGCACTTTTTATGTTTCAGACACTGTGCATGCAATAACACACAAACCTCACAATAGTAGGAGAGAGATACTGTAATTTTTCTTCATTTTACAGATGAAAAAAATGAAGTCAATACTTAAGTTGGTCAGCGTGATTTGTTTTCCAAGCCTGCCCTAACAAAGCACCGTGGCCTGTGGCTCCAACAACAGACACACATCTCGCAGTTGTGGAGGCTGGAGCCCAGAGACCAAGGCGCCTGTGGGCAGGCTCCTTCTGAGGGCTGTGCGGGAAGGACCTGCCCTCGCCTCTCTCTCTGGCTTGGAGATGGCCGCCATCTCCATGTCTTCATGTCATTTTCTCTCTGTGTGTCTTGTGTCCTAATTTCCTCTTATTATAAGGACACCAGTCATATTGGATGAGGGCAACCCCAAATGTTCTCATTTTAACTTAATTACATTTATAGAAAGCCTATCTCCAAATAAGATCACATTGTGAGGTACTGGAGGTTAGTGCTCATTGTATAAATGGGGAGTCAGGGCACAATTCAGGCCATGACACTCAGTGGCAGGACAAGGACTTGAACCAAGGTCTGTGACTTCAAAGCCTAAATTCATTCTATTTTACTATCTTGTGATGGCTTGATTCCTCATATGTTTACAGTCTGAAATATTTTTATTTTCCTTTCCTTACTAGACCATCAAGTTCTTGAGAGCAAGCACTATATCTTATTCCTTCAACAGGTATTTATTGAGCATTAGTCAACAAATATTTGTCACTATTCTAGAATGTTCAAGGCACTGTTCTTGGCACCACAGCTACAGCAGTGAACATGACAAAGTATCTTGTTCTCAAAGTTTACTCTGGGAAAGTGAAAGAGGCCAGACAACAAAAAATTTTTAGATAAGTAAATAAATAAGTGCTACAAAGACAATGAAACAGGATAATGTGATGAAGGTGGGTGGTTTTCTTAGGTGGTAGACTAACACAAAGGAGCACAATTTCTAACTGGATTACCATAAGTCATACAACTCAACATCAAAAAAAAATCTCAATTAAAAAATGGGCAGCAGACCTGAATAGGTATTTTTCCAAAGAAGACATATAGAAAGCAAAAAGGCACATGAAAAGATGCTCAACACTGTTAATCATCATAGAAATGGAAATTAAAACTGAATGAGGTATCACCTCACACCTGTCAAAATGGCTATCATCGAAAAGACCACAAATAACAAACGTTGGCGGGGATGTGAAGAAAAGGGAACACTTGTACACTGTTGGTGGGAATGTAAATTGTTGCAGCCAATGTGGAAAACAGTATGCTGGTTTCTCAAAACACTAAAAATAGAACTACCATATGACTCAGTAATCTTACTCCTGGGTATATATCCAAAAAAATGAAAACAACAATTCAAAAAGGTACATGAAAAAAGGAAAAGAAAAAAAATAGGTACATGCACCCCACTGTTTATAACAGCATTATTTACAATCACCAAGATATGAAGCAACCTAAGTGTTCACCAACAGGTGGATGAATAAAGAAGATGTGGTGTATCTATATACAATGGAATACTACTCAGCTATAAAAAATGAAATTTCGCCATTTGGAACAATATGGATGGACTTGGAGGGTATTATGCTAAGTGAAATAAGTCAGAGAAAGATAAATAATGCATAATATCACATATATATGGAATCTAAAAAGTAAAACAAATTAGTGAATATAACAAAAAGAAAACAGACTCACAGATAGAGAGAACACACTAGTGGTTGGTTACTAGTAGGAAGAATGACCAGGGGAGGGACAAGATAGGAGTATGGGATTAAAAGGTACAAACTATTATGTACAAAATAAATAAGCAATAAGGATATATTGTACAACACAGGGAAGATAGCCAATATTTAAGAATAACTGTAAATGTAGTATAACCTTTAAAAATTGTGAACCACTATGTTGTACACCTGTAACTCATACTGTACATCAACTATATCACAACTAAAAAAATAAATTTAAAAAAATCCAAATTCTTCCTCTTGATCCTAAAGGTGCTCCGTGTTTGGTACTGCCCTACTTATCTAGCCACGCTTATTTCTTACCTGTCATCTATTCTAGGCAAACAAACTGCTAATGGACCACAGAGAGGAAGCTCTATAGTGCAGTGCTTATGTACCTGGGTTGAAATTAAACTGCAAAGATTCAGATCCTGGTTCCACCACTTAAGAATTGGTTGACTTCGGCAAGTTACTTAACCCTTATGATCCTCAGTCTTCTCATCTATAAAATGAGGATACCGATAGTATCTACCTTCTAGGCCCATTGTTAACATTTATAAAGATAAGCATTGCTGGATACATTGTACTTGCTCCATAAACACTGGCTCCATGTGTTCATTCATATTGCTACCATCTATTGGAATGCCCATCGATTCAAACTCTATCCAGGCTCAAAGGCCAACTCAAGTTTTTCTTCTTCCATGAAACCTTCACCAATTATTCCCTCTAGCCTTAATTTATCTCCCTCTTCTATTGTACACTAGTTGTCAACCTTGTAGTGGAGGGGTAGAGAGTCACAGAGGCCTTAGAAAGTCTGCTGGGGAAAAGAGATCTTCTATTCATCAAAATGCACATGCGTGCATACACGTTTGCATAAAACACCGGGGATTCATGTCCCTCTGAAATTCACTCATGGAACCCCAGTTAAGAACGTCTGTCTTCCAGTCCATGTCTCCCCATCACCTGCTCTTTTCTCTTGAGGTCTCTTAACAAAAGTAGAACGCTACACAGAGCTAGAAGCAGCGTGGACAGAAACTAGTGAAGCTCACTTCATAGACAAGGAAACTGACAGGGAGGGATGAAGTGACTTACTAAAGCACCCACAACTATGGAGTGGCAGAGATGGAGCCAGAACCTGTCCCCGGACTACCCTTCAAGGGTTCTTTGCAAAAGTATGTTTGAATAACAACTCCCACTCAGAGAACTCTAAAACCAAGAAATAATGTTATCCCATTTTTCACATGGGATGGTGATCCCTTGAGGAATTTGTCCTCAAGCGATCGGGCCAGAAATCGCCAAGACTCATGCTCAGAATGATAATTACTAAACAAACCAGCAATGTTGTTGCACTTTATTCTACAGGAATACCTTGTTTTATTGTGCTTTACAGATACTGCTTTTTTTTTTAACCAATTGGAAGGTTTGTGGCAACCCTGCACTGTCAGATGATGGCTAGCAATTTTTACCAATAAAGTGTTCTTAATTAAGGTATGTACATTGTCTTTTTAGACACAATGCTATTTGCACACTTAACAGACTACAGTATCGTGTAAACATAACTTTTATATGCACTGGGATACCAAAAGATTCATGTGACTTGTTTCATTGCAATATTCACTTTACTAGGGTGTCTGGAATTGAACCTGCAATCTCTCTAAGGTATGCCTGTACTTTACCCTCCTTATATTGAAATTCTCTGACTAGCTTTCTCTGAAGCAACACCAAACTATGAAACAAAACTGCCCCAATTTTGTTATCTGAGTTAACTCTGAAGCTTTCTTTAAAACTTTTCTATAATTGTAATAATCAAAGAACATCATCAGTCCTAGATCTTGGGACGGGAAAGATACAGATAAAGCCAGTCCACCCTCATCTTTCATTCCCAGACTTGACTATATAAATATAAATATTTTTACAAATATCTTTAGAATATATCTTCTATCTTCTTCCCTATGGGACATTTTTCCAGAATAACCAACAAATAGTAAAATGGACTATACTCTGCTCATTCTCTACCCTACCTTTCAATTCTCAAAGAATTTTAACAGTAAGGAAAAAAAAGAAAAGAAAAAAGAAAAGCATCATGAATAACTTAGGAAACAACAATCATCCTCCACGTTATTAAAACCTGATTAGCACTTGAGTAGTCACGGTCTCCTTGCGAACACAGGAAGCTGTCTCACTACGTGGAGTCATACAACAGCCTAGGAAATGAGATAAATGACTCAGGAAGAGGGGGAGGTTTGTAAAGTGGATGTATCAGTCAAAAACTTTAATCAACAATCAGGAGAGAAAGTACTTTATAAGAAGTTAATATTGGAACATCTGAAGAAGAGCATAGCTTTTTAACAATAGGATCACAGAGCTGAATCGTAAAGGCCACCCAGTTAAAACTCTTCATTTTCCAGATGAATAAACTGAAGCCTGAAACCTAAACTATATCTCCTTTGAAAGCCACAGGCTTTCCAGAGAAGGGAACCCGGGACCCACCACAATAAGGCAGCTTCCCCATCTGAAATCCAAACTGTCTTGGATAATAAGACAATTGAAATAAATACTGGAAAATGCCAGGAACGTTATTTATACATTCTAAATAGTAAGTCCTAGTTAGGCCTTGGGGAAGAGTACACACACCACAAGCAACTGGATCTTCTGCATTACCAAGTGCTCAGGGAGCCAGGTGAGACCGCGGTGCACTCTTGGGATACTGACAAGGATGCAGTGACACACTTACTTGCCACTAAGAGGCTCTTTCCTTTGCTGTCTTCCTTTGGCAAACAAAGACACCTAGAAAAAGAGAAGTGTAGGCTACAGAATTTATCATGTATTTGGTCATACTTTTTAGTTTTTCTATCTGTTTTCATTTTTCACAGATATGTTCTAAAAATAATGGGTTAATAATGTTGAGGAACAATTTTTTGGTTAAGAGGAGCCAAGAATTAATGTCTGCTTGGCATAGGAATAACTTCCCTGTGCATTCTTGATACTGCTCATGCAGGAAGTTTAGAAGAAAAATTTGATGGGCGGATCAATATGTGTTCACACAGGGTCTAGGACTAGAAAGACAAATTGGCAATGCAAGTGCTTTCTTCAGGGGAAAGGAATTTAGAGCTCAGCTGCCTAATCTGGAATAAATCTACTCTCATTATTTACAGAAAACGTTCAAATTTTATTGATTTAAGAACAGAAAGATTCCTTACTGATTGCAATTTTATTTTCATAAGTGAAAATTAATAGAATTATTATATAAATAATAAATGTATCTAAATGTTCTGTTATTGGATTATTTAAGTGCAAATATCCCTAAAATTCTGGAACTTCAGTTTTCCTTTTTATATCAAACTTTCATTCTTATATTGCACTCCTTATAGACGTAAAATTTAAAGCCTAACACCAATCTCATTCCCTTGGGCTGTGGTGATGAAATCCTATGAATGAAAACCATCAGCCAGTGGTGCTTACACGTCTTACAGGTGGTGATAAGATTTTGGCAAATGCAGTTTTCTAAAACAAAAGCTGTTGTATATTTTACAGAGAACAAAACAACTTAAATCAACTCTAAAATGCTACCATCATTTTTCCTATCCTAAACTCCAAAGTTCCTTTTAGGCAAATGTAGAATGTTTGGTAGTTATTCTATCTGCTTCTACACTAACTACACAAAACCTTAAGCTATGTCTTCTTTCTTTTAAAAACAACAAAATAGATTTTGTGTATCAGTTTCTGACTAAAGCTGAAGCACGTGATTACACAAGCGTTTTGTCCATGATCAAGAAATTTTCAAAATTAAATTTTCCCTTCAAGTACTTCCAAGTTAAATTATAAATCAGTAAAAATTAACCATGTGGAAATAATTTAAGCATTTTAAGGGCCCTTCTCTGCTATTTTATCAAATTACTGGAACATTGAATTTTCTAGACAAAAATACTCAAAATAACTATGTTCACAGCAGGAACATAAAGAATGGTTGAATCATACCTAACAATTTCCGCTACCAAAAAGGGACAACTGAGAAGTGTTTAGAAAGTAAATCTAAGTGAATGCAGGATCCATCAGAAAAGACTATGTACGACCCTTTCCTATACCATGAAAGTATATTCACATATACCTGCACATCCCTGCTATGCTTTCTTTTACTTAACACTGCACAGTCTTGTCTAACATAACGATGATGCAAATGCAAGCTGGAGATCACCACATACCTACTTGCCTCAATAAGATATTTTTTAAAGCCCCAAATCCCAGTCTTACCAGTTTTGCTCACCTTGAATCTAACAGCCAACACTAATCCCTTTTTAATTTAGAAAAGTCTATGTATTAGGCTTATTCTTTAAAGCAATCATGTATTGAACACCTATTATGTATTCAGCCCTATGCGCAGCAAAGTGGAAATAAGTCAGCCTCCAGTCATCAAGGAAATTAAAATCGACTTAGATTATTAAAAAAGTTGAACATAAAACAAAGTTAAGAGCTGACCTATATGAATCAAACCAAACAGCATTTCATCCAGTGAAAATTCATACTACTCAACACCTAGCAACATCTGCTTTTTTCCCCCTAACTCAGAAGACTGAGAGAGGAGCTAAATCCTACCTTGTTGTACTTCCTATTTAAGGCCCAACTGTGATCATATGGTCTTTATTCTTTAATTTGTTAATGTTGTGTACCACATGGATTGACAAATCGTAAATTTCTCTTAGCCTTTCTTTCTTCTCCACTGTTCCATAAGGTCTCAATAATGTCTGGGACATAGTAGTGATTCAAATGTTCATTAAATGAATGAATAAATCAGAAGCTAAGCCAAGCCCAGAGCAGCCTTATCAATGAACTTAAGGGTCTCCTACAGCAAATCCCAAAAGCAGTTAAGGTTCTAAGCAGTTACCTAATATGACCTTTGACCTAGCCTTGGCCCCATGGGATAACTGGTATTAAAGACTTACTGCTGAGTGTTAAGGCAAAGGCTCAGAAAAAAACCAGCAAATCCTAAAACGCTTTTTTTTAAAATGAAGAAAGAATATTATAGCACAATGCCTGACCCATAAAATGTGCTCACTATATGTCTGATGAGTGAATGAACAAATGCAGAGCTGAGGAAAGGTAGCAGCTCCAAAAGAGAACAAACTTGGGGCAGGTGTGATAGATGGGGCTGTATCTAAAGCCCTCTCTGGCTGAAACTCAAATCTATTTCCTTACGGCTACTATGTCCATTTCTTTTTTTTTTTATTATTGATTTGTAATGATTTTACAATGTTGTGTCAAATTCTACTATGTCCATTTCTATGGGTGAAATCTCCAGCTACCCCTTCTTCACTCCTCCCAACATCCCATTAAAGGAAAACAAAACCTGTAAACCACACAATCAGCAGTGCCTCCCAAACTTGAATGTACACACTTATCACTTAGTTAAAATGAAGGTTCTGAATCATGACATCTGGGGTGAGGCCAGTGATTCTGCATTTCTAACGAGCCCCCAGGTGATGCTATGCGGCTGGTCAACAAACCACACTTTTCAAGTATCAAGAGCCTGGACACACTGCAGAGAATATGTGTGCTGTCTTAAAGCCAGAGTTAAGATACCTCCTGCTCCCGTATTTCCTAGTTGTATAAACTTGGACAAGCCACTTTACCCCTCTGAGCCTTCCTTTGTCATCAGTGGAACATGGAGAAAAACAACAGCTTACACTTACTGAATGCTTACTATTTACCAGAAACTAATGCTTCACATTTATCAACTTATGAATAGGACTTAGGTTAAACAACCTGTCCAACGTAGGTACAACAAACCTAGACCTTATTCTAGGTACTTTGATTCAAGAACCTGGTGTTTAACCACTGTATAAGAGTATCTCTTCAGCAGAGACATTATGAAGATTAAATAATAATTGGTATTTAGCTCACATTTATTGAACAC
Organism: Vicugna pacos; assembly: GCF_048564905.1. Taxonomy (NCBI): domain Eukaryota; kingdom Metazoa; phylum Chordata; class Mammalia; order Artiodactyla; family Camelidae; genus Vicugna; species Vicugna pacos. The sequence continues at coordinate 17,349,906 of NC_133015.1, read as the reverse complement.
GATATGCTCCAGACACCAGGATAAGCTCCCTTGGGAGCATATTAACTCATTTACCTTTATAACAGCCCCAAGAGATAGATACTATTAGTATCCTCATCTTATAGGTTTTAAAATAGGCCCAAACAAATTAAACAGAGGAAGGTCACACACTAGCGCAGTCAAGGTTGGAACCCAGGCAGTCTAACTGCAGAGCCCCGCGCTCTTCCGCCACAAGCCCTGAGAGGGTGAGGCCGCGGGGCTCTGAGCCACCAGACAGCAGCTTGCTGGGATGCGCCCACCGCCGCGCCCATTCGGGGCGTTCTAACTGCCAGGCCCGCTCGCTTCGAAGCAAACCAGGTCTTCCTCCACACTCGGCTTTAGGCCTATCCGTGGGAAGGGTCCTTCTCGGGCCACACCAAGGACCCCCATGAACGGGTCAGGGCTCTGGTGAAATAGTGTCTAGTCCCAAGACGAGCTGATTAGCTAAACATCGTGGGAACCGACTTACACTAAAACTGTAACAGTCACAGTGGGACCCTCACCCTGAATTTGCGGCCCCCAAAAGCTCGGGCCGCTTCCTTACGCTGCTGCATCCTGGAATTTGTAGTCGGGGCTCCTTTCCTGCTCCGCCTACACCGAGGCCGGGGCCAAAGCGGGCCGCCTCTAATCCCATCTGCTCTCCAACACCGCCCTCTGCCGGCCTCTCCTCGGGTCGCCCGCATTGTGAGCCCCTTCCGGGTGCTCCGGAAGGGAAGCTTTCTCTTCCGGGACGAGCGTCTGGGCGGCCGCACGTGGTTGTATTGCTGGGTTTGAGCTGGCGCTGGCGGAGAAGTAATTTAAAGTGTCTCCCGGAGCGAGTGAGCCGGGCCGGAGCCATGGAGGGCCAGAACGTGGAGGAGCTGCTGGCAAAGGCGGAGCGAGACGAAGCAGAGAAGCTGCAGCGCATCACGGTGCACAAGGAGCTGGAGCTGGAGTTCGACCTGGGTAACCTGCTGGCCTTGGACCGGAACCCCCCGACAGGGCTGCGGCACGCGGGACCCACGCAGGAGGCCGAGCTGCGGGCCCTGGCGCGGGACAACACGCAGCTGCTCATCAACCAGCTGTGGCAGCTGCCCACCGAGCGCGTGGAGGAGGCGCTGGTGGCGCGGCTGCCGGAGCCCACCACTCGTCTGCCGCGCGAGAAGCCGGTGCCCCGGCCGCGGCCGCTCACACGCTGGCAGCAGTTTGCGCGCCTTAAGGGCATCCGTCCCAAGAAGAAGACCAATCTGGTGTGGGACGAGGTGAGCGGCCAGTGGCGCCGCCGCTGGGGCTACCAGCGCGCCCGCGACGACACCAAGGAATGGTTGATCGAGGTGCCCGGCAATGCTGACCCCATGGAGGACCAGTTCGCCAAGCGGATTCAGGCCAAGAAGGAACGGGTGGCCAAGAACGAGCTGAACCGGCTGCGTAACCTGGCCCGCGCACACAAGATACAGCTGCCCAGCGCGACCGGCATGCACCCCACCGGACACCAGAGTAAGGAGGAGCTGGGCCGCGCCATGCAGGTGGCCAGGGTCTCCACCGCCTCTGTGGGACGCTTCCAGGAGCGCCTGCCCAAGGAGAAGGCGCCCCGGGGCTCCGGCAAGAAGAGGAAGTTTCAGCCCCTTTTCGGGGACTTTGCTGCCGAGAAAAAGAGCCAGCTGGAAATGCTGCGAGTGATGAACAGCAAAAAGCCTCAAATGGACGTGACGAGGGCCACCAATAAGCAGATGAGGGAGGAGGACCAGGAAGAGGCGGCGAAAAGGCGGAAAATGAGTCAGAAGGGCAAGAGAAAGGGAGGCCGACAGGGTCCTGGGAGTAAGAGGAAAGGGGGCCCGCCCAGCCAGGGAGGGAAGAGGAAAGGTGGCTTGGGAGGCAAGATGAATTCCGCGCCGCCTGCTTTGGGTGGCAGGAGAAAAGGAGGGCAACACCACGGAGGAAAGAGGAGGAAGTAAATTTCACCCTTGGACCCGCTTGTAAAACCGAGAACTGTACTAAGAACTGTTACTAAGCTCTAGGTACTGTAAGGGGATGCGGAAGATGTGGCTGCTGCCTTCATTGGCTTGAGATTGAAGGGACAGGACTGCCTTCCTCTCAAGATAGTATGTAAATACTGAACTCGACACATTAATGTATTTCCCACAACCAAACTTGGGCTGGAAATTAAAGGCTGTATTTAAGGGCATAAGAATTAGGTGGAAGCTGGAGTGAGTTGTTTTTTAAACAACCAATTTTTTCTTTTAAACTTTGGAGTGGTGTGAGAGGAAGCTGGTCATATTTCAGAGACTTAGATTGATTTCTGCATTATTTTGGTAAACTTCTGTATCAAAGAGGGGAACAGAAAGATTACATTTGCAGAACTGTTGTAAAGGTTATTTAATAAAAGTTTGTCTGTATCTAATGTTGCTTTTAACTTTTTGGCTCTTGGTACAAATCTTAAGTAAAGCCGGTGACCTGGATATCTGGTACAGATTATTTTCATTTACTTTCTAAAAAACATGTAGCAGCTAAATTATGTTCTCAGCAAGACCACTTTTATTAGACAAACTCATACTTGTTTGGGTATCAGATAAAATACCGGAAGCGTAGTACAACTGGTGTCTCTTTCAAAAAAGATTTAATGCTTTTCAACACTGAAAACATTAATTTACTGTAAATGGTGATTTGGGGCTTTGCTAAATAATGGTAATCATCTCTCATTAATCCTAATTTTTATACTTAAATCTTTATCAACACTTACGTCCCCAGTTTTTTAAAGCTTCAAGTAGGGTCTGTTTGGGGAAGAAAGAAACCCACATGATACATTTGTCAAATTGACCTGAGCTAGTTTGATTAGGAGGTGAAATGTCTACAACTATCCTGAGTCTCCTTCCCTAATTGATTTCAGTAACTCATCTTTGTTAAAATAACTGTCTCCTGAAGAGGGTTCATAGTACATGGAGGGGGTGAGGGTTTGCTGCTGTTATACTCTGGGAAGCCACTCTAGTCTTGCTTTTTGGTCTGACAATTGATAGGAAATTAAAATTGGTAGTTCATTTTGTCTTCCTTTTTTTTCAGTATTGTCTCATTTTTATGATACTTTTAGAAACTGCTATGAAAGAAGATTAATTCAGATTTCATAATAGGTTACTAAAAACGCAAATGTTCATTTGTTACTGTCTGAAAATACTTTCTGATAAAGTTGAATTTTGCCATCATTGATCAGCGTTTCCATGGGACATGGGGCACTTGACGCCAGTCCCCCGGGTCCCCTTGTAACCAAGGAAAGTATTAACTACTGATGAAACCATTTAATAGTATCGTGAACAAATTCATTAAAAGCCAAGCCATTCGTAAAGCATTTAACACCTTTTAAGTTCTCAGCTGTCCAGGGTGGTGGTGGTGGTGGTGTTGTTGTCATTTTGTTTGGGAATTTTTCTGCCTTTGGTTTTGTGACTTGATTTAGCATTGGACACAGCACTGGCCTTGTTAAAAAAAAAAAGTATCCTCGGGCTTTTTGCAAGGTTCTTGTTTACTGTTAACATAAAGTTAAATACACTGTCTTAATTTATTCTGAAAATACTCTGAAAAGGCAAAATAGCATTTTAAAGAAGTTAGAGTGGAAAAAGAATGCCCCAGTTTCTCCCTTTCCCCACGTCCCCGACATGAGAAGTAGAGGGTTTTAAACAGAGACCTGCACTCAAAACCCTACGGAGCAGTTTCCTTCACGGCAATTTCGAAGGTGGACGGTGAGACTTTGCAGCGGGGCAGTCGTAGTTTTGACCGTAGGGAAACGGTCCGGAGCCGGGGGATCGAGGCTGGGGCTGGTGACCCCGCGGAGCCGGGGGGCGGGCACGGCCTGGGGGGCGGGGCGGGAGGCGGCGGACGGGATTGGCCGGCGGCGGGGGCGGGGCCGCGAGGAGGACACCACGCGCAGCCATGGCCGCCGCCGCTCGCGCCCGGGTAGCGCACTTGCTGAAGCAACTGCAGCGCGCAGCGTGAGTGCGGGGTCGGCCGGGCGGGCGGGCGGGCAGGCAGGGGACCGGAGGGTGCCGCCGTGCCCACGCAGCCCCCGGGGAGCGACCCGCCCAGGCCCTGCGCATTCTTCCTCCGGTCACTTTCAAGATCTCGGGGACGGGGTGCCGCAGGGCGCGTCCGCTGCGCGCGAGCCGGGCCGGCGCTGTCCGTGTGCCAAGCAGCCAAGCGCGGCGCGGTGAGGCCGCTTTTACTCTGCATGTTCTCCGGTTGAGAAAACTAAGGCCCAGAGAGGAGGCTGCCTAGTCCCAGATCGAAGCAGGCAGTGGAGAGCTTGGCACAGTGACCAAAACAAATGCATGTATCCGATCAGCATATACCTATTGGCTGTATGTAATGTGACAAAAACTATTCTTGGTGCTGGGGATACAAAGACGAAAGACTGGAGCAGTTTACAGTCTAGCGGGAATTGCATGAGGGGACAGGGCAAAATGGGCCTGTACAGAACAGAACGGACAGAGGGTGTAGAAGAGAGATGGATGTGAGAAATCACCAAGAGCTTGACCCCCCTGGCACGTACGGGAGTCACAGTATTAAAATAAACATTATGACATGTCTGACTTCCCCTCCAAAAATGCCAGGTACGTAGTAGCTGCCTGTTAAATGCTTGTTGAATGTGCAGGTGCACGAGTCGGCCTGGGAAAACATGGGGGTGGGGGTGGGGGTGGGAATGTACTACAAGGTGGAGCTAAAGAGGGAGAAAAGAGGGAGACTAGAGAGGAATTTTAGGCAAAAAGGAAGAGCAGCACCAGAGGCAAAAGTCGCAGTTCCAGGATCTAAAAGTAGTTAAAGTCTGGACTTACCTTCACAGGAGGTGAAGATAGAAAAGAGAGATGGTGAAAGGCCATGAATTAGAAAACAGCTAACATTTACCGTGCACTTACCATGTGCCAGGCACTGTCCTACACACTTGACATGTTCTAATCCTTACAACAACCCTATGCAATACTGTATTATCATCATATTACAGGTAAAGAAATAAAGCCATGGAGAAAAATAATTTGCCCAGTGTCATACACTAAGCAAATGGCACATCCATCATTTGAACTCAGATACTCCGGCTTCATAGTCCTTGTTATACTAAGGAATTTTAATTGTGTCCTATAGATATTCGAAAGCTATTGAAGCAGTAGTCCTCACTGTGAAACACATACTTTAAGATGCCTCGTGGGAAAAAGAATGCCTTGGCCAATTAAGGAGGGAGAGAGGTCAGAGATGGGATAGGGAAGAAGCTTGAGAGAAGGCAGTTGATTCTGCAGTTCAGCAGAGAGGTCTAAACAGGAAGATTAAAGTAGAAGTCATCAGCATGGGACCAGGTGAGGTCACTAAGGGAGTGAGCGCGGAGCGAAGAGACGCGTCCACAGGCTGAACACTGGGACCCTCCAGCATTTAGAGTCAAGAGCATGAAAAGAAAGCCAGTGCAGTAAGAAGAAAACCAGAGAGTTGTCTCCTGAAAACCAAGAGAAGAAAGTATTTCCAGGGAGGAGGGAGTGAACAGGAAGATGCCACTGACAGGTCTGAACTGAGACCTGAGTGGTGTATTAGCACTGGGTGGAGGGCATGAGTGACCATGTAAGTTTGTCAGTGGAGTCACAGGACAAAGCTCATTGGAAAAGGTTCTGGAGAGGATGAGAGAAGAGAAATTAGAGCAGGTGTAGGCAGCTGGAGGGAAGGAGAGGCGTGGGGGCGGCAGTGGGAGAGGGTAGAGGGACAATAGAAAGTTGTTGCTGAACTGTTTGTTGATATAACCTGGGGGAAATAACATTTTCATGCTGATGAAGATCTTTGGGGAGGGAATTTTGAAGATGCACGAGAGAAAAGGAAGAAGTATTGTTATGATGTTTGGCGGAGCTGAGCAAGGCTGAGGTTTAGTGCACAAGGGAGAGGTTTGGCCTTTGCGGAGAGCATGGCCAGGTTATCAGTGACACCAGGAGGGAAGCCAGAATAAATGAGCCAGAGCCAGAAGCGGGTAGATGAGAGGCTTGCACTAACCATGGTTTGCTCTGCTTCTCGGGGGGGGGAGCACGAGAAGCCTGTCAGTGGTTTCCGACCATCCTAAGAAGGTGGGGGAGCCCACAGCACATTCTCCCGGCCCCAGGTCAGGCTCTGAGTCTTGGCACACCAGAAAAAGAGGGAAGGTCAAGGGATTTTAAATGTCTACATTTGTTCATTTACTCATTCATTCATTTAGTATTAAGGATTTATTTTGTGCCTGCCTGGCACTATGCCAGCCACTGCCAATAAAGTTGTGAAAAAGGACAGATCTTGCTTTGTCGTCACAAAATTTATAATCCAGAGGCGGATAGAAACAGAGCACCAGCAATACAGTGTGATCACAGTTTTAATGTGGAGGGAGCCTTGGGTACAATGGACTACAGAGAAAGGGTGTCCCCCAGGGCCTCAGGCCTTAGGGAGGACTGCCCAGGGGAAATGGCATCTGACTGACATGAGAAAGAACACTAGTTCCCTGGGAGAAGAGAGGGGAAAGTATGTTCCAAGCAGAGGAAATAACAAGGACAAATTTCTGGAGGCAAGAGAGAGAGTTTGTGGCCCATGCAATGAAAAGAACAAAGTTAATTTTCTAGGAGCTCAACGTTAGAGATGGAGCGAGAAGAGGGCCAAGCTGGAGAAGTGAGCAGGGCCAGGGAGACAGGGCCAAGTCTGAACTTTTATGGGGAGTCATCGAAGTACTTTCAAACTAGCAAGTGGCATCACTGGAAATATGCCCCTGACCACAGTGTGGGGAAAGAGGTGGCAAAGGTGGAGCCGAGAGAAGTCGATTAAGAACTCCATAGTAATCCACAGAACCAGATTGGGGCATTGATGCATAGTCGACTATGAAGAGTGATGGAGGGTCAGAATGACTGACAGCAGCCCAGGACAGAACCCAACATTTAAGGAATGGGCAAAGTAGAAAAGGAGCTGGAGAAAGAACAATCAGAGGACACCCAGGTGAGTAGGGAGTCTTGGGAGCCAGAAGAGTGTTTCACCTACCCAAGGAGAGGGTGCCCAGTTCAGTGCTGTTTGAGCAAGGAGCTAGGAGGTCTGGGAAGAGAGGGGACAGCTGGAGAGCAGGGACTTGTAGAGACAGGTGCCAGATTTCAGGGGGTAAAAGAATGTGTGGGAGGCAAGGAAATGGAGTCAGCAGATGCAGGCCAGGAGGGGAGAACTAGAGGGTGGGCAAATGGGAGGGGACAGAAGGTTGTGAGTTTTAAGCATTAAAGTCTTGCTTAAATATGATGACAAGGATCAAGTAGGGAGAGGCTAGGACAGATGGAGGTCCCAGGAAGGCAAGAGTGGGTGGGATTCAAACCACAAAGAAGAAGTATAAATGATGGACTAAGGTAGCAAGAGCTTGAAAAATGTAAAAAGAGAAGGGGTGATGAGTGGAAGGAAGTGTGTGCTCCCATGGTCCTTCATTGGAAAGCTTCGAGTTTGGATTTATCCTTCCCTTTGGGTCTCTTTTCTTGTTCTTGGAGGGCTGGGAAAGACCTCGAAAGTAATGCCTTGTGAAGGACGGCGCCGGGGCCTCGCTACTCTTTCCCTGCGGAAGCTACGGGTGCTCAGACCCTCCGGGATGCTCCCGGGAACTCTTCCACGCGGCGTTTCCAGCTGTGCCCACGAGATGGCAGCCTCGACTCACGGTGGCGCTCACACCGGCCCACGCCGGTTTTGACTTAATTCACCATTTTTGAGATCTTGACCATCATTGAGTTAACGCCCTTCCTTCCTTCCTTCTCCCTTTTCCCTCTCAGATGTTTTCATTCCAGATTTGAAGGCAGGGCTGGGGAGGGAGGGGGTGGTATGCACGCACGTACCTGCTGGACCCCACTACGACAGGGTCCCCCGAGCAATAGAGAGAAACGTGTAAACCTATTGCGAGGCTCCAATGGATAGCGAGCCGCAGAAAGAGAAGCCGGAGAAGGGACTGTTTAATAAATAGGAGGACGCCAGGACAGGGAAGGGATGCAGAAGCCAAGGGAGGGACCGCCTAGAAACAGGAGGACGTGGAAAATCTGAAGATACGGATGTGATGGCAATTCGGGCGGCTGGTGAGGGCGGACACCGAGGGTGGGGCCGCGGAGGGGACACGGCGGAGCCGAGGAAGGACGGGGGCGCGAGGCAGTGACCTGGCAAGCCCGCTGATGCGGGCAGTGACCCGGCCCAGAGCCCGTTTGAAGAAAAGCCAAACACCCTGAAGACAATCGGAAACTACAAGGAAAGTTCCAGGAGAAAGGGGTGAGGGGGATGAGGTGCGAGTAGTTAACATTGGGTCAAACCCCAAGCCTGGTAAGAGCTGAGTCCCCATCAAACTTACTTGCAGCCCCAGAGTGCTCACCTCAGCTCCCCGCAGGCATCGACTATTGCTTAAGTGTAAAAGAATGAGCCTACAACGCTGGAGAGACTGAGTCAACTTACTGTCCATGGTGATTTCTGGCTTTTTCTATGGTGCAGTGTTTACCAGTAGCTACTAATTTGGTAGCATCTTAAGACTAGGATGCAATGTGAGTTCCTTTAAGGTTTCTTATCGTTTGGTTTTCTGGTTTCAATATACATTTTTTTCTTTCTTTCTTTCTTATTTTTTTTTCCCTCTTTGCTTTCCCTAGGTGCCAATGCCCAGGTCATTCTCATACTTACTCCCAAGGTAATAATACATTTTGTGTTTAGCCACAATTTCAGTTCCCACTGTTGTCAGTAAATTTGGGCAAAGTGTAAAGCAAGAAAATCAAGGCACGTGAGAGGAAGATGGATGAAAATAGTTGCCTTTTTACTTGAAATGGTTAATATGTAGTTCTAATTATATTATGCATAATTATATTTATTATACTATATTTATATTATGTATAATTATGAATGTATGTTACTGATTATGTGTTTGGCTCAAATGTATATTTAATGCTATTTATAATGCCTTTCTATTTTAAACAGAATTACTTACCAAAGCTAAAAATGGTGATACAAATAGGATTTTAGGATTGTCTGAATTCAAGCAGAATTAATCAAGATGAGATCTTTGGAAAGTCCTAATACATCACAGAAAAGAAGCTAAAGAACAATGTGGTTCCCAGAAGGAAAAAATTTGCTTGTATCAATTTTTAAAACAACATTCTATTTCTTAATAATTGTAAATAAGGGGGTGTGTATAGCTCAGTGGTAGAGCACAGGCTTAACATGCATGAGGTCCTGGGTTCAATCCCTAGCACCCCCATGAATAAGATATGTATTTTTAAATGACAAAGTTTTCAGTTCCTACAAATGTCTTAATCCTTACCAACTCTATTGTCCACAGAGCAGCAGGAAGCTCATTGTAGCTTCAGCATGTCCTCAGAATGTCACATGAATTATACTGACACAAAAACTGATTTCACCTCTTAGGAGAAAAGGTCAAATCTAAACAGAGTAGTAAGGGATGGAAAGGAGGGGCCTGCACAGACAGGATCCTAAGCAGAAACCCATAAAGAAGCCTGCTGGGGAGTAGAACAGATAGAATAACTAACTGAGGGCTTTTTCCTGCCCAGAGAGTGACTCATCCATCAGGACCAGCCAGGGGAATTCCTGGTCCTTGACAGCCATCACTAAGCAGAAGCATGCCCTGCCTCTTAGGCCCTCAGGGACACGTGCAGAATTTTGTCTTCAGCAGATTGTCTGCAATTCTTAATTGGTTTCAACAAAGATCCATAATTTTCCTATTTGGGGCAATAAAATTCATCATTTAGAGACAGATAATCTCAGTGTTTTCCAGTATCCAATTTATGTCTTTTCCTAAACTTCAGTAACAGGAGTAATAGATTATTTCTTTAAAGCCTATAGATATCAAAGAAATTCAAATTATGATTAAGGATACTTCTACTGAAGGTAGATTTTTGTCTGATAGTTGTGATCTCTTCTTCTTTAAAAAAAAAAAAAAGGTCGTGAAAATTGTTCTGTAGACTTTTTTCAATCTTATGACTGACCAAGACTGATAAAAATAAGTGGATGAAAACAAAGATTAAAATCCATTAAGTACAGCCTTCTTGCGTTGTCCCAATATGATAAATTCATTTCTGCCATAACTAAACCTGATATTTTGCAAAGAAACATCAGTTTATAAAAATTTGTATTAAATTACCCAAAGAAAACTAATTAGTTGATATGTAAGCTTGAGAAATACAAATATCTTACTGTGATAATTAACCTCCATGGAAAAAAATCTTAATTTAAACAAATTATCACAGTTGCTATAAGAAGTGTAAGCAGGACTGTAATTTATGGGTTTACTAATAACTCTTCTCTAACAATAACTGAACTCAAGTCTAGATTTTTTTCTAGTGTATTTTTACACATCATGTTTTCAAAAGTATAGTTTAATTTCAACGGCAAAAAAGTTTTAAGTAACTATTTTCACACAATCTGCATCAAGTTAGCATTACATTCTCTTAAAATGCAGGTTTTAATTTTAATCTGGTAGGCAACAAGGAAACCTGAAAAATGAATTTCAGGTAAGGCTTCAGGGGAAATCTTTATGTTCACTGCTGAAATACCAGTTTACTCTCAAATAACAATATTTTTGCTTTGTTTTTGAGGTCTACTCTGATGCTTATTTTTACATTTCCAGCTCCTGGACTTTCACCTTCTGGGAAAACAACAGATTATGCCTTTGAGGTAGGTTGACTCAATTCATTCTTTGTTTTACGAATGACCTGAAAAAATACAACCAGAGTATTTTGCTAATGCATTATTATCTCACTTGAAATCTGCTACTAATTGATGTTCCCTAGTCTCAGTATTTGATCAGCACCTGTTAAACAAAGTACCTTGTTAGGATTTAATAGGTTGTTAGGATAATAGTACCTAATAGAATAATGGAATGTAAATTTTCTGGTATGTTATCAGTAATGAGTAATGTCTAGAATCCTGTCCTCTATTTAAAATAAAGCAAATAAGCCATTAAAATAGGGCAAATTCCCAGTTCTACAAACTCTATAATTTATAAGTTGTATGATGTATCTTCTTTAGTTTTATAATTATAACAATCCCCAAAGACATCCAAGAAATCTGTTGAAGCCAGTATAAGGGAACAATTAATTCTGATGAATTTTTATCATAGTGTAATTACATAACCATTTGTTTAAATCCCCGTCTCCTTCTAGTTCAAGAGTCATAAATTAAAATGTGACCAGAAGCCTGAGTTAATCATTCCAGGAGCAGTCCAGGTGAGGGCAGTGCTGAGTTCACTGTGAGCACAGGCCTATGTGAAGGGTGCAGCCTGCACCCAGCCCCACGTGGCTGCTGCCACGCCAGAACACAGGCTCTGTGCTGCCCAATTATGCAAGAGAGAGAAATCCAGATGGTCACACTGGCTTTTTTTTTTATTTGGATAATAAGAGTTATTATCCAAACCAAAGGAAAAAAAAGGAAGAAAAGAAACTTAAACATAACATGGACCAAGCAAAACTTGTCTTCACGCCAAAATCAACCCAACATCCATCAGTGTAAAAGCTCTCTCTCAGCTGTAAACTTTATGAGGCCATGTTTCTCTTGTTCATAGTTGTATTACCAGAGCTTCGCACAGTGCCTGGCACACAGCAGACACTCAGTAGTGTAGGTTGGACAGGAGGATGGATGGATGGTTGAATGGTTGGATGCATACCTACATGCAAGGGTGGCTGGATAGATGAACATTTGGATGAGTGAATGAAGGGGGAAAAAAAATAAAAATAAAGACAACAACAATTAAATTGGAAACTAAGAAGATATTTGAAAGTTAATTTGGATGTGGAGGCAAGAAGAGACAGGCATTTCAAGCCTAGAGAACAATTGAGAGATTATGATGTATTTGGGAAAATTCCAGTGTGACTGGAGCCAGCATTTGCTTAAAGAAGTATGATGAGTGTGAGGCCAGGTGGTGGTGACGTGAAGGCCATGCTGGGGAATATGCACTTCAATTTCTAGACAATGGGAACTATTTTGAGGGTTTTAGAAATGAAATGACCAACTCTCTATAAACACCCCTCACCTAAATCATTTTTTTTTTCAGATGGCTGTTTCAAATATTAGATACGGAGCGGGAGTTACAAAGGAAGTGGGCATGGCAAGTGTTTAAGATTTCTACAGTCTTCTACTATAAATGTTACATATATTTAAAAACAAGCACAAATGGACAACAGTTGAGTCCTTTGTTTTGGACTCAATGTTAAGTTTGCCAGAAGTGTCTATGACATTTTTAGCGCAATCAAACCCAACTTATAAACTCTTTTTGTTATTGTAGGACCTACAGAACATGGGTGCTAAAAATGTTTGTCTGATGACAGACAAGAACCTCTCCCAGCTCCCTCCTGTGAAGACAGTTATGGATTCCCTCGTGAAGAATGGCATCAACTTTAAGGTGTATGATAGTGTGAGGGTGGAACCAACCGACAGAAGGTATTCTTTTATGGCTGTTCTTTACTTCAAGTGGAAACCAAAACATTTCAGGATTGCTTAAAACTTGCCCCAGGCCTTATTGAATGGCGTGGCAATTTAATCCTGAAAAACCTGACGTTAACAGCTTTTCTTTTCCCTTCTCCAAGCTTCATGGAAGCTATTGAATTTGCCAAAAAGGGAGCTTTTGATGCCTATGTTGCTGTGGGTGGTGGCTCCACCATGGACACCTGTAAAGCCGCTAATCTGTATGCATCCAGCCCGCACTCCCATTTCCTAGATTATGTCAATGCCCCCATTGGGAAGGGAAAGCCTGTGACTGTGCCTCTTAAGCCTCTGATTGCAGGTAAAGACTTTGATCTCTCTGTTTTATTTTGCAGTGGGCAAAAAGCCTTAGGAAAATGCATGCCAGTTATTTTAGGGTGTACGTTTGCAAAGCTTTCTGAGTTCTTCATTTCAGTATAATGCCTTAGTTAGAGATCAGAAGAGAGAGCAGATCGCTCGTGTTTAAAATCCTGATCTTCATTATTGCACAGACAGAGACACTTCGAGTCACTGGTAGGAAAGTTCGCAGAGGTTACCGTTTCCATTTATTAGGTCCCTCTGTCAGCAGGTCTGTCTTCTGAGCCCCTCTGTTTTGTCCCATTTTGCCAGAAGTTTAAGAGGGACATTCGCTATGATTTTTCCGGTGCTGACTCAACCCTTTCTTCCTCATAATGGCTCTTCAGCTGACCTGGGGCTTTGTCTCTGCCCAGGGACATGTGGCTAGCACGGCCTCCTCACTCTGGGTGACATCTGCTCTGCGGCCGCCCAGGACACAGACACGCAAATCCAAGTCAGGGCAGCTTGTCTCTTCCACACCGACCCTGGGATCTTTCGGTCTTTTCTTCCCTCCCATTTCATGGCTGTCAGCATACTACTGTTTAAAGTCCTGCAGCTAAAATGCACTAACTGAAAAATCTCAGATTGAAGTCGTGTCCTCTCTTTCCTTCCCGCTCCTGCCCCCACTGTGAATGGGCCTTGTGCTGGGACAGGAGTAAGTGGATGGGAGATGAACTGCTTTGACGTGAATGAGTAATCAGCAGGGAGCAGCATAATTGATGTCTGGCAAATGGGACCCTCTGGTGAAACCGTGTCAGCATCACACAGAGGGGTGATTAGTAAAGTTTAGAAACTTGACAGAACCACAAAACCGCAGAGCCCAGCAAAGGCAAGGCGTTACTGTGATTGCTGCCAAGAGGGAATAAAGATGTCTTTTAGAGATGGCGAATATGAGTTTTCTTACCAGAGATGCCGAAAGGACTGCGTTTGCATACCCAGCTGCAGCTGCTTAAGTTCTGGCGCTGGAGGAACCCAAGGCTCCCAGAGCTCCTCCTGTTAATACAGAAGTAGACATCACGCATGCATGTTAAACACATATGTGGAATACAGATAACGGGTGTCATACATACATGTTAAGTATCCATGCATGTTAGTGCTGCTATGGACTTTACATACATGGTAACACAGATACAGACCTACATACACACCAAGCACACATACATGTTAGGTATATATGCATGTTAATGTAGCTAGGGACATCATACATGCTAAACATGCATGCGTATTAATGCAGCCGCTACCATCACACACTCACATTAAACACGGATGCCAGCACGTTAAATGCAGACACAGGCATCAGACCTGGTACACACATGTTAATGCAGACACAGCCATACATGTTAAGCATACATGCATGTTCATACAAACACAGACATCAGGTGAGCAAATGGGGCAGCAAAGCTTTCTGCTCTAACTCTGCTCCTTATTTCCTGAGGCTGATTAAGTATCTCCACTGACTTTTATTTAGATGCTTTGTTAAAATTAATATTTTTTTGTTCAAGTCCCAACTACCTCAGGAACGGGGAGTGAAACTACCGGAGTTGCCATTTTTGACTATGAACACTTGAAAGTAAAAACTGGTAAGAACTCTGTCCATAATTTTTTTTTAATTCTCTCTCTTACCATTCAACTCCACCCCCTTTTCTTTAATCCGAATGTTTAAAATTCAATGAGTTACAGAGTTAAGGAAAGGGTAGACACACTTTCTTTTCCCAAATACATACAAAAATATAAAGCAGTCCAATATACTTCTTTTCAAGAATTACCTACAAAAGCAAACTGAAATGCCATGAATCTTGATTGGCCATTTTTCTGCCTGGGTCAGTGACTGTATATCAATGATGAACGGTTAGTCCCTTTCTCAGACATCTTGTTAACATTTTAACTCAATTTTATTGAAATGGGTTTTTACACAATAAAGCGCATACACATTGAGAGTCTGGTTTGATGAGTTTTGACAGATACACACACCCATGTACCCACCACCCCAGTCAAGATACAGAACATTCCCACAGCTCCCGAACGTTCCCTCATGGCCCTTCCCAGTCAACCCCTCCAGCCCCGTTGGCAAGGAAGCACTATTCTGCTTTCTCCCTTCTTTGTCACCTTTACTCCGTCTTCTTGTCTGACTCTCAGCTGTGGTGAGAAACGTCCCTCCTCTTGAGTCTCCTTCTTCCAGGCCTTTGTAGCACAATAAATTGACACCAAACTGCACATTCATAGTAACTTCTCTTTTTAAATTAAATTACTTGACCCTTTGACATTGTTAAAGATGATAAAAATAGTAACCAACACTTAAATTCTACCTTACATTTTTTTAGAGACTTTCCCATCATGTTATCCATTGTGATCCTTACAACAGCTCTGGTAGGGATGGAGGCCCTGTGTTCTAGTCTAATCATAGAACCCAGACAGGCTCAGAGACATGCAGTAAGTCACAGGGCAAGGACCCAGACCACTGGTGTGCTAGTAAACCAGATCTCTGGGCTTTAGTGAGTAAATAAGCCCTGATTTGTAGCATTTGTGTGGGGTAAATACTCCGCCATAGTCAGTGACATCACTCCGCCTGGAACTGGGAAGAGACAGGCTCCTGTAACTGCAAGAACCCAGGTTCTTGAAAAACCCAGGTCTCTGACTCCAGATCTCTTTCCACTGCTCCTTGCTGCCTCCCTACATGAGAATGATCTTATCTCATATTTTTACTTTTTTAGGATAATTTGTTACCCTAAAGTTATTTAATTTTTGACAAAACTGTACCCCTACCTCTAGCCTCTGTTGAAAATCCCTGTCTTAGGCATTGCCTCGCGAGCCATCAAACCCACACTGGGCCTGATTGATCCTCTGCACACCCTGCACATGCCCGAGCGGGTGGTCGCCAACAGCGGCTTCGATGTGCTTTGGTAGGTACCACTGCCATCTGGAGGGCTTTTTCAGCACCCAGGCCGATGGACAGTATCTTACTGCTGAATGCACTTGCTAGTCGGTCATGATTAGCACTGCACAGCAACCCCAGCTTTGTTTGTCATTATCCCCGTTGCCGGATGATAATGCTGAAGCTGTCGAGGTGAGGTGAGGTCCTGGGTGAGCCACAGACCTGCTGTTCAGGATGGACCGGCCCAGCCACAGCTGCGCCCACAGAGATGTCGTGAGGAGCAGTGGAAGCTGGCATGCAGTGTCTCAGACCCACAGCCCTGCCTCTACTGCCCTCACCAGGGAACGCTCAGGGCTGCAGCCACACGAAGAGGGCAGGGGAGGGAGCCAGCCCTTCCTGAGCTGGATAGGCTCACTGCATAATAAATATATAATAGACCAAAGCAAAGTGAATGACTCCCAGACCCAAAGACTTTGCTGTCAGTGACGGAGGAGTGGGCTCAGAAGAAAGGAGAGTGATGGCAGTGGCCCCGCCAAGGACTGACCACGGGAGAGAACACCTTGCCTGAGGAGCCTGGCCTGAGGCCCAGTGGCCTGCTCTGAAGATGGACACACTCACATATTAAACCTTAGAAGCAGTTCCCCTTGTTAGGGCTCTGGGGTCCTTCTGATCGTAAATTGGCATCCAGTGGACTTGCCAATGGGGAGAAGAGATGCAGTCTATAGAAGACTCAGGTGTCTGTCCCCCTCAGCAGTTTTATTTCTGGTTGTTAATCAATATCATCAGATTTCCAGGTTTTACACAGATTCATTGTGTTCAGCTCGGTGACTCTGCCCCTGAAAGACAAATCTGCTCTTGGGCCCAGAATCAAGATGCACAGCAGGACAGAGCTTCACCTCTGCACCTCAGACAACTCATCACCACCCCGTATGCCCCACGTGGACACCTCCTTCTTGCCTTGCCCAGGTTTCCTGTTTAGAACACAAACCCATAGCTTTCGTCCACCAACTAATTCTTGAAGTTGTAATGCTTTGTTCAAAAGGTGTTATCTGCTTCTTATATGTAAAAGAGAGTAAATTCTCCTTTCTAAGACTGTTAACTGTATCTCATCCACAAAATAGTTCATGTTATATTGTGTTCCCAGTAAATCGTTCATCTAGATGGTTGTGTTCATCCTCACTTCCTGCAGTTGAATAGCTAGAATTCATGGCAGGCCAGCAGGTGGAGGAAAGTCTGAAGCTTCTTGAAATAGCCCACCTTGAAATTAGGGCATGTAAGAAAAAGTAATTAGATTTTTTTCAGACTAAGAATTAATAATAATGGTGAATAGTAAGTCTTACAAAATGCTGGTACCACGCTAAGTACGTTACATATGTCAACTTCATTTTCACAGCAGCACCATGAAGATGACTATTAGTTACCCGCATCTTAGAATCACAGGGAGGATGGTGGCTCCCCCCTAGACCCACAGTGGGAAAGTCTGGTGCCAGAATTTACAGCTGGGGGGCGAATCCCTGCACTGTCCTCTTATAGGAGGTTAGTGTAACTGTGACCCTTTTTGGATGGGTAATACAGTGTTTGATCAATGCAAGGTATAAAATGGTAAATATGCTTTACAAGGAAGTCATTGTTTAGATTCAGTGCTTTTCTTCATGACTTAAATGTTTAAAAACTCAATATCATAAAGACGCATTGGCACTACAAAGGGACCGTATGTAACTTCATGCATAATGGTCAAAAATGCTGTAGTGCTGTTAACACCAACTTCACTGTGTTGATTTCTGTAATAAGCGATGATTGTCATGGACAAGAGGTGGATTCCTGGAACGTATTGTGATTAGCAGTGTTACACAGCAAATCCACAGTGGAGTGAGTCCAAGTTTTCTGAGACAGTTTGTGATCTGAATGGAGGGAAGGAGGAAGAGAATGCTTTCAACTTGTGTGTTTTAAATATTCTTTGTTAGCCATGCCCT
Organism: Vicugna pacos; assembly: GCF_048564905.1. Lineage (NCBI taxonomy): Eukaryota > Metazoa > Chordata > Mammalia > Artiodactyla > Camelidae > Vicugna > Vicugna pacos. The sequence goes on along the minus strand of NC_133015.1, from coordinate 17,332,269 downwards.
GGAGTCCTACACTGCCCTCCCCTACCACATGCGGAGCCCCTGCCCTTCAAATCCCATCACTCGGCCGGCCTACCAGGGCAGCAACCCAATCAGTGACATTTGGGCAGTCCACGCGCTGCAGATCGTTGCCAAGTATCTGAAGAGGTACGTCACCCAGAGGGGACAGAAACAGAACAGAAAAACCACTTTTTGCCCTTGTGTAAAATGTGGCACACTACATCCTAAAATGTCCTGAGCCTGTTCACCTACAAAATCATTCACTGTACATAGAGAAGCACCAGAGACCAGCAGCCTCTGGAGGGAGCCCTGTGGGGACAGATGAAAGTCGGATCCTTCGATCTGAAAAGGTAAAAGCCACGAGAGACAACATAAGAGCGCCTAATCTACAAAGGATGCAGGTAGAAGGTTTAGTCTTCAAAGCCTCAAAACCAAAGCTAGGGCACAGGGAGATGTCCTCTGAGGTTTGGCTACCAAGGGCAGAAATGAGAACTATGGGACAGATGTTGGCCGTTCCCATCAGGCTCTGCAGAGGCACTCGGGATCCACCTGTGAGCAAATGGACATCAACTAAATTTAAGACATAAATGTGTAGAGTTGTCTGTCCCTAAAAGGTTTTGAAAGATTTATGCATGACATAGCCACAAGAGGCTCCTGAGAGAGCAAAGACAGAACTAGAGATGAAAGCTGAACCCTGAGACATTAAGACTGATGCAGAGTGGAAGTCATACGGGAGGGAGGGAAGGAACATGGCGGGTTAGGCTAGATGGGCACACGGTGCCGGCCCGAAGCAGGAAGCTGCCCTGGGAAGGGCAGCTTGGACCACACTTTGTAGTAGCGCTGCAGGGAAGGGGCTTGGAACCACCTCAGGCTCGCAGAGCCCATCAGGGAACATTTGACTGGGTAGAAGCGGATATAGATAATGGTCAGCCAGTGTGTTAGACGGGCAAAGAAGGCAGAGCAGCCATGGGAGGTGAGGGGCAAAATGGACAGAGGAAAGGCTGAAGCTTTATCATCTGCTATTTCATCTGGCTGAATAAGGAACTAATGCTGGGTTTTGGAAAAAGACACAAACGCCTACCTATTCCAGATGAAAAGAGGAAAAAGGCTGTGGCACTTTTATTACATAGCAGGAACCCTTAGTCCAGGCAGAATCACAAAGAAACGAGTGAGCAGTGGCTCTCTTGGCCATCTTAGGCATCCTCCCTGGGGCAGGGTTTCCAAGCGGATGGTGAGCAGCAGGGCTGAGCTGTATCTGAAAGGGGCCTTTGAGAATTTGCTTTTCCGAAGGGGCGTTAGGGTCCGACTGAGCAAGCTCGTCCTATAGTAACATCCAACTTCCACGGTAATAAATATAAAATAACATGTGCAGTTTCCACGGATACCAAGAGAGGTCTCCAGTGGGTCCAGCTTGAGGAGGTGTCACATTCAGAAAGATGGCTGGGCGGCTCATTTGGCCTGCAGGTAGCCCCAGGCGACAGGGACTCACTTCCACGAATCAGTCTGGGCCCTGTGCATTCTGTGTGTTTACTCTAAGTCCACTCCCAGCCATAGTCAAGGTCATTGACAAATGAAAAAGAAGAATGAGTCTCAGGGCACTTTTCTAGAGCAGCTTTCACAGTCCAAGGGTCACTGCTTTCTTCCCCTGGCACTTTTATCACATGAGCAGCCTGACAGCATATTTATTATGCCTTTGCTCAAACCGTTGATGAGAAAATATGTTTCCCTTTGGATTTTGTCTAGAAGACAAGGTGTCATTGGAATAACTTGCCTAATTTTTCTTCCTGTTGAGTAGCATTTCTTTTTTTCCAGATCTTTCCCTAAGGCGGCTCTTTATTCAGTAGGAAATGCCAGTGCTGATGTGTTATTGTTAGGTATTTATGTCATCCACAGGGCTGTCAGAAATCCTGATGATCTTGAAGCAAGGTCTAATATGCACTTGGCAAGTGCTTTTGCTGGCATTGGCTTTGGAAATGCTGGTGTTCATCTGTGGTGAGCCAACTTGAGATTTTTATTACTTCACCTAAGCTTAAATTTTTAAAATGTGTATATTTTGGGACATGTGGTAAGATTTAAATATGCTACAGCAAGAAGAAATTTAACTTTTGGTCCCAGAACATTTTCCTAATTCAGATCCAGTTTATTGGGTCATAGATTTTTTTTCCTTTTTGGTAACCAGTTTATTGAGATATTATTCACACACTATATATCATTCACCCATTTAAAATTTACAATTCAGTGGGTTTTCATATATTCGCAGAGTTGTGCTACCATGACCACAATAAATTTAGAACATTTTATCATCCTAAAAAGAAATTCCATACCCCTTAGCTGTCACCCACCAATCCTCCTATACCCTCGAGTCTTAAACAACTACCAATCTATATTTTGTCTCTTTGATTTGCCTATTCCAGACATTTCACATAAATGGAATCATATAAGATGTGATTTTTTTTTTTTTGGTCTGATTTCTTTAGCTTAGCATAATGCTTCGTGGTTCATCCATGCATGATCAGTACTTCTTCCCTTTTATTGCCAAGTAATATTCCATTGCATGGATATACCACCTTTTATTTATTCATTCACCAGATAATGGACATTTTGGTTGTTTCAACTTTTTTGGCTATTATGAATAATGCTGCTATGAATAATCATCTATAAGTTTTTGTGTAGACATATGTCTTCATTTCTATTGAGTATATACCTAGGAGTGGAATGGCCGGGTCATATGGTAACTCTATATTTAAATTTTGAGGAACTGCCAAGCTGTTTTCCACAGTGGCTGCACAGCTGTACATTCCTACCAACAGTGGATGAGGGTTTTGATTTTTCCACATCCTCACCATGTGTCATGGATTTTTAAAACCTCAAACAGAATTTTTTTCTCCCAATCTCTCAAAAAGAGGGGGGTTGGAATATTTGTCAATAGCCCAGAATTAATCTGTTTGAGCATAACTTTATTCGTGTGTTGCCTCAAAACTGAAAACTAGTGAGCCCGAAGAATTAAGACTTGGTCTTTGCTAGGGCGAATACAATGAAATGGTCACATTCAAGCTCTACTGCTGACAGGAGCACAGACGGGCACCACCTTTCTAATAGGCAACTGAGCAAAATCTACCCAGAGCTTGGAAAATGTTTATACCCCTTGACCCACTGATCTTACTTCTAGGAATATAGCCTAATTAAACAATCATGATATGACCAAAGAATTTCCTTATAAGGATATCACCTAAATGTTATTTATAATTGAAAAATTTAAGAACAACCTAAATTCCCAACAGTTTGGGAGTGGTTAGCTGAAGTGCAATACTCAAAGAATAAAATAAGTCCATTAAAAGTAATGTTCTAGAAGAATGGAAAATGTTTATAAAGAATATTAAGTAATACAAGCAATGTTTGAAACTGAATGTACAATATGATCATCAGTTAAAGATACGTATAAGAAGCCTAGAAGGAAATACTCTATAATGTTTATCTTGAGGAAATAGGATTATATATCATTTTTCTTTTCTATAAAGAATATATATAACATTAAAATAAATCAAACTAAAATATTGGATATCGTTAGAAGGTACTTTGAAAGCTACATGAATGCTTTCACGTCATGAAAGCACACTGAAAAAAAAAAAAAAGAAGAGAAAGCACACTGAGCAATAATTTTCTGAATACTGTGGAGCCAAAAAAGGTAAAGCACTTTCCTAAGTATCCAACAACAACTCAGGGAACCAATGGCTTCTGATCTGGCTCGAGAAAGATGACACACACCAGGCACCTTTTTTGGATACGTTAATCATACAGTCCACCAAAATACTTCATCTTTCTATGAAATGTAAATCTTTTAGAAAATAAAAAACAAAGTCATCCAATAACCCACATGAATAGACTTACAGACCATTTTATTATTATAAAGTACTTCATTTTCAATATATTAATTGTAAACATATTAACTTCTCACAGCGTGTATCCTCTGGGTCATCTAGTAAACTGTTATATTGTCCTGTGTGTTCACTAAGAACTTCAGAGGATATAAAGAGTTTTTCCATTAAAACAAACCAAAAAAAAAAACCCACAAATAAAAAATTACAAGGTGCCTTTTCTTGACAGCCTTGCAGGCTGGAATAATCATGTATGATTCACCTCCCATTAGTACGTAGCATTTAAAAGGACGTATCAATCATTGGCAAGACAGATCACTGGCAGATCTAGCTTACAGTATGTCTTGGCTCATAAAACACCCACCGATATCTTCAGTTTGTGAAGGAACACACTGCGAAGGCAGTGCAGAGCAAGACAGAAAATGCATACCCTGAAGCTTATTATAGAAACTTTAAGGTGAATTCTTGATTTCTTCAAGGTAATGAGGTTAACCAGTCTGCTTGGGGAGCAACTTCTGCATCAATATTTTTTAATGGCATACAATTCTGTGAGCATTTGAATTTGAACATCTTGGAGGTTTTGTCCATGAATACACCAAATACCAATTGAGTAATAATATATCCTCATAGGAATCAAGGAAAACAGAATGTTTAACTTTGTGGGTTAATAATATTGTCAGGAGACTGTGAAGGGCTCTCCCGTAGGAGTATCTTTGTGCTGTTAACTTGGATTTCTGATATCTATATGTCAACATAAGGAATTTCTTTCTTTCCTAGCCATGGAATGTCTTACCCAATTTCGGGCTTAGTGAAGAAATATAAAGCCAAGGACTATAAAGTGGATCACCCACTGGTGGTAAAATCATAATAAATTCTTTAATTAAGTCTTAAACTCCTCGCAGTTGCCATACATGTATTTGTCAATTCTTGATTGCTTGGACTACAGGGTAAATATTTAATATTTAGAATACGCAGGTGGAAGACCAGCTTTGCCCTATCGGTCACCATGTTTTGTTTCTCTCCAGCCTCATGGCCTTTCTGTGGTACTCACCTCCCCGGCGGTGTTCACATTCACAGCACAGATGTCTCCTGAGCGGCACCTGGAGACAGCAGAAATACTGGGTATGAACCATCACTCGTAAGTCTGTGATCCACATACGTGGAGCATTTCCTAGGATTGCTCCTGAAGATAAACCATAAAGGATAATTCCAAAAAATATTGCTTTGAGATAATTTAATAATAAAATGTCAGTGACCTGCCCAAATTCCTACCTAGCACTAAAATTCTTTAATTTTATGTTTCTAAGAGTCTATTAACAGTGAAATGGAACCAAATATTGCTTAAGTTTATAGTAATAATATTTCCACTATTTTTATCCCCAAGGAAAGTGAAACTGTTTATATACCATAAATATTATAAGTGATGTTTGCTTTGGTTAATAGGAAATAAAATGAATCTAAATCAGGAAGTAACAGTCAATTCCCAATTATAGAGAAATTAAAAAACTAGAAACTATAAAAAGATCCCCAAAGAAGAATTCGTTTGCTGTTCTGTAGAATAAATAATGTCTATAATAAGATACTCACAGTGTCTTTTGAATCTTACAAGAAATACAATTTTATCTAGGATCACTTCCATGCTATGTAAAATATTGGTATTTTTCTAATACAGGAGCTCTTTTAAGGAAACTTAAGTATTTGACTAACTTTTAAAACATCTAGTCCCCTACTTGCGTTTAGGGAGGAAAGAGAAAAGCTAAAAAGAAAACTGCGTTCTGCTCTTCTAGCAGCAGCCTCTGGAGAGATTATTTGCGAGACGGTGGGAACGACCACAGACATCCTTCCCGAGGGGCCGCTGCACCCCCACTTCTCACATTCGGGAGTGTTCCTGAAAGAAGCCCCGGGCTCGGGTTCCCAGCACGTGCTGCTGGAAACGTGGTGCCGACTTTTCCGAGGACCTTGTGTCCCTTTTCCCTTTCAGACCAGGGCCGCTGCTGAGCCCTGTGTGGGGATCCAGGTCCTGTGTAACTACACAAACAGTTTAAATAGGCAGGAGCCCAAACAGTAGGCTAGAGGTAGGGTAAGGGGGGAAATCTGGGAGAACCTAAACCTGACATTCCAGGCCACCCACAGAATCACTGAGAAAGCAAGTCCTCTGTTAGACAAAGCCCAGGCCGGACGGATGCCCGGTTCCTTCTCCTTGCATAGGAAATTCTGGTCCTATTTAACCATTCAGTGTTTTGATTCCCTATGTAATCCTGGATTTTTCTTAGCTTTAGACCAATGTATTCTCTTTCCTATCCTCTCTTTTTCTCTAAAACACTTCATAGGAAGGCCTGGAGGGTTTGACAGTGTGTCTTATGGCAGCAATCCCGGGAACGTAAAACCCTCGTACACCCCACCGTGTGTCTCCTCACCACTTAACCCATATTCGAGCCGCTGCCGTGTAACGCGGGCTGCTCTTGTCAGGCGAGGTTCACCTTCTGCCCAGCTGCTCTCCCAGCTACCTCTGTAACTGGTTCTACTTACACCTTTTCCTGGATAACTTACACAGTTCTCTCTGTGGCAGAACAGAAAGGTTAGGACTGACTTCAGAATGGTGAAGTCGGTATGGAGGTGAACTGAGCATTCCAGTCTCTTTTTGACCCATACAGACTTGGGCTACGATCATGAGCCATTTTGGATAATAAGTCAAAAATGTGCCAGTCCATTTACAGAGTGTTTAACTTCCTAGCAATGAACGTGTCCCATCAGAATGGATGGAGGCAGGGGTGCTAAGGGTTTGGAATCAGTTCCTTTCCTCTGGGAACTTTTCACTGCCACCCAGAGGGCAGAGCCCCCTGGCTCCTCCAAGTTGATGCCTCTATGATTTCATGTATTAATTAGTAATTATGTCCAAATTCTGCCCTTACAAATCGCCCACCCTTGGCAACCCTCTCCCTTGTTCACAATATCATTATTATCTACATGTTAAATACTGCTTTCTGAGAGTCTCCATATTCTTAACTCTGCCTGACAGGTTCTGTAAAATATATTAGAAGAACCTGCCCTTTGGCAACAGAGTACAAAAAAGAAGTTTTATAGCTACAGAGAGGAAATATTTCCTTCCCTGGCCACACCTACACATTTCTCTCATTTTCCTCCTTTTTGGCAGTTAACGTTTTTGCACTTCTGTAGGTCCTTGTCTCACAAGGTGTTTGCAAAGGGTTTGTCTTCGTTTCCTAAGATGTTGTTGTGAGGAAGGGCACTGAACATGGAGACCTCTAGATGTCAGCAAATTCTAAGCCTTGAAAGTTACATAAGCTGTGCTTCCTCCCACGGATGCTCATTCCTCCTCATCCAAACACAAGCCATCTTTCTTGGTCCCCTTCCAGTGCCTCTGTTCCTGGCTTTGTTTCTCTTCTTCCCACCACACACGGGGCGAGCAGCCCATTGGAAATGTGAGAGCCAAGTCAGGCCCCCAGCCGACTTCTCTGTGGAGGTTCTTGGGGCTCTGGGCTGGCCTGGCCCATCTGTCTCCTGCAAGGCTGACCTCTGGGCCTGCCTCCACGTGGAGGCCCAGCGGTGCCTTGTCCTCCAGTGAGGGAGCCGGCAGAGGTTATGTATTCAGCTATCTTGTGACTGAATCACACACAGCGCCAGCTTCCTCCTCTCTGTCGACAGTCAGTGCTTTGTGTCTTCCAGGGGCTGACACCCGCACTGCCAGGATCCCAGATGCCGGGCCCATTCTGGCAGATACACTGAGGAAATTCTTATTCGATCTGGATGTTGACGATGGCTTAGCTGCCATTGGTTACTCCAAGGCTGATATCCCCGCGTTAGTGAAAGGAACGCTGCCCCAGGTAAGAGATGCGGCTCATCCTCGCTCCCCTGTAGGGAGCACAAAGCTATGGGAGAGAGACAGTCCATGCGGGGCATCTTAGGAGAGGAGATGAAAACCTCGGGGCCCTCCAGAAGCTCTGAGGTCTCCACACCAGGCAGCGGCTCTCCCCTTCCCCAGTGGAAAGGGGCCAAGGCCCCCTCACCTTTACATTCTTCCATTACACTGTGGCATGTGTGACACTTTGTCGCTGTAACAAAAGGATCCTTTACAAAACTTTAAGGCAGAAGCAACTAAATTTATCTTGAGTATAGCAGAATTTCCCTTTTCTCCATTTCTGCTCTTTTAAGAGAATGCTACAAAGCTATGTAAAGCTATTCCAAAAAGGCCACTATTATTATTTTCCATTATAAAAAGTTACACATTCTACTATTTTTTTAAAGAATAGACATGGCCTTTAAATTTTATTATTACCTTTTTAATGGAGGTAATGGGGATTGAACCCAGGACCTTGTTCATGCTAAGCATGCACTCTACCACTGAGCTATATCCACCCCTTGCCTTTAAATTAAGATGATTACAAAATCACTTTTTAACATATTTGGGAGACTGTGTTTTATGCATAGACATCTTTACATAAGTCTATCACTTCGAGTCCTATTTCATTTATTTATATGTTCCTAAAGAATTTAAACTGAGCAACTATCCTTTATATGGGAGAATCATAATAGACGTAAAGTTTCCCCTCTCAAGGTTCTCATGAAAAGAGTTTATTCGACATTGGACCTCTCTTCCTTTTAGGACCCGATACCCTTATGTTACAGTTCCAGAACCTAATGGGCTGACCCTGTTCATTGTAATTCACCATAAATCACAGAGTTCAGAGTCATGAGATGACACCATGCTCACTAGGCCTAGAGTGCTCACTTAGTCCTCTGTTCAAAATGGGAAAGGCAAGGATCACTTAAACATTGTAAGGATATACGGAAAAGATGAAAACTCTAATTCAAAAAGATACATGCACCTCAATGTTCATAGCTGCACTATTAACAATAGCCAAGATACAGAAAGAACCCAACTGCCCATCAACAGATGATTGGTTAAGAAAATGTGGTGTGTACACACACACACACACACACACACACACACACACACACGAATATTACTCAGCCATAAAAAAGAATGAAATAATGCCATTTGCAGCAACATGGATGGAACTAGAGATTATCATACAAAGTGAAGTAAGTCAGGGAAAGACAATTATCACTTGATATCACTTATAGTGGAATCTAAGAAAATAATATAAATGAATCTATATATAAACCAGCAATAGACTCAGAGACACAGAAAATAAACCTATCGTACAAAAGGGGGAAGAAAGGGGGAGGGATAAATTAGGAGTATGGGATTAACAGGTACAAACTACTATCCATAAAACAGACAAGCAATAAGGGTTTACTGTAAAGCACAGGGAACTATATTCAATATCTTGTAATAACCTATAATGGAAAATTATCTGTAAAAATACGTATCTTTAAAACTGAATCACTTTGCTCTACACTGGAAACTAACACAATATTGTATTCAACTATACTTCAATTAAAAAAAAACACTATGAGGATATGAGGATAAGGCACTTCTGCCCAAAGTTCCTGTATCCATCCCTGACCCTGGAGCAGAGTTGACAGCGAGAACATCCACTCACACAGCATCTTGCTCACCACCCATGGCAGTGCTTTTCCCTCAGTCCACTCCAGTTAAGCACAAGCCTCAAACTGGCTTCTTCTCCAGCGAACAAGTGCTTGAGTGCTGAAGATCTCACCACTCACTTTAGAAAATATTTGTATGGATTGGTTTCACAGCCTTATCTGTCCATATCTACCAGGTGGATCCTAGCAATGAATAAAGTAATTTAAGGCAACAGGGAGTGGTGGGGACTGTGATGAACTGGAAAGCACATGACCCATCTCATTGGGTGAGCAGCTTGTTAGCTACAGTTTATTACCACCAAGCATAAATTCAGGTCCCAGTGTTGGCAGAACTTGAGATTTTTAAAGAAAAAACAGCAACCGGATGTGTGTGTTGAACCCCCTGGTTTTTCTATGTACAAACCAAACATTCCCCATGACCCACCAGTTTCCCTGACTCAGAGTCAGGCCCAGTGAACTCAGTTGCATTCAAAAATACAAGTGAATGAGAAAAAGGGGAGTCTCAAAGTTCTAACCCATAGTCCTAACCCGTAAGTCCAAGGGACTAAATAAAAACATGACCATCACAGTTATTTTATCTAAGCCTACTAGATTTAAAGTTCCATGAAGGCAGGAGCCTGTCTGTTTTGCTCATCCATTTTCTACAGCACCTAGCGTGGGCTAGCCAACGTCTTAAATAGGCACTACCTGTAACCCTCTCCTCCTAAATCTTCTGTCCATTTGAGCTTAATAGCTGAATATGGCCACTTTTTGAGCAATTTCCTTAGACTCAGTAGGACTCAGCCAATGATAAGGAGTCATGAAAGCCTGTCCAGGGACACCAGAGACCAAGTGGTCACCACAATTTTGATGTAGCCTCTGGCTCTTATAGCATTGTTCCAGCAAAAGTGTCCATTCTTCAAGGGGTTTTCTGAAAAGTTCTTCTTGTTTAGCCCAGAAAACTATTCAGGGCTTTGTGTTGATCAGCCTCCAAGAATGGTATTCATGATTTTCAGATGAAACTGGATGACATTCTTGGCCATTTAGTTGCTGGTGGCAATGGATCTTCCAGCCATCAGCACAGACTGGTAGGTGCTGACGGTTTTAATTCTACTGTGCTCAGACTTCCACTTTCAAAAGCTGTTCCCAACAGCAAGAAATTCAGACTAACATTCAAGACCATCCACTAAAATAGCAAGTTAGTTAGGTATCACTCCGAATGCCTCAGTGCACATGTCATACTGGGAAATCACACATAACAGAACCTTAATTAGACAAAACCAATTTCTTAGTTTCACAAAAGATGCAAGGTGAATTGACTCTTTCGAATACAAGTCATGTCTAAATAGGAAGCCAGGATTTCCTCAAGCTGTACTCATAAAGCGGCCCCAATGTGTATGCTGCCTTTTTTTTTTCTCCCTTTGATCATGTTTTCATGATTAGGAGAAGACCAGTTAATTTTCATTAACTGGCACTAGTTCAACATTGAAGTCAATTTGGGATACATATATATATAGAGAGAGAGAGAGAGACAGAGGTATGGGGGAAGGGGGATATTCAAAGGAATCTTAGAAATAAGCTTGCCTGTTTTGCAGTTGAAGAACTGGCTTTTATTTAGGTGTTCGGTTTCCTTGTTTTGTTTTGTGTTTGGCAGCAGTGGACATTTTATAGGAATGCTATGGCAACTTCAGGATTTCACCGATGCAGCAGATTAATCGTCACTTATTAGTAGCGACAGGATTTAAGGTAGTGAGAGGGATATACTGGTTCCTGCAGAGAACATTGCCAGTAGGGTTACTGCATGTAGTCGACATTTGATAAAGCTTCTTTTATGTTCAGCAAGGAGGGATCGGCTTCCTCTGGAACGAACAACCAGGCCAGTATTCTCCACCAAACAGCACAGCCCAAACTGGTGGCGGCGAATAGCAGCCCTGTGTACAGGGGCTTCCAACTGCCGTGGCCAGGCTGCAGAGGGAGCAGGCAAGAATAAATTAATCTTCCAAGCTGGACTTCTGAAACCTCTGGAAAGAAACATTTACATTTCAAATCAAAACATTTCATTACCGAGGAGAGCTGTCTACCAAAATGAGCACTTCCACCCCCTGGCAGACAGGCCAGCTGAAATGTTGTTTTATGAATGTGCTCAAAGTAGTAGTCTGAATTTATTTCAGTGCCCATGTTAATCAGCTGTCCTTCAGTCTCATGTGTCTATAAATAGCACATTTTGGAACACATCTCAGTTCTGAGTTGGTAGCTTTCATATGGCATAGCTGGTATGTGCCAGGATATAACAGAAACTTTACATCCCTGCCCCCGTTTAACCCATCGTTGGGGGTTAGAAACGTGAAAGAGAATCTCTCAGCTTGGCCTGAGCTGAGAGTTCTGAACTACTTCCCCAAAGATAAGCAGGGTTGTTTTAAGGGCCTCTGAGCTCATCAGATAAGACTCTCTCCCACTGTAAACAGAATAAAGTGGCAATCTTAGACCATGGCAAAACCGAACTTCAGTTCCGGTCTCTGCCATAGACGTATACAGACATAAGTCACCACGAACATGTCTCTGCCTTGTGGTGGATTTTCAGAATTCTTTAGGGTCTCTAAAAGATGTGCTGGGACATGAAATTTTACCTTGGCTTCAACCATACTCTTTAGCATTGCCCCTCATCCTTCTCCCCTCTGTCCATTCATTCTTTTTTTTTTAATTATGGTAAAACATACCTGACATAAAATTCACTATTTTAATCATTTTTAAATGTCCAATTCAGTGCCATTAAGTACATTTACAATGTTGTGCAACCGTCACTACTATCCATGTCCAGAACTTTTTTCTAATTTATCTATTTTTATTGAAGGATAGTTGATTTATAATGTTGTGTTAGTTTCTGGTGTACAGCAAAATGATTCAGTTATTTATAATATATATGTGTATATATATATATTCTTTTTCATGATAGGTTATTACAAGATATTGGATATAGTTCCTGTGCTGTACAGTAGGTCCTTGTCATTTATCTATTTTCTATATAATAGTGTGTATGTTAATCCCAAGCTCCTAATTTATCCCTTCTCAGAACTTTTTAATCATCCCAAACGGAAGCTCTGCTCTGCTGCTAAATGGAAAACATTAAGTCCCTCTTCTCCCCTCTCCCAGCCTCTGGTAACCACTATTCTACTTTCTGTCTCTATGAATTTGCCTATCCTAGGTACTTCACGTAAGTGGAATCATGCAGTATTTGTCCCTTCGTGTCTCCATTATGTCTTCACTTAGCATAGTGTCTTCAGTGTGTCAGAATTTCATTTCTTAATACGGCTGAGTAACATTTCATCGTGCGGGTATGCCACATTTTGTTTATCCATTCATCTGCAGATGGACACTTGGCTGTTTTCACCCTTTGGCTATTGTGAATAGTGCTGTTATGAACACTGGTGTCCAAGTATCTCTTTTTGGCCCCTGCTTTCAATTCATTTGGGTATATTCCTGGGACCAGAATTGCTGGATCACAGGATAAGTCTATCTTTAACTTTTTCACGAAGTGCGAAACTATTTTCCACAGTAGCTGCACCGTTTTATACATTCCCATCAATGATGCACAAGGCTCCCAGTTTCTCCACATCTTCACCAACATTTGTTATTTTCCACTTTTTTGGCAGCCGATGTAATAGGTGTGAAGTGGTAACTCGTGGTTTTAACTTGCATTTTCCTAATGACTGAGGATATTGAGCATCTTTTCATGTGCTTATTGGCTATTTACATATCTTCTTTGAAGAAATATCTGTTCAAGTCCTTTACCTACTTTTGAGTTGAATTGGTTGGGTTGTTTGTTATTTAGTTGTAGCAATTATTTATAGATTCTTGATAGTGTCCTTTGATGCTTAAAAGTTTTTACTTGTGATGATGTCCAATTTATCTGGGTTTTTTTCTTTTGTTGCCTGTGTTTTAGTGTCATATCCAAGAAATCATTGCCAAATCCGCAGTCATGAATATTTTCCCATTTTCTTCTAAGAGTTTTCAGGCTTTAGCTCTTACATGTAGTTCTTTACATTTAGGTGCATTTAAAGTTAATTTTTGTATACATCCTTCCTTCTTTTCATTCTTCCTTTTACCCCACAAATACTTATTGAAGTCTTACACTATACCATGAATTGTCTGGGATACAGTGAAGAAGATAAAGCCCCTCCCCACCCTTGTGGAGTTTACATTCTGCTGAGGAAGACAGGCAATGGACAGCTAATCCAATGTATAAATCAGTACAAATGAAATTATTTCAGATAGTGATTAGTGATTAGTGGTATGGAGGAAACCTGGGTGATGAGACAGTGATTCCACGTGGGACAGTGTGGTGGGCACTCCAGTGAGGGTGGTCACAGGCGGCCTCTGATCGGTGGTGGAGCAACCAGGGGAAGAGCTGGGAGCAGCACTGCAGGCATGGGGGCAGGCCCGGGTGAAGATGAGCATCTTCTCGGGACTGGGGACGGTGGGTGTAACTGACATGATCGAAGGGAGAAGAGTCAGCGCTGGGTGAGAAGCAGGACCAGGTCCAGCTAGGGTGAGAGGACGTGGTTTTGTTCTAACTGCAGTGGGCAGGTTTCAGAGAGCACTAAGCCGAAGATGGTACGACCACGTTTGTGAAGGGGAAGACTCGCTCTGGCGGCCGTGGGGAGAATGACCTCTAGGGGGCGAGAGTGCAGCAAAAGTGGAAACAAAACTCGAAGCGGCCTTTCAAGTCGGGCAGGGGTGGATGGTGACGAAGACGGGTGGTGTAGGAACGGGAGGTGAGAAGTGGTCAGATTTGGGATTTATTTTGCAGGTGGATTGAACTTGTAGGAAAGGGAAGGAGGAACCAAGGATGACTCCTAGGTTTTTGCCTGAGTGAATGGGTGTCATTTCTGAGAGAAGGAAAAATGGGAGTCCTAGTCCTACCTTGTACGTGTGAATTTTGAGATGCCAGCATCTCCCTCCCATCATTTTTATTAATCCAGCCAATAACTGGTGAGCACCTGCATCTTGCGTGTCAAGCACTCTTGGGCGCTGGGCGCGGCTCTGCCCCGAGCTTCCCTCTTCTACCACAATGCTTGAACACAGGGGCTTGTCATAAAAAAAAGAACAAAGAAACCTACAAAAATGGGACCAAAACACTGGCGCATTTTTTAATTTCATTTAGGCCCAGAAATTTGGGACTACATTTTCGTATCTTTTAATCCCCTGTCCCAGAGGGATTAAGGAGCCACTGACAGGAGTGTAGACAGCAGTAGGATGTGCTGGTGTCTTTGCCAACTCCACTCAGTAATCATCAGAGAAATTCAGGAAATCACTGAATTCTTTTGGGAAGATAGAGATAAAACCTTAGGTAATATTAAAAAAAAAAAAAGAGTCACTTGTGGCCCATAGCCTGAAAGCTAATGTTCTAGTGAAAGTCTTTTTGAATATACCTCAAATCCAAGTTACAAAATACACAGTCTTTGAAGTCAAGGGTGACCAGATGTTTTCCTTGGCAGCACATGCTGCTCTCTGTGCACGGAGAACCTGGCAGAGGTGGCTGACCGACACTGCTGGAGGTGTCTTTCCCGAGCTTGGCTGGGTTCTGTACATTTGAGCAGAAGGCTGTTCTCAGGACCTAAGGCAAGAGTAATGCCTTTTGAAAACTTGCGGGAAAGAGGCATCACTTGATAAACTTCTGAGCTGAGGATCAGCTTGGTACGAAGCAAACAAGAAATAGGATTTTTGAAAATATGACTATTATCTAGTCACTGTTTCTCATGACCAAGTCCATTTACACACCTAGTTGCTTTTACGAACTGTCTCTTGACAGCCCTGAGTAACTCTCTGTTCACTGTTTCAGGAAAGGGTCACCAAGCTTGCACCACGCCCTCAGTCAGAAGAAGATCTGTCTGTTCTGTTTGAAGCGTCAATGAAACTGTACTAATTTTCATTTTCATGGAAGGAATTACCATTGGCCATCGTAGTTCTGAAAACAGAAGCTGATCTAGCAAGAAATGTGTCTTTTCATGTCCACATATAACTTAACCTGTTACCAGTTTGAATGTGACGTGAATTTATCCTGCAGAAGATTCCTTGATGCTCCAAGTCCAGCTACTTCCATAAAATAGGCTGGACAAATGCCCAGTATGTGGGACCCTCAGCTTGACTTCACAGAACCTGCCCCAAACCTGTGGACTGCCCCTGTTCCATGTATCAAAAGAGCAAAAACTCAGTATCCATCAAAAATGTTAATGCATATATCCTATGTCCAATAATCAATCCTTTGTCTAGAAATTTATCCTGCATGAATACTAGCACAAGTGTGTAAAGAAATATGGCAAGGACATTTCTGGCAGCACAGTTTCTAATAATGTAAAATTTGAAAGAATTTAAGTATTCATTAATAGTATATAGATAAGTAAATCATGGTGTATTAAATAATGGAATTCTATTGAGCTACTAATAAGAATGAAGTAAACCTATTAGAAATACGTCCATGATAAACTGCTAAGTAGGGAAAAAGTAAGTTGTAGGACAGTTATATATTAGTACTCTCATTTTTACTTTTCAAATTATATATAAAGATATGTCAATATCTACATAGAAAGGTTACACATCAAAATATTAACAATTTGGAGGCTAGATAATGAAAAGAAAATGTTCACTTTATATTATATACTTTCACTTTTTATTTTACAAACATCTGCATTGTTTAGATTTGTTACAATAAGCACATATTTTCTAATTTTTAAAAGGGGAAGAGAAAAGAAAGATATCACTTTGCTGTTTTAGGGCAGATTCATCTTATTTTATAAAAATACTAGTAACTAATATTAAAAAGGCAAAAACAAATCCAAAGGGCTAGAATATTACAGGTGGACCCTCTGGTGAATAAATTGTTCTTCTGAGAAAAACACAAATATCCTACATGGTAATTCCCTCTTTGGAAAATGGTTCTGGTGCTCAGAATAAATGAATTCAAAACCAGGCCACGTTGTGGTTTACAGACTTCAGGACGCAAGTCAAGCCTGAGTAGCCTGATCGTCTGCCTCCAGTCATGTCCCGCCTACAGAAACTGTCCACGGCTGAGTTTTCCTCACAATGGTGACCACACTGGGGTTTGCCTGCTCAAGCTTTGGCAGTCTGGATCTCCGTGTACTTGCAGATTTATTCGTATTTTAAATTGGATTAAAGTGTCAATCAAATAAGTATGTAATTACAACAGGGTGGTTGTTTTGTTTTTTTTTAATAGATGAGTCGGGCATTACCATGCCATTCAGCCCTCCCAGGCCCACTTTATCTCTATAAACATCTTCATTCCCTTGGGATTTAAAAAATAACATTTAAATATTGTTTATTTGGAGTTTCCTATTACAAACATAAAATATGTTCAGTACCAAAAACTAGTAATACAAAGAGAAACACAAGAAAATATTTGTTCATATTATACCATCCAAAGATAGCCACTGTTAAAAAAAACCCAAATTTTAAAATATATGTTCTCCCAGTAACTTTGTATGCATATATATAGATAATTATATGTGTACTTTTTTTTTTTTTACTTAGAAACGGTATCATGAAGGTATAGTTTTAGTTCCTACAGAACGTTCAAATTTTTTATGCCAACTGCCCAAAAAGGCAAGCACGAGACAGTTCCAAAAGAATTTCAGCCATACCTCGCAGGCTATATCTAGCTAAAATTCCCTCCAGCTTTTTAGGAGAATCTGAGAAAGAAGCTTTGTGAAAAAGGCAGAGAACAGCTAAACCCTCTGCCCATCTGAGATCCTTCAGGAAACTTAAGTAAAAGTTGTTAGTGAAGGTTTCAAAAATACATTTGGCACAGCAAAAACATATGTCCCCCACCCCCTCCCCAAAGAAAGTTCAGGTAAATTCTAGACATCTTATAATATGTTCTGCACGATGATGTGGCACCCTTAGGACAACAGAAGAGCAGACGTCCAGGAGGTGGGGAGGGTATAGCGCAAGTGTAGAGTGCGTGCTTACCATGTATGTTGTCCTGTCCCCAGTACTCCTCTGAAAATAGAGAAAGAAGTAAACCTAATTACCTCCTCTGACAAAAAAAAAAAAAAAAAAGACTAGAAGTCCAGGGCCCTGGGCTCCACTCCAGTCCCTTGGTCTGTCTAAGTCTTATTTTATTCAATCAAGGCCTCTTCTAGCTTGAAAATACTATGACTAGATTTTATGTGCTACCTTGTCCTTAATGGGAGGTTTTGAGTTTAGGAAATTCAATGTAAAATAATTTGAGATATGAAAATGCATTCTCTGTCTCTCTTAAATGTTCGATGCCATTTCTACCAGTAACCAGCTGTCTCAGTGTGACTCACCAGGAGTGTTTGGTATTCATACTGATGATGACTCTGTAAAGGAAGGATTTAAAGGTCAGGCATGAAGAAACAGATTTAGGAAGCCTCCGTGTTCCTTATCCTAATATTCTTCATTTTGGTCCCTACAATTTAAGAATATGGAAAAGATGTATTCCTTGATTCACCAGCTATTAAAAGAGTGTGACATAGGAGATTATGCCCATTTCTGTAAACCAAACACTCATGATTCACTGAGTGCATTTTTCCTAAGTCAAATTCTATTTATCTATTCATTTCCTTAAAAGATCAAAAAGTTCTTAGGGGGGGTCATAGCTGCATTTATATGGATTAATTTACTTGCTAAGGAAACAAAAATTAAAAGAATAGTATTCAAAAGTTTGTATAATATCACTTTCATAAAATGATCATATGTGGTGACATTTTCACTTCATATACATCATCCCTACTTTATTTCTTGATACAAAATTGGTTTCAAGCTGGCCACATTTCTCGGGTTTTTGTCAGTCGCCACAATAAGTAGCTGCTGTGTTGCACTCCTGTGTCCCCGGTGCACAGGGAGCGCTGTACTGGGCTTGGCATTGTTTGCATAGCTGTGGACACAGCCGTGGGGTGTTTTCTAGTGGTCAGTGAGGCAAGTCTGCTCTCATAAAATAGAGACAAGTACAGTATCCAAATAGGGAGTGCAAAAAATTGCTTTCCTGGCCTTTTAACCCTGAGAAAGATTAATGGTTGTTTGGATTAGAAACTGTACCCTAATGAGGGACTGTTGCCTCCGGGGAGTGGGAACGAGAAAGGGGACTGTTCACCTCCAGGTCAACACAGCACAGGCGGCCGTGTCTCTGATGACCAGCAACCCCAAGCCAAAACAGCTGCCCAGGCTCCTCCGTTCAATGCCTGGTCCTCCGGGAGCTGGTGAGGAGGCCAGGCCACACGCCACCATCACCGTCACAATGGCCTATGGAAGGCAGTCTCCAGGGGCAAGCCACGCTTTGAATGAGCAGCAATTGGTTCCTGAAGCCCTAGGTGGAATTACTGACAGCTGGGGGTGGGAGGGTCTAGTTTCTCACACTATTATTCCACTGTCTTCCCAGTCACCCAACAACTCTCAGAATAAATGGGTACCCCACCCCATCCCACCCCACCCTACAAACTGCAGTAACTGTTTGTAATGTTGTCCCATGTGAAATCCCTCATGAAACTGTGTGCAGGACAGCTAACTTTAAAGTAACTCCATTTCATTCTTTCCGGCTTTAAATACTGGCTTTTTTATTTGAGAGCTTTTAATTGGTTTTCTAACTTATAAAATTGGAAACTGATTAAAATAATCATGAGAGAAAAGGGAAAAAAATTATCATCATGCCATTACCCAAACACAGCTGTTATCATTTGCTGTATTTCCTTTTCATCTTTTTCCTTTGGGTGGTGAAATCTTCAGCTCTTTTCCCTTGAGGCATGACATTTTAAGTATTTTCTATGTTGCCACATAATCTTCATAACCATTATTTTAAAAGGTTACACAATAGTTTATTGAGTAGGAATTTAATAACTTATTCTTATTATAGGGCACCAAAACTGCTTCCAAATTTTCACTCCTGCCAACACCATAGCAATGAAGAAATGAATAATGCGTCTGTCCTTTCTCATATTCTAAATTAACCTCTGAGGTTAATTAATCCCCAAATGGAATTTTTACATTAACGTATGGACCTTTTCTTGGCTCCTGGCTCTTATTGTCAGATTATATATACCTCACTATTGTTTTCAATATTGATTCCACTTTCCTTCAATCTTAGTTCTCTTCAAAATAAATACTAGCACAGAACAAGAAATGAAACAAAGTTCACACGGTTGGATCAGACTAGAGTATTTGTATAGACTTGCAAAAATCAACTGTGGTTTTTCTTTTATGTCAGTATATCTTAACAGTTCACATGAACAGATTAAAGTTCTCAAAATCATGAAACTTACTTTAGTGTTGTATTATAACCCCTTAAGTGAAGCTGTAAATCACCAAGGCTACTTTTTGGTCACTTACATTTTTTTTTCCCCTTCTAAGCCTATGGGCCTGTGTTTTTACATTCATGGGCCTCAGTTTTGCGAGCCAAGATAAAAAACCAAGAGACCAACATATAAATGTCCTTTTCTATAATGCTGTTCTAGAGTCATCTGGGCCTAGGAGTGAAAAGACTGCGGAACAGGGAGGGAGGTAAGCACCACCAAGGAACCACCTACCAGCATTCCTTCCAAGGGTCTAAGGTGCTCCTCCTCTGCTTTGCAGGTGTGCGCATTGGTCCTGTGATGTCTTTGGCAACATTACTGGGGACCAGTGTGAGCTTTGTACCAAACATGGCATGAGAGGAAAGAATGTGTGTAAAGCAACCTACACATAAACGAGGAGATGTCAAAATAATACCAGCAGGCTGAGTGAACACCTGAGTAAGGACGGGCTACTTTTCTTTCATTTTTTATGTCTCATTTAACTGCTGTATGCTCAGCACATAGCTCAGTACCTTGACGAAGTAGGTTCCCAAAGGAGGAGGAAGGGGAACATGGATTTGGGAGGAGAAGAACTGGGTTTTGCAGGCAGAGACAGGTTTTTTTGTTTTTTGGGGGCGGGGGGGCTGATTACAAAAATGTGATGATTTAACTGTATTTTTTAACCAAACTATTAACACTTTATAAACAAAAATATCAACACTTATGAAACAGTGGCCTATTTGCTCAGGCATCTTCCACAGCTGGCAACAATAATAAACTAAAGATAATAATAGTAGTTTATTTATTGAGTAATTTATTGAGCCCTTAGCCTGTGCCAGGCTCTTTATCAAGGAACTACCTACTATGAGAGGCACTGCTATGATCATTTTTGCACAAATGAGGAAATTAAGACTCAGGTTGAAAAAAAAGAAAAAAAACAGCCCAACTTCACATAGCTGGTAAGTGGCAGGGCCAGCTCTCAATCCCAAGGTTCTGCTGACCCTGCATTCCCAGTCACCGAATTTACTGCCTGTCAAATGCCTTCTGTTGTCAGAGACTTCCCTGAGTCACATTTAAATACTACATACACTTGTGTACAACACAGCACCTTGAACACAGTAGGGATGCCATAAGCATTTGTGGAACAGAGGATTATATTTCATCAAAAAGGGAAAAAAGAGAAGAGACAAAGAAGCTACTGTAAGCCTTTGACACATCAGAGGGAGGTCAAGCTGGCTGTACTGGTGGCCACACAGATGGGTGTTAAGAAGTAACAGAGCTCAATATCGCTGATTACCAGAGAAATGCAAATCAAAACTGCAATGAGGTATCACTTCACGCCGGTCAGAATGGCCATCATTAAAAAGTCCACAAGTGATAAATGCTGGAGAGGGTGTGGAGAAAAGGGCACCCTCCTACACTGTCAGTGGGAATGTAGTTTGGTGCAGCCGCTATCGAAAACAGTATGGAGAGTCCTCAAAAAAATAAAAACAGACTTACTATATGATCCAGCAATTCCACTCCTGGGCATGTATCTGGAGAAAACTCCAGTTCAAAAAGATACATGCACCCCAGTACTCACAGCAGCACTATTTACAAGAGCCAAGACCTGGAAGCAACTTAAATGTCCGTGAACAGATGACTGGATAAAGAAGTTGTGGTATATATACACAATGGAATACTACTCAGCCATAAAAAGAATGAAATAATGCCATTTGCAGCAATATAGATGGACCTAGAAATTATCATACTAAGTGAAGTAAGTCAGAGAAAGACAAATATCGTATCACTTTTATGAGGAATCTAAAAAAAAAGGACACAAATGAACCTATTTATAAAACAAAGACAGACTCACAGACAGAAAAAAAAGGGATATCCCTTAAGTTTGTGGAGGGAGGGAAATGGAGCAGTGCTCAGATGCTCCCTGAATGCCCGCTTGGCCCATGCACTGAGATGGGAGCCACAGCATAAATGAGACCCAGCCTCCCCACTCAGCGGGCTCAGACACAGAAAGTTACATGAGAGCAGAAACGCCGTGAGTGAGTGAGCACTCGCGGCCTCTCCCCCATCCTGGCCCATACAAGGAATTTTGTCTTTGCTAACTTGGACCCCTAGCTTAGTCTGGGTGGAAACTGGATACCCAGCATGATGGACAGAAATGTGTTTCCCCAAAATCATGTGCTGACACCCCAGCCCCCGGTACCTCACATGTGACTGTATTTGGAGATAGGGCCTGTAAAGAGGTACACGGTTACCAATCTGACCGGTGTCCTTATAAGAGGAGGAAAGCTGGACACAAAAGAAACACCAGAGATGCAGGCAACACAGAGGAAAGGCCACATGAGGACACGGCGAGAAGGTACCATCTGCAGGCCAAGGAGAGAGGCCGCAGCAGAAACCAAACCTGCCAAGGCCTTGATCTTGGACTTCCAGCCTCCAAAGCTATGAGGAAATAACTTCCTGTTGTTTAAGCCCCTCCAGTCTATGGTGTTTTGTTATGGTAACCCTAACAACAAGGGTTTGCTAGCAGAGCCCCAAGCCATAGAGAGTCTTGGGGGAGGTTAGGAGAGAGAGAGACTAAGGGCAGCTGACACTCAGGGCATTGAAAGATAAACGGGGAAGAGATGATGATAAGGACACAAATTGTTTTAAAATTATTTCTGCATGTCAGACTTCCCCTGTGATGGTGTTGCTACGTTGCAACACCAAACCAAGACCAGGTCCAAGTTAAAGGGTGTTAAGTTATCATTTTAAAACAACGCAGTAAGTATAGTGATAAAAACCAAGTCAGGGAAGGTTTCATGAAGGAGATGACTCCTGGGTTGAACTCTGAAGGAAAGCAGAGTTAGATGGGAGGAAGGAAGCTGGGAAGATATCCCAGGGGGAATGAACAGCATAAATACACAGAGTAAAAACCTGGTGTGTGCAGAGTTTTCAACAGTTTGGTATTGCTGGAGCATCACAAGCAAGTCAAGAGGTGGTAAGTTGGGACCGGAGAAATCAACACGGGGTGAGCCAGGTGTCAGGTGGAACTTGGAATATAGCCAGTAAGGTGCTAAAAAAAACCCAGGAGGGACGGGCTGGGGTGCCAGACAGATCTGTGTTGGAGATTAGTCACTCAGATAAGAAGTTAGATTAAGTAGTGATTGATAACAATTACAGAATAATGAAAAAGATCTTAATACAGAAGCTAGTATTTCTTTCTTCTTTCTCTGAATCTTTTAAATTTTTATTTTGCCATCTTTATAGATTCACATGCAGTTGAAAGAAATGACACAGAGATCCTGTATACCCTTCACCCAGTTACCTCTCGTAGTAATGTCTTGAACAACTACAGTGTAATAGCACAACCAGGAAACTGATGAGGATACAATCCATTCACCTTATTCAGATTTCACCATTTTTACATGCACTTATGTGTGTGTGGGTGGGTGCTTGGTTCCACGGAATGTTACCACTCGTGCAGATTATGTGACCACCATCATAGTCCAGATACAAGCATTTCCAATACGAGGATACCCTGGGCTACCTTTTTTGAGCCATAGCCACTTCCTTCCCTCCCCAGTCCCCGAGGACTGATCTATCCCCCCATATCTACAATTTTGTACAATTTAAGCTAGGAACCTTTGAGGTGGGCTTTTTTCCCACTCCACAAAATTCTCTGGAGGTTCATCCAGGTTGTTGCATGTACCAGTAGTTCCTTTTTATGACTAAGCAGGATTCCCCGGTGTGGATGGGCCATAGTTTGTTTAACCACTCATGAAAGGGCTGAGTTGATTCCAGTTTTTGGTTGATTCCGATCCTGGGCTATTAGGAAGCAAGCTGCTACGAATGATTGTGTACAGGTTTCTGTGTAAACATAAGTTTTCATTTTTCTGGAATAAGTGTCCAGGAGTGCCATGTGATTTGACTTGTTCAGTTATGTTAAAAATTGACAAACTGTTTCACTGGTGAAGGGGAAGGGGGGCGTGGCACTGCACCATTTTACATTCCCATCAGAAATGTGGAGTTTCTCCACATTCTCATCATCATTTGGTGTTACCATTATTTTTTATTGTAGTCATTCTGTGAGTGTGTAGTGAGCTCTCATTGTGATTTTAATTTGCATTTCTCTAATGGCTAACGATGTTGAACATCCTTTCTTGCACTGATTTGCCATCTGTATATCCTCTTTGGTGAAATGTCTGTTCGTGCCTTTTGCCTGTTTTCCAATTGGGTTGTTTATTTTTTTACTGTTGGGTTTTGAAAATTCTTTATATATTCTAGATATAAGTTCTGGTCAGATATGTGGTTTGCAAATATTTTCTCCCTGTCTGTTGATGGTCTTTCATCTTCTTACAGGGTCTTTCACAGAGCAAAAGTTTTGAACTTTTATTTCATTTTCTTGCCTTATTGCATTGCTTCCAGTACTTCCAGTACTATGTTAAATAAGAGTGTTGAGAGCAGCCAGCCTCACCTTGTTCCTGATCTTAGGGAGAAAGCATTCAGTTTTCCGTATTCACTGTGACATTAGCTGTAGTAATGTCTTATTCTGTGTGCAATCATTTATTTTCTTGTCCCTCTCATCTGGTAACACAGGGTAAAAATCTTGTTTTAATGATCTCTAGATCCTTATCACCTAGAAAATAGTGTGCATGTACAGCAGGAAATTTCTAGTAAGTATTTGCCTAGTAGAATGGAGAGAAACAAACAACCAGTCTAATTTTTTCTTACTCACAGAATCTGATTTCTCATTGGCCAAATTCTCAAACTTTTCAAGTGAATTAATGCAAAGCTCGTGAGTCCCAGATCCTCAGCTGTAACCAATGAGTGCTGGAACTAAAATCTTTTGTGCAACATATTCTGATATAAAAACAACCTGGCAAAAAACAAAAAGTGTTCTAGGACCCATTTTTAAAAGTCTTGATCCATTGAAAATGTTGGGAGAGCGGCTTGTGGGGTCCACAGAACTTAGGGTCCTCCTCTTACAGATAAATGCTCAGAGAACCACCCCCAGCTGAGCCAATGAGGAACAACTTTATAAAGAACAAACAGCTATTTAGCCACACAAAAGAAAATCTTCCTGCCGGGAGTAACACCATTAACATCTTAGCAGATTTTCCATTATGAATCTGACATTTCTTTCTTCTTCAAAGCCCAATCTGAGTGCTTTTGATTTTTTTAATGAAATAATAAAACCATCAACACACAATAAAAGTGATGCAGTATTTATAATCAGGTGTCTCTAGAGTATATTTTATGTCAAAGAAAAGATTGAGTTACTAGGCCTTTCCTTTTAAATCCCTTAAAACCTTCATCTTTAGAATAAGAGACTCAAACTCTTCTCTCAGGTCTTAATTTTTATGTGGCTTCTTATTACTTTTTGATCCCCTCTAAAACTCTAAATCTCAACATAGCTTCAGCTCCTTCCACGGCTGAACTGGCAGCCGGCTGATCTTTTTATTGGTGGGTAATGGATTTAGTTTGATTGCTGACACGGGAACAATGAAAGGATAAACAATTCCATTTGCGGCCATGAAATTCCCCATCTGTTGAGTGCGTTCAGGACCCGAGAGCGCTGGGCAGAGACAGACGAGGGAGCCGGCCACGCCTGATGTTAATGACATCCGTCACACAGGCTGAACATGTGGCTTCATAAATCAAGAGCTAATAGCAACTCTGATTACTCTTGTTATTAACTCGCCAGCCATTTAAATACCTAAGAATTTACCATAACGTTGAGCCTAGATAACTGATTTGCAATTCTGATCTCACCAAGAGACCAGAGGTAGGAGGGGAAGCTAAAAATAATTTTTCTAAGTTAAAAAACACAATAACTTTCAGATGCACACTTAAATATCTGCAGTTGAAATACATGATATCTGGAATGGATTTCAAAATAAAATGGATTGGGGGTGTGGGTAGTAGAGGTGACAAAAGATTGGCCATGAATCGATCATTGGTAAAGCTGAGTGATGGGAACCTGGAGGTTCATTATATTACACTCTTCACTTTAATATTTGTTTAAAATTATTCATAACGCTAAATGTTAAATTATTCAAATGGTAAAGTTAAAAAAACACTTGAAGATTACTGGAAAATGGAAGCTTCCTTTGTTTAGCATAAGCATTTTTGCCTAATTAATCTTTTCTTAAAGAAAAAATTTTAAATTATGCTGACACAACAGTTCAAGCATTTAACAAAGCAAATCAGCGATCACCACCAAACAGGAAAGCTGCACATCTCACAGGGAGAAGATCAGGCAACACCTACGGTGGTGTTCCAGGAGCCCACACCTCCCACAGCCCAAGCCCTAACTAAGGCGGGGAGCCCACTGTGCTGGGGAAAGCTAAATAGTTCCCCCACCCTCTCCCTTTTTATTTTCCACTGCAGTGAGTTACCTGCTGTCGCCCTCACTTCTGTATTTTGTGGCCTCTTTTCATGGATGTTCTGTCTTAGGTGCTCCAATTTGGGGGCAATTTTCAAAGAAATGGAAAACGAAAGAACAATGGGAAGGGAAACAACCAAAGGAAAGTGACAGCACCTTGTGCAAAGGACGTGTTCAGTTCACTTCTGTTAAGTAAATCCTCTTAATGCCTCGTCTCTGCTGGATTCCGCAGAGGAAGCTCTCGGTGTGTCTCCATTAATCCTGATATTGTTAGAAGGTGGGAAGGAAACCTATCAGCCTCTCCAGCCCTAAATTATACACAAATAGAATGTTGCTCCAGTTTATTCAAGATACAATCACTGAATACCTACTCTGTGCCCAATACTATGCTGGGCAGTGGGGTAACCATACTGAACAGGGCACGTGGCTTTTTAGTGCCTGGCAGACAAATGAGCAACCACTACTCCGTGTAGTGCTGCAATGGAGTTCAGGCCCTGTGACCTCCCCTGGGAATCTTCTAGTAGAAGAGATATTGAAATTGAGAATGTCAAGTGCATAGTCCAAGAGCCAATGAAGGGATTGGGCAGGTTGGAGAACCATGCAGTCCAATATGGTGGCCACTAGCCACATGTGGCTATTGAGCCCTTAAAATGTGACTAGTCCAAACTGAAATATGCTGTAATTGTAAAGCACCAGATTTTGAAGACTTAGCATCTTTAAAACTCAGATATCTCATTATGATTTTTATATTCATTGTATATTAAAATATAGTATTTTAGATCTATTAGGTTAAATAAAATGTATCATTAATTTCACTTGTCTCTGAACTTTATAGATGTGACTACGACAACATTTTTAATTAGATATGGGGCTAGCATTACATTTCTGGGGGGTGATGCTGCTCTAGTGGTTCCTTGTGAGCTGGGTGAAGAGTGTGGGTTGAGAGGCACCTTGAAGGAATTGAGAGACTGTTCAGGCCCCTGGTGTCAGCAGAAAGGGAACAAGAGTCACTTAACATCTCCCCTTGAATATCAAACTTCATAGGGCCAAAACTTAGTTCCTGATCCATAGTGCATGCTAGAGTCGCCACCCTGATTCTCCAGGACCAAGGCTCTCCTCCTCCAGCTGCTGAGTGTTGGTGACTGACAGCTCACAGCCAAGTTCCCCCCAGAGCTTGTCCTCCACTAAGGAGGATTGCCTTCCCCAAGGTCACATCCCTTCCCAGGGTGGCCTCCATCCAGTGCCAATTGAGTAGGAAGTCAGTCAGGAAGCCAGACCAACCACCTTGCCCTGGTGTGGATAACTGCCCAGCTTCAGAGTTCCTTCATGGGGTTGGCTGAGTTCCCTGTGGGGTCTACATGGCAGCTCAGCAATGTCCTCTACCCCTTCTCACTTCCTTCACTTCCACCCCAGGTGTCAATCCTACAAGCACTGACCAGCAAACTCCCTGCATGCAAATTTTATCTGGGTCGGCTTCCTGGAAACTTGACCCACAACATGACCTCCCCGCAAAATCTCTTCCTCTTTCACTCTTCCCCTGGTGCCATCCTTCACGCCTCTCTTTCTCTCACACCCACAGCCTACTGATCAGAAATCAGACTGGTTTTACCTTAAATTATACCCAGAATTTGACCAGTTCTCACCACACCTTCACCATCACCCTGATCCAAGCCCCCATCATCTCTCCCCCAAGGTACTGCAGTGGCTCCTGACTCTTCTCCCTGCTTCTGTCCTTGCCATCCTTCAGCCTTTCTCACAGCATAACCAGAATGAAGGTCTCCAGTCAGGTCATGGGACAGCGTGCCTGAAGCCCACTAGGGACTTCCTGTCCTATGCAGAGTAAAGGCTAAATCCTTGCTATGATCCAGCGTGTTTAGGACAATCCCAGTTTATATTTAATGTCCTGGCCTAATTTTAACAGCAATTGCTTTCAGTCTTAAAAGTAGCCTAGTTTGCATTAAATAATGAAATAATGCCATTTGCAGCAACATAGATGGATCTAGAGATTATCACGCTAAGTGAAGTAAGTCAGACAAAGCCAAATATTGTACAATATCACTTATATGTGGAATCTAAAAAATGATACAAATGAACTTATTTACAGAAGAGAAAGAGATTCCCATATCTATGGGGAAAAAAAAGACCTTTGGTTCCCAAAGGAGAAAGGCAATAGGGGAGGTATAAATTAGGAGTTCGGGATTGGCAGATACAAACTAGTATTCATAAAATAGATAAACACCAAGGTCCTACTGTATAGCACAGGGAACTATATTCAATATCCTATAATATCCTATAATGAAAAAGAACATGAACTATATATATGTGGTTGTGTGTATATATATATAACTGAATCACTATGCTGAACACCAGAAACTAACACAACATTGTAAATCAACTATACATCAATAAAAAAAATTTTAAGTACCTAGTTTGGATTACAAACTATATGGTACCCATCTGTAAGGCCCTTGACGAAGTAGCCTCCTGCTACCTCTTGGACCTTATCTCCTAGTACCCTCCTTTGTTCACTCTATTCAAGTGGCTCCAGAATGTCCTGCAAACAAGTAGACAAACTCCTGCCTCAGGGTATTTGTACTTGCTATTCCCTTGCCTGAGATGTTCTTCCTCCAGTTATTTGTAGCCTAACTTCCTCATGTCCCTCAGGCTTTACTCAAGATCACCTTTTTGATGAGATCTTCTCTGGCCACCCCATTTAAAATTTCACATCTCTATCCTAACTTTTCAAACCCTTCTCCTTCACTGTATTTTTTTCTCCTTTTTTACCTTTTGACTATTCACTACATTGTATATTTTACTTATTTATCCTGGCCGTCTTAGTCCATTCGGGCTGCTACATACCACAAACTGGGTAGCTTATAACAAGAGAAATCTATTTCTCACAGTTCTGGAGACTGGCAAGGCCAAGCTCAAGGCACCAGCACGGTCATTTTCTGGTGAAGCCCCCATCCAGCTTCATAGCTAGTGCCTTCTTGCTGTGTCCTCACTTGGTGGAAGCGGCTGAGGAGCTCGGTGAGGTCTCTCTGATAGGGGCACTAATCCCACTTATGAGAGTGCCACTCTCATGGCCTAAGTACCTCCCAAAGGCCCCACTTTCTTGTAGCATCACATTGGGCATTAAGATCTCAACATATGAATTCTGGCAGGGGACAAACATTCATCTGATTATCATCTGCCTCCCTCAGCAGGATGGAAGTTCCATGAGTTTACATTTCATCATTCCCAGCGCTTGATGCAAAGCAGCTGTTCCATAAATACCTGTTGAAAAGACGAACGAATGAAACATGGATGAACTTCAAAAATATGATGTTAAATGAAAGAAGCTAGACACAAAAGGTCTCATTTTGTATGATTCCATTTAAATGAGGAGGTACATCCGTAGGGACGGAATGCAGAGTAGTGGTTGCTAGAGTCTGGGGGAAGGGAGAATGAGGAGTGATGACTTAATGAGGAGTATGGGGTTTCCTTTTGGGGTGATGAAAATGTTTGGCAACCAGGTAGCAGTGGCAGTGGTGATAGTAGGACAACATCAAGAATGTACTAAATGTCACTGAAATGTGCACTTTAAAATGGTTAATTTTATGTTGCATAAATTCTACCTCGATTTAAAAAAGCAAAACACAAAAATGAATGAAGAGTTATGGGACGGTGAGGTCTGCAGGGCTGGGCTGTGGATATTCGGTACAGTGTAGGGAGTGCTGGGGGTCGTGGATCCCTCAGTCCGGCCACAGCAGGACAGCCTGAGGACTGTGTATGTAGAAGCCCATTCGAGAACCCGCCCTGTAGCAAGCCTGGGTCCTTCTGACTTATGCCATATTTCAATAACCATACTAATGCCAGTGAGGTCCCAGGCACTGTCCACTCTGAACCCAAGAAAGCTCTGGGCCAGCACCTAAGGAGGAAATCAAGCTGCAATAATAGGTCATGCAAAAGTTCTGTCATTTTCAAACGATTTTCTTCCAAATAAATGTGATATGATAGATTCCTCTTCTTTCCTAAACCTTTCCCTTGATGAAACTGTTGAGGTGTCTAAGAGCACACACTTTGGAGCAGGCTGCTTGGCTCTGATCCTGGCTCAGAATCTTAATACCTACAAAACCTTAGACCAGTGGTTCTCAACCAGGGGTGAATCTGCACATTTGGTAATGTCTGGGGACAAGTTTGGTTGTTACAACCTACAAAATGCTACCAGCCGCTGATGTGGAAAGGCCAGCAATGCCACTAAACATCCTACAATGCAAGTGCAGTCCCAACATCAAAGAATTATCTGGCCCCAGATGTTGATAATGATGCAATTCAGAAACTCTGCTTTCAACCAGTTACTGAGCTGTTTGGAGCCTCAGTCTTCTCACCTGTAAAATGGGGGTACTGGTACTGGGCCGACTTACAGGGTTGTGAGGATTAAATAAAACAGTGAGCAAAGGGCATAGCATAGTGCTTGGCACACAATAAGTGCTATTCTTTAAAGTATTATTAGGTTAAGCCCGTGTCTGATTATCTCAATTATTGCAGAACCTAGTAAGAGCAACTGAAATTTGTCTTCTTCCCCAACTCAAACCCGAGATGCAAGCTTTTAACATGGGAGCATCAGATGGAGATGGAGCATGTTATTACCAGGGCCAGTAAACCCACTCCAATAGGCTCACCTGATATAGCAAATAAAAATAGAGGAAGCCCTGTTAGATTTGAATTTCAGTAATTCAAATAATTTTTAATTTCAGTAAAACAAATAATTTTTAGTATAAGTATGTCCCATACAATATTTGGGACATACTTGTACTAGGAAAACTATTTGTGATTTTTCTTAAATTAAAACTTAACAGGGTGATCTGTATTTTACCTGACCACCGACACCTCAAGCACCTGCCCTCTGATAAGGAAAGTCTTCACCCACAAAGAGCATTACTTTGCATAAGTTAGAGATCGAAACCATTTCTCTCTGTGTGTCTGAGGAACTGAAAGGAGAAAGCTGTACCTGCTAAAATTATGAATGTACCCTCTATTCCACAAGTCACTGAAGATAAAACTCAGAGGCCTTTTCAGAGGCCCACAGCCTGGTGTCCCCTGGTCTGCAAAGCCTGGTGTTGTGGCATTGGTGGGGGGGTCCAGGTTTTGGAGTCATGACTGACCTGGGTTAGGGATCCTCTTCTGTAAAACGGTAGTAGGCCCACCTTGCACGGTTGTTGTAGGGCTAATGTACAAAATGCCTGGTGCATAATAGGTGATCAACAGTAACATCACCTGCATAGTGCGTGGTTCACGATGGGGTTCAATAAACATGGAGAGAATGGATGAACGCTGTACGGCACGAGCTGGGAGGACACTGGCCACCATTCACATTGAGGGGCTGCCCCACCTCTGCTTTGCCACAAAATCCGCATCCCTCAGGTGCTTTTAAAGCCACATACTCCTGGGAGCCGTTCCAGATCTTTGGAATCAGAAAGAATGAGCGTGGGGCCCAAGCACATGACATTTCTCAAGCTGCTTTAGCAGGTCTGGGTTAAGAATCGCCAGGGTTAAGAATCACAGATTCTAATCTTGGAAGAAGGCTCTGTCCAGAACTCTCTTCTTTCTACTGTTCATCAGAGGGTCTCAGACTTGAGTGAGATCAGAAGCCCCGGAGAGCTTATAAAACACAGGTTGCTGGGCTGTACCCCAGAGTTTCTGAGTTAGTAGGCAGGGAGGGCCTGAGAACGTGCATGTCTAACAAGTTCCCAGGTGATGCCGATGCTCACTCCATCCAAACCCTACCTGTATGTTATCACCACCAGGGGCTGTTTATAAGTACCTACGCCCAGGCCCTAGAAAACCATATTTAAAGAGTCTAGTGGGGGACCCGAGTCTGCATGATTCTAGTGCATCCGGGTCAGGAACACCTGCTCCCTTGAGTGACTCTCTGCTCGAACCCCAGAGTGTGCCCTGGCGCCAGCGAGGAGGGCTTCTCAGGAGCTCCTTAGAAACTCAGTCTCTCAGTGCCCACGCTTAACCTGCGGAATCAGATTCTGCATTTTAACAAGACCCCCTGGTGAATCCTACCACATTCAAGTCTGAGAAGCATTGCTTAGGTTCCAGCGTAAATGCTTCAGAGAGGGCTTCTTAAAGATACACATTTAAGGATATTCTTTGCAGTACTGTTTCTAATTTACAAAAATAGAAATAAGCTATAGGTCTATCAAGAAAGGAGTGAATAAATTTTTACAATTCAGTGGTCTTCTGCACATCTATTTAAAGAATGGGAACCATATATTTTCCCTCAAGAATGAGGGAGTGAATGCATGCATGTGTGGTATTGCTCCATTTCTATTTTCTTAACTCCATATAGAGAGATATAAAAAAATCTGCAAATATACCCACCAATCTGTAAACAGTGATTGCTTTTAGGAAGTGAGACTTGAATGGGGGAAGTGGACTTCACTTTTTCTGTGTACTTATTATAATTTTTGAGTTTGTTATAATAATCAGGTATCATTTTTATTATTTAAAATATATTTCAAACATATAAGCATGATTTCTTAAGACCTGTTTTTCTCTGGATGTGTTTCCTTACATAAGCTCATTTAGTTACGTGTTTCAGTCTTATTCATTAGACATAGTACAATATACTCTAATTGATTAAGTCTGGGCTCTCTTAGAAAAAACCAAATCCAGCCTGGACCCCTTGAGATTAAATCCAGGTAATTCTGATTGACTTCTGGGTGCCCCAGAGGGTTCTTAATTTCAGTTTAGTATCAGGTCCTTAAAACTACATTTGTGTCTTTCAGTTCCTGGACTTTGATATTGCCTCTAATTAAGCATGTGGTTAATCAAAACCCCAGATTTCTTTTTAATAAACTGCTGCTAAACCAGGTCACTCCAATTCTGTCCTTAATTTTTTTCAATGTAAAGGTAGATATTTTTGTTAGTTTTGTTAAATTTCACCTTGTAGGTTTTATTGCCTAGTCTGTTAACATAATTTCAGCCTTCAACATAATTTTGTACCTTGCTTTCTATCATACTAGGTATTCCTCTAAACTTTATATTCTCTGAAAAATTTAATCACCATGGAGGTTATAAAATTTATAGACAAGCCTTTTAGATAGTCTCTTTGTAGTTGAAAATGAACAATGAACAAAAACCCACTTAAACCTTCCAAAAAGGAAATTTGTCAGGTGGAGACTGAGGTATATCCTACTGACTACAAGACAAAAATGCCACAGGGCCTGGGAGAGACAAGGCAGGAAATGGGAAACTCAAGCTTGGCAGCGCCCCCTCCCTCACCTCTGCCTCTTTATGTTCTATCTTTCTCCATCTCTCATACCCACCCCTCACTCTCCCAACACTCCCCTCAACTCCAAGCCTCCCTCCCTCCCACTGGCCCTCACCTGAGCACGCACAGAGACACAGACCCACAGACCCTCCAAGTGTAGGCCAAGGTGAAAGGACCAGCTCCCCTCCCCTGGATTTGCATCCAGGCCTCAGGCCCCTTTCAGACCAGCAGTTCCATTTATGTCCACTGGCTTCCCCTTAACTTCACCCTCAATGGCTCTGAGAGCCACCTCAGATACTGAGACAGTACCTTCCCTCTGGCCCCAGACCAAGGCCCAATTTCTGTTTCCAGGAGGCAGCAGTCCGGGTTATGTGTTTGCCCTGATTCAATCAAATGTGGCCCAGGGCACAAATTCAGGTATAATAAACTGTGGCTGCCCAGAGCCATCCTCTACTGCTGAGTGTGAGTCTCAGAGACATCAGTGTAACACTGGCAAGTGCCTGAAGAGTAAAATGCCCCAAATCTGTCCACCATAGAAACATCAATGCTCACCAAGGGCAGGTCTGAGAGACCATGGCTCAGGTCCCCCCAGGTCCGAAGGAGGGGGGATGGTTTTGGAGGTGAAGAATAGAGTACAACTTAGTGGCTAAGTACATCGGCTTTGGAAGCAACTTAGAGATTAAATCCTAATTCTGCCATGAACTAGGTATTTTAATCTTGAGCAAATTACTCAATCTCTTTATGCCTCAGTTTCCTCACTTATAAAAATGGTAAAAATAATAGCTAGTTTCATTGGGTAGTTGCAGGCATTAAATGAGATTATATATAACAGGCTTCCTAGCTCTTAGCTACATTTAATAAATGCCAACTATCCTTATTAATAACACATCATCATCCTTATCAGTATGAAGAAATAAATCTGTAATGGTGTAATGAAAGGTAGTAGGTCTGATATAATACAAATGTTTCAACCATCCCTTATTTTTTGTATCGAGAGAGAGAGAATATAGAGGATAAAATATAAGCTATATAGGCTATTTAGGGTAATATATATTAGGATACTTAGGATAATAAAAATATAACCTCCCTTTAAGTGGGAGCCTTGCATGTCCTTGTTATCATCCCTGCAAGCACCCGCCGGTGTCTACAAGGAGATGCTAAACGCCTAGCTCTCTAGAAATGTCAGCCTTGTCATGTACTGGCATGAGGCGAAAAGGCTCCGGAGAAACAGTCCTTTTGTTTAAAATAGAAACTTTGAAGGAAGCCAAATTAACACATGACAAATTACTGAATAGCCAGTTCTTCTGAAAGGAAAAAACAAACAACAACAACAACAAAAAAACAGCCCTTTCCTTTCTGAAATGAAAAGGAGAGTTGCTGGTACAAAAATTCACGTTTCCTTTTTCGGTGAAATCCTCCAGCCACACTCGGTGCTAACCGAGTAGGCGATTTCACTTCATCACCACTTCACAAAAGACTTCCAAATTCACTGCGGCAGACACGGCAAAATAAAAATGTTAAATACATCCTGGCTGGGAGGGGACTGAAGCCGCCACGCTCAATCAAAGGTTCGCAATAATAGGATTCATAAAGGGAAGGAAAAAAAAAAAAAAGACAGATGGGATTAGAAAATGTTGCAGTGAAGACTCTGGAATGAGATGAGATCACAGCACCAGCCTGTCTTTTGTGGACCGGCACAATGATCCCCGAGCCAGACTGGATTAGGAAACCTCGCGACTAGGGGTTCAGAGAGAGGCCTCCGGTTCCCAGGCACTTTTGGGGAGAGAAGGCTGAAGCGATGCATCAGATTTACAGCTGCAGTGATGAAAATATAGAAGTTTTCACCACCGTGATTCCTTCCAAGGGTGAGTAAAATTGCCCTTGACCGTTTCCTTAACGCGGCACGCAGGAGGGTAAAAACGATCACGTGCTGTTTTCCCCTCGGGTCTCTGAGGTCTGATCATCTCTGTTTTGATGGTGTTTGCGGTTATTGTTTCTGAAAAGGAGGCACATGGATGGACATCAGTCACTGAGAAACAATCCATCAAGGGGGAACGAGAGAGTTAAATACTCCCCGTTTCACTTAATTCGATCCTGGGAACCTAATATGCCAAACAAAAGTGACAGCAAGCCATTGTTTTAGGAAAAAGAGATGAAAACAAAATTTCCAGGGCAGCTAGCTAGATTCTGTCATCTTCGCCAGTGAGCAGGTGGGCTCTGAAACGAGAAGCAGCGCAAAAGTATGCTTTCTAACTGTGCCGTGAAATGTGAGGAGACAGCCTGCTGGCAGTGGCCTAAAGTCCAATGGAGCAGTCAAATACTGCCCTGACCGAGGCTGGCCTCTGCCCAGACCCTAGGGCCACACTCCCAAACTTAACCTGCAACTGGCACTGCCAAAGAGTGTGACTTTGTAAAAGCTCTGATGCTCAGAGGTGAACAGGTGAATGGTGTCAAGTCCCGGGAAGGGCTCTGTGTGAGAGCACAGAGACCCATGGGTCTGGATCCTGGAAAGTTCCCTCGCCTCCTGCAGAGCTCGGCCCTCTCTTCTGCCCCCTCAGTGCTCTCTCTGCTGCCCCTGTCTTGCTGGGAGAGCCCAGGACC
This sequence comes from Vicugna pacos, assembly GCF_048564905.1. Lineage (NCBI taxonomy): Eukaryota > Metazoa > Chordata > Mammalia > Artiodactyla > Camelidae > Vicugna > Vicugna pacos. The sequence continues at coordinate 17,296,356 of NC_133015.1, read as the reverse complement.
TCAGCTTAGCCCCTGGTCTCACTATCAGGTTGAATGAAGAGGGCTGGATGCTCGCTGGTGCTGTGACCCCCTGTTCAAACAAGTCCTTTTCTCCCCGTGTCAGCCACTGACAGGGCTACTGCTGGGGGGAAGGGAGAGGCTCAGTCCAGCCACAAAGAGACAGCCAGTGGAACATAAATTAAGCTTTAGACATCTATTGCCAGATAGAGGGACAGGAAAAGAGAACTGGGAGTCTGCCCACGTGCTGAAGTTGGGACTCTCTGGAGACTCTGGAATGTACCTGGAAAGTCAAGTTGGACCCTCTGACCCAGCAGTCCCACTTCTGGGTAAGCACCCTTCCACGTGGATGCTCACAAGGGCCCTGAGTCTCCAAGGGCAAATCTGAAAGCAACCTAAGTGTCCCTGAAGAGGGAACGGGGTAAAATGCGGTGTCATCATAGTCTAGAATACTCCACAGCAGTCAACAAGGATGAACTAATCTATGTGGATGGACACAGAGAGGTCCCAAAAGCATGATGTGGGGGGGAAAAAAAGGGCAGGCTGAAAAAGTATACATATATGATAATTATTACATCTGGAAATACAAAACAATACTATATATTGTTTATGGATACATACCTGGAGGAAAATATAAAATATATAGGCTAGAAAGACACAGAGAAAGTTACTGATGTTAGTAGCCCTGAAGAGGGAGGGAAGTAGAATTAGGGGAGGTAGAAAGGGGACCAAAACTTGCCTTCTAATTTTTTATTTCCTTTATATGAAAAGGAAACAAATTAAAAGCAAATATGAAGATGTTAGAATGTGAATTTTCTGTAATCTTTTTCCATTTAAAAAAATTAAAGAGAGAAAAACATCAAGGTGGAATGCCTTTTAAATTAAAAACTTATTATGAGGTTCAGGAGCAATGTTATACTTCACCTGGAGAAAATCATTCAAAACGGGGCCTTTGATTCCATTTGCTTAGCAGAGTAGTCATGAGATCTATTGCCACTTCTGTGCTGTGTGACCTTGGGCAGGCACTTAACCTCTCTGGGCCTGAGTTGCCACTCTTGTAAAAGGGAGAACTTAGTCATTTCTATTTTTATCCCATATTTAGAGCAATGAGTATGTTGAGTCAAAGATAAACAGTCAATCCTATCTTCCCTTCTTACCATTTTTATTCATGGCCACCTCCTGGTATTAAACCAAACAGTCATCAGTATTCATGGGCAGGTCATTGCTCAGGAAGCTGTTCCAGAAAAGGAACATTTGCAGTTTTATGTCAGAATGGAAGTGGAAGAAGTCCACCTCTTCCTGTGCCTTGTTTTTCCTCATCTTGCCTTCTCCAGAGCCAGCAAGCGGAGGGCTCCCAGGGGGAGAAGGTGGCACCAGGCTCTGTTTAAGTCATTGCTTAGGAGAGAGATCGGTACCTCCTCATTCCATCCCTGTATTCCCTGACTGCAGAAATACTGGCTGGTTTGATTTTTCCCTAATGAAGGTCCTAGTCTCCCTGGGATGCTCTTTCCCAAATGCTCCTGTTTAGCTGTGTCTATTCCACATGAAATGACCAAAGCATTTACCGAGCATAAGTTCAGCAGCCTGGAGTTCAAGAGCGTTGGCCCTGTTCCACCACCGTGTGACCTCTAACCCTCAGTATCTACCTACAAAACAGAATTACTGAAGAGACCCTACCCTACAGAGTTGCTGTGAGGAGTGACTAAGAGAAGGAAATAAACCAGCCCCCGGGAAAGCTCACTGTGAGCCATTAATCCATTTATTACTATTCTGTTATATCCCTCTTTCCAACACACATATATTGAGTTCAGCCTAACATCTAGGCATTTCTTTAGCTGAGCCATCTTAATACCTCCCCAAAATAAGGCAACATCAAGTGTTGTAGCATTTCTTAAGTATTTTAAAGGCACAAGACATAGATCAAGTCTGTAACTGAGGACCAATGTGTACTTTTACCTCCTAGAGAGGAGAGCCCTTTAAGAGAAAGGTTTCATAGGCACAATTCACAGTAAACACAAAAGATAAAAGCTGTGGTTTTACCCAGAACTTATACCAGTGGGTTTAGTGCAAGGGTGAACAGTACCACAGCATTCAAAACAATTCTCCTGGGGAGAAACCAGCATGAGGAAGGGTTGGCAGGGGGAAATCCGGGAACAGCAGGAGGGAACGGAGGAAACTCCAGAAAGAGAACGCCTGACGGATGCCAGTCCCTTGAGGTTATCACTGATTGCTTTCACCTGCCCTCGTCTTGCAGAGAAAGAGGACAATCATTACAACCACTGTGAACTCCTGGGAACTCACTCTGCCAGGCGCCAGGCCAAGGGCTTTATAAACATCAGTCCAGTTAATCCTCACCGCAGCCCTCTGACGTAGGTGCTGGTTTTTCCCCTGCCTTCCAGGTGAGGAAAGGGAGGTTTAGAGAGGATGAGTCATTTGCCCAAGTCACATAACTGGCAAGTGGTCGAGTTTGATTCACACCCAGGTGAGAGGAGCCAGGAGCCCTAGCTCTTAAACAGCGCTCGGCACTCCTGGTTTCACAGCCGCAGGTGCCCTGCAGAAGGTAACAGCAACCCAGCTCTTACCCGATCACTGGTCTGATGTGTGACAAGAAGTCCTTTCCCTTCCAGGCAGGGCAGTTACAAGGTGGGATTCCATTTCCAAGTAAATCACTCCAGCATCAACGTGCAAAAGAGATGCTGGGCTGTCTCCGTTTTCAACAACATACACAACTTTTCCCAACCGAGGAACTTTTCTGTGATTAATTGATTCTCTGAGGTTTTTTAAATTGTGGTAAAATACACAGAATATAAAATCTACCACTTCACCATTTTTTAGGTGTCCAGTTCTGTGGCATTACCTACATTGTAGTACAACCATCACCACCATCCATTTCCTCAATTTTTTCATCTTCCCAAACTGGAATTCTGCACTCATTAAATAATAACTCCCCATTCCTCCTTCCTCCAGCCCCGGGTAACCCCTATTCTAGTTTCTGTCTTCGTGAATTTGACTAGTTGAGGTATCTCATATAAGCAAACTCATATAATATTTGTCCTTTTGTATCTGGCTTATTTCACTTAGTTTAATGTTCTCAAGGTTCATCCATGTTATAGCTTGTATCAGAATTTCATTCTTTCTTAAGGTTGAGTGATGTTCCATTGTATGTATGGACCACATGTAGTTTATCCATTCATTTGTTAATGGACATTTGGGCTATTTCTACCTTTTAACTATTGCAAATAGTACTGCTGTGAGCTTTGGTGCGCTCAACCAGGTAACATCTAAAATTGTGCTTGCACCCACCTCTTTCCCCCACCCACCCCCCACGCCCTGTCCCACTCCAGGTGCAGACCCTCTGGGGATGGCTACTGTAGCTACATCAGCCTCACAGGTGTTCTCAAAAACCATTCCTTTCTCTCTCTCTGCAGTGTCCAGTCCAGCCAGAAGAAGAGTCAAAAGCTCTCAACACCTCCTAACCAAGAATGTAAGGAAACTTCAGTTTTGATCCCTTTTATTGACTTTGATTAAAAAAGCAACGTCTAGCTTCTTCCCTCTCTCCCTCTCCTCTCAACAACCAGGAAGGGTTTCTGTAGCCCCTGTTGTTGCTGCCGCACCCTCAGTCCGATTACCCCAAATATCCGACAAATGTCACCCAGACCACAAACAGCCCAGCATCAGACCCTCTTCTTCTGCCATTTTCCCCACAGAAAGTAATTTTCATTTTCTATATACATTTTTTTTTAAACACAATGTGGGTACAGCATCCCTGACCTGGGTCTTCTCCTATTGTTGGCATTTGCACTGTTCCATTTTTTCACTATCATAAGTAGCAGTGCAGTGAATTTGTTTGTACCAAATACTATTCTTTCGGATTAATTATGTGGAGTAGAGACCTCAAAGTAGAAGTAAAAGGATAAGAATAGTTTAATCCATCCATCCATCCATCCATCCAATATTTGCATTCCTGTGTGTGAGACACTGGGCTAAATATGGAAAATATAACAATGATTTTTAAAAGATGGTTTCTGCTTACAGTTTCATCATATACTACCAGGAATTCTGAACAACTGCCAGGCTTCCAACAATGCTTTTCCATTTAACTCCAACCTCACCAACATTGGCTTTCATTTTTTTGTATTATCTTTTGCTACTTTAATAAGCACACATATCATCTTAAAGTTAGTTTACACGTCTTTAGAGCTTGTGAATTTTTCATTTACTTACAGATTTCTTTATATAAAAGCTGTCAATATGTCTTTGTACTTTAATTTGAAAAGTTTGTTTTAACCGCTGATTGTTTCTTCTTGGCTATACTGGAGTTTCTATTACTATCACAATTTTTTGTAGAACACTATTTTCATTTTCTAAGCATCTCAATTTTTAAAATCCTACTCTCCATTTTTTAAAATAATTTTTAAGTGACCTGGGAATGTTGTTTAATATACATTTATTACTTTTTAAATTCCCAAAATTCCCAAAGCAGTATGTGCTCATTATAAATTTCAAACACAAAAAAGACATAAAATACGGTACCAGAAAATACTGAGAAGCTGTAGAACATAGTGGTTAGGTATGTAGACTCGAGTCAGCTGCCTGGTTTCTATCCATTTCCCAGGTTTAAATCCTAGCTCTATTTCTAGCTACCTGACCTTGGGCAAATTGCCCAACCATCCTGGGACTCAACTTCCTTAGCATTAAAATGTGGATAGTGAGAGCACAGATCTCTAGAACCATTGGAAGGAGCAAATGATTTAACACATGTAAAGTGCTTCAACCAGAGCCCAACACATACTGAGCATTCCAAAAGCACTGGTGTTTTTTTCAGTGAAAATTTCTCATAGACTAACATGATATGCTGTATTGCTCAATAACATACTGTTTTACAATTTGCTTTTTTCACTAAATAATACATTTTGAACATATTTACATGCCAGTTAACACATACAGATCGTCCCCAATCTTTATGGAGGCTGTATAGTATACCATTCTATGAATGTAGTTTTTCATCCAAACCAAATCTGAAGATTTTTCTGCATTAATTATTTAGCCAAACCATCAATAAATGGGGTTTCCCCATTTTCTCCACTGAAACAATGCCACAAGAAATATTTTTGAACAAATTTTTTATGCTGTTATGCAAATGTTTTTGAGGATAAATTCATAGATATGAAAATGCTGAGTCATCAAATCAACACCTTATACTTAAATTTATACAATGTAATACAACAATTTTATCTCAATTTAAAAAAGGAAAGAAAATGCTCAAAGGATATGAACACTGAAAAAAAGTTACAGCCATTACCAAATTCTTAGCAACTGTTTTAAAGTACTTTTAGCAGAACTCCTGAGCCAATACTGCATGGTATCAACGTTGTTAATCTTTAACAATCTCACAGATGAAAACATCTTAATTTTAATTTTCATTTTTTAAATTATTAACATCATTCTCCATCTTTTCATAGATTTTGATATTTTTTCCCTCTGGGTTAAAAGAAATGTCTTTTGTTCATTTTTCTGTCAGTTGTATGTCTTTTTTAAATGGCTTTTGAAAATATTTTATATATTAAGAAAGGGTTTTAATGGGTTTTTTGTTGTAGGGCAGGAAATTCTTATCTTTCTCATGGGGCCTGGAAACTTCAGCCCACAGTCTAGAAGGAAAATGCTCCTGACTTCCAAGGAGCAGTGGGTGTTACCAAAAATGGAAAGGGAAGGGTTTTTTGTGGGTAATTTAGAGTTTGAGAACAGACCTTTCGGTCAAAGACTTGAGTTTGGCATTACAGATGGTCCCCGACTTACGAGAGTTTGACTTTGATGATTTTCGTCTTTACGATGATGCCAAGGAGAATTGTATTCAGAAACCATACTTGGAATCTTAGATTTTGATCTTTCCCGGACTAGCAATATGTGGGATGGTACTCAACCGTGCTGCTGGGCCGAAGCCTCCAGTCGGCCACACGATCACAAGGATAAACAAATGATGGACTTAGAACCATTCTGCACCCAACCATTCTGTTTTTCACTTCAGTCCAGTATTTGATCAACTGTATGAGATATTGAACACTTTATTGTAAAATAGGCTTTGTGTGAGATGATTTTGCCCAACCATAGGCTGATGTAAGTATTGTGAGCACATTTAAGGTAGGCTAGGCTAAGCTGTAATGTTTGGTAGGTTAGCTGTATTAAATGCATTTTCCACTTAGGATATTGGTGGGGGGAGCATTTATCAGGATGTAACCCCGTTGTAAGTCAAAGAAGATCTGTATTCCAGATTTGAAGGAGCCACAAAATCGTTCATGACTCAAGAGTGATCCCCTGGGAATTAGGAACGTTTAGTTTTCAACCAACTTCTTGCCTTGAATTTCTAACTTTAAATGATCTTCCTGTCTGAATCACCCCTTATACCAATACCTACTGACTTTATAAGGAGAAACTGTGACTATGAAAGCTTAAAAATGGAAACTAAATCCTACTTTCTAGGAGTTAAAGAGGGTTCTAGGGAAGAAATTTCTCAAGGGATTTAGAACTTAAACAAAGGAGATAACTCTCAATGGTAGAGGTGAAGCCACATGAGCTTGATACACACGAAACCCCAAACCATAGGGCACAGCCCCCTGGAAGACCCAACTGACTTCAGCCTGGCTCTGCAGAACCATGCTCTCAGCTCTCCTGGGAATGGAAATTTTTGAGAAAGACTGCTATGTCTATGGTTTATGACTCTGCCTCTCTAAAATATTTTTACAGAGGGGAAAAAAAAGACTCAAGTATATGAATATACATAAAAATAACTTTTGATCAAAAAAAAATCAGAAGCTAAGGCCTTGTCTTCAAACACGAAATCTTCCCCCAGGTGAGAGAGTTTAATAACACCCTCTGGCCTTTGAGCTCTCTGAATTTCTGATTTCCCCTAACAGCCTGACTCGTCCTTTGCTCATAAAACTCAGACCCAGCCGAACAGAACATTCAAATTAGAAAAGACAGGAAAGGTCTTATTCTACCTAAGACAGGGAAACTGAGTCCCAAAGCAGAAAGAACTGTCTCTGATCTTTTCTTTCCTCATCCAACTGACTCTTGTCTTCGAGTTCCCAAGAAAATCATTCATATTTTGCAACTGCTTTAATGTACCAATATTTAGGACTTTTTTCTTGAAATTCTTACTTGCGTCTATTCTCAGCCCTTGGGCTACCATATGGATGTCAGGCTCTTTACAAGTATCTCTTTCCTCTCTCAACCATCCTTAGTGTTGCAGTTTCCTCCCTCTCTGGACCCCTCATAAGTTCCATTTTCTTCTTCTCCAGTTTCACCAGTCCTTTCCCCACTACCCGCTCTGATTCTCAGGCAATTTTATTAACATCCTGATCATCCTGATGCTGCCAACATCATAAGGACATCAAGGAAGAAATTTAAGGAAATTTGAAGGAATAAATTTCCCTGAAGTGTGGGTCAGTTAGGACTCCGGGTACCAGGGAGCCATCACCACTGTGATTCACAGCCCCTCCACAATAAGCAGCAGCGCCATCATCAGGAAAGATGGAGAAATGAGACTGCAAATACCACATTCTCCCCAGATTTCAACCTTGTGGAGGAGGGAATCTGGTGATTTGCTATTTCAAAATGCACTGAGCCATCAATTGCACTTGAAAATTCCTACCTGGAGTCAGCACTTCAGTGGGTCTTACAAAGAGCAGTCCCTTAGGAGTCATGAAAGCATGGTTCTCGTCCAGGCTCTGCCCCTTATAGCTCTGTGACCTTGAAGACACACAGTCTCCCTTGGCCTCAGTTACCCTATAGGTAAGATGAGGGATTTGGACTAGAACTTTGTTGTGGATCCCATCAGCCCCGAATCATCATGCTTCTCCATCACCTAGGTCTCACTTGCCTTTCTAACCTCCTACCGGCCCCCTAGGTCTTTGACTTCAGCCCAGCAGGGGAGCATCAATCTACTTCAGTAAAGCTGTTGCTCTAGTACATTCCTATTTCCAGCAGGCAATTTGGTGAAATTTGACCTCAGAAAGGAAAATTCGACATAAAACCCCTGTCTCCCCTTCCCCACTCCCTAATCTCAGCCCTGCACTCAGTGTGCTAAAGAGCCTGCTCTCAGACCAGCTTGTTCTAAGACCAGTGAGCAGCAGCCAGCCTAGACTGTGTCCTACCGACCAGAAAATAAGCCAGGTCGTCGGGAGGCCTTCAGGAAGTCACAAGCACACATCCAGCTGTCCATGCCGCGGTGTGGACCTAATGCACTGCCCTGCACCCTCTCAGTGCCTCCACTGTTACGGGAAACTAAAACCAAGCACAAGACCAGCTAAGAAAGGGACGTTTTCCAAGCTGAGCCCTCTCCTCTTTCCTTTCCTGCTTTGGCATCCTTCAGGGACAGAGAAGATAACTTGCCAAGGCACCTGGGAAGTAACCAGCCTCATCCCCACCCCAGGAAACCTACATCCAGAGGTGGGCTGAGCAGCTAATGCCTCTCCACTCGCTCCCTGCCCAGTCCCTTCGCCCAGCTACAGTGCAGAGAAGGGACGACAGAGGAACATCTGCTTCCCTTTCAGAGGTGCTGGGTCCTCCCAGACCCCTCAGGCTTTTACGCCCTGCATTACTTTCTCCTTCTACAAAACAGGCTGGAACACACGCCAGTCCTCATTCCTCACTAGAGGAATGCTGAGAGAATGAACATAAAATCCCAAATACCTGTGATGGGAGGTTGACAGCCAAAGGCCTCTGGATGTCAGTAATGAGGCTCAGGTCTCTCCCGTTCACCCTGGATGTCCACATCCCAGGGGAGGGCCCTGAGGCCCAACGGTACACATGTCCAGGGGAAGGGGCTCTGAAATGCCGTTTATCCAGAAAATGCCAGTATTCTGGGCAACACCATGGCAGAGGGCAGTGCTAAGAGGAGGGAAGGAAAGGGAGAGAGCTGAGGAAGTTGTGCAGGGTGACAAGTCCAGGCCACCCTCTGCTGCGCCTCACAGCCCTCAGTGAGCTGGTGTAGGGCGGACGGGCACTGCCCTCAGCCTGCCCTGAAGGCTTGTTGGAAACCCAACAGAAACACCACCTTCTAATCATTTTGCAATTTATAAACGTATCAAATCAACACACTGTTCCCCTTAAAATTATACAATCATATGTGTCCATTCTATCTCAACAAAGCAGGGGTAGCGGGAGAATAAATATTCTAAATTATTGGAGGGAAAAAACCATTTTCTGCAATGCCCAGAGAAGAAGGCGGACTAATCCTAAGTGCTCCTGAATTATCCCCAGCTCTCTCCAGAGACACAGAATGAGCCTGGGTCCTAAAACTGGGCATGAGAAGAGTTAATTTCCTAAGCCAGATGAGACCAAATTTGGAATATATTAATTTTCTAAGCAAAGAACTATTTGCAATAAAAGCAAAGAATGACAGCCGCCCCACCCCCGGCCCCTTCTTCCTCTGTGGCAGACAGGGCTGCTCTTCGACGCTGCAGGTAAACAGGTGGCACGAGGGAAGAGAGCCTGCTGTGCTCCTGAAATCCTTGCGGAGGACCAGCAGGGACTGCTCCCCAACACAGCGAGGATGGGGGGAAAGGACCCCCTTCCACATAACCTCAAAGTATCAAACCTGGGGCTAGAACTCAGGGCTGCACAACCCCACGCGGAGGTTAACTTCATCACTGACAATCGATAGGAGAAAAAACAATTTTGTTTTAACGTGCGTTTAATTATTGTTGTTGAACATCTTTCATGTTTACTGGCTATTTGCATGTCTATTGTCAATCGCCAGGTGTTTTCTGGCCCCATTTTTCTACTGTTTTTCTTCCTCTTTTTTGATTTGTAAGAGTTTTATGTACATAGGGATAACTCCCTATTTATCCATAACAAATGCTAACATTGACCCATATTCTATTCCAGTGTTTGTTTTTGGGTTTGGGTTGTTTGGTTTTCTTTTTAACATGCATCTTTGATCTGTCTGGTATTCATTTTGGTATGACAAGTGTGGACACTGATCCGTTTCCTGGGTGGCCTGACATTTATTCCAACAACATTTATTAAAGGTCCAATTTTTCGCCAGTAAACTATCACCCTAATATAATATTTAAAAATTCAGTCTTCTTTGCCTCAGCTCCCTCCACGATTGTTATATGTGGACAACTGAAGGGGATTCACCAAAGACTAGACTCTAAGGGTGGAGATGGGTCCACCTCACTCACAGATACACCCAGGGCCCAGGATCTGCATGGAAATGCCCTCGCAGGATGTCTGCAGAGGGAAGGAGCAGGTGAGCAAGAGAATGAGCAAACACAAGCCTCAGAGAAGCTGCCATGTAATGTTGGAGGTTCCAAACTGCTTCAAAGGAGAGAAGAAACTGAATGACCCCAGTGTCGTAGCTATGCATAAAAATATGCAGGATATGCGCCACAAACTGCTAAGACTCCCCTTGTCACCTGTGATATTAAGATAAATATCATTTGTATTACTTGTCTCAAATTTTTACATTTAAATTATTTCAATGACTTCAGTATTGTTACTATATTTTTAAAGGCCCCTTTCAATGGAATCTGACAAAAGGGGTATTCCTCTTAATGTTCTCCCCAAAACAACTATTCAGCGGGTGGTCATGATTGAAAACACCTTAGCATTTAGCGTTCTGCTCTGGCTTACCAGCTTCCACTTACCCAGCCACACGTCCTAGAAATTCATCTCCCAGCCGACACAGACAGGCATCCTGCACGGTGGGGGACTGTGAGTAGCCGGGAGCCCTGCCTGCTGTGTTCCCTGCAGCTTCTTCCTTTTCACAACCAGGGAATCAGTTGGGCCCGGAGTCCTCTCCCCAGGTCTCCCCTCTGCAGGAGCATCCAGAAACCCGCGTGAACCAGGGCGCTTACTCAGCTGCAGGTCCGATTTCTAGGACCGTCTTCATTTCAAATAGCCTGTCCTGTTGTCAAACCATGTGGGGCCCTGGGACAGGTGACCGGCCCCAGTATGGGGCCTAATGGCCCAGATTTCTGACTCGTGAAGGGGCTGCTGGTGAGGAACCCCCCAGAAGCCTCACTTTCCTGCAGCGTGGTACCACTGGACATGCTGAAGTTAAATGCCACAGGTCACTGCTTCAGGCCAGTCAGCCCAAGTGTTCTCACTGCTCCTAGCAGCGTTTGGGGTAAGGAAGGTCCATCTGCAAGGCTGCAGTCCTGGGCCATGGCTGTGGGTTCTGGATTCCAGGAGAGGAACAAGCTGACGGTCCTTCCTCCTCGGCAGGTGGTGTTCGAGTCAGAGCTGTACACGCCCAGGCCCCTGGAGCTGCTGCCGCACAGGAGCGACCGCCGCGACGTTGAGGGCCGCAGGGCCAGCCGGTTCCAGAACGCCCGGCTGCAGGGACCCCACTCCGGCAAGACCCCCGCCAGGCCTGGTACGTGTGTCCGTGGCCCATGGCCCCAGGGCCTCCCTGGGGGGCAGTGACCCACTTAGAGCAGCTGCTACAGAGTCCGCGTCCTGGCATGTGTTTATTCCAACCACATCGTGGTCCTCCCTGGCGTCCTCCATCAGGCCAGGTGCGCAGAGCTCGCGTGGCGCGGGGGCTCCGCGTTTCCGCTGTGCGCGCTGTTCGGCTCTGACTGCGCCTGCTCTCGGGCGCCACCTACAGCAGCACCACGGAACTCCTTCCGCCTGCAAATACCCGCGCCTGCGCCTGCGTAATGAGCCAAGACGCGCTCATCTACCATCTTATTCCACAGGCAGTCCTGCCGGATTCAGGAGGAGATAAAAATTATTATATTCTGGGGGAGAGGAAACCAGTGTAGACACGACCCATGAAGCAAAAGGAGCTTCCATTATTTTACGGAGTGTGTGTGTGTGTGTCTGTCTGTCTGTGTGTGTAATTATACAGGCTCTTCAACAACTGCCATCTTAAAACCTCATCATTTAAAATTTGAATGACTTAAGCTATTTCAACAATCTATTAAAAGAATTTAGAGACAAATTTGTTTTGAAAGCTGGAAACACTGAAGTCTTACCTTTGACGCTATTTTCTAAAATGGCTTCCACCCCAAGCAATTAAACAGGAATCTGTGTCTAGCCTGCTGAAGTCTGTGATGATATTTTGCCCTTAACTGCTGGTTTCAGTTATTTCTGTTATGCCCATAGCCTAGAGTTATTCATATTTTAAATTCCAAAAATACACAAGAAGTCTTGGACGTCCTTCTCAAAGCTTTGGGTGTCAACAATTTTGAATGTTACAAGAACTGAAATTAGACTCCATTGAGTATATCTCTTCATTCATCCATCTTCTCTCCTTCCTCCTTCGTATGTTAGACTGGATCTCTAAGGTTTCTTTGGTCACTGACACCCTGGTCCTGTTTTTATGATCTAAGGTATAAAGGCACATAAATCAAGCCATGTTTTCTAGTTAAGTGATTACATATATACATTTTTATGTAAAGTGAAGCCATTAGGAAATTGCAATCTGCCTTGCAAATTAAGAGGAGATAAATTTTTCCATCTATATATAGGTAGGTGGGTGGGAGGGTGGGTGCATGTGTGTAGAAAGGAAAAGATTATCTTCTCTACAAAATCATAAAATGAATTTAGAGCCATGTTTCTCAAATTTTAATGTACAAAAGAATCACCTGGGAATCTTGTTTTCATGCAGATTCTAATTCAGTAAGACTGAGAAGGATCCCAAATTTTGTTTCTAATAAGCTCCTAGATGATGTTGATGATGTTGGTCCAAGGACAACATATTGATTAACAAGGATTTAGAGACCATCTAATGGGTGGTTCTGCAAGTGGCATCCCTGGAGCAGCAGAACCACCTGGGAGCATGCTGAAAATGCAAATTTTGGATCCCACCCAAGACCTATTGAATCAAATTCTGGGGTGGGGCCCAGCAATCTGCTTTAATAAGCCTGCGCCCAGGTGATTCCAGTGCACCCTGATGGTAGAGAACCTCAGATCTACTGCAAGCACCCCCCTGCCAACTTACAGAAGAGGAAATTGAAACCACGGAAACCGTGTGACCTACCCAAGGTCGTGCTGCTCATTAGCAGCAGAACTGAGATTAAATTTCAGGTCGCCTGATTTCCTAGCTAATTGCCTCTTTCTCCTAGAGAATAATTTCTTCCCAACTGTCTAGTTTTAGGGGCTACTTTCCTCCCTAAGTAGCCTGTAGAAGCTTGGACGGGAAGAGGAGAACAGTAAGTTATGAAATAGACCGACTCTGCCCACCATGTGACAGTCAGCTCACGCAGGGAATGTGCTAGTCAGGTTTAAAAAAAAAAAAAAAAAAAGACTGAGCTGGGCATTGATTCAATTCCTTCAGCTCCCACAATCTGACAGATTCCAGAGGGGATGAGAGGGAGGGAGAGTTTCTGAGTCAAAGCCAGACCCCAGTGTTCTCCATAGGAAAGGTTTAGCACCGACCTTGGGCATGAGTCTTCCATCCTCCCATCAGAAAATGTGTCTCCAGGGATCTCAGATCTAGAGACCTGTTTCTTTTCTGAGCTACAGGAGAAGCCTCCTGGATGCTGTAGCCTTCTCTCATGGGAGAAAGATGCTCTGGGGAACTCTGGAAGTAGTGGGAACTCTGAAGGCAGAAGCCCAGCTGAGAAACCCTCTCACCCTGAGGCTTTGAGCAGATAAGCCTCAAGTGACCAGAAATGGGCCTAGGGGAATTGGCCACTGGAGGAAACTCTCCACCAAGATTTCCTCAGATGTCTTAGAATCAACTTGTTCAAAGGGAACTTGTCCTCCATCTTTAAACCTTCCTTTTCAGCTGGGGCCACCATCCATCTTTCCAGCAAGCCGCTAGGATGTTTACCCCAACGGCCCCTTGTCCTCCCCACCTCCACTCCACACACTAAACCAGTGTCCACTCCTGGGCCTGTCTTGCCCTCCCTCTTGGTACCTACCTCAGGCTACCTGGGCTCAGATTACCTTCATCCCTTATGTGTAGCAGCCAACCCTGGTCCTCCACTACCATCCCTCTCCCCCCACAATCTGCTTCTGCCACCCCTCTGCTTTAAATACTGTGTTCTCCACACCCCCAACTGCCCTCCAGACCATGCCCAAGGCCCTCCAGGACCTGTCCTCTGCTCATCTCTCCTGTGGGCCACTTCCTGTGACACTCCTGTCCCTGCCAGCCAATAAAAAGAACAACCCTGAGCTGTAGTGAAATTCTGTGACCACTCATTCTATCCTGTTAGAAGACATGGTTCTCTCTGCAGACTGCCCTCCCTGTGTCTCCCCACCTGGCAAATTCCTCCCAGACTGGGTGAGGGGGGGTCCCTCGGTGAAGTCTCCCTAGGCCTGCAAGACCACAAACAGGGCAGCATGCCAGTCCCTAGGTCATCCCTACCTGGCTTCGTCGTAATTGCTATGTGTCTCTAAAGCCTCCATTTCCTCGTCTAGGAAGTGGGGATGGCTGTGAGATCCCCCTGTGAGGGCAGTGGTGAGGGTGAAGTGAGACAGGGCTTGTATCTCACACTCAGCACAGTGCCCGCCACAGAAAGTACTCAGACAGGAGCTGCTGTCCTCACTTAGGCCAGCACGCTGCACGTCGTGGTTTGCTCTTGGTAATCGTGCAACCCCATTTTACTGGCACTGAGATGTTTCCCTCTGGGTGGGGGGCAGTATTTCTTTACGCTGTGTTCTGGCCCAGGAGGGACTAGACTGAAGCCCAGCTCCCCCCACCTCTCACCAACTACCTCAAATCAACAGCTGGATTCCCAGAAATGGGTGATCTCAGAAATAAAGGCACAGAAGGAAGGTTCTCATGTACGATGTCTCAGGACTCTGATAAACCCCCACCTTCCCACATTATGAGGCTTACTTCCCAACAGCAGGCAGGACTTGTGGCTCATTTTCACAGGTGACCCCTGGACAGTTGCCCCATTGCCTGACCCTAGTGCCTGATGGTGCTGCCTGGTACAAAGGCCGTTAGAAATTCCCGGCTTGTGATGGACTAGCTAACGAGCTAATTGATGCAGAACCAGGGGGAGGTGGAACACAGGACCACTGAGTAACATCCCTTCCATTCAACTTTGCAGTGGGGATTTCTGAACCCAAATCAGCAAATATGTGTGGGAATCGAGCATACGGAAAAGCTTTGGTAAGTAAAATAAGCCTGGTAAGTTGTATCTGCTGTGCTTTAAACTTCTTGTCCTGTCCCTGCCATGAAGAGACCAGGTGTCCTTTGTTCCTGGCCTGAGGGTCATTAGAAGAGCCTAGCTGAGGGTTCCCAGCTCCGAGAGCCATCGGCTGGCGGCACACCACTGGCTGCCGCTCTCCTTCTTGCCAGAAATTCAGCTCTTAGGCCAGCAGAAGGCATTACCTAGCAGACATCTCGAGCAGGGGGCAGCAAAGCAGTTTCTGTGGCTGGCCCCCGGCAGATGGAAATGGCTGATGAATTCCCAGGCGCGGCTACAGGGGTAAAGAGATGCACGGGTCTCGAGCATGGTGAAAACACAAACACCATCGTCTCAAGCGGACTTGGGCCCAGGGAGCCGCTGAACCACCCGCAGGCCCAGCACCTCCTGCGAGGCGCTCTGGGGCAGGTGTCCACCCAGTTGTCCCGAGCTGGATCCAAGTGGCCACAACTTTATGTTTCCTCCTTGCTCTGTCACGGCATGTGGGTGCCCAGAAGGGTGTGACCTCTGCAGCCAAGGACACCTGAAGGAACTGAGAGTCACCTGCTGTCCCCCCTCCCCGAGCTGAGTGGCTCGTCCTTCCCTGAAGGGGGGTCAGGCCGTGCGTGTCTGGGTCTAGCTTTGCGTCACCCTGAAAAAACACATCTCCATCATCTTCTGGGCATGAGTGTGGGTGCCCTCTGGGTTAGCACAGGAGGAGCCGGTGGTGGCCGGAGGTGAGGTCAGCCCGGGCCTCCTGGGCTCTGTGGGCATCAGCTCTCAAGACTCATGGATCGTGCCCTGTGAGAACTAGAAGAGACTGGAGAGAGTGTCTGGGTCAGCCTTTGTCCTTATGACACAAACTAGACAGAGATGTGAGCACTTCCCTGCTGATCTGGGCGGGAAATTTGAACCAGTTATCTCTTTTAGGTCATCCCGAACACCACCCAAAGGGCAGGGATGGGCAATCAGGAGCCCCCTGCCCCAACCTAGTACCCAGGGGAAACAGGATGGCTGGGCCATGGCCAGAGTGAAGGCTGTCGGGCTGTGACAGCTCAAACAGCTGGCCTCGGCTGAACCCCAGGCTAAGGGGAAGAGGGCAGCTCACTGCCTTGGATGACCTGCTCCCAGCCCCCGGGCTGGGCTCCAGACAGTGCCCGTCGCAGAGAGGTAGCTGCAGCTGGGAGGCCAGTGCCAGGAGAGGTGGGCCAGCATGGTGATGGGACGTGGTCACAAAGGAAGGGGCAACAGTAGCACGGAGAACAAAGAGTCGGCATGACTGATCCTATCCTCTGGGCCTGTGATAGTGGGGCTGGGGTCCTGCAGCTCATCAGAGGCCCACTATCCCAGGGCGGAGGGCAGTTCAGAGCTGGAGCAGCTAAATCTGATCCGATGCTAAAACGCGCTGGAGGAAATCAGACTGCAGACAGAGGACAGCGGAGGGCAGGAGTGGGGCTGGATGGACTAAGAGGCATGTTTCCAGGGCTGCCGGCACAACGGAGAGGGACAGCTCCCGAGAGGCCACAAGGTGGCACAGTAACTCTGCCCACCACCTCCAACCAGCGAGGGAGAGAAGGCGGGGTGAATCCTGGTGTCCTCAACTTGGAATTTTCCAGCAATTCTAGGGATGTAGTGACCTTAAGCTTTCCCTGGGGCTTGGGGTAGAGGAGCAGAGCAAAGGTCCATTGACAGAACAAACTCTGAACTTAGCCCTGCTTAGGCCATCAGTTACTGTTCAGTTCAGGATACGGTTCTTAAGCACTCACTGCCTCCTTTAAGCTGGGGGTGGGGGGTGCCCAAAGGGTTAAGCCCCAGACCTTGTCGCAGCCATGCCAGTCCTGGGGAGAGTACAGAGCACAAGAATCAAGCAGAGACCCAAAAAGAGAATTGGTGGGATGCCAAAACATGTCACACCGGGGCCAAAAGACAGAGAGAGATCACGCTGGGCACCAGCCTGAGGGAAGGCTGCCTGGACAAAGTGGCCTTGAAGGGCAGGCAGAGCTGGGGCTCGATCCAGAGAGCGAAGGAAAGGCTGGGTGAGGATGCGGAGTTGTGCGTGAGAGACAGGAAGAGCAGGACCAGCCCTGCGGGGACCCGCCCGGAGAAACAGAAAGCAGAGCGGCACAGAGGGGGTGGAGCACGGTTTTGAGGAGCCGGGAAGAGCAGGGTGCAGAGCTGGCCTCCGTCTGCCCTGTAGTGGGGAGACTGTCCGATTCCAGGAGGGTCTGGGGTATGTGGTGGGTCTGGTGGGAAACAAGACAGGCCCTGAAGGCTGCAGCCCAGGAAAGGGAGAGGGTGGCGCTAACCTCAGCAGTATTTCAAAGCAAGAATCTGCAGGATTTGACAACAAAGTGGACACGGGCCTCGGGGGTGCAAGGGGGACAGAGTCCTCGGGTTGGACTGAGTTGCTCTCTTTTTTTTTTTAATTTCCTATACTACTTTTATTTATTTACTTATTTTTAAACATTTTTTATTGATTTATAATCATTTTACAATGTTGTGTCAAATTCCAGTGTAGTGAGTTGCTCTCTTTCAAGCGTCTCTGGGTCGGTGGTTCTCAAAGTGGGGTCCTGGGACTAGCACCACTTAGGACCCTGTTAGAAATGCAGATTCTACTAAGATAGAAACGGGAAGTCAGAAGTTTGGTGTCTGCTGTGGTGTGAGGATACCCTTCGAACGGCTGCAGTCGGTGCCAGAGTTGGGAACATAGGACATCCTCACACTCCCTTCTCCCCACCCAGATGCCCCCGGTGGCCCGGATCTCCGTGAAAGCCCCAGGCGTCCTGGAGGCTGCAGCCCCGGGCCCTGAGAACGGAGCTGCTCTGACCAGAGGGTGAGTGCTGTGCCTCCGGCCTTGCGGCCTCGGGGCTCCCCACCCGCTCCTGTCAGCCTGCAGCAGTGAAGAGTAACAGGTGGCCGCTCAACAGACTCTCAAGATGCTAAAACAAAATCCACGCCAGCTGTAAATTCCCTTTTAATGAGGGCAGTAATCCTGGGTCTCTGCAGCGCCTCATCGTTTCCCTGGGATTAAGCTGAAGTGTTTCTGATGGCTTCCACCTCATTAACGCCACTCTTTAGACTTGGAGAAGTGTCATTTGGGAGGGGTTTTGGTTAATTAGATAAATGTAATCGCAGGCCATATTCAGGACCTCCCGAAGGCATGCCGGTGTCAGAAATGCCTCATGAATCAGGTTCACGGTCCCCACTCAAAGGTAAAAAGTACAAATGTTTCAAACCAAATTTATAACCCCCACGTTACTATTAACTCTGATCCGGAAACAGCAGTGAGAGTAGCAGGAATGACAGTGCCCCTGCAATGCCCTCACTGCCTCCACTGGGGCACTAAGAAGACGGCAGGAGGCTTAAACTCAGTTCACCGTGTGCACTTACGCCCCCATCACACTCCTCCAGGCTGGAGGGAGCGGAGAGGTGGTTTCGGGGATGGGGAAGGATGTGGGCTTTTGACTCAGATCTGTCTGCTTGCCCGGCACCGCCACTGACTGACTATGATTTCAGGCAAGTTATTCAGACCTTCAGGTCCTCATTTATTTAAGAAAAAAATCAAACCAAAAATGGGGATGATAACAGGACCCCTCTTGGGGGGTTACTGTGAGAATTGGATGAACTAATGCGTGCAGAGCCTGGCACAAACCATTGCCTCATTTTTCAAGAAACAGTCTGGGGGTCGGAAAGGCACGTGCTTGGGAAAGTGTTAGGTGCTCACATGTGAGGGACCAAGAGCCACCATATGGCCCTGAGGGGCGCACACCCTGAAAGCTGAGGGAGTTGAAGGAGAAACAGACCCCCGTGAAGCCCTTCTCGATGAAAGAGAGCCATCAAGAGTGAGTGGGAAAAACCAAGTCACTCAATGTATTGAGTTCTAATTGGAGAAGAGTAAGAAAATCATTTAGATTGTATTAAGTTCTAGTAGCAAATTGTCCTGAGCAGCAAAGGCTGTTGCTGACTGCGGCAGTAAGCCAGCAAAAGTGGACCGCCGTGCCTCAAGAAAGGCCTGCTTTTCCATCCACATGGCTGCACTGCAGAGGGTTCTAAATGGCCCCTTTCTCTCTGAGCTTAGACATTCTCATTCCACTTTGCTCCTGGTCCCTGGCTATTGAAAATAAAACCCATGTCTTTCCCAAAAGAGGAGCAAGTGAGAAGAAAAATGAACATTTACTGAGGTCTACAAGGTGCTGGATGCTTTCTTACCTTGCTGCCCTCCTCACAAGAGCCCTGTGAATTAGATGAAATTATCCCCGTTTCACACGTGAGGAAACTGAGGCTGGTCAAGGTTAAGTCTCTTGCCTGAGGTCACACAGTAAATGGGAGCAGGACTCAGCCCCAGGGCTCATGCGCTTTCAATAGCTGATGCTTTGCAACATCTGCTTTTTCCAGCAAGATGGCTCGTTGGGTGGGGAGAGTGGGGAGTAGAGTTTGGAACAAGAGCAGAACTTGGGACCCTTCAGCCAGTGTGCCCAGGGCCACGTCCTTCCCTCCCCCAATGCAGGGACCCCCTGGGGGCGGGAGAGGGGGTGTCACTCCTGCGTGGGTCCCAACAGGGACCCTCCACCCTGGTCACAGGTGTGGGAGCAAAGGAGGGGCAAGGGCTCTGGCTGTTCTTCCCGAGGGCAACCAGTAAAAGTCTGGTTCAGCGATGTGACTGCTCTCCCCACCCACCCCTGGCTTTTCTTTAGATCCAGACACCTCAAGAAGATGACTGAAGAGTACCCAACCCTCCCGCAGGGAGCAGAAGCCTCCCTGCCACTGACGGGAAGTGCTTCCTGCGGCGTCCCCAGCATCCTGCGGAAAATGTGGACCAGGCACAAGAAGAAGTCTGAGTATGTGGGAGCTACCAACAGCGCCTTTGAGGCCGACTAAAGGCGACCCTCCCCGGGGGCCCTGCACTGGCCCCCATTCACCGCACAAGGGGAGGAAACTTCCGGATTGGAGCTGAGCCACATTCACCTCTGCTAGTCGCTGGTCCACACGCATCTCCCTCCTATACTAACCGACCGCCCTGGCTTAGGACTCGGGAAAGAAACTGCCCTCGAAGGCAAAAGAAAACTGTTTCTTCTTAGAATCGATAAAGCCATTGGTCTGAAAGTGACTTCGGGAGGTCACAAAGTTTATATCCTTATCTTTAAGCAAAACCGCACCCAAATCAAACTTTCCCAACCCATCTTAAAGTCCGCCAAGGAAGGAAGCGGGCAGTTCCCCAGTTTTCCTTCCGAGTTGTTCTGATTTCTGGCATAAATGTTTCAGAGCTTGACGTTTGAGGCACTGTAAACACGAAGGTTTCTCACTGTTCCTGTTATATTTATTTTACCTAGTGAGGTATGATTTTTAGTGGCAAAGCACTATATACATATTTACTTAGTAGTTCTAACATTCATGTGAGAGTATCGTCAAGATCAATTTTGATGATCATTTGGCATGATTGCATGAATTCTCTATTCTTTTACATGCAGTTTTTCTATAGAAAAACATGATTAAAATTCTGAATGCTAATGTTTTTCAGAAGTGGCACAGTCTAGTGGAATTGATAATACCTTGCTTTGGTATAATGATGTTAACTTTTGAAAGTGCTCTCCCATGTATTACCTCTTAAATTCACAAAATCCCCATTAAAGAAGGCACAGTTATTCCCAGTCTACAGACGAGGAAGCCAAAGTCTTAAGAAGTTATGTGACTAGATGCCAGAGAGTGGGCCTAGATATGAGGTCCTCAACTTCTCTGTCAGCCTCCTTGCTTTGCTTGCCCTAGCAATTGATTTGAGGGCGGTTTTGAGGGGTTGGAGTATGTCTTTGGAAGCAATCTTTGAAGGAAAGGATTTGACAAAGTTAGAGTAAGTAAGTGATATAAATGAAATACATCATTATGTACCAGATAGAACAAGAAGAAATTGCTGTTTTTTAGGTCAAAAATAACTGATGATCAATTTCATATGGTTCAGCCTAATGTATGATATTCTTCTTGCGATGGAAATGTCATCCATTCCATTGTCAACATCAGTAGCCCTAAAATGACAGTATGATAATGGTAGCTACCACTTATGCCTACTGTGTGCCAGGTGTGATACTGAGCACTTTATATACGTCATTGCAGCCTTTCTATCAACTCTGAGTTAGACGGCCTTCCCCACTTGACAACCCCACTTTAAAGCAGTTACGTGATTAGTCTGAAGGCACATAACCCCGATGGGCGTCAGGCTCCCATGCCTGTTACAGCTTCTCCTTCACACAGAATATTCAGAACACAGCGAAGCACCAAGTTTAGTAAATAATTTTCATCTCAAATGCTAAACATACTTGATTGGCAACGCCGCCTGCAGTGCTGTGTGGGGCTGGAACCAGAGACAGAGGAGTGCAGTGATCAACTGGTAATGCCTGTGGGGCGGATTCGTGGCTGTGCCTCCTGTGTTTGTCCTCTGTGGTCTCAACTCTGCCCCCAGGAGGCTTGTGTTCTAATTCAGAAGCTTGAATTAATCCAACTCATTTAACAAAGCCTAAGACTAGGTTAGAAATTGCCATGTCTTGGTACAAAGGAGACTTTGGCCGCATTACTGGTCTTGGACTCAACTATTACTCGTATGCTGCTGCTCTGTGGCCACATGTTGCTTTCTGCTCTCTTAACTGCCTGTTTCCATATCTCCAGGTAAAATGTAAGAAGTCACGGGACATAAGAGGCCTGGGTTTCAGGGCTTCCATCTCGCTGCCCTCTGCTCTTCAAATATTGTTTTAGGCTCTGAACGCCCAGTCCTCCCATCGGAATATGATTTGGAGATTTGAGCATCAAGTGCTCGCTCACTGAGTGCCCCAGTGGACTGTGTCACAGTCTTACACTGTGTAGATAAGGGGGCCCAGAGCAAAGGGAGGGAGGAAACATGTGGTTTACACCGAACCTGTCAGAATATCCTAGGACTATTTATTTTAACTTATTTACTTTATAACTGATGTCCTCTATTTGTATGTGACAGCTGGAGATCTATGTAGGATGGAACTTATTTATTTTTCATTTAAATAGTTCATGATTAAAGTGTTTGCCTTGTATAGAACATTTTAATTGGCCAATTCAAATAAAAATAAAGGATGTTTTGTTCGTGACATTAATAAATCATCACAAGAGTATGCCTGGGGCTCCTTCATTGGATGAGAGAAGACTTGCACAAAGGGGAAGAATTATGCATCTGGACCTCATTGTGCCTTTACCTAAATGAAAAAGATTTTGAGAAAGAACCCAGCGTGTTCTTTCCACCCTAAGGCAGTGTCTGGTTTTGATATTACAGGCCCTGCGCAGCAGTCAGCACCGGGGCCATTTCTGACAGGGCCTGGCTTGGCCCGACCAGTGCTCTCAGGGCTCTCCATCCTCCTTGCTGATGCTGCCCCCAGACCCCACCACAAACCCCGGGGGGCCCAGTGGCCACCCCTCTGTGCCCACCTCACGGTCAGCCTCTGGAGATTGCCCCCGTGACTCATGGCACAGCCACTTGCAGGAGGATGCCAAGGCTGGCTGCAGACGGCCGTCCGGGAGTGACTGAGCCTGGAATCTTCTTGAGCCAGAGGCAACAGGGATTCCAAGACATTTAGGGTAATAAAATCGCCTCTGTTAGGACCAAGTCCAGTCACATATTTCAGTTCTTACTTGTGTGCTCTCTGTGCCCCACCACCACCACCCGTCCCGCCTTTTGAGCCAGCAGATGGGCAGTGGGTCGGGAAAGCCACGGCAGCCAGACACGTTGTCTCTGATGCTAAATTGGCAGAGACCGGGGGACATGCAAGGAAAAACACAGGCAAAAAGATGACCCTCCTATGGGTTAGAACTGCATTTAGTTTTTAGTTTCTTATCAGACTATCAGCTCTTAAGCAGGGTGTGGTGAAGGACCTGCCACAGGGCAGAGGGAGGGAACTCACTCTGCAGAAGGGGCCACGCGCCTAGAGAAAATAGTTTGGGGCGGGGGTGCGGGTGACTTTGGATGTGGACAAGACTCACACCTATTAATATCCTTTGTTGGGAGGGAGCACATAGGTTGGGAAAGGTGTGTGCTGCCAACGGAGGGGAACGGACCTAGAGAAGAACCTGGCATGTGACACTTATCAGTGACTGACGGGGCAGCCGGGCCTGTGCCGGCCGGGTTCCAGCCCCTTCCTGGGTCTGTGGGGAGCCAGGTAGAGAGGCTCCTTCTGCCTCACATCAGAGGCCCTTCTTACACCCCTCATGATCCTGGAAACCTCAGAAGTCCCTAGCCCTGGGCTGGCCCCCAGGAACACAGGTTGCCAGGAGGCTGAACTCCTTCCCCCAGAGGCAAACAACCAGGCCTTTGCCTGTTGGCCTAAGAGGCTTCTGTGCTTTTCCAGGAAGAATGCAGGGATCTGGATCCAACCCCAAATAGGGAGGGCTACCTGCAATTCTAGGCAAGTGCTGACCAACGTTTCAGACTCCACCACAGAAAAGCAAATTGAATTTCCTACTCTTTGACCACCTGGGCCCCAGAATTCTTCAGGGAGAGGCCCCACTCAACATGAGCCAGCTTTTGCTCACAGACTCCAAGGAGCTTGGGATTCTATCCAGCCTGCCAATTATGGGGGGGGGGGGTGCAGTGGGGGGTGTCCCTCATCTGGGAAACTTGGATGAAATCACCTGCCTGGTGGACCTCGCAGACTGATGAAAGCTCAAACAAGAGCTGGTGTCTAAAAGGGCCTGCTGAATTGTGAATTGCTTTTCTAACACATGGTGTGATGATAACCCACTCCATTCAGAAAGACGCAGGGCTGGGAGTGGGGAGAAGTGACTCAGGAAGCTCAAGACAGGAGTGAAGGCTGAAGAGCTAGCTAGTCAGAGACCCGAAATAGAATCCTTTTCAGAGCCTGGGGCCAGACTCCCAGGCCAGGCCTGTCGGCAGCTGGCACGGCCCCAGGCTACCTCCTCCCCCTGTGTGGCCTGTGGGACCAGCGCCTGCAGCCCGAGGTGGCCACTCACCCGCCAGGCCAGGGCAGGACAACGGCCCTCGGCTCACAGGCAGGAAGTGGAGGCAGTGACCACTCCTTTGACTTCACTGAGAATTCAAACGGCTCTCCCTGTCCAGGAGCTGCCCGCTCACTGCCAAATGCTGCCCTGGCCTCTTGCCTGAATTCCCTACCAGCAAAATTATCCCTCAGATGAAACCTACAAAGCACACTGGCCTGGGAGACCACAGGCCCGAAGGAGGGATGCAGGCCCCCAGTGGTCCTGCCTCCACCAGGCCAGGCTCCAGACCTCTTGTCCCAACACAGATAACAGACACTGGGACCCACAGACTCAAGACTGAAGAAGAATGAGGGACCCCGGTCTGGAAGCAAGCTGGCCTGCCTGGGTGTCACTAGGCAGGAATTCAATGTTTTACAAACAAACACGGCTCCAAGGCATTCCTGCTGCTTGCTCAGGCCAAGGAAAGCAAGGTAATAACTCAAGGAACAGTGACCTCATCAGGAAAGCAGGCTCCCCAGTCTCTCACACAAACGCCACATCCCCAAACAACCTAGGAGACTCAGTTTGTCATGAAAAGCCCCAGAGAGGCACTGCCTTGCAAACCGAGCAGGTGGCCAGTTAAGCTGGCGGGGATGGAGCTTTCCTCGTGCTGGTGAGACACCAGCATCCCAGGGGAAGGGGTTGGGATGGGATGGGGAGTCCCAGCCTCAGGGTCCCGCCCTGGTTGCCATCTGGGTTCCCTAGGACCTGGTGGGGCTCCGGAAACCAGCGCGCTGCCTCAGCAGCTGGCTGCTGGGAGCTGGGTGCTGCCGTGGGGCCGCTCAGCCTGGTCCTGTTTCGTCTCCCCATCTGCTGTTTGTTCCTCCTCAGGATGCTGAGAGGCAGAGATTGAGGAGGGAAGTAGGAATCAGGGAGGAGAAGGGATGCCTGGCTGTTCTGGCTGTTTATTCCCTGCTCCTTCATCCTGAGAGGAAAGGCAGAAAGCCAGGCCTGGCCTTGGAAACTGGATACATACCCTCTCCCCCTAGGTGCCCAGGGGCTGTGTGCCAGGGGCTACCCAAAGCCACAGGCTAAACCCACGTGTCTCCCGGGGCCCTCCAGCCAGGCGTTGTGGACTTATTTGCATTAAGATAAATGCAGCAGTATCAACTGGAGCGAACATTGAGTGTTTACCACGAGCCAGGCACTGGGAGAGGTTATCAAAGTGTCCGTGCAACCTCTGAACAGTTCTATGAGATAGTTCTTTCCTTTACCTGCTCCATTTACCCCTAAGAACAGAGGCCTCCAAAGTTCATTAGCTTGTCTGAGGCTCCACAGGTGGCAGGCCTGGAGATGAACTCAGGCAATCTGACTCTGGAGTCCCTGCATGTAGGTGTCCAGTGTGTGCACTGCCCTCAGGAGCCCTACTGGGGCCAAGCGCCATGGGCTTCCTCCACACAAGCACACCGCCGGCTGGCCCTGAAGGAGCAGCTTCCCAGAAGGGGCAAACTTGACTCAAATATATCAGTCAAAGCCTAAGGCTCTTTTTGGAGGTGTTGCACCAAAACAGCAATACATTATATATATATATATACATATATATATATATATATCTCAACATTTTATTTATGCATATATATGTGTATATATATATATATATATACATCTCTTCCTGTTTCCCTTCCTTTTCCTTCTTAACCAACTTAGTCCTAAAGCACCCTGGCCTGGCAAAGCAAGAGAGGCAACCATGAGGGTTAAGAGGGCAGAGCCACAGTGACCCAGAGGGGAGGAGGGCTGGATCCTTTCGAGATAAAGGACACTACGGGGATAACTGGAGAGATATGAGTGGACTGTGCAGATAGATGGAAGTTACGTATCCACGTTAGTTTCCTGACTGGTTGGTTCTGTTGGGGTTCTAGGGGAAGGTCTTTACATGGAAGGCATCATGCCAACCAGTTAGTCTTAAAATTTTTTATTTACTTTTACCTTTTAATTTATTTTTACAACCAACCAGCAATGCATGCGTATATTATCATTGTAAAAAAAAATCAAGCAATACAGAAGCTATTTCTTCAAAAATATGAGTCTCCATCCCTCCCCTTTGATTTCAGTCCCTTTTTTGGAAGTCAGCGCTATTATTGAGGTGGTATTTTCATAGAATAAAATATATTGGTAAGAGAACAGATCTTCAAAGTTCTCATCACAAGGGGAAAAACTAACTATGTGAGATGATGGATATTAACTAAACTAACTAACTGTACTGTGATGATCATTTCACAATATATACATATATCAAATCACAACTTAAACTAATACAATGTTCTGTGTCAATTATATCTCAATAAAACTGGGGAAAAATAAAGTAAAATTGCCAAAAAAAATACAAAAAATTTCTTTAAATAGTCACTATTAAAAAAAGAAATAATGCTGTTAAACTTTCATTATACTGGTTGTTAAAGTCAAAAAAGATTAATAAGATATAGGTTGCTTTTGAAAAAATATATAAGCAACTGACTTTTAAATGGTTCAGGAGAAAAAAATGTTCTTTGCACTGTGCTTTTGAATTTCTTTCTAAGTTTGAGATTGCTTCAGAAAGTGTTTTTAATTAAAAAGAAAACACACACACAAAAACAAAACAGAACAAAAAATGAGCATGACAGAAAATTTGCTGTTAGGTTGGAGACCCCAAAGTGCATTTTCATGGTCTTCTGCTATTAGAGGCACTAAAGTAAAAATGTCTGGGATATCTGACCACACCCTAGCCAAACTGTCTGGAAATACCAGGTACTCTGAGGGCCCCCAGGATTGGAGGGTTCCCTCCTGGGAGATCCACGCTCCTATGTCTGCTCACACCATCCGGCGTCCACTTGGGAGTTCCAGCCAAGAAGGTGCTATAAGGAACCTTGCCTCGGACCACAGGCTGTCCGCCATCAAGACACCCACCATCCGGAGCAAAAATGCCTGCAAGGTCTCATTTTACTGATAGCAATAGAAAATCACTCAGCAGAAGAAATGGTGCTTGTACCCCAGGTTTCCTCTCCAGGAAGCACTGGTTAACACTGATGGAGAAATGTGGGAGGGAGGATGGTGTGAGAAAGTCCCCAGCCTGGGGTTGTCCAGGCTTCTCAAGTGTTCTCCCCGCACAACCTCTGCTATGACTGTGCCTACCTGTTCCTCTGGCTCAGGGCAAAGGGCACAGATGTTTTCCCCATTTCCAATGGCCTGTTTTGTTGGATAGTCTTTCATTCTAAGGTTTAAGAAAGGGATAAACACTCCTTCAGTGTTCCTGGCCAGTATCACAGCTGACTTGCAGAGGGAGGAAATGCCGCCTCATGTTCCAGGAGCCGGGGGAGTGAGTCGGGCCCTCAGCCAGCCCATTACTCAGCAGGTGAGCTGATTGCGAAAGAAGCGGTTGTCTCCTAGTGTCCAGGGTAACGACACAAACAGTGTGGAGGTGAGCAGAGCAGTGCCCTGGGCTCCCTCACACAAAATCCCTGCATCATGTGTGATGCTAGGAGGCAGGGCACAGGAAAAAACAGGTTGGCTTCTGGATGTGAGAACATTTCTCCAGCCTCAGAATGTTTCTAAGCTCCTCATCTGACTGGAAATGCGGGCACAAACTATGGGCCTCATTCCCATGGAATTCCTGAGGAATTCATACAGTGCTGGCAGCCTCTAGAATGAAGGCCTCTTCCCCACCACGAAACCTAGAGTTGGCGGCAGAAACGTCAGAAGCACACCCTCCTACACAATTTACTATTGTGTTTTGAAATGCAATCCCTACCCTCCCTGTAGGACAATAAAAAGCAAAAGTTATCCTGAGGAAACACTGAATTTAACAGCGCCTAACCTGGAATTGTGGGGCAAGCAAGAGGAAGAGGAGGTTAGGACATATAAGCCAGCAGCGGTGAGCTGGCAATCAGATGTGAGAATTTGCTACAGGAATCAGAAAGAAAAGGAGACAAGAGAAAGAGCTTAAAGAAGCTTAGAATCAGAAAGCAGGATGGTTTAAGACAGGATAAACTAATCATTCAGGAAACTGCCGGACACTGAGAATGCAAAAATGAAAACACAGTCCTTTCTCTTGACAAGTGCAATAGTTCAGTGGAAGACACAGGCCTAAACGTATTAGAAAACCACATGGACCCTGCCACCGTTGCAGCGTGCACAGGCTGCTAAGGGAAAATAAAGGTGTGAGCCTCTGACTGGGAGAGTCGGGGACAGCTGAGCTGTGTATTGAAAGATGAGCACAAATTTTGCCAAGAAAAGGGAAACAGCCTGAGGGCATTCCAAAGATAAGTCAGTTGTGGAATATACATGCAATAAAACACTACTCAGCCATGAAAAAGAATGGAATAATGCCATTCGCAGCAACACAGATGGACCTAGAGGTTATTGTATTAAGTAAAGTAAGTCAGACAGAGAAATACAAACATCAAATCATATAAGCTATATGTAGAATCTTAAAAAATGATACAAATCTTATTTACAAACTGAAAATAGACTCATGGACATAGTTTGTTTTCACAAACTATGGTTACCAAAGAGGAAAGGTGAGGGGAGCGATAAGTTAGGGGTTAGGGATTAACAGACAGACATTATTATATTTAAAATAGGTAAACAGCAAGGACAGCACAGGGAACTATATTCAATTTCTTGTAATAACATAATGGAAAAGAATCTGAAAAGAAAATATATATGTATGTATATGTATAATTGAATCACCTTGCTGTACACCTGAAACTAACATTGTAAATCAATTACACTTTAATAATAATAAAATGAAATAAAAATTAAAATAAAATATAACACAAATGAACTTATTTATGAAACAGAAACAGACTCACAGACATAGAAAACAAACTCATGGTTACCAAAGGGGAAAGAAGGCAGGAGAGGGATAAATTAGGAACTTAAGATACAAACTACTATATACAAAATAGATAAATGACAAGGTCCTACTGTACAGCACAAGGAATGATATTCAATATCCTGTAATAAACTATAATAAAAAATATGAAAAAGAATATATATGTATAACTGAATCACTATGCTGTATACCAGAAAACCAATACATTGTAAACCAACTATACTTCAATAAAAAAACAAACATTTTTAACATAAAATTTATTTTAGCCACATTGACCATAAAAATAAACAAAGGACTTAAGAATACCTAAATTAACTAATGGATAAACATGCATTTAGTCTTATATTTTAAACTACATTTCCTAATAAATATATATTTATGAAATAAAATTTTATAAAATACAATGAAATGATTTATTAAAATTCATGTCAACAAACAACTACTATCAAACATTATCCAAAAGATCAATCTACGCTTGCATCATTTCCCAATAACTTCTTGTACACCAATTCACTGGATTAGTTCTCTGCAAGGCCACACATTAGAACTGTGTGAAATTTTATCTTAAAATTATTCCACTTTGTTAAATATGTTTTAAATATTCAACAGAATAGAAAAACAAAACTACTTTTACATGTTTTAAAGAACTGGTAATTGCTGGGCTACTTAAGCAATTACAAGTAATTTGATGCAAAACAACTTTCCCAGGAAACAAAAAATGCCAAAATTAGTAGAAACTTGATTTCCAAGGAAATCACTTTAGGTTAGGGAAAAAAAATAGTCAATGGAGCCAAGTTAAGAGATAGGCTCTTTTCTCGTGTGTGTGTGTGTGTGTGTGTGTGTGTGTGTGTGTATCTGTCTGTCTGTGTGTCTGTCTGTGTGTGTCTGTGTGTCTTCCAGAAGAGGAAATGTGGCGTAGGACTATATCCAGGAAAAGGAAATTCAAGGACTTCCTTAAGATTAGCAAAGTCATTTTAGCAAGAGTAGTGTTAGCTGGTTAGAAGAAGTTAAAGCTCACATGCAATCATGAAGCAGGCAGGTCACCAGTGATTCTGAAATAAATCAACAGAGACAAAAGTCCACCCGACTTATGGAGAGATCAACAAGCAGCCAATGGCCCAGGACTTACAGACAAATGAATAAAACCAGAAGCAAGCAAACCATCTAATTTATCACCCAAAGTTACACAGTTTTGAAAGTGAAAATGAACACAAAATTTAAATTATATAAACTTTGAAATATGTATTTTTATGGACGCATTTAATTTATTGTATTGGTGAGTCTATAAAACAGTTCCACTCCAAAGTTATTTTCAAAAGTAAAATCCTTTCTTTAAAAGTAGCCAATACCCATATATATTAAAGCAACCCGTATGTGAATTTAACCTATATGTAGCGACTCTAAATTTTATATCACTTTCTTTATAAGCAGAAAGTAATAATAGTTTATTTTACAAAGGAGATATCTATTTTGAAGGTGATTTTTATTTTAGTGGGAACTGCTGAGAGACAGGATTGTGCAGTGATCCATCTACGGTCTCGCAGTTAATCAAGAACCAATCAAATCCGAGTAGGGGAGCACATTCTCGCAAAAACCCAGACTGCAACAACCACACCTGGCAACGCAAAATCTAGCGAGTGATGACAAATAGCAACTCCCCTCGAGTGAAAATTGATTCTCACTGTTTGTGCTTATATTCCACACCTGCTCCTGTACGGACTCCTTATGACCGCCTCCCCTTTCTTCAAATTCTGCTTCCTAGGATGCCGGCTGCAGGGCACTCCTGGACTCCCTTATCTCTGACTTTCTCTTCCCTTGCTCCTTGGCTAGTTTCCCTTCCTGCTTCTGCCACCTAACTGTAGATGTCCCTCCAAAACTGAGGCCTTAGCCCTTTGCTCCTCCTGCTGGACCATCACCTCTTATAGCATCACCCACCACCTGGGTCACTGACTTCCATCTCCTTTCTTGATTCCCACCCAAACTCCAGGCCTGGTGCTTAAAGCTTTTTTCAAGTTTCAGCTCAATAGTGTCTGGACCTGTTTTCTGTCTGTGAGTTCTAATAGCAGTTATAACCCAATCTGAGTGTACCTGTGCACGTATATGTTTTTGTGTCTGTATCTCCTACGTTCTTCTCGACACATTTCACTTGTGTACCTTTGCTCCCTTCCCAACCAGAGCGAAAGCTCTTCAAGTATGAAGGTAAGGTCTTTCCTTCTTTCAACAAACATTCATTGAGAACCTACTATGTGCAAATGCTATCTTAGATAAGTAAACAAAACCAAGATCCCTGACTTTATGGAGTTTATGCTTTAGTTGGGGAGGGGGAGTGAGGTAGGAGAAAGGAGAGACAATGAACAGTAAAATAGTAAATAAGTAAACTGTGCATAGTATATTAGTGACTGCTAAATACTCAACAGCTTCACATGACTTGTTGCTATTGTACTGGACGACGCAAGTCTGATGTCTTCATTCCCTGGATTTCACTTAATTTAATCCGGTAAAAATGTAGAAACAAATCAAGCTGCCATATTAATACTCATTTTCTCGACCACATTGGCAAATTCAGATGCACAGGGAGCTCCACCATGTGTTCCAGGGCTCACACCCTCAGGGCTCAGAGTCATTGGGTGACCCCCCTACTTCACAACATTAAAATATGGAACAAAACAAACTGTCCTGCAGACTCTGAAGGGCAATTACAAAGGAAACGTTCTAAAACCATTTGAGAGGTGACGTCACCAGAATGAATGGACTGCTTGCCAAAGTCTTGAACAGAACAACCCTTCTTAGATTGTACAGCTTTCACATTACTGTCTAACCAGACACAGAAGCAGGCTGTTGTGATACAGCTTTGGTGGGGCAGCTCTCTTGACAGAGCTGCATCAAAACCACCCCATCAAACACAACCACCTCTCTGGTATCACTAAACCCCACGGGCACCCCTGACGCTTGCTCCTTCTCTGCCACCACCATGTATGGGAGATTTTTGCTCTATTGTTTTCTGTTCTGTGTTAGTCTTACATTTTATTTCTTTTCAATGAAAATTACATATAACATGCAATATTTGTATTTTAAAAGATAGGAGATCATATTTATATGTGTATGTGCTTAAAGAAAGTATCTGGAAGGACATGCGTGGGGGGAGGTAATTACGTTTTATTTATTTATTTTTAATGGAGGTTCTGGGGATAGAACTCAGGACCTCGTGCATGCTAAGCCAGTACTCTAACACTGGGCTATACTCTCCCCGAGAAGGATATTTTTAAACAGGCAGACATCACTGCATCTGGAGTGGGATGCAGAGGGCTGGGGATCAGGAATGAGGAGATGCTAGAATGATCAGTGGTTGCCAGGACTCAGAGGGAAGGAGGGACAAATGGGTGGAGCACAGGGAATGTTGAGGGCAGTAAAACTGTGTGATTCTATAAGGGCGTATACATGTCATGATACATTTGTCAAAACCCATAGAACATACAACATCAAATGAACCCTAACGTGAACTGTGGGCTTTAATAATAATTTACCAATACTGGCTCATCAATTGTTAGAAGGATACCCCACATCAGTGCACAGTGTTAATAATAGGGTGTGGAGGGTAAGGGTGTACAGGGGACCTCTGTATTTTCTGCCCATTCTTTCTGTAAACCTGAAACTGCTCAAAAATAAATTTTTAAAAAGTTTTAGAAAATAAGTAAAGATGCATATGGTAAAAAAAATAAATACAGAGTTGTTTTGTTTTTTTTTAACCTTCATTTCACTGTGGCCCATATTTTTCTGGAGAGGGAACAGAATCCCATAGGGGGCACACTTATGTAAATATTCAGATACATCATTGGCTATTTGCTTGTAATTTATATCCAATTTGTTTCTAGAATTGCTTAAGCCCTTCAATGCCTAAGCAGGATTCTGGTGAGAAAGAAGTTGGGGACACTAGGTGAGCTGGGACCTCTGGTCTGGCAAACATTTGTGAGTGGCTGCTACCAGCTCAGCACCAGTTTTCACAAATGCACGATCTCAGGTAGCCCTCCCAGCAGCCTCATTTTCTAAATGAGGCAGTGGAGACTCGGAGAGTTTCGATAATCTGTCCAAGGTCACACAGATACTAGGTGTGTTTGTGTTGTATCATTCCTAGATGGGTGGATTACCCACACGTGCAGTGCATCTGCAGAACAAAACAAGCAAGTATGAAATCACCTGTCTTTAAATTTAACGGCAAAATAAAGAACCTCTTGAAAATGTTTTCCAGCGATGGCTCCGTGAGCATGACCCCCAATAACCCCTCTTGAAAGGGGAAATAATGTGGCTACTTGTGGTTAGGAAATACTGTCCCACCCTCCAAGTCATACCTACCAAGCAAGTGAGCTCCCTGCTTACTGTGCCCTCCTCTTGAGTCACATCAATGTACCAGGGATGGCAAAGAGGGGGAATTCCATCCAACAATGAAGTCTTGCTTCAGGAATGAGTGACTCAGATGCCACGGACTGACTTCCTACCCAACCGACAGCCGTATTAAGAAGGCACAGGCTTTCATACGTATGGGACAATGGCTTCCAGACCCCCAATGTTTAGCATATGGCTAAATTCTGGGCCCCAAGTCTACAGACAAAATCTTCAGAAAGCTCTGGGGCAAGTGATTTAGCTTCCCGGACCCTCAGCATCTTCATAAATAAAATGAGAATAATCACACCTACCGTACAGAGAAGTGGTGAAGAATAAATAAGACTGGGAGGTAATGAAGTTGGCACGGAGTAGGTCCCGGATCGATGTGAATTCCTTCTGGCTGGCCGGGAGAAAAGAGGTGGGATTATCAGGGATGGTAACAGCAAACGTGCTTTCCTGGGGACTCTATTTCGCCAACAAGCACGATTGGAGTGCCCACTGGGGACTAAAGACACAGAGCGGAAGGCAGGTGAGACAGTGCAGAGCTCCGCTGATAACGCAATGGAATGAATGAAGAAACGGAGGGGCAGCAGAGGAGCAGGGCCCCAGGACGGCTGATCAGTTCTTTCCGGGGTTTCAGGAGGCCCAGGGGTAGGTGGGATTGAACAGGGCGGGGAGGAGGAGGTTGCTTGGTGGAGAGGAGTTGTTTTAGGCAAAATGAACAGCAAAAGCAAACACATGGAGCCTAAGAACACACTCGGGGATTGGAAAACAGTCCATTTGGAGGGAGCAGAGTGTATGGTGGGAAAGGAGCTTGTCAGAAATGTGCAGTCATAGACTCTGCCCAGACCTACTGAATCAGGATCTGTACTTCAGTGAGATCCTCTGGTGGTGTGTATGCACACTCAAGTGTGAGAGGCACTGGCTTAGAGCCCACAAGGTCCTAAAGCTTGTTTTAAATATGGTTGGTGTTTTTTGTTAAGTAAACAATAAGCAGAAAGTGATCAAAACTAAAGTCCCCGTATATTGTGAGATTAACTTTACCACAACATAATCTTTCAACATTAGTACTTCTTTTCCTTAAGTGCATCTTGTATTTCTGATTCTTCCTTTATTTAATCTGAAGGGATGCAGGTGTGTGGGATTCAAAGAAGAAAAGAGAAGGGGGAAAATTAGGTCCCCTCGGGGAGGCATTAGAGCTGGCAAGCTACCAGTAGATTCCGTTCTGGAAAATAGAGCCTCTGTGCTTTGAGGTGGTCTGCGGCCACTTGCTCTTAGATCCCCGGTTCACCTGGCCTGGCAGCTGTCCTGCTGGGCTGCCACATTAGCAGCAATGCATGGATTTCTGTGCCAGTTTCATTTCACATGTGAATCAAGAAACATCTGTTGAGTACCTTCTGAGGGCGTAGCATGAGCTGAATGCTCTAAGGTCCACACAGGCGTGATCAATGGTGTATAGAAATTATTATAAGAATAGGTCGAAAGCAAGTTGGACCAAAAGAGAGAGACAAACCCAAGACTCTGAATATTCAGATAAGGGAGAAAAAAATTCCTGGCTCAGGAAATCCAGGAAGGCTTCATGAAGGAGGCAGCAGAGCCAGCTGGGCCCTGAATGATAATTAGGATTTCAAGAGGTAGATCTGAGATTAGAACATTTGAGAAGGATTGTCTAGTCTAGAAAAGTTAAGGAAGGGATTTTCTGAGAAGTGTGAGAGAGAAAGCTGGAAAGAAGGCTTGGGGTTAGGTCATAGGTGGGCCCAGATGCCCAAAAGTGGGCAGCAGGAAGCCACCAAGGATTTCTGAGTAGACAATGACATGATCACATCTGTGCTTCAGAGCTTTTATGCAGCAGGCATTCTTTACTGGGGAGGAGGGAGGAAGCATTTATGAGTCTCTCCTGTTGCTTCCTAAACTCCCAGTTAAGACACAGTTATCCTCTTCTTCCGTGTCTCCCGTCTCCCCACAGCACCACCACCCTCGCCTTCCTGCCAACCATGCAGTTAGCAGATGCTCAGCATCTCAAATTTAACTGGGGCTGCGTTGGACTCCAGCCCCACCAGAGCCTGAGGGTTGGGAAGTGGCCTGTTCCCAGGAAGACAGCCACGGAGCACGGGTGTGATATGATGGTAAGTATTAAAGCCACCGACTTATCAAAGGCTGGGGTTTTGACGATTTGGGCATGCTTATCATCAGAAAGGAGAGGCTGATCAGATAAGAAGCCCAGTTTGACAGCCACCTACGTTCACCTGTGCTCTTTTCTGGGTATGTGCTGTTCTGAGAAGAAATGTTCAGTCCCTTTTTTTGTTCTGTGAACCTGGTTCCCCTGAGCCAGCTGCTTCTTCTTTCTCATATTTGCATCACAAAACTTGGGCACTGGATGGAACTGTAGCGTCCAATTCCCTCATTTAACGGGGAGGCTGATGACTTGTCCGACTGCAGTGGGCCAAGCCAGAGGAGAGCCTTTTAAAAATATATAAAATATAAAAGCTAGAGGCGGTGGCTTGTATCTCCCACCCTTGGAAGTGAGGGCTTCGCTGTCAACCAGGTCCACAAGGCTGTTTTGTGTCCATGAAGGGCCAGCCCCAGCCTCACTCTGGCTGCAGGCCAGCAGGAGGGGGCCTCCCATCAGGTGCCAGGGTGGCAGTGCCTCTGACCACAGAAGCAGGCGGCCCGCCAGCAGGACACAGCCTGGACATCCCTACTCCTGAGCTCACTCCCATCCAATGTTCTGAGAGCCTGTTTTCACTCTTAAAAATAGAAACATAATGGAATTTTAAACTGCCTAGAAGAAAATTTTAAGCTAAGAAAATGGAACTTCTGCTTGGCCTCAACCAAGGTACAAAACAAAGAGGTTGGTGTGAAATCACTTCCTTGGTGGCAACTTAGGGAGACACGCCCGGGTGCTTCCCAGAGGAGGGGAGAAGGAGTTATTCTGCATCCTTGTGGAGAATCACGGTACGTGGGGGAACAGTCCCTCCTGATGAAGTGCTCAAGCCTTACCATTGCTTGAGAAGGAAAGGAAGACACCTACTCCAAGAGGTGGCCACAAGTCTTGCCATGTCAGAACATCCCCTCAGGCTCTAACCATCTTCTGCTTTGAATTAAACTTATAAAGGAGAAAAGAGACGGCCTGTTAAATACGGCATCCAACGTGGAAGTTCTTGGCAGTTCTTTTTGACGTGGGCTTTCTCTCATCACCTGTGCTAAAACATACGGCATAGGAGCCAGAGCTCCCATTTCTGGAACGGTGTGGGTCAACCTGAAGGCAGAGCCTTCCTTTGGTCTTGCTTTTCGCAAGATTCACAGCTTCAAAACAACTTCATGTCAGAAAACACTGAAGCTGGAAAGACTGAGCTTCCTGAGTAAGATGAAGACAGATCAGAGAATTCTGTCACCCAACCAGCCAGGCTTATGAGGGAGGAGAAGGGCTGGACAGTAAGAAAGCTGTCCCTCCATATCCACTGGAGATTGGTTTCAGGATCCGACCCCCGCAGGTACCAAACTCAGCTGATGCTCAAGTCCCTTACATACAATTGTTACCAAATAAGTCGTATGGACCCTACTGGGGCCCTAGCCCAGCTGAGGCTCTCTGCCTCGGTGTTAAAGGTTTCAAGCAGCCAAACAGCAAAAGCAAAGCTTTGATCCAACAAGCTTCATTCAGTGGCCAAAGAATGGAGAAGCAGTGGAACGAAGTTCACAGATCACCTTATCGCCCATGTGGCAGAGGGATTTAATTTTAAAGAGCAAAGACAAAGGGAGGAGGAGTGAGGCTAATGATGGGGAGGCACGTACATTAGTCCAACATGGAAGGCGCAGGGCTTTTCCAGGCAGTGGGGTGCCACCCCCTTTTTGGTCCTTAATGTCCAGTTCATTTAATATGCTAATGTAATTAAATCAGCATATAATGAGACTCAGGGTCTGTCAGAGGTCAGATTCATTGCCATCTTGGTCCCAGCTGGTTCCATCTGGTTTTTCTGTTTGTAGCTTGCTTTCTTACCTCAGGACCCTTTAACTTAAAGATTTATGTTAACTCTTGCTAAAGGTGGAGGCTGGAGGCTATTGAGCAAAATCCTGGAGAGGCTCTGGCAACAAAATGGAATCATATTTGCATATAATCTCTAGGAACATCTTCCTGTATACTTTAAATCATCTCTAGATTACTTATAATACCTAATACAATGTAAATATTATGTAAATCATTGTAGTTAGTATGTAAGTACTCTATGAATAGTTGCTGGAACGAGGCAAATTCAAGTTTTGCTTTTCGGAACTTTCTGGAGGTTTTTTTCCCCCCCAGTATTTTTAATCCATAGTTGGTTGAATCACAGATGTGGAAACTGTAGATACAGAGGGCCAAATGCAGTCTTTCTAATACTTAGGTCAGCAGTGTCCAATTTAATATAACACATTCCATATATGTAATTTTAATTTGTCTAGAACCACACATAATTTTTCTACTTTTTAATAGAAAAGCACAAAGAAATAGAAATTTAATTTTAATATTTTTATTTAGCCCACTGTATCCAAAACATTATCATTTCATCATGGAGCCAATATAAAAATTATTAGTGAAATCTTTTACATTTCCTTTTGTACTAAGTCTTCAGAATCTGGTATTTTACACTTAGAGCACATCTCAATTCAAACCAGCACCATTTCAGGGGCTGAACAGACACATGTGGTTAGTGGCTACCGTGCTGAACCCCTCAGAATCAGAGAATCAAAAATAAAGGGAAAAGACAATTTAAGGACACCAGTACTCAGGAAGGAGGCTGCTTGCCTATTGCAGTAGGGGAAGAGGGGGTCGTGGTTCTCTGGGAAGAGGCCCCTGCATGTATTGATGGGAATACCATTCTAATCATCTTCATGGTCTTCACAGAGCCTGTTCCATCTTCACCCTGACCCTGTGAAATGCGGATTACTCTCTCCTGATTAACAGTAGGAAAACAGGGTCAGTAGTCTAAGCGTTGGCCCAAGGTCACACCATGGAGAAATGGATGTGGGATTCAAGCCCAGGGCCCTGACTCGTGCTGGCCATATGGTGCTCTGAAAGAGCCTGCTATCAGGGGATGATTCCTGAAACTCCAAGGGACTCTTGTGACTTCGTTCCATCCTGTCCCATCCAGATTTCACTCTTTTTTTTTTCCTCCTCTTTTTAGATGACCAATGACACACCACCCCAGTGCAGATGGACATCTGTACATATTTTCCAGTGTCATTTCTTAGAAATGCAGGGTTAGATGGGATCCAAGTTGCTGGCTCTGGGGCAACCGTGTCAGAAGTGGTTTTGGGAACCCCCTGGTGAGCCCCCTCTCTTTGTCCCATTCCTAACCCTAAGTAGGGACCGGCTGGGCTCTCACCTGGTCCGCCTGTCCTCTCTCTCATACTCACTACAGACCTCTCCCAGCTCCTCGTGTCCCCGTCGTGCATATGGGCCAAATGTCATTGCCTGCGTGCACTGCTCACTGCTTAAGTGATGGGGTGTCCTAATGTGCTTGACTCAGGGACATCACTGCAGGTTTAACAGAGGCCTCCTGGAGGGAACACCGAGAGTTAGAGGGGGAAAGGCAGTGGATCAGATGATCAAAGGATGGAGAGGGGTTTTCATAGAGCCTCCCTCTCATGTCTACTGGTCCAGGACAGTGGTGCTCTAGAATCAACATTCCATATAACAGGACATTTACCACATCTAAATGGTGCGCAAACCTCAAGCCTGGGTATGTCATGTTAACTGTAGTTAGAAAGGGTCACACCAGGTGGTGGAGGCCCTAGGGCACGTGGCTATGGATAGAGTAAGGCTCTGCCCCACTATCTCCTACCACTGTCCCGCCATCTCACACACACAAACACACACACACACACACACACTGTGAATCAACACCTGGGCAAGGAGCTGCCCATATCTCCTACCTGCCAGGTCTTGCTCTGCCCATGAACATGGGGCTAAGATATAAACTGGGGGTTGTCCCGGGGGTCCCAGGTCCCCCCTCCTCCACACCATCCTTTCTCTCTGCACGTGCACACCCCCTGGACCTGGCACAAATCCATCCCTCGCTGACTGACATTCTTTGCATTCAGAGTCCTCCTAACAATGGGCAGCCGTGCTCGACAGACTGCAAACATCGCTCTGCTCTCTGCTCCCTGAAAGGCCAGATGGAAACTCCCGCTCATTTGTGGGCCCACATCTGACGGAGCAAAAGGCTTTTATCTCAGAAGGAAAGAGCCCAGTTCTGAGCGGCAGCCCCGCCCCCAAGCACACACAGAGTCAAAAAGACATTTGTCCAAAGGGCTCGTCACAGAGAAACCTTTTGTTCTGTTTGTTTCTTTTTTTTTTTACGAATTTTCTCTTCCCGCCAAAATGTCTGTACCCGCAGCAGCAGCAGGTCCATGGAAAGCCTGCCATCTGACCTGCTCGCACGTCCCTCAGCGCGTCCCATCTGCTGTCTGGCGCACACAAAGGCCGCCCGCCCCGCCCCGCCCCGCCCCGCCCCGCCCCGCGCCCGCCAGCCCCGCCCGGCCGTCCCGTCCCGCGCAAGGGCCTGGTCCCCGCGCTCCCCGCGGGCCGACAGGTGATGCCAGCCGGTGCTCGAGCCCTGGGACCCACCAGGCGCTGGCAGTGAGTATTAACGGGCGCGCGCCTCTGACTCAGCAATTCTCAGCTCCCAGGAACGCGTCCAGGACTGCAATTCACAGGGGCCCAGAGACCCAGCTGCCGAGGATTCGCAGCACCACCTTCCTGCATAATAACCCAAATCTGGAAACAGCTCTGACAATTAAGAATGGGTTGGATATGTATGTATATGCATGACTGGGACATTGTGCTGTACACCAGAAATTGACACCGTGTAACTGACAGTACTTAGGTAAAATAATAAATAAATAAATAAATTAATTAATTAAAAAAAAAAGAATGGGTTGGGTTACATCAATTGTGGAAATAGCCACACTATAAAAAACATGCAGTGATTAAAGATGTTGCTGGAGACCTGTGTTTGTTGGCATCAAAGGACATCCACAAAAACGTTCTTAAATTTAAAAAGCAAGTTACAAAATAGTATGTACACTGTGATTCTATTATGTTATATTAAAATATATATTTATAGATATATATGTATGTATGTGTATAGAAAAAGTTTATACAGCAAGATATTAACTGATTATTTCTGGATATTGAGTTCATGGTTGATTTTATATTCCTATTTTTGATGATCTGTATTTTCTGATTTTTACACATTTTCTATAATTGTATAATAAAAAAGAAATTTTAAAAAAGTATGCTGGGGAAGGGGTGGGAAGGAATAAATTTGGGGGTTTGAGATTTGCAAATGATAACCACATATACAAAAATAAAAAAACAAATTTCTACTGGATAGCACAGGGAACTATATTCAATATCTTATAATAAACTTTAATGAAAAAGAATATGAAAATAAATATGTATATATGCATGACTAGAACATTATGCTGTACAGCAGAAATTGACACATTATAACTGACTATACTTCAATTAAGAAAGCAAAAAAGAAAGAAAGAAAGAAAAGAAAGAAAGGGCACCCAGATTGGAAAGTGAAAAAAAAAAGAATGCCAGAGACAACAGCTCTCTCATCTACTTATTTATAGATATTACTGAAAGCTGTGGGCTAGATAAGGTTTTCTGAGGGGAGATACAGAAAGAGAAGAGGAGAGTCCAGGGCAGAGACCCAGGGACTCCAATATTTAGAGGTTTGACAGAGGAGAAGACAGGAAAGGAAACCAAGAAAAGGCAGCCAGTAAGAAAGGAGAAAACCAGAAGGATCCCAGGGGCCAAGTGAAGAGGTGGCTCAGGCTCTGTCACCTGTCCCTAAGAGGTCAGAGAATAAGATTAGGACAGCAACTTGGGCATCGGTTGGCAAGATGGAATTTTATCAGAATAAGAAGGAAGGTAAGGAAGTTGAGTTTTGCAGAGAAATGGAAGCTGAGTGGTGTCTATGGTGGGGGCGGGGGTTGTTTTCTCCAAGTGGGAGATATTTCAACACTGTTGTAGGATGATGAGAACAATCAGGTAAGGAGGGAGTAGATGATCCAGGAGCGAGGGATGCTGGGCAGAGAAGGGAGGAAGAGAATTTGAAAAAAAATAGCAGGCACTCATGGGGAAGGTATAGCTTAACTGGTAGAGTGCAGGCTTAGCATGCATGAGGTTCTGGGTTCAATCCTCAGTACCTTCTCTAAGAGTAAATAAATAAGTAAATCTAATTACCTACCCCCCACTGAAGAAAATAGGAGGAGGAGCTTTTGAAGGAGGAGAGGAGAAAGGGAAGAAAGAAGTCGGGGAGGGAAGGAAGAAGAAGTGTCTCCATTTTAGAATTGAGGAAATCAAAGCTCAGAAAGGTAAACATAGGTCTTCTGGTTCTAAACCCTGCATATAAACCAACCAAGATTTGCATGTAAAGATGTGTTATATTATCAGACACATGACTAAGCCACAGGCGACTTGTATGATTTGCTTACACTTACTGTAGTTATTAATAGCATCACATTTCAAGGTCCAAACTGTCTTTGGGTTAGATGATCAATTATATGGTTACCCCAGTTATAGCTACCATATCAAGTCAACAAAGGCCCCCTAACTCCCTCTCCCCTGAAAACTCTCCCTTTGGCACCTGACAAATGAATGGAGTCCTTAGTGGACGCTGAGTTCCGACGTGGGGTGGGTACTTGGGTCAAAGCATTCAGAACAGTCTGCAAACTGAACATTTAACCTTTTTCATGCTTTCATATGGTTCGGTATCAGATTCTCACTTTTGACCATCCCTCCACAGCCCTTCAGTGTCACACAAGTGTGAAATGAACTGTATCATTTTTCAAATGTTTGCTCCTATTTTCTTATTTTGTTACTTTTTTACTGACTATACGGACCAGAATTTTTAACACCTTTTTTGAGGTATAATTTATATACCATTTTAAGTGTTTAATGCAATAGTTTTTAGTAAAGTCACAGAACTGTGACCAACACTACAGTAATTGGATTCATTTTATTTGTATAATGGAAATCTTTCATGTCTCGAGTTTCCTATTAACATGAATTATTTAATGCACACAGCTCCATCCCCAAATATATACTCTGTATATCTCTCCCTTGATCTCTCACCTTCAATTTTGCAATAATTTGTATCTGTTTCAGGCAATGACTTCATCTCAACTCTTAAGAAATGGGAGTTATAAAATAAAATAATGATCATATTCCTGAGCATAACAGTTCTTTAGTATTTTTTTCCAGGACTCACTTATCTTATGTTTTCATGAAAAAGGGGGGGACATATCATAAATGAGATGACAGCTCTCTCCTTACAACGTAGGAGACAGGTGATGGCTGACATCTGATGATTTAATACCGTGGCCCAGAGGAGTTCTGCCTCCCAAGTCCGTCTCATCAATCTCACCCAAGCATTGTATCTCCTTAGCCAGCTACTCATGCTTTGTGGTTGTCACTAAATAGACACCCTGCCTTGTCATTCAAAGCCATTTTCTCCGACGATAAAAGAGGAAAATGCATGCAGGGAATGCAACGGGCCTTGTTTCCCGTGCGTCTTTGTTCTTTGTCACAGTCAACATTCTAGTGAGGATTCCAGGTTGAAATTGGCTGATCAACTTCTCTTCCGTCACAGAGCCTAAGAAGACACCATCGTGGCTGCACTGACTTCTGCCACTACCACGTTCTTATACATTAATATAATGCAACCAGCTACTCTGCTGGGTGGAGCGTCTGA
This sequence comes from Vicugna pacos, assembly GCF_048564905.1. NCBI lineage: Eukaryota > Metazoa > Chordata > Mammalia > Artiodactyla > Camelidae > Vicugna > Vicugna pacos. Next base: position 17,253,328 of record NC_133015.1, on the reverse strand, counting down.
TAGCTATTGTGTCAAGAAAGCTTAATGGCAACAAGGTCTAAATCCTAACCTCTCATTGAGCTTCATGTCCCAGTTCACGGGCCACTGACCTCGTTCAAGAACATCGACAATACAAGGCAGTGCTTGGAAGAGACCAAAAGTCAGAGATCTTTCCAGAACCTTTCAGCAAAAAGCTACAAAGATGAAGTTTCTTGTCCAAGAGCTCCAAGAACCACTAGGAGTGGTTCTCAAACTTTTGATTTCATGGACCTGTAAAATTTCAAAAATATTGGGGATTTGGAGGCATGAGATAGGTTTGATGTCTGGCATTTTTTGCCAAAAAGGATATCCTCATTGTTTTAAAAAGAAAGATTATTTGAATACCTCCAAAACAGGAAGAACATAGTCTCAGAATAAATGACTATTCAATACGTTAAATTTTGTTCTACTTAAAAACTTTACGCCCACCCACTTTCTTTGAATAAGAGCATATCCTCACCCCAGACTGATATTTTCTTTCATATAGACAATGGAATTAGTCAAAATTTGCTTCTAATTCTCTGCCCAGACCAAAAAATTGATAATAAAACAATCCCAAACTAGAATTCAGGCGATTACAGATGGGGCTGCAATTCTAATGAATTCCGGAGATTCTGTGTTCTTATCCTGTTCGTCCCCACCTCCTTGATTTGTACCATGGCCTAGGGAGATAATTTCCTTTGCCACTCTTTCTCCATCAGCAAACCTGAGAAAACATTCATCTTTATCACCACATTGTAAAAAGTTACAGTAAGAGAAGCCGATTAAAGGACTCAAAACCACACAAATCAGCTCGTATTAGATCTAAAATGCTCAGCAATTGCAATAAATGTAGGTGTTACCATCACATCTATTCCTCAAATTCATTTATGACTCCCTGGTGACATATACTTTCTCTTTTAGAAGGTGAACAGCAAACCAAATATGAAAGGATAAGTCACATTTACCCTGTTACCTTGGTGAACTGATGTTTATCAACCACCTGCTGGTGCACTGCCCTCCCCGGGTCCTTGGAGAGAACAGACACGAATGTCTCTGAGAAGGAGGATGAGACATGGACCAGAGCACAGGCCTTCCAAGCCAAGTGCGGGGACTCGGCTAGGGCACAATGTGTGGCAACAACAGGGAGGTAGGATTTGCTCCCATCTCTTCCACAATCCCAGCCTTCTTTTGATTCCCAAACATTTTTGGTTTAGCTTTTCATTTTGAAATGATTTGACACTAAAAGAAAAGTAGCAAGAATAGTACAAGGAACTTTGTACCCTTGTACCAAAGAACTTTTGGTGAACCCAGGTTCACCAATTGCTGGAATTTCAACCTTATTTGCTCTATCATTCTCTATTTCGCCTCTCTCTGAATGTACACACACACACACACACACACACACACACACACACACACACACACACACACACACACACACACATTTTCCTTCAACTAAGAGAGTTGCAGACATCATGCTCCTTTATCCCTGAATACTTTGGTGAGTACTTGCTAGGAGCAAAGATATTCACTTATACAATCATAGTACAATAATCAAAATCATGGAATTTAACAATAATATTATCTAACCTATGGATTTTATTCAATTGTTGTTAATTGTTATGGACTGAACGTGTCTCCCCAAAATTTGTATGTGGAAGCTCTAAGCTCCACTATTGTGACTTTATTTGGAGATGAGTTTTCCAAGGGAGTAATTAAGGCTAATTGAGGTCATAAGGGTGGGGCCCTTAATCCAACAAGGGTAATGTTCTTTTTCAAGCCAGGAAGAGGGCTCTTCCTAGAAACTGAATATCCAGGCACCTTGATCTTGGATTGTCCAGCTTCCAAAACTGAAAAAATTAATTTCTGTTGTTTAAATGACCCAATCTATGGTATTTTGTTATAGCAGCTGGAGCAGACTAATACACTAATGGTCCCAATAATGTCCATTATAGCAATTTTTCTCTGGCTCAGCATCCATTCTTCCTGGAAGTATTAAAGCTCTTAGTCTATACACAGCATGAATCTTCACTTTTGTCCTGTACAACTGTGATTGCTACACATGGTCCACAGATAGAGTCTTGCACAGAGGAAGTGCTAAATGAATATTTGTTGATTGATTGAATGGGAATCAGTTTTAATTACTAGCTGCATTATAGCTTGAGGCCAATTGTTACTAAGTGAATTGAACCAGTGGCCTGTCTCATCCTGTTGCCAGAACAAATTTTCCCATTGCTCAGTGGGAATGATACATACTCATATCCTAGTCCCACATACAGTCTAGTTTTTAAAAAATAATTCTTTGAGCATGCTCAGAGACATATTAGCTCCCAAACTCCTTCAGGATAAATTTCAACCTCTTACCAGGGTTTTAAAGACTCTTTGGGATCTGGCCTTAATCTGCATTTTCACTGTATTATTTCTTACTCATCAATGGTCTTACTTCTGCTAGTTGGGCTGTTTATTCTGAAAATCTGAGCAGGGTTTTCATTTAGAATGACTAATTTAACTGATGGAATAATACAATAGATGGTCATTTGGCCAACAAGAATGCCTCACCTTTGTAGAAAATTCCATAGCTGACCGGCACATACACACTCATTACATCACTGCATCCTAACCTAGATTAGTAACAAAAAATGGCTTTTTCTATTTTATGAAAGAGGAGACTGAAATTTGGAGAGGATAAGTTTACCGACCTAGACTGGTGTCAGTCTGGGATGAGGCCCCGGCCTTCGGACCCTTGTCCAACTGTACCACCTCCAGACACCAGATGGAAAGGAGGAGGGATAAGCAATATAAGCTCTACTTTATAAATACGAAAACTCATTTAAGTACAGTGGGTGTCAGGATATGCCGCAAAATAAGTGCAACCTAGTGGTATTTGGAAATAAAATTCGATTTTAGTTCTTCCACCAAGATGGCATAAATCAGATTCCAATGCCTTGAGGAAAAGATAAACCATTTGCTAGAATTTACTTAAATTCATAAATTAAATTGTTGGTAGTTGGCCTTGCTTTATAAACACTTAAGACTTGAACAACTAATATTGCAATTTGTTAAGCCAGTAAAAATTCAAATGCAGGTAATTTTGTATTTCCAGTTTTGCCTTATACTATTAAAGTAGCTTAATATTTCAGAAGATTTATGGGGGAAAAAAATCTCTCATGATCCCACAAATTCTAACATAACCATTGCTAGCTTAAAAGTGTTTCCTTTCGGTCTTTTATCAGATTCAAAAGTTTTACATTAGCACAATTATAGTTCTTATATTGCACTTTTGTTTCCACCACATGTTCTGTTTATACTTTTCTGTGTTTTTGCGAGGTCTGCAAATAGAGCGGGTCTGGGAATCAGAGGACCCAAATTCAAAACGCAGCTCTACCACTCATCACGTATCTGCAAAGGCAGGTGTAGGTCTTAGGGGGCCCAAAGCTTTTACAATTTGGGAGCCTCTTTAAGAATACAAAATTGAGAGCAGAACTGAACATTTGCGGGTATGAAAAAAGAAAATCACAACACATTTCGGAAGATTGGAGATTTCAATCTTTGCTTCTGACAGCTCTTTCGGCGATTTACCAGAAATGCTTGTACAGAAATGCTCTTTGATTACAATCTGGTTTCCCCTCCTGCCCTCTCCCCAACCCTGTGTGACTCCTGCACTCACAGGGGCCCATCCCAGTGGGGGCCCTGAAGTTTTAGCTTCGTTTTTGCGTTACAGTAAGTCCCTGTGAGTGTGATCTTCAGCAGGTCACAGAGTTTCTCTGGTCCTCAGTTTGCTCGTCTATAAAATGGAATCATGATGGCTACCTGGGGAGAGTGCTGTGAGACCCAAATAACATAATGCAAAATTCAGTGCTGGAACCCATGGGGACCACACAGTCTAGTTATTGCTCCTGTAACGCCAGTGCATGGGAAGTGGAGGCTACATACGGGACGCCCTGCACTGCCCTGGCTCCTTGTAGAGACCAGGTCCCCTCCAGTGAGATTTTTGACATTTTTCAATCTATGCCTGCCTGCCTTATGTCACCTTTTTTTTTTAATGGAGGTACTGGGGATTGAACCCGGGACCTCGTGCCTACTAAGCATGTGCTCCACCACTGAGCAATACCCCCCATCCGCCTTATGTCACTTTTAATGGATTTTTTAGACTAATAGCTTTTGTGAGTTTTTGTAAACCCTTCTTTAGCAATTTATTGCTAAAACAGGAATTAAGCAAAGCAACAGTTTATCTGGGCCTTCCCCTTAATTATTTCTTCTACAAACAAATGCCTGAAAAAAATCTTTTTTTTTTTTTTAATGCATTGAAGCAATTAGAAAAAGGTTAAAGGACTCAAGAGATTCAACGGCTCCGGCCTGTGAGCAGACGGGCCATTCATAACTTTGTAGTTTCTAATTCAGAGCAGCCTCAGATGAATCTCCTGCCCAAGCTGGTCTGCTTATGGAACAAAAGCCTGGAGTTGTGTCTGTTTCACGCCCCATTGGAGGTGCACACTGCTTGGGGCCGGCCTCTCGGGTGGCCTCTATTCATCAGAGGGACTCTGCCCTCAGCGATTTGGCTTTTACAAATCACTCCAGGGAAATCCAGTTTAGACAACACAGAAATGCTTCCCTTCATACCACTGGGACTTCGCCACAGTCCTTTTTACCTTGTAAGTAACCCACAAAGGTTTCAGTAAACTATTTCCTGTTACTGCAGCCCCAGCAAGAAAAGAACCCTTTTCTGGGACAACTTTTCCAAAATGCTGACGTCTGAAGGTGACTCCTAAAAGTTGTTCCTCAGTGATTTTTTTCCACAGTTTACAACATAGCACCCTCCCAGGACCATTTTCACAAGGCTGCCTTTTACCTGATACCTTATTGGCTCTGACAAACAGGGATTAATTAGGTACCTGTAAAATAATACACAATCTGGGAAAGGTGTTAATATCCCAACAGGCAACAGATGCCAAGTGTCTTGTTTTAAACAATTCAGTTTGGTTTTAGTCCTGCCTATATGGGGAAAAAAATGCTTCTGCAATTACAAGTACTCCAGCCTCAGCTAAGTTATCTTAAATAACAAAGGAAGAAGGAATGCAGAGGCAGGGCTAGGCCGGAGAGATGAACATAACAAGATTTGGCACCATCTCCCAAGGAGACCAGGCTAAGGCAGCAGGAGAAAGGACCTCTGAAGCTGGAGAGAGGAGACGAGAAACCAGTAAACTAATTTTAAAGAGTGAGTGGTGAGGCATAACTATTTCCGAGATTTCTCTAAGCCTACAGTTTTCTCTTTCATATTTAAAAAACAGTATCTTTTAAAATTATTTGGAGATAATTGAACACTTATAAGCAAATTTCCTTAAATACTAAAAGTAAATGTCTAGCAATAGTGCCTTCTGTAAGAGAGAGAATTGACCTCAAATTCTGAATTAAGTTTTCTGAAAGCTTCAACTCAGATTTCTTCTCCACATCTCGAATTTTCAGCTTTCATATTCTTCAAATATTAGGCTGAGCTGATTTTTTTTCCCCCAGGAACATCAGTGTAGATTGATGAATGGTGATTCCTAACAAGGAAAGTAGGGCCAACTTTGTATTAAAAAAAAAAAGTTAAGAATGAGACTAAAATAATGCAATAGAAAAAAGAGCATTTAAGATAAAGCCCAAATACATTTTTAAATTTTTAAAAGATAAAGTCCATCTAGTAAGGGGCTATATGGATAGCTTGTTTTCACTGACAATATTTTCTCAGCATTATGTAATTAATATGTTATATTCACTCCATTATTAAACATTTGTCCATGGACTGCATATCTGCCACAAATGCAACAATTCACACTTTTATAGTAGCCTAACATGAGAGGCTGAATAATGACCCCCCAAGACATCAACCTGCGAATCCCCAGAACCTATAAATATGTTCCTTTACATGGTAAAAAGGACTCAACAAGTGTGATTATGTTAAGGATCTTGACATGGAGAGATTAGTCTGGATTATCCAGGTGGACCCAGTGTAATCACAAAGGAGACAGAGGGAGATTTGATGTAAGAAGGATGTAGCATGAGGAAGATTCCACCAACCGTTCCTGGCTTTGAAGATGGAGGAAGGGACCTTGAGCCAAGGAATGTAGGCAGCCTCTAAGAGCCAGAAAATGCAAGGAAATGGATTTTCTCCTAGAACCTCTAGGAGAAATGCAGGGTTTCTGACACCTTGGTGTTAGCCTATTGGAAGTGACTTCAAATGTCTAAATTCCAGACTGTAAGATAATAAATTTGTGTTGTTTTAAGCCAATAAATTTGTGGTAATTTGTTACAGAAGCAACAGGAAATTAACACAGTGTAGTTTAGTATATTCATTCCCATTTTACTAAGAGGTCTAAGATTTTTCTATTTCAAACATCTATGATCCAAAGTAATTGAGCACAGTGACTTGAATAAGATGAGTGGCTATTATTATCCAACCAGGTCAGTTTGCCGATCAGAGCAAGCCAAAAGCTGAGATGCCGAGCTTCGCAGCCATCAGTTTATTCACAAGGCAGCCAAGCGAAGAGATGAGAGAACAAATCTCAGATCCACTCCCTGAAGTCAAGGGGTTTGGGATATAGGATAAGCAGAGAGGTCTTAGGTGTCGGGGAAAGGTGATTGGGAAAAGGTGGAAAGGTGAGGTCATCGGTGTTCTGTGCAGGTGTATCTGGGTTACATGCTTCTTCTTATTCAAAAAGCAAGCACTTAGAGGGAGGGTCTAGCTCAGTGGTAGAGTGCGTGCTTAGCATGCACGAGGTACTGGGTTCAATCCCCAGTACCCCCATTAAAATAAGTAAATAAATAAACCTAATTACCTTCCTCCCAAAACAAAAAATAAATAAAAAATAAATTAAGTATTAAAAAAAAAAAAGCAGGCACTTAGTGTGATCTTAACTAAGGGTGACGTTTCCCAGTCCTCTGATGTCAAAATGCCATTCATCAGACACCGCGCAGGCCCAATCTTACGGTCAGTGGTACCAACCAGCTTTAGTACAGACAAGAGCTGCTGCCCCTTGAGTTCCTGTAAAACCTCTGGGCTCTGCGAAGCTGCAAAGCCATGCAATTAAAGAGAAAAAAGAAAGAAAACACAATTAAAGTGAGCTTAAACAGTGAAGGCAGTTTACGAGCGGCCACGTTTTAACAAGCTGTTTCCCTGCCTGTTTCTCTGCAAGACAAGCTCAAGAATTCCCGTTAGCTTCTGGTAACTTTGTGGGCACGGTTTCAGCATTCCTTGAGCAGGAATGACAAGATTATGGGCAAGAGCCAGGTGGGAGATAAAAACCAACTAACCTAGAAGTTAAAATTGTCTAAGAAAAATCCATAAACTAAATCCAATGTAGACTATTTGTTATTACATTGTTCTTAAAGAAAGAATTTATCCAATAGCTGCTTTTATATGCTTTTCAAGTCATTTCAAGGGTTTTTTTTTAAATACTATTTCAATAAACTCTAGAGTCCCATGGGACTTAATGACAGAAGTAAACACAGTATGGCGACTATTACAGTAACTGGTAAGGTGCTAATAGTATAGGTTGGGTTTGATTTTTCTAGATTCAATATAGTTACAGTAACAGACTGTGCATGTTTCAAGGGGAAGTTCTTGCGAGAAGTAGCTACAACTGGTAACTGAGAACCAGGAGGTCAAACAGCTTTCCCGAGAGCTGATATTCTTTCTTCCTACTACCCAACCAGGTGCCCTCCTAAAACTTTGAAATACACTGAGGTCAATCCAGGCTGCACCTGACACCTCTTGCAGCTGTGGCCTCTGATCTAGAATGCATTGTTTCAGGGGATGCCCTGGAAGCCGAGAGAGCCTGTCCTGCTGAGGGACTGTGCAGGCTGGAGGTGTGTTCCAGTGTAAGCCTGGATAGCAAATGCCTACCAATAAATAATTTTAGCCTCATTCTGTTCATATTCTTGTATTTTATCTCTCCCTCTTGACCCCTTCTGCAGTTGGGGATTCTGCTCAAGCATCGTTTCCCTAGGGAAACCTTCCTTGCCTAACCACCCCTCTAGCTGCATCCCTTCATTATGGACATCCATGAAGCACTGCATTCCTCTTCTCCACAATGCTCATCATGGTTTGTGCTTATATATTCATCGGGGTAATTATTTGTTTAGTGTGTCTCTCTCCCCACTAAACGTTAAATCCCATAAGATTGGAACCAGGTCTGATCTATCCCTCCTAGTTTATGGTTATGGTCAATATTTGTTGAGTGAATGATGGAATGAGGAACCTGGAGTGTGGACCCAGGCCCCCCTCCTCTTCCCCTAACAAATACTTGGCTAAGCTATACATGAAGTCAGTGTAGGTGAGTCAGAATAAAACAACATTCTAGAACATTTAGAAATATTTGCTGAGGGCCCAATGGGAGCTAGAATTCTTCAAGAGCTACAGATCTGCAGGAGGAGCTAAGGCATACACAAAGAGCTATAGCAATAAAACACTAATGACAAGCACAAGTGAGGGACAGATAAAGTGCAATGAAAGCTCAGAAGAGCCAAAGTGACTTCCAGAGGAGGGGATCCTGCCTATTCCGTGAACCACCTTCCTTGATAATATTCCACACTCCCTTGCCCTCCGTCCTTCAGCAGATGGGTATGCTGTCTGCTCGCTCTGCTGCTGCACCGGATCAGCGGACCCCGGTGGGGAGGCCAAGGGCAGAGTAGATGCATGTCACTGCCCAGGGGGACAGGTGGGGCTGAGTGAACACAGAAGCGTCGTCACAGACCTAGCAGAGGGCCTGAACTCACACTTCCCAACCTAAAACAAGTCCTCCGTGCTGCTTGGCAGATCCCCTGTGTTTCAAATCCATTCCCTATTCTTTCCAAGGATTGTTTCAGAAATTCTTTATTCTCGGATCTCTGATGGTGCGTTCCACACCCAGAGGTCCTCCTTTTCTCTCTCAGCCTCTTTGTCTGCAGAGGAACTGAAGTCAAAGAATTGCCTCTGCTGAGACAGTGCTCCCCCAAGGCAGGCCCCGTTCAGTGACAGACCCAGGGCTGGAAAGTCCTGGCTTCCTCACCTGACGTGGAACGACTTGAAGGGCTGTGTGAGGCTCAGAGCTCCCCATGGACTTGGCCAAGGCCTTCATCTCCCTCTGCCCCATCCTTCCCCCTCCTCAGGTGCTGATTACAAGAGCACTGCAGAATTCACTGCCCGCCTGTCAATCCCCGCCACATCCGCCCCCAGGGAATGCTGGCCCCTCTTCCCCGGAGCCTGCTCTGCGCCGTCCGCCAGCCGCCTTCTCTGTATTCTCACCACTTCGGCCCCTCTGGCCTTAGGGTCTTTGCACCCTTCACGGGCCTCGACCTGCTGTTCCGCAGTCTTCTTTACCTGCTTACCTCACGCCCATCCATCTGCCAGACCTTACGGCAACACAACTCTCTCCTGAGTAAACAGACCTGTTTCCGTTGTCGCAGCCTCTCCTGGGACTGGTGTCTCTCCTTCACCACACGTGGAGTTCTGTCTCCTGTCCCAGGTTTAAATGTGCTCCTGGGCTGCTTGTTTTGGCTCGCTGTCACATCCTTTGTGTTCTGCACAGGTCCAGGCGGTGCGCTAAGCTCCGTCAGCATTCCCTTGGAGCTTACAGTCCACTGAGAGAGACAGTCCCAAGGAGGTTAAAGAATGTGTGGACCTCCACAGTCCCACGGTCAGTAGGAAGAAGGGCTGGGATTAACATAATGAACTCCAAAAGGCTCAGGGAGAATATAGGGGAAGACGGAATGGAGGGAGGAAGGCAGGCTTACAGTGACTGTGACTTCCGAAGTTGTCATGTTGTGGCCAGAAATAGGCAGTGTTCCTTCTGAATTACAAAACATTTTCTCTGTAGATTCCTCATTGTTTAGAATGGCACTGCCCAGTGCGATAGCCACTCACCACACGTGACTACTGAGCCCTTGAAATATGACTGCTCTTAATTAGAGATGTGTGTAAAATGCACATTGGATTTCAGACTTACAGTGTGAAAAAGAATGTAAAATACCGCATTAATGATGTATGTTGATCACATGTTACAATGATAGTATTTTGAGTATATTGGGTTAAATATATTCTTAAACTTTAAAGCAATGCTGCAGAAGCCCTCTTAGCTGACATTATTTGCACTCATTGTTAATTGAGCAGAAGGTTCAATAACCTGGAGAAGGCCTGTTAGCCTCCTGGCGCTGGGGAGTTTGGGAATGAAGAATGTGGGTCCATCAGATGAGTAAATTAAGGGTATGTTGGTTGAGAGAACGTTAACATTAAACAAACAAGATAATAACACATTTGTGCTACAAAGAAATGCAGTTGATAAAGTATAAAGTAATTAGTGGACCACATTAGACAGATGTGTAATTTGGTGACTATGGAAATTTCGGTGGGGTGGGAGTGGAAGCATGAACTTGAAAGTAGAGGCAAGGCACAGAGATGTAACTGTGAAGTATTTATGGGGAACTGTGACAAGGGTTCACGTGGTGGAGGAGAGTAAGCTTTTACACATAAAATTTTGGTATATTTGGTATATACAGCCCAAGGAAATACTCACTTACTCCATGTAGAAACTAAGCATAAATTTACTTCTTCAGAAGAAATGGGCCCAACAATGCTAGAAAATAATGGTGAGAGGTTCGTAACTGAGTGCCAGCATTGCAGACTCCTACATGTAAGCGTATGAATGGAATAGTGCAAGGAATAATACGTTACATCTTGCTCGGGCAGAGCTTTATTTTCCTCTACTATCCAACCTAGGCTTCACTTTTAAAAACTTGTTGTTGAAGTATAATGTATATACATAAAATGCACGTAACAGTAGAGCTTGAGTTTGTACGAAGGAAAACACATCAATACAATCAGCACTCAGAGCAAGAAGTGGAGCTTTGCGGCACTCCAGACGCCCCCTCCAGCATCCTTTCAACAACCCCTCCCCACCCAAGGTACCACTGTCCTGACTTCTCACAGTATACATTAGTTTTGCCTGTTTTTATGCCTTTATAGAAATAGAATCATATACTGTGGAATCTTTTGTGCCTCATGCTTAATTTTAAACAATCAAATCTCAGATGATTGAATGAATCTCGGCTCAGCATTGTGTTGCATTTGGACAAGCCTCTTAACCTAAGCCTGTTTCCAAGTCCATAAAAGTGGATTATAAAATGTTTACCTAATAAGAGTTGTTAGGAGGATTACATGAGATCACGTATGCGGCTGGCACACAGTTGCAGCTGCTACTTGTACTGAAACTTTAAGTCTGTGAACTTCCCAGGTGGTGGAAGACCCCTGGGCCAACAATTTTCCATAATGTAAGGGGAGAGGGGAGAAATCCACACTATCTGGGCAGTGACCATTCCCTTATTCTCAAATGAAACTTGGCTACTTGAGTATTTCACCGTTGAGAACTATGCTGGCTGTAGGTTTGTCATATATAGCTTTTATTATGTTGAGATATGTTCCCTCTATACCCACTTTGGCGAGAGTTTTTATCATAAATGGATGTTGAATTTTATCAAATGCTTTTTCTGCATCAATTGAGATGATCATGTGGTTTTTGTCCTTTCTCTTGTTGATGTGATGTATTACATTGATTGATTTGCGTATGTTGAACCAGCCTTGTGTCCCTGGGATGAACCCCACTTGGTCATGATGTATAATCTTTTTTATGTGTTGTTGGACTTGTGGTTACCAGGGGGGTAGAGGGTGGGAAGGGATAGACTGGGATTTCAAAATTGTAGAATAGATAAACAAGATTACACTGTATAGCACAGGGAAATATACACAAAATGTTATGATAAATCACAGAATAAAAAAAAAAAAGAAACTTGGCTACTTGATCCTATCGCACTTTCGGCCAAGGGAGAAGAGATGCCATTTCTGTCACATACGTATTCATCTCTCCTTCTAGAATATCAGCTTCCTCAAAGGCAGGGTCATGCGCTATTTACCACAGTATCCCCAGTACCTAGTGTCAGGTTCTGAAAGCACTCATATGTGTTAGTTGCCAGTTGAACAAATAAATAAGTGCTAATTGCATAGGGGCTTAGGAAATTATGTCAAATTCTGATCCAATCTTCTGAGCTATGACTGGCAAAATTACAGTAGTAAAATCAGAGTTAAGTCAATGTCCCTCCTTCCTATCCTGTGCTGGCCAGGAAAATCCACTCAAATCTAGCACATTCCGTACTTGGAACTTGAATAAGTACACCGATCCGAGACCTTGAAAAGTGAGGGCAGTATAGTACACTGCTTTTAATACTGAGTTTGCTTAAATTCAACAGCTTTTAATGTACTGATGCCAAGATACTAAAAAGTTTTGAAAATCTCTATCTTCCCAACATGTCAGCCATGAATAATTTTTTTCCTGGTGTACTTTTATCTTGGTTTTCGACCAATATTTTTAACATCCTCTTGACGGTATCTATTAAAAAAAAAAAAAGCCAGAAAAGGAGAAAATGTAAAGTTCTGATGGAACTTCACTTGGTTCATTTTACCCTACACTACATAATTAAAAATAAATTTTTTACTTCTCACTGAGTTCCTGAGTGGGAAGTACCTCTTCAAAACCTCCCATCTGTTTTACATCACAATTAAAAGTCTAATTGGCTGGCAAGCCTACCACTCTATAACTGGATAGATCAGGCAGGAAATCACATGGTTTTATAAAATGAGCTAAAAGATGTTAACAAAATCATTTTTTTCATGCAGATAAGAAACCAAAGCTACTCATAACCTACTGTGTAAAATAAGTCTGGTTAATATTTTCTGATAGAGCCATGACTAATCTTTGAACTTTTTTCCAATTTAACACTGAGATTTTCTAAGCACCATGCTGGAGGCAGGAGCTCTGAATAGCAATCCCTACTCTTCAAAACATAAAGTGGGAAAGTTTCATGGAGGCACCAGGATGATCAGGAAACGATTCACAGCCCTGCGCTTTGAAGGCTGAGTAAAATTCTAACAGGTAGACACAGAAAAGCAGCTCTGAGGAGAGAGCATTACAAACACAGGCACGGAGACGGAAGCATACACACATACGTTCTTGAAGATCCGAGTCACCAGGCCCAGGTCAAGAAGTGAAGAAGGAAGAGAATTATTATTTAGGCAACAGACAACCATGGAAGGTCTTTCGACAGGAAAGATGTGATCAGATTTGTGTGGTTTTGTTTGCTTCTTTATGCTCACATGTAAGGAGTTATACTTCTCAGCAGTTATAGTTCACATGGTACATTAATAAATTAGCATGCTGGTTTCATGTGTTAAGTCTCACGTGAACACTTGACATAAGCATTCTACTGAGAGGTATAACTCATTTTCAGTGGGTTATCCTTAAGATTTCTAAGCCTAGAAGGCTAAAGGTAAAATCTGGATGGTAACAAATTCACTGAGGCAGTGTATTACTGCACAGACCCGACTGGGCAACCAGTTGGCCCTGCCTAGGTGACACCTTGAAGTCACAGCACAATTTCCTGCCATTTCTATAGAGTGGAGATCAGAGTGACTCATGCAATAATCCAAGTGAGATGAAGGAATGGAATTAGAGCTGTGTTCTTATGTGGGCTGAGGATTTACAAGAGGTTTCATTGTGGAGGGTGATGGAGAGGGAGATTCCTCAGTGGGAGAGCGAAGGGAGTGCAGCACCACTGAGAGACAGAACTAAGGAGGGGCAGGTCCAAGGTGGGGAAAAAAGGACACACTGCACTCAAGGAGCTGACAGAAGAGTCATACGGAAACATCTGAAGGCAGCTGAAAATATGGCTCTGAATGGGGCTCTTGAGTAAAGAGGTCAAGTTGTGTTAACAAATAAAATCACCCATTAAGGGAGTTCTAAAGGAGAAAAAAGGTCTAAGAATAGCTTGTTCAGTTAAGTCCCTAAGGGTTCAATCAATACCAAAAAACGCAAAACCAAAGTGAAATGAGCAACGCCATGCCCACTTGTACACAGATGCTTTATTTTGGATGTTAACAGTCAACATTGTATGCAAGATTCTCTTACAAATGAAAGTTTTCCCATACATCAAAAAACTCAATTTAGTCAGGGTAATTAATTGCTGAATTAATATGAAAACCTTACAACAAAATGCAGTATTACATATGTGTAGTCAGTTTCCATGCAAGTATGGCTGCTACATTTATGTCTGGCATTTTTATAACATACTGAAAGAAATTCAAATGAACACAACAGTATAAAGGTGACTTAAGATGCCTGACATGTTTAAGATTAAAAATCTTCTTGCAAAAAGCAACAAAGCAGTTAACTGGAGGATTCAACCAATACCAACCCAAATATGTACTATGTCCAGTAAGCCCAAGCTTATCTGCAATATATTACATTTGGGATAATTTAATGCTCAAGAAAAACTATGCTTTAAAAAAATATAGCTCTTCCAAGATATTATACTTTGGTGATTGGAGACTATGTACATCAAAACCAGCTAAGCGCTACATTAAAAAAAGAAAGAAAGAAAGAAAAAAGGAACCATTATGTGCTATTTAGTTCAAGGTAACTGAAATTGAAATGATTCAGTATGATTTTGCTACAATTATTGGTTTTACAAAGTGAAATTTCTGTGAGAAGTTCACTAATTTAGAAGCAATCAACATACTTAACAAACACGCTATGAAGATTCAAATTGGTTCATCTATTTGTTATCAACAAGGCATAATCTTAGTACCACACCTTTTCTTCACTTCTCACTACATATAGTATGCAAAAATGAGCAAGCAGATTTAAATAGCTTAAAACCCTTTTAGGTCTACTGTTCAAGAGTGAGGCATTGAAATACTTAGTGCTTCCATTTCTATTAACATAAAAACATCAGAGAATCTTAAGCTGTTTTTAAGGCATAGTATTTTGGTATTTGCAAGAGTTTGCCTGGTAATGGTTGATTCCATTAAGTTAACTTGAGAACTTGCCATCATTTGCTTATCTTCTCACACAGTGCAAGTGTTGGTCGCTCTTTCCTTCTCTCTTAGCAGCAAGCCAGGTCTGCTATTTTCTATAGCAGCATACTTCAGGAGTGGAGAGGGAGAGAGTGTGTCAATTACAAATAATTAAAACTACAGTGTACAATCCTATTTACCTGTCAGTGTTTAGGTTGACAGCACACCATTATATGTCTCAAAAAAATTACATAAAATCTCTACACAAAAGCAAATAAAGACATTCTTTCAAGAAGAAATAAAATAAGTGCAAACACCTAAAACAGGCAACTGAAGCAACTGTTGTAACCTGTAGAGAAACACAAAACATTTATAAAAGGACAAATATTTTTATAAATAAAAGATAATGTTCTCTACTTCTGAAACATTGAGTAAATATAATAAACTTCTAAGTGCAGACTGTTTTTAGGGACCAAAGTACCATATTATTTTTTAAACAAAATGCAAAAATTTCAAACACATATACAAATCACCAGATTAATTTATGACCCCCCCATATAATTTAAACAGAAAATATTAAATTATTATTTAGTACATTTTTAGAACTACTTTATAACCAACATGATTTAAAGGACATAGTGCAATATTTAAGTGGATGTGACATACAGTATAGATATTGTATTCTTTGCAGCTATAACTTACTATTGGTTGCATACTTTAAAAAGTCAAAATTGTTCTTTGTTAGCTGTAATAACAGGAAACAACACTGGCTTCTAGACACCCTGTATAGGTATAAATATCTACATTTAAGCTTTAAAAATGAAAAATAAATTATAAAGACAGACTTCTTCCCAATTTACATTTTTCCTGCTC
Organism: Vicugna pacos; assembly: GCF_048564905.1. Lineage (NCBI taxonomy): Eukaryota > Metazoa > Chordata > Mammalia > Artiodactyla > Camelidae > Vicugna > Vicugna pacos. The sequence continues at coordinate 17,237,598 of NC_133015.1, read as the reverse complement.
CTACACACTGTACAATACATTCAACAAGACTCTCAGCTCTTCTGAGATTTACGAAGAAAATACTGACTCTTTACTAATAAGGAAAAAATCTTTTTGCGATGCCTTTTGTTTTTAGTACTATGCTCAAATAAATACATTTAACACTGTAGTTAATTTTACTGTTTTTTTGAAAAATATGAAAAATTAGTAGTGCAACTTTCTTTCTCTTAAATTCCTTCCCACTGTGTTTCTCTGTAAATGGTAGCCTAGTAAATCAGCACAGAGGCAAAAGTACTTCATAAAACCACATGTGCTTCACAGACATAGACTAATTTCAGAAATCATACATACTCATAAAACCTATCTGTAACAGAACTGCAGCGTCAAGAGAGGAGCAACATGTATCTTCTGAAGAAAATACATGAGAAGTTACTTTTAGAAGATCCATGAACATTCTAATATGATTTTCCCATCTTTAAAAAACAATTTTAAAAAATCTCATCTCTTAAAAAATAAACTATGAAAATGCCTACCTACCCCTTACTTAAGTGCCTAGCCTTCCGCCTGCCCAATATGAAAAAGGATGCAAACCGTTTTAGGGCTGTGTTAAAACTTTAAAATCAATTAATTGACAAAAAATTTCATTGCAACCTAATTTAGTATAGAATCCAGTAAGCGAGTGGGGCATTTCATCAGTTTTCATAACAATCACAGTATGAGGGCTCTTGAAGTGCTGCTGGTAGCCGTGTAAGTACTCAGATATCTTCTTGCTTGTTCAGTCATGATAAGCTGGTCTTCTGTCTTCCCATAAACCACTGTCTCCCATTCACAATTTGACTAGAAAGGAAATATTAAAGTGATGTGAAAATTACTAAAATAACTACCCATTCTACCTCACAATTAGACTTTTTAAAAAACCAAGTAATTGATTGGATTATTTGGTAAGTACTTACTGCAAAAATTTTCTGATAATGACATTGTGATTCTCTTTATAAAATGATGTTTCAAAAATACATACTAAAATATTTATGATCAATTTTTTAGCTATTTATAGTGTTTACAGCCCTGTGAAGGCAGTTTAAAAGTTTTGTTCCCACAGCTCTCCTACCCCAAATCAAATCAGTCTTAACATGGAAAGAAATGTCAGTCTTTACTGCTTCAAAGTTTAGCAAAAGAGTTAAAGAGATGATATAATGTCAAAAAATGAGCCAAGAATGCTTTATATCCTACAGATTAGAGACTACGTTCGTAACACAAAGTCAGGTTTAGGTTTATTTCTCTTGTTTTCTTCCCTTGTTACAGAGTAAGGTTACCACATTAGAGAAATGGCCTGCTATGTAATAAATTTTCCTGAAAAGTTGTGTTAAAACACTGGTAAATCAAATCATTTTAAATGGATTACGAGAATGTGTTACATCGCTCTACAAAAAGCAGTGACTCAAAAAAGAGGAGGTGGCCCATCTGATCACCAGACATGTCTTCCAGGAATGCTTGAAAGTCAGGAAGGCTAGTTCTGCAGTCACTGCGGTGTAAAGCAGCAAACTTCCCCTTCAATGACCTCTCAGATTCTCTGGGTTGAATTCTTAAGATAATATAATAGTAAAAATTTCTCCAGCCTTCATTTGCAGCTACATAATGGCTGCACAGCATCAGAAAAAAGGATTTTGCTTTACAACTTTAAGCCAGAAAGTTCACTGGAAACCATTATACCAACAAAAACCAAGCTGAAACTGCTTCCAACCACTTACCCTTTAAAGGTAGCAATTAAGGCTACAATTATTTATTATAAGAGAAGAGGTACCAGAAGTAGATTTAGATATCTTTAGTTTAAAAATGAAATAGTGCATCAGAAATCACCAGAAGTCTCTGGCTACAATTCCAATTGTTGAGTTTATATGTGCTCTGATGAGTGAGTCTCTCAAAAACCCAAATCTAGTTTGAGTGACAAAACAATAGTGAATCTCTAGTTACTGTTCCCGTCAATTCTGAATGTAAAACAAAAAGTATAATTTGTAATCAGTAAGTCCAAAGTGATAATTGAATAAACAACAACAAAAATCACTGAAAGAAATTTATAAATTCATACCTGAAGATTCTTTTCCAATGTGACAACTTTGGAAGTGTTAGGGTTTGGTTTCTTTTTATTAAGTGTATATGTTTTGTTGGTTGAATTTATATCTTGTTTTTCAGGAGTCAAGTTGCACCTATTGTCATGTATTTCCAATAATGGTATCATTAATAAAGATGTTGTAAATATATTTTCTGACTAAGAGAGAAAAAACAAAGAGGAAAGTAGAATAACTAATCCAGAAATGGAGACAAATGGAGGGACTACTGAGTAAGTGGTAGTGGAAGCCCTGTTCATTTCCCTCCAAGAAAGCTTTTGGCTCTGATGAAGTTTCTAGTAATGCAGTAAAATTAAATATTTCAGAAATGAACTAAAGATAAATACTGAAATGTAAAGCTTTGAGAACTACCATGTTTTGACATCATATATATGAGAGCTAACTCCTCTGAGAACAAAACAAATTTAAAAAGCAAGGAAGTAAATAAAATACTCTCTTCAGTTAATCGAATTAGGCAGAATAATACTAAAGGAAACTCTATGTATCTCTGATGGACTAGCCACACAGTGAGTAAAATGTAAGAACCACTAGGACTTAAAGCAACCATCTCAAGAAAAGAAAAATTCTTTACAAACCTGCGTGTCTGAAATGTCTTCCGTCAATAGTTGAGTACCTGGTTCTTCTTTTTCCCAGTTATCTAAGACTAGTGATTTTCTGACTTTCCTTACAGAAGCAGTATGCTAGAATGAATAATTTATAATAGGAACATTACGGTGAAGTCACTTGAACACAGTATGACTTTTATTAACAATGATACTGAAAGATTACCTCTTGTTTGCAGCTTTTGTAAGCAGGTTCATCCTCCTCTTTGAGGAATATGTCTGTTCCAGTTTCTTCTTTCAAAACTTCCCGAATATCTTCTTCCAAGAAGGCAAGTGGCTGTGACTAAATTATTTTTTAAAGGATTTTTAAAGTCTTTTATACCAATTCCTTTTTCTCCCCATATATAGAAACCCAACTTTTACACTTTTTCATTATTGGCATAATTTTCTCCTGGTAACCTACAGATACATAAGTTGAATAAATTAATGAACTAATCCATTCTATGACAAAAATAATTTTGCACATTCCAAGTGCTAAATGAGGTGTGGCACTTTCTGCACTCCAGGGAACTAAACAAAAATCTTCCTTTTGGGGAACCTATTACAGCTCCTGCTTCAATCAGGATCCTCACAATTAAATAGAAAAGAAAGATTATTTCCCCAAGTATTTTTACATAAAAATAGGAAATACAGAACAAACTGGGACTACACTAGCTCTCCTTATTCTACTTCTATGGTACTAGTTAGAGTGTGTGTAACCACTAGTTAGCAGGGTTCTCTTACCACTAAATGTGAGTTACTTAAGAGCAGTGGTGACATCTTTTTCATCTGTGTATAGATCTCTGCACACCTAGCCTTAAGCTTAAAGCTGAGACACAGTGTTCAAGAAGTGTGTGTATGTGTACTGGAGTGTGGAAGAGCAGGAAACAAAAAACTTGAATGTGGGTTGAATAATGAAATAGTCTCAAAATACTATTCATCCACCTTTCTATCAAATAGCTAGGCACACCATATATTCAGAAAAAATTTTAATTATATCAAACTTAATATCTACCATAACCAAGATTTGTTTAGCCCATGTCTCCAGTCAATAAAGTCAGGAAGAACAGCAGCCATATATAAATGAGATTTCACAGTACGTACAAAAACTTTAAAAATGGAAATAGATTTTAATGTGCTCTCATCTACAGCCTGAGACATGCAGGAATCATGTCAGTATGTCTGTGTGTTGCTCCAAGAGCTTTTGTTTTAAAGATTACATTTCACAAAGAACATACATTAGACGTTCTTAAAAAGAAATCTGGAATCTGTTGTTTCCCCTATAAGAATACAAATGTCCTATGGCTAAGACATAGATGAATTCATCACCACCAACAATTATTCTCTTAATTGTCCTAATGTGACAAAGAAAAAGAACTGCTGCACTTAACACTTCTCAGGTTAGGGAATACCAAAATTAATAGATTTATATTTAAAGAACTTCCAAGGTTTCTGAGTAATTTTCAATAAACATCAGACGAAACAATGTTTATTAAGAAAGCAACATATAATTAAGATGTACCTGATTAAAATTCTAAAGCCAATCTCTAAGAAGTGCATTTGACTCATAGTAAGACACATTAGAGAGCTCAGTGGTTAGCACATACTAGGTGCTCAGTATAAACTGGAGCATGAGGAGCAGGAGGAATGAAAAGTCAGTTCACTGCCAATGAGCCTATAGATATTTTTAACAATTTTAATTACAAAATCAATACTTTCCTTTTATCTTAAATTGCTGATGAAAATTATCTGTTTTGGCAATGGATAAATTCTTCCCAAACACGTACAAACTTACAGGCACTTTAGGTCACTTGAAACCTAATTTCTTGCACACTATCATTAAAATGATAGTTTTCATTCAACATAAAACGTTGACCAAATGACCCTGAGGCACTGGAGAAATTTTTAAATGTCTTCAAATAATTGTTTATTTGTCTAATTTCCAATTAGGCTACACACCCCTATGACGGCAGGAACCATACCTGACATGTTAACATCACACCCCCAAAGCCTAGCACCTATAAGGCACTCAATCAATATTTGCTGAATTAATGACAATTTTTTTAAATGAGTAACAAAATACTGAAATGGATTAGTTAAATCAATCAGGTAATTTCATACAATGGAATATTACACAAACATTAAAAATTATAGCATACATACAATTTATTAATTTTAAAAAGGTTACAAAATAGTACAAAAAGTGTGATCTTATTTTTATTTTGTGTATTTTCTTTTGTGTAAACTAAAAAGTTTAGAGAACTCTAAAGAGAATATAATTGTTCACAGCAGTATATGAAGTAAGTGACAAAAAGACTTGATCAGTTCTACTATTTGCCCTCTAAAACAGTAATTAAAAAAAGGGGAGGAAAGGCTAGAAGACTTGAGAGTCTGACATGATTTCTGGTAGAAATTGATTAAATCAATTAAACTCGAATTTATTAATTAATCTACCCAAAATGTGACTAAAAATAGAACATAACCAGAGTACCTTGGAAGCGACCAATATTTAAAAAATCATACTTTCTTTTTATTAAACCTAGTTTGTCAGGCTCTATATCTGCCTAGAATTAGACTACCCATGGCTCACTTGAGGTACTTCAGAGTTGACTATATATATATATATATGAAAGATAACACCTCCCGTCTCCATTCATGAACTACTGCTGTTACCACTATGATTAAAATAGTAATCGTATCAACTAAGCACATATTTCCAAAACTTAGTATCAACCCCTTAAATTATCTTTTACCATCACAAATAACCCCTGGGGTGTGTTTTATAATCTCTACTGAATAGAAGAGGAAACTGAACCTTAAAGAGGTATCCTGATTAATCAGTTTCAAAAATATTATTAGAAAAGTGCTTATGTATATCAAATTTATTTTATTCTACTCTAGGTAACTTTACTGAAACTACTAAAAGGTGGGTTTTAGTATTAAGAAATGGACGCTGACACTGGATTTACCTTCTCTAGATGATATAATGTAAAGAAAGCATGAATCCAAAACAAGCGAAACAAAAATTAACAAGGAAAAAGATTAACACAAATTCAAACTTATAAATTAAGAGGTAAAAAGCTTTTTAATCTGGTTCAGTGAACATCTTTTTTTAATGTTAAAAATCAAGAGTAAAAATCAAAATTTGCATCTTACTAAAATTAGGAAAATTCTTAAAAATAAAAGGAGTATACATACCACAATTTTAAGAGGTCCATATTTCTTCTCCTGAGCAGCAAGTGCATTCTTAAAAGGAGTAGGAGTTCTTGGTGTGGTACCCAAAATAGATCTTCTAATGGTAGGTGTTCTAAATCTATTCAATCATTTAGATATTTGTATTACAGTCAAAATTTGATTTCTTATAGTTAAGGAAGGCAAAGCCACGATAAAAGCACACACTAAATTTATCTTGCATATACAAACACTATTCAAACCTTCTAAGAGTGTGTTAAAGTATGCCTGCCTAAACTGTTTCTTAGTTGAAGCAATCATCTTAAAACAGAAAAAAGACAAATGTAGAGAAAATTATTTAAAATGTTTGCTTGAAGTCAAAGTTTTATACTCTATTTAGCTGGTTTTCAGTCTCCCAGGGGTAAAACATAAGGTTATGATTTATTTTTATTTTAATTCTAAGTCCCACATGGATAGGGACTATGATACATGTATAAATGGACGAAAAGCTAATGTACTCATGAAACTGTGCTTCCCATTTTCCCTAACACAATCATTTAACACCTACTTACCCGACATTTTCCTTTTGATCTTTGGGGGTTGTTTCCTTATGAAGAGGAGTTGTAATAAGAACTTTCTGCCCACAGATAGGGGTTGATGTGAATGAAGGATTTTCTATGTTAACTTGTTCATTTCCAGGACATGTGTTGAAAAACTAAAAAAGGAAGAGAGATTAAATACAATGTCTAAAATGTCAAAATCCCTACACAAAATTTAAACTGGCAAGATTTTCAAATTATTTCTTCATTCCTTTTAGGAAAGGATTATCAGTAATACTACATCTACATTCCATTCCACAAAAATTAAGCTCCATGAGAGCAGGAATTTCTGTTCTGCTCCTCACTGCCACCCTAGCTCTTAGAACACTGCTTACCACATAACAGGCATTCAAGAAATGACCATTTAACAAATATTAAAAGTTACAAAACACAATAAAAAAATTTCCAAACAGTATATATTATCAAATAGGAATATACAGGAAACATAAACAGCTGCTGTTAAATATAAGTTTTGTACAACAGCATAACTAAAAAAAGTTTTATTATTTTATCAATAAATGATCTTAAGTGTTCTTTTCCATGAGAATATTTAGAATTCAGAATATAATAATAATGTTTTGCTAATAAGAAATAAAGCTCTCTAGCCAATCTGCCTATTTGGAAAAGATCTCAGAACCTCTGAACAGCCAAAACTGGTATCACAGAGTCCATTTTCCAAACAACACAATTTACTGGATCTTAATTTACATACAACTGTGAAATACTAATTTATTCTTTTACCCAACAGAGTAGAAGCAATGGTAGGAGAAAGTAGAAACTGCTTTAATGCTACTTATAACTGGAGAATTCTAGTGCCATCGTTCTGGCTCCTAATGTTTTCAATGTATTTAATCCTAAGATCAGCAGTCAAACCTTAAAACACTGTAGAGATGCCATCACTCAAAGAATAAAATCCAAACCCTTTGCTATGGGATACAAGGTCTTTATAATCATGTCTCACCTTCTCAGTCATTTTCTACCTTAGAATTTACTCTTCAACAAAAATTATCAGCATGCAAAACTCCAAAGATAGAAAAATGCTACTGTGCCCAAACCTGCTTCACCTTCCTCAAGATGCTTTGTAACTCTTGAGGATGGGGGTGGGGACACACTACTTACATTGTAGCCTATGTAAATGGCAACCCCTGAAGCACAGGGGGCATGGTTTTCAGAGAACACAGGGGTTGTGTACTCACTGCCAGATCCTCATCCTTCCAGGGTCAAAATGCACCTCCAATTATACCCCCAACATGCTCCAAGTTTACTTGACCATTAACCTTCTATCTTCTCCCATAAAACTTTTCAACCTCTGTCAAGACACTTTCAGCAAACACCAGCTCCTTCTCTTTCTTACTAACTGACCTTGGACAGATTGTTTAACTTCTCAATTTCATTCCACCTACCTCCTAAGGTTTTTTGAAAGAGCATTAACCAAGGTGCCGTATAAGACAAGTGTTTAGCGCACAGCCTAGAACATAGCGTTCATTAAGAAAGATAGTATTATAAAATAAAAGGTACAGTTTGCTCTGACATAATTATCTGCTGCCCAGGGATATAACTACAGGAGAAAGTGGTAGTTCCTGACATCCCTAGAAGAACTTACAACACACGGAAGTCTTACGGGGAGCAGCTCTCTATGGGCACAGATACCTGGCTCTCAGTCTCAGCTCTGCCATTAGATAACTTTGGGCAAATTATTTTACCTTTCTGGGCCTATTTCCTGATGAGTCCTATAAAGACATAGAATTACACATCTAAAACATCCCTTTTAGCCCTAAAAATTGTAAGGTACTGTAATGCAGCTACTATATTTTGTGAGATACTTTTCTGATTTATCGTGGCTTAGCATTCTCATGTATACGTTTAAATACATTATCCATTTTTATGTGTCAGCAAAGCAACGAACTGCTAGTATGGATATTAAAGACCTAATTTAATCCAGCTCCTCAACATCTGGAAACATAACCAAAAACAACACTTCTACCTGTGAAGGAGAAAATGGTAGTGTTTTCACCGGTGTGTGCTTTAGTGCTGTATTACCGCCGTCGCTGAACGACCCATCACCAAGTTCGCTGCCCGGGGACTGACCCACTGGCATCCTTCTCTTCTTTCTGAGGATGGTTGGGGGAGTGCTAAACTTGACCACATTTGGGGATGTTAAAGGAACAGCCTCACCATCTGCACCGTTACAACTGGTTTTTTTCCCTTCAAGTACAAGACTGACGTTAACTTGACATTCCATGGCTCCTTCATTGTGTTGAATCCGCATTAGTTTAACAGGGGTGGACTTGACGGGAGAAGCAGCAGCATCGGAAAGATCAAAGCTAGTAACATCACTCCACGCTACGGGATCCTGCAACAAATTAAATTTCCAACGAACATTATGAATGCCATAACCTAGTTAAATCTAATCTTGAACACAGTATGATTTCCAGAGTTAATTAACTACTCATTTTTTATCAGCAGAAATAGGCTTTCCTTGGGTCATCTTTTTTTTTTTAAGCAAGACCATCTGAGAAAAGAAGATAATGCTTTTACAACTCCAATTCTGAACATCCCAGAATAATATTTCATCTAATTCTGTAGCTGAAGCTTACTGCCAAAGTACTTTAAATAAAAAGAACAAATTATTTTTCAGTTGTTATAAAAGAGTACAATTCATCATAAAGCTTCATATTCGATTCCACATTAGAAAACTTTACAGCCTATTCTGCACCTACATAATCACGTCGTAATGAGCATGGAACATCCTCAAAATGGTCATACACTATGATCCAAAAATTCAACTTAACCTAAGGACATAATCATGATTTTGCACAAAACTTTACATAATACGTTCTTTAACTTGTAATACTTAAAAACTGGACACCACATAAATATCCAATAATAACGGTATGTTGGGTTAATAAATTTTGTTACATTCATATGATAAAATATCATGAAGCCATTAAAATTCAAATTTAAAAAAAGAGTTAAGAAAATAGAGACATGCTCATTATGTAATATGGGAAAAATCCACAAACATAATACATTAGTATATATTTGGGTTCAAAAATATACACACATGTGTGTTTTATATGTATAGAACCCAGCTTGAAAGGAAATACCTCAAATTATTAACTCATTTTAATTTTCTTCTTTACAGTATTCTCTAGTTTCCAGCTATCTCTAATATACTTGTACCACTTGTATAATTAATTAATAAACAAATAAATATATATATATATTTTGCCAGAAGTCACTTCAAAACATCAGATCAAAATTAAGCATGACATAAAAGGTAACGCATAACATAAAATTGGTCAATGTCCCTGAAATCACATCATTAATATTGAGCTTTTGACAATTTCAGACTTACAGATTCAATAAGTTCCAGAGTCTCTGCGAATTCTGGGATGGTCTGTAGGGAGGACAACACAGCATTTGCCTCCACAGCCAGGAACTTCGTGGGGGAGCTCTGCTGAGCAGACACGGCCTGAGTGTCATCCATTCTGTAAAACTCCCCGGCGTGCTCCTCAAGGCTGTTTAGCGTATTAGACACGCTATCATCCACGAGGAAACTACCAGACCAGCTAGAAAAGCTTCCAGGTTGCTAAAAATACAAAAGAAATCTGAACGCTATTTCTCATTCCCATCCTAAGCAAAAATTTAGACTTCAAGAGTATCTTCTTGAACAACACACTTCACAACATTTCAGCTAAAAAATACAGTAGCAACTATATCACCATTCCTCAAAACTGATAAAAATGTTTTTTCATTAAACTTCAACTTGACTATATTTCTTCTTTCTAATAAACTTTTTAAAATCTATAAAGTCACAGTGAGGTAAACCTAGCATGTGTATACTACAACATAAGGTCCAAACCACTAGAATCTGGCATTTCTCCACCTTTCAAACTTCAGCTCCCAGCACTCCCACTCACAAGCCCTACCCCCCGGGGAATCCTGAACACCCAGCTGCGCTACCTGCAGTTCCCTGATGAGCTGGTCACGAGCTTACCCCAACGGGCCTTTGCACAGCCTGCTGCTCCCCTTATGTAGAACGTTCAACCCGCTGAGCAGGGAGAACTCTCCTTCCTCATTTAAGTACGATACAGTTTAAGTATTGGAAGACGCATCACCTTATTATACACTTTTACCTGTTCCATTTATAACAATGTCCTAGTTCACCTATTTTGCTAATATATAATCATTGCCTAACTTTCAAGACTGAGCTCAAAGAGGCTTTCTTCCAGGAACTCTTCAGACCACATAAATCTCAGTTTCCTATGAGCTCCTATAAAACTAAGTGACTTATTTTATCTCACTGGATCCTGTTTCTTATGTGTCCCAACTGCAGAGCAAGCCTTTGAATTCACGGATGGTGTCATTTTTCTTTATCTCTCTAGAGATGTACATAGCAATTTACTTATCTTTTGAGCCTAGATTCCTAGTGTCTCTTGATGAAAAACAAGAAAAGAGACCTGACCTTGAAGAGCTATGATTAAGAAACTATATATAATTTGAAAACTGTTAAAAACAGTAGATCCTAAGAGTTCTCATCACAAGGAAAAATAAATTTTTTTGGTATTTATGAGACGATGGGTATTCATTAAACTTATTATGGTAATCACTTCACAGTATAAGTAAGTAAAAATGATTATACCGAACACCTTAAAATTATGGTGCTATGTTAATTATACCTCAAAAAAACAAAAAGAAACAGGATGTAAAGTGTATAGCACTGTCGAACAGAACCCTCTGAGGTGACAAAAAGGTTCTGCACCTGAAACTGCTCAATATGGGCACCAGTAGCCATATAAGCAACAAAATTGTAGCTAGTGCAACTGAGAGGCTGAATTTTTAAATTTTAAATTAAATGTGGCTAGTAACTACCATATTTTAGAAAGCATAGTGCTCAGTCCATAAGGAAGCTCTCAATAAATGGTACCCATTACTATTAAAAATCACTAGAATGTGTCAGATATTCACAATACTAAAATGTTAAATTTCAAGTTAAGGTGAAAAAATTAATTTTCAACATTGTTGCAAAACAAGTTCCACTTGCTTTAAAGTTTCCTATAAATAAAAGAAATTAAAGCAATCTTATTTCACTAGCATAACCACCTTCCAAGTTTACAATCACTTTCTGGATATAGCTTCCAAACCATATATATTTCAAGTAAGCCTGCAGGTGGGAAAAAGATTCGAAGAGGGAGGTTACTAGGCCCCCTGGCAAAACCATAAGTTTGCAATCGTATACACCTGATTCTGAATCCCTAGCAACAAATCACCTACTTTGCAGAGTTAATATAAGTACTACCAGGAGTACATGTAACACATCAACAGTAGTGGAACATGATGAATACTTGGTAAAATGGCAGTCATTATTATCACATAATTATTTAGAATAGAATACATACAGGGGAGGGTATAGCTCAAGCAGTAGAGTGCTTAGCATGCACAAGGTCCTGGGTTCAATCCCCAGTACCTCCTCTAAAAATAAACAAACAAACCTAATCAAACAAACCTAGTTACCTCCACTGCCAAAAAATAAAACAAAATAAAACAAAATACATTAGAATAGAATACATATTTTATATATGTATGGAGTCTATAACACTGGGTACAGCAACTTCCCTCTAGAATCTCAACAAGATTTTTATGAGAGTTATTTTAGATAGCAAGTTCTAAAAAACAAATTAATAACTTTCTCCCTTTTTAATGCAAAATGCCAGTTCTTTTAGCTAATTATATCCTATTAAATTAAAAAATGACAGACTACTATCAAAAAATAGAAAATGTGCTTAAACATGAATATATTGTCTACAAATGTAGACTCTCTTACCATGAATATTTGCAGCTTCTTAATAAAACCAAAATTAACTTTAAAATAAGTACCCTTAGATTAGATCTTCCTATTTACCCATGGTTTTTGCAGTTTCAAAACAAAAATTACTTTTCCCATGGTGTATATAGCTCATCTATTACAATTAACAAATGTAACGTTTTCATTAATATTTTCTGAAGTGGTATAAAGACATCACTAGTTGCCTCGTAATGCTATTTCAAGTCCTCAGGTTAGTCTATTTCATAACTTTGTTAGTTCTTAGTCACTGTAAATGTACTGTCCCCTCATTCAGCCCCAAACCAAGAAAAATACTTTCCTAAATGTACAAAGTCCCAGGATATTAAACTTTTTAAATTGTTAGTTAAATATAAACTTTTTTTCCTTTTAATACATCTAGCACAGCCTGTTAACTTAGCTAGAATCATCACCACTTATTCCGATTCAATACTCCGAGCTGTTCTCGTCAACCAAATCTCAGACCAGTTTTCATACCTAGTAACCAAAACCCAACATCCACAGAAAAATTTCTTGAGAGAGCAGAAAATTGAAATGTTTCCTTTTCCCATATTTTTACCATAATTACTTTTTCCAATTTACTGAATTTGTATTCTAAATATAGTAAAAGGGAAAAATTTTTCTAAGAGAATAAAACTAATTTTGAAGCACATAAATCTCTATACATCTATTAAATTCCTTGTTTTTTTTTAGCCTTTGTTTCTACTAAGGCCATTGTTACATGGAATGTCTAAAATAAAACCAAAGCCTAATCTAAACCACATAAAATTTTCAAAAATATGCACATCAAAAATTATATCATAAATTTGCTTGATATTTATAATTCAAGAAATATCTTAATACAGAACATTGTGAACTATGTTCAAAGAGATGCTTATCAAAAACAGGCAACCTCAGAGTTGTAAATCAAAAAAACTATTTTCAGTCCATATTAAAATCTGAAGTCACGATGAATATGCTTTCCACTTGCTGGCATACAAAAGTCAATAAAATTATAAAACTATAAAACCATATAAAGTATATAAAAGATTCTAACAATAAAATCTAAACACTTAAGCTTATTTCTTACTGATGGAATTCGCTTTCTTCTAACTTCATTCTCAGCTGACATTAGAAGCAACTCAAGTTCCTTTATTTTTTTTTCCTTATCAGGATCTTCATCAATAAAGGGTTGCTAAAATAAGTTAAATAAAAGAGAAAAAACAGGCTACTTACATAATTGCTTTATTATTACTATGAATGTTCTAGTTTTTATTTTCTTCTATGCAACATAAAATCCATTTTCTCTAATAAAGCTTAATACTACTAAATCCCAAATACTCAGTATCATAATGCATCTGGTACCCCCTTCAAGAAGTGCTGGTAAATATTTTCAATTTAACAGAAAAGATTTGGGAAATTTAAACGTATCAAAATTGCACTGTATCATCTATGTCAGTGTCTTATGTGTGAAGTCTATTTTAATTTATTGACTCAATGTACATATTCTATCCATTTTAGCAAAAATATGTGCATTCATAACCTGAATGCTCTAAGTTGGAAGAATGAAAGAACCACCCTCTGATGCTGTGGAGTATCTTACATTTGTACAGTTTACATTTCTCAAACCCATTTACAAACTTTCTCCATTAATGGTATAATATTCAAATAGGTCAGATAGCATTGTTTTTGCTCTAGTTTTATAGATGAGGAAATAAGCACTATTAGACTTGGAAATGTTTGGAAGTGTTTCCTTTGTTGTTGCAGTTGTTTTTGTTTTTGCTTTTTTTTTTTTATAAATAAAAGTTACCTGAATAAAGGCAGAAGACGTCTGAACGTGTTCTACACAATTGCCTTCAGGTGATAAATACTGATAGCCCGGGATCTAAAAAGTAATTAAAACATTAATATGATACATATAACACTATATAAATGCTTTTAAATCTGAGGCAAAGCACAAAAACAGAATAAAATATCAACATTAAAAACTCTGTCTCTGTTAACTTTAAATATTCTTACGTACAATAGTTTCTTCTTTTTTTAAATAATAATTTAACTAATAATTATATCTCCATTCTTAGAATCTACTGATTGAAAGTCATTAGCTCTTAGGAAAGACCTGTTTTCTCCTGAATGAAATATGAGAATTATTTGACTAGATTTATCAGCCAATCAGTCTTTTATTATCTGCAATATCCACCAAATATTTTTAAAAATCTGCTATTAAAGGATTGCTCTATCTCCTGGAGAAGACTAAGTAACTGTGTTCCCATTCTTCAGAGGAAGGGGCTGGTCCACGTGAAGCGCTCAAGAAGATGGAGCCTACAGTAGTTTTCAGTATCCTTATCTCCTACTCCTACCACCACCCCCTGCAATCCGTGTACAGAAAGATGTGAAAACAGAGGCTGTTTCCAGTCCTTGTCTTCGAAAACAAGTAGAATCACTCATGTATTTTTTAATACTCTGACAATAGAACTAAGAGTTGATTCTGTTTCTTTTCTAAAGTATCTGAAATAAAAATTTTGAAGTTGCACGCAAATTTAGTGTGCAGTGGTGGGAAGAAATATGAGTCTTTTTTAAAATCTTAAAAACTAAAATATAAATTTGAAATTGTCTATTTTCCATAATGGCCCACCTAAATCACTTTCATATGCAGTATCATTATACATAACTTCTAACACAGAACTTAATTTTCACAACACTTGATTAATATCAGTTATTGCTCACCTTCCAATGAATCAGAAACTTATCTTTCTCAAATGTTTCATTTAAATCTGTGACAGTTATTTCAAACCAAAACTATTTTTCAAGTCAAAATTAGAACTATCTTTTTAGCAGTTTAAATGAACTGAACTATGAACACATAAACCTTTCAAGAATTATTAAAAGGTAAATAATTCTTAAAGCACAAGAAAGATCCTTACTTCCTATATATATGTATACATTTTTTTTTACCTTCCAATATATTTTGACTGAGAGTGTTAAACACTCCATTGGCCCCAAATGATTTTAAAAATTATCTTCCTATGAGTTAAAAAAAATAAATTTAAATGATAATCTTTCTAAGACAGAAGCAGAATGTTTCAGTTTATGCTGCTGAAATCTAGGACTCTAAAGAAAACTGTAAAGAAACAGACAATAAAAACTTTAAGGTACAACTGAGTACCAGCAGGTAACTCCTGTCTTCATATGTTTTCCTATTTGTAAATTAAGATGTCCCCAGTTTTTTTAAGTGGTTCATTTAAAATTATATCTAAAAAAAATAATGTCCATTTAATGGAATAAAATAAAATCTGAGGCATACTAAGCACAGATTTTTAATACCTAGCCAAATTTTATCTTTCAGTAGACACTATTAAATCCTGACCTCATCTTTACATTTTATGTGACAAGAGTCAAGAACTGCTTAACATGAAAAATGGCATGACAGACAAGCAGACAGGAAAATGTAAAACAAATCTTATGAAAACTCCTAAACTAATTTCTTCCAGGTAGGAAAATGTAAGGAAAATAAAGCCTGCCCTATGATGAACATGGGTAATCTCCAATTAACCTATCTAAACAAAGGCTGAAGTCATTCAGTCAGTTGAGTGATAAGGGAAAAGCAAGGCTGAATGCCATCAGAAAACCAATTATTTACCACAGTCCTCAAAAGGACGGCTTGAATGATTTCAGACTATTTTCTCCTTTAAACCATTTTATATACCCTTACCTCTTAGAGATAAGCAATACTGCAATTACACAAAATATTCTTTAAAAAGAAACTACAATAGATATTAAAGCACAAATGACCATTAGCTTTGAATCATGAAAATTCAATGATGGTATTAGGAAATATACATACTAAGTTTCTTAACCAGATAATGTAAAAATTATATATAAATGGAAGTATTTTAATACGTTTGTTCCCCCAAATATTTATCAATCAAAACAAGTAGAGATAAACTTCCACTAATGCTTCATCAGCTAGTTATGGCATATTTTTTTGGTTTGGAAATTGACATGTCTTTTCCCTTAATATATGTTGTATTTGTCCTATTAAGAAACTAAACATCTTCCCATACAGCAAGTAAAGGAATTTTTTAAATAATAAAAGTATTAAAAATATGTGCCTGAACAGGTATGTAAAACTGATTCTGGGTTTGCAAATGGTCCATAGCCGCACAAGGTTTGTGTTGAAGTTTAGATGAAGATCGTTCTGATTTTATTCCATCTTGTAAGTAGCCCTCCTGCTCCACTTTTCTTCGCATAGTAGAATTCCAATGGTTTTTGATAGAATTATCAGTCCTAAGAAATGTAAGTGTATGTTTAAAAAGAAACAGAGGATTCCATACATTTTAACACTGTATAAAGTATACAAGGTACTTAAAATACATTTTAACAACTGGTGAAATTAGATACTTTTTAACTCAAAAAATAAACTGTATGTGTGTCACACACAGCTCTAAACACTGGAGCTATAGCAGTGAATAAGACAAAGTCCCTGCTTACATGGGGTTTACATTCTCACTGGAAGTGTGGCAGCAGGGAAGGAGAAAAGAAGACAAAAATAAATTATAAGAAAAATAGTGCAATGCAGATCATTTAAAGTAGGATAAGAAAAGTGAGTAACTGGGGTAATTTTGATTAGGTGGTCTAGGAAGTCCTCTGTAAGGTGACAGTGAAGCTAAGATCTGAATGATGAGAATGAACCAGCCATATTAGGAGAGAAAAAAAGAGCATTCCAGATAAAGGGCATAGCAAGGACAGAAGCCTTAAAGCCAGGATCAAACATGGTCATAAAAAGCAAACCACAAATTCCAGAATCCCAGTATTCTTTTTCACTCCTTACAACAAAATACCTATGGAAGAAATTCACTGGCTCCCCTTTTACTGAAGTTCACCTTGTAAAATGTAAATCTTCAACCTACAGCTACTTACAGCATACATTTCAAAACAATGCACATTTACTGAGAACCTACATCCTGCTAAGCACTAAACTAGGTTCTATGGTCAGTTAAAAAGATGCATAAGATTGAAAACATCAAAAGTTCCTAGACCAGGTTGAGTAACTTGGATGAAAAACTTAACACTATGCTTTAATTTTCTTATCTATAACACAAAGATAGCAATGTTTGTTCTGCATATTTCACAAGCACATAAAGAAAAAATATTTTTAAAATACATGCAAAAGCATTTTATAAATTGTGAAATACTACACAGAGATTGCAATAATAAAAAACAACTGCATACCTTCTAGCTGAGGTATGGATTTTCCCAAACCTGTTGGTCTACTGCACTGCAGACTGTTAGGAAACATCTGACTCACTGCAGTGCACCCTGTACTTAGCATGTCACTGCCCCTGAGGGAAGTTCTATATTTTAGCCACATGTGTATATATACACTACTCCCATGATCTGAGTCATATCATAATTAATTAAGAATTAAATTTTCTCTGCTGCACTTTCATCACATTTTATTGCTGCCAGTGTATCGATTCTCCGGTCTTATGTATAGAATCCAATACGAAAGAAATCTTTTCAACTGTGATTTCACTCCAACTGAATTTGTTGTGCAAAGAAGGTTGCTTCAAATGGAACCAATATGTAAACATGATTTTGGGAGTGCATTAAATGTTCATATAATCTAAAGGTCCATCATTTTATTGCACAAATTACTGCTATAAAATATTTCAGTAAAATTAATTCTATCCCTTATTACAAATTTATTACAAATATTGCAAAGGGTTGCTTGTATTATGCAGTCTAAATTTTAATTATAAATAAAATAAAAGTCATGGCGGCACTTACAAATATATTTAATAGTAACATAATAAAGATCAAGATTAAATACAGAAAAATGTATATATATTTATAAGTACCTTCCAGGAAGTAATTTGGCAATTTCTGCCCAACGATTTCCCAACCGCTTATGTGCCTCATAGATAATCCTGTCCTCCTCTTCTGTCCAGGAAGATTTCTTTACTTCAGGATTCAGATGATTATGCCATCTTTCTCTACACTGCTTGCCTATTCTTCCTTTTAAATGTTTTGCAATTAAAGACCATCTTTTTGGCCCATATTTCTGAACTAATTCAATAACCTAAGAAATAGAAAAACAATGTTTAAAAAAAGCATAACCTTTTTAAAAATAAATACGGCATGGGGATGTAATGTACAGCATAGTGACTAAGGCTAATAATACTGTATTGCACATTTGAAAGTTACTTAGGGAGTAGATTTTTGTTTGTTTAGCACCATAGAGTTTATTTATTTTTTAAACACCTTTATTGTGCTGTAATTCCTGTAAACTACACATATTTCAGATGTACAATTTGATGAATTTTGATAGATGTAGAAGAGTAGATCTTAAAAGTTCTCATCACAAGAAAAAAAATGTGTAAGTATGTACGGGGACGCATATTAACTAGACTTATTGTATACATTGCGAAATGTAAGTCTACAATATGTTGTACATCTGAAACTAACACATAATCATAAAACAACTTTTAAAAAGCACTGCATTGACAGAACTTTAAAACATAACTCAAGTATACTATTTTTAATGCATTAAATCCAAACCACAACTGTAACTTAAAAAAACTATGTACTAATAAATACTGCTTCAGCATTGGACAAGTTCAAAACTTGATACCAAGGTACTCAATAAATATGTATTATATTAAAATTTGTAGTGTGTTACCATGAAAGCATAAGATATTTGACAATGAGTTACGCCAATGCCCCATGTGATCTTGTGTACTGAAAAAATAAGGTAATTACTCTCCAAGGTTTAAAAAGAAAATGCTCATGTTATTAAATACAATTTTGTATCTGTGTAATAGCAAAAAAAAAATTGATCCCAAACTCATCCAAAATACATGATGCTAATAAAAGTGACCTGTAAATTAAATTGTTTCATACAAAATTAATTTGAAGTAACAGTAGAAAGGTTGAGACTTGAGCATTTTCTGCCCTTATGTCTTTGATTAAAAAAGCTTCAGCTGAAAGCCAAATAATTCATTTTGGAAGCAGGAAGGATCTACAGTTACTGTCTTTTCATTTTTTCCTTTCTCAAGCTGAAAGGATACAGACCACACATTTTTAAAACTTATCATTTGCCACTGAGTAAATCAGATCAGTCTGAGCCTCGTGAAACAACTTTTTTTCTTTGCTTTGAGTAGCAGTAAGAGTGCTCTAATTTCCCAACTACATTAACAACATTTATGCCATAAACAGCATGAACTAAAGGACAGTTCTTAGCAGAGGACAGCAGTTCTCCCATTCTCAGACTTTCATAACACAAAGAATAACCTTGGTTTCTGAGTCATCCAGCACTTTGGAAATTTGATGCTCTGGTATCTGTCTTATTTGGGGGCTCATTATAGGTCAAGAGGGAAAGTTAAGAATGACTTCCTTACATATCACATTATTAGATAAAATAAGAATAAAATTAAATTCTGTTTTTAAAATGCTAAGTCAATTTTCAACAAGAAACTATACCCTAAATGTTGCTAACCTAATCTCTAAACAAGGTGATTAAGCTAATAGTATTTTCCTTCTGCAAACCAAACTCAGACAGTAAAGGCTATATATATTACTTGGTTTGACTCAATTCCAAAAAAACTACATCACAAGATACTCAAATTCCAATTCTTACGCAAGCAGCATTCAGAGAACAAATCAAAGTGATTTAAACATGTTTATATGATAAACAACAACGTATTAGGGAGAAAAAAGCTAGTCCATCTACACAATGAAAATAAAGAATATGAACATGTTACCCTCTGATCTTCTTCTTTCGTCCAGGGACCCTTTATCAATTCTGGATTTAAAACTTTCTGCCATCGATGCTGGCACTGGAAATCAGAACGATTCTGAAAGAATTTAGAAGATTTTGTTATTGAACAACTGCCTTCCAGAAAGCAAGTCAGCCCAAACTTACGTCTCACAACCTTAAGAAGAAAGTTTTCAAGAATAATGCATTCAACAGCATTCTTTAAAAATGTAATATTTATTTCACATGCCTGTGTTCCAATTCATTTTTAATTAAAGTTGTAAGCAATGCTTAGACTATAAATAAAAACAATATATATTTGAAATTAAATCATGTATCTCTACACTGTGCCTTATAACACAGGAAAAAGCAAAGGTATAACAGATACTGCCATAAAGTAATGACTGATGAATAAAAGGGAGCAAACAGACAACTATACAAAGCAGACATACGAACTTAAACAGCACATCAGTCTAGATTCATATAACATAGCAGCATATAGCTCTATATAATTTTAAAAAACCCTGAAAAGTATTACTAGACTACTGCATGGTATTTAAAGGATGTTTATAAATGATGACCTCCAAGTTGTCAAGAAAAAATTAAATATATCTAGAAAGATGTGCATTACATACCAGTTAAATTACTTAGGTTTGAAGTTCAAAAGGAAAATGAATTTCCCAGGATGAAACCTTATGTAGAAACATCTCAAATTCCAAAAATGATTAATAAATGTCGCCTAATTTTAGTCAGTTCATGGCCTAGTAACTCCTACGTGTTACAAGGATAATAGTAATAACACTTAACTTTTCATTAGTGATTTACAAAGCTGTTAGTTCATATACGTATTACAGATATTTTAGAGGCATATAAAGGGACAGATTCAAATACTTCGTTTACCAGTGTCTCTGTCCTTGTGCCTAGTAGACTTACTTTCATTCAGAGTTTCTTCATTTATGGCTTCTGTACATAATCGCTGATCCATTTTGAGATTATCAATTTTTCAAAATAATCAGGCTGTTCCTGTATGTCCTTGTACCACTTCCCTGTTCACTTCATTTGCTGTTATACCACTGATGTTAAACTGATAGAGCTAACGTAAATCACCGTTCTAATTTAGCCTCCATTTACTGAATACCTTCAAAATTTCAGGAACTGTGCCAAATATCCTATACATTACTTCTAGTTCTCACAAAAACACAGCTTTTTTTGATTTTACTGATTAGCTACCAAAATATTTCAACATATTTAACTTCTCTCAAAATGTTTTAACACTTATTAGCAAATATTTATAAAGCCCTACCCAAACTAAGTATCATTTTTGTTCTAAATTAGTAAACTTTTAGATCCCTGGATAAACTAATTAACAGAAAATCAGACTATAGGAAGATCAGAACGAAAGAGATGTTTTTAGGAAGGAAACCTAAATCTAAAATAATGCAGGCACATTTTTAAAAAACAGCAAATTTAACCCCATGGCATAAATCATTCACATTAGCAATATAAGATAATGTTTCACTTACTTGAAGATGACTAGCAATTAGAGTCCAATCATCAGTTCCATGTTGTTCAACCAACTTCTTTAACTTATCATCCTATTAAAATAGGTATGAAATTAGAAAGCTTTCTCCCTCCCTATTCCCCATCCCTAAATATGGATAACTCTTTAATTCTTCATATCATATGAAGATGGCCATTTTCAGAAGGACTGAAGCCATTAAAATGCAAGTTCTCCCATCTACTAAACTGTTTCTGTCAGTCTCAACATCAACCCACTATTCACGTCTGGTTAAAGAAAAATAATGTGCAGGTTAGCTGATGGATAACTTTCCTCATGTTTTGCTTTTAAATATCTTTAATATATATTATTAATCAATAAATACAAGTATGAAATTAGTAGACCTTATCACATAAGTACCTCGTCTCTTGTCCATTTTACTCTGTTCCAGAGTTTCTTCAACCCTTTTTGTTGCGGTACTTCATAATCATGATCAGCGTATTGAAGGTCATCATCCTCATCCTCACTGAAAAAAACCACAATTGTGAAATCAAGAATTTTATTTAAATTTGTGAATTCAATCACTGAGTCTGTATACACAGTTATGACTGAAGAAGCCACTCAGACTAGCAGACATATATCTAATGAGATTATTCAAAGTACAAAAAAATTAAGAGTCAGACAATGGAGAGAAGCTATAGTTCTTAATGACACAAGAGGGATGAAGCTAGATATGCCACCAGGGGCCAAGCGATAACCTTTATGTCATGCAAAGAAGTCTGACCTTTGTTCTTTATTTGACCTTTAACCTAAAGAATTAAAGGAATTTAAGCAAGGGAGTGAAAGACTGATGTCCTGTGTTTCAGAAAAATCACTAGCAGGATTATGCACAGATGGAAGAAGGAAGGCCAATTAGCAGTATTTCACAATAACCCAAGTATGAAATTATGAAGGCCTGGCAATGGTATTGGTAAATTACAAAACACGTCAAAGATGTAATGTAAGAAATAAGCCATTTACAACACTACCAACAAAAAAAGTTAAAATATGTAGAAATAATTTGAATATACAAGATCAAGGTATAGTAAGCAACAAAAGATTATTGTGAGACACAGAACAACAAATGGAAAAACATTTAGATCACATTCTTAGATAGGAAAACAATATTATAGATGTCCATTCTCCTTAAATTAATTCATAAATTTAGACTAAACAAATAAAAATACAAATAGATTTTCAGAGGAACTGAGACAAGCTGATTCTATAGTTCATGTGGAAAAATAAATAAGCAGCAACAGCCAAAAAAAGTTCCAAAAAATAATAATAGGAGAATTAGCACTATCCAATATCAAAATATACTGTAGAGAAACAATAAATAAAACAAAATGGTACTCGCACATGAGCAGATACTCAAATCAATGGAACAGAACATTCAGGAAAAAAACAAAACCCGTATAGGAATTTGGTAAATCATAATAGCATCAGATCAATCAGCGGGGTAAAGAGGAAATTTTCAATAAAGGGTAAGATACTGGGTCACCATTTTAAAAAATGAAGCTTAAGTTCTACTTTAACATAAAAAAATTCAGATGAAGCAAATATTTTACATTTAAAAAATGAAAACACAATAGTACTATAATAGAGTAGAATCCTACTTCTTATATCCTTGAGGAGAAGAGATCTAAATGTGACAAAAATCAAGAAACCGTGAAAGAATAAATCAACTAGGGTCATGATAGTGGCAATAAAAAGCAGCATATAAAACCGAGTGATATGAAAAAGGCAGAAACAAGGAACTTGCAACTGCTGTATATGAGACATGGGAGCAGGAATCAAGGATGACTCCAAAATTTCTGACTTCGGGAGCATAAACAGAGCTATCCACTGAGATGAGGAATAGAAGGAGAAACATAACTTTGGGAGGGAGAAGGGACTGCGGAGTAAGCAGCCTGGACTGATTTCAGGTCACCTGAGAAATATACAGGTGGATATACCTAGAACAGCACTGCCCAACAGAAATATCATGCAAGACACATACGTAATTTCTTAGCAGCCACATTTTCAAAAACAGGAACAGGTGAAATTAATTTCAACAATAAATGATATTTAACCCAATATATTTTAAAATTACCATTTCAACACATAATCAACATAATCACAATTTTTTTTTTACATTCCTTTTGTCTTAAGTCTTCAAAATCTGGTGTGGCATTGCCCAGGAGGGAGGAGCGTGCCAAAGGCAAAAGAGAAAAAGATTAAGTAAAAGACGAAGTTGAGAGAACAAATCCAGGAACAACACGCTGTCTTCCTAGCCACAGAGCTAACCAGTAGAATTTTTTAAATAAATAAAAAATTAAAATAAAATAAAAAGTACACAGTAACTCAGACTAGCCACATTTCAAGAGTTCAATAGCCACATGTGGCTGGCTAGTGACTCTCCTTTTGGGTGAAGCAGATCTAGAAGATGACTGGGCACATCACCAGCATACAGAGAACAGTTAAAGTCATGAGAGCACAAAGCCCCAGAGAAGAAAGCAGGCCTTTGTGATAAACTGAATTAGAGGATTCTGAATAGTCAGAGGACTGAATAAAGTTATCAACATCTGAAAATAACATGAGCTAATATTTATTTAAACTTTCTAAGTACCAGACATTGTGGAAAATGAAGGCTTGGATCTGTTTACAGATCCTTTGCAGGAACTTCTAATTTCTCTTGATTTGTCAATTCCATTGGACCAAAATTATTCTTATCCGACCAAATAAGACATCAAAATCCACCACTCCCCCATCTGTGATATCTGTCTGCTTCTTTAGTTCAACGCACTTCAGTATTTCAGTGCTTTCCCCACTATGGTCCATGTCTATTTGTAACAATAATCTGCCAGTTACTTCCATATATACTTGTTTTGTTAAACTATGCTGAAAATAAAAGCACAGGTTTAATTAAAGAAATACCTGTTATTTGCAGCCATCTTCAGCTATCAGAAATACCAATGATTAGTCAAGATTAAATTGTTAAACTGGGGATGGTTCAGGATCCAATGACTTCATAAATTTTTAAGAAGGCTAGTTAATGAGATAAAACACCATGCTGAAGCTTGCTGTCCACTGTACACACTCACGGCACCTACCCATGCTTCTTAATGCTAGTGACTTGCCAACCTTCCCAACCAAATGGTAAGCTCAGGAGTGCAAAGACCATGTCTAACACATTCACCTCTCTGCATCAGCACAGTACCTGCCACTCACTTGTAAAATTAATGAATGATCTTTCTTACTCTTTCACCTCCTCCAAGTACTCTGCATTCCAAAATTACTTCACTCCTTCCTAATCAAAACTTCCACCTCCCTCAATACAGCTGATTTCTAGTGGCTATGATAAAGGAAACTTTTTTTTTAACAAATGAAAATATTTCTAAGAGGAGGTGAAAGGCATTCCCATTTATTTAATAAGGACTTTCAAAATCCAAATGCACCTCCAAGTGGTAGAATTTTAAGAAGCATAAACTGCTGAAACAAACAAAAAGATATTCAGTACAGAAGGGTTTTTTGAGTTGTTTACTAATATTGCCTAATCTTTCCTACAACTGTTCCCAGCAACATTATCACTTTCTGCCATCCCAAACAGTCCTCAGTTGTGCTTTTACAGGTTCCCCTCTTTTCTTCCCTCCCCTCAGATCCCAACAGCTTCCACAACAGCATACTTGAGACTGCTTTAAAAATTAGGTTATTTGAAAACAACTTTTAATTTGGGGATTCACCCATATAAATCTTTTGAGTATTCACAAAAATATCTACATCATATCTGTACAAAAATTGACCTTAAGGTTCTTATCAAAATATTTTAAGTTAAAGATATGAGTCCAAAAGACTAGTTTCCAAGGGGTAATCTTCCTGAAAACGTGTTCATTTTAACTTTAAAAGTCTGCCTTATTTTTTAACCACAAACTTGATTTGTGAGAAATTTCTATTTCTACAAGAAGTTTCATTCTCTGTTTTGCATCAACATGGTCATCATGTTCAGGAAGCTGGGTTTTTTGAGTGGGTTAGTGTGAGGGAGGATTAAAGTAGAATTCTTAGAATCCACCTCTCTACCACTGGGACTTTCCTAGAATCTATCTACCTAGCTACTTCTTAGTTTTAGCATTATTTCTATTTTATTTAAGTAATTGTTGAAAGGATGATAAAACTTTCATGGAAGTATGATAGAAGAAGAGCCCAGAAACTTATCACTAGCTACTACATCAAGATGCCTAAGAATGCCTACAATTTGCCAAGAAAAGGGGGAAGAGATGAAATTCCACAAATAACTTCACCAATATTCTACTTTCACCATTTAACAATGAAAAAGTCCCATTGCTTAATAATGGCTGGACACCATCAAAACAAATTGTTTCATCTGCTTCATTTTTTAAAATTTTGATTTATTTTTCTGCTTTTTGTGTCTTTTAGTATTTCTGTATTGTAGCAATCAGTGCTGGTAATATCTAATAGTTAAATAAAATCAACTTTCTACTGACTAAATAGATAAACCATTTCTAGCTAGGGTGACTAATCTAGAAGACAGTAAAAATAGATGAAATTACTTCTCCAGCCACAAAGCAAAAGTAGAAGAATTTGGTCTCTGAATCTCCATCCAAGACTTAGTTTCCAGAATCATTCTGTCAGCTTTATTTTTTAAGTCAAAGAAAATATTTATTCTATAACTTTCCAATATATAACCTAAGTGCTATATTCAATGGAAAGGCTTTTGTAGATTATGACTAAACAAGCGATTAGGGTGATTATGAAACAGCAAAATGAAGCACACATGCACACACACACAAATAATATGACTCACTAGGCCAGGAAAATGGTTAAGAGTTATTCTACGCTGGGGTGTAAGCTAATAGGATGTGCTAGTCATAACTTTCCCTTTGAAATAATACACAAACTATTCACACTTGGTGATATTAATACAAAACATTCAAAAGAACTTCGATTTTAAAGTACACCAATTATTCCACATAAAAAGAGTAAAGTAAGGTAGCCAAATGAAGAATTTGAAATTTAAAAAAACATTTTATTTGAAAAGAAACTACTGGCTTGAAATTAGAGAAATATCAGTAATTCTATAAAATTTGCTGTAATAACTTCAACTTGGTATTTTAAATCAAACTGCACCAAGTCTGAATTTTTTATCATAGTCAAAAAATACATCTTTATTATACTGTCTTGACAGGATAACTGCTTTTCTAAGTTCAATCAAATACAAGGTATGAAAATTTACCAGTTTGACTTAATAAAGTGAAATCAGGCCACCCAGTGGTTAATAGGATGTACTGCATACATGAATATTTTATTTCCAAATCTGGACTGCAAACTAACATCATTACAGTAAAACAAATTGATCTCATTTGACCATTAATAGCAATAATGAAATAAATACCAAAGGGAGTTCTACCCAGATATCCATAAACAAAAACAATGCAAAAACATTTCTATTTTATTCCATTAGTGTGTGAATATTTTTAAACGAGGAAAGATGACTACAAGAGTTCAAAACAGGAAATATATTAAAGCTAGAAGTCACCTTACAGACCACAAAATCCAAACTCCTTATATTAACAGACAGAAAACTGGGATATAGCGTTTACTTGCTTTCCCAAAACAATATTGCTAGTTAAAGACAAAGCTGATTTAAAAATCAGTTCTCCTATTTCAGTATTCTTTTACCTACACCTGTCTTGCTAGAAACAACACAGTAAAACTGCTTCCTATGCACACACATATCTCACTGAAAAACATCTTTCAAGAGTTGGCTTTTATCATTCCAGTTTAGTGCAGTCACCATTCATCACAAGTGCAAGCACCTGAATCTGTTACTACTTACATATGCCTTCTAACTTCTAAATGACTTTTTTTAAAGTTTACTTTTAAGGGTGGAACTAGATTTTAAAACCTAAAATTAATTATTTAATACATAAATATGCTTAGAAATCAAATACATGTTAATAACAGATATATCAATTTTAGTACTGCCTGTAAATTATATCATTAAAACCCCCAGTGGGATCTAAAACTATTTAAAGTTGCAACACTAAATATACCTTTTCCTTTATGTAAATATAGACCAGAGACACTACAGACACCTTAAACAAAGATCACAAGAGCTAACATCCTTCAGTAGTTTCAACCTGAGGTAACAGTTTTTTATTCCTTTTTTTTTTCAGATTATATAGGAAATGTATATTACAGGATTTATGCTTGTAGTCTTATGCAAAACTTCTATATAGCAAAGTATAGTTTTCAATTCAACACTTAAATGGTTGTATAGTGGTGATCTTAAAGTGACTGAATTATGTCCTTTCTCACTCAACTATAAATGAGGTTCATATTTATTATTAAGATATTTAGCCAAAGGCATGAGACTAGAGTTTGCTAAATAAATAATTATTCATCCTTCAAAATATTTCACAGTCTATTATTTCCTAAGACAAATAAGTCATATTTACATACACAAGAAATATAATTTAAAGCACAAAACACATTCAGATGTGAAGACCCTAAGAAATACACCATTCAGAGATAATTTCTCACCACATCCTCTAGCTGTATACTCCCATAGGGAGTATGGCTTCACTCCACCACATTTAATTACTCCAGACTCTTTCAACCATTCTATAATACACTTCAATTAATTTATACAGCTGACAGGAATAAAAGGCAACAGTATAATTAATGTTTAGATCTCAAAGCTCACAGTATTGTCAATAAAACAAAATAACTTATCCAGGCAAATTAATCATTAACTTACTCAGGCAAATTAATCATTAAATCATTTCTTCTTTCTTAGCCCATTATTATGAAGCATACAAATTATGAACAGATAGAAAGCCGGCTAGGAGAAGGCAGGGTTCTGACATTCAAGCATCCATGTCTAACCATAATTAACTGCTGATGACAGCATTGGCCAAGAAACTTCTTCAAATAAGATTGACAGTATTGGTAAGTAGATAATGCCACACACTGAATATAAACAAACTTCTGTTATTGAGTTGACATACTGACTTGACACCTTGCTTAATGAAAGTATATTTAAAAATTCAAAAGAAAAAGCCTAAACCAATACCTCTGTAATTATAGTTACAGGAGCTTTTAATAGCTATCTTTTCTGAAGACTGAGAAGTTAATTGGGCCCTGGACGTTCCAGAGCAGTGATTCTCACCTGGGTGATTTTGCCCATTTGGTAATGTCTGGAGACGTTTTTGACTGTCACATCTGGGGGAAGTGGGGTGTTACTGCCATCCACCTGGTGGCTAGGGATGCTGCCAGACATCCTACAAAGCACAGGATGGCACCTGCCCCTACCCCTCACAATACAAATACAAATCTGACCCAAAATCTTAACAATGCCAAGGCTGAAAACCCTCTTCTAGAGAGGTGCGCGTGTGCGGGTGTGTGTACATTTGTTCCACCTCAAGAGTCTGATCTATTCTGTGGTTGCTACAAATCTAACTAGGACTTAATTATATTCTATGCTGATTTGTGCAAAAATATCTTACACACAGAAGATGCTTAATAAATGAATAAAGCAACAAATATGTGTAGTTATTGCTAATTTTTAACAGAAATTTGCAGTGAATGAATCAAGCACTAAATTTCAACTTGGGAAGTACACTTCTAGTTAAGACTTTTGAGGTTGTGGATCTAGATAAATCCAATCATTTGGAAATCCTGTCAAACATCTTTTTCAGGCTTATTTAATAATACTGACAAAAGACACCCTAGTTTCTTGTTATCTAAGTGATTACTACACACAATTTAGGAGCAGCTACAGTACTGGCATATAAATAAAAATGAGATGCATCAATTCATCCTAGCAAGCTTTTCCAACAAAAAACGTGCCCTACCTGTGTGTGACACTTAGGTCCACTCAGGGCCCATCATGTTAAGTGAATCAAACACATTGTTTTATTTTAAGATAAAGCTACTGGTGGTAACAGTGTGACACCTTCTCAGCAGAAGATATTTAAATATATACATATACGTAAGTTTGAGAACATGGGTTGCGTAATTACAAAAAAACAGTAAAAGGGTCCTCTCTCCTCAGCTATTCCTTAGAGGATTTCCATACCTTTCAAGGTAGCAAAGATGGCGGGGGGGGGGGTCCCCACCCAGCTTGATCTCAGAACTCCTATTTTTAACCGGTCCCGTAATTCTGGGGAAACTGGACCCTCTGGACACTGTTTTCTGGTCGTCCAGGCAGGACACTACCACTTTCATCCGCGAAGCGAATTCCCTGAAAGCGCACGGACTTACCTGCCAAGAAACTTCCACCGAGAAGCGGCTATGAGAGACTGGGTGCCTGGATGTGCGCTGTGGGGGGAATCGACTCAAAGGACCCACCTGGGCGTTTGTTACTCACTTTCTGGGTCTTAAATACACTGGTCCCCATCTCTCCACAGTCACGGCTGCGCTCCGGCCAGAGGGCCGAAGCGGCCGTGGAGCAGCGGGAAGGGAAACTTCGGCCCCGGCGCGGGAGGGCCTGGCGGGGAAGCAGCGGGAAAGGAAAGAGACTCAGAGTAGAGACGGGGCCGACAGGCCTCGGCGAAAGGGATGTCACCCACCTGCGCGACCTCTTCGCCATCCTTCAAGTACCGCATAGGCGCGGGCTGGGCGGGGACGCAGCTCAGCCTCCTCCAGCCTCAGGAGAATGCTCCTCCCCGACCCTCCCGCCGCTTCCCTCGCTCCCTCTCCGAGGCGGCCGAGTGCGGAACGCACGTCCCCGGCAGGTCAGGACGGAGGGACGGAGGGGCGGACCGCGACAGCCCTGGCTCGCAGCGCCGCTCTTAGCCCCGGCCCGGCCCGGTCAGGGATGCCCCCGACATGTCAGCAGGCGCGCTCCCGCCCTTAGCCGGCCCCTCCCGCCGCCTCTCAGCCTCCTCGCCGCCGTCCCAGCGCGGCTCCGCCGCAGGCGCAGACCCCCGCCCTCTCCCCGCAGCGAGCAGCTCTGCAGGGCTCGTAGCCTCCTGCAGGGTTTTGTCCGCACCGCCGAATCTCGCGCCCAGCCTCCCTCCAGAGCCGCCGTTTGAATCTGCGCACGCGGCCCCGAACCCCATTGGCTGTGGCGACCGCACGCGGGGGAACGGGGGCGGGGCGGGGAGAGCGCGCGCGACTGAGGGCGGGGCTGGGGAGCTGGAAGCCGGGACTGGAACTCGCGGGAGTCGGGAAGGAGCTGGGAGCCAGGGGGTGGGGCCGCAGGCGGGGCTCGCGGGGCTCGCTGTGACAGGATCCAGAGCGCGCCCAGTGTCGCACTGCGAGGGGGCGGGGCGCCGAGGGCCGCTCGGAGCCTCTTGGGAAAGCGAGTTCCAGGCTCGCCGAGAGGCGTGTCCGGAAGGGGCAGCGGAAGCCCAGATTTCCCGGGGTGGCGGACAGTGTTGGGCGTCCCGCCGGAGCGTGTGTCCCCAGCCTTCTCTCGACTAAGATTCCTCACTCCTCTGGTGCATCTCGCCTCACGAGTTAGGAGGGGAGGTCTTCGGACTTGAGACAAATCTATTCATAAATTTGCGCGGCCTGTTATTGTTTAAGCAAAAAGGCGAGCTGTTTTTACCCAGACATCATAGCTCCTGGACTACCGAAGACTCTAGCAGAAAGCCGAATGTTAAGAATGAGCAGGAGTGTGACAGGTGAAAAAAGTTTTTAGCTGGACACATGCTTGGAACAGAAAAGAGAATCCGAGTCTGCAGCTGGTCTCCAAAGGGCTTAATCTCCTACTTGGCTCTGAGGGAAATAAATGCTGTGAGAGGTGAAGGAATCCTGATCAGGAGAAGAATACAGGACAGGAGCGGACTGGGAGTTTCACTCAGATTGATGAGTACGGTAGTCAACTGTAGAAGGTGACCTTCCTTCGTGGGAGCGACGGGAGGGGGAAACTGCACCGGGGGAGCTTGTAGCAGTTACAACTACTCTGGTGGTTTCAAGCCTGATAACTATGAACTGCTCGCTTCAGGTAGCATTAAAGTAACAGTACAGTACGATTAGAAATGGCCAAGGATCTAAATTTGCAGAGTAACATGCTCTGCTGCATAGAGCACAAAACCACATGTTAATATTGTAACAAACTTACATTTTGCTATTTTGAAATTTTACGCATCAGTTTTTGCAAATCAGAGATGCAGGTGTAAATGTGAATTCAGAGGAGCTTGCATGCACTACTTCCAAAACTTAAAACATCTGCCTTTTTTATAGTTCCTTTTTCTCAAGGTATGGGTTCTGGGAAGGTAAAACAGCTGTTCTTTCAAATCATTCCGTACTGTGTTGCTAGTTCACTTAAAAAAAAAAAAACCAAACCCTAATTTAGAAAGTAATGTCATTTGAAAACAGTATTTTCTTATTTACTCTTGAGTCGTACATTACTCTGCTTATTTACTTCCTAACAGGAAATAGCGTTTCTGCTATATTTTTTAGGCTATAGTCAGTTTTATTCAGAATACCTTTTTAGAGCTTAAAGACAGTGTTTTAGATTTTGACAGCAAATTTAATCCCCCTCATTTTAGAGGTAGAGAAAAACATAATTCCTCAAAAAGTTCACATTGCAAATTAATTTAAATTAGTTATAAAAAGACAAAGCGTGGAATTAAAGTGGTTCACAATCATTTGAATATACATCCTCAAGTATATTATAACCTGATACTTGGTGGGTTTGAAATCAAAACATATTTAATAAAAATTTTTTATTCATAGTCTATAAAGAACTCTCAAAGCAATAATGAGGAAAAAAGGAATAAAAAATGGGTCAACAGACACGTTACCAAAAAAGGTATACAAATGGCAAGTAAAAGTAGCGTGAAAAGATGCACCACATCATTAATCATTAGAGAAATGCAAAGTAAAGCCACAGTGAGATACTACTATACAGCTGTTAGAATGGCGGGGTTGGGCAGGGAGACTGACTGTACAAGTGTTGGTGAGGATGAGGATGCTGAGCAAATATAACTTTCATACATTGCTGGTAGAAATGCAAATAGAATCGCCACTTTGGGAAACAAATGTTTGTAGTGGCTTTAGTTGTAATCAACAAACACCGAAAACACAAGGAAAATTCTTTTTCTTGTTACGCATTTACTCCTCAACCCCTGAGTTAGTTTTAAATAGTTTATTAATGCTTCTCAAGTCTTTCCACAGACGTATAGGGGAATGAATGCCAAAAGGAGACAGGGATTGGGGACAAGTGCTGGAAGTTTCTTTGAAAACCGTCTTATTTTAAAAACTTAAAGTTTTCTTTCTATTCCATGACAGGTATATTCACATTTTTAATTATAAAATGATTTTTAATTATGTATTAATTTACTTTCTTATCCTAAATCTTTAAGTAAATTGCCTCATTATTATTATGTAAATGGATAGAAGCTGCATCATGCTCATCCTTCACATGGGTACACCTACTTCTCTTCGGGCAAAGGCCAAATACCCCCAAGGTTTGCTAATGTTAGTTTGAAAAGTTTATGCTGGTTTAATATAGTACCTAATAGACTATAGTTTTAATAGAGCTGTATCAATCATTCCCTTAAGTAGATTTTTTGTTCTATGTATTGCTCGAGCTCCAGTCCCTAGAATAGTGATACACCTAGATGCTCAATAAATGCAATAACTGTAGAATGAATGAAAAAAGGCAAACATAAATAAGTACACGAATAAATATTTATGCTCACAAGGACACAAAAAGTACAAATTAAAGTAGAGTTGAAATACCATTTTATGACTCTTAAGATAGCAAAATTTTTCTAAATCCTGCCAACAAAGTTTGAATAATTCCTTGATGTTAGTATTGAAACTGGTATAACCCTTTTGGAAAGCAATACAGAGCACAAGGCATATATATGTGTGCAGCCTTTGACAAAAATTTAGCTTTAGAATGTAATTCAATACAAGCAAAAAAGATGTGCTTCAAATCTTATAGTAGTGTATTCCATTAGAAACCCAATTTGAACAAATTCATATTTTAAAACTAGTTTAAATGGTTCATCAGCAGGAAAGAACAATTATATAGCCAGGAAAAATAGTGTACTATTAAGGCAATGCCAGTAAATAGCTATTATATTACTAGACCTTTCTAGGTGCTTCACATGCATTAGTCTCAGGTAATATTCAAAACTTCTATAATTGTAGCAGCTCTGTGAGGTGAGTACCATTATTTTCATCTACGTTATAAATGAAGAAACTTGGGCACCAAAAGGTTAACTTGTCCAAGGGCCTACAGTGGCAGAACCAATATTTGAATTAGAACCCAACCTCTCACTCTACTACCTTAGTATCTGTGAGTATTCAACTGTAAGTATAGTGTAGCTGTAGTGTAGAGATAGCATGGTGTAGTGCAGAGCGCTAGCAGCAGAACTGTATGATTTGTGTGATGTCTTTTACATAAACAGAAAGTCAGGGTCTGTTTGTATGTGGTTGTGTGTCTAATAGTCTAGAAAATGATCTATGGAATACACACCAAACTGTGGAGCACTGTTTTACTTTGGAGAAAGAAATGAGTTGGGAGCCGGGCAGGCTTTAACTTTTTACCATATATATCTTTGTACTGATTTATTTTGAAGCATCAATTTCTATGTTTCTCTTTTAATTAAAAAATATTAGTTGATGCTAAACTCTAAAAGTTGCTGAAAATCCTAGAAGGAAATAGCACAAATATGGTATATATAAGCTTGTCTCAATATTGATAATGCTAAAGAAATATGCTTTGGCAGAAATAATGAAACCATATATTATGTATTCAGTATGAAAACCAAAATCAGCTTTAGAACTCTTATCTTGACTACATAAATTTATGGGCCAACCTCTCTCTTCCACCACCAATATATTTTGCTAATTTCTTCTTTTACATTTAGGGTGCTATTTTAGATATGATGGAAATTATACATAGAAACCATACTAACATAAGAAGCTATAGAAGTCTTAGTTTGGCTTTTAAAGGCAAAATAAGGGTGGCAGAGCTGCAAAGGGAGAAAAAAAAACTGTAAGAGAAAAAAAATATTTTAAAGTGTTCCTATTTCAACCCAGTATTCTTTGCTCTACCCTTTTGTGGTAGATAGAATAATGCCCCTCCCAAATATGTCCACATCCTAACCCCCAGAACCTATGAATATACTACCTTAATGGCAAAAGGGACTTTGCAGATGTGATTAAATTAAGGTTCTCAACATGGTGAGTTTGGAATATCTAAGTGGACCTAACGTAATCACAAGAGTCCCTAAGAGTGACAGCCGGAAGCAGAAGAGTCTGAGAGAGATCCAGGATGCTATACTGTTAAATTTGAAAATGAAGGAGAAGGGGTCGTGAGCCAAAGAATGCAGGCAGCCTCCAGGAGCTAGAGAGGCAAGAAAACAGATTCTCCTCTAGAGGCTCCAGGAAATAACACAGCCCTGTTGACACCTTGATCGTAGTCCAGGGAGATCTTGTTTGCACTTCTGACCTCCAGAACCTTAGAATAATGTTTGTGTTATTTTAAGCCCCTACGTTTGTGGTAACTTGTTATAGCAGCAGTAACACAATAATAGGAATAAGAAACTAATAACCTTTTCTGAAATGTTCATGTTGGCCTGTCAGAAATAATGTTGGCCTGTCATAATGAAAATAGGCCTTTCTCTTCAAAAAGTAATCTCTCATAATGTCCAAAGTTTAGCCTTACTAACTGAGGGTTTAAAATGAAAGATAGGAACTCCAAGTTAAGGGAGAGGGTATTCAGGGCATTGAAAAAGAATGAATTTACCTGCATACCACAAAATTCTTAAAGCAGGATTATCACTCATTTGTGGGAAACATGACATCTGCCAAGATATGAATGTGTGTGCTTCTCCTCTTAAATCCTACGTTTTCTACCTCTATTCTCAATTTAATCACCTTCGACTTTACTAGGGAAAAAAATCTTTTTTTCAGCCTCCTCTTCTCCTCTGGCCTAGCACACTGAGACATTTCCAAAGGGAACAGTGAATCTGGAAAATTTTAGGGGAATCTGTGGTTATTGAAGGTCATTCCTGCCATTTACAGTGCCAGGTCTAGGAACATAAGACTTTTGATCTTAGTCCTGCACAAGGAAGAATAACATTGAGTTCCATTCAAAGTTCATCCAGACAGTAATGTAAGTGAGAAACCTGATGATAATTATTTAAGCCTAGAACCAACTCCTTTTTACTTAAAAAAAACAAGTGCACAAGTGTTGGTTTTGCACTGTTTTAGAATACATTGAATATTTTCGGAAAGACAACTACTGTGTAAACCAGGTGAAGATTGTATATTATTTTGTTCAGACTTGACCAAGAGTCGTTTCCCTGTTTTAGAAAATCACATCACTGAAGGTAACATAGCTCAAGATTTCAAGACACTAATACCACCCACCGATATGTGTATTTGTTACTATTGAGTTCATGGTGATCTGCGTATAAATGTCAGTTGGCTTAGTTATGCTTGAGGGGGATTTTATTATAAATCGCTTATGTTTCTCCTCCATATTTTAGTTAGAGCATTACATTGATTTTTTTTAAATTGTAAGTTATTTATGAATTTTATTTTAGTAGGGTATAAATAGACTGGAATACATTGTTATAAAAGGGGGATATTGGCTCCAGCAGGGTTGAAAATAGTGATCCATGGAATATATTCATCCATCCATCCCTCCCATAACCCTGTATCTGCTGTCTTCTCTTCTTCTCTTTCAGTCAGACTTCTCAAAGGTGTCTTGACTTCACTACCCAATTATCTAACCTTTAGCACAACCAAGCCATGGAAATTGTGACCGTAAAAGTCACCAAACCCTGTTAAATCCAATGGACACTTGAAGAAGGAAATCAATCTTCGTTTTACCTGAACTTTCTATATATAGCATTTTACTTCATTACTTCCTTTTATTTGAAATTTTCATCCCTTGTTTTCTGTGACATAATGTCCATGATTTCCATCCCTCAAATTCCTTTGCAAGCCTTTGCTTCTGCCTGCACCTTAAAAATGTTGGCATTCCCTAAAATTGCATTTTTAGCTCTCTTCTCACTCTACACTCTCTTTCCAGGCAATCACATCCACTCCTATGATTACAGTCATATCCTATGATTCACAAATCTTTATTTCCAACCTGCACCCCTCTCCTGAATTCCATTTCTCTCCTGCTGGAAGCACTAAACACCCAAAACTCAGCATGTCCAAAAATGGAATTCACTTCCTACTGCCAATCTGTTATTACTTCTGTTTCCTGAAAGATGAAGAAAATTATGGTACCCAACCACAGAGTTGTTTTGAGGGTTAAACTAATTATTGCATGTTGTGTTTTGCCTATTGCATGGATATAGGGAAAGGGTCACTAAATGATAGTTCTTATACTTGTGTGTGTTTCTATCTCCATCATTGGGATGTAAGCTCTAAGAGCCACATGGAATTTGTCTCATTTAGAGTGGTCTCCCCAGTTCCCACAACAGAAGCTTGGCATTTGACCAGTGCTTAATAGTTTTAAATGAATGAAGGATTTGAGTATAATATGTTGATCACATAAATCAAATATAAAAATATCATTGTTTTATATAGGTAGGCCTCATACTATCCATGTTTCTTTCTGTACATAGAACTGACAAACAGGAATAATCCCCCCAGATTCTCACACTATTTATGTTTTTAGATAAAGAATTATGTGGTATGATAAATGCACCAAAGATAAGTTTAGTTCCAATGACGAAAGAGTATGAGTTTGAAGAGCCCGTAAGTTTTTCACCTCAGTATACCATATACAGTTCAGGAAATCAATTAAAGGCTTACTTCAGTTTTTCTATATACATTTTTAATGATTAGAAACAATCAACTATGCAGTTAGAATTGCAGCTACTGGGGTCTGAAAAAGCCAGTTAATAAAAATGAAATTCATACTGAGCTGTCATAATAGGATGTTTGTCTTACTCACTGAAGGTTTTAAGAGCTCCAAACTATATGTGACCAGTGACATGCATGTACAAGACCTCAAGTCCGAGTCTGGGACAAGTGCAGCCAAATCACAAAGCAAACCTAATTATGTCGTTTACTTGGGGCTCATACCCATGTCATTTGTCCCATCAGCACTATGCCTTCAGCAAGTGAGACCATGATGACGTGGTCAGAACAAGAGAGTAACAACTGTGAAACAAGTCATAGTAGAAATGGAGGTCTTGAAAGGCTCCATGACTTGCCTTAGGTCACAGAATAAGTTAGCTGCAGAGCACAAACTCAGTTCTCCAGATTTTCAATGTTGCATGTGGTCATAAAGCTCTTGCATAAATATTTGAACATACATCCATTCAGTTTTTAGCTCATAAATTATATAGCACAAATAAAGCAAGTTTTAATACAACAAAATGAATTATTTAAATAATATGCCCTATGTATGAGTTATCCCACTTAACATGGCAACTGAGCTCTACTGAATTACTTTGATGTATAATAACAATAATAGCAAACATTTTAGGGTTTACTGTATGTCAAGCATTGTTCTAATCATCTGATATGTGTTAACTGATTTAATCATCGCCCCACGAGTAGATGTCATTATCTTCCCAGAGAGGAAAGTGTCACATGGTGACATAGTAAGCAGGGTGACAGGACTCAGATCTATTAAGTCTGAGGCTACTCTCTGGCCACTAAGTTAAACGATCTATTCTAACAAAATAGACATTAAGTATATACATTAAAACTTAAAAGTATCAGTCGTGTTGATTGCTAAGCTATACCCATGTAATTTAGTACTATTTTCTATAGTTCATCATTCTCTCTCAGCAGCATTTTTTAAAAAACAGCACAGAAACAAGTTCTCTCTTTATTAGAACGTCTTTGTCTTTAAATATTCAGTAAGCATCACATGACCCAATTATGTAATATATCTAAGGAAATTTTGCTTATCCTTTTCTAATTGGGTCCATTTCATTTGCATTGAAATCTGCATTAAGGGGAGAAATCACTGTTCCTGTATGATATCCCACTGAAGGAAGTTTTTAAAAAAAACTTTGTTACACTAAGAATTCCTTTGTAAAGTTGAACTGCATTTTCATGCGTTATAATATTAAGGTATAATTCCAGGAAACTAAAGAATAAAAATTTAAAAGCTAATGTGGAGAAGCTGAGGGGGAAATCAGTATCAATTAACTTATAGTTTTATTACTCATATAGAACTTCACATACTATACAGTTAGGGGTATTGTAGAACACGGGTATAATACACTATTACCAATTATTTATTACTCAAATATTATACAGCAATCACAAAATCAGAAAATAACGGATAACAGCCAGTGCCTTAGGGATGATGTAACATCTATACTATTTTATTTAGCAATTAAAGCACTTGCTATTTAATCTTTTCTAAATATTTACACTCTTACACTTATTTTTACATATTCTAAATAACATTTCTCTCCAAAAAGTAGACTCTCCAGCTCTTGGCACTAATTCTCAGTCAAATAAATCTGAAAATACTGACAACCTTTTTATTCTTTTATTGCTCTACCACAGGCATAAAGGCTCAGGAAGGGATTTGTGCATCCTAAAGAAAAGTAGGCAATACCTTAAAATTTTAAATACTAAGTAATTGATACTCACAAGCAGATAACATCAACTAAAACTTTTTTTTACTAGTTTTCCTTTTCTTTTACAAGAGAATAATCATTGTAGTAATATTATACTACAAAAGCATGTAGACTCCATAATTTAAAAAATTAAATGTCAGATATACAAGTAATGTCATTTTCTCCAATAATTCACAATTTTTACAATTTCTGCTATTTTGGAACAAACGTTAAAATTCCCACGATTTAAGTATCATTAAATAAATATGAATTGAAACATTAAGCATCTCAAAGAATTATTAAGAATGGCAGAACTTACAATTAACTATAAATTTTACATTGGTGATAAAGCTCCCCTTTTGTTATTTCTTAAGTAAACATTCTACTATGGTATGTTTTCAAGTGAATAGCTCTGGTGTGAAAAATTTCTTACATTGTGAAGAGCCTTGAGGTTATACAATTTTCTTAAATTTTATAACCTTGAAATGTAGGCTATATCTACCCTAACTTAGAGTATGTATTTTACTACTACTGTTATAAAAGATCATTTTAAACTCATATTAAGATGAGTGGAGTTTAATCCGATTTTGCAAAGGCTTTTATGAAAATCTTAATATGGAAACCTTGTTTTTGAGAACCATGAAACTCTCAAAATCTGCTCTGCAGTATTTTAAATATGGGCCAATTAAAATTCCTGTTGAAAAATGACAAAATGGTTTGATATTCTGAAATAAACACTTTATGATATTGTCACATTGACCAAAGCATAATTAAAGACAGAAGTAACAAGTTCTTTTCATACTTAAAGATTAGTTATTAGTGAGGTCTAAATTTTTTAGAGAAATGTTCATTAGCAGTCAGTTATTAGTAGTGGTTATTTAACTACATAAAATAATACTGTTACAAACTTTGCATTTAGTAGCTAACATGTCATGTCAGTACAATTCCCAGAAACCTATCACTAGTAGTATATGAGCTGCTAGCAAGTGATCTTCCCTGAGGTAAGAGACCATATGCAAAAGTCTGCTAATTTCCAATAAAGTTAGATTCTTAAAAATAATGGCAATAAGGGCCTATGTGGCTGGGAATCACAGATGCATTTCTGATTGATAATCTTAATTGCAAGCAGTAGGCTTGATTGTAACAACCAAACAAAATTATCAGAAGATATAAAGCAAATTTCACAGTCAATAGCATTTGCTAAATTCCTCAGGTCTTTAGCCTAACATTTTCCAATAAAATATCTGAAATACAGTGAAAGGAGGGAAAATGGGCCTTAGACTTATTCTTTAACTAGTTCCTGAGTAACCACTCCCCTGGCGTTCATTATATCCTAGCCCATAATATTTGACAGCATCCTGTTTTCTTCAATTTCAGCCAGTTCCTCATTACCAGTATTCAAGACACACATCACCTTCAACTCTACCTGGACTTTGGGACATCAATTCAAACTTGGTATTATTAATTATAAAATGGATTACAGAAGAAAAAATTATAATTTTACTTCCACTTTCAGTTAAACACTGCAAATAGAATTTAATTATAGTACTGAATTAGAGTTAGAATGTTACCTGTAGGGCTAAGAAAATATTTTAACTGATTTATGATCTCTAGCTTGGACTCAAGGTTGTGGTGATCACAAATGGCAGTACTAAAAAAATAATCACTCTGAAATCATGTATTTGATTATGATAACCATATAGATGGACAAATGATGATAATCAAGAACTTAAATTCTGTTCTAAAACTTTTTTGTTAAGCTGATACCTGGTCCACTTCTCAAAAACCATTAATTACCAAAACAAAATTTCAGTGGATTTAAAATAATTTTAGGAAATCTGACCATTCTCAGAATCAAGCCTTTTATTCTTTATCAAGAGAGAACCCAAACTATTATTATAATATTCATATACATAGCCAGTTTCTAAATAGCATTGCTGTGGCAAGAGAAATCAATAATGTTGTCAGAGATTAAGCCCCCCTTCTAATGTTCACAGGTGCATTTTAATTTGACGAAATCCAAGTATTTAATATGAGATAAAATGTGTGTGATATTTTTACTTTATGCTATTTTTACTTTACACCAAGCCACAGGTGAAGAAAATATTTGTTAAAGAAAAGGTGATTATATCGTTTACCTGGAAGCAGTGCATTCCCTCATTAAATAGTTTTCCTGTATTTAAAAAAAGTGTATGTGGGTGAGATGTTTCAATGGCTGAAAAAAGCCAAAAATAATTATAGTGGTTAGTGATATTTGTCATTTTTAATTGAATACACAGACATCACCTATACTAACTAAATGGGAAATATTATTTGGCAGCTGCAGTTCTTTATGCAAAACTAGTGCACAATATGAAAGTTCTAAATTTTCTTTCTATTTATAGACCTAGAGAAATGTACACGAAAGAAATCTAGAAGAATGGAGATAAAAATATGGTTTAAAAAATGTGGTAATGTGATAAAACCCAAATATGTATCTTGCTCAGACATCACCTGCAACATCTTGGGATATCCCTTCTTTCCCTATTCAAAATGGAGCAGTTCGTTCAGTAAGGGTGGATTCAGTCAGAGATACTTTCATAGAAAGAAACCCCTAAACCTCTCTTATCTGGAAACACAAGTTAAAGTATTGTCTATAGTCCTCATGAATCAACAGGTTAAGATTTTTAAATACCTGGTGATATACTTTCTGATGTACATTTTCTTAAAAAGGCAAACAGTTCTGCATCTGTTACACAAGCAAACAGAGAGAGCCAGGCTTTGAATGCTCTAGATAAGAGACTGTATTAACATACATTTTGTCTTTCATCCATTCAGATTCCACTTAATTTTAGTGAACAGAGGGAAAAGATGGATTAAAGTGTACATTTCAGAATATAGATTTGCAGAATAGGATAAAATAGTGCAATACCAATCTCAAGATAAGCATTCTTTGTCTTTAAGGAATAAGCATGAAAGCTGCTTCTTGAGGAAACTGGCACTAAAGATTTGATGAATACACTATTTCAGCAAATGCCCAGTTGACCAGGGTATGATGCAGTAAGATTTGCATCCAAATCCAAGTGAAGCCAACAAATGAAGAAAATCTTATACAAAAAAGGAAACGATTTTTTGGTTCAAAGGGGCTCAAAGACACTCAGCATATAGAAGCTTAAATACCACTGATCAAAATCGTAGAACAATGTAACTCATTCATAAAGATAAATTCTTATTTATAAATTCTCTGTGAATCTGACAAAACTCTGAAAATTAGAGATTAACTACTGTACTGCTACCATTATTTTTATTATTTTCTACTTCACTTTGCAATCAACTTTTCTGCAAGATTAAAGAACAAAAAATTGGTGGTAATTGACTAGGCCAGGATTCAAAATAATGGTAAATATTATTAACAACAGAGCACACAATTGGCTGTGTTGGCTTGGACAGCAACATTACTGAATCACATTGACTTTATCATTCTAGAATAGATATTTTCTCCTAACTTTGCTCAAATCAGCAAAATGTTATATCATTACACTCCATTCTCAAGATATTTTCACCAAGAATACATACCTCTGTAAATGTGTTTACGTTCACAGAAATGTCAGGATCCCAGTGTCTAATATATCCTTTTATGAATTTCAAGGTACAGTTTCATTCAGATAACCTTCAAATTTACATAAATCCTTTGACACACTAATAAATATGTGGAATGGTTACCTTGATGACATCAACATTAGCAAAATCTTATTTCCCCCCAGTTGTAGTCTTCTCAGAAATCAAACATATTTAGCAAGAGAATTTTCATATTTGAAACATTAAGACTTTCATGGAATTAAAATTACAAAGAACTTCCAATGAACCACATATATGGAAGAAAGTCATCTCAGCAGATCTAATAACTAATTTACAGGAATTCAGAGCCAGCCTGGGCAGCAGTATATTAAAAGCTATTGCCAATCACACACTTGCTATCATGCACTGAATAACAAGATAAATCTTTGAATTATATACGTACAAGATTTTTAATGACTAATCAAGTTATGTGGCCCAGCCAACAAAAATTACATATTCACAATAAACATCCTGCCTTTATTAGCCTCTAAGTAAATCAAGAGTGATCCATTGGCTCAGTTGTGTTTGTCATCTCAGCATCCTGACTATCCATCTCTTCAGGCTCCTCCACAGAACTTCCCTTTTGTGCTTTCGACCTTGTGGCAAATGTTGCTCCCAGTGCCTCTGCCACAGAGCTATCAGTTGTTTCCGTACTCAAATTTTCAGTGCCACTAGTTAGAGAAAAAGATTCGGGTAAGCCAGTCTGAAGACCCCCAGACTTCACAGAAGAACTCATAACTTCTACTTTCCTTTGAGGAAGATCAGATGGTGACTGCTCTGTACTTTGATCCCGTAAGTGCTTGTCCATCGATGCCTGAATAGAAGAAACCATTTCCTGCAACTTTTTTCGCTGGGCCTCAACCACATCCGGATCAAGCTGCCTGCTGTCTCTCATTGTAACTACCCCAGGAGCTATTCGAATAAGCTCACTGTTACTAGGAGCAGCTGTGAATACAGAAGGCTCTGTTTTAATGGAACTACTACTGAAGTCTGTCCCTGGGGTATGCTTCCTTCCGACTGGAGCTTCCCTAGCTCTTGGATCAAGGTGTGGGGCACTGGAGGCAGTTCCTAGAGAATGCCCTTTTCCCTGAAAGGCAGTTACATTGTGAAGCTGCTCGGACTTCTTTTTCACTACTCCACCACTACCTAGTTTCAATAACCCATGTGAGGGACTTGATTCCCTACTTCTTGTAGTAGCCTCTGCTCGAACCTGACTTACAGCCTCTTTAACTAAATCTTCAACATCAGGACCGATGGGGAAATGTCCTGCAGCATCCACACACAACTCCAGTCTATCTTCAGAAGCATTATAGACAAAGGTTTTGCCAGGCAGATGTGGAAAAGTACAATGCTTGCCATCAGCCATACCTTAAGAAAGGAAAAAGAATTTAACACGTTAAAATCGTACTTAAAGTGTCATAAAGACAATTATAACTGCAATTGTAAATTTCCAATAATAATCTACAGGTGACAGCTTTCAAAACAAAATGAGAAAATTATTATACTTATTTATTGATAGAATTTAATGCCATTACAAAAAAAGAAACATCACCATAGACCTTACAGTAGTTCCCCAGGGGACTTTAAATATACATATATTTATGTGTGTGTGTGTATGTATATATATGTGTGTGTATATATATGTATGTATATGTATGTATATATATATCATTAACCTGTTACAAAGTTAGGAAAGTTAGGCTTGAAACAAACAGCTGAACTATAAGGAAGACACTAGCAACAGTGTTAGTAAAGCATTTGCTTATAGTAAAGCAATCAAAAAATATATTGTCATTTACTAAAATTCAAATTATAACCTTTAAAAATACCTGTAAGGGCAAAATGTTGTACACACATGTTGCATAGTGTGTTGAATTCTACTGAACTACAGAATACCAGAATAAAAGTTTTCTTAGTGTGCCATAGGTATATATTTTTCACAAAAATAAAAAAAATATGAACTTTCAAAATAAGATATTCCATAGGTAGAGCAGTAG
Organism: Vicugna pacos; assembly: GCF_048564905.1. NCBI lineage: Eukaryota > Metazoa > Chordata > Mammalia > Artiodactyla > Camelidae > Vicugna > Vicugna pacos. The sequence continues at coordinate 17,192,915 of NC_133015.1, read as the reverse complement.
TTGCAGGGGCACATTTAGGAAAGCTAAGATTAAGACGTTGTGACTTCAGTATAACTGCAAGAATTGACAGAACTGACACTTTGTCACAATAAATTAACAGTATCTTCCTACCAGTATATATAGAAAATTGCTGTATTTCATGTTAACAATTCTTATTCCTCTCTGGCAGATGAGAATCACCAAAATAAGACTGAGTTATGGACACTCCTCAAATGGCCCAGTGTGATATACTTCTCATGTCAACTAATGCAGCAGTAGAAGAAAAGAACTTTAAGCAGGCTTCCCTTTATATTCTAGTTTAAGAGTTTGGTCTCACTACATGGTGTTTTAAAACTTTACACTTTTTCCAGCCTGGGTATAAAAAAATTACATGTGTGTTTTAAGCTATCCATAACCTTATATTTTAAATTTGTCACTCAAAGAATACTCCAAGTATGCAAAAATAAGGGTTTTCAAATTTTATGAAACCACAGATTTTTTTTAAATGAGGTAGAGAACTTTTAATAATATATGGTGCATATGGGAATATTTATGGCAAAGCACAAAGACAAAAGCAAACTAGTTCAAAATGAATAGAACTGTTAGTAAGTGCTACAGAAATTCGGAGGGGAAGGACGAGCAAACTCTAGAACGCTTCGTGGGCATTTAGGTAGTCTCTCTCCAGTTCTGTAGGTTATTAATAGTTCTTTACTCCTCTGAAGGAAGCTACAGAGTGGTTCCCATGTACATTACTGTGAATATTCCAAATAACCAGGGAAATGAACTAAACTTCAAGTGAATAAATAACATATACTAATTTCAAACAAACATTCATTTCAGTGATGAGCAAAAATCCAGTGAGAATTTCCTCCGGGCACAACATTTTCGGCAGAAATAACTGACAAAAAAAAACATAGAAAAATTAAAATCAGAGATTTCTAAATAGTACCTTTCAGGGCACAACTTTGAAATCAGTTTACTGCCTACTTCAGAGAGCTATAAACCATGCTTCAGGAAACAAAGGTAGCAAAGAAGAGAATTTTGAATGGTAAGGCCAGGGATGCCTCTAGGCAAAGCTTTTAAACTTTCATTTCAATAGATAATATCTATTGAGCCTCACTATGTGCCAGGAACTAAAGTAGACCCTGAAGATTCAAAAATAAAATGTAATTCTTAGAAGATGGATACAAATAGATAATTATAATGCAACGAGGCAAGTATAACAATAAGTATACTGCTCATTTCACTAATTATTTGAGGATTACATGGGAATACATGCAAAGCACATACCACAGTGTCTAATACAAATCAGGCAGTGAATAGTTAATTTCTCTAATAGATCAAGAAGGGTTTGTAATTGTTTCCAGGCTGCTGCTGTGGTGCTTTCTTTTGGCTATCCCTGGTGAGAATCATAGTCCCACACATGTTTATCACATTACTTATAATGAAACACTGGAAACAATCTAAGCTTTCAACAAGAAGAGAATGGTTAAGAAAATAATGGTCTATCTACCTGATGGAAGTAATATGCAGCTATTAATACTGATATAAAGAAGAAATCTATAATGCCTCATACATACAGTAAAATGTGCATGATGGTAAAATAGCAGGAAACAAATCTTAAGTACTATAATTACAATCATACCAAAAAAAATACATGGATAAGACAGATACTTGGCAGGTGATGTTTCCCACTTCCAGTTTCTAGACTTTACATTATTATAAAATTTTAAAACACATGTTAAAAAAAAAACACAATGCAAATACTTCAAATGCTGTGATCTTGATCCCTTTAAACACAGTCATTTAGGTTTTATATAACTTATATAGTCTTTTCCATTGTAAGAATCAAGGTGTATTGAAATGTCTATATCACATATTAACAATTCCATTGCACATATACACCAAAAGACATAATAACATAAGTCACATATAATTCACCTGTTTTAAGTGTACAGTTGAACGTTTTTAGTATATTCAGAGTTGAGTAACCATCACCATAATTGCTTTTGGAACATTTTCATCACCCCAAAAAGAAACCCTGAACTCATCAGCAGTCACTCCCATTCCCCCTCTGCCACCCAACTCCCAGCCCTAGACAACCGCTGATTTACTCTGTCTCTCTCTAGGTGTGCCTATTTTGTCATTTATATGACTTTTCATATAACTGAAATAATACAATATATGGTCTTTTGTTTCTGGCTTGTTTCATGTAGCAGAATATTTCCAAAGTTCATCCCCAACGCAGTCTATACCAGTACTTCATTCTTCTTATTGCCAAGTAATAGTCCATTGTATGGATATACCACATCTTTTTAAAATCTTTTGAGGAACTGCCAGACTTTTTCCCCAAGTAGTTGCACCATTTTACATGCTCACTAGGATTTCATTGCCAATAGTTCTTATTCTCTGTCTTTTTAATTATAGCCATCCTAGTGAGTGGGAAGTGCTATCTCATGGTTTTGGTTTGCATTTCCCTATGGTTAATGATGTTGAGCATCAGTTCATGTGCTTACTGGCCATTTATATATTTTCTTTGAATAATGTCTATTCAGATCCTTTGCCCATTTTTTAACTAGGTTGTGTTTTTATTGCTGAGTTCTTTATATTCTAGATGCAAATCTACTCTCTAATATATAATATGCAGAATTTTCTCCTGTTCTGTGGGTCGTCATGTCACTTTCTTGTTGGTGTCCTTTGTAGCACAAAAGTTTGCTTTTTATTTATCTACTTTTTTCTTTTGTTGCTTGTACTGTTGGTGTCATATCTAAGAAAATCTGGCCTAATCCAAAATTAAGAAGTTTTATGCCTATGTTTTCTTCCAAGAGTTTTCTAGTTTTAGCTCTTATACCCAGGTTTTTTATACATTTTGGCTTAATTCTCAAAATTGTTTGGTGCAAGGTACAGGCCAAACTTCATTCTCTTGCATGTGGATATCCAGTTGTTCCAACACAATTTACTGAAAAAAACTATTCTTTCTCCATTAAATTGTCTTAGCATCCCAGCAAACATTTTAAGAATAACTTCAAACCAGAAACAGAAAACTACTTAGAAAATAATCAAGAGAATCATTCCCACACCACCCACCACAACCCTCCCAACACACAAAAAACAACTGAAGGAAGTTATTTTCAGTTGTATGAAAGACAATGCATACTTACCCCAATTACTGCAAGCTCTATAATCAATTCTAATTAAATAATACCTTTAAGAAAAACCATTACCTGGTATCAATTTATTTCAGAAGGTAGAATGAAGTGAAAGATTAGAGTTAAAAAGAAAGGGATGAAAAAAAAAATGGCAGGGGGATGCTCAGAGAGAAACTGATAGCTTTAAATGCTTATATTAGAAAACAAAAATTTATAATCAATAGTCTAAGCTTCTAGTTAAAGAAACTAGAAGGACAGTGCAAATTAAACCCAAAGCAGGCATAAGAAAGGAAAAAGTAACAGAAATCAATGAAACTGAAATCAGGAAAACAACAGAGAAAAGCTATGAAACCAAAGCTGTTTCTTTGAAAAGATCGATAAAACTGATAAACCATTAGCTGGATTGGTCAGGAAAACAAGAAAGGCACAAAATGAGAAATGACAGAGCTATCGACCTGACAGATATTAAAAGGATCATAAGGGAATTTTATAAACAATTTTATGCCAATGAAATTGATAACTTAGATGAAAATATTCTAAAAGTGATTATGGTGATAGTTGCACAAGACTGAATATATTGAAAAAACATATATTCTTGAAAAAACAGACATCTTGAAAGACAAAACTAACAAAGCTTCCTCAAGAAGAAAGGGATAACCTTAAGAGCACTCGATTAAAGAAATTAAATTCATAGTTAAAAACTGTCCAATAAAGAAAACCTCAAGCACAGATGGCTTCACTGGTGAATTCTACCAAACATTAAGGAAGAAATAATATCAGAGCTATTACAAAATTTACCAGAAAACAGAAGAGGAATGAACACTTCCCAACTCTTATTGTGTGAAGCCAACATTACCCTGACTAAACGTCATTACAAGAAAACTACATTCCATTATAACTCATGAATACCATGTCAAAAAACACTCAATGAAATATTAGCAATTAGAATCCAGCATGTGATGCTGGTTTTCAACATTCAAAAATCAATGTAATTCATGCTGTCTACAAACTAAAGAGAAAAACCTTGTAAGATCATTTTAGTAGATGGAATCAGGAGGAAAAGAGCACCTGATAGAATTCAACATCAATTCACAATACTATAAAACTATCCATAAACTAGGAATAGAAGGGAATGTTCTCAACCTGACAAAAGGGCATTGCTGAAAAACCTACAGGTTTGAATGCTTTCCCCCTCAGACCAGAAACAAGGCAAGGATGTCCACCCTCACCACTATTCTACATTGAACTTACAGCTAGTGCAATAAAGCAAGAGAAAGACATAAATGGCATATATATTGAGATGGAAGAACTAAAAGTTTTTTATTTGCAAAAGACTTGAGGACCTACACAGACAATCCCAAAGAATCGGCTAAAAAGCTACTAGAACTAACATGTGAGTTTAGCAAGGTCGCAGGATACAAGGTTAAAGCATAAAAACCTGATTTCTATGCACTAAGCAATGAACAACAGGAAACTGGAATTTTCAAAAAGAATCTTTTATAACAGCATCCCCCAAACATGAAATATTTAGGTACAAATCTAACAATGGATATGCAAGAATTATATGTTAAAAATTATAAAATTTTGATGAGAGAAATTAAAGAAGACTTATATAAATAAAGAAATGTAACATTGTCATGAATCAGAAGACTCGATGTTGTCAAAATATCAATTGTCCTCAATTTATTCTACAGATTCAACACAATCACAATAAAAATCCCAGCAGACTTTTTTGGTAGAATTGACAAGTTGATTCTAAAATTTGTATGGATAAGGTGGAGAGGGTATAGCTCAAGTGCTTCAGCACATGCCTAGCATGCACGAGGTTCAATCCCCAGTACCCCGTCAAAAAAAAGAAATAAACCTAATTATCTCCCCTGCAAAAAAATAAAATAAAATTTATATGGATGAGCAAAGCATCTAGAATGCCCAAAACAATTCTGAGAAAGAATGAAGGTGGAGGACTCCTACTAACTGATTTCAAGAATTACTACAAAGATACAGTAATCAAGACTGTGTTATTGGTGAAAGGAGAGATACATAAATCAACAAAATAGAAAAGAGATTCTAGAAATAAACCCATATGAACACGGTCAATTGAATTTTTTTAAATAATTTTATTGATGTGTATTTTGCATATAATTCACCTTTTTCAAGTGTATAATTCATGGTCAATTGATTTTTGATAAAAGTACCAGAGTAATTCTATGGATAAATTATAGCTTTTCCAACAAATACTGCTGGAGCAATTGAACATCCATTAAAAAAATGAACCTCGCCTCATACCTTCCAACAAACCAACTCAAAATGGATCATACACCTAAATATAAAACCTAAAACTACAAAACTCCTAGAAGAAAACACAGAAGATATTTTTTGTGACCTTGGAATAGGCAAAGATTTCCTGGAAAGGACATAAAAAGTATGAATCATAAAAGAAAAGATTGTTAAATTGATCATCAAAATTAGAAACCTCTGATCTTCAAAAGATAATGTTGAAAGACTGAAAAGACAAGTTACAAACTGGGAGAAAATATGTGCAAAATAATTATCTGATAAATGATGTGTACCCAGAATATATAAAGAACTCTCAAAACACAATTTAAAAAATTCAAACCAACTTTAAAATGGGCCCCAAATAATAAGATAGCAAATAAACACATGAAAAGATGTTCAACATCATCAGTTATTAGAGATGCACAAACTAAAACCACTAAGAGATAGTACTATAAATCTATTAGAATGGTTTTAAAAACAAAAACCAATACTACCAAGTGCCAGAGGAACACAAAATGGCCCAGCCACTTTGGAAAATGGTTTGGAAGTGTTTTATAAAGATGAGCATATACTTTTCACATGACTCAGCAATCCCACTCCTAGCTATTTACCAAAGACAAATGAAAACACATGTCCACACAAAGACCTGTACACAACTGTTTACACTGGCTTTATTCATAGTAGCCAAAAACTTAAAACAAACCAAAAGTCCTTCAATTGGTTATGGAATTTTTAAAATGTGATCTAGCCATACAATGGAATGCTACTCAGCAATAAAAATGAATAAACTACTAATACATACAACCAGACAGATGGATCTCAAAAGCATTAGGCTACAACAAACTGACAAAATTTTCCTGTGAAAGGGGCAACATGGTAAATATTTTAGGTTTTGCAGACCATATATTCTCTGTCACAACTACGCAACTCTGCCATTGCACTGTGAAAGCAGTCATAGACAAGACGTAAACCCGAGTGTGGCTATGCTCTGATAAAACTTTACACACAGCAGGCAGTGGAGACTGATATGGCCCACAGGTAGTTACCAACCCCTGTGCTCAAAGAAGCCAGACACAAAATGTTAAACTATTTGGTTCCATTTATACAGTGATATGAAGAAAGCAAACAGTACAGGGACAGAAATCATATCTAGTGGTTTAGTGCCAGGGCCTGGGGGTTAGAGGTAAGGGATTAATCAGAAAGGGGCACAAGTCCACTTTTTAGAATGATGGAAATATTTTATATCTTGATTGTGATAGTGGTTATATGACTGTATATGTTTGTCAAAATTCATATACTTGTATACCTATAAAGGGTGAATTTTACTGTATGCAAGTCATGCTTCAATAACCCTGTCTTAGGAAGGAAGGAAGGAAGGAAGGAAGGAAGGAAGGAAGGAAGGAAGGAAAGAAGCCAACTGGCTAGCTAGCCATTCTTTGGTCCCTGATTCAATAAATCAAAAGAAAAAAGCATTTTTTAGATTCTCAAAAATCAAGGAAATTTAAACACTGTCTGAATACTCGGTGATATTTAAAAATTATTGTTCATGCTTTTTTGATGTGCTAATGGTATCAAGGTTTTTTTTTTAACTTTTTTATTGAGTTACAGTCATTTTACAATGAAGGTTATTTTTAAAAGAAAAGTTCTTACTTTTAGAAATACATACTGAGGTTCTTACAGATGAAATTATGTCTCAGATTTATTTTAAAAATAATCTGTTTGAGAGGGGATGAGAAGAAATTTACTGATAATTACTGAACCTGGTGGTAGGTAAATAGGGATTCACTACATCATTCTTGCTACTTTTATATGTTTGGACATTTTTACAACAGCCAAATTGGGTTTTATTTTTTTAATAAGGAAAAAAGTGCATGAGAAAGAAAAAAACATAAAATAGAGATTATGTATTTAATGTCTGCAGAGGTCAGGTAGCTGAAAAGGTGAAATAGCCAGCGTAATAAATTCTGGGGCTAAAAGCATTCACATCAAATCTTTGAAAAAACCTATGGGGTCCAAACACACATACTGGCGACCTCTCTCTTCAGACCTTAAAACTCTGAAGATAACAGTTACATACTTGCACATATCCTTATAAACAGCGTATACACAATGTGAAAAGAAGTCAAATGTAAAGTGAGCTGTTTCCTAGAATCCATAAAACCCTGAAGTACATAGTACTCATAGTCAAAACAGAACAACAACAAAAAAACTGTATTATCTGGTTCTGGGATAGTCACTAGCATTATAAACAAATCAGTTTCTCATTTCACAATCTGTCTTTAGTTGTTAAGGATCACATATATAACTTAAATGAAAAAATAGGAAAAAGTGATACAAGATTTTTAGTAATATTATAGCAGAAAACATAGCTGACCATATCAGGATAATAATCCATTTTAACTAGGCAGACTAGCAAAGAAGAATATATACCTAAAATTAACATTGGAAATAGTTTTAGAAGAATATTATCTGAACTTTCTTAATCTTATAATAGCTTGAGTGGAGATATTATCTAAGAATAAAATCAGAAATCAACCATACCCATGGTTTTCTTCATAATATTGTAGAATACACCACCCTGCTGGAACATGTGAGGAAGCCCCTTTGCATAAGACCATACATCTTCTCCTGTAAAATAAAAAAAGGTACAATATTAGCAACAAATAAGAGAGTTCAACCCAGGCTTGCTTTAATGTGGATTAGCCTCAGAGACTGTAAGGCAGATCTCCCATATGAGAGATGCAGTCTATAACAGGGACTATGGCACACTAAAAAAAACATGGCTCATCTAAAGGTGGCAGCCACTGCCAAGTACTGTCATGGAAGAGTACAAGCCCAATATTTCAAGATCAAGTAGCATTTCAAGAGAAGCCAAAAATCTAGGTTTTTAACATTAACTCTCCCAATTTTTAAAAGTAGAAAAAACTAATTCAAAAGCATTTTTAAGACTGCATGAATCAATACTGGGCATATTAAACAAAATATATATGAACACTCAGTCCAGTTCAAAGTAAACTAGTTTGCTAACTTTGGACTAGAACAACAGAAAAGGTTACAGAAAGATTTTTATGTTTTTAAAGTATAATATAAAAATATATATTCTATATTTATGTTAAAACTAATCAATTTAGGGGGGAAGTGAACTGTTGACAAGATTTAGAAAAAAACTTTAGAAGTCCACAAGTTTCACCATTTCACAAAAACATTTTTTCAAGAACATCCTTTGACAGTGCCTATTATCAATAAGAAGTTTCAAATAAGAAGTTAAGAGTGATAATCACTGTTCAAGAAGTTAATAAAGAAAGGAAGGAACATAAAAGTTACTTTTGGTTTGTGGACTGTGGTTATTTTTTTCCTTTATACTTTCATTATTCTCTGGTCTGATAATATATATGTACTGCTTTTATAATCAGGACCTTTCATAGTTATTTTAACAAAGAATGTTAAGTTTTATCTTTCCTACTAGAAGATTATACTGTTAGATCTGAGCTTTGAATGGGGGTTATTGATGATTGTGAACTAATCACTATGTACCTACAATCTCTCAGAGCTCTAACTCCTTCTACATTCATAAATGAGAGTATGAATTTGCATGGCAGTTGGCTAAAGTTGCTCAGTATTATCAGCTTAAAAAGTACACAAATTTAAAAAGCCTTGGCACTTAAAGTTTCAGTTAACTAGAACATTTACCTACACACAAACAGTTAATTCACTAATGATACAGTACTGCTAGAATAGGGCAATATTTAAGGGTGGGCACAGTAGTTTAAATTATTGAATATTAGTAAGAACCCCCAAATACAGAACATTAATAACTTCTGGCAGATGTTCTGATTGCTGAACTTATTATTAAATTTTATTTAGAGAAATTATTTCTATGATGATAACCTTTCATTCAGTTATTATCAATGTTATCTTAAATGTACTTAGCAGTTTACCAAATACTCTAGGATATCATTTATCAAATATTCTAGAATAAAAACATATCAAAAAACTATAGGTAGCACTTAATTTTTTTGGTCAAAATCTAAACAGGTGCCAAAATAGTAAACTTCTCAGAACTGACCACCTAAACACTAGCAAGAAAAATGACATTTCTTAGTACTTTACATGCCTGACTATTCCTTATTTAAGCAGGCAGAACTCTAAAAAGTAAGAACTCTATGTAAAATGACTATAACTCAATTTAAAAAATGTTAAAAAAAAAAAAGAACTCTATTGGAGTGTTAATCTAACTTGTTTTCATTATCTCTCCCTAAAGATTGTTTTTAGACATTATTTTCCTAATCTGCCTCCCCCATGGTATTTGAACTCTATAGGTATACTAGTTACCTGTTTATGTACTATATGTATATCTGCACTTTATTCATTAAACAGAATAAGATTTATTTTACCCTCTCCCTCTTCCAAGAACCAATTTTCACCCTCTTCAGACTTACATGGCCCCACTGAGTATGCATGCTCTACTGCTTTAAGCGAAGGATGAATACCATCTATATCTTTATTATCTACCCAGCTCAGAGCAGGCACTTTACATAATTTCATTTTCTCATCACAACTGAGCCCTTTACAGAAGAGGAACCAAGCTCAGAGAGTTTAAAAAATTCTCCCAAATCAAACAGCTAGGAAGTGGCAAAGCCTAGATTTGAACCCTATGTATCATTCCACAACTTACACCCTTTTCACTGATACTAAACCTCCACTAGATACTAAACCTTTACAATAAATTTGGCAGAACTACCCACTCTCTTTTCTTATAGAAATCCATGGTATCAACAACTGGCTAGGAGAAAAAACAGGCAAATCATTTCCTTTGGTATATACATACTTCCACTAAAGTCATCCATATTATGGATGTTTTTTCTTTCAGTTACCTAATTTTTTCCCTCTTTAATAAGAAGTAATTTTTAAAAGTATGTTAAAATTAAAGAAGATGTGGTATATATACACAATGGAATACTACTCAGCCATAAAAAAGAGTGAAATAATGCCATCTACAGCAACATGGATGGACCAAGAGATTGCCATACTAAGTAAATCAGAAAGAGAAAGACAAATACCATATGATATCACTTACATGTGGAATCTAAAATAGGACACAAATGAACTAATTTACAAAACAGAAACAGACTTACAAACATGGGAAACAAACTTATGGTTACCAAAGGGAGAGGGGATGAGGGAGAGATAAATTAGGAGTTTGGATTAGCAGAGATAAACTACTATATAGAAAATAGATAAGCAAAAACGTCCTACTGTATAGCACAGGGAACTATATTCAATATCTTGTAATGGCCTATAATGAAAAAGAACATGAAAAGGAATATATATATATGCTATACACCAGAAATTAACACATTGTAAATTGACTACACTTCCAATAAAAAAAATTAAAAATTAAAAAAGAGGTACTATGAAAGTATAAAATATTGTGTAATTTTAAAATGTATATTAAAAACTCATACAGTTCTTTCAGGAAGATAGAAAGTATATAAAAATCAAACAATTTTTTCAACTTCTGAAAGGTTGCTAACCTTTGTAGTAAAGTGGGGTAAATATCACAAGTAGCCTAATTCCATTAAAGCAACTCTGACAAAATGTGTATAAAACTCTTATAAAACTGGCAAACTTTTTTTCACAAATTTGTCTATCTCTTGAAAAAGAAAGTTAACTAGAAATTTAATATAATATAATACTAAGAAAAAGAAATTAGACTGGTATTTACAGTGGATGATGTGCTATGTATCATATCTACCACAAAATAAAATCCACAAAAAAATGGGTATATAAGAAAATTTAATTATATATTCTGCAATGCCAGAGTTAGAGTCACTCACATACTGTATAAATAATAAAGATAATAGTCTACAAAAATTATTCAATAACATCCAAGTGGTCTGAACAACACAGATTAAAATCTGTGAAATATTACAGGTAGAACTTTGTAATTTCATTTTAAACTACCATAGTTAAATTCAAAGTGGCTAGTTACATGAATGATTCATACTGAGCAAAAGACCGATGCATTCACTTATTGTCTCATTGATACAAATAAATAGACATAAATTCTATTTAACAAATATTCTAATTAAAACAATAGAAAGGAAAAACACATGTCCCTATCAAGAAGTCAGCCTATTTAATGAAGACATACAATCCTATATATCTCCTATACTTTCATAGCTTTCATCAACAGATCTCCAGCTTCCTTTTCGCTATACATAAAAATTATAAATGAAAGCTATAAAAGGATGGGATGCCCTCAGTTGAGACCCTGCAGGTAAGTTAATGGAGGGCAAGGACTGTGTCTCATTCATCTTTATAACTACAGTACAGTCTCTAGCTCACAGCAGACATTCATTTTGCTGAAATAATCTGCATTCATTCATTCATTCATTCAATAAGCATATACTTGGTACCTACTAACTGCCAGGGCCTGTGCAGGAGAAAGGGTATTCATTGGTGAATAAAACAGGCTACTGTCCCTGCCTCTATGGAGTTTACAATATAATGGGGGAGGCAAATGAATAAATAAACCAACAAATAAGATAATGAAAACCTGTAATAGTTGCTATGAGGGAAATTAACAGGGTGCAGCAGTAAATGGGACCTACTTAGAATGGTTTAGCAAAGGCCTCTCAGACCCTTAGATAAGGTGGTCAGGAGAAAACCTCTGATGATGCAACTGACAAGGGCTTAAATTCCAGAATACACAAAGAGCTCATACAATTCAATAAGAAAAAAACAAACAACTCAATCCAAAAATTGGGCAGAAGACCTAAACAAGCATTTCTCCAATGAAGATATACAAATGGCCAATTGGTACATGAAAAAATGCTCAATATCACTAGTTATCAGAGAAATGCAAATGAGAAGTTGTGATAACACACACACATACACACATAAAATGGAATACTACTGTCATTAAAAAGAATAAAATAATGCCACTTGCAGCAACATGGATGGACCTGGAGATCGTCATTCTAAGTGGGGTAAGCCAGAAAGAGAAAGAAAAATACCATATGATCTCAATAAAATGTGGAATCTAAAAAAAAAGACACAAATGAACTTATTTATGAAACAGAAACAGACTCATAGATATACAAGACAAACTTATGCTAACCAAAGGGGAAAAGGGTTGAGAAGGGATAAATTGGGAGTTTGAGATTTGTAGATCCTAACTATTATATATAAAATAGATAAACAGTAAGTTTATACTATATAGCACAGGGAACTATATTCAATATCTTGTGAGTAACCTATAATGAAAAAGAATATGAAAAGGATTATATGCTGTATGCCAGAAATTGACACAACATTGTAAACTGACTATACTTCAATGAAAAAGAAAAAAGAAAAAAAAAACTACAGTGAGGTATCAACTCACCCCAGTCAGAATGGCCATCATTAAAAAGTTCACAAATGATAAATGTTGGAGAGAGTATAGAGAAAAGGGAACCCTCCTACACTGTTGGTGGGAATGTAGTTTGGTGCAGCCATGATGGAAAACAGTACAGAGATTACTTAAAAAACTGAAAATACACTTACCCTAACATCCAGCAATTCCACTCCTGGGCATATATCTGGAGGAATACCTGGAGGAAACTCTAACTCAAAAAGATATATGTATCCCAATGTTCATAGCAGCACTATTTATAATGGCCAAGAGTAGGAAGCAACCTAAATATCCACTGACAGATGACTGAATAAAGGAAGGTGAGGAATGGAATACTACTTAGCCATAAAAAGGAATAAAATAATGCCATTTGCAGCAACGTGGATGGACTTGGACAATAAGTGAAGTCAGAAAGAGAAAGAAAAATACCGTATGGTATCACTTATCTGTGGAATCTTGAAAAAAAAAAAGGACACAAATGAACTTATTTACAAAACAGAGACAGATTCACAAAGACAACAAACTTATGGTTACCAGGGGAGAAAGGGGGTAGAATGGTTAAATTGGGAGCTTAGGATTCATGGATACTAACTACTATACATGAAACAGATAAACAACAAGGTCCTACTGTATAGAACAGGGAATTATATTCAATACCTTGTAATGGCCTATAATGTAAAAGAATATTAAAAGGAATATATATATATATATATATATATATAAATGAATCACTATGCTGTACACCAGAAATTAACATACATTATAATCAACTATAATTCAATTTAAATGAAAAATTTTAAAAATAGAAAATGATATTAAAGCCTTAACCTAAATAAGGAGCCAGCTATTCAAACAGCATGAAGCTTGATGAGCTATTTTCTAAACTAACGTACCATCAGCTTAGCTCTCATTTAGTAATTCACAAAGGCATTTCTGCACTTTGAAACCTGCAATTTTCTAAACAAACCCTGTCGTTTTCCATTTTCCAGCCCTCTTCAATCTAAATATCAATAGTTCTTCAGCACTCTTTATATAAGGTTATGTGTACTTACTTAGCTATCTCCAAATTGACATTTTTACAAACATATCACTTTTAATTAAGAATATCCTCTACTTAATTCAAATACAGTTAAGAGAGAATTAAAGGTAGAAAACTAATATTTACAGAAGGACTAATACAGGCCAGGCACCGTCTCAGTTCTTCAAAGCAGGAAATCTATCAAGTACCACCACTATAAAATTGGCAAAACACTCTTTTTTATGCTTAAATTTTGCGTCAGGAGTAGAAGTGGAAGACTTAAATGTGTGGGTTTGTAGGGGCAGCAAGATAAATGTTGGAGGTGAAGAGAGCATAACAAGCAGACATTATCTTGTAGATAAACAAGGAACTACTATATAGCACAGGGAAGAATATTCAATACTTTGTAATAGCCTATAATGAAAAAGAATATGAAAAGGAATAAATGTTCGTATAACTGAATCTCTATGCTGTATACCAGAAATTAATACAACATTGTAAACCAGCTATACTTCAATAAAAAATCAATTAATTAAATTAAATAATAATAATAAAAAATATATTCTTGGTCAACTCATTGCAGTCCACAGTCTAGCACTCAGATATTCAGGTCCAGAAGCCTCAATCCAAACTCAAAAAGTGACTAACTGTAAACCAGAATTATTTTACTAATTTTCATTATGAAATATATTATGCTGACTAGACTTTTAGACTACTGATCATAATCTCACCTGTGCCAATTTATTCATCTACAATGCAGAATAGAGCCTTCCAAGTGAACATAATCCTCACCTGCACTCTCACCTGTACATCAGTACTTACATCAGGAAGCTAAATGAGTGATCAGACTAGATGCTTGATGACTATGGAATCAGTAAAGGGATACAGATCTTTCAGGCAGGCCATGGAGAGAACTGATCAAATATTCCTGCCCTCAACAGAGATTACCTTTCTAGTTACTAGAATTTTCATGAACCCCAGTTGATATATTTTTTCCTTTTGTATAGCAGTGTATGAACAGTGCCAAATTCTGCTTTTCAACTCTTTTTCAATGTTCAATGCTGACCAGCCATTCCATTTCTGCTGATACAGCCTTTCTTTAGATATGGTAATGTCATCTGTTTAATTCAATCAAAAACATTTCAAAGTGCCTACTACCTGCTGGGCACTGTACCAGGTGCTGAGCATCCAAGGTTTGATATGAGACACATCCTCAAGAGTTCCTCTTCTATTAAGAAAGACTTCTTCCCTGTTTTGACCTGGAGATTGCTGGTTTTTAAAAAAGTGCCTTCTGCATATATCTAATTTTATCCATTCTGTGCTGAGGGTGTTCAGTTTTCAGAATTCTGGGAGTACTTTACTGTTGCCCTATGTACCAACTACAAGGAGTATCTTGTGAGAGGAGGCAACTAAAGTACTTTGGGGGTTAAGTAGCTTGCCCGAAATGACTAAATTTATAAGTAGTGGAGCCAGGATTCAAATTCAAGGTCTGACTGCAAAAATCACAATCATTCCCTTTATTCCATACAGTCTCTAAGAAACTAAAAGCTCTGAGATGGTAAAATTTGAAGTGCTTAGTACATTTCTTGACATATCCCCCAATTCAATGATAATGTCTTCCCAAATAGAGTCAGCAATATTAAGTAATAAATTGGTACAAAGCTTTTAGATACCCATTAACTACTAGGCCCCCAAATTTAACAAGCCAGAAATAATCTTCATTTTGGTGGGTCAAGGCCCAAGTCACTGAAATTCAGTACTCTTAGAAAACACAGTCAAAACCCAGATCATTTTTCTAGTTGAAAGCTCTAATCTCAGCAAAAACAAGGCCCCTCTAACAGGTAATTTATTTCAATTTTTCTACTTTAAGCCTTAATAAAGCATATTCACAGTAATTTAAAAACAAAGATTAGACAAAAAATAATGTAAAAAACACACCACTGGATCATTTCCCAAATTATCCAAAGCTTTAAATTACATATGTGGTTGATAATATATTTTCCTTTAATTTGTGCTGAATTATTAAAAAGAAATGCTTCTTAAGCAACATCATTAACATCTACCTCTGTTTCTTATGTTTCTCATGAGTTATAATAAAATAGTTGATTACAACTGATGGCAAAGAGTCACTGAACAAGAAAATTAGAACACAAATCTTAATGCACAAATAAAAAAAACGTGATGAACTGGGAAAAGCAGAACAGGAAATGGAGGAGAGAGACTATTAGGTGGGAAGTGCAGTGAGCATATAAACCCAGAAACTGCAATTCATCAAACAGGAAGTCCTGAAATCACATGACATGCAAGAAAATGAAATTTAAAAATAAATGAAAAGGGGAAAGGTGGGCAGGCTCAATAGAGCCAACGGGGGTAAAAATGAAAAAGGCTTTAAATGGATACATTACAAGCCCATTTAAAAAATAAAAACAATTACAAGAATACATTATATTTAAATAATCTGGTGACAATTAAGGGATCACTTTCACTTTCTTAGTTACGTTTTCCTAATACTTACTCAATAGAGAACTACACTAACAGCCATCCACTGCCAAAAAATGAAAGAAAAAATTTTCTTCTAAAATATATAATCAAACAGTTCTTACAATGACCAGATTTTTTTTTCACAAAGACAACAGAAAAACTTAGCATATTACATTCACAATTAAGTTAAGAAATAGTATCAAGTCAAATTGATCTTACCCATTAACGTTGCTAAAAGACACAAGGAGTACATTTCTTTGTCAGCTTGCTCCTGAAGTTCCTTAGATGACAGTTTACCAGTGACAGCACCCTCTTCTTGTTTCACAGTGTGGGCTGAGTGGGCTGCAGCAGACTGACCCGCTTCAGCTTTACTTTTTAGAATCTCTATTGTAATTCTGTCACCATGCTGTAAAGGAACTGGCTCCTTTTCCATTCCAGCCTGCGGTGGCATTAACTCTTTAGGGGGAAAGCCATACCGAATACACTGTAAATATGGAGGAATGTTAAATTCTCTGGCTATGCTTTCCTGAAGTTCAAAAAAGGTTGTTGAAGACTTAAGTGTAACCATGGACTGTCGTCCATCATTAGTTGTTATACGGATCTTCTTCTCCTTAGAAGTTGTTGGTGAATAGGGAGCCTTGGTAGGGGTGGCAGGTGCAGAGGATGGACCATCACGAATGGTACTGGGGGAAACAGTCCTGGGTTGTCCTTTTTGTTCTTGTTTTAACTTCTCTGTTTTCCGTTTCTGCATTACAGCAGCCTGTTCCGTAATATTCTGTTGAATAGTTCTTTCCGTTTTACTCATGTTTAACTCCTCCTTGTGCAAAGTTTTTGTTTTCTGTCCAGTAAGAATAATTTTAGTTGGGAGCTGAGACTCTGATTCTTGTCCTTGTACATCTCCAACTCTCTGGGCATGTGCACCATCTATATTTACAGGAGTATAATCATCAGGATTCTTTTTGGCAGTCTGATGCAATATAGTGTGGACAACTTTCTGAACAAGAATTTCACTCCCAAATTCACCTGGAAAGTGCTTGGTAACAAGTTTCATTGCAACATCATAAACATTACTATTCAAAGATGCATCACTTTCATACTGGAACCAATATACTGTTTCTCTGACCACTCTTCCACCCCATTCCAAAGTAATAGGAAAAGCTTCTGGTAGATTGTCATACTCTTTACCGTCCCAAAAATGTTTGAATCCACAACCACATTTGCCACCAGTGGACCTAGAATTAGTTCTGTCCCCATCCAAATACACAATAGACCCATCTCCTCTGACTCTTCGCACAGATGTGCCATGGCACCAATTACAAGCTGTTAGGTTACTCAATCCATAGTCTGGTACCAGAACATCTTTCACTGAATCATATGAGCAAACCAAATTGTTCAAGGGAAAGCTATAATTTTTGTCAGGCCTCAGCTGTCCATGAGTACTTTTTGCCAGGTTATACAGTTTCCCTCCTGGAGCCAACCACTCTGGAGGAACATGAAGTTCAGAAAGGGCACCACAGAGCAAACATTTGTGAAGGCGATTATCCATTACTGCTTTTTTAGCAGCTGCTGTGACTTCTTCAGGCTGAACTCCTATCACCCCAGTCCTCCTGTAGAAATACTGGTGGACATCAGCCACCAAACTAGGATGGATACCGTGTTTGTCCATAAAAACTTCTTCCATAGCAGCAACAAGCCTAAGTAAGTATTTATCCTGCAAACTTCTGTCTCCTCCAATGACACAACCACCATCCTCCTCAAGTTTGATGTACTTCTTAATAAGGTCCTGAGGCACACCCCATGCTTTAGGAAGTAAATTCATAGGCAGTTTGGGCAAAGCAGCCCCTTTTATGCCTACCAAGGGGATATAATGGTTTCTACCAGAGCTACTCCATGCAATACAGATTGGTTTGTTCAAATGACCATCTCTCCCAGTGCACTTCTCTGCAGGGATGAGCCCTGGCAGAAAGGTGGCTGAATAATCACCAGAGCTTCTCATGCCACTGAGTGAATCTAACAGAATAATAGGGCGATGTAACACATTGGCAAGGCCAAATATATGGATGTTCCTCAGACCCAAGGGAACACCCTCAGGTGGTACAAACAGAGGGTCACACTCATTGATAATGTCCTCCCACTCAGCGGCATCAATGAAGTCATGGAACAGAGCTTGATATCGGGCCAGGTGCTGCTGAAAGTGCTGTTTAAGATTCTCTCTCAAGGCGTGCCAGAAGAGCTCCCGGCCCACTAGAGCCCGGGACACAGCATGCACCAGGCAGTGTCCATCCCCGTCCACATGCACTGGAATGAGGCATTCCTGACTTTTATTGGCCCGCTTGATGTCCTCAAGAGTGTCATGCAAATACAGGAGGCTTCCGGAGCGGTCCTTGCCATAGCCCACCGTGTTAACATGCTCTGGCTCGATGAGGAAGGCGCGGTCACCCAGTAAAGCGCAATCGAACAGTTCGCCCTGGTTCATGTCCCGGAGAAGCTTGGCCCGGCCTGTCTGTTTGTCCATTCCGTAGCGAGCTAATATGGGCGACAGCAATTTGCAGTGGTAGTTAGAAAGGCCCATCACCTTTACCAGTTCCGTGTTCTTCTTGGGTGCCCCTGTCACCCCGAGCAGCGCATTCCGCAGCAGGTTGTGCAGCACTACGTCCGGGTCGGTCACCTCCTCCACCCCCAGCAGCTGTTGCTGCTCGTGCCGCTGTCCGCACTCGGTACACTCGATGCTGACAGAACCGGAGGCCGGGAAGAACAGACGCGCCTGGCACTTCGGATCCGGGCAGCTCCCGGAGAGGATTCTCCGGTCTCTCCGCTTCGAGAGCCCCCCCGGAGCAGCCGCCGCCGCCGCCGCCAGGGACGGCGGAGTCGGAGGAGCCTCTGGGGGAGGAGGTGGCGGCGGCAGCGGAGGCGGCGGCGGCGGCTGAGACATAGCTCTTGGCTCTCGAGTCTTGCTCCGCGTCCCAAGCGACCCTCAAAGGCTCATAGCCCAAACCCTAGCCGGCCCGACTCGGTCTAGTCCAGGCCCAGGGCGAATCACTTTCCTTTCCCTATCAGCTCCTCCTCCTCCTAAGCGAAGGCGGAAGCGCCGGACGTTGTTTCTCTTACTTCTCCACCGCCGTAGCCGTAGCCGTTGCCCCGAACGTAACGGCCACCACCCTACCCCGCACTCACACTCAATCACTCTCGCTCTCTCTCCCTCAGAGACACAGACATACACGCCCTTACCGACATTGCGCAGGCGCAGCTTCCGCTCTGCCCTCTGGGAATTAGAGTTTTCCAGCCTCTCTCCTGGTCTTCAAGTGCTGGGATCTTTGATCCGTAAAGAACTACAAATACCGTGAGGCCAAGCGGTTCAGCGCCCGCGGAGAGGAGGAAGAGGAAGGCAGTGGGGAGGGAGGCAGAAAGGAAGATTGTCACTCACGTTGCCTGCCGGGAGTTGTAGTTTTAACTGTACCTCTTTTGTCGTCTTCCCCATCCTGGGGCCCAAGCAAAATGAGTAAGAGAGACCACATTTCCTAGGATGCCTTGCGGTTCGAGCGGCCTCACTTCCCCCATAGGCGGAGGGAAGGATACAGGGAAGCTTGGTTAATAACAGAGTTAAAGGGAATGGGTGTCGGAAGCAAAGGGTCTGAAGTTCACGACTGCTAGAAGGGGAGGGGAATGAAAGGCTCTCAGTGAAGAAGGTACAGTAAATAAATGTCCAGCGACATGGCGGGCTGGGAAGTTGAGTGAAATGGTCTAGTCTAGGCTGGAGGTCATAAAAGAAAAGGGGGGAGTATAGTGAATTGATTCTCGGAATGTTTCTTAAGTTTTTTTTTTTTTTTCATCCTGTCCTGTCACACTCCTCACTTCTCATTCTTACCGCTCTTACAAGCCACTCAGGCTCCTGAACTACCTCTTCTGCCTTTTTTCCCCTCTGTGCTGGGAGTCACCGAGGCGCCATTTGTTTCCTGGAACTGTGTACATTTTTGCAGTTTACAGTACAAAAAGCAATACCTTGGATGTGTATAGAGTTTAAATACAGATCCAGAGCTTTCTGAGTAGGTATAATATTGTTTGCTCCTTATAGTCCTACCCTCAGAGAGTAATAGCAGTTATCATTTATTGCGTTCTTGATATATGCCTGTCATAGCATTTACATACACGATGTCGTTTAATCTTAATAATATAATAATAGAGGAAACATGTCCAGAAAGGAAATGACTTGCTTAGGTTTACAGGCGTTTAGACCTAGATCTGTACCCATTTTACAGACAGGAACATAGGCAGGAAAAGTGTTAATATAAAATAGTAACTAACTTCTGGTTACTGCTGTTTTATAGTTTGCATAACTTGTTCACATGTATCATCTCATCCTCACACCTGTAATACCTTTACGAGGTATTACTGACTGTATTTACAGTTATGGAAACAGACTAGAAAGAATTAAGTTACTTGTCCAAGGTCAAATCACAGGGATATCTCAGCCCCAGAGAGTGCTTTTTACACGACTTACTGCAAGAGGGAAAAGGAGCTGTTAAGCTCAGACCTTTTGTTAGGCCTCAGGATCTCCTCTTAATGACTCAAGAGGGTAATAAGGATGTTTACCCTTAAGGAGGCCACAGAATTTTTTTTCTGAGTTATACATCTCTGCTTTATTGAAAATCAAGATTTGAGGTTTTTCAAAAAATGCACCTTGAAGATACCAATTTTCTATAGGGAAATGGTTACTATGACATTTTTAATTGTACATTTTCCAAGCACCACTCATTAAAATTCTAACAGAATTTTCCAGGTGGAGAATACAATACAGTGTTAATAGTCCACCATTCACTATATCGTAACGTCATTTCTTCTTTTTTTTTATTGAAGTATAGTTGATTTATAATGATTCAGGTGTACAGCAAAGTGATTCAGTTATATATATTCTTTTTTAGATTTTTTTTTCATTATAGGTTATTACAAGATATTGAATAAAGTTCCCTGTGCTACGCAGTAGGTTCTTGTTTATGTGTTTTATATGTAGTAGTGTGTGTACAGAACTTTATTACTTATGTGCTAGGAAACTGCCGCTTTATGCAGAACACATTCATATGTTAATTGAAAGCTAGTACTATTTTAATGTTGTACAGTTAGCCCCTTTCACTTATCGTTCTGGAAATTCTTGCTTTCTGAAACTTTAGATAAGTGAAACTCCCTCAAAATTTCTGAAACATTTGGCACCAAATAGATACATAGTACAGTCCATGAAACCACTCAAGTTTTCTATAGCTGCCAAGGGAACTGTTTACCTTATTAGGTTTTTTAAGCAAATAGAATATTTGATCCTTTGAAGTGAATCGACTGTAAAATACACGCTCCTGAAGAATATTAGTGCTGACTTTCACCTAATTATTGTTTACAGTTTTCTTCTGAAGAAATGGCATGCTTCAAAAAGAAATCCTTCAAATATTAAATTATTTGCTTGCCCAATTCTACCTGGCCTGTAAAAATAGTGTAACCTCCATACAAGATAGGTAATGTTACTTACCTTGAAGGGAGTAATTTTCAATAGTTTTTCTTAAAGAATTAATTCATGCAGGTAAATTGTTTATATCTATTCTGACAGTAGTTTGGTGGTAACTACACAAGTGGTCTTGGCGCTGATTTTTAATTCTTTATAAGTTGAGAAACCAGATGTGCCCTTTAAGTGGAAATTATTTTCTGCTGTGACTGAGAATTTACACCTGCAGCAAAGTTATATTTTTCTCATGATGAAATCCTCGGAGCACATAAAGAGTAATAGCAGTGTGCAGTTCTAACACTGATGTGCACTTTCATGTGGAGATCACCAACCCAAATTGTCCTTGTTGATAAAACTTATGAATAGTGAAATAGATTTTTTTTGAAGTGCGTTTGAATATGTCATTCTGAGTCGTACCTTCACAGAATATCTACTTCCACCCTGCTGAAAGAATTGGGTAGACTTTCTCTGACTTATCAAGTACAATCCACTTGACTGGTCCAGTGTTAATTTCTCCATATGTAACCTTGATTAGTTAGAAATTCTGTTCCCAAACTAAATTTGATACTTAAACCCATTTGTTACTTTAGCTCTCCTACTTTTAAGGACTATATTATTGAGGGAAAAAAAATAGTTAATGGGGGGGGCAGGGAGAGGAGATAAGTTTTAAAGGAATTCTAGAATTAAATTAGATCATTTAACCTGAAAGTCATTTATTTTAATAAGTCTGTAGATGCAAAGTTAGAAGGTAAGAAAGCTAACATAAATAAAGGGGCAATGATATTAACCAGGCCAAATCCAAGATGTGAATTAATTCTTTACAGCCACTTAGGCATGAGTACCTATAAAATAAGAAAAAGAAAATTTTGTCATGACCAAATGTGACGTTCTGTTTTCTTTTTTTTTTTTAATTGAAGTATAGTTGATTTACAGTGTTGTGTGTTTCTGGTGTACAGCACAGTGATCCAACTGTACATATATATACACATATTCTTTTTCATATTCTCTTTCATTACAGGCTACTACAAGCCATTGAATATAGTTCCCTGTGCTATACTATACAGTAGAACCTTGTTGTTTATCTATTCTGTACATAGTAGTTTGTATCTACCAATCTCAAACTTCCAATTTATTCCTCCTCCCCCCTTCCCACCCTGGTAACCATAAGTTTGTTTTCTATGACATTCTATTTCTTATGTGGCCAAAGGAGTGCAGAAAGCCTGCAACCTGCTTGCGTGAGATACATATACTTCCTTCCTCTTCCCCTCAAATCCCATGATATTAATTACCTAATGACCTTCATAAAATCTTTGTAGAACATAAAATAGTTATTGTTCTTGAATCAGTATTCCAGATGGGAAAAATGTGCTGAGCACCTGATGTTACCTACCTCTTCTACCACCATCACCCCAGCATCACTTGTATCTGAACTGTCAAAATTAAGTTAATGCTGAAATTCATTTTTTTCATCATTTCTGGTATGGCATTGTAAACTTCCTATATTGCTTTTTACAAACCTGGTAAATGTAAAAAGCTAGGGGTCTCCACTTAACAGCAGAACAACCATCCTTGTTTTTTCTCTTTTATATTGGAAAAAGAAGGGAAGCATAACTTTGGGAGTTGTTAGAAGTGAGCCACATACTTTCTCATATGAAATGTACATCTCTATTGAGAGTCCATTTATGTCACTCCAGATCCCTACCCCAGACAATCAGACTTTGAGCCACAAGCTTTTGTTGAAGCTTGGGGTGGACGTGAGAGGGACTTCATTACTGAAGTAGGTATTGTAGGAACTTAAAGGGGTACAGAAGGCCATCCCCATCCCAAAAGAGCTCAGAGTCTAATAGAATAAATAGGCTTAACTAAATTGTTCCTAAATACAAGTAGAATAAGGCATATAATCAATCAAAACAATATAAGAAAATATCACAAACACTGTGAACAATTTAGTGAGGGCTTGTTACAGGGCAGATGTTTTTAAGTATATTATCTTAATCTTTAAAACAATCCCATGAGATAGATAGTATTGTCCTTATTACACAGATGAGAAGAAGATGTAACCCTGAAAGGTTCACATTTTTATCATTATTACCACCCAGTTAGCAAGTAGTGGAGCTGGGCTTCAAATCAAGGTTTTCCTCCATTTTTCGGAACTCACTCTTTCCACTACATCGTAGCTGCTTGGTGATATGAGAGAGAATTAGCCAAGAAGTGAGTGCAAACTGGTGGCCAGTAGCCAAACTTGGCTTTGTTATGTTTGTGTTTGACCAGCAGCAGTTTAACTTTTTTAGAATGTGAACATCTTTGGGCAGTGGCCAGCACTTCACTCTTTAAGGTCATACACCAGGCCCCCTTGAGACAAATTACCTGCCAGCCTCCAGAAAGCATTTGTGTGTTCTGTATCAGGCAGTAGTAACTGAGGATAGAGAGGAGCTATTCTCAAAAGGCTTGTGGAGAAGGTATGTCCAAGGGTAGAAGGAGGACACTGTGAACAAGAGTTGCAGAGAGTATTTGAGGAAGAATGATTGGCAGGATTTGTCCTTATATAAAGGTGAGAGATGTCAAGTACAGAGCTACAAGTTATGCCTTAGCACTGTAGTTCTCAGACTTTACTGGGCATCAGAATCGAACATAAAGCTAAAACACAGATTGCTGGGCTCCACCCCAGGTGTACTCAATCTGGGGTGGAGTTTGAGAATTTGCATTTCTAGCAAGTTCTCTGGTACTGCTGATGCCACTGATCCAAAGCTCACACTTTGAAAATCACTGCTTACCAGACTATAGGGCACTTTGGGTGAAGGGCTTAAAGCCAAGATTTGTTTCAGTGTTTCTATTGTTTTAAGTATAAAAAGAATTACTTGACATAGGATATTTAGAAACTAAGTAAAAAAGAAGAAAAAATAAGTCTGTTATCAATTAGAGGTTATACAACTGTTGACATTTTTGATGGACAGTTCAAGTTCTTTTTCTTCCCCTAAAAAAAGAAAGAAAGAAAAGAAAAACAGGAGTGTACTTTTTTAAGAAACCAAAATTACACCACCCTCATCCTCAGCCTCATCATGGTAGCTGTTAACGCTTACTGAGCATCTACTGTGCACCAGCATCTTTACATATACTTACTTAATCCTTACAATATCCTTATGAGCCAGGTACTATTATTAACATTTTTATTTTACAGATGAGGAAACTGAAGCACAGAGAAGTTAAGTAACTTACTCAATGTGTCATTGCTAGTAAGTAGCAAAATTAGAATTAAAACCCACATAGTCTGACTCCAGATTACACTTAGCTATTATGCCATACTAACACTTAGGCTATTCTGACCATCTTCCTATACTACTGTGCATACTGTTTTAAACTTATATTCTTTAATCGCATCATGAACAATCTTGATAACATTAAATGTTCTTGTCTAACATTTAAAATGAAAGCCTACTTTTTTTGTTTTAAAATATTTCAAACACTCAAAAGTGTACAGAAAAATAATATAAAACTCACCACCAGGTTTAACAAATGTTTCTATTTCAGCCTATTTGCTTCAGAATGCCCCCTTCAAAAACACACACATAGATGTAGTAAGACTGTGATTCTGAGGTTTAATTTTACTTAAAACAAGATTGTGCCTTATGAGTTATAAGAGAAATCATTTCCCTTAATAAAAATAGGATATCCTTTAAACTTAGTAATGGAAGAAGAGTTTTTATGTAGTGAACAACTCCATAGTTACCGTTGCCATTGTCATACCACTGGCCTTTAACACCCTGGCCCAAGCATGGGTTTTATTAATTACTTGGTGATAAAGGTAATACACACAGATAGTAACATAAAACTAGGTAATGTGACGTGTATGGCTTGGCTTACTCAGTTTTCAGGCTGCTTGGACCACCTCCATGTGGTGAAGGTTACATTCCACCAGAGTGACATCTCAGCATTGCCCAATAGAACTGTCTGTGGTGATGGAAAAGTCCTATGCCTGTCCTGTCCAGCATGGCAGCCATTAGTCACATGTGGCTCTTAGGCACTTGAAATGTGGCTAGTGCAACTGAGGAACTGAATTGTTCACTTAATCTAATTTAGATTAGATGAAAGTGCCACATTTTGCTAGTGGCTACCATACTGGGCAGCACAGATCTAGGTCCTTAAAGTTCCCATAAAAAATAATCAGTCCCCTAATTCCAGTGAGGTCCTGGCTCTGATGGGGGTCAGGAAATGGGGACTGACTGCAGAAGTGAACAAGGGAACTTCTGGGGATGATGGAAATATTCTTTATCTTGATTATGGTGATCGTGACATGGATATATACATTTGCCAGAAGTCATCTGACTGTACTCTTAAAATGGGTGCATTTGTCGTATGTAAATTATACCTCAATAAAGTTGATTTTTAAAAGGAAAAGGAAAAAGAAGATTTTCAGAGACAGGAGTTCCATCTCTTGTCTATCTAAAACATGCCTTCTGCAGTCGCATTTTTTCCTCCCTAAGAACCACCAAAGTCGTTACTACATTATAAGACCCTGTGGCCTGGCCCCAGTGACTTCTCTGACTTTGTTTCCCTGACTCATGTTTCAACCATACTGGCTACCTTATTGGTCCTCAAACATTCCAAGTACATTCCTGTCTCAAGACCTTTGCACTTGCTCTTCTTCTGCCTGGAAAACCCTTTTCCTGGACAATATTATTTAGGTGTCTGCTCAAACATCAGCTCCAAAAAGATGCCATTCCTGCAGCGCCTCTAAAACAGCACTTCTGTCCTTTTGATTCTCTGTTCCCTTATCCTGCTCACTTTCTTTACAGCACGAATCACTATCTGAAATCATATAATTACTTGTCTGTTGTCCTCTTCCCCCATTAGACTGTAAGGCTGTTCATAAGGACAGGCAGTTTGTTGATTGTTGGAATCCCTGTGCCAGGCACACAGTAGCCCAATAAATATTGTTGAATGAATGAATGGCTATCATCCGTGGCAGTTTCTCAGCCTGAGAGCCAAGCATATATTTATAGAAAATCCACAAATTCTCTACTAATCTAAAATAAGGTAACATGGTTTTCCAGATGAGCACCTTAAAACATGAAGTTTGAGTATGGAGTCCACGTTGAATTTAGGATTTTGTTTGGATCAGATGAAAGCCAAAGGACATCATGACAAAATGTGTGAATAAAGATTCCACTGTAATTCTGATGGAGTTGAGCCATACATGTCACACAGTGGCCTAGACATGCCCCACAAAACAGAAATTGCACAAAACACACATGCACGTACATATACTCATATTCACAACTTACGTTTGGTTCCCAGCAATAATTCAG
This sequence comes from Vicugna pacos, assembly GCF_048564905.1. Classification (NCBI taxonomy): domain Eukaryota; kingdom Metazoa; phylum Chordata; class Mammalia; order Artiodactyla; family Camelidae; genus Vicugna; species Vicugna pacos. The sequence goes on along the minus strand of NC_133015.1, from coordinate 17,165,824 downwards.
TTAGGTACTATTTAATTCAGATTTCAAATACTCATAAATACTAACCCTGTCTTATAGTGAATAAGACTGCTTCACAGAGTTATTAAGTGATAATTAAAATTGGTGTTCCAGGATTTTGTAGCATTAGAATTTTTATGAAAATATGAGATCTAATTATCTTGAACTAGCAGCAAAAATCCTGGAAATTATTAACACATTTGTGCAAAAAGGTATTGTTTGCACTGACATTAGTACACATACAGAGATACAATTAATGTGGATCAGAAGTTGAATGTTAATGATCACAAACCTAACATTGTACAATTTAAATTAACATCAGTTTTAAACGGCTGGACCAAATAACCACTGTCCTTGGAGCAGGAGAATGCTTATCACTGTGGTTATATTATCATTGCTTCTTCTTACTTT